>NW_026947536.1:1447500-2820000 GCF_034190915.1 Cavia porcellus
GTGAGCACCATGAGGGAGGGCACAAAACAAGGGCAGGAGCAGGTTCTGTGGAAACCACAGAGGTGGGCAGCCCTTCTCTGATGTGTGGACCCCAGTGCCTGTGAGGGCATCGGAATGGGCCTCTTACATTGAACAAGGGAGTTCCTGGCCTGCTATTTCTGGGTCAGTGTGGCAGTGGACATTGGCTCTGTCTGACAGTGAATTTGCACAACACAGATTGTGTGACTGCTTGACTTTTTCTACCCAGGCCCTTCCTTGTCCATCCCAGTCTTCTCTGAACCTTTCGGTGGAGCCACAAGAGGAGACACTGCGTGTGTAGCTGCCCAAAATATAGCTGTTGCAGTTTGGTGCAATCAGCCAAAAGGTATGATTGGTGACAAAATGAAGTGCCAGCCATTGTGCAGCTCAGGGACTTCTTAGCCTTCCTCTTCCAGCTTCCATTCTCTCTTTCCCCAGGCATCCATCCATCCTCCTCTTATACACCCTTCTCCTCTCAAGAGCACACATCTGGGCTTGTGCTAGCCCTGGCTGGACTGGGAGCTGCTCTGCACTCCCACAGAAGAGAGAATCCAGTACCCACAGGTATGGCTGATTTGTTGTCACCCACAACAAACTAGAACCAAAATGTGTTGTCCTTGATTCACAACATGGGACTGAGGCTACTGGGAATTCTATTCTTGGCTTTAAGCTCTAGAGTTCTCCTCAGGACATGCTGGTCAGAACTGGGGGATCAAGATCAATCTGATTGTGGAGCAACCCAGGACCTGACCTAAGGTTTGGGTCCCTGTGTGATGCATGTGTTCCTGGATATGTGAGAAGACAAATGCAGATGCTCCTGTCTGGAAGAATCCAGGTAGATACAGTATCTTTGAAATGGCTCATATGATATGGGAAGAATTGTATCTGCTCAGAGAACAAAGGCCGGGTGCACCAGACCGTGAAGCATGGCCCTCAGATCTGTACTACACTTTGGAATAAAGGCAAATAAGTGTGCCCCAGCCCAAATGTGTCTGCGTGCAAATTCCTGCCCCCTGGGCTCATGCATTGTGGTCCTGTCCTAAGAGCAATGGAAGGTATTATAAGGTATGGCAGTGGGGTCAGCCACACTGGCATGTCTCTGGGCCCCTCAGGAGATGGACAGCACCTGGACAGGAGAGAGGCAGAAGGCTCACTTGTGTACAATGTGACGTTGTCTCAGTGACCAGCCTCAGGATAAGGCCACCATCAATTCTTCTTTTGTTTTGTTTGCCTAGTTGCCAGGCTTCCATTGTGTTCTCACCTGAATCACAGCAGAATTGATTTCCCAAGTCCAGCTGCACAGTGAGGTTGTAGGCCAGTGTGCTGGTGTGAGGCAAGCACCTGTGCCACCAGCAATAGGACTTCTGTGTTGTGAAAAGCTGTGGATTGTGGCAAGAACCCTATGTGTTTTCATCCTTACCACATTGTTGCTGGGGTCATGATGTACAGAGCAAGATTCCTGCCACTCAGATATCACTTTTTACAATAATTTCCTTTCTGTGATAAGTTACTCAGAAGCTGTGTGCCAGATAAATATATGTTCAAGGCCCTGCTGAGCAACTCCACCCAGACTGTCTGGTAGCAGCTCAGCCTTCAAAGCTGGGTGGGAGAGGCGGGGATGGAGGTGGAGGAGGACAAGTTGCTCTGTCCTCCAAGACAGCAGCTACAGAGGGGCCAAGGGCACCTTCAGCTGTTACTGTTACATCCACTTCTGTGGCTGTAGCCTGTGGTCAGAGAGGAGACAGCAGTTTTGAACACTTTGCTAGAATCAGTGATCTGAACAGAGCTACAAAGGCAGGACATTGGCGCCAGACTGAGGGCTCTTCCAGAAGATTTGCCTGCTTTTCATTTTCGCTTTCTGTTCCATGACTCAGTCATTGGCGGTGTGGATTCACTTGTCTCCAAAAGAGTGGGCTGCTTCTGGGGATCTGGTGCAGTCAGCACACAGTGAGATCTCCATGTGTCTCTGTTAGGTTGTGTATACAGCAAAGTATTAATTTCCATGTTCCTATGATAGAAAAATTGGTCCCAGAAACTCCATTACTGAGGTCTTAAGTTGAGGACAGTTGATGCTTTGTTCTTGATCCTGCATTTGCCTGAAGGACCCCTTGCCTGATGCAATATACACTTCTTTGCAGTGTATGTTGATTACACTGATGATAGGCACATGGTTTATTTATTATGCAGAATGCATATTAGATCCTATGTGGTGCATGACAGTGCAACCCATCAACTACAGACTGTTCTCAAAATTGTTTGCATTGATCACCCAAAATTGAAAAAAGTGGAAAATTTTACAGAGAAAATCTTTCAGATACAAAAACATACTTTAAGTCAAATATATTAGAGAACACACAAATAAAAGAATAGATGAACATAGGAAAACAATGACAAACAATGGTTGCCCAACATAGTGAAGAAATGGAATACATGAAAGAGATCCAAACAAGAGTTCACCAAGTTCAATGCTATATGAAAGATATATAAAAGCTATAAGAGATTAAAATTATATGCAAAGACTGAGCAAAAGTTATGTTTAGAATTTCAGATCTTGAAGACAAAATTGTAGCTAGTTGTCATGAAAACAATGTTATCTTAAAAGTAGCAAGGGACTATGAGAGATCAATCCAACAGGTACAAAATGCACCAAAGAAGAATTGCATGAGATTGATTGGGGTCAATGAGAAAGCCAGAGACAACACAAATATCATAAAAGAAATCTTCACAAAATAATGGAATAAACCTTCCCGAGCATGATTAAAGAACTTGCCATACAAATAAGTGAAGTATATAGAACTCCAAACAGACATAACCAAAATAAAACTACACCAAGATACATAATATTCAAGATTCTAGAAATACAGCACAAGATCACAGTATAAAATGCTGTTAAGGAAAAGTCACAGATAACTTAGAATTGAAAGCACATCAAATTCTTAGCAATCTTTGTTGTTGGCATAACAATCTTGGCCTGACAACATCTTGAGCCCTGCTTTTAACTCGTGCCCTATATTTAACCTAAGAGAATGGAAAATGACTTAGAGTAGAAGTCCTGTGAGAAAAGCAGAATTAGCTGCATCACCTGGAGAAAAATTACTCTGCTCAACAAAAGAAAAATGATGCAGGTGTCAACTAAAAATTAATGTAAGATTCTAGCTCAATTGTTTCCAATAGGATGTCACTTTGTGGTTCTCTGTTTTAAAGCTTTGTAAGTCTCCAGTTCAGCCACTTGTTTGGACTCTGAAATTGGCAGGTAATCTATATGAGCAGTCCAGAACTCTATTAATCAAATTCCAAATTTATCAATTTGTATGCTTTGATTCCTTTATTTTTGTTCATGAACCTACCTCAGTCTTCTCAACACAAATATCCAAGTAAAGAAGAAAGCTGTAGTTGAAACAGAAGAACAAGTCCTGAAATTGGACAGAAGTACAAGTCCTGAAAGGAAAGAACATCCAATCCAGATTGATGTATCCTGCAAAACTTTCAAAATTAATGGAAACATGATACTTCCATGACAAAGAAAAACTGAGAAATATATGACTGCAAAACAGACCATAGAAAAAGTAATGAACGTTATACTACAGAGAGGTAAAAATGGCCACAATTCCAAGAAAAACACAGAAACAACCAGGCAGGACAAATAATTAAACAGAGGAGAAAAGCACAGAATCAACAGCAGAACAATATTACAACAAAGACAAACCAATGCATATCATTGTTAATGGTCATACATCATCAGCCAAAAGAAATAGATGGGTGAAATGGATCAAGAAACAAGATACAAGAATATGCTGTATACAGAAAACAATTTTAATTCAAAAAGAAATTCAGAGACTGAAAGTCAAAGGATGAGAAAACAATCTTCCATGCAACAGAGGCCCAGAAAAAAAGCATGAGTAGCTACTCTCTTTGCAGACAATATGAACTTCAAACCAAGAATGACCAAAAAGATAAAGAGCCTCACTGCATACATGTTAATGGAAAGTTTTTAAAAGGATAAGATAGCAATCACAAATATGTGTGCATCTAATACAAGAGCACCCAACAATATAAGGCAATTGAAATGACTTGAAAATAATGCAAGCAAAAAATAACACAATTGACCCAAGAGATGTCAATATCCCACTATCACAAATAGATGAACTAGACTAATAATCTGCAAACAAATAAGAAAGTAGAACTGAATCTGTGAACAAATGAACTGAATAGATGTTTACCAAGTACGTGACCCAACATATTCAGAATAAATATTCTTCTCAGCTGTGCAGGGGAGGTTCTCTAAAACATACCATATAAACTAGTCCACAGAACATGCTGAAGTAAAATGGAAAGAAACTGAACTTACCCCATGCATTTTACCTGACCATAGTGCAATACAATTGGGAAATAATTGTAAAAGAAGGTACAAAAACTTCATAAATATATGGAAATTAAGTAACGCTCTGCCAAACAATCAAAAGGTCACAGATGAAATAAAGGAAGTAACCTGAAAGTATCTACAACACAACAAAAATATAGATGCAAACCTTGGTTCTCATAGGATTCAATGAAAGCACTTCAAAGTGGGAAATTAATAGTACTCAAATTTAACTTTAGGGCATAGAAAGAGCATAAATAAAGATATACTGTTGTGCCTCACACTTCCAGAAAAAATGGCATGAAAACCCCAAAGCCAATAAAAGGGATGAAACTATAGTGATCAGAGAAGAAAGTAATGCAATGCTAAACATAAAAACAATAAAAAGATTTAATGAATCAAAGAGTTTGTTCACTGAAAGAATAAATAAAATTGATAAACTTTTAGCCAACCACATTAAAAGAAGAAAAGAAACACTCAAAACAATTCATTGAAGAATGAAAACAGTAAGATAACTATAGATTGTGTGAAAATTAAGAAGATCATCAGTATCTACTTCAAAAACTCATGCTACCCTAGGTTGCATAACATAGAAATGAATCAATTCCTAGATTCATATGAATTGCTAAAACTGACTGAAGAAGATATAAAAGTTCTAGATAATGCAGTATCTGTCAATGAGACTGAAGATCTAATTAAATTTTATTGGGTACTGGCCGGGTGATGCATGCCTGTAACCCCAGAACTTGGGAGGCTGAGGTAGAAGGATTGTTGTGAGTTTGAAATTAACCAGGGCTAAAATGTGAGCTCAAGGCCACTCCAGTGCATAATAAGACGCTCTGCAAAATACATTAAAATGAAGCAAACAATGACAACAAAAAGGCAACTGACCAACATATAGAAGTCCAAGTCTTCAGGGATTTACTGCTGAATTTTATAAGAAATGTATAGAAAATTGAAGGCCCCTACTCTTTAATGAAATTGAAAGAGAAGCAGGTCTCCCTATCTCTTTCCTGGAGGCCAGCATTACACTGATACTAATACCAGAGAAAGACACAACCAGAAAAAGAGAACTACAGGGAAGTTTTCCTAATAAACATAGTTGCAAAAATCCTTAATAAGATACTAGCAAGGTGAATGTAGCAAATTATCAAGAAGATTTTAAAACCTGACAACTTGGATTCATCCCAGGAAGGCGGGGATGTTTCAGTACATGCAAATCAACAAATTTAAATGTTATATCAACACAGGTAAAAACAAAAGCCACATGGTGATCATCTCAATAAATGCATGATAAGCTTTAAATATAGCACTGATTTTTAATAAAAACTGCAATATGAAACAACAGAGAGTCTTTACCTCAATCTGCTAAAACAAGCAAGGACAAAAATATACCCAGCATCATACTAAATGGTGAAAAACTAAAAACTTTCACACTACAATTAAGAACAAGAAAAGGATGATTAGTATAACCACTCTTATTCAATATATCTCTGGAAACATTAGGCAGAACAATTTGAGATAAGAGACAAATAAGAATAATCATATAACAGAAAGTAGGTAAACCACCATTATTCACAGATGACATGATATTCTATGTAGAAGATGTAAATTACTCCACCAAAAGACTTCTAGACTTAACCAAATTCAATAATGTAGCTAGAGACAAAGTTGACAATCAAAAATCAAGAGCATTCCTGTACAAAATAAAGTCACTAAGAGAGAAGTTACAGAAACCACACCCTTTACAATACCCTCCAAGAAAATGAAATACTTGGAATGAACCTAACAAAGAAAGTCAAGGACTTCCATATAGAAAATTACAGTACTTTGTAAAAGGATACTGAAGAGATTATCAGAAAATGGAAAGATATCCCTTGTCTAAACTGTGCATTGTCTTTTCACTGTGTTAGTAATTCCTTTTGATGTACAAATATTTTTTAATAAGATGGAGTCCCAGTGATTGATTCTTTGAAGTTGATTCTTCAAATTTTGTGTTTTGTTCGTGAAGCCTCATTAGTGTTTCTGTTGTAATATTTATATCGCAAAGCTGTTTTGACTTTAGTCTATTTCATGGTGATAGGCATAGACCCAGTTTAAGTCTTCAGTATGGGGAAAGTAATTTTCTTTCGCATTATTAAAGAGGCTATCTATCTTCCAGTGAACATATTTGGCTCCTTCATCAAAGACAAGGTAGCAGAGTGTGTTTGTAGTTGTGTCTCTGCCTCCAGTCTGTTTGATAGATTATCAGGTCTGTTTTTCTGCCAAGACTCTGGTAATTTTGTTGCAGTAACTTTCTAGTATTATAGCAAGTGAAGAATTGTGGTGCCTCCTGACTTGCCTCTGTTGCCCAGGAATGTCTTTGGTATTCTAGATCTTTTCTGTTAACATCCAAATGAATTTTAGAAAAGTTTTCTCTATATTTGTGAGCTATACTAATAGTATTTGGATGGGCATTGCTTTAAATCTGTATAAGAGTTTGCAATATGATATTTTTTGAGTTTTCCATATCCTTAAACATAGTCTTACTGGTTTTTATACTCACCTGATGTGTTCTAAAAGGTATGATCCTAAGAGTTTCAAACTATTGAGTTCTTCTTCTCAAGGATATCAGCAATAATAGATACTTTTTTACTGTTTGTTTGAGACAGGGTTTCCCTATGCAGTTCAGGCTGATTGTGGACTCACATCTTAGTCCAGTAAATTTACACTGGTAATCCTACCTCAGCATTCCAAGTTTGGGATTACAGGTGTGCACCTGACACCTAAAATAATTCCTGGTGTTATTTGAAAGATGAGAAAACAGTCATGAGATACACATGCATTCATTAACTGTCATTTCCTTAAAGGAAAAGTGTTCAAATTAACACATAACACCATTGGAGTATAGGGAATCAGAAGACAGTTTTCTATCTCTTATGGTCTGAGGATAACAGACTACACTCTTGCAAAAATGGGAGACATCACAGCTAGGAATATGTGTCAAATTTGAGCACCAGTATTATGAATTAAGAGAGTATTTATGGAAGATGAGTGAAAAGATCAGTGGAAAATAATGAAAGACCTGGTGACTTTAGCCTTTCATGACTCCAGATCAGGCTTTATTATAATGCTGAATCTCACAAATATTGAAATAGTCAAATATTATGCATGTTTTTACCTAGAAAATCTTAAGGCTTGGCACTGTATCCCAACTGTGTTGTAGCCTGGCATAAATCATACAATCTTGAGCCCTACATTTAACTAGTGCTTTGTATTTGAGCCAGGAAAATGGAAAATGACTCAGCATATAAGTACAATGAGAAAAGCAAAATGAGCTGTACCCAAAGAAAAAAACTTTAACCTGCTCAAAAAACAAAACAAAACAAAACAAAACAAACAAACAAACAAAAAAACAGGATACAGGTGTCAACCAAAAATTAACATAAGATTCTAGCTACATTGTTTCCAATAGGATGTTTTTGTAATTCTCTTTTAAAAACTCTTAACATTCCAGTCCAGGATCACTTGTTTAGATTTTGAAATGGGGGAGGTTTTGAAATGGGAGAAGTGGTTCTGAGCACAGCTATTTAAATTCCAAATTTATCCTTTGTCTGTGTGGATTCATATACTGTTGTTCACAAACTGACCTCAAGCTCCAGAAACGTTTACTGAAACAAGCAAGAACCTAGATTAGATACAGTGTCACCTTAATGAAAGAATAATAGTGAAAAGGAGAGAAGAAAAAAGACAAACACCATGTGTTATGATACCCACATATTTACCCAGCATTAAAGAGGCTGAAACAGGAGAATGGCCATATATTCAAGGACAGACTACCCAACATAGTGAGTACAAGGTGAGCCAGAAATACAAAGTGGGACTATGTCTTTAAAAACAAAAAACAAAAATGAAAAAATATAAAAACAGAGGAACAGAGAAAGACTATTAAAAAAAAAACAAAAATATTAGAGCTGAATGAAAGTTGACTTAACTAAAATGGGAATTATGGAATGATGCTGCAGAGGAAAGCTGGTCCTGAAGTGTTACCCAGGAGGCAGTGAAAAACACAGTTATGAATGGGACCTATTGTGCCACATCACAATAGTGACCTCCTTCCTTCAATACATCTGCAGTCTACTAGACAGGAGGTCCAAAAGTTCATGGAAATGTCAAACTCAGAGCAAATAAGCAGCTTGAAATCAAAGCTTTGAATCATGGGCTTTAGCAGATGTTTGATATTCAAGTTGAAATAGGAAAATTATAATTCTACCTGGTTTGAGGGCAAATTCAGCAAGTTGGTTGGCTCACAGCATTAAAGAATGAAGTCACAAATCAAAAGAAGTTCAAAATTTTTTTTGGAAAAAAAGACAGAATAGCCCTGCCTTTGCAGGAGGGGTCTTCAGTGTTTAGCCCACAGATCTATTGTCAGGGGTCATTTATACAGCAAAGTCAGAATGTGAGTACAGTGTGGGTCTCAAACTACAAACTACCTATAAGTGTATAGCTGCTTAACTAATTTTATGCAGAAGGGCAGCAAGTCACCCAGGAAAGGTATGCAGAAAGAGCCAAGGAATTTTGTGGGAACAATAGCCCAGGTGTTCTGTTCATTGAGTATGGTAATAGATGCCTACCTGGACTTCCTGGGGAAGGTGGTGGTAACTGTAGTACATTTCAAGCTATTGTTTGTCTCTTTAAGAGGCATGTAGACATGGTCACTACATCTTCACCTTCAGGTCTGGCTTTCTTCAGCTGTGCCTCTAGCAGGGATTGTTGTATTTAGTTTTTTACATTGATTACTTTGAGGTTCCATTTCCTCTCTTACTGTATATCAATTTCTGTCTACCTTGGCCTCCTGTAGTAAAATCACAATACTATTTGAATGGATAAAGTGATATTTATACATTTAAGAAAATATTATTTAATAGGGGCCTGGGTTATAGCTCAGCAGGCAAAAGTACCTGCTGGCAAGAGCCGGGTTGTAAGTTTGATCCCCAGCACCTAAAAAGAAGTGATTTAAAATGCAAGAAAAGAAAATAATTTCATTTGTGAAGATGTAGATGAACAAAATTTTCAATTAAATCTGTCAGTGGCAAATTAAAGAGTGGTAATAGTCATATTTTGAATCTAAGGTTGTTCAGGCTGGGGATTGAGCTCAGTGGTACAAGTACCAGCCAGGCAAGCACAAGGTCATGAGTTCAATCCCTGGTATGAAAAATAAAATTTCTACAGTTGTCAACCATGTAGTGCTATGAGCACAATTATTGAAATTGACAGTTGTTCATTCAGTGGCACAATTTTTCTTTTGTGTTCTACAAAATATCTACAGATAACATGGTAAATACAGAATGATATACTGTCCCCTATACTATGCATATTTGCTGAGAGTTGTTTTTAGTTTTTATCTTTTCACATACTTGGAAGCTGAAAATATTTGGTGATGCTAGATAGAGAAACTGCGATAATTATTTTTTCATTTTAATCATATATTTCACTATATCCATTAAGTACATTTTATTTGCTACAATTATGCTATGAGAAGTTGATAAATGATTCTTAATATTATGGACAGCTGAGTTAGTTAGAAATATAAGCAGTCAGACAGTGATATAGGGGAATGCAACTCCTGACCTACTATGTTGTTTATGAGTTTAGGTTCTCTAAAATTGAAGAATGAATAATTAGGAACAATGGAGGTAAGAACAGAATATATTTTTTGAGAGAAATAAGTTGACAGGATTTTGCTCTAGATGAGACATTTCAGCACTGGGAGGTGACACCAGGGAACATTTACCTTGAGGTCACTTTCCCCTCTCCTTTGCAACTTACCTGTGGCATGAAAAGAGTCCCAATCAGCTAAATGCACATCAGCAATGCCACCTTAAAGCACCACCGCAATGGAAAACTATATGTATGCCCCTACATGACACTTTTACTGTGTATTCTCTCTTTACCATGCCAAAAATCCTATCATTTGGTTCCGTAAGGCAAATTGAGTGTCTCCTGGGAATCCCTCTCATTTTGAGTCCCTTTGCCTTAAAACCAAGTTTCTTCTTCCTGGATGGTTTACTTGCCACTGCTAATATGCATGCAACAGCAACCTTACTCACTGAACATGGGTGAGATACCTTCTGTTTTTTTTTGTTTTGTTTTGTTTGTTTGTTTCTGTTCCTTAGCAAGCTTGTGACAGAAAACACATCCTGCCATCCCCAAACAGGGTTACTAGTTTCCACACATCTTAGGCCACACAGCTGGAGGTAACATGGAGATTTTTATGTGCTGGGACCCCGCCCTGCTCTCTTTGGTTACCTGCGAAGAAGAATGGGTGTTGGGAGTTTGCCTGTCACACTGTCAAAATAGATTATGATCTCTTATGTTGTGTGTGACCGAGCACAGCTTCCACTTTCCTTCGGGGAGCTACAGCTCTTAGTTCCTGAGGTGAAATTGTTCTCTCAGCTCCCTTATAATTCGATCATGGGGACCACTTCCTGCCCTCCAGAAAACACACCTCTGCGGTGCCTGGTTCATAACCCTGGTGCTTTTGGCCTCTAAAAGGCTACAACAACCAAAAAGCTGATCTTTTATTTATGCTTTTGTCACAGTGGTGATAAGTTGGCCAAAACCCTTCATCTTTAGACCTTCTTCACTTTAAGGACGTGGTTTTCTCTCACTCTGTCTTCTGTGATGGCCCAAGTACTCCTGGCTTGCTCTGCTCCACCAGGATCTCTCCCTTCCCCTCACATATGATGCGGCTTCTGTCTTTACAGCTTCTACCCATATCTCTCATACCAAATCCCACTGTGTTCTCAGCCAAAGGTTTCTATACCCCTGTGGCATCCTCTCCTCCTCCTTCACTCCCCAAGGTCTCCAATCCTCCCCCTAGGGTCTACAATGTTTCCCCTAGGGTCTCTAGTCCTTCTCATAGCATTTCTCACAAGGCTCTGACTTCTCAATCCCCCTGCTCTAGCCCTCTGTCCCATCTGAGGGTTCTTTTTCTCCTTCCCATGCATTGCCATTTTCTCTGCCTGCCCAGCATACTCAGTCTCAGGCATTGCAGCCTTGTGGCAGGCCACATGGTTGCCAGCAGCCATGTTGATTACACACATGCACCTGCTGGGCTCACCTCTACTGCTGCTTTGGGAACAGGCTGGACCTAAAAGATTAACTAATAGTTGTGTTCCTTCTATTTAACTTTCTGAGCTACCTCAGGTTAACCATCAATTAGGTTCCTTTTCTGGTATTCTTATTTCAAGACATCTCTATTAATTGATCTATAAGAATGTTCTCTCTATTTATTATAGTTCAAGTTGGCCAAATATATTTGAGTGTATTCTAATTTTATAAGATGATTGTCAGTTTATATATCTGTTGTCCATTTGTCCAATTGTCTGCTCTGTTAGCAGCTTTTTCTTTTTACTTGAGCTCAACAAAATTTTCCTCAACATTTATATTTTCAGATCATTAATAAAGGTTTATTTGGGTAACAGATTTAAAAGACATGCTTCCACCTAAGTTGCCAGCTGGTCAAAATGATGCTAAAATTGGGTAAACAAAATCCTTTGGGGTGAGATAACATTAGACAGCAATCCAACTGATAAACAAGAAAGTGTCCTCCTGGTAACTTTTTTAAAAATTTTTTTAATTTTAAAGAGATTCAAATAAAAGAGGACTTTACATATGAGATTGGAGCACAACAGTTTAAGCAACACAGTGTTTCAACACAATACAACCTGACATATCAGTAGCTAACTTAGTGTCTCTTTCCTTGAAGTAGTTGAGTATATCTTCATACACAATAGTAACAAACATAATAAAATATTATAAAACCATTAAAGAGCATGAAAGTATTACAGATTATTTGGAATGAAATAACACAAAATGAACAATGGTTACTATATTATCTCATTGCCCATAAAATATTTGTTTATAATATCACACATAATACAATCCAATAAGATACAAGATAGAACCAAGGAAACAGAAGACTAAAAGCATGATAGCACTTCCAAACAAGATGATATTAAATCAGCACTAGCTATTATAATGTCTTGTTTTCTTCAATATTGCTGTTCAAATAATCATAGATAATAAAATCAAACAACCAAGGATGAAACCATTCTGAGTAATGAATGGGAATATTATAAGGCTCCAAAGCAATGTAATGGGGAAGCAGGATTACCACACACTCTTATGTATTCTTACCATGTCTCACACCAGGGAGACTATATGGTGTTTACACATGAACAACCAGGTACTTTAACCAAGTCAGGTACACTGATGGGAGGTCCAAATAAACTCTTTAGTCCCATGGGAAAAAGTTCAAGTAAAGTTCATATTACTAAGACAATTCATTGTTGCTGATCTGATGGTGTATTGATGCCTTCAAATATAAAATTGCGATTGTTTATGAGGACAAATGTTTTCTTTCATATCTAGATGTCTTATGGTTTTTTCTTGTGTTCCAGCCTGGTGATTTAGATCAGGCCAATATGAGGTCAAATAATTTTTAACACAAATTTATGTAATGTAATAGTGAGCAGTCCAAAATATGTCACAAATTTTTTTCAGTTCTCAAATGTTAAAATACCCATGGTTAATAGAAAATAACACTTCCATTTAATGTTCTATATTAAGTTTACTGCTTGTCCTGTACTGTATGGTATTAATCTTCTGGATGTTTAACAGCTACAGTTAAGAGATAATTATAAATTCCCTTTGGATTCCTTCTGCTATTATCCACCAGATATTTTCTAGAAAAAAAAAGATTATATGATGCAAGGGGCAACAGAACAATGAGATCTGGAGTGGGGCTGAGACTGGGACAGTAGCCAGATCAGAATCAGTCCAAGCCTGTCTGTCAGCACTGGCTCAGCCCTTAGGATAGGGATGCATTTGCTTGATGTTTTGTCTTGAGGCCTGACCCAAAACAGGAGGTGTCCATCTCCCACATGGTTGCAAGGTATCTGGGCTTTTGCATTGGCAATTTCTAGGACCTAGTCCTGTGTCACTGTCTATATATTTCTAACTAAGTCAGCTGCCTGTAACAACAGGGCTGGGACTTTAAAGGAATAAGAGGATAATTTCAGATTGCTTATAGCCTTGGAAGAGACAATCACCTCCTTCTCTGGGCCAAATCTCAAGACAAATGCCAACAGAAATACAATCAAGTGCTAAGAACCAATAGTCCAAATAGTTCTGTATCACCCTGAAGAAGTCAAGAGTCGCCACCTCTAGCCCCTACAGGAAGAGTCCTTGCTGTTAAGGAAGCCCACTTATTATGTGACATGCTCCCCCATTTGTTCCTAATTGAATCAATTTTACCAGAGCTATTGACTCTAATGGTTGAATACAGTTCTATCTCGCCTTATGCTCACCTTGCAAATTCCCATTTTTCCCCTCTTATGACCCATCTAACCTCCTGATTTTACTCAATAAATACAGAGTCTTTGGCAACCCACTCAGGACCCCTACTGTCTCTCAGGCAGAAGCTTTATTTCTCTCAATAAATATATTCCATTATTAAACTCCATCATTCTAAACATTATTCTTCTATTTTAGAGAACACAAACTCATACCAGACATATAGTAGGTCAGGAGTTTCATTCCACTCTATCATCAACATGAGCCAAATTAACATAAATATCTTTATGATTTGTCTGAATGCTTTTCCCTTTTCATGCAGTTTTAAGTGATCAATACAACTCACAGTGGTTGTATTTCTGGCAATGTATAAAGTTGTATACATCAGTCATTATAAATGTAAAATAATTGGTTTCAGTGTATAATTTAGCAAGAACTAGATATTGCCATGGCAGTAGGTTATCTCATATAAAAGTGAATGTTCAACTAAAATTGCTCAGAAAAATTTCTACATTACTGGCTGCTTCAACAGTTTTAAGATACATGAACTGTGTATTTTTGCCTTTTTGTAGAAGGCTTCTATTATGTTATTGAAAAAAGTCTGTACATTTGTTGGACCCTGTTTATATTTTGATGATTTTTCTGCATTGAAGTTTATATGAAGATTTATTTTTATCTTAGGCTTAAACTCACTGCATTGACACTGACGGAGTGAAGCAACAGTCCACTACATTAATTTCAATTATATATTCATGGCATTGATCAGATGAATTACTGAGGAGATAAATTAGCTACATACATAGACAAGAATCAGTACTGTTAGCATTTTCTGGTGCAATAGAGAAGCAGAAAATAAGAAAAAGTAAAAGTGGCCTTTCTATTTAAGGAGTGTGAGGAGGAGCCAAAAAAAACCAAGGTGTTTTTGTTTGTTTGTTTGTTTTGTTTTGTTTTGTTTTGTTTTTACTATGCGGTTAGGGGTATAAGTGACTTTTGCCTGGATGTGGAGATTGGAGCAGACATTTCTGTGTGGAGCAGACATCTCATGTGAGAAGCTGATTGGAATTTTCTTCAGGCCCTTGGGAAAGGAATGAAGAGGTTGTAATCAGGGAAAAATAGGAAGTGGCCATATGGTTAGCATCCGTGATTGGGCTTTCCACCATGTTGAACTAAAACCAGGAGGTCCTGTAACTCATTCTAGGGCAAAACGTTTTCAAGTACATCCCTCAGTTTGAATGATAAAATAAAAATAAAGAAGTTTTGCTATGTGTCTTCCTCCAATGCTGGTGGTAACCATTCACAAGAAATATTTTGAGTCATATCCTTAATAAATTGTAGATACCATAACCACAATTACAGATCAGTTCACTTTCATAAAACAGAAGCAGCACTTAAATGAAGGCATAAAGGCCTTCAGTGAGAGTATCCCTGAAGAGGTGAGATCAACATTACAGAACACAAACTACTACTCATTTATCTGAGTTCACTAAAGAGAAAAATTTATAATGGTGTTGCTACAGGGGAAAGAAACTCCTAATCTACTATGTCTGGTGTGAGTTTGTGCTCTCTAAAATTAAAGCATAAATTTTAGGAACAACAGAATTTAAGAGTAGAATATGTTTATTGGGAGAAAGAAAGCTGTCTGAGAGAGAGAAGGGGTCCTGAGTGGGTTGCCAAAGACTGTCTTTTCTAGGGACTTATATAGAGTAAAATCATTTTGTGAGATGGATTTAAGGTGGGAATACTGGGAGCTCACAAGGCAGATATGCATAAGATGGGACAGAAATATGGGAGCCAATAAAATTAATAGTTCAGGTAAAAGTGATTAAATTGGGATCAAATTGGGAATCCTGTCACACAGAAAGTAGGCATTTTTATGCAGTAGTGACTCTTCAATTAAGGGGTTCAGAAGGTGACTCATGACTTCACCAGGATGATAGGAACTATTTGAAATATCAGGCTTTAGTTGAATGGTAACTGCTGACTTCCTCAGGGTGCTAGAGAACCATTTCAAATATCAATCCTTACAATATTAATACATTTGCTTAATCTTTTGTCCTGAAGTCTGATGCTTAGCAGGAAGTGTCTGCCTTCCCTATAGTTGAAGGTATCTGGGCTTCTGCATGGGATCCTTGGATAACCTAGCCCTGTCTCACTGCCAACATTATTTCATTAACTCAGCTGCCCATTAGACTATTGTTTGGAAAGTTGAATACAAATGTCTTGTGCTCTGGGTGAGTGATCTGCGGATGACAGTGTGCAAAGTATTTACCATTGTTGTCCCCTGATTGACATGTTTTGAAATTTAGTTTTAGTTTATTTTTATCCTAGAAATCAAATGGAATTGGAAATAAAAAGCCTGAGGTAAAACTCTTTGGTACAAAACTCCTTGGTGGATATCCGCACTGTAGAAGACATTCAGCTCCAGAAGACTGCACAACAGTCTATCATTTGGGACCCACACTTCCAGGGAGGGTTTCCTTTCCCTGTTTATTCTTGACTCAGAAGGAGAGCAGTAGAGAAAGACTGAATCACTGATGAAGAGGTGGGCTATATAAACTGTCCAATCAGATGGGCCACAGCAGGCGGTCTCTTGGGTCTTCCTATTTGGGCATTATTGACCTGTTGTGAGCACAGTACTGGAGCAGAATGTTTGCTGGATCTCATTTAGTGGTTTCAATGTCATGTGGCCTGGTTAGGAAAGAACCTGGGAGATCTTCAAGCCACAGAATGCTGAGGTTGTGGACGGGAGCCCAGAAATAGGGTGCAAATGAGCTAAACTAGTTACAAGTGGTTAGAAGCAGTTCTGGTGTCTCAATCCTCAGGTATTTAGTTAGCTTCAGCTCCTGAGGTCCTCCAGCATTGGCTGTGGGTCATCCATTGTGAATTTTGCCTCTTTCTGGTGGAAAGAGTGACTCTATCTTCTCTTTGACAGCAGCAGATTCCAGTATCATCTTTGAAATTCTCTGCTGCCTTGGCACCTCCACAAGCTCAGTGAGGGAAGGAGCTTGGGGACACCCTGACTCTGATGCATTTTGTGCTGCTACAAAAGTACTGAGGAGGGTCTTTGCTCTCATTGCTGTGAGAAGCAGACCTGGAGGGTCTGATGTTTATTATACATTGTTTACATAATCAGTTTTCCATTATCATTTGAGTTATTATTTATGTACCATATTTGATGTTATTTATGTTTTGTTATGTAAACTAAATTCAAATTTCAAAATGCTGCTTAAGTATATTAAGAAAAAAGGACTCAGTGACATAAATGAGATTTGAAGAGATATCATCTGTAGTCTATCAAAGTGATTCACGAGATATTTGCCTAACCCTTTGCTTTGTGGATGCTGGTCCTACAGGACCCCACTGTGAGCTCTGCTTTAGAGATAGTGGGGACACAGGGACCATTGCAGTGACTCAGCACAAAAATCAGTGCTCCCTTTTGGCTGTGAGTTGCAATCTAGCATCCAAATTGCTTTTTCAAAAAATGTGTCTATACATAAAATTAATCACCAAGACACGGAATTAAGCATTGAAGAATTCAGTCTCCATTCAGCTGTGATGTTTGGTTCTACTTTGTTTAGTTTAGTTTTGTTTTAGTGAGACAGGATTTCACTATGTATATCACTGGATTTGAAACCTGTATGGTGCCTACAATTTCCTTGGCTTCACAGCAGCCCTCCTCTCTCAGCCTCTTGAGTCCTGGGATTATAAATATGCACCAACTCTGTTTTGATTCAGGTTTTTATGAGAGAATTTAAGATATCCCAGGCCATGAGTCTCAATCTTCCTTTGAGAAATATATGTATGAATTTTTTGGATCATACTTTTATCACTTGGCCACTCATAAGTTATCCCGCTAACATCACTTGGGAAGCACATTTGTTTATGCACTGACTATACTGAGCATCACCAGGGCAATTGTCATTTTAACCAGTTGATTCTTGTATTGAACACATTACAATAGTCACTTTTTTATTTGTTGTTATTTTAGAAAAACTAACAAATGTATGCAATTTTTAATTATCTTTTATTTAAATAATTGCACTTGTAAGGACTTACATATAAAAGCATTAGGCTAAGTGTGTTTCCTTTAGTCCCAGCATAAGCAGAGGATGAGATGGAACAGTCATGGCTTTGAAGCTGATTTTGGGAGGCAATTTTGCTAGATGATTTAGCAGAATGTGTGGTAGTTGTTTTTATACCTGCATTTGAAGTTTAAGGAAACAGGTAAGGTTAGGTCAAGAATATAAATGTAGGATAGGATAGCTGAATCATGAAAATCATGATTTCTTTTTTTTTTTTTTTTTTGGCCCAGGAAATGTGTGTTTCATGGTAATTTGTGCAGCAGTCTTAAATATGCCCCTATTAGAGTAAAATAGAGTGAAACATGAATGAGCCAGGCATTCTAGGTTCTGAAAGTAAAGGCATTAACAAAACATTTTCCTCAATGCTATTGCTGGTGCATTTTATGAGAAATAAGATATAGCAACAAAACACAAAAAATGATTATATAATAATTTAATACTCATGCCCAAATGAAGAAGCCAAAAAACAAATAAACCAAAATAAAGTCAAATAAAAAAGAATGAAGAAACCATCTACAGGATAGGAGAAGATTGCATGTTACTCCCTGACAGCTAACATGTAAATCCAATAGAAATGTGAAATGAATACACACTTTTCAGAACAGGTACAAATTGTCAAGAAATACCTGAAGAACTATTGAGCATTTATGCACAATAGAGAAATGCAAATCAGTACACCATCTCATTGCAGAGACAAATCACTGCAAGATCAAAAGAACACTCATGAGATGGCAGGGGAAAAGAAACTATTTAACCTTGTTGGTGGAAATGTAGGCAAGTATTTCAACCACTACTGCAGTCAGTGTTCAAAGTATTCAAATGATTAAACTTAGTAAGTCCACTAAGTGCAGTGCTTCCTTTAATGGGTCTCATAATCAAAGATCTAAGGACCCATTGCAGTGATTCATGCATATTCCTGTTTACTGCAGCAATAGTCACTTTTCTGTGGAGAGCAGCAGCAAGCACTGCTCCATCACCACCAAATGCCAATGATGAACAACAAATACTCATCAGTGTACTCTGTTTAGTAAATGATATATTTTATTATGAAATGGGCTCTAAGTTAGGTTTTCATAGTGTGATAAGCATGATATAAGCATGATAGTCATGCTAATATAACAAGGCCATCACTATTATACTCTTGTGTTAATTAGATTTGAACTGTTTTTCTTTTGGTGGCAACATCTTGCTATGAAGTTCAGGTTGGATTTTAGATCACTTTATAACCCAGAGTGGTCTCAAACATTTCTCTTGCCTCAGCCTCTCAAGTAGTTGGTTACACACCTATGCCATTAGGCCCAGTTTAGATTTGTTATGGTAACTTCATATACAGTATTTTTTTAAAATTTCAACTGTTTTGGTTGTTAAAGTATTTCCACTTTTTACCTCCAGCATCTATAACCACTGTGACCTTATTGAGGTGGTGATGTACATATCACCATCCTCATGACATTCTCTCATGGGTCCAGTGCTGTCAGTGTACTGCAGTGAGACTTATGTGTACAAATGTATATAACTGTATGTTTTTCTACTTTCCTTCAAAAAATTTTAAAATTTCCTTATATAATCAATAACCTTGTCTACAGTTTGATGCACATGCCCACAGTTAAGTAGAGTGCAGCACACACACACAGGAAAGAGACCACATAGTTCCCATGAGAGGTTTGTCAAGCCACATGAGAAGACAACTCTCTGGATGTATGTGTTCCTGATTATTACATTTGAATTCGCCTAAGGTTTTCTCATTGTTGTTTTTGGGAGGCAGACCAGATGACTACTTTAAGATACGGAGTTATAAAGCATCCTTTTTTTGTGTGTACAGAGGATCAAACTCATGACCTTGAGCATGCTAAGCAGATGCTTATGCCACTGAGATCAATCCTCAGCATTCACAAAGTCTGTTTTGGAATTTAAGTATCGGAAGAACCGCGTTGGTGGTGTGGCCCACCACTGGAACACCCAGTGAACTGAGGCACCATTGTTTTGGGCATAGAGCATCCATTGAAGGATTGTTGCAAATACCATCAAAGGAGTAATGGAGGGGAAGGTGCTGGGCTGTTGATTCTCATGGAGAAGCTGGTATCACAGTTTTCCAGATATGAACACAGACATCATCATCATCAGAGCAGGAGGAGCGCAGGAGCCTCATTAGTACTGTGCATGGCTACTGATTTCTTTTGCAGACCTCTGGCCCTCATCCTGAGCTTTTTGTCTTGGCTCCAGTATTGATCACTCAGTCTGATGGCACACATGCTGTGCCCAAGTGCACAGACTTTGTAGGTTCCAACAATGAACTTTGACTCTTCCTCGTACCCAACTTTGATAGAGACTTGCATGAGACATTGGGTGTGCCTCTACATCTCCAGGTAAACTTGTGTTGGTCCTTGCCATGGGCGCTAAGTGTTCAGCAGGACTTAAGAAGTATATTGTCATAGGATTCAGATTGTCAGCTGGATTTTTAGGTATCTAGAATGTGGACAGATGTACACCTCTCTAAATCTGACTTTTTGGGAGTGAATATTTTAATATAATCCTATCAATTATAAATTCCATATTAAATCTCTTTCTTTGCAAACCCTGACTACAATAGATGGGAGAGGGTAAGAGTGCCATTTTTCAGACATGACAAAGTGCTTTAGTTAGCTAATGTTCCATGCAACTTTTCTCATGTGGAGAAGCCCAGCTATATCAATAGCTTGGCTTTGAAGACTGTTGATAGATTCTCTACAGATATTAAGGCATTACATTCTGTGTTGCATGATCAAGAAGCACATGGATTAGGAACCTCCATGGTGCTTCCTGTCACCTGAACCTAGCCATGTAGCCTATGCCGTCTGGCCTCTGTGTACTTGAAATGCCAATAAGGATGCAGTCACAGATGCAGTCACTGTATATTGACAAATAATTTGCAAGCATTGGCATGTTATTTCCTTCTGTTGTATCTTTAACTTTTGTTTTTTTTTTCATTTTTATCCGTACCAGGGATCGAACTCACGACTGCCTGCTTGCAAGGCAGGCGCTTATGCCGCTGAGCTAAATCCCCAGCCCCCGCATCTTTAACTTTCATGACAAAGAACATCTAAGAAATTTATGACTACCAAGCCAACCCTGCAAAGCATACTGAAAGACAGTTTTGATACTCATAGAATAAAACTACTAAGCAAGGCAGACAATTAACGAGTATGGAAAGATAACATGTCAACAATAAACCAATATATAACAGTTATAAATATTAATGTGAATGGGCTCAATTCACCAATTAAAAGAAACAGACTGGTAGAATGGATCAAGAAACAATGGCCAATCACATGCTGTCTACAAGAAACCCATTTAACCCAAAGTGAAACTCACAGACTGAAAGTCAAAGGATGGAAAACAATACATCATGCAACAGGAAGTGAAAACAAAACAAGGGTAGCTATTTTGTTTGCAGACAATGTGAACTTCAAACCAGGAATGATTATAAGACATAAAGAAGGTCACTACATACTGGTTAGGGGGAAACTTCAAGAGGAAGAGATAACTATCTTAAATATATATGCACCAAATTCCAGAACACAAAGTTATCCAAAGCAATTATATATAGAATTGAAAAATCAAATAAGCAATAACACAGTTCTAACAGGAGAACTTAACACACCATGGGCACCAAGAGACAGATCAACCAGACAAAAATCAGCAAAGAAATAACAGAACTGAATCAAACCTGTAAACTAATGGACCTGATGGACATATACAGAGTGTTCCACACAACAAAATCAGAATATATATTCTTCTCAGCATTACGTGGGATATTCTCTAAAATAGCCCATATACAAGGCCACAGAACATTTTTAAATAAATGCAAAATGGTTTAAATTATCTCATGCATTTTATAGGATCATAGAACCATGAATCTACTATCTAATGATAAAAGAAACTGCAAAAATCACATAAACACATGGAAATTAATAACACACTCTTGAGCAATCTGAGGATCACAGGGGAAATTAAAAAACAAATTAAATGATATGTAAAACCAAACAAAAATACACATACAACTTACTGGAATGTGTAGGATGCAATAAAGCAGCCCTCAGAGGGAATTTTATTGCACTGACTTCCCACATCAGGAAAACAGAATGAATACAAAGAAAGAACCTGATGCTACACCTCAAATATCTAGAAAGACAAGAGCAAGTGAAGCCCAAGGTCAAAATAACAGAGGAAATTATAACAATCAGAGCAGAAATTAATGCAATAGAGATTAAGATCACAATCCAAAGAATCAATGAATGAAAGAGTTGATTCTGTGAAAGAATAAATAAAATTGATAAGCATCTAACCTACCCTATTTTAAAAAGGGAAGAAAAAGCTCAAATTCATGAAATAAGGAATGCAAATGACAAAATCATGACAGACTCTTGGGAAATTCAGAAGATTATCAACACCTATTTTAAAATAATCTACTTTCATTGGTTTAATAACACAGAAGAAATGGACAGATGCTTAGAAACATATGAATTACCAAAGCTCTATCAAGATGAAGTAAAACTATTGAATAACTCAGTCTCTATTAATGAAATTGAAAATATAATAATTCTCCTTACATACAAAGAAGAGCCCAGGCCCAGATGGATTCACTGTGGAATTCTTCAAGAAATACAAAGAAATTTAATGCCAGCACTCCTCAAACACTTTAGTGAAATCAACAGGAAAGCAATTCTTCCTTAATCATCCCTGGAAGAAATATTATTCTAGTTGCAAAACCTGAGAAAGACCTAACTAAAAAAGAACTACAGGCCAATCTCCCTAATGAACACAGATACAAAAACCCTCAATTAAATATTGGTAAACAGGAAGCAGCAAATCATCAGGATGATACACCACAACCAAGTGTGATTCATCCCAGACATGCAGGGATGTTTCACCATATGTAAATCAATCAATGGAATCCACCATATCAATACAACCAAAGGTAAGAATCACATGAGCATTTCTATTGATGTAGAAGAAGCTTTTCATAAGGTGCATCTTCCATTCATGAAAAGAACCTTACAGAAAATTGCAATAGATGATCTTTACCTCAATATGATAAAGGTCATCTATGACAAACCAAGAGCCAGCATCACATTAAATAGCTAAAAGATTAAGGCCTTTACCTTAAAATAAGGCAAAAGACAAGGATGTCCCTCATCACTGTTCCTATTCAGAATAGTACTGGAAATACTAGCCAGAGCAATGAGATAATAGACAGAAATTAAAGGGGTAAAGATAGGAAAGGAGGAAGTTAAATTATTATTATTTGCAGATGACATGATACTCTACATAGAAGACCCTCAAAATTCCATTGGAAGTCTCCTAGATACAATAAATTCAGTGAAATAGCTGGATACAAAGTCAATACTCAAAAATCAATAGCATCCCTATACACTAACAACAAAATCATCGAGAGAGAAATAGGAGAAGCCACACCCTTCACACTACCACCCCAAAAAATGAAATGCTTTGGAATTAATCTCACAAAAGAAGTAAAAAATATCTATATAAGGAAAATTATAATATCCTGAAAAAGAAATTGAAGAGAACCTAGGAAATGTAAAGACATCTCTTGTTCATGCATAGGAAGACTAAATATTGTGAAATTGCCCTTTCTCTCAAAACTGTTATACAGGTTCACTGCAATCCCAATGAATATAGCATCAACATACCTCATAGATCTAGAGAAATCACTCATAAAATTAATCTGGAACCAGAAGACACGTAGAATAGCAAGACAATTCTAAGCAGCAAAGGAAAGGCAAGAGGCATCACAATCCCTGAGTTGAAATTATACTACTAAGCAGTTATAATAAAATCAACATGGTATTGAAATAAAAACAGATCTAAAGATCAGTAGAATGAATAAGAAGATACAACCACAACTACAAACTCAACCATCTAATCTTTGATAAAGGGGCCAAACATGTTCACTGAAAGAACCACAGTCTCTTTAATGAATTGTGCTTGAAAAACTGGCTCACTATAGACCAAAAACTGAATCTAGACCGATGCCTATCAAAATGTACTAAACTAAAATTTAAGGGGATTAAAGATATGACTATTATAACAGAAACACTAAATCTGTTGGAAGAACATAGGGTACAATTCTTGAAGACATAGAAGTAGGTAGAGAATTCATAAACAGGAATCAAACCACACAGGAAATACTTCCCACAATCAATAACTGGGATCACATCTTATTAAAATATTTGTGCATGTCATAAGAAATCTCCAGCATAGTGAAAAAAAAAAAAAAACAGAAACTGTGAAATCGTCTTAGTGAACCATCCCTAAGACAAAGGATTTCTGTCTAAAACATATAAAGAATTAAAAAAAATCAGTCTCCCAAAATTCAAAGATCTAATCCAAAAATAGCATTTGAGGTGAATGCATAATTCTCAGATGAAGAAATACAAATGGCAAATAAATACATGGAAAAAAAGTTCCCCATCATTACTCATTAGAGAAATTCAAATTAAAACCACACTGAGATTCCATCTCACTCCATAAAGAATGGCCAGGATCCAGAAAACTACCAACAACAAATGCTTGGGAGGCTGTGGGGAAAATGGAACTCTCCTGCACTGTTCTTGGGAGTTTAGACTAGTGAAACCATTATGGAGGTCAGTATGGAGATTTCTCAAACAGATGGGATAGGAAGTCCCACTTGATCCAGCTATTCCACTTCTAGGTATATTTCCAGAAGAAATGAAAGCATCATACCTCAGTGATATATGTACATCCATTTTTATAGCAGCACAATTTGTAATAGCTGGATCTTGGAAACAGCCTAAGTGTCCATAAACTGAGGAATGGATAAAAATCTGTGGTATTTTAATTCAATGGAGTACTACTCAGTTATAAAGAATGATCACATTTAGATATTTATAAATAGTTGGATGCAACTTGAAACCTTACTCATACGTGAAATAAATCAAACTCACATGTATAAATACTGTATACTCTCCCTAGTGTAAGAGCTAGTTAAGAGTACATAAGAGTTTATGGTAATCATGATTCCACATTACATTGTTTTGGAGACTTATAATGTTCCCATTCATTAGTTGGAATGGTTTTATCCTGGGTTGTTTGATTTTATTATCTGTGATGGTATGAACAGCTATTTTTAAGAAAATAAGACATTATAATAGTCACTGCTAATTTAATATCATCTTGCTTTGAAGTGCTGCCATGCTTTTGTTCTTCTGTTTCCATTGGTTACATCATATTTTATCTTATTGGATTTTATTATGTGTGATAGTATAAACAAATCTTTTATGAATAATGAGATAATATGATAACAATTTTCCATTTTCTGTAATTTGGTTTTGAATGCCCTGTAATTATTTCATTCTCTTTAATGGTTTTTTACTATTTTATTATGTTTGATACTATTGTATATGAAAGTATACTCAACAATTTCAAGGAAAGAGAAATTATGGTAGCTACTGATATATCGGGTTATCTTGTGGTGAAATACTGTGTTGCTTAAAATTGTTCTGTTCTGAAAAAATATAATTTGCAAGTCTCCCAAATCTTTTACTGATTTTGCTGATGTGAAAAAAATGTAGGATGCACAATCTGAGTTCCCAATAATCAATTATTACAACTCTATAGACCTATCTGAACTCATGGAAATTCAACTATAGACTCCCCCTATTCCATCTAGAATTGGACTTGAACCTAAGTCATTCTGTAACATGTTACTAGACTTCTACAAGTGCAAGAGGGATAAGTTTCTCAGAGCCTCCCTTCTCATTTTTGGTTTACATTTACACAGTGTGTAACAATGCCATGTCTCTATGGTCAGCAGACACTCATGTCTTTGCTTCAAACTACTGTTTCTGCCATCAATACTATATTAACATTGTCTCATTAACCTATTTGTGTTATTCAAACAACTCTAGGTAAAATGCAGATTTATTCTTCAGTTGAGCTGAGTTTCACACTGGCTTTTCTCATTGTCTTACAGCATCTTGCACTTTTAATTTTTCCTTATTAGCACCACTATGAGTTTCATACTCACTTGGTCTAAAAATATTATGCATGCTGAGAAACAGTATTGATGAAAAAAAATGTGTTACTCTGTCCTCAGCATCTCATGGCTCAGACTGACAAATTCTCTTCTGTTGAGCATGGTGACTAAGCATAAATGGGATGAGATAGGGCAAATGTCTATCAGTATTCAGTAAAATTGAAAGGCCATATCTGGGAGTGAGAGAAATTGTCAGTGATGAATGAGACCTGAGTGATGTGCATTTGTGATTGATGTAATTATATGCAAAAATGTTGGAGCCATTGAAGCTGAATACACATGCAAGCCTGTGGCATGGCCTGGGCATGATTGAACTGGGAATGAGGAGACATCACAGGGGGCAAGATAGGGCAGAATGGTTTTCCTAAATTAGCATCATTTGTTGCTCTGAGGGATCCTTGAACCCCTTCCAATATCCTACTCAGGTTTCCTCCATTGTCCAGTAAACTCCTTACTGGTTCTGATTAAATACTTGCTACCCAGCATCATTCAGCCAGGTGGCTACCAGACTTGTGAGCTCTGCGACAACTTTTACTTCTCCTGCAGTCCTAAAGATTATGTCACTTGTTTCATTGTTTTGGGCCTTTCCCATGAACCTGTTTGAGGGGCTGTGGATCCAGGAATGGAACCCAAAATCTTGATGCCTGAACAGGGACTCTACAGTGGATATGTCTGATGTAGAGTGTAACTTAATTTTGCTGAGTTCCTGGGGTGGAATACAGCCCCCAAAGCATGACTATTTCACTTTTTTTGGAAAATCTTTTCATTTTCTTTGAAAAAAAAATCCCTTGACCCATTAAATCATGGACAATTCTGTGTCTGAAGTGAAAGAGAAATATAATGCAAAGTGCATTTCCTTAGGAAGGTGGGCCATGTTACTTCCAAGGATAGTTTGGTACACCTCATGTGGGAAATTCATGATCATTCTTCTTGTTATTCTGAGATTGGTGTTGTCATTGTGGCAGATTGGAAAAAACATATGTAACCTGCTGCATTGAGGAGCGTTGAGCTCTGATCTCTGTCTTGTACACTTGGTATCTTTGCGGGAATGCTGTGATGTTTGGCAGACAGGCACATGGAACAACACATGGTTGGCTTCCCAGTTTTCCTGGATCCTTCACTTGTGCTGCTTCTTACCTCCTGTTGCTGCTGCCTCCAAAATATGCAAACCCTGTAAAACCTCTGGGCTACTCTTCACCTCTTGGACCTCCCACGCAAAAGATGGCGCAAGAAGGTAAACAACATGGCAAATTAATTGCTTAACCTGTTTTGTATCAACAGGAAAAGAGCCCAACTTTGAAAGTTTGCAGTATTCTATTTAAAGAGTTAAAAGGTGCAGGGGGTAATCTCAGTGGCCTAAGTGGCTGCCTGACACCCACATGGTTGTGAGTTCAATCCCATGTTCCAAACAACAAAAACAAGAAAGATAAAGAGTTTAAAATGGCTGTCAAGGAATATGGATTTAAAAGTACTTTTGTAATTGGCATTATTGTGAGTATCGCTCCTGGTTGTCAAATGACCACTTTGGACTGGAAAGTCTCAGTGTAGACTATTATCATTCCAGCCCAACATCAGGTGTGGCTTAAGAACATACTAGTGCTGAGGACATGCAAGCTATAAATAATATTGATTGCTATATTCCTATAGGAGCTGCTGAATTATGAGGGGTGAGAGATTTTTCAGATATTTGTCAACATGTTCATTGCCACCTTCAGGCTATTATCCTCAAATTGCTTTAAAAGCTTGAAAAAGAACCCCTGAAGCAGTGGACACACAAGGTCTTTTAGTACCATTAAACAGGAGGACACTGAGTCTTGCCTTGCTTTTATAGAAGATTAAATAAAGCTATTGAATGCCAGGTGGACAACAAGGCAGTAGCCTCTATCTTGTTAAAGCAATTAACATACAAAAATACAAACCAAGGCTAAAAAAATGGGTTAAAAGATGTTTCTGTGATACCTGAAACTAGCTTGTAATTTCCTGGTATGTTTTAGAAGGTTCGTACTACTTTTCATGATCCTTTACCTCCTGGGACAGTTGCCCAGTTCTTTCTTGTTCACCTGCATCAAAAAAGAGGCACTTTTGTTATCCTTGGCATCATTGATGCAGGTTATATGGACATATTGTTGCTTCAATTGTGATCTCTCTTACCCATTCAACTAATTTTTTTTGAATCTG
The DNA here is from genome assembly GCF_034190915.1 of Cavia porcellus. NCBI lineage: Eukaryota > Metazoa > Chordata > Mammalia > Rodentia > Caviidae > Cavia > Cavia porcellus. The sequence goes on from NW_026947536.1 coordinate 1,475,534, forward strand.
TAGCCCAACTAATTGTCTTGACTTGTCTCCTCTAAAACTTGTGATGTTACTCATGGAAATCAAGCATTTGGCTCTACTGTGGTGGCTACTGCTATTCCCCTGGGAGATGAATGCTGAAGCCTCTCTGTAACTATTGACAACCTTTCCTTTTCAGGTTTGCTGCACACTGGAGATGACCATTTTGTTTTACTCCACTCACCTGGAAATACTTTATTTCCCATTGTCAATGCTATTCCCTCTCATCTCTTGAGGATGTACTGGAACACTTATAGTCCTTGAAATTGATTTAATGCTATTCCCTCTCATCTCTTGAGGATGTACTGGAACACCTATAGTCCTTGAAATTGATTTACTCCATACTGTCTTACCACTTATGAAGGCTGACTTTTCCTTTTTGCTGTCCTCTGCTCTTCCCTCTGCAAGACTCTGGTCTGGGAATTCAGCTCAGTGGTATGAGCGCCTGCCTTACAAGTGCACAGTTATGAGTTTGATCCCTGGGACCAAAAAAAAAAAAAAAATCAAGGCCTCTGCAAGTGGCTTTGGCTGTCTATGCTCATTCCATTTCTTTTGATATGCTCCATGATCATTGTTTGTCTCTATTTACCCTACTTCCCTTTTATCTTCAAATTTATTTGGTTAGTAGCCCTTTAAATAGTGCCCTCATTGTCTTCACCGATGGAACACCCCCCCTCATGAAGCTGTAACATATGTTTTTATAATACTTGGAAACACCTGTATTCACCACCACAAACCTCTTGTCAATGCATTGAGCTCGCTGTGTTATCCTTGCTTTGCAAAGTTTTTCATCCCAAGTCCTTAACTTAGTTACTGCCTCTTTATCTGTACATAATGCTATCCAACACTTACCTTCTCTTGGTATCTCTCCTTGAGCAATAGGCTCACATTTAATGTCCCTGTTTTGCATCTACAGGCTCCTCTTTGACTTCATCATGACCCTCTTTTTCTGTTACATACAGGTAGTCATTAAGCCCTACCTGTTGTTTGATATGATAATTACTGATCAAGCACTGAATATTCTGTTCCCTCTTTTTTTGGGCAGTGTGTTTTCAACACAATGTTTCTGTATACAGTTCAGGCTGCTCTTGAGATTAATTTGTAGTCTACCCTCATTTGATAACACTAAAGAAAGCCCCACCTTTTTTTACCAGAATATAGCTCTGACAAAGCATTTTGTGTTATACAAAACACCCCCAGACCCTTGTGGGCAGAGACTCTTGCCCCTGCTGAACTGGGGAAGAGGGGATGTTTCTGTGTTATTGCCAGGGAGTAAGTCCATTTCTGCTCATTGTGTTTGCCTGCATGAATGCATTGGCACCACAAGTTCCATGTCATAATTCCTCCATTTCAGCTCTCCCTGATTCAAGCCTCAGTTCCTTTTATACAGTATCTCAACTAGTTGGACTATAAAAAATTCAACTGACTGGTCAAGAAATTGGTGAAGAAATTGGTCATTAATACATCAGTGAGTTGAATTCAAGTTGTAGACTCTAACTTTGTAAGAAGGTATTGTAATTTGGCTTCAGGATATGCTCAAGTTCACTCTGATATTATAATATGTTTGTCAGTCTGTCCATATATCAGTTGTCTGTTTGTTCAGTCAGTTTGTAAGCAGTTTCTGGGAGTTGCTGAGCTAGTGATTGTTCAAACCTGTAAAGCAGAAATCAATTATGCCCATACAGAAGCGCTCAAGTGTCCAAGAACATCTGGGAACACCCTGAGTGCTGGAGGTGTACAGGTTTTCCAGAACTGGGAGCATGGGGTGTAAGAGATGAGCTAGTTTAACAAAGGGGTATGGTACAAGTACACAAATGGCCTCTGAGGAACTTAAAGGTTCTCACGGACCCCTAAAAGCTCTGTGCTTATTTCTGTGTTTGTTTGAATCCGCACAGATTGTCTGTCTATGTTTATCCACTTGTCCACTCTGCAAACAGCTGTTCCTTTCATTTTGAGCTCAGTAATCTTTCTCTTTTTCCATATCTGGATCACATAATCAAATATTGCTTTTGGCAGTTAATTTATAAAGTATGCTTTTATCTTGGTTGCCAACTGTTCTGAATGTCACAAAGACAGGGTATATGAATGGAATGTGTTGTTATTTATCACTCACTTGATAGTCTCATTTTTTAGAAATGATATTATTAGGATGAATAAACAAAGTCCCTTAGGACTGAGATTGCTGGACAAGGCTCTGATTGATAAATCATAAACTAGCTGCCGGGTAACATTTTTAACCAGTGCTTGTTTATTGATCAAAGACCTCAATGATCTCCATAGTCTTATGGGAGACAACTTAACTAAAGTTATGAAATGTACTCCAAAATGTTCACATTGGTCACTATCAAAAGAACTAATATATTTTTTGGGTTGAAGATGCCTATGTAAAGGTTTCACATGGTTATGACAGTTATTATTGTCTAATTGATGATGTATTTGATATATTCATATTTCTGGAGGCATAGGCCTCCAAGATTGTAAAATGGGGATTGCTTATGGTAGCAGACTTTTTTCCATGTTCATACCTCTCCTAATACCAAAGACTTGTGAGATTCACATTCCACTAAAGTTCACTAAATTAGTCAATGATACATAAGAGACTTCTTGGGTATTTCATAAGGATGCTTGACTAAAATGGATATTTTATGTCAAAAGAGAAATTCAGATTATTGCAAGGATGTCATAATACAATAATATGTTTGGTTCTGATTTCGAATTTACTATATAAAATATGTCACTGTAAACACTGTAGGTTTTCAAATGTTAAAATATCCATGGATAGTAGAAAATACCTTTCACTTAAGGTTCTAAGGTGTTTCATATTTAGATAAAATAGTAATGTTAAGCTTACTGCTCTAATGTATTGTATTGTGATCAATCTTTTCTTCTGGATGTCCAACAGCTAAGGTTTAGGACCAAAAATGAGAGACACAGATGTGCTAAATGGTTAGCCAATATTTTGTTCACAGCACTTCAAGCTTGGAGGAGACTCAGGATGTAAAAGAAATCCTGCTTTCATCATCAGAAGATAACCAGTGAGTACATAGTATTCTGATCAGGAAGATGATGAGACCATAGAGAAAAGTGAACTTTGATGCAAGGTGTGCCTAAGGAGAGTCATGAGTCACCAGAAAAATCTCCTAAGTTTTCACAGAAATCAACATGGTCAAGCAATGGCCATGATTCTTCCAGGTGGTGGACACTGACAGAAGAGATATGAGGAGCTATGCATGGTTATAAGAACTGGCCTTGATAGGAAGTAATGAACCAATTGTCCTTAGTGTAATCCTTATGTTAGATTGTTCTTGAACCTTCTGCATAAAAGTCTGGACTCGGGAGGTACAGTGCAATTCTAGAATATTGTCTGTGGGTGAATCTCGTATCACTAACATCATCTGACAATTGCTATCTATGCTGGTAACTGACTACCATTATGGATGGATGGACGGTGCAGTGGTGGGAGCTCTAACACAACTTCTCCATCTTCAGCTGGTCACCCATCTGTGTATCAACCAAATGAAAAAGAGGGATATGTTGGAGCCATTGAAGCTGAATACTCATGCAGGGCTGTGATGTGGCACAGGCATGATTAAACTCAGAATCAAGAGATGCCTCAAGTGGCAAGATAGGCCACAGGTGAGGCCACCTAGACACTTTCTGTGGGATAGTTCTCTGCAGTTACCATCGTCTGTTGCTTGGAGTGGGTCTTGAACCTCTCCCAAGATCCTGTTCAGGTTTCTTCCACTGTCCACTGAACTCCTGCCTGCATGAGGTTGGCCAGCTGGCTAGCAGTGTGATGAGCTCTGCCAATGATCTCTCTCCTCCTGCAGCCCTGAAGACCATGCTGTGTTTCTCATTTCTTAGAGCCTTTTTGGTACACCTTTTTGGAATCTTGGTTTCTAGGAAAAGAGCCCAACATGAAACATAAAACGCATCTGTTTTAAAGACTCAGCACTGCGATCTGGTATTGTTGGATGATGACAGGAACAAGTATCAAACCTGTTTAAGACAATTCACGTATACAAAAGCCATTATATTCCACTGTATTTTTTGGTTCACCAATGCGAAATCCTCTTACATGACACAACTTGCCTCAAGACAATTATTTCCACTCCAATCAATGACCTACATATGAATTATTTTCTGTAGGACACACACAGATATGCAGATTTTATGATATGTCTCCACCAAGTCATCCTGAAGAAAAAATTAACAATCCAGAGCCATCCCAGGCCTGACAAGAGAAATAGAAAGCTAATAGGCCATTGCTGTGAGCTGGTGGATGTCATATGGGGAATGGGAGGGGAAACTAGCCAATGTGCCTATGTTGTGATTCTGTGGAAGCTATTCTGGTTCTCTGAAGAAAAATAAGAAAGTAACTTCCACTTCCGGTGAGATAACCACTGTATTGGCTGGGAGATGAGCACCACAGTCACCTCCTCCCACCACCAACCATCTGACTGGTTTAGAAGACATGCTGAGTTGATAGTAATGGAGGTTTAGAAACAACTTAATCCTTGTATTACTTGATTGGCTTTGCAGCCTAAGGCTAGTATTCTTAGGCATGTATTTAAATTGGGAAGTAATGGTAAAAGAAGTTGCAAAAACTGCATAACTATATGGAAATTAAATAACACTCTTCTAGACAACCAACGAGTGACACATTAAATAAAGGAAGAAACTTAAAAATACCTACAACCTAACAAGAACATAGATGCAAAATCCTGTATCTTATGGGATTCAATGAAAGAAATCAAATTAGGGAAATTTATAGTAGTCAAATCTCATATCAGGGAATAGAAAGAACACAAACAAATAATGTAATGTTGCATCTCATTCTTCCAGAAGAATGGCAAGACAAACACAAATCCCATACAAGGGAGGAAATTATAAGACCAGGCAAGAAATTCATGCAATGCAGAACAAGAAATCAATACAAATAATTAATGAATCAAAGAGGTCATTCACTAAAAGAATAAACAAAATTAATAAACCCTTGGACAACCATATAATAAAAGAAAAAAATAAAGACTGAAAACCATGCACTGAGGAATCAGAAGAATAAAATAATTACAGATCCTTTGAAAGTTCAGAAGATCATCAATATCTACTTGAAAAGCTTATACTTTCATAGGTTAGAAAATATAGAAATGCACTGATTCCTAGAAATATATGAAATGCCAAATCTGATCCAAGAAGATATAAAAATTCTAGAAAATACAGTATCAGTAAATGAGAATGAAGATCTAATTAAAAATTTATCACCTGCTGGGCATGGTGGTGCATTCCTGTAATCCCAGAACGTGGGAGGCTGAGGTACAAGGATTGTTGTGAGTTTGAGAATAACAACACTACAAAGTGAGCTCAAGGCCAACCTGAACTGAATAATGAGAGCCTATCTCATAAGCACATTAAAAAAGAAAATCAATGACAACAGAAAAGCAAATGACCAACATAAAAATTTCTAGTTCCTGGTGGATTTACTGCTGAATTCTACAATAAATGTAGAAAAAAATTTAAGGCCACTGCTGTTTAATGACATTGAAAAAGAAGCCATCATCCCTAACTCATTCCTGGAGGCAAGTATTACCCTGATACTAACACCAGAGAAAGACACAACCAGAAAAAGTAAACTATAGGACAGTTTTCCTAATGAACAAGATGCAAAAATCCTTAGCAATATACTAGCAAAGTGAATGTAGCAAATCATCAAGAAGATTTTAAAATCTGATCAACTTGCATTAATCCTAGGAAGTCAGGGATGTTTCAGTACATGCAAGTCAACAAATTTAAATGTCATATTAACACAGTCAAAAACAAAAGTCACATGGTAATCATCTCAATAAATGCACAATAAGCTTTTTATAAAATCAAGCACTGATTTGTGATAAAAATCCTACAGTAAATAACAACAGATGACCTTTACCTCAAGCTGATAAAAGCATACAATGACACGGCTGGGGATTTAGCTTAGTGGCATAAGCACCTGCCTTGCAATTGTGTGGTTGTGAGTTTGATCACCAGCACTGATAAAAAAGAAAAAGACAAAAAGAATCAGACAATGACAAAGAAAATTCCAGCATCATACTAAATAGAGAATAACAGAAAACTTTCATTTTACAGTTATCAAAATGACATGGATCACTATTATGACCACTCCCATTCAATATCGCTCTGGAAACATTAGGCAGACCAATTAGACAAAAGAGAGAAATAAGAATAAATATATAATAGAAAGTAATTAAACTATCCTTATTCACAAATGATATGATATTCTAAATAGAAGATACCAAAGACTCCACCGAAACAGTCCTAGAATTAATAACCAAATTCAATAATGTAGTGGGAGACATAGTTGAAAATCAAAAATCAATAGCATTCCTGTACACAATCAACAAACTCACCAAGAGAGAAGTTACAGAAACTACAGCCTTTACAGATAGCCTCCCAGAAAACAAAATACTTGGAAAGAACCTAACGAAGAAAGTAAAGGACTTACATATTGAAAATTACAGTACTTTGGAAAAGGATATTGAACAGATTATTATAAATAGAAAGATATTCCTTGCCCATTGTGGGCATTGTCTTTTCACTCTGTTAGTGATTTCTTTTGATGTAGAAATATTTTTTAATAAGATGGGGTCCCAGTGGTTGATTCTTTAAAATTTGTATTTTGTTCATGAAGCCTCATTAGTGTTTCTGTTTTAATATGTAGATCTTTAATCTAGTTTGACTTTTGTTTGTTTCATAGTGATAGACATGTCTCCAGTTTAAGTCTTCAGTATGAGAAAAGTCATTTTCTTCAGCACCATTTATTGAAGAGGCTATCTCTCTTCCAGTGGACATGTTTGGCTTCTTTGTCAAACACAAAGTAGCAGAGTGTGTTTGTAGTTCTATTTGCATCTTCTAGTCTTTTTGGTTGATTCTCAGGTCTGTTTTTCTGCCAGAACTATGCCGATTTTCTAATAGTAGCTTTCTAGTATAATAGCAAGTCAGGAATTGTGATGCTTCCTGAGTTACCTTTGTTGACCATCAATGTCTTTGGCAATCTAGAGCATTTCTGTTTCCAGATGAATTTTAGAAATGTTCTCTCTACATTTGTGAGCTATCCTAGTGGGCAATGCATTACATCTATATGACAGTTTGCAATAAGATTTTTTGAGTTTTTTCCATATCCTTGAAGGTAGTTTTACTGGTCTCTTATATTCACCAGATGAAATATAATAGGTACGATCTTAAGAGTTTCAAACTTTTGAGTTCTTCTTCCCAAGGATATCCACAATAATAGGATTTTTTTATGTTTGAGACAGGATTTCCCCATGCAGTTTAGGCTGACTGTGGACTCACTTCCCAGTCCAGTCAATTCACACTGATTATCCTACCTCAGCCTCCCAAGTTCTGGGATTACAGGTGTGCACATAAAACTTGAAAGAATTCCTGGTGTTATTCGAAACCTGAAGAAACAGTCATGAGATACACATGCATTCATTAACTACCATTCCCTTAAAGGAAAAGTGTCCAATATAACACATAACATCTTTTGAGTGTAGGGAATCAGAAGATGTGTTTCTATCTTTTACGAGCCCAGGATGCCAGGATAGACTACTTCAGAAAAAAGAGATGTCACAGGTAGGAATATGAATCAAATGTGAGCATTGGTATTAAGAATTCAGAGAGTATTGTTTTTAAGGATGATGGGAAAAAGACCAGTGGAAAGCAATGAGAGTCCTGGTGAGCTTTGCATGTCCTGACTATAGATCACGCTTTACTCTAAGGAAGAACATCATAAACAGTGAAATATTCAAATATTATGTGCTTTTGATCCTAGAAAATATTGAGGCATGGCACTGTAGCTCAGCTGTATTGTAGCCTGGCATAACAGATTTCATCTTGCACCCTGTATTTATCTAGTGCCCTGTATTTGATCCAGGAAAATGAAAAATCACTCAGGGTATAAGTTCCATGAGAAAAGCAAAAGGAGCTGTACCCAAGTAAAAAAGTAACCTGCTAAAAAAAAGAAGCAGGATACAGGTGTCAACCAAAAATTAATTTAAGATTCTAGCTAAATTGTTTCCAACAGGATGTCTTCTGTGATTCTCTCTTTCAAAAATGCTTAACTTTCCAGTTCAGAGCCAATTGTTTAGATTCTGAAATGGGGAAGAGGGTCTGTATAAAAGTGGTTTTGAGCTCAAACATTTAAATTCCAAATTTATCCTCTGGAATCTTGGATTCCTATACTGTTGTTCACAAACTCACCTCAAGATGCAGAAAGATTACTGACAGAAGCAAACCTCTGGATTAAATGTCAGTGCCACTGAAATGAAAGATTAATGCCGAAAAGGAGGTAAGAAAATGACAAACACTGTGTGTTATGATGCTCACCTCTTTTCCACAGCATTAAAGAGGCTGAAACAGGAGAATGTCCATTTAATCAAGGAGAGTCTAACCTACACAATGACTGAAAGGCCAGCCAGAACTACAAAGTGAGACTACCTCTTTAAAAACAAACAAACAAAAAAAAATAAAGATGAAAAAAATAAAAAACCAAGGGAGAGAGAAAGACTACTAAAGGAAAACAAAAATAATAGAGTTGAATGAAAGCTGACCTAAATTGGCAATTATGGAATGATTTGAGTGGACAGCTGGCCATGTAGTGGCATCCTGGCAGCTGTGACAAATACAGAGTTCGGAATGGTACCTCTTGTGCTATAGCACAACAGTGAACTCCTTCCTCCAATAAATCTGCAATTTGCTAGAATGAAGAGGTCCAAAAACTCATTGAAATCTTAAACTCAGAGCAAGCATGTAGCTTCATGCAAAGGCTTTGGAACATTGCTTTGACCCCTAAGCTCAAAACCCAGATTCTATATATCACTATTTCCAATGTTTAATTTACCATTGACATATTTAATTAAAACTCTTGTTAATCTACATCTTCACAAATGAAGCTATTTTCTTTCATTGCAGTTTAAAACACTGTTTTTTTTTTTTTTTGTTTTGTTTTGTTTTGTTTTAAGTACGGGTGATCAAACTCACAACTTAGCATTTCCCAGGCAGGTACTTCTGCCTGCTGAGCTAAACCCCTGGCCTCTATTGAATAATATTTTATTAAATCTATAAGCATCACATTATCCAGTCAAATGATATTGTGATTTTACTACAGGAGGTCAAAGTACAGAAAAATTGATATACAGTCAGAGAGGAATTGGAACCTCAAAGGAGTCAACATAAAAACTAAACACAACAATCCCTCTACAGGCTCAGCTGAAGAAAGCCAGACATAAAGGTGAAGATGCAGTGACCATGTCTGCATGCTCCTGAAGAGAAAAACAATAGCTTGAAATGTACTACAGTTACCACCACCTCCTCCAGGAAGTCCAGATAGGCATCAATTACCATACTCAATGTGGACTGTTGTTCCGAAAAAATGCCTTTGCTTTTTCAACATACTTTTTCTGGGTGAGTTCTTCCAGGTTAAATAATATTAGTTAAGCCACTCACTACAAACTTATAGGTTGATTGTGGTTTGGGACTCACACTGTAGCCACATTGTGACTTTGTTGCATAAATGACCCCTGACAATAGGTCTGTGACTGAAAAACTGAAGAGCACTCCTGAAATCCAGGGCTATTCTTCTCTCTTTTTTCCCAGAAAACTTTTTGAACTTCTTTTGGTTTGTGACTTCATTCCTTAATGTTGTGAGCCAACAAACTTGGTGCATTTGACATCAAACAGGGCAAGATTATATTTGTCCTATTTCCATTTGAATATCAAACATCTGCTAAATGTTCCAAAACCTTTGCCTGAAGCTACTTGCTTGATCTGCATTTTTAAAGACATATTTTGTCTTGAGGCCTGGCCCATAACAAGAGGTATCTGCCTCCCTCATAGCTGCAGGGTGTCTGGGCTTCTCCGCTGGCCACTTCTAGGACCTGATCCTGTCTCCCTGGCTATATATTTCTAACTAACTCAGCTGCCTGTAACAACAGGGCTGGGCCCTCAATGGAGCCAGAAAATAAGTTCAGATGGCTTGTAGCATTGGAAGAGACAATCACCTTCTGCTGTGGGCCAAATCTCAAAAGAAAAGGCAAGGAAATACAATCAAGTGCTAAGAACCAACAGTCCAAATAGTTCTCTGATCACCCTGAGGAACTCAAGAGTCACCATCCCAACCCCCTACAGGAAGTGTCCCTGCTCTTAAACAGGCCCACTTAGTATGTGACTTGCTCTCCCATTTGCTCCCAATTTAATCAATTTTACCTGACTAATTAACCTTATTGGTTGACCAAAGTCTTATCCCGCCTTATGCTAATCTTGAAAATTCCTATTTTTCCCCTCCTGTGACCCATCTGACCTCATGGTTTAACTCTGTACAAGCTCCTCAAAAAGACAGAGTCTTTGGCAACCCACTCACGACCCCTTCTGCCTCTCAGACACTTTCCTTCTCCCAAAAAATATGTTCCATTCTTAAACTCCATCATTCCTAAAATTAATTCTTTAAATTTAGAGAACACAAACTCATACCAGACATATAGTAGGTAAGGAGTTTCATTACCCTATACCATTAACATGAGCCAAATTAACATGACTATACTATATAAGATCTGAAATTTGCTCCTTCTCCTGCAGTTTTAAGTGATTAATACAAATCACAGTGATTGTAGTCCTGGCAATATCTAAAATTGTATACATCAGTCATTATAAATGTAAAATAATTGGTTTGAGTGTATTATTTAGCCAGAACTAGACATTGGCATTGCAGTAGGTTATATTGTTAGACCGGTGTCGCAAGGAAGACTCCAAGGGCCTCGCTCTCATGTAAGAACAATGGGGTTTTTATTTGTCCATGTACACGGGGTCCTCCAAACAGGTGGAAACGGAGAACCCCGAGTTGAGGCAAGGCTGGTGTTTTTAAGGATAAAAACCGCAAAGCAAGCGTTGTTACAGAAGCCAATCACAGCAGTTAGAGCAGAACAGTTGGTGATTTGTCCATTTGTGATTGGTCAGATCATGAGGGGCGACCAGTGAGTCAGAGTTGATTAACCATCTTGTTTTGTACAGCTTATTTTTAGGTCACCTAGTTCCTGTGTGGCTTGGTTTTGACATACTTCCCAATCTTGATTAGTTTAGTCAGCAGACTTTATCTCTGAGTTTCCTCACATTAACCAGCCACGGATGCAGATGTTTTCTTTTGGGCCTCTCACAGAGCTGAGTTAGAACTGAGTCAACTGGGTCATGGGACTCAGTTCTGTTCTTAGCTGGGGGTGGGTAGCTGTTCCTAATATCTCCTGAATGGAAAAGTCTAACAGCAATTAACAACCTTAATTACCTTACTTTAGCAACACAACTAGTCTATTTGTAGAGGGCAACAATGGTTAGCATATCAATTGGGTAAGATTTTACAATTCTTTACAGAAGAGAGCATTGATTAACATATCAATCTTTTACCCAGAGAAAAAGGAAGACACACATTTACAGTTACAGGTATTACTGTGATATAAATGAAGCTATTTTTGTGAAGAATGTACAATCTAATACAATCTGATGCAATTAACACAATTTGTGATGGGGCTACCAGATAGGGAAGACTCAGGATGTCAGGAGCTATTACCTCAGGCCTTTGTTTTATGGCCTTTAGGAAGTTAAAACTTAACCTAGTTGGATTTGAAGGGAGAAGGGGAGGGGAAGCAGCAGATGGAACGAGCTTTCTTGGTCTCTTCAATATCTTATTAAAGAGAAGATTCACCTATAATTCTTCAGAAAAGTTTCTACATTATTGGCTGCTTGAACAATTTTTCATTAGAAAAACTGTGTATTTTTGTCAGTTTCTAGAAGGCTTCTATTATATTATTGAAATCTGTCTGTAGGTCTCTAAGACCTTGGCTGTATTTTGATGCATATCTGTGTTTTGAAATTCATATGAAGATTTATTTTTATCTTAGGATTAAACTTACTGCATTGACACTGATAGAATGAAGCAACAGCCCACTGTATTAATTTCCATTGGGTCCTCGTGGCATTTAACATGAGAATTACTGAAGAGGTAAATTAGCTTCATACATACACAAGAATCAATACTGTTACTGAAAGAGTTTTGGCTGAGACAGGAAACTATAGCCAGTGAGGCAGAACCAAGGAGCTCTTATCTCCCCCACCCCTAGGAATTTACCTGTGACTCCAACTTCCCTGCACCTAAGAATTTACCTATGGTGCCAAACAAAGTACAGTGGACTACTTGTGCATCCCTAATGCCCCCTCAAGTTCCACCCCAAACCTAGGTTGCTTATATGCCCCCATGCCATGAGTTCATGAGAGAGAAACCCAGACTCCAGTGGTCAGGAGGTTTTTGTTTTCTCTCTTCACATTCTCAGAATAAAGGCTCTTTTGTTTTATACTTCTCATCTTTTGGACGTATTATAATCTTATCAGTTAGGATTTTGTGGCCCAATAGAGAAGCAGAATATAAGACAATGTAAAGGTGCCTTTTCTATTTAAAGAATGTGGAGGGGAGCCTACAGCCACCAAGGGTTTGCCTTTTTTTCTGACTGATTATGGAATTATGAGGTATATGAGAAATTTTGCTCTATGTGGTGCCTGGCACTGACATTGATGTCATGCAAGGAGCTGATAGGAATTTTCTTTGGGCCCCTGGGAAAGGAATGAGGAAGTTGCATTCAGGGAAAAAAAGAGGAAGTAGCCATATAGGTAAGCATGGCTGATTTGAACTTTAACCCTGATGAGCACCATCATGATGTCCTGTAATTTATTCTAGGGCAAAACTCTTTCAAGTACATCCTTCAGTTTGAATTACAAAATGAAAATAAAGAATTTTTGCTATGTGTCTTCTTCCACAGTTAGTGGTAAACAATTCACAAGAAAAGTTTTTAGTCATTTCCTTAATGCATTGTACAAGTAAACAAAACTACAGATCAGTTCACTTTCAGAAAACAGAAGCAGCTCTTAAAGGCAAGGATAAAGCCCTTCAGTGCAAGTGTCCCTTAAGAGATGAGATCAACATTTAAGAATACAATCATCTACTGATTTCTCTGACTTCAAGAAAAGAAAAATTTATAGTGGCATTGCTATAGGGGAATGAAATACCTGGTCTACTATGCTGCTATGAGTTTGTGTTCTCTGAAGTGAAAAAAATAAATTTTAGGAACAACAAAAGTCAAGATAATATACTTATTTGGAGAAAGACAGCTGTGGGAGAGAGAAAATTCATACTGAGTGGGTTGGCAAAGACTGTCTTTTCCAAGGACTTTTATAGAGTAAAATCATGGGGTGAGATGGAGAAAACTGGGGACTCAAAATGCAGATGGGCATAAGATGGGACAGATCTATGCTTGTCAATAAGATAAATAGTCCAGGTAAAGTTAATTAAATTGGGAACAAATGGGGAAGGGAGTCAAATAGAAAGCAGGCATTCTTAGGCAGCAGTGAATGTTCCCTTAGGAGGTTGGGAGGGTGACTCTTGATAGGAACTAATTACAATATCAGTCTTTAAGATGTGGAGACATTTATTTGAATGGTGACTCCTGACTTCCTCAGAGTGCTAGGGAACTATTTAAAATATCAGTCCTTAGAGTATGGTTGAATTTGTTGATTTTCTGTCTTGAGGCTTGGCCCATAGCAGGAGCTGTCCATTGTTGTAACCTAGTTCTAACCAATGGACCCCCTTTCTGTTCTCTATGAGCCATTTCAATAGAGATTGAAATTCCATCTCTAGTAAAGACTTAAATTTCAGCTCCTTGTAAATCCCCCTCCCCTCCCTATTCTTTTTAGATTAAGTAAACATTAAGTTTCAGTTTCTTGTAATCCCCCAACCCCCTTCAGCCTATCTGCAATACAATATGTTGTCTTTTAGAAAAGTTTAACTACAAGGAAGTTATCAAACTGGGTCAAAGTTTGCAACATTCCTGTGGTTTTTGGCTTTAAAACCCAACCTTTTTAGCTGTAAGGCTGGCAGTCTTCAAATTTGCTCCTGGAGGTTGCATTGCCAGGCCTGGCCTAAAATAAAGCCTTTGCTTCCCAAATTTTAATTTCTTGCTTCTTGGGTTTTATTCCGGAGTCCAAACTATCACATTCATCTTATACATAGGTGCAAGGTATCTATGTTTCTGCATGGACTCCTTGCAGGACCTAGACCTGTCTCACTGCCAATAGTAATTAACTAACTCAGCTCCTCATAATAGTATTTTTCTGAAAATTGAATACAGATGTCTTCTGCTCTGGGTGAATGACATTGTACAATGTATATACCAGTGTTGCCCCCTGATTCATATGTTCTGAAATTTAGTTTTAGTTTATTTTTTCTTTTTATCCTTGAAAAAAATGGATTTGGAAATGAAAAGCCTGAAGTCAAGCCCTTTGGTACACATATTCCTCTGTGTATCCAAGGTCAACATTGTAGAAGACAGCCAGCTACAGCAGTCTCTGACTACAGTCTATCATTTGAGATCCTCTCTTGCAGAAAGGAGTTCCTTTCCCAGTTTATTTTTGACTCGGAAGGAGGGCAGTAGAGCAACAGTCAATCAGTGATGAAGAGGTGGGCTATATGAAATGTCCAATTAGGTGAGCCATGACAGGCGGTCTCTTGGGTCTCTTCCATTGTCTAGGCATTATTTACCTGTTTGGAGCACAAAACTGGGAGCAGAATACTTGATGCATCTCATTTCCTGGGTTCAAAGTCCTGGGGCCTGATTAGCAAAGAACCTGGGAGACCCTGTAGCCACAGAATGGTAAGGCTTTGGATGGGAGGCCAGAAACAGGGTAGAATTGGGAGAAACCAGTTACAAGTGTTTAGAAGCAGTTCTGGTGTCTGTAGACACAGGTATTTAGAGAGCTTCAGCTCCTGATATATTCTAGCATTGGCTTTGGGTCATCCAATGTCCCTTTTTACTCCTGCTGGAAGTAAGCATGGTTTTGTGTCCCCAGAACCCTGACGTAACTATGATAGCAACAGACTGGAGTATCATCTTTGAAATTCTTTACTACCCTGGCACCTCCATTATAGGGGGCAGAGGAAGGAGCTTGGGGAGACCCTGATTCTGATACATTTTGTAGCTGAAGCAGCAGTACTGAGCTTGGTCTCCATTCTCATTGCAGTTACCAGCAATCTTTAGGTTCTAAAGTTTATAAATATCTGTAACGCAGGGCCTCATATCCATAACGGCTCTCCTTAAACTTGTGCTTTTTTGTATTTATAGGGATTGCCTAAATTTATGATATATTCTCGCATTTTCATCCTCATGACAGGTGTTGGCAAAAGTCCTAATAATTCAGAGATGTGTAGTGATGTGCCTCAGTGGAGGAAGGCTTCTCAAACACCTGGTGAACTCCTGTGAATTACACAGAACAATGCAAAGAATTTCTGAACATACTTTTTGTTACCCACCTGCTCATAGACTATGTTTGTGAGAACAGCAATAGAAGTTTGAATTCCGACAAAAAGGAAACCGATTTAAAAGTGTCATCAAGGGCAGAGTAAAGTGTGCTTGCTAAGAACAAATTCCAGAAGGGCTGCCTGTTAGATCCTCATTGAAAAATTCCTAAATTTAGTCATCTAAATCCAGCACCCTAGGAATCAGATTTTGCAGAATGGCAAATTCAAGTTCAAACTTCACAGTGAAAATCTCTTAACCTAAATATAAAAGCTAGAGATTTTATGCTAATACCTGTTGTTCATTCCCAGCATGGAAAATAAAAACGTGCTATATAATGTCATTTGTGATAAGAAATGTGTGAGTCTTTCTCCCTTCAATTCAGTGAAATAGCTCAGCTATAAAGCCTAAAAGATCACAAGGTTTCTTTTAGATGAGAAACCAAAATATTAATTGTGGAATGAAATGAAAGAAGGTTGATAGAGAAAGGTAACACTGACTGTTTGGAAAAGGGAATTAGAGGTTAAGGACAGAAAGGAGACTATGATTGAGAAATGTATCAGAATGATTTGTCTGTGATACACATATATACCCATGTCCAAAGTGAAGCTAAATATTCTGCATTTCAAAAGGTACCAACTTTTAAGGTTTCCAAATGTGTACTAGTATTTTGGGAATGGTTGTTTTCAACATATCTTACAAGGCCATTCTGTTGCTTTATTGTCAGAATTTCTTAGCAGGCATTAAAAGCAGAACTTGACATTAATGGAGTCATTAAAACAGAGACCCATTTCACTGCGATTTTTTTTTTAATTTTATGGAAGGAAAGACTAAACAAAACAAAATCATTAGAAATAATGCTACTTTCAAAGTGAAAATAAATGGTAAGAAATAAATAGTCGATGATTTCATATGGTGCTCATACAAATAGTTAATCAAGATACAAAAGAGAAACATATGAAGTGGTGATTCAAACAGCGAGACTGCAAATAGTTTTGTTCAGCTCTCCAACAAAAATGGACTAATATGGTTATTAATCCTATATGTGATTTTTTTCTTTACAGAAATGACAAGCTAAGGAAATCCTATGGACATACATCAGTGTAAAGAAGTATTCCTTTGTACTGCAGAAGGTAATTTGAATGTGAACGAAACAGAAACACACCACAATGGTCAGATCCATGAAAAATATTGCAGTGGAGGGAAACCCTACCCATGCAAGCAATGCGGGAAAGGTTTTACCACACCTGGAATTTGTAAGAAACATGAAAGAATTCACAGAGGAGAGAGACCCTACATATGTAAGCAATGTGGGAAAGCTTTTACCACACATGGACAATGTAAGAAGCATGAAAGAATTCACACTGGACAGAAATGCTATGTCTGTAAGCAAAGTGGAAAAGGTTTCACCCAACCTGGACATTGTAAGAAACATGAAAGAATTCACACTGGAGAGAAACCCTACATGTGTAAGCAATGTGGGAAAGTTTTTACCCAACATGGACATTTTAAGCAACATGAAAGTTCACACTCAAGATAAATCCAGTGTATTTAAGCATCATGAGAATGGTTTGAGCACATGTACATATTGCATAATGCATGAAGTCTTCACACTGGGCAGAAAAGTTATACATGTAAAGAATGTAAAGGAATGTGGGAAAGGTTTCAGCAGAAATGCTCATTGTCCAATACATGAAAAAATTTACACTGTTGAGAAACCCTGTGTATTTGAAGAATGTGGGAAAGCTTTCACCACACATGGATATTTTAAAAGACATCAATGACTTCACACTGGTGAGAAACCCTATGTATATAACAATGTGGCAAGCTTTTCATGCATACAGTCATTGCAAAACATGTGAAAGAATTCACACTGGGGAGAACCACTGGCTATATAAGCAAGTGGAGACACTTTCAGCAGCCAGAGCCATGTATTTCACTTACATGAAGAAACTCACACAAGAGATAAATCCTATGTGTTATGGGAATCCTCTCAGCACACATGGTCATTGTTACATATTTGAAAGAGCTCACTGGGCTGAGATCCTATGTGAATTAGCAATGTGCGATATATTAGCAATCCATATTTGTTGTTAAATACCTATTAGAAGCATCACTGGTCAGACAGTTTAGATCTAAGTTTACTTTAAAAATCCCTAGGAGACCTGAAGAAATAATCACAGATTTTCCAGAAACGACAAATCTGAGCTGGAGCTCTCCTCAAATGCACATGTTGTATGGTTTTCAGTTAATCACTTGTATCTCTCTAGAGTTCCTAAAGTGTCTTTGTGCTTCAACATAGCATCTTGTAATTAAACATGTTAAACTGAAATGTGCTTTTCACTTTCAAGTATGGATAGTGACTGTTGTAGTCAGGGGTGTGCACAGAGAACAACTGGATCAAGACAAATGTTTATAATATTATTTTTATAATAGTCAGGAAACACAGGAAACTGCAGGAAGTCTATCCGCAACACCAAAGACATAGATTATTTAGTCAAGGGTCTAAACCCCACAGCAATGTCCCACATGAGTCCAGATAAAAATCCAGAGCTCAGGACAATGCCTACTATTAGTCCAACTGGAGGTCCAGAGCACACAAGGACTCATGGAGTCTCTTTATGGATCCATGCTGGAAAGACTCAAGGGTCAGTGGTGGAAGCTAGAAACTCTATGCCAGCTGGATGATGGAGCTGTGCTAGTGGGATGAGTGTTTTACGCTAGAGCTGAGAAGTCACACTCACAACAAAGAACAGGTCTATCCTGAAAGGCACCACAGCCGTCCTCAGTGATATGGAGGCCCAGAGCTCCTCCAATGAGAAGCACAGTCGAGTACATGTCCAGAAACAGCGTGATGAGCTCATTCTGGAGACCAAGCAGCACATGTCTTCCCATCCAAGTCCTTCCCAGCCAAGAAGCAATGCTCAATACGAGGACCAAGCCTTCTTCGGGAGAACCAACAGTTCAGACAGCAACTCATAGGACAACCCAAAATGCTTTCTTAATGCCTCAACCCTCATCACCTCCCTTCTCCACATATTTATCCTGGCAACTTACCTCAGGTGGAACAGCTTTGCTCAATGCCATGCTGATGTAATGCAGCTGACATTAAGTTGACCACCAGTTCTTAATGCAAAACACTATCTATGTACTTAATGCTTTGTTTTTAAAACTTAATATTCATATTTTTTGGTGAATTGTAATGTTTTTTATTTAAAGAGAAAAAACACAAAAAAGGTAGAAATAATACAGAATTTAAAAAAATAAACAATAAGAAATCACTAGTTGATAAGTTTCATATTGTCATCTTAGAAATAGTGTTCAAGTGAAAAAATTAAAGCATACAAAGTGGCATTCAAATAATGACACTGTGAACAGTTCTGCTCAATGATCCAATAAAAACTTAGTAATATGCTTATTTGTCCTACATATTTATTTTTTAATCTTAAACAGGGTAAGATTAAACATGACAAACCAGTACAGAACAGTTCATAAGAAAACAAGTTAAAGAAACACAGATTTCAAAGCAAGCCCACTGGAGATGTTCACTGTTTATCTTACTGTCTCTAGTTTTCTTTTAAATAGTTGTTCCCATCTTCACACGCATTGAATATATACTGAACATTATAGAACTAATCAAATAATTAAAGGATGATGCAGGCTTTTTTGGTCTTCAAGAACACATTTTGGGGACGTTGATAATAATTACAATAAGGTCTTTCTTTCTCTTCATAGTAGCTGTCTTTATCTTTATGTATGCTGACATTCAACATATGAGACTAGACTACTGTCTTAGTTACTTTTTACTCATCACTGAGACAAAATACCTGAAGCCCAAAGTTGGGAAAGGAAAGGTTTATTTCGTACAGTTCTTTGAGGTTTCAGTACACTCTTAGTTGGCCCCAAGACAGGCGGGCATGGCTGTACCACAGTTCATGGCAGCTGCCAACAGCAACCTCAAACCAGAAAAGAGAAAGAGACACCTTCCTGCCATCACATCACATCTTGACTCCACCCCTTTGTGGGTGGAGCACTGACACCATCAATCCAAGCACTAGACACTGAACGAATAACAAATGCACAATTCAAATATTTGAGGCCTGGGGGACACAGACATAAACCATGACAACTATTATCACTCTGAACAGTGAATAACAGTATCCTGAGAAGGAGAAGGTGAGGAATTGCCTAAAAAAAGAAGGCAGAGGACATTGTTAAAAGTGTATCAGGATTTAAAAGCTACAGTAGTCTTATTGGTATGTTTAGTGTGTTATATTTTGTTCTGGTCTGTCTACTCATATTAGATTTGAGGGCACAGATATATAACCCAAAAATATCAGTGTATACCATGGTAACTATCCTTAATTTCCTATTAACTTAAACTGAAACCCTATATTACTTACATTGTCTTACTATGACTGATCTTATTTGAAGCTGGTTTGTTTGAATGCTATTTGGCCTTGACTGATTTTATGGACATTTGGTATGCTTGCTGGTATCAAGTATAAGAGTAGAGGCAACTACTCTGAAGATGACAAGATGTAAGAGGGCTAGGTGGGCTAGGGATTTAGATCAGTGGCTTAAGCACCTGCCTGGCAAGTGTGAGATCATGAGTTTGATCCCCAGTACCAATAAATAAATAAATAAATAAATAAATAAATAAAAGATATCAATTCCAGGTTTGATTATTACTGCTTTCACATCCTACAATGTCTTCAAAGTTGTTTTTATAAAAATAGCTATGCAATGTTATGCTTAACTATATAATGCTTGATAGTGTGGATTCTATTGATAATAACAAGAGAAAGCATAGTAAATACTGTACATCACCTAATATTGTGGTCTCATATGTCTTTTTCACATCATGATTTTATACGAATTTGTTTTGTTGTCTTGTTTTGATCTGTTTTTCCCGATAATACAGAAAGGATTGATATACACATAGAGACTCATACCTGGGAAGAATTTCTAACATATTTATGGGAACAAATTATATAATACATGATGTAATGAACAGATACTCTGAAGAAGAGATACTAAGAAACCCAATGCAAATTCTGTAGCATTGTGATATAAAATTGAGCAATACTATTAATTAGTCCAGTCACTTATTTTTTGGTGAATTGTAATTTTAACACTGCATTTGCTTTAATCTTTTGATGCACATGCTTCATTTTCTCTTTCATAAATAATGTTTCTGAAGTGGATGCAATATTTGGCCTTAAGATACACATTTATTAGGCTTGGAGCATGTGGTTTTGACAAAGTTGTGTTCTTTTCACATAACTTGCACATTAATGAATGTTATGTTTTCCATGTTGTGACGAGACAAGATATCTGCTAATTCCCTAATATCACTGGACATCATAGCATGTACATTATGTTGCTTGATTTTCTTTCTCAGTAGTGCCAATATTTGTCATTTAACTAAACTGTTGTTTTTCCTAACCATCAGAATTTTACCTGTTATGTTTATATTGCATCTTTACTTTGCTAGTAATGTTTCCTCACATGTACCAAAGTAAACCATACTACTGTGAATTTCTGATTGCCCCGTACTGACAGAACCATAACTATTCTCCAATGGCACATCACAAAATATATTAATATCTCCAGAAATTATAAAATTTGGCATGATTTATGAGTAACCATACTTTGAAATCAATTTTTCTTAAATAT
Organism: Cavia porcellus; assembly: GCF_034190915.1. Lineage (NCBI taxonomy): Eukaryota > Metazoa > Chordata > Mammalia > Rodentia > Caviidae > Cavia > Cavia porcellus. The sequence continues at coordinate 1,496,611 of NW_026947536.1, forward strand.
GGAGTTGTTTTGGGGGAAAACGTTGCTATTGGATGTATCATGCAAATGCCTTTATTTTATTCCTTGATACTGTGAATGCATTATATATTTTGTAATTATTACAGCTTTTTCCTAAAACACTGAAGTAATGGCATGAAGTGAAACCTAAATTTTGAGCTGTCAACACAGTAAAAAGTAAATTTGCTAAATTAAGTTTCAGATTTTGTTCTGTTTTACTGAATTATGAATTTATACAATGACATATCTCTTTATTTACAAGGAACAGTGCCTGATGTTTGTGGTGTGTGCCAATTATCTTTAAACACATACACTGGGCCATGAGTCCCAGTTGGTTTCCTGTGGCCTGTGGTTTTCACTTCCATTTTAACATTCATTTAATTTGTAAAGTGTTTAATGCAGTGTTGTTGAATTCAAAATCTGCTTAGGTTCCAATGGAATTATGTTTTTAAAAAACATGGTGTCATGAAAACCCAAGTGAGCATTTCATTAAATACCCCTAATCCAGTGAAGATAGCCTGCTCAGTCTCAATTATCCTTGGAAGAATACATTACTCACCTGTTGTGTAATCACCACTAAAACTATATCTATTTTGTACCTGAAGAACCTGATATACTTCACAAAGTAAAAGACACTGTGAAGTATATTGTCAGCATGTATGTACTACAGCATGTGGCCAGATTCCCTAAAGCACATTTCTGCTTACCATCAATGGGAAAATTTGGAGTTTCTATTACAGCTAATAATAGAAGACTGAATCTATAATACATATATCCTGAGTACATGCATTTTCTCATTTCATCATGAAAGTAAATCTTGCTGGATTTGTTGATACATGTTTCTAATCCTAGTACCTAACAGAGCTTAAATTAGTGAAAGAGGAATATGAGTCTAACCTACACAATTAGTGTGACCCCGTCTCAAAATTTATCTTCAAGTTCTGCAGATGTAGATTAATGCTTTACATCTCTTCCCTTTCCTCCCCAGTGTCAACACTTTTTAATATTCACAATTACACATCAATAGTTGTCCTTTTATCACTTGACCACCTAGCAGTTATCCCAAAGAATCACTTGGGAAGCCCACTTGTTTATGCAGTGACCATCCTGAGCATCATTGGGGCAGTTGTCAATTTAACCCATTCATTCTTGTATTGAGTATAGTAGACATGTCACTTTTATATTACTTGTTATTTTATAAAAGCTAAGAAAAAGTATGCAATTTTTGATTATTTTGTATTTAAATAATTGCATTGGTGAAGAGTTACCTATAAAGATTGGCTAATGGTGATTTCTTTAGTCCCAGCATCAGGAGAGAATGAGATGGGATGATCATGGCTTTGAAGCTGACTTTGGGTGGCCACTGCTAGATGATTTAGCAGAGTGTGAAGCAGTTCTTTTTATCCCTGCATTTGAAGTTTAAGGAAACAAGTAAGTTGAAGTCAAGAATAAAAATGTATGATAGAACAAAAGAATCACAACTGCAAATTGTGATTTTTCTTTCACTCAGGAAATGTACTTTTTATTGTAATTTGTGCAGAACTTTCAAATATTCCTCTATTAGAGTAAAACATAGTGAAACACGAAAGAGCCAGGCATTCCATGTCCTGAATGTAGGGGTATTAAAAATCTTAATGCTATTTCTGCTGTTTTGTGTAGAAAATAAGATAGGGTTACAAAACAAGCAAAAAGGACTTTGTAAGATTTTAATCCTCCTGCATAAACATAGAAGCCAAAAAAAAAGTCAAACAAGATGATGAAATAAACTACAGAATGAGAGAAATTTTGCCTATTACTCCCTGACAGCTAACATGTAAACCCATAGGAACGTGAAAGGAACATGCATTTTTCAGCATATGTACAACTTGCCAAGAAATACCTGAAGAACTATTGAGCATTTTTGCACAATAGAGAAATTCAAATAGGGACATCATCTCATTGCAGAGAAAACAAATCACCACAAGATCTAAGGAACATACATGAGACTGCAGGAGTAAAGAAACTATTTAGCCTTGTTGGTGGAAATGTAGGTAAGTAATTCAACTACTACTGAAGTCAGTTTTTCAAGTATTCAAAAGACTAAAATTAGTAATTCTCATTAGTGCAGTGCTTCCTTTAGTGGGTCTCTTCCTCAAAGAGTTAAATACATATTGCAGTGATGCATGCAGATTCCTGTTACTGCAGCAATAGTCATTTTTCTGTGGAGAGCAGCAGCAAGCACTGCTCCATCACCACCAAATATCAATGATGAACAATAAATACTCACCAGTGTACTCTATTTGGTAAATGGTATGATATTTTATTGTGAAATGGGCTGTAAGTTAGGTTTTCCTACTAGACTGTATGTCAGTATGAACATGATAGTCATGCTAATGTCACAAGGCAATCACTAGTACACTATTATGTTCATTAGATTTGATATATTTATCTTTTTGAATAAGCATGTTGCTATGAAGTCCAGGCTGGCTTTGAGATCACTTTATAATCCAGAGTGGTCTCAACAAGTCTCCTTCCTCAGTGTCTCAAGTAATGGGCTCCATGTGCAAGCCACCAGGCCTGGTTTAGATTTGGTATATTCAGTGTATTCAGTATATTTTCACTTCAACTGTTTTTGTTGTTAAAGTATTTCCACTTTTTTACCTCCAGCATCTGGAGAATGCTCAGCCTTGTTGAGGTGGTGATATGCATACCACCAGCCTCATGACATTCTCTCCTGGGTTCAGTGCTGTCAGTGTACTGCAGTGAAACATAGGTGTACATAACTGTTTCTTTTTATACATTCCTTAGAAAAGATTTTTAAAATTTCCATGGATAATCAAAGGGTCAATAGCCCTGAATATAGTTTCATTCAAATGCCCACAGTTATGTAGTGTGTAGGACACACAGATAGAAACATATCACATAGTTCCAGTGAGAGGTTGTCAAAGCAGACGTGAAGAATACTTTGTGAAGGTTTGTGTTCCTGATTATTTCATTAGAATGAGCCTCAGGTTTTCTCACTGTTGTTTATGTGAAGCAGACCAGATGACCACTTTAATATATGAAGTGATATAAAGCCTGTTTTTATTTTAAGTATCTAAAGAACTGCTCTGGTGCTGTGGCCTGCTTAGTAATGGTTAACTTGGATTACCCAATGAATGAAGCCATAATGGTTTTGGAACAGAATATCCACTGATGGATTGTTTAAAACAGCATTAAAGGAGAACTAGAGGGAAAGGAGCTGGGATATTGATTCTCATGGAGAAGCTGGTAGCACTGGTTTCTCAGATATGAACTCAGCCATCATCATCATTGTCAAAGAAGCTCAGGTTCTCATTATTGCTGTGCATGACTACTGTTCTCTTTTGTGGATCTCTGGCACTTATCTTGAGCTTCATGCCTTGGCTCCAGTAATGATCACTCAACTTTATGGCATAGATTCTATGACCAAAGGAACAGAGTTTCTAGCTTCCAACACTGAACTTTGAGCCTTCTTAGGTACAACCTTAACAGAGACTTTCATAACACATTGTAAGTGCCTCTAAGTCTCCAGGTACATATTTGATTGTCCTTGCCATGGGCTCAAATTCTTCAGCTGTACTTGCGCTGGATATTGTCATAGCATTCAAGTACTCAGTTGGATTTTTTGGTGTGTAGTATCTGAAAAGCTCTACATCTCTCTAAATCTGACATTCTGGGATAAATATTTTTAAATTATCTTATCAATTATAAGTTCCATGTTAAGTCTCTTTCCTCACAAACCCTGACTATAACAGATGGGAAAGGATAAGATGTGACATTTTTGATACAGGAGAAATTTCTTTAGTTACCTAATGTTATATGTCATTTTTCTCTTGGAGAGAAACCCAGCTATATCTATAGCTTGATTTTCAGGACTGTTGATAGCTTCTCCAGCACTATCAAGCCATTACATTGTGTGTTGCATGGGCAAGAAGTAGGTCTGTTAGGAACCTGCATGGTGCTGCCAGTCACCTGAACATGAGCCTTTGCAACCTATGCTGTCTGGCCTCTGTGTACCTAAATTGTCACAAAATGATGCACTCACAGAGACAGTAATTTTTTATTGGAAAATAATTTGAAAGTCTCTCAAGCCTTTTGCTGATGTTCTGATGTGAAGAAAAATGTAGGATGCACAAACTGAGTTCCCAAAATAATTATGATACAAGTATAGACTTATCCAAACTCATGAAAATTCATCTATAGTCTGGCTTATTCCATCAAGAATTTGCCTTGAACCTAAGTGGCTCTGCAACATTTTACTAGACTTCTACAAGCACAAGAGAGATATGTTTCTCAGAGCTTCAATCCTCCTTCTGGGTTCACATTTGGACAGTGCATAACAATGCCCTGTCTTTGTGCTCAGCAGAGCCTCATGTCTTTGCTTCAAACTACTGCTTCTTCCATCAATACTATTTTAACATTGTAGGGGTAACCTCCTTGTGTTATTCAAACAACTGTAGGTAAAATGTCATTTCTTCAATTAAGGTAATGAGTTTCACATTACCTTTTCTCATTTGCTTACAGCATCTTTTATTTTTAATTTTTCATTATTATCACAACACTGAGTTTCATACTCATTTGGTATGAAAATATTATGCATGCTGAGAAAGATTATTGACCAAAAGAAAAGTGTTACGCTGTCCTCAGCATCTCATGTCTCAGACTGCCATATTCTCTTCTGGTGAGCATGGTGACTAAGCATAAATGGGATGCGATAGGGCAAATGTCTATCAGTATTCAGTAAAATAGAAAGGCTATGTCTGGGAGTAAGAGAAGGCAACAGTGTTTGAATGAGACCTGAGTTATATGCACTTATGATTCATGCATTTATTTGGAAACTGTTGGAGCCATTGAAGCTGAGTACATGTGCAGGGCTCTCGCATAGCCTGAGCACGATTGATCTAAGAATGAGCAGACACTCAGTGGGCATGATAGGTCATAGCTGAAGCCACCTGGAGACTTTATGGATCATTTTCCTTAATTAGCATCATTTGTTGCTCTGAAGTATCTTTAAAACCATCCCAAGACCCTGCTCAGGTTTCCTCCATTGTCCACTCAACTCTTTGCTTGTTATGATTAAATATGGGCTGCTCAGCATCAGTCAGCCAGCTGGCTAGAAGAGTTATGAGCTCTGCCAAGGATTTAATCCTCTTGCATCCCTAAAGATTGTGTCACTTGTTTCATTCTTTTGGGCCTTCACCATGTATCTGTTTGAGGGTTGGGGATCTAGGCATGGATACCAACAGCTTGCTACCTAAACAGGGACTCTGAAGTGAAGATGGCTGCTGTGGATGGTGACTTATCATTGCTGTGCTCCTGGGGTAGAAAACAGCCCCCAAAAGCATGTCTATTTCATTTTATTTGGAAAACCACTTCATTTTCTGAAAAAAAAATTCCCTTCCCCTGTGAAGTCATGATGAATCCTATCTCTGAAATGCAACAGAAACATAACACAGAACTGCTTTTCTTTAGGAAGGGGAGCCCTGTTACTTCCAATGATATTTTGGTGCAGCTCTTGTGGGAAATTCATGGTAATTGTCTTTGAGGTGGGTGTGGTCCGTGTTAGAGATTGGGAAAAAACAGGCAAACTGCTTCACTGAGGACCCTTGAGCTCAAATCTCTGTCTTGCACAGCTGGTATCTTTGCTGAGGTGACATTTGTCACTGCCTCCACAAGATGCAAACCCTGTAAAATCTCTGGGAAACACCTTACCTTTTCTAACTCCCATGCAAAGGGTGGCTCAAGAAGCCAAACAACATGGGGAATTAACTGCTTGTCCTGTTTTGCATCAGTGACAAAAGCCACACTTTGAAGGTTTTCAGTAACTGTTTAAAGAGTTAAAAGTGGGTGGAGATTAAGCTCAGTGGCATAAGCATCTGCCTGGCAACTGCATGATTATAAATTGAATCCCCTCTTCCAAAAGAGAAAAATTAAAAAAAAAAAAAAAAGAACGTGAGCTTTTAAAAGCCTGTCAAGGAATATGGACTTAAAAGTACTTTTGTAATTGCCATTATTGAGGGTTATTAGTCATGGTTATGAAATGACCCCTTTGGAGTGGAAATCTTAGTGCATACTATTGTCACTCAAACCCAACATCAGGTGTGACTCTAAGAATATACTGATGTTGTGGACAAGCAAGCTACAAATAATTTAGATTGCAATATTGCTATATGAGTTACTGAATTATGGGGAGAGAGAGCTTTTTCAGCAATTTGCCAACAAATTCATTGCCACCCTCAGACTATTACCCTCAAATGGCTTAAATTGCTTTAAAAGCTTGAAAAAGAATCCCTGAAACAGTGCACACACAAGTTTCCTTTAGCACTATTAAACAGGAGGCCACTGAACCTTGCCTTACATTTATAGAATGATAAATTAAGCTAGTGAATGCCATGTGGACAACATGGCAGCAGCGTCTATCTTGTTAAAGCAATTAACATACAAAAATGTAAACCCAGTCGACAAAAATGCTTTGAAAGACGTTTCTATGAAACCTGACACTACTTTGGAAATCCCTGGTAAGTTGTATAAGGTCGCTACTACTTTTCATGATCCCCTACATTCTAGGACAGCTGGCCTGGTTCTTTCCTGTTCACATGCATCAAAAATAGCCACTTTTGTGATTCCTGATGTCATTGATGGTGCTTGTACAGGCATATTGTTGATTCAACTGTGATCTCTCTTACCGATTCAACTAAATGTTTCTGAATCTGTATCTCAACTAACTGTCTTGTCTTATGTCTCCTCTGAAGCTTGTCATGTTATTTGTGGAAATCAAGAATTTGACTGCAATTTGTGGGCTGTTGCTATTCCCATAGTAGATGCATGCCGAAGCCTGTCTTTAACTATTGACAACCTTTCCTTTTCATGTTTGCTACTGGAGCTGATGTTTCTCTTTTACTTCACTAACGTGGTGATATTTTATTTCTATGGTCAATGCTATTCCCTCTTATCTCTTGAGATGTACTGGAACACCTATAGTCCTTAGAATTGATTTAACCACTACTATCTTGCCACATACCAAGGCTTACTTTTCCTTTTTGCTGTCCTCTGCTCTTCCCTCTGCAAACACAGGGCTGTAGAATTAGCTCAGTGGCATGAATGCCTGCCCTGCAAGTGCACAGTCATGATTTTTGATCCATTGCTCTTTGAATCCCCACTTTTTAAAAAAAATATTTAAAAGGAAAAAGAAAAACAAAACAAAAAAAACAAGGTGGAGTAAGGGTACAAATAATACAGACTACAAAACAAAACAGTAAGAAATCACCAGTTAATAGATTACACATTATCATCTTAGAGATAGTTGCTCAAGTCACAGTATCAAAGCATTCAAAGTGGACATTCAAACAGTGAGACTGTCAACAGTTGTCTTCAATGGTCCAACCAAAAACATTAATATGGTCATCTATTTAACACCCCTAAACACACTTGCAGTTGTATCCTTTAGAGCACTTTTTTCCTTATCTTTTTTACAACACAATTTACGCATTTTGGGTTTTATTACTCCTTAGTTCTTATTACTTTTTTTTTGGAAGAGAATAAAGTCAAATATGGCAAAACAAAGCTGTCAGTCAAAATGAAGGATAGACATAGCACATGATGTAAAAACAGAATACAAGGTTATCAATAATTGTTACCATAATGCCTCTTGCTTCCTTAAAAAGAATTGTCTATCTCATTAGGTATTATAAAGTTGAACTAAACAGTAGAGAATAAGACCAATAAAACCTAAACATTGTAAAGATTACAGGACTTTCAAAGGAGATATAATAGTCAAATCAAAATGGGCATCTTAGTGAATATGTTTGGCTTCTAAGTAGTTGCCTATACCCTCAAACTTTATACTGTCATACAGAATGGAACAGATTCTCATCAGTAAAAACAAGATAGTGGGAGTATTACAGGACTTCAAGTCAAGTTAATAGGAAATCAAAAAAGTTACTATAATATATCCTGCTAAATTCTTTTAATTTTTCCCCTTAATTAAAAAACCATAAAAAAATAACTACATAGTTTATTAATGAGTAACGGAAAGATTGAGATAAAAAGGGACATAATAACATAACAATACAGGTCAAAGCATGACAGTTTCAGTAACCTAGTGCTTCAGCACAAATAACCTGACTTAATAGTAGTTAACATAGTGTCTGTCTTTTTCCTTGATACATTTGAATATAATTTCATGTACTATAGCTTCAAATATTTCCATATCAAGCATCCCAGAATAAAGCCATTCCAATTAATAAGTGAAAACTTTGTAAGGCTTCAAGGCCACATAATGGGGAATCATGTGAATCCCCACTTTATGTAATCCACTCTTGTATTTTGAACACTTATTTGTAAGAGGACAATATCTAAACATCAACCAATGATTTATTATAGTTTAGTTTGTCTTTGAAAGCACATATCTTTTCTACCTGTTTTCTGTTTTGTTTAGTCTATTTTAAATGAAAAATAAGAAAAGGATATCTCTTCTCTTTAAACAATTAAAAAAGAAAAATGCACTTCCTGCACAGGTTTTACTATTTTCTTCATGGTGCTATTTACTTTAGGTCAGTTGTCTGTCCCAATGAGGCTGTTTTCTTCCCTGATTCAAATACATTCTTGCCAGTATATACTTCTGACAAACCCTTTTGTATGATACAAAACTCCCCAAGACCCATGCGGGCTAGGGCTGATGCCTCTGTTGATCTGGGGAAGGGGCATCCTCTGTGTTTTTGCTAAGGTCTTGTGTGGATTTCTGTTAATTGTGTTTGCCCTGTATGTAATGAGTTGGCATCACAGGCTACAAAATACAATTCCATCATTTCAACTTTCCCTGAATCAGGCCTTTGATCCTTTTTATAAGATCTCTGCTAGTCGGTCTAAAGGAAATCCAACTGGTTGATTCATAGTTGTAGATTTGAAATTTGTAAGAAGGTATTGTAATTTGCCTTGATTAAGGATATGGTTGAGTGCACTCCAATTTTTAAAGATGTTTATCAATCTGTACATATATCAGTTGCCTGTTTGTCCAGTCCATTTTTAAGCAGTTGCTGGGAGTTGCTGAGCTAGTGATTGTTCATACCTGTAAAGCAGAAAGCAAAAATACACATACAGGCATGCTCAAGTGGCACAGGACATCTGGGAAACACACTGAGGGCATGGAATTCTTGAGGTGAACAGGTGTTCCAGCACTGGGAGCATGGGGTTTAAGAGGGCAGCTAGTTTAACAAAGAGGCATGGTACAAGTACATAAATGGCCTTTGGGGAATTTAAATATTCTCACAGACCCCGACAAGTTGTGTGCTGATTTCTGTGTTTGTTTGAATCCACACTGATCATCTGTCTGTTTGTCCATTTGTCCACTCTGTGAACAGCCGTTCCTTTCATTTTAAGCTCAGTAACTTTTCTCTTTTTCCAAGTTTGCATTGTTTGATCAAAGATATGTTTGGGTTGTGAGTTTACAAAGCATGGTTTCACAGTGGTTTCCAGCTGCTCGAAATGTCACAAAGACTGGGTATATGAATGCAATATGTTGTTATTTATCACTGATTTATAGTCTCATTATTTAGAAATTATATTATTAGGATGAATAAACAAAGTCCTGGAGGTGAAAAGATGGTGATAGGTAACAGCAGACCACAGAGACTCTCTGAGATGTCAACCTAGATTCCAAAAATAATACAGCATAGTGAGACCCAGGCAGAGGGAGATAGACCCTCCCAAGCTTGGAACAAAATAAGCTGAGAGAAACCATTTAAAAATACAGTCCCTGTGCTACTACTGAAACAACTACAGTCTCAGTGCTGCCACTTGAACTTGCTGCCACTCCTACATTTGATCTCATGCAGCCAAGATTTATGGAACTACACAAAAGCTCATCAGTTTCATGTCACTGGAGATGCATTCACATTGAAGATGGGAGTCAGTGCTCTTAAGTGACAGCTGAGCTGGCAGGGTGCCAGGTGTGGCGGCCAGCGTGGGGAAGGAGTCAGGCGAGAGACTGAAGACACAGGGAGACCAGTTGCTCAGGAGGCAAAAGGCGATTTATTGAAGGACTCCAGAGTTTTTATAATGTTTCAAACAAAGAGCAGTACAAGTCACTTCATGACACTTTCTTGTGCATACATCAAAGGTAAACATGTTCTTGGGCCCATGAGAAATTCTGTGTTGTGCAACCCAGGAGGTAAACATGTTCCTGGGTCCATGAGCAGCTTCTTTTGTTTATGCTATTCCCAGGTTAACATCAGAGTGATGCTTTGTCTAGAAGGCTGAGGTTATTGCAGGATGAGGAACTGGTTGAGGTCCAGCTTCAGTGTGTGGTTTTCCATACCTGTTCACTGCTGGACCCCTGGTTCCTGCTCCCAACAGCAGGGAACCCTGCATTGACCTGTGGTGAGTGACGGGAATAAACCCTTTCCATAGAGCTCCAAGCGATGACATTCTGGGACAGGGAAAATTGGCCAGAACAAGGGGCTGCAGTGACTTCAGTCAGCTTCTCCCTTCTCAAGTGGGATTGATGGGGAGTACCTGACCTATGTCATGCCTAAGGCTGAGACTATTAGGCTAGCCCATACCAGTCCCTATGCCTGTAAGTTCAACTTAATGCAGTGAAGCCTTCAGCAGTCTGATTAATCCAGAGGGGCTGGCCCACCATAGGCTTCCCTGGTCTGTATCTACATAGTACACTGCACTTGGTGGGAACATACAATCAGCACTTCAGACAAAATGTAACCAACAAAGAAAGAACCTGGACCTCCCATATACACCTGTATGGAAGGAACAAAAAATAATAAGAGGAAGGAAGAAGAAAGGGCTCCCATTCCCCAATCATGAGAACATGGATCCAGGAAAGGTAAAAGCAAAGGAGAATGAGGACAGCAAACATGCAATATCAGACATGGCCCCAGTAGATGTAAAGCAGTATCTTCAGGAATGCATATATAATTTGAAAGGTGAAGTATAGAACCGAGTAAAGCAAGTTATAAATAGAATAATTTAAGAAATGCTAAGCACCTCTCAAGAAAAAATATGGAAAAAGGGAAGAAAACAAAAAAAAATGGGAGAATTGTTTCATAGGAAAATAGAGAAAAGATAGAAGAAAGGAAGCTGGTTCAAAGAGACAACCATGAATTTAAAAACTCCTTTGAATGCTGGCAAAATTGATTGCAAGAAACTAAGGATAGATTATCCAAACTAGAGGACAGGTTTGCACTGTGGGATCATGAAAGGAAAAATTTCTTAAAAATAACAAGGAAACAAGTAGTAACAATACAAAGACTAGGTGATGACAAAAGGATGTATAACTTAAGAATAACGAATGTGAATTAAGAAGCAGGAGTACAAACAAAGGAACTATAAAGGCTATTCACAAAAATAAGGAAAACATCCCAAGCTTTGGAAAAGGAAAAGATACTCAAGTGTATGAGGCATACAGAACTCCAGCCACCTAAACCAAAACAGAACTACACATAGGCATATAATAATCAAGATCCCAGAAATCCAATATAAGAACAGAATATTAAAAGCTGTCAGAGAAAAGAAATAGATCATTTATAAGGGAAAGTCCATCAGAATTACATCAGAGTTCTCGGCACAAACCATCAAATCGAGAAGAAAATGGAGTGAATCATTCCAAGTTGTGAAAGAAAATAACCTATGGCCCAGATTGATGTATCCTGAAACATTTTCCTAGAAATTAATGGAGAAACAAGATGCTTCCAAGATAAAGAGGAACTGGGAAAATTAACAACCACCAATCCAGCCCTACAGAGAATACTATAGGACATTCAAAAGAGAAAGAAAATCACCAGGATTTCAGGATCAGTGGTAGAGAGGCCACAATGAATGGAGCAAAAAGCAAAATCAAGAAGACAAATAGACAACTGATGACATAAAAAGAGAAGAACAGAAATGAGACAGAGAAGGTTGGATTTAATTTCTAGTGCAGATGTTCTATATACACTAAATTAAGGAAAAAAAGAGAGAATCACAGGCAGAGTGGATCAAAAAGTAGGGCCAACCGAGATGCTCTTTATAGGAAATATAATTGACCTGAGGTAGGGTATTTGGACCAAAATTGAATATGAGAAAATAGAACTCGATGTGATAGGGAATGAGAGAGTAATAGGGGCAACTGGACCAGTATTTATGGGTAGGTTGGAAAGACAGGCTTTAATAAGTAAAGAAATACAACTAGAGATCAAGTCCAGGAGTGAGAAAGTTCAGAAACACTTAGATAAATAGCAGGTTGCCCCCCACAATATAAAACCAAGGGTGTTGGGGAGACCCAAAAATACACAGTACACCCTAGGGGGGTGAAAGGGGAAGAACAGTCTTTAAAAAGACAGAAGAAGATATTGCTATAAGTGTATCAGGAATTAAAACCCATATTACTTGTACCACTGTGCTTAGATAGAACTTATTCCATCCCAGTTTTTATACAAGCACTAGATCTGAGGGCACAGACAGCTATCCCAAAAATATCAGGATATAGCACAGTAATCATGCTTAGTTTCCTGTTAACTTAAACCGGATCCCTCTATAACTTATACTGTTATATCATTACTGATTTTAGTTAAATCTGATTTGTTTGATTGCTTCTTGTTATTGCCTATTGTATTCAAAACCGTTAGTTTGGTAATATTGTCAGAGTGTAGACAACTATACTGAAAATAGCAATTATTCATTATAATACCAATTCTGACTTGATTAATATCTGTTTTTGTAGCTCTACACTATCTACAATGTTTTATATCTGTTAATACGGTTATGCACTGACATATTCAATTATACTTTATCTGATGATATAGCCATTTTTATTGATGATAACAAGAGATAACACAGTAACCACACCTTCCTTGTACAGCAGTTTTATATGTCATTTTAGTTTTATGTATCTCTAGGATTATGTTTTGCTCTGTCCTTATTTGTTCTGTTTCTCCCTCTAATATAGAAAGGATAGTAACACATGTTAAGATGCATGCTTCCATAAAACTTATCAACAACTTACAAGAACTTATGACACATGATGAAATGAACAAATACTTTGAAGGAGAAAAAAAGGGACTACAGTACCCAGTGCTGATTCCTTAGTGTTATGATGTGAAATCAAGCAATACTATTAATCTTCAATTAGAGTGATTTTAATCTGCTTTGGTTTGTTTAAACTCAACAGAAATGAAGGTATGGATAAATACATACATGTTTAAATGTATAGAATTGATTTCCATATTACTTAGTTTTATTAGATAGTTGAACAGAACTATGTGCAGTCTCCCTGTTTGAATTCCCATTTATATGTTCCACTTTTGTATCTTGAACAATTATTTGTAAGAGGACAATATGTAAACACAAACTAGTGATTTATTACTGTTTATTCTTTTCTTTGAATGTATGTACTATTTACACCTGCTTTCTGGTTTTTTTTTTTTTGTCTTTCTTTAAATAAAAGTAAATTTACAAAGATAAATAAACAAAGTCCCTTAGCAGTGAGACTGATGGACAAAGCTCTGATTGATAAATAAGAAAGCAGCTGTCTGGTAACATTTTTAACCAGTTTTTGTACATTGATTAGAGACCTCAATGATCTCTAGAGCATTATAGGAGACACCTCAAACAAATTTATGAAATGTATTCCTAAATGTTCACATTGGTCATTATCAAAGGAAGTAATACATATTTTTGGTTTGATGATGCCTATATGAATGTTTCACATGGTTATGACAGTTGATTGTAATCAACTATATGATATATTGCATATATTGGTAATTCTGGATGCATGAGACTCCATGATTGTAAAGTGGGGATTCCTTATGGTAACAGATTTTTGTCTCATGTGCACACCTTTGCTGAAAACAAAGACTTGTGAGATTCACATTCAACTAAAGATCAATACGTTGTTCAATAATACACAAAAAACTTCTTGTGTATTAGATAAGGGTGATTGACTAAAGAGATATTTTATGTCAAAACAGGAATTTAGATTATTAAAAGAATCTCATGATTGTCATGATGCAATACTATGTATGGTTCTGATTCCTGATACATTATGTAAAATATGCAACTGTTAATACTGTAGGTATTCAAATGCTAAAATGTCCATAGATAGAAGAAAATAGGATTCATTTAATGTTCTAAGTTGTTTCATGTTTAGATAAAATAGTAATGTTCAACTTACTGCCTCTAATATACTCTATTGTTACCAAAAACTTCTTTTGGATGTTTGACAACTAAGGTTTGGAAGCCAAAATTTAGAGAAAGAGATGGGCTAAATGGATAGCCAATATTTTGGCCCCAGGCCTTCAAGGGTGATGGAGACCCAGGATATAAAATAACCTCTGATTGCATCATCCTAAGATATTCAGTGAGTCCCTGGTTGTCTCATCAAGAAGATGATGAGACCACAGAGGAAAGTCACCTTCAATGCAAGGTGTGCCTAAGAAGACTCACCAGGAGAAAAATCTCGCAAGCTTTCACAGAGAGCAATGTGGTCAAGTAATGATTGTGACTCTTCTAAGTGGCTGACACTGACAGAAGAGCCATGAGGTGTTATGCATGGTTCTAAGATAACTCCTGAGAAGACCCAAGTGACCTTGATAGGAAGTAAGTAACTGACTGCAGTTGTCATGGTTTATGCTTGTGTCCCGCAGGCCTCATACGTTTGCATTGTGCATTTGTCATGGTTCATTGTCTAGTACTTGGATTGATGGTGTCAGTGCTAAACCCACATTGGGGTGGAGCCAGGATATAATTCAATGGCAGGAAGAAGGTGAGTCTTGCTTTTTGCTGGTTCCTGCTTACTCTTTGCAGCCTCCATGAACTGTGGCCCAGCCATACCTGCCTGCCTTGGAGCCAACTGAGTGTGAACTGAAACCTGCAAAAACTGTAAGAAATGAACCTTTCCTTTCTCAAATTGGGTTTCACGTATTTTATCTCAGCAACAAGTAAAAAGTAATTAAGACAGAATTTGGTACCTAGGAGTGGGGTCATTTGCTGTGACTATACTTGACCATGTTTTTTGAGAGGCTTTGGAAATGGCTTGTGGGCAGAGTTTGGAAAGGTTTGGACATTTCACCTGGATGGGTAGAGTTGGAGCAGCTTAGGCTGTTCTGCAGAGGGGATTCTGTTCAGAGCTCTGGAGACCAGAAGGCTGATAGAGGGCCTGATGGTAAAGACCAGGCTTGGGAGGTTTTTTTGGGAAGAAGGACTGCATTGGTTGTTGGACTCCACATGATGGGTGTTATGGCTTGGCAGAAGGTTTGTCTGCAAACCTCAAAGTTTGCTCCTGCCCAGAGCCTTTGCTGAGGCTGAGACAAAGGACAATGGACTGATTAATCTTGAAAAAGAAATTAAAAAGCAATCAAACCTTGAGGCTGTGGCATGGCTATTGTTGGGGGCTTTTAGCCACATTTATGTTGCATATCAAAACCAAAGAGATCAGCAGGATAGTGTACAATGCTGGAAGTTTGGCCAGAAGGAAAATTCCAGGAAGACTGTGGATTGCAAGACAGAGTTGAGATTTTGATTCCTGAGGAGAAACGAGATAAGAAAGATGACCCTGGGGCATCATAAGAAGGGGGTCCCCACCCTGTGCAGCCTCACTGCAAAAGTGAAAGAATTTGCTCAGAGGGAAAAGCTGCAAAGTGCCATGTTCCAGAAAGGCGATGGAGGCCACTTGAGGTTCCATAATGGTGGCAACTTAGAGAAGCTTTTCCTCACAAACAGGTAAACAGAGCCCTGCAATCCAGGCAACTGACCCCTATAGCCAAAAGACAGAAAAGCCTAGGTACTGCTCCAGTCAGCAGCAAACCTTGGTGGCATCCACAAGGTGCTGATTTTAGGTGCAAGGAAAATGCACAAATTCTGAGGCAAGATGGCATCCACCTCAATTGCAAATTGCATGGGAGGCCAAAAAGTGTGCCCCTGAGAGGGCAATTTGTGAAGACATAAGGGTGAATCCAAAGGTGTGGTGGAGACTGCAGAAGTTTGGAAAAAGCAGGAATGTGGATGATTCAAGGGGAGCTGCAAAAAGAGAGAAGAGAAGATTTAAGAGAAAAGCTGTGGGAGTTAAAATCGCTGGAGTGCCATGGGGGAGGAATTACCCAAGCCTTTTGGAGTTTGTAACCAGATTGCTTCTGATGCTGAACATGGAATTCTAGGACTTAATGTTCACCCTGCTGGACTTCTTTTGTTTCCAATGCTTTATATTCCCCTTCTTGTAACTTTTGGAATGGTAATGTTTACTTTGTGCCTTTGCATTTGAGAAATGTTTAACCTTGTTTCATTTGTACAGGGGTTACAGTTAAGAGTTTGCCTTAGATCTTGGAGGAGTTTGGCAATTGGACTGTTCAGCCATGCTGAAACAAAGGACGTTGGCAGCTCTTGGAAGTGGACTAAATGTCTTTTGTATAATGGATGTACATGAGTCCTGGAGGCCAGGGGTGGAATGTCATCATTTATGCCTGTGTCCCCCAGGCTTCATGTGTTTGCATTGTGCATTTGTGATGGTTCATTGTGTAGTACATGGATTGATGATGTTAGTACTACACCCACATAGGGGTGGAGCCAGGATGTAATATAATGGCAGGAAGAAAGTGTATCTTGCTTTTTGCTGGTTCCTGCTGGCTGTTTGCTGGTGCCATGAACTGCAGCCCAGCCATGCACACCTGCCTTGGAGCCATCTGAGTGTGGACTGAAACCTCCAGAAATTGAAGAAATAAGCCTTTCCTTTCTCAACTTGGGCTTCAGGTATTTTGTGTCAGAAACAAGTAAAAACTAACTAAGACAGTTGTTAATGCAGGTCTCATGTTAGCTTGGCTTTGGATGTCCTTCAGAAAAGCCTGGCCTCTGAAGATATCGTGCAATGCAAAAGCTTGGCTGTGGGGGAAGCTAGGATCACTAACATCTTCTGACAATTGCTGTCTATACTGGTAAATGACTACTGATATGAACTGATGGACTATGATGAGTTTAAATTGGAGTTCTCCTCAATGCTTCCCCACCTTAAGCTGACTACCCATCCCGGGAGTCAACAAAACAAAAAAAGAGAGAGATATTGGAAAGGGTTGAAGATGAATACATGTTCAGGGCTGTGGTGTGGCCTGGGCATGATTGAATTGATAATGAGGAGACACCAGAAGGAACAAGATAGGCCACAGCTGAGGCCACCTGGAGACTTCCTGGGTAGTTTTTCTTAATTAGAATCACCTGTTGCTCCGTGGGTTCCTTGAACCTCTGACAAGGGGCTTGCTCAGGTTTTTACCATTGTCCACTCACTTCCTTGCTTGTTCTGATTAAATATAGGCTGCCTAGTGACAGGTGGCTGGCTGGTTAGCAGAGTTATGGGTTCTAAAGAAGATTTCACTCTTCCTGTTGCCCTCAAGACAATGCCATTTTTCTGATTCTTTTGGTCCTTTGCTGTGCACTTTTTTGGAGGCTAGATATTTAGGCATAGCCCCCAACAGAAAATTAACTTTCAGATAGGATAACTGTAAATTTCCTGAAAATTTTTTTGCATGTAAATTTTCTTTACCTGTAGATGGAAGTGTTATTATCCACAAATATATTGCTGTTATCAACATATGCTACCTTATTAACATATTGAGGGGTATTATAGTGATTTCTCAGAAATCATGATTATACACCTCTTTACATCATTGTGAGTATTCTGCATAACTTTTCTAAGTCAGTACTTATACGTGAAATTGGTAGAATAAAGGAGGCCTCCATCAACTGGCTAAGTACTATATAACATGAGTCTCGGAGTTTCTAGCTGTTCATTTGTTTTAACCATGAATTCCTCACCAGATGCCAGTTATGCCTGCTTGGCAGAGAATGGATTGTACAGGAAATTATGTGGTTTTGATCTCCAAAGAATTGCTGGAGTCAAACTGAAACAGGTAAAAGCTAAAAAACTGTTAGGGGTTTCATAGATTAAAACTCATTTACATAATTAGTTGAAGAATGAGTTGATGCATTTGGAAGATTATTCAGAACATACAGCTACCTAAATTATATTAGATATTTATTTCTTTACTTTTATACAGGTACAAAATACCTGACTTACAGAATTTAAAATAAATATATTCTTTATATCATTGTTTCCATGAGGGAAGTTTGGTTTTGACTGTTTCCAAAGCATAAATATCTTGGAAAAAAGTGAAAAGGAAAAGGCGACTTTTTTATGAGGTCAAGGAGCCAGAGAACAGTTTCAGAACCTGAGAGGAAGGATCCAGGGGCCAGATTTCGTTCATGGATTCCAACATACATGGCTGCAGTGTATACATATAGAAGCGATCAAAGTAATATCCTACAGATTTCTGAAGCCAAAAAGGTGTTATAAATTGGATCATCAGGCTTTAGGAAATATATGACTTCTAGGAATGTTAAAATCCTGAACAGCTGAGTGCCAATTAGTGACAAGGGAACTATATGGCAAGGGGAACTTAGAGTGTGAAGTCCTTGGGTGTCCCTGCCTCATCAGAAGGAAATGTTTAATTGGATTATGAATTTGGTTCCATTTCAGCAATAATTGTCACCCCCATGCTTGGCAATATGATCACTTTCAGAATTCAGCATTTTTATGAGTCTGAATGAGTAGCAAGCTTGTCTTGGAGAATTGATGCTTGCTTTTATTTCATCTTTACTCTGTTGCAGACCATTACTATCATTTAAATGTAATGTCTTCACTTTACACAGTAACTGTGCTTCTTTTGTGTTCACATACTTGGTTTTTAGGTGGAAAATAAATAGAAATCAGTGAAAATCATGAAAATAAAGTCTGCTGCCTCTAACACAGACTTCTGACTCTGTGCTGTTGTGTCCTGCCCTGGCCTGTTCTCAGAATATTTTCTGACATCGGGGGATTTTTTATTCCTGGAGGATTGAACCTGAATCCTGAAAACATTTGCAGCCCATTATGGAAAGAGTCCACTGATCCTTGAAAGAAAGCAGAGGTAGCCATGAAATGGCAGGGATAAATAAGAAATTTAGAGAAGACCTAACACCACCACTTCTCAAAATTTAATGAAATCAAATGGGAAATGGTACTTCTCAATTCATTCCTGGAAGCAGGCATTACCCTGATACCAAAACCAGAGAACAATCCAAATAAGAAAGAGAATTACAGACCATTCTGCCTAGTGAACATTGAAGCAAAAATCCTCAATAAGATACTGGCAAACAGACTGCAGAATATCATTAATAAGATTTTACAACATGATTAAGTGGAATTATTCCCTGGGATGAGGGGTGGTTCAACATACATAAATCCATACATATAATACACCATATTGACAAACCCAAAAGCAAAAATCATTTGATCTTTTCAATAGATGCAGAAAAAGATTTTGCCAAAGTCCATCACCTATTCGTAATAAAAAACCTATAAAAATTGGGAGAGATGATCTTTATCTCAATCTGATAAAAGCCTTTTATTAAAAACCAACAGTCAACCTCATACTAAGTGGACAAAAACTGTAAGCTTTCAGTCTAAAATCAGGAACAAAACAAGGATGTCTACTGTCTCCACTCTTATTCAATATAGTCCTGGAAACTAGCTGGAGCAATTAGACAAGAGAAAGAAATAAAAGCAATAAAGATAGTAAAGGAAAATCTTAAACTATCATTATTTGCAGAAGACATGATACTCTACTTAGAAGACCCTAAAAATTCCACCAAAAGACTTCTAGTTTAAGAAGCAAATTCAGTAATATAGCTGGTTACAAAGGCAACACTCAACAATCAATAGACTTCTTAAACAAGAATAAAAAATGCATGGAAAGAGAAATCAAGAATACAATAACTTTTACAATAGCATCCAACAAAATGAAATACTTAGGAATCAATCTAACAAAGGATGTAAATGACCTCTACACTGTAAACTACAGTACTCTCAACAAGGAGATTGAAGATGATATTCTAAAATGAAGAGCTAACCCATAGTCTTAGGTAGGGAAATTCAATATAGTGAAAATGACCATACTTCCAAAGCTTTTGTACAGATTTAGTGCAATCCCAATCAAAACCCAGTAGCATATCTCAAAGAATTACACAAAATAAATCCTAAAATTCAACTGGAACCAGAAAAGACCTAGAGTAGCAAAGGTGATCCTGGGCAACAAAGAAAAGATAGGGTTCATCAAAATACCTGACTTGAAATTATATTATAAAGGTATTGTGATTTTAAAAAAAGGTGTGGTACTGACAAAAAACAAAACAAACAAAACGAGACCCAAAGATCAAAGAAACAAATTAGAAGATGGATAAACAACCCCAGACCACTAAACCATCTTATCTTTGACAAAGGTGCCAAACAGAGTCATTGAAAGAAAAGCAGCCTCTTTAATAAATGGTGCTGGAAAAACTGGCTCTATACGTTCTGAATATTATCTTTCAATGTGTTTTAAGCTAAGATCAGAATAGACCAAAGAGCTTATATTAAAACAGAAACATTAAATCTGCTGCAAGATAGAGTAAGTAAAATTCTTGAAGACATTGATGTAAGCAAAGACTTTATGAAGAAAACTTGGATTGAACAGCAAAAATCAAAGAGAATTAAGTGAGAATCTCACCCTACTGAAAAACGTTTTAACAGCAAGAGAAATCACTAACAGAGTGAAGAGACAACCCACAACGTGGGAGAAAATGTTTGCCAACTGTTCCTCAGACAAAGTGTTACTATAATAGAGTATAGAAAATTTAAAAATTTCAGTCTTCCCAGATTTAAAGACCCAATCCAAAAATCTGCAACTGAGGTGAAATACACAGTTCTTGGATGAAGAAATAGAAACAGCAAATAAATATGTGACAAATTGCTCTGCATAAATCATCATTGACCTAGCAAAAGAAACTGAGCAAATATTCAACGCATTAACCAGCCATTTTCCAAGCCTCACGGGCATTTCGCATTTTATCATTCTAGCTGGTATTGGAGCTCTAGCATTTATTGTCATGATAACAATTTTTCCACATTTTGTGAGAACTGTTGTTGGGCAAATGAGAAACGTGCATTTGGACTTGAAACGTTTTAAGTCAGAATCAACTGCTAATGAAATTCCCATGCGACGCTTGGTTTAAGAAATAAGGGGGATATGTTGGGAGCGGGAGCCAGGGGTCCCGCAGTGAACAGTTGTGGGAAACCACACAATGAAGCTGGACCTCAACCAGTTCCTCATCCTGCAGTAACCTCAGCCTTCTAGACAAAGCATTGCGCTGATATTAACCTGGGAAAAGCTTCATAACATAAACAATAGAAGTTTCTCATGGGCCCAAGAACATGTTTACCTCCTGGGCTGCACAACATAGAAGTTTCTCACGGGGCCAGGAGCATGTTTACCTTTGCTGTGTGCACAAGAAAGTGTCCTGAAGTGACTTGTACTACTCTTTGTTTTGAAACATTATAAAAACTCTGTAGTCCTTCAATAAATCGCCTTTTGCCTCCTGAGCAACTGGTCTCCCTGTGTCTTCAGTCTCTTGCCTGACTCCTTCCACGCACTGGCCGCGGCACCTGGCAGACCACTTTTTTTTTTTACTTTTTAACTTTCAAATAAAATGGGTTTGGGAGAAAAAACAAGCACTGAGGTAAAGCCTTTCAGTGCAAATACCCATCAGACGAGCTGAGGTCAACATTCCAGAAGACAGCCAGCTCCAGAAGTCTCCATCTTTCATTGGGGATCCACAGTTACAGGGTGGGTTTTTTTTTCATAATTATTCTTGGTGGGGAAGGTAGACAGGAGAGCAGGAGCCAATCAGTGATGAAGAGGCCTGCTGTAAGATCTGTCCAATCAGGCAGTCCAAGGTAGGCGGTCTCTTCCGGTGTCATGGCGTCAATTGCAAGGCCAGGGCAAAAAAGGGAGGGCTGGATGTTTGCTAGACAACTGTTTTTTGCTTCTGTTCTCCGTGGACTGCTTAGAAATAACCTGGGAGACCTCCAAATTACGCAATGGTGATGTTATGGGATGGGAGCAGTGAAATGGGGTGGAATCCGGTTGAGACCAGTTAGAAGTGGTGAGAAGGGATTGGGGGTTTAGCTCAGCGACATAAGCGCCTGCCTTGAAAGCAGGCAGTCATGAGTTTAATCCCTGGTACGGATAAAAAGGAAAAAGACCAAAAAAAAAAAAAAAAAGAAAAACAAAAACAAAAAACAGTGGTGAGAAGTAGCTGTGCTGTCTAGAGCCTGTGTTCTTAGCCTCAGACCCTGAGGTGCTCTAGTGCTAGCAGGGAGTCATCCTGTGTCCCTTTTACCTCTAACTGGGGTCAGGATATTTCTGAGTCCCTAGAAAGCTGTGGCCACTGTGATACCACCAGGCCACAATGTCATTTTTGAAATCGCCTGCTGCCCTTACTCCTCCAACAGTCTGGACACAGGAGAGGGCATGAGGAGACCCTGATTCCGAAGGGGTTTCAAGCTGGGTGCAGCTGTAATAAGCTAGGTCTCTGCTCTCATTCCTGTCAGCAACAGATCTGAAAGCCAGAAGTTTATAAATGTCTGTGCTGCAGGACCTCATAGCCACAACTGCTCTCCTTAAACTTATACATTTATGTATTTTGTGATCGTCTAAATTTATACTATGTTCTCATATTTACATGCTCATTAAAGGTGGAGGTAAAGGTTCTGAGAATTCAAAGATGTGTAGTGATGTGCCTCAGTGGAGGAAGGCTCCCCAAACACCGGATGAACTACTGTGTATTATACAGAACAATGCAAAGAATTTCTGAACATACTTGATGTGACACATATGCTCATAGATGATGTTTGGGAGAACATCCATAGAGGTTTAAATTTTGAGAAAAATGAAGCAGATATAAATGTGTCACCAAGGGCAGGGAAAAGTGTGTTCACTAAGGACAAATTCCAGAAAGGGCTGCCTGTTAAATTCTCCTTGAAAAATGCCTAAATTTAGTCATTTGCATAAATGTATATATACACGTGATATCCTTCTGAATGGAAAAGAATATGGGTGTCATATCTGAATTAAGAGGTGAATTAATAGCTTGGTTGATCATATACATTGTTTAAATATGGAAATGCTCTGTAATGGACTTTACTAATTCATGTAAAGAGATGCCCTAAATTGAAATTGTGCAGGGATATCAGTAGTTAAGGCATGAATGGTTTTCTGCTTAGGGTGGATCAGACAAGCTTGGAAAGGATGTGGAAGTGACTAGCAGGACACAGTGTGCCAATAGCAGGACATACAACAGAGAGGGTCTTCCCTGAAAGTCAGGTAGTTCTTAGGGTAAGCATGAAGTTAAAGTTGGCTTATGATTTCTTCCTTGAGGTGAATAACACCAGCTCTGGTAAGAATCACTATTCCACATCCTTGTCAACCCATGAATTGTGTGTTCTTCACTTGAGATCTAGTTTTGATTATCTCTAATTATGACCCAGTGTCATGAAGGTGGAATTTGAATTTTTTTTTTAACAGGGACCGAACTCATGATCTCAAGCTTGCTAGGTAGGTGTTCATGCTGCTGAGCTAAATACACAGGTCTGAAACTGTTTCCTGTATACTATGTATGATATCAACATTGTTCCTCAGAAAATGTTGAATATTGTGGAATTTTTCTATATTGTATGGATATAATTTTTAAAGCAAACCAAAGGTGTTATATGCAGTCACTTTTCAAGTTTCACATTGTCTGTGGGGTGGCTCAGTCAGGGTTTCTCTATTTCAGACAGCTCTGTAACTTAGGCTAGCCCAAAACTCAAGGAATTTATCAGGCATCACCCTCCCAAGATATATTTCTTATATCTGAATGGAGAGTGATCACTTGGTGATCACTTGGTGACACTGAGCTATAATTTGAAACTTGTACCTGGTTTCATTGTTTATACATTTTTTACATACAGCAGTTTTCCATGAACATGTGAGTTAATATTTATGTATCGTATTTGATGTTATTTATGTTTTGTTCTATGAATCCAAATTTAAATATCAAAATCTGCTTAAGTATATTAAGAACAAAGGACTCAGTTGCCTAAATGAGATTTGAAGAGGTATCATTGTTAGTACATCAAAGTGATTGATGAGATATTTGTCTGCCTCTGTGTTTATGGATGCTGGTCCTGCAGGCTTTCATATGAGCTCTGCTTTAGAGACAGTGCACAGGGACTCTTGCAGTGACTCAGCATAAGAATCAGTGCTCCTATTTGTCTGTTATATTAGCTGTGAGTTGCAATATAGCATTAAATTTGCTGTCTCAAAAATGTGTATATACAAAAAAATCCCCAAGATGTGGAATTAAGATTTGAAGAAATCAGTCTCCATTCAGCTGTTTTGTTTGGTTTTATTTGTTTAGTTTAGTTTTGTTTTATTGAGACAAGCTTTCTCTATGTATATGAGCTAGATTTGAACCCTTTATGGAGCACAGAATTGCCCTAACCTCAAAGCAGCACTCCTATCTCAGCGTCTTGAGTATGGGATTAATGATATGTGTGTTTTTACCCTAAAAAATATTGAGACTTGTAACTTAGCTGTGTTGTAGGTTGGCTTAATAGATGCCATCTTGAGCTTTGCATTTAACTATTGCCCTGTATTTCACTCAGAAAAATGGAAAATCACTCAGGGTATAAGTCCCAGGAGAAAAGCAAAATGAGCTGTACCCAAATAAAAAAATTATCCTGCTCAACAAAAGAAGCAGAATACAGCTGTCATTCAAAAATTATTTTAAGATTCTAGCTAAATGATTTCCAACAGGATCTTTTTGTGACTCTATCTTTAAAACATCTGTAACTTTCCAGTTCAGAGCCTCTTGTTCAGATCCTGAAATGGGGTTAGGGTTTCTGTATACAAGTGGTGCTGAGCCCAGCTAATGAAATTCCACATTTCTCAATTGGGTTGCTTGGCTTCCTATATTGTTGTTCACAAAATCACTTTGAGCTGCAGAAACCTTACTGACACAAGCAAACCACAGGATTAAATGACAGTGCCCCCGAAGTGAAAGAATAGTTGTGAAAAGGAGAAGAGAAAAAGACAAATGCCATGTGCTATAATGCCCAGCTCTTTTCCCCAGCAATGAAGAAGCTGCAACAGGAGAATGGCCTTGTATTCAAAGACAGCCTAACCTGCATAGTGAGTGCAAGGCTGGCCAGAACTCCAAAGTGAGACTATGTCTTTAAATCAAAAAACTAAAAAAAAAAAACAAAAAACAAAATAACAACCAATTAGACAGAAAGACTATTGAAAACAAACAATAGAGCTGAGTGAAATTTGACTTATGTAAGATGGGAATTATTGAATGATGCTGCAGAGGAAAGAAGGTCATGTAGTGGCATCCAGGAGGCAGTGACAAACACATACTTAGGAATGGCACCTATTGTGCTACAGGACAACAGTGACCTCCTTCCTCCAGTACACTTGCAGTTCATTAGACTGAGGATTTCTAAAAGCTCATTGAAATTTTAAACTCAGGTCAAACAAGCAGCTTGAAATTCTGGCTTTGGAATAATGACTTTAGCAGACATTTCATATTTAAATTGAGATAAGAGAAATATAATCCTGCGCTGTGTGATATCAAATGCATCAAGTTTAATGACTCACAACACTGAGAAATGAAATCATAAACCAAAAGAATTTCAAAAATTTTCTTAGAAAAAAAGAGAGAAGAATAGCCCTGAATTATCAGGAATGGTCTTAAGTGTTTTGGCCATAGACCTATTGTCAGGGGTCATTTATACAGGAAAGTCACAATGTGGATACAGTGTGGGTCTCAGACTACAATCAACCTATAACTTATAGCTGCTTAACTAATGTTATTCAACAAGGGACAAGTCAGCCAGAAAAGGTATGTGGAAAGAGCAAAGGCATTTTGTGGGAACAATAGTCCAGTTGTTCTGGTCATTGAGTATGGTAATTGATGCCTATCAGGACTTCCTGGAGGGGGTGGTGGTAACTGTAGTACATTTTTAGCTGTTGATTTTCTCTTCAGGAGCATGTAGACCTAGTCACTGCATCTTCACCTTGAGGTCTGGCTTTCTTCAGCTGTGCCTGTAGCAGTGATTGTTGTATTTAGTATTTTGCATTGACTATTTGAGGTTCCAGTTCCTCTCTGATTGTATATCAATTTCTGTCTACCTTGACATCCTTTGCTAAAATCACAGTTCTATTTGAATTAATAAACTGAAATATTCATTAATACAGGCCAGGGATTTAGCTCTGGAGGCAGAAACGCCTGCCTGGAAAATGCTAGGTTGTAGCTTTGATCCCTGGTACCTAAAAAAAAAAAAGTAATTTAAACCACAAGGAAAGAAAATAATTTCATTTGTGAAAATGTAGGTTTACAAAATTTATAACTAAATATGTCAATGGCAAATTAAACATTGTTAATAGTCATATTTAGTATCTAAAGTTGTTGGGTCTGGGGATTGAGCTGAGGTATACAAGGAGCTGCCTGGAGAGCACAAGGTCATGAGTTCAATCCCTCATACAGAAAAAAATCACAGTTGTCAATGATGCAGTGCTGTGGGCACATTTATTAAAATGGATACTTGATATTTAATAGGCTCAATGTTTCTTTTGTGGTCTATGAAATACCTGCAGATAACATGGCAATTACAGTGAATGATATACTGTCCCTTATAGGATTGCTATTTTCTGAGTTGTTTTTATTTTTTGTTTTCCCACATACTTGAAAGTGGAAAATGTTGGCTGGTGCTAGGTGGAAAAACTGTGATAATCATTTTTTTCAATTTAATGATATATTTCCCTATTTTCATTAAGAACATTTTATTTGCTTTATTTCATACGAAGTACTTTTAGTGATTTCCTTAAAGCATTGTTACCATACCCAAACCAAATTACAGATCATTTCACTTTCAGAAAACAAAAGTAGCACTTAAAGTCAGGGATAAAGCCCTTCAGTGCAAGCATCCCTGGAAAGGTGAGATCAACATTGTAGAATACAAACTACTACTGATTTATCTGACTTCAGGAAAGAGAAAAATTTATAATGATATTCCTATAGAGTAATGAATCTCCCAGTCTAATAGGTTTGGTATGAGTTTGTGTTCTCTAAAGTCAAAGAATGAATTTTAGGAAGAACAGAAATTAAGAGCACAATATACTTATTGTGAGAAAGAAAGCTACCTGAGAGAGAGAGAGAAGGGGTCCTGAGCGGGATGCCAAACACTGTCCTTCTAGGGACCATTATAGAGTAAAACCATGTGGTGAGATGAGTTTAAGGTGGGGAAACATTGGAACTCACAATGCAGACAGGCATAAGATGGGACAGAGCTATGGTAGCCAATAAGATTATAAGTTCATGTAAAGTTGATTAAATTGGGAAAAAAGGGGAAAGGGAGTCACATAGAAAGCAGGCATTCTTAGGCAGCTGTGACTTCCCTTAGGGTTTTGGGAGGGTGACTCCTGAGTTCATCAGGATGATAGGAAATATTTAAAATGTCAGTCCTTAGGATAAGCATACTTTTCTTTGAATGGTGACTCCTCACCTCCTCAGAGTGCTATGGGACTATTTAGAATATCAGTCTTTAGGATATGGATGAATTTGCTTATCATTTGTCTTGAGACTTGGCCCATAGCATGAGGTGTCAGTCTTCCCCATAGTTGCACAGTATCTCCTCTCCTGGCATGGACTCCTTGGAGGACCTAGCCCTGCCTTATGCCAATACTATTTAAATAACTCAGGTGCCTGTAACAGTACTGTTTGGATAATTGATTACAGATGTCTTGTGCTATGGGTGAATGATCTGGGGATTACAGTGTGTGGTGTATATACCAGTGTTGCCCCCTGATTGACATGTTTTGAAATTTAATTTTAGTTGATGTGTTCTTTTTTCACTGAAATAAAATGGATTTGAAAATTAAAAGCCTGAGGTAAAGCTCTTCAGTACAAACACTCCTCTGGTCAAGATCACCACTGTAGAAGAACAGCAGCTCCAGAAGTCTCTGCACTACAGTCTATCATTTGAGATCCTCTCTTGCAGGGAGGGGTTCCTTTCCCTGTTTATTCTTGACTCAGAAGGAGAGCTGTAGAGCAGGAGTCAATCAGTGATGAAGGGGCAGGCTATATGAACTGTCCAATTTTCAGGCCATTGCTGGCTGTGACTTTTGTATCTTCTGGTTTCTCAGCATGATTTACCTTTTCTGAGTATGATACTGGTAGCAAAATGCTTGCTGGATCTCATTTAGTACTTTTGATGTCCTGTGGCCTGATTAGCAAAGAACCTGAGAGATCCTGGAGCCATGGAATGGTGAGGTTGTGGATGGGAGCCCAGAGATAGGGTGGATTGGGTGAAACCAGTTACAAGTATGTAGAAGTAATTCCTGTGTCTGGAGCCTCAGGTATTTAGTTAGCTTCAGCTCCTGAGGTCCTCCAGCATTGGCCATGGGTCACTCACTGTCCCTTTTGCTTCTTGCTGTTGGCAAGGTTGGTTTGGGGTCCCCAGAACCATGGCTTCACTATTACAGCAGCAGACTCAAGTATCATCTTTGAAATTCACTGCTGGCCTGGAAACTGCACCATCTTAGGCATTGGAAGAATCTTGAGAAGACCCTGACTATGATGATTTGTAGCTTGTAGAGCAGTAATGAGCTAGGTCTATACTCTCTTTCCTCAGAGTAGCAAATCTAGAATGTCCGGAGTTTATTAATGTCTGTAATGCAGGGCCTCATAGCCACAATGACTCAACTTAAACTTGAGCTTTTTGATCTCCTCAATTTATAGTATGTTCTCATATTTCCATCCTCATGACAGGTAGTCACAAAGGTCCTGAGAATTCAGAGATGTGTAGTAGTGTGCCTCAGTGGAGAAAGGCTTCCCAAACCACTAGTGAACTCCTGTGTATTATACAGAACAGTGCAAAATAATTTCTGAACATACTTAATTATTTAGGTGGCACCCTTGCTCACTGAATAGAGCACAGCCATAGAGTTTTGAAGTCTGAGAAAAATGAAGCAAATATGAAAGTGTTATCAAGGACAAGGTAAAAATTTGTGAAGGACAAATTCCAGAAAGGGCTACCTGTTAAATTCTCATCAAAAAATGCTGAAATTCAGGCATTTGCATGCACATATACACGTGATATCCTTCTCAATGGAAAGGAATAGGGGTGTCATCTCTGAATTAAGAGGTGATTTAGTGTCTTGGTTGTTCATAGACAGTTTAAAAATGGAAATGCTTTGCAATGGAATTTACGAAGTGGTGTAAAGGAGAAGCTCTAAACAGAAATTTTGCAGTGATATCAATAGTTAGGCATGAAGGTTTTCCTGCTGAGAATGGATCAGAGAAGTGTGGAAAGCATGTGCAAGTGACTGACAGAATCCAGGAAGCCAATAGCAGGACATACAACAGAGAGGGTCTTCACTGAAATTCAGGTAGTTCTTAGAGTAAGTGTAAAGTTAAAGTTGGGTTCTGATTGCTTCCTGGAGGTGATCAACAGCAGCTCTGGCAACAATCAGTATTTCACATCCTTGTCAACCCATGAATTTTGTGTTCCATACTTGAGATCTAATTTAGATTATCTCTAATTATGCCCCAGTGTCATGAAGTTAAAATGTGGATTTTTTTTGTACCAAGGATCGAACTCATGACCTATGCTTTCCAGGCAGGCGTTCATGCCACTGAGCTAAATACCCAACTATGAAAGTGTTTTCTTTGTTGTATGGAATATATCCACATTGTTTCCCAGAAAGTGTTGAATATTGTTGGAATTTTTCCATATTTTATGGCTATAATTTTTAAAAAGAAACCAAAGGTGTCATATGCAGTCTCTTTTCAAGTTTCACTTTGTCTGTGGGGTGTCTCAGTCAGGGTTTCTCTACTTTAGACAGCTCTGTAAATTAAGATAGCCCCAAATTCAAGGAAGAAGTCCTTCACCAGCCTCAAAAGATATATTCCTTATATCTGAATTGAAAGTGATCGCTTGGGAACAGTGAGCTATAAATTACAGTTGGGCCTGGTTCCATTTTATATACTTATTTTTTAAAAACAGCATTTTCCACTAACATTTGAGGTATTATTTGTGTACCATATTGAACGTTATTTATGTTTTGTTCTATGAAACAAAATTCATGTTTCAAAATGCTGCTGAAGTATATTAAGAACAAAGTACTCACTGGCCTAAATGAGATTTGAAGAGACATTATCTGCAGCCTATCAAAGTGATTGATGAGATTTTTTTTCTTTTTTTAAATTTTGAAAATGGTAAAATAAAACAGAACAAGGCAGAATAAGGCCAACTAAGATCATACAGTGAAATTGGTACACAACTTCACAACAGGTTACCTCGATAACAGTAATAGGTATCACAGTATATTTTATTATCTTTATAAAATTTGTTCTTTCAAACACATACATCAGAATGAGATGAAATACAGAACATTATAGTTCTTACCAAAACAGAATATTGAATAGAGCAATACCATCAATCAGAATAGAGCAAAACAGTAATAAAAATATTTGCCTTCAAAGAGATAGTAGAAAGAAGTCCCCCTTATTTGTTATGGTCTGCTTCCCAGGAGACACTCAAATTTCTGGTCCCCATTTGCTAACGGGGGGTGACAGGAGAAGAGGGGTAGGGAAGTGGGATGTTTGATACTAGGCCGTGCATCAGTAGGTTCACTATTGCTTAGTAGGGAGACAGGCTGGTTGTTTGATTTCACAGCATCCTAAGTTCCCACATGGTGTGGATCTCAGGAGCTGCTGCTGGTTCTCCCCCTGGAAGGGCCGCCTTCTGCCAGACCGCGACCGCTTACCAGGGAGAAGTAGTGCTTGCTTGCCTTCCAAGTGTCCTAAATTCCAGCATGGCATGGATCTCAGGAGCTGCTGCTGGTTCTCCCCTGGAAGGGCCACATTCTGCCAGACCACCACTGCTTACCAGGGAGAAGTGGTGCTTGCTTGCCTTCCAAGTGTCTTAAATTCCAGCATGGCATGAACATCAGGAGCTGCTGCTGGTTTGCCCCCTGGATGGGCCACAGTCTGCCACATTGCCACCACTTACCAGGGAAGGGAGGTACTTGCTTGGCCTCCCAGTTGATTGATGGGATATTTATCTGTCTCTGTGCTTTGTGGATGCTGGTCCTGAGGCTTCTCACTGTGAGCTCTGCATTACAGACAGTACACAGGGAATATTGCAGTGACTCAGCACAAAAATCAGTGCTCCTATTTCACTGTTACAGTAGCAGTGAGCTGCAATCTATCATCAAATTTGCTGTCTTCAAAAATGCGTATATACACAAACTTAATGACCAAGACATGGATTTAAATTTGAAGAAATCAGTCTTCATTCAGCTGTTTTGTTTGGTTGTATTTGTTTAGTTTAGTTTTGTTTTATTGAGACAAGCTTTCTATATGTATATCAGCTGGATTTGAACACCCTATGGAGCCTAAAATTGCCCTGAACTCACTGAAACCATCCTGCCTCAGCCTTTTGAGTGCTGGCATTATAGATATATACCACCACACTTTGCTTTTGATTCAGATTTGTAGGAGAGAATTTAAGATATCCCAAACCTGGTTTCTCAACCTTCGTGTGAGAAATATATGTGTGATCCTTTAGGAGATGGTGACCTTTGAGGATGTGGTCGTGAACTTCAGCAATGAGGAGTGGACTTTGCTGAGTCCATCCCAAAAGAACCTCTACAGAGATGTGATGGGCGAAACCTTTAGGAACATGGCTGCAATAGGTAAGGACAAAACACTTTTGTCACTCATGCTGTCAGAATGTTGTATGTCGCTGATCAGTGCTGTTTCTTTCATTAAACACAATGTGAAAATATTTTTAAAAATAACTCAGACCTGGACATATTATATCATAACTCTAAACAAAATCTATTAATTTGTGTGTATTATTCTAATGAGTGCTGGTATTTCTATGTCTACAATTCAGGAGGACTTGGGGATATCCAGGAACCTGAAAAAGAATGCAAAATTTACTGGAGATACTTAAGGTAATTCACACTCATAAGGAGAAGGAATGTTCCTGAGTAATTAGTGAGTCAGCAGAAAAATACCGCCAAAGAAATGAGGCACCATTCAATTTATTGTCAGTAATATTCTCCGAAGACGTATAAGGAGTTATGACATTCTCCCTTCAGTTTTTCTACCCATATATACATGTGAATACAACACATTCATTATCTAAAGATTGCTAAGATTGCAATAGAATTTGAAATAAAACAGAGTTCTTGTGTTTCCAAGCCATGCTCTAAAGCATCAGCCATTCTGACTAAAATTCTTAGAAGGCTGGTAGAATGTTAAGTGCACTCATTCTGAATATCAGTGTGCAGTTGTCTCTAGAAATTGATCCCCTCACACTTGTCCTGGACATATTTTTAAAAATTCAAGATGCACATAAAATACTGGTACATACTTACTCATTTACAAAGCAGATAAAGTTATAATAGATCAGGCCTTGAAGAAGCTTAGCTATCTATCACTGGATTTGTGGAGAAGGAAAATGTTAATAGACTCTCTGTGATTGTGCATTCTTGTAAATCCAGCACACTAGGAATCAGATTTTGCAGAAAGGCAAATTCAAGTTCAAACTTCACAGCTTAATGGTCAGCAAAAATCTCTTAAAACATATTTTAAAAGCTATAGATTTTATGCTAATAGCTGTTGTTCATTCCCAGCATGGAAAAGAAAAAAATGTGTTATATAATGTCAAAAAATAAATAATTATAATGTCATTTGCCATAAGAAACAGGTGGTTCTTTCTCCCATCAATTCGGTGAAATAGCTCAGCTATAAAACCTAAAAGGTCACAGGATTTCTTTTAGCTGAGAAACCAAAATATAAATTGTCGAATGAAATGAAAGTGAGTTAATGGAGAAAAGTAAGACTGACCATATGGAAAAGGGAACTACAGGTTAAGGACAGAAGGGAGATTGTGATGGGAAAACATATCAGAATGATCTGTATGTGATACACATATGTACCCATGCCCAAAGTGAAGATAAAGATTCTGCATTTCAAAAGGTACCAAATTTTAAGATTTCCAAATGTGTACTAGTCTTTTGGGAATGGTTGTTTTCAACATGTCTTACAAGGGCATTCTGTTACTTCCCGGTCAGAATTTCTTAGCAGGCATTAAAAACAGAAATTGACATTAATGCAGTCATTAAACTGACACCCATTTCACTGTGAATGTTTCTTTTTTTTATTTAATGTAAGAAAAGACTAAAAAAAACAAAATAAGTAGAAATGATACCACTTTTAAAGTTTAAAAAAACAGTAAGAAATCTAAAGACAATGATTACATATGCTGCTCATAAAAATAGTTAATGAAATACAAAAGTGAAACATATGAAGTGGGGATTCAAACAGCGAGACTGCAAACAGTTTTGTTCACATCTCCAATAAAAACTTAGTAATATGGTTATCAATCTGATATGTGGTTTTTTTTTTTTTTTTTTTTTTTTTTTTACAGAAATGACAAGCTAGGTAAATCTTATGGACATACATCTTGGAATCAGTGTAAAGAAGTATTCCCTTGTACTGCAGAAGGTAATGTGAATGTGAAAGAAGCAGAAACACACCACAATATTCAGATCCATGAAAAATATTGCAGTGGAGAGAAATCGTATGTATGTCAGCAATGTGGAAAAGGGTTCACCAAATCTGGACATTATAAGCAACATGAAATAGTTCACACTGGAGAGAAACCCTATGTATGTAAGCAATGTGGGAAAGCTTTCAACACACAGGCAAGTTGTAAAATACATGAAAGAATTCACACTGGAGAGAAACCCTATGTATGTAAGAAATGTGGGAAGACTTTTAGCACACGGGGATATTTTAAGAAACATGAAAGAATTCACACTGGTGAGAAACCATATGTATATATGCAATGTGGGAAAGCTTTTACCCAACATGGACATTGTAAGCAACATGAAAGAATTCACACTGGAGTGAAACCATATGTATGTAAGCGATGTGGGAAAGCTTTTAACACACGGGCAAGTTGTAAAATACATGAAAGAATTCACACTGGAGAGAAACCCTATGTATGTAAGCAATGTGGGAAAGCTTTTACCCAACATCGACTTTGTAAGCAACATGAAAGAATTCACACTGGAGAGAAACCATATGTATGTAAGCAATGTGGGAAAGCTTTTACCACACATGGAAATTGTAAGGCACATGAAATAATTCACACTGGAGTGAAACCATATGTATGTAAGCAATGTGGGAAAGCTTTTAACACACGGGGAGATTGTAAGAAACATGAAAGAATGCACACTGGAGAGAAACCCTATGTATGTAAGCAATGTGGGAAAGCTTTTACCCGACCTGGACATTGTAAGCAACATGAAAGAATTCACACTGGAGAGAAACCCTATATATGTAAGCAATGTGGGAAAGCTTTTACCCAACATGGACATTGTAAGCAACATGAAAGAATTCACACTGGAGTGAAACCATATGTATGTAAGCGATGTGGGAAAGCTTTTAACACACGGGCAAGTTGTAAAATACATGAAAGAATTCACACTGGAGAGAAACCCTATGTATGTAAGCAATGTGGGAAAGCTTTTACCCAACATCAACTTTGTAAGCAACATGAAAGAATTCACACTGGAGAGAAACCATATGTATGTAAGCAATGTGGGAAAGCTTTTACCACACATGGAAATTGTAAGGCACATGAAATAATTCACACTGGAGTGAAACCATATGTATGTAAGCAATGTGGGAAAGCTTTTAACACACGGGGAGATTGTAAGAAACATGAAAGAATGCACACTGGAGAGAAACCCTATGTATGTAAGCAATGTGGGAAAGCTTTTACCCGACCTGGACATTGTAAGCAACATGAAAGAATTCACACTGGAGAGAAACCCTATATATGTAAGCAATGTGGGAAAGCTTTTACCCAACATGGACATTGTAAGCAACATGAAAGTTCATATTCAAGATAAAACCAGTGTATATAAGCATCATGAGAATTTTTTTACCACAATTACATATTGCATAATGCATGAAAAACTTCACACTGGGCAGAAAACTTATATATGTAAGGAATGTGGGAAAGGTTTCAGCAGAAATGCTCATTGTCCAATACATGAAAAAATTTCCACTGTTGAGAAACCCTGTTTATGTGAAGAATGTGGGAAAGCTTTCACCACACATGGATTTTGTAAAATACATCAATGACTCCACACTGGTGGAGAAACCCTATGCATATAACAATGTGGCAAAGCTTTTACCACATACAGTCATTGCAAAACACATGAAACAATTCACACTGGGAAGAACCACTGGCTACGTAACCAAGTGGAGACAATTTCAGCATCCAAATTGTAAGTGAAATACATGAAGAAACTCACACAAGAGATAAATCCTATGTGTTATGGGAATACTCTCAGCACACATGATCATTGTTACATATCTGAAAGAGCTCACTGGATCCTATGTGTATTAACAGTGTGAGACATACGGCAATCCATGTTTGTTGTTAAATACATAGAAAAAGCAGCACTCCAGGCAGTTTAGATCTAAGTTTATTTTAAAAATTCCAAGTAGACCTGAAGAAATAATCAATACAGAAGTTTGATGTCAATATTTCTTGACAAATTTTCCAGAAATGACAAATCTGAAGTGGAGCTCTACTCAAGTACACATTTTGTATGGTTTTCAGTTAATCACTTATACCTCTTTAGTTTTTTAATGTGTCTTTGTGCTTCAACATGGCATCTTGTAAATAAACATGGTAAACTGAAATGTGATTTTCACTTTCAAGTATGTATAGTGTCTATGTATTTAACATTTTGTCTTTAAAACTTAATTTTCACATTTTTGGTGAATTATTTTTGTTTAAAGAAAAAAACCAAAAAGTGTAGAAATAATACAGAATTTCTGAAAAATAAACAATAAGAAATCACTAGTTGATTAATTACATGTTGTCATCTTAGAGTTAATTGTTCAACTTACAAAATTAAAGCATACAAAGTGATATTCAAATAATGACACTGCGAACAATTTAACTCATTAATCCAACAAAAACTTGTTAACATGCTTATATGTTCTACAAACTTGTTTTTTATCTTAAAGACGGTAAGATTAAACATAACAAAACAAAACAAAACAGTGCATAAGGAAACAAGTTAAGGAAACACAGGTTTCAAAGCAAGTCCCCTGAGATGTTCATTGTCTATCTTACTGTCTCTAGTTTTCTTCCAAATAGTTGTTCCCATCTTCACAAGCATTGAATATATACTGAACATTATAGAACTAATCAAATAATTACAGGATGAT
Organism: Cavia porcellus; assembly: GCF_034190915.1. Lineage (NCBI taxonomy): Eukaryota > Metazoa > Chordata > Mammalia > Rodentia > Caviidae > Cavia > Cavia porcellus. Next base: position 1,532,809 of record NW_026947536.1, read on the forward strand.
GCAGGCTTTTTTGATCTTCAAGACTGATTTTGGGGAAGATGATAATGATTACCATAATGTGTCTCATTCTCTTTGTAGTAGATGTCTTTATTTTTATGTATGCTGAAACTGAACATAAGAGACTAAACTAATATCACTCTGAACAGTGAATAATAGTATCCTGAGAAGGAGAAAGGTGAGGAATTGCCTAAAAAAAGAAGGCAAAGGACATTGTTAAAAGTGTATCAGGATTTAAAAGCTACAGTATTCTTGTTGCTCTGTTTAGTTTGATTATATTTTGTTCTGGTCTGTCTACTCATATTAGATTTGAGGGCACAGAGAGGTAACCCAAAAATAGCAGGTTATACCATAATGGTAACTGTCCTTAATTTCCTATTCACTAAAACTGAAACACTGTATTACTTACATTGTCTTACTATGACTGATCTTATTGGAAGCTGGTGTTTGAATGTTATTTGGCCTTGACTGATTTTATTCACATTTGGTATGCTTGCTGGTATCAAGTCCAAGAGTAGAGGCAACTACTCTGAAGATGATAAATGTGAAAGATATATATTGGGGGGCTGGGGATTTAGCTCAGTGGCTTAAGCCCCTGCCTGGCAAGTGTTAGGTAATCAGTGTGATCCCTAGTACCAAAAAATAAATAAAAGATATAAATTCCAGGTTTAATTTTTTTATTTATAGAGAAAAAAAGAACATAAAAAAGAAAGCAGTAAAAGGATACAAATCATCCAGAATTTCAAGAAAAAATACAGTAAGAAATCACTAGTTAATAGGTTACATATTGTCTAATTAGAAACAGTTGTCCAAATTATAAAATTAAAGCATATAAAGTGAACATTCCTACAGCGAGATTCCAGACAGTTGCACTCAATGAACCAACAAAGCTCAGTAATATGATTTTCCTTCCTACACACTCAAACAGGCACTTATATCTCTTAGACCACCTTCCTTTCCTCTCTTCTTCACAATAACAATTACACTTTTGGGTTCTTTTTTTTACTCCTATAGTTCTTATTACTCTTTTTGAAGATTATAAAAGCTCAAGTGAGTTAACAAAACAGAGTTTGTTAGAACATAAGGATGGGCATAGTACCTGATGCAAAAATAGAATATCAGGTGATCAAAAATGGTTATCATTGTGCCTCTTGCTATTTTTAAAAAGAGTTGCTATATCATCAGGTATAATAGAATTGATCAAAACAGTACAGAACAAGACCAATAAAATCTACACTGGAGACCTTACAGGATTTCAAAAGACATAATAGTCAAACCATAATGGGCATCATAGTAAATCTTATTGCCTACAAAATGGTTGCCTATAACCTCAAACTTCATACTATCAAACAAAATAGAATATAGTAAAATCAGGCAGAACAAGATGGGGAGAGCAATACTGGGATTAAAATCAGGTTAATAGGAAAACAAAAAAGTTACTATAATATATCCCACTATTTTTAAATTTAGTTTTCTAATTGAAAAAAATAAGAAAAAATAGAATAATTTTTTTAAAGGGTGGAGATTGAGATAAAAGAGACATTGTAATAGAACAACACAGGTCAGAACTGCACAATTAAAGCATTTTGTTTCACCAACACATAATCTAACATAATATTAGTCACCATAGTGTGTCTTTCCTTGAATTGAATATAACTTCGTATACTATAGAATCAATCATATCTAGACAGTGTGAAGCCATTCAAGAGAATGAAAGAATTACAGGGTATTTAGAGCCAGTTAACAGAAAGAACAATGATTTCTATATTATCTCTTTGCCTGTGAAAACTTTTATTTATACTATCACATACAGTAAAATATATTAAGATACAACATGTCAAAACCAGTGGTAACATGTACAACAGCTTGATGGGAGTTCCAAAGAAGATGATATTAAATCAGCACTTGCTTTTATGATGTGTTATTTTCTTCAGAATAGCTATTCGTACTATCACCGATACTAAAATCAAAAAACCCAGGGTAAAACCATTGCACATAATGAGTGAAAGCATTATATGGAATCAAACCAATATGATTGGGTATCATGATTACCACATACTTGTATGTATTATCATTTCTTATACTAGGGAATATATTCAGTATTTATACATGTGAGTTTGATTTATTTCACTTATGAGTATGGTCTCAGTCTGCATCTATTTATTTATATGTCAATGTGATCATTCTTTATAGCTGAGTAATACCCCATTGTATAAAAACACCATAACTTTTTTATCCATTCCTCAGTTGATGGACACTTAGGTTGTTTCCAAGATCTGGCTATTACAAACTGTGCTGCTATAAAAATGGGTGCACATATATCACTGTGGAATGATGCTTTCAGTTCTTCTGTGAATATGCCTAGAAGTAGAATAGCTGGGTCAAAAGGTGCTTCCAGTCCCAGCTTTCTGAGAAATCTCCAGACTGATCTCCACAATGGTTGCACCAGTCTACACTTCCACAAACAGTGCAGAAGAGTTCCTTTTACCCAACAGCATCTCCAATATTTGTTGTTGGTGGTTTTCTTGATCTTGACCATTCTTTCAAGAGTGAGATGAAATCTCAGTGTGGTTCTAATTTGCATTTCTCTAGTGACCATTGATGGTGAACAGTTTTTCATGTATTTATTTGTCATTTGTATTTCTTCATCTCAAAATTGTTTATTCATCTCAGATGCTCATTTTTGGATTGGGTCTTTGAATTTTAGTGGTCTCAATTTTTAAAATGCTTTATATGTTATAGACAGAAGTCCTCTGTCTGAGGGGCAGTTCACTAAGACTTTTTCCCAGTTTGTGGGTTTTCTTTTCACTATACTGGAGATTTCTTTTGATGTGCAGAAACTTTTTTATAAGAGGTGATCCCAATTATTGATTCTGGGAAGCATTTCCCATACGGTTTGAGTCCTGTTCATCAATTCTCTACCTACTCCTATGTCTTCAAGGTTTTTACCCAATTTGTCTTCCAATAGATTTAGTGTTTCTGTTTTAATATTTAGATCTTTGATCCATTTAGATTTTATTTTAGTACATTGTGATAGGCATGGATCTAGTTTTAGTTTTAGGCATATGGAGAGCCAGTTTTTCACCACCATTTATTAAACAGAAAGTCATTTTTCCAGTGAACATGTTTGGCCCATTTATCAAAGATAAGTGTTAGTTTGTAGTGGTGGTTGTATCTTCTCATCTATTCCACTGATCTTCGGCTCTGTTTCAATTCCAATACCATGTTGATTGTACTACAGTTGCTTCGTAGTATAACTTCAAGTCAGGGATTGTGGTACCTCCTGCCTTGCTTTTGCTGCTTCTAATTGTCCTTTCTATTGTAGGTTTCTTCTCATTCCAAATGAATTTTAGGGGTGATTTCTCAAGTTCTTTGAGGTATGTTGATGGTATTTTTATCGGGATTGCATTGCATCTGTATAAAAGTTTTGGGAGAATGGCCATTATCACAATATTTATTCTTCCTATCCATGGGCAAGGGATGTCTTTCCATTTTCTGAGATCATCTTCAATTTCATTTTTCAGTGTGTTATAATTTTCCCTGTATAGATCTTTCACTTCTTTTGTGAGAGTAATTCCTAAATATTTCATTTTTTTGGTTGCTAGTGCGAAGGGTGTGGCCTCTCTTATTTCTGTCTCTGTGACTTTGTTGTTAGTGCATAGGAATGCTATTGATTTTTGAGTATTGATTCTATCCAGCTACATTACTGAATTTATTATATCTAGGAGTCTTTCAATGGAGCTTTGGGGATCTTCTATATAAAGTATGTCATCTGCAAATAATGATAATTTAACTTCTTCTTTTCCTATCTTTAAGCCTTTTATTTCTCTCTCTTGTCTAATTGCTCTGCCCAGTATTTCCAGTAGTATATTAAATAGGAGCTGTGATAAGGGACATCCTTGTCTTGTGCCTGATTTTAAAGTAAAGGCCTTCAGTTTTTGACCATTTAGTATGGCACTGGCTATTGTTTTGTCATTGCTGGACTTAATTATATTGCGGTAAGGACCATCTATTCCAATTTTCTGCAAGGTTCTTATCATAAATGAATGTTGGACCTTATCAAAAGCTTTTTCTGCATCTATAGTAATGATCATGTGATTATAACTTTTCTCTCTATTGATATGGTGTATTACATTTATTCATTTACATATATTAAACAATCTCTGCATTCCTGGCATGAATCCCCCTTCATTGTGATATATGATCTTCTTATTTGCTGCATCCTATTTGCCAAAATTTTATTGAGGATTTTTGCATCCTTCTTCATTAGGGAGATTGGTCTTTAGTTCTCTTTTTCAGTTGGGTCCTCCTCTGGTTTTGGTACTAGAGTAATATTTGCTTCTAGGAACAATTTATGAAGGATTGCTTCACTTTCCATTTCATTGAAGAGTTTGCAGAGTGTTGGCATTAGGTCTTCTTTATATTTCTTGTAGAATTCTTCAGTGAATCCGTCTGTGCCTGGGCTCTTCTTTGTAGGTAACAATTTTATTATGTTTTCAATTTCATTAATAGAATTTGGGTTATTCAGTAGTTTTACATCTTCATGACCTAGCTTTGGTACTTCATATGCTTTAAGAATCTGTCTATTTCTTCTGTGTTATAAAACCTTTGAGAGTAGAGGTTTTTGAAGTAGGTGTTGATGATCTTCTGTATTTCAATATGGTCTGTAGTAATTTCACCTCTTTTATTCCTTATTACTTGGATTTGAACTTTTTCTTCCATTTTTTAAATAAGGTTGGCTAGGGACTTTTCAATTTTATTTATTCTTTCAAAGAACGAGGTCTTTGATTCATTGATTTCTTGGATTTTTTTTTTTTTTTAGTCTCTACTGCATGGATTTCTGTTCTGATTTTTATAATTTCTTCTTTTCTTTTGGCTTTGGGCTTGACTTGCTATTCTTTTTCTAGATGTTTGAGGTATAACATCAGGTTATTTATTTGTATTCATTCTGTTTTCCTAGTGTGAGAACTCGTGCAATAAATTTTCCTCAGAGGACAGTTTTCATTGCATCACACAGATTGTGGTACGTTGTATTTGTGTTTCCATTTGTTTGTAGGTATTGTTTAATTTCTTCTTTAATTTCCCCTGTGACTCACTGATTACTCAAGAGTGTTATTCTGTTTCCATGTGTTTGTGGGATTTTTGCAGTATCTTTTATCATTAATTTCTAATTTCATAGTGGTATGGTCTGGTAGCATGCAAGGGAAAATTTCAACCCTTTTGCATTTATTTAAATATGCTCTGTGAATTAACATATGGTCTATTTTAGAGAATGACCCATGTAATACAGAGAAGAATGTGTATTCTGTTGTTGTTGGGTAGAATACTCTGTATATGTCTATTAAGTCGATTTATTCACAGGTGCAATTAAGTTGTTTTATTTCTTTGCTCATTTTCTGTCTGGTTGATCTGTCCATTGGTGTCAGTGGTGTGTTAAGATCTTCTGTTAGAATTGTGTTACTACTAATTTGATTTTTCATTTTTGTTAGTACTTGTTTTATATAATTGGGTGCTCTGGAGCTTGGTGCATGTAAATTTAAGATAGTTTTCTCTTCCTCTTGGAGTTTTCCCCTAGCCAGTATGTAGTGACCTTCTTCATCCCTTCTGATCATTATTCTCTTGACTTGCTTGTCTTGGCAGGAAACCACGGGTTCTACATCAGGTTTGATTATTAACTGCTTTCACATCCTACAACATCTTCAAAGTTGTGTTTTTATAAAAATAGCTATATAATGTTATGCTTACTTGTATAGTCCCTGATTATATGGACAATTCTATTGAAAATAACAAGAGAAAGCATAGTAAGTACTGTATATCACCTAATATTGTGGTCTATAATGTCTCTTTCATATCATGATTTTCTAGGAATTTGTTTTGTTGCCTTATTTTGATCTGTTTTCCCCCATAACACAGAAAGGATAGATATACACAGAGATTCACACATCGGAAGAATTTCTAACCTATTTATTTAAACAAATAATATAATGCATAATGTAATGAACAGATACTCTGAAGAAGAAGTGACACTAAGAAACCCAATGCTAATTGTGTAGCATTATGATATAAAATTGAGCAATACTATTATTCACTGTTCAGAGTGATATTAGTCTAGTCTCTTATTTTTTGGGAATTGTAATTTTAACATGGCGTTGTTTTAATATTTTGATGAACATGCTTCATTTTCTCTTTCATAAATGATGTTTCTGAAGTTGAGGCAATATTTGGCATTAAGATATACATTTGGAGAGGCTTGGAGTATGTGTTTTTGACAAAGTTGTGTTCTTTTCACATAACTTGTACATTAATGAATGTTATGTTTTCCAAGTTGTGACAAGACATCTGATGATTTCTTAACATCACTGGATATTATACCATGTAAATTATGTTGCCTGATTTTGTTTCTCAGTGGAGCCAATATTTGTCATTTAAGTAAATCTTTGTTTTTCTAACCATCAGAATTTTAATTCTTATGTTTATATTACATTTTTATTTGCTAGTAAGGTTTCCCCACACGTACCAAATGTAAACCATACTACTGTGAATTTCTGATTGTGCCATACTGACAGAATCATAACTTGTCTCCAATAGCACATCACAATATATATATATCAATATCTCCAGAAATTATAAAATTTGGCATGATTTATGAGTAACCATACTTTGAAATCAATTTTTCTTAAATATGGAGTTGTTTGGGGGGAAAATGTTGTTATTGGATGTATCATGCAAATGCCTTTATTTTATTCCTTGATGCTGTGAATGCATTATATATTTTGTAATTATTACTGTTTTTTTCCTAAAATACTGAAGTAATGGCATGAAGGGAAAGCTAAATTTTGAGCTGTCAACACAGTATAAAGTAAATTTGCTAAATTAAGATTCAGATTGTGGTCTGTTTTACTGAATTGTGAATTCATACAATGGCATATCACTTTATTCATAAGGACCAGTGCATGATGTTTGTGGTGTGTACTGATTATCTTTAAACACATACAGTGGGCCACGAGTCCCAGTTGGTTTCCTGTGGCCTGTGGTTTTCACTTCCATTTTAACATTCATGTAATTTGTAACGTGATTAATGCAGTGTTGTTGAATACAAAATCTGCTTAGGAATTATGTTGTTAAAAACTGTGGTGTCATGAAAACACAAGTGAACATTGCATTAAATCCCCTAATCCAGTGAAGATAGTTTGCCTAAGTCTCAATTATCTTTGGGAAAATAAATTACTCACCTCTTATGTAATCACCACTAAAACTATATCTATTTTGTACCCAAAGAACCTGATGTACTTCACAAAGTAAAAGACACTGTGAAGTACATTGTCAGCCTCTATGCACTACAGCATGTGGCCAGATTCCCTGCAGCACATTTCTGCTTACCATCAATGGGAATATTTGGAATTTGTATTACAGCTAATAATAGCATACTGAATCTAGAAGGATATATCCTGAGTACATGCACTTTCTCATTTTACCATGAAAGTAAATCTTGCTGGTCCTGTTGATGCATGCTTAAAATCCTAGCACCTCAGCGAGCTTAAATTAGTGGAAGAGGAAGTTGAGTCTAACCTACACAATTAGAGTGACCTTGTCTCAAAATATATCTTTAAGTTCTGCAGATGTAGCTTAATGCTTTAGATCTCCTCCCTTTCTTCCCCAGCATCAACATTTTTTAATACTCACAATTGCACATCAGTAGTTGTCCTTTTATCAGTTGGCCATGTAGCAGTTATCCCGGAGAATCACTTGGGAAACACATTTGTTTATGCAGTGACCATCCTGAGCATCATTTGGGCAGTTGTCAATTTAACCCATTCATTCTTGTATTGAAAACAGTAGAATTGTCACTTTTATATTCCTTGTTATTTTATAAAAACTAACAAAAAGTATGCAATTTTTTATCATTTTGTATTTAAATAATTGCATTGGTAAGGAGTTACCTGTAAAGATTAGGCTAAAGATGATTTCTTTAGTTCAAGCATCAGGGGAGAATGAGATGGGATGATAATGGCTTTGAAGCTGACTTTGGGAGGCAATTGCTAGATGGTTTAGCAGAGTGTGAAACAGTTGTTTTTATCCCTGCACTTGAAGTTTAAGGAAAAAAATATGTTGAGGTCAAGAATATAAATGTATGATAGAATAAAAGAATCACTACTGCAAATTGTGATTTTTCTTTTACTCTGGAAGTGTACTTTTTTGGTAATTTGTGCAGCAGTCTCAAATATGCCTCTATTGGAGTAAAACATAGTGAAACATGAAAGAGCCAGACATTTCATGTTCTGAATGTAGAGGTATTAAAAACATTTTTTCTTAATGCTATTGCTGCTGTTTTGTGCAGAAAATGAGATAGGGTGACAAAACAAGCAAAAAGGACTTTGTAAGATTTTAATCCTCCTGCATAAGCATAGATGCCACAAAAAAGTCAAACCAAAAGAATGAAGAAATAAACTACAGAATGAGAGAAATTTTGCCTATTACTCCCTGACAGCTAACACGTAAAAGCAATAGGAATGTGAAAGGAACACACATTTTTCAGAATATGTACAAATTTCCAAGAAATACTTAAAGAACTATTGAGCATTTTTGCACAATAGAGAAACGCAAATAGGGACATCATTTCATTGCAGAGAGAACTAATCACCATAAGATCTAAAGAACATTCAGGAGACTACAGAAGAAAAGGAACTATTTAACCTTGTTGGTGGAAATGTAGGTAAGTAGTTCAACTACTACCAAAGTCAGTTTTTATAGTATTCAAAAGACTAAAATTAGTAATTCTCATTAGTGCAGTTCTTCCTTTAGTGGGTCGCTTCCTCAAAGAGCTAAGGACATATTGCAGTGGTGCATGCAGATTCCTGTTACTGCAGCAATAGTCATTTTTCTGTGGAGAGCATCAGCAAGCACTGCTCCATCACCACCAAATACCAATGACGAACAATAAATACTCACTAGTGTACTCCATTTGATAAAAGGTGTTATATTTTATTGTGAAGTTGGTTGTGACTTAGGTTTTCCAGTAGAATACAGGTCAGTGTAAATATGATAGTGATGCTAATGTCACAAGGCCATCACTAGTACACTATTATGTTCATTAGATTTGATGTATTTATCTTTTTGAGGATGCATGTTGCTATGAAGTTCAGGCTGGCTTTGAGGTCACATTATAACCCAGAGTGGTCTCAGTCAATTCTCCTTCCTTAGTGTCTCAAGTACTGGGCTCCACACAAGAGCCACCAGGCCTAGTTTATATTTGGTATATTAAGTGCATATTCAGGATATTTTATTTCAACTGTTTATGTTGTTAAATTATTTCCATATTTACCTCCAGCATTTGTAGAAACTTCAGCCTTATTGAGGTGATGATGTGCATATCACCAGCTGTTGGGAGCCGCGTCTGTGATAGTTCGCCTTACTTGGCGGACGTGAGGCCTGTAGGAAAGAGCAAAGCCTGAGCTAGATTACCCCTCCCATCGAGTGTGCTAAGATGGCGCTTATCTCCTGCTTGGTAAACAACCCGCCCTGTAAGATCTCCTGCTTCCTGCTTGGTAAACAACCCGCCCTGTAAGATCTCCTGCTTCCTGCTTGATAAACAACCTGCCCTGTAAGATAGTCTGCCTAGCAACAACTGATGTTAGCCAATCAGCCCGCATCGCGCGCTTTGAACTGATTGGCCACTGTAACCTTATAAAAGTGAGTGCCTCTCCCGCCACGAGAGAGAGCACAGAGAAGCACAGGAAGAAGCACGCAAGGAGCCGCGGAGAGCGGACCGGTAGAGGCTTCGGGGCAGACTGTAGGAAGAAGCACGCAAGGAGCCGTGGAGAGCGGACCGGTAGAGGCTTCGGGACAGACTGTAGAAAGAAGCACGCAAGGAGCCGCGGAGAGCGGACCGGTAGAGGCTTCGGGACAGACTGTAGAAAGAAGCACGCAAGGAGCCGCAGAGAGCGGACCGGTAGAGGCTTCAGAGAGAGAAGCACTAAAGGAGCCGCAGGGAGCGGACCAGAGGAGGCTTCGGCTGGGAGCGATCCCAGAGCAGGCTGTATGGAGAGGAAAATAAAAGAAAAGGTTGTCCACTGCCAGACTTTGTCGTGTGTCCTTCCTGCCGGCCGGGAGCGACACCAACAACCAGCCTCATGTCATTGTCTGCTGGGTTCAGAACTGTCAGTGTACTGCAGTGAAACATAGCTGTACATAACTGTTTCTTTTTCTACTTTCCTTAGAACAGATTTTTAAAATTTCCATGGATAATCAGAGGGTCAATAACCCTGGCTAGATTTTCATGCAAATGCTGACAGTTAAGTACAGTGTAGCACTGACCTGAAGATATTCTCTGTCATCTGAGAGTCTCTATAGTCTTTTCTGTACACACACTTTGTGCCTGAACCAGCACCTGTTGTGGGTCCCAGAGTCTGCTGCACGGCAAGGGACACATAGCTCTGTGACCGCCTCTAGACCGGTGTCCTATATGACACTCTGCTGAGGCACAGCACAGCTTCTGGCAGGAAGCCAGAGGCTCTGAGGCTCTGAGACAACACAGGTTTTACTTTGTGAACCCAGATAATCTTATATTTCTATAAGACAGACAGCTCTGTCCCATATTTCTACTCAGGAAGACAGAAGATGAATCTGGAGACTGTGGATTAGACAGGGGTGCTGCCCTTCTGCTCTGCCAGCCTGGTCTTGGGTGGGAACCTGACAATGGCCCAGGCTTGCATCCCCCCCGACCTGCACCTGCCCATGAGGATCTGCCCTCAGGGCATGTCAGACCCAGTCACACTTGACTTAGGGCAGGAATTGTGTAGGGGGATTCACAGTGGTAGTCAGGCCTTCATGTTACTCTGCTGTACTCCGTAAGTTTGAGTGGCTTGTGGCTGAGTCTAGTGACACCTGTCCAGGTCTCTCTCCTGCCTCTGGGTGCCAGAAGGCTGGGGACAGTGAGCCCGGTCCTTTAATGCCCTTATCATTTGGCATTTGCCCGCAATCATCCTGAAGGCTCTGGGATGAGAGAACCATTTTTTTCAGCCATTCCCATATGGTCTACCTATGCGGGATCCTGAGGCTGGGGTCTTGTGTCCTGGGAAAGCAGCATAACCTGCTCCCTGCTCACTCTCTTGAGCCAACTGTCTGTAAAGACCAACTGTCACCAGACCAAGGTGCCTGGGGACATGAGCCTTCAGAGTTCTGTTTGGACCTATCGCCAAGGAAGTGAGGTCACGCACTGGGGTCCACAGTTTGGCCTTCCTCTGTGATATCACCTTTCTTTTTGTTGTGGAACAAATCTATGTCCTCCTTAGAAACAACAAGTTAAAATGCTAGAAAACTGAGTATACTTTTAGACTTTGTTGCACTTTGAAGATTTTAATGCAGCAAACATGTAGATGCTTCAGATGTGTCAGGCTGGGTGCCAAACACAAATGTCCATTCAAAGGATCCATTGTCTCAGAGGATGAAAGACACATTGTCTTCTGTTAAAGATTTGTCAAATGTTAGGATGACTTCCTTTTCTGGGCTTATATTAGTTTAATTTCAGTTCCATTTGGAACCAGAATACCCCTAATAATTTTACCAAACAATGTGAAGGTCTCATATTATAAACCCCATATATCCTCCTCCCCTAGGGGAGGAGGATTCATAGCCAGTTTTACTCTCACGTGCTTAGGAATGATTATTTATTCATCCTTAGATGTTTAACTCAGCCATACACTGTAGTGCTCCAAACTCTGACCTCCAGGGAGGGGGGACAGCAGGTGGTGAGTACAAGGGGAGGTGACATCATCACCCCATACTGATGAAGGACACATGTGCATCACTCTGGCGAACTTGTCTCCTACCTGCTGCTGTCACTTCCTTTCCTTCCATCCCAATCAGACCATGGGCTTTGTGTCCCTGATGGGTATTTTCCCTTTCCTAGAGGTGATGGTGCTGAGACTTTTCAGTTGTAATACTCTTTGGTTGGTCTCCTTGAAGAAGTATTTTCAGACTGGGCTCTCTGTGTGCTGCCACCACCCACTATTATGTGGCTGAACCAAGCACATGCACCTGTCACCCATCTTGTGATGGCCATTTTTTATGTTTTTGGGTCCGACTTCAAAAGGACGCTGCCACACTCATTCTTACACAAGCATTTGAGTGGATACCGACATTTATTTCAAAGAAAATGCATCATATTGCTGGTGTATGGATAACTTAGAAATTCTTGCTGTATTTTTGGAAGCAGATATTTTAAGGAGAGTTATGTGGTTCCTTTTTTATTTTGTTTTGTGATATTATGCTATACTATATTATGCTCTGTTATGTTATATTATGTTATATGTTGGTGAGGATTTTGAAAGTCCTTCAGAGTGTTTTCAGTACTTTCTGATTTGGTTTTGTATAAGCAACCTGATGAACTTTGAGAATATCAAAAATTTTGACGAGTTTGTTTTGGAGAAAATTTAAAGAGGAAAACACAATCAGGGATGTTGTTGCACACATGTCATTCCAGGTCTCCAAAGGCTGAGGCAGAAAGTTTGTGGTGAGTTTTAGGTCATCCTGGGCTACAAGGGAAGATCAAGTTCAGACTGAACTGCATAGCAAAACCCTGTCTGAAGAAACAAGGAAAGAAGAAGAGAGCAAAAAAAAAAAAAAAAAGATAAAAATGAAAAGTAAAAAATAGACTTTCTAGTGAGAAATCTTTGTGAAGTTCTCTTGCATTTGTACTTTAGTCAGCACAACTAGCATAAGGTTAACCATCATGGAGACATTGATGTGCTTCCAGGTGTTTGTACTCTTTTAATTTTTTAAGGCTTTTTACTTAGATGACTGCAGATATGCTGCTGAATATATCCTCTTAGGATTTGGGTAGTTCAGTATGAAGATATTTTGATCATTCTGGTTTTTTTTCTGTCCTAAATTTATATTTAGTACCAGAAATTGAGCAATGGATTACTATTTTTATTTTGAAATAATAATAAGAATCATATAAAGATACACTTTTTAAGTCTATAAAAATATAACATTAGTATAGATTAATAGTGATTAATGTACCTTGTTCAGTGACTTCTGAGATTTCTTAAAGATCAATATTTTCATACATTTGTAAAAGCTTTGGTTTGGTACAAATTTTAAGACATGGTCTCAGTAATTTTCTAAATGTCCCAGGCTAGGCTTAAACCTTTCCTCATCATTCCTCCCCCTCCCAGAGTGCTGGGAGTACAGGTGTATATTATCCTGAGTCGGCAATTGGTAGCAATGTTGTGCATCCATGCAATAAAATGTGTGGCTTTGGTCTTCAGACACTTTGTAGAAGGAGTCACTCTAGTTAAGCTGTCTGCCACCTTCCTAGCATGCAGCTTCTTTCACAGTGAGCAGGACATAAAATCCCATTAACACTGTTAGTAGATTCTCTTCTTTTCTAGCTGTGGTCAGCAGGCACTTCAGAAGATCACTCCAAATGCCTTCTGCTCTAGAATTGAGACTTTGTGTCTTTGAAGCACATTCTCTTTTTCTTTGATCCCTCATGGAATTTGATGATTGTTTGAAGTCAAATCACAAGAAAGGCGGGAAGGTTAAAACTACTTGGGGCACACTCCCCTCCAGAAGGCCAGGCTAGTGTAAAAATTTATTTAACCTCCTGGTGTCAGTTGCAAGGGTTTTTTTTTGTTGTTGTTGTTGTTCAGTTTCTAGGATTTGAATACAGAGCTTTGCATTGGCTTCTTTGTCTTAACCTTTTAACACTTTTCTTGTTTTGAGCCAGGGCCTTAGTAAATGGCTAAATTGCTGAGGCTCACCTTGAATTTGTGATGCTGCTGACTCAGCCTTCCAGACTGCTAGGATTACAAGCCACACCACCAGACCCGGTCACATCATAGTGTTGTTAAAAACTTATTGGCTGAGCAGGGAATGGTGAAAATGCCTGTAATGCCTGTACTCAAGTGGTTGAGGCAGCAGGGTTCCTGGGAGTTCCAAACAAGACTGCAACATATTCTGAGTTCAGCTCAGGCTACAATGACACAGGGACACCCTGCCTATAAAAAGAAAATAAAAAGTAGGGAAGAAAAGGAAAGGAAAAGAAAGAAAGGAAAGAAGAAATAAAATAAAATTCCTAGTGATTTTTTCACTTGGTGTGCATCTGGGCTAGCTGTTTTAGTCTCTGTCCTTTTCTTCCAGTGTAAAACCCTTTTGACCACTGTTACTTTATAATACCTGGAAACTAGTATTTTGATGCCTCTACTGTTAATGGTGTTTCTATGGCTTTAGGATGACTCTTTGTAATTCCTTGTGAATTTTCATGGTTTTTTTTTTTATGTTTCTAAGAAAATGGCACTGATATTTTGACAGGAATGGCACTGAAACACCTGGTTGCTCTGGGTAGCATGTACATTATAACATGAATTCTTCCCATCCCTCATCACAGTATGGCTTTTCTTCTGTTAGTGCTCTTCTACTTATTGCATTCCAAGAAGATGTGAGTTTGCTTCAATTTCCCTAATCATTAGTTATTTTTGATTATTTGTGAAATGAATTGTGTTCTTTGTATTTGAGGCTACAATTTGTTTGTAGTACGTAGTAATGAATTGATTAGGGCATGTTGCTCATGTATCCTGCAATTTAAGTGATTTATGAATTTGTTCTATAAGGTTGTCAATGGAGTTTAAATTTCTTATATACAATGCTGCACCCTCAGGAGAACTGAGACAACACTTAATTCTTCCTTTCTGATTTGGAAGGCTTTGCTTTCTCTTTCTGGATTAAATTCTATGGCCAGGACTTTGAGTACTGTATGTTGAAAAGAGTTGCAAGCCTTGTCTCCTTCCTGACCCTAGAAGGTAAGCTTGCAGCTTGTCAGCATCTGAGTACCATGTCAAGGATGGAGCTTGCCATGCTGTGCTGAGGTCGATTCCTCCTACTTATAGTCTATGAATGATTTTTATCATGAAAAATGGTGACCTTTTGAGGTTCTCAAAGCTGTTTTTCCAAATCTATTCTGGAGTTAGCTGTGCCTTATGCTGTGAATGTGGTAAGTGACACAATAGTTTGTGCGAGAGAGAACATTCTTGCACCACTGAGATTGAGCCCAGTGTTGATTGTGTTGGTTAATTTTGAACATGCTGGTGAGTTAATGTGGCAAACATTTAGCTGAATACTTTTCTGTATGTTCGTTAGGAATATTAGCCAACAGTGTTTTCATTTATTTTATTTTTAACACATTATTGTCTGGCTTCATTCTCAGGATAACTTGTCACTTAAAAGAAGTTGGTGGTGGTTTTTTCTTCAACTTGATGGAAGAATTGAAAAATAATCAGTATTCATTCTTTATCACATACTGGATAAAATTCACCAGTGCACGTATTGTATCCCAGCTTTGTTGTTGTTATTAAGCAGCTGTGATGTTTACCCATTGCCTGTGTTCCTTATTGCTCTGTTCATCAGACTGTTCCTTTCTGATGCGTGTGGTTTGGGGACATCAATGGACACCACATATCCTTTAAGGATCACGTCTCATTTTATTTATGGATGCTACCATTTACTTTTGTATCTTCAAACTATCTCCATAATATATAATTTTGTGAGTAACTCCTTTCAGTTACGCAGTTTTTAATGCACACTCTTGCAGGGTTTGGTCACTGCTGGAGGAAACTGGGCCTGGTGAGGGCCTGGTCTCTTATTTAAGGCTTTGTACCCTGACCTGCCTGCAGTGCCTCCATCTCCTCACCTGCACCCTGTAAACACCTGTCCTGTTCCATAGCTATGGTGATTCCACATGTGGCAGTTCAGATCTGCACCTGGGTGGAAAACATTCAGTCAATTTGAGCTCTGTCACAGACTGACCTTCACATACAGAGCTTCCCTGAGTGAGACAGTGGGCCTCAGGCATGTAGAAAGGTGCTCTGGAACCATTTCAGCTCTCTCCTGTCCAGTATGGAGTGTGTGACACTTTCCTTAGAGTCACTGATGGATGAGGCAGCCTGGACTGGGCCTTTTTTTGCCATGGTTCCTGCTAGGAGCCATGGTGTCCTGAACCTCTGCCTGGACCATCTCTCTGACTTCAGATTTCCACAGAAATGTGAGCAGACTCAGTCATCTTCTACCAGGCTCTAACTCTATGCTGAGGATTCAGGTGAAATATCTGCGACCCTGAAATTTCATCTTACATACATTTAACCTGGAAATTCCACTTCTAAGGGTCATTATAAAAAATGAGGTTGATAGACACCATATTCTCTTCTTAATCAGTTAAGGTGTGGACAGTTAGAAACCATGAATGTTCCACAGCACAGCTGCTGAGTTAATTATAAATTACAGCCACTGAAAATGCTGAAAGAAGGCCATGTCCTAGGCCATGTCCCTGATCTTTCCTGAGATGGAAGAGAGCTTGTGTTCTGGCTCTGTCTCCACCCAGCAGTGAAGAGACACAGGCCTGCACAGCAGGTGAGTACAGGAGAGAGGAGCTGGTCAATGGCAGACCTCTCATCCTGGGAGGGATGCCTTTATGGTTTTTCTGTTTTATTTTACATTGCATTATTTATAGTGCGCCATTCAATATTGCTTCTCTTCTGTTCAATTCAGTTCAGAATAAATAGTTGGTATTTTCTTGAATAGGTGAGTGGAAATGGATGATTTAATTTTCTTTTATCTGTAATTTAGGATATATATATATAGAAGAACATTCAAGCATCACTTTATAGATATATAAAATAGGAGTCTTTTTATTCAGAAAGGCAACACATCATTCACGACTAACTTTTAAACCCCCAGCACATAAAGCCATGTGGATCCCACATGCAGTGGGTTTCCTGCCCTCCCTACCTGAGAAGTCACTGTGCTCATCTGTGTCTGGTAGAGGACACCCAGAATCTTCTTCAGAGTCTCTTTCTCCAGCAAGGAGGACTTGAATCTTCCTGTGCTCAGGCCAAGCAGGGAATGTGCATCATGCAGAGGAACCAGCACCTCCTGCCTTACACACTTGTCCACCACTGCATCCATGCTCCAGCCCTGCAGGCCCAATAAGGCAGAGCCACCAAGGTGCAGCAAATACTCTGCCACCTCAGCCACAGGGGCCTCAACTCCTGGGTCCTGGCCTCAGCCTCCACCAGGCTCCAGGCTCTGCCCTGGGTTGGAGTTACATAGTGGGCCAGACACACCATCAGTGTCTTGGGGCTAAGTCCATTTTACACAGTGACACTTCCATTCCACAAATTTTGATCCTTTCCTTTCTAAATGAGGCTGAGGCATTGGAGACAAAACCCCACACATTCTCATTATTTTTGTTTTTCTTTCTTTCCCCTTCTTCTTTTCTTCTTCCCTTTCTTCTTCTTCTTGTCCAACTCCTCCTCCTCCTCCTCCTCATTCTTCTTCTTGTTCTTCTTCTTCTTGTTGTTGTTGTTGTTGTTGTTGTTGTTCTTCTTCTTCTTCTTCTTCTTCTTCTTCTTCTTCTTCTTCTTCTTCTTCTTCTTCTTCTTCTTCTTCTTTTTCATCTCTTCATCTTTGTCTTTGTCCTTCTCTTGGACTTCTTTGTCTTTGACTTCTTTGTCTTCTTCTTGGTTTCTTTGTTGATTTAAGCATATATTTAGAGGTGCATTTTGCCAAAAACCTTTATTTGTCTTTTCACTTTCCAGTTAACTGAAATTTTTACAGATCTCTACTGTAATTCTAACCCTATGTGGTTGAATACTCAGAATCCATTCTGTGGCTTGGTAGAATGTGGGAAGTAAAGCGGAAACTGAACTTGGGGAAGTTTTTTGTGCATTTAGCATATCGTACAACAACACCTGACTCATGGCTTTTTACCTCGAAAATATGGACTTCAGCAGCAAGTGGGTCTTCCACAGACAAAATGAGTTTCCTGTATGAGTTTCAAACAATGTCATTTCCCCTCAACTTGTGAAGCACATGGTATAGGTTTCTTATGGCCAAACTTGAAAAATTATTTCCAGTACATGAAAGGCTGCCACTGGTCCTGAAATCATGATGGAACTTTCTTGTAAACATATAGTCTGAACCACACCCTGGATGACAGAAGCTAAGAGAGTCAGAGATGGCTGGCACAAATAGAAACACCTCAAGATTGTCAACTACCAGCCACAATAAGCAGGAAGCACGTTGCTGAGCTTTCATTGTTGGGTGATTGAATTGTGTGGTGGATTTTGAACTAGGTTTTCTGAGACAGCTCAGTAAATCTAGGTTGCTGCCTGAATCCCCCTTCCTGAAGTGCAATACAAACAGAAAGTCATGAACACGCATCATTTATTTGAAAATTTCTATTGCAGTTATGAAACCTGTATGCATGAGAGTCCACATCTCTGCCATAGCAGACCCATACACATGCATTACCACCATATCTTGTAAAGGGTCAGTTTATTTATACAAAATGCAGAGTGATGTTCTCAGCCTTGATTTTCCAGACGGGTGCATTTCTTGAAGGGAAGTCATTTCTTGAAGGGAATTTCTTGAAGGGAAGTCATCACTCATTCTTGAAGGGAAGCTAAATGATTTAGTTTGAGTAAACTTCAAGTATGTTGCTATGCTTTTCTGTGATGTCCTCGCTGCCAGACATGAGGAAAGCAATGAGTGGGATCTGCTGAAGGTTTAGCTCCAGAGGGACACACTTTGCACAGCTGTGTCAGGCAGGGCTCTCCATCACATGACTGTCCACCCTGGTATCCAAATACCCTTGCCCAGTGCTGTCTCTGGCTTTGGGAGGTGCTGGATTGCAGTGGAGGTGCCCAGTGTACTGGCTGGCCATGGGGAAACCTTGTCATGCCATGAGTTTGTCATCCTTAGCCCTGCAGCTCTGTGGCCCTGGGGCCAGGGCAAGGTTCCCCACAGCTGCAGTGAACAGCATCGTCCAGACAGCTCTCCTTGTGTGTACTCTATGTGGAGGCTAGCAAGGGTCCCAGCTCATTCCTGCTTCAAAGAGTACTGTGAATCAAACTCTTGAAAATTTGTGCAGCATTCTGTGTGGGAGAAAACTCTATTCTTAGTCCTAGGAGTTCTGGGGATGGCTGTTTAGAGCTCTGATGTGAGCTGTGAGATATGGCTGTGCTCTGTCCTTCCCATTGTTGTTCTGCACCTGCCTTAAAATGTGTCAGTGGATGGGGGAACAGCACATTTCAGGGATGTGTGCCTGCATGAAACCAGTTTAGCAGGCTCAGTGTTTTGTGTGCTTGTTGGCCATGTCTGGTGATTCCCTTTGAGTTAGAAGAATTTGCCATTTCCTTCACAAAATGGACTCATGAAACCTCTTTCACACTTGTAATAAAACCATCTATCTGACTATTGGTTGTAAAGAAAGCTTTCCTGTTTTTTTTTCATTATTGTTGTTTTTCAAATGCAATGAATCAGCCCTTTATAGCTCCCTTTGTATCACTGAAATCATGGAAAACATTTTCAAAAATGAAAAGATTAGTACATACACAATGGTCTCTACTTTTTCCCTGTAGACTTTTTTTCTCTAGGATTTTCTCTTCTTTCAAAGAGCAGTAGCAGCCAGTCTCCTCCAGAAATGTTTGGCCAAGCAGAATCTGATGCACTGATGTGAAAGACCCAGGGTACTCACTGGTAAGCAGCGGTAGTGTGGGCCACTGCAGCCCTTCCAGGGGGGAGAACTAACAGTCTCTCCTGAGATCCACACCATGTTGGAACTTAGGACTCTGGGCAGCCAAGCCAGCACCTCCCCTCCCTGGTAAGCGGTGGTGGTGTGGCCCTCTGCAGCCCTTCCAGGGGGAGAACTAGCAGTGTCTCCTGAGATCCACGCCATGTTGGTACTTAGGGCTCTGGGAAGCCAAGCCAGCACCTCCCCTCCTTGGTAAGCAGTGGTAGTTTGGCCCACTGCAGCCTTTCCAGGGGGAGAACTAGCAGTGTCTCCTGAGATCCACGCCATGTTCGAACTTACGACTCTGGGAAGCCAAGCCAGCACCTCCCCTCCCTGGTAAGTGGAGGCAGGGTGGCAGACTGCAGCCCTTCCAGGGGGAGAACTAGCAGTATCTCCTGAAATCCATGCTATGTTGGAACTGAGGACGCTGTGAAAACAAATGACCATTCTGCATCCTTGCTTAGCAATAGTGAACCTACTGCTACATGGCCTAGAGTCAAATATCCCACTTCCCCTATCCTCCTTCCCCTCCTCCTCCCCACCCATTAGCAAGTGGGAACCAGAAATGTGAGCATCTCCTGGGAGGTTGACCATAGCAAATAAGGGGGGCTTCCTTCTACCATTTCTCTGAAGGCAAATATTTTTATTACTGTTTTGCTCTTTTCTGATTAATGGTACTGGTCTATTCAATATTCTGTTTTGATAAGTTCTATAGTGTTCTGTATTTCATCTCATTTTGATATATGGGATTGAAAGAACAACTATTATAAAGATAACAAAATATACTGTGATACCTATTACTGTTGTTCCGGTAACCTGCTGTGCAGTTCTGTACCAATTTCACTGTACAATCTTAGTTGGCTTTATTCTGACTTGTTCTGTTGTATACTTTCAAAATAAAAATTAAAAAAAAGAAAAAGAAAAACCCAGGGTAGTAAATCACAGTGAGAGAAAGGTCAGCACTGGATGGGGACTAGCAGGAGAGAACAGGGGTATGGATGGGTCCAACACTAAGCAGAAAGCTGGCACTCGACAGATGTGAAGATTGTACCAATTGATGATGTGCTTACGTGTGACTCAACTGAACATGTGGAAACTAAGGAAATTGTAACTTAAAATTATCTTAGAATTTAATGTTTCAAAGAACTATAGATTTAAGAGTAGAAAGGAAAACTGAGAGAAATAGAAGAGGTAAAGGGAAGGGGAAGTGAAGGGCAGGTGCTTTGCAGGACTTGAGCCCTGAGTGGAGCTCAGGACACCTGCCATGGAGCCAGCGACAGACCTGCCTTGGAACACCACCAGACCGGGTATCTGACCTTGATTTTCAGTTTGATCCAAGAGCTGTTGAGGTCATTGGACGTGGAGCTGGCACAAGATCTGAAAGTAGACCTTGAGCTCAGCCCAGTACCAGCCCTGCTTTAGAAAAATCACCAACTGTCCTTGCAGGCCCCAAAATCTCCCAGAGCCTGTCAGGGACAGCTCTATGCACAAATGCACCCCAGGAAATCTTCCCATTCTCCCTCACCCCTCTCACTTCTGCATGCCTCTGTGTTTCAGGAGGCCCCAAGTCTGAGAGTCTTTCTCCCTGTAAAGTGCCCCGTGTCCTCCTCAGAAACCAACAGACCCAGGCCAATTCCTTCTCACTGCAGTTCTCATGTTCAGTGAGCTAGGCTTGGCCCAACTCAATCAGATTAGGTTGGGCTGGTTGTCGCACCTTGCTTAGCAGTACCTGCCAGAAGCCAAGAAGAGAAACTCTGATCCTGAGGAGGATAGGTGTAAGCAGCACTACAGGTCAGGCCTCCCTCCCAAATGGCCCTCCCAGGGTATCCTGTGTGCTAAACATAATCAGCCCTCACTTGCTGTCAGAGGTCCCTGGACAGTGCTGTTACCACCTGTCCTCCACTCTGCAAGAAGCCTGAAATGCAACTCCCTTTTCCACCCTTGTGGCCTGTTGCCTTTGTGAGAAAGCAAGTAGAGTCCGCAGTGTTACTCTAATCATGGGTACTCCACAGAGTGCTGCTCTATAACTATCTTAGAAGTGAGTGGACAGTGGGAGTGCATCCTGCCTGCCTTTCCTGCACCTTCAGTTCATATACTGATGCATCACCCCATTCTGTGTGCCTTTGTGAGTCTCCCTTTCCCCTATTTTTTGTCCATTTGTACCGAGGCCAAGAAGTTAGGCACATTCACTATAATGTGGGTGGTACATGGTCTGCTCTCCAGGGTGGCTATGTGGCCTTCATAACATGGAAGCACAAGAGACCAGTGTTTGTATCTGCTCTGGTCATTGCAACGTGGTCAATACCTGGTACACTGATGATTTAAGGCACCCACCAGCTCCCTCCACAATGTCTGTGTGGAACTGGGTCATGGGGAATGCCCTAGAGATTCTTGCTCTGGATACCATGGAAGCACATGGAATGACTGCCCAGTGTCCTTCAGAGTGTAGACAACTGCTCCACCCAAGTGATGGATCCTTGGCAGGAGGCAAAGCTTCCCCATGGGAAAGGAAAAACTGCAATGAAACCAGAGTCCCCGGTCTGAGAAGACCTAGTTTTAGACCCAACACGTTCCTACTTCCCTTGTCAACTTATAAAAGACACCATGCCTCTCAGGTCCTTTCCAGTGTGTCCCCCTGAGCTATGGAGGTCATATTGGCATCTGCTTCCTAGGGACGTCATCATAGGTGAGAGATGACACTTTTAAATTTGTGGGCTGATGTCATGTGTACACAGTGTACAGAATTAGAGGTGAAATCGATGAAAGGTTGGGAGGGAGGTGAATACATTGCACACAAGCCTAGATCCTTCTGTATGGTGGTGTAAATGACACTCACTCCTGGATATGTTTGCCTGGTGTCATCATGAGGGGGCAGAAGTTCATCAGATCAGCCATCATTTTGTTCCCTAAGCATCTCAATTTCTTCTATGTATTGGTTCTGTGGCCTCAAGTCAGGACCTCACAAAGGCTAGGCAAGCAGTATGCATGCAGATGCACCCCAAAATGTACCAGCACTGTGCCTCATTCACACCTGTGTGATTCACTACACCCATGGCCAGCATGCTCAACTGCTGACAGCTCACCTTTTGATGGCCACCTCCCGAGTAGCCCATTCCTTGACCAGAGGTCACAGGTAGTGAATTTTGTTCAGCTTTGTATTATCCAGGCTGAAATTTAGCCCAGGTCCTCATACATGGTAGGAAAGTACTCTATCCTGAGCTCTCTCCCCAATTCCTTACTTGTTCTTAATAACAGAACATGGCAGATGTGATGGGATGTGACTATCAAGGTTCACACATAAAATGCCTGTGACCAACCTCCTGATCTCTCCCTCTTCTGTTCTTCCTTCCTTTCTCTCTCTTTTGTTTTTTCTTCCTCTCTATATCTCTATCTCTGCATCTTCCCCGAGGAGAGGCTGACTCTTTGCAGAGAAAAAGGGTAAGAGACAGAGCAGACATCAGACCTCCATCCTAACCTTGTTCCTATTAGCAAGAGAGAGAGCCTGAGAACAGATTCTGCCACAGATGTGCTTCCACTGATTCTGCAGCCTGATTAGGAGAAACTACTGTGGATCCCCCAGCAGCACCTCCTGAATTCCTAACCCATAGAACCTGACAGAACTGAAGTTTATCTGTTGTACCTAAGTTTGCAGCCACGCATTCATCAGTGGTCACTGATGTGCTATATCAGTTGTGGGGTTCTGCCCCCACACCTGTCCCTTGCTCACTACTCCCCTCCCTTATTCTCACCAGGCCCTCTATTATCTCTTCTCATCTATTTCTTGACTAAAAAAATTTGAATTTGCATCTCTAAATTGTTGTTCCTCTGTATTCTGCCACACAGACTCTGCTCTGTACAGCATTAGGGCCTGCATGTCTCAGGCTCAGGCATCAGTTCCATCTCAGTGAGGCTTTTCAGATGCCCCCATGTAGTGACCTTGGTCTCTGTGTGCCCTTGCTTTATTGGGATTTGGTGCTGGGTCTTTTCTTCCACTACATTCTGCAGTGATTTGTTCCTCTCCTCCAGCCTTCCAGCTTCTGGGTGGCCAGTGACATATTGTCCTTTTCTGTGTTGGTGCCAGCCTCTTTCAGCCCAGGAATAAGATGAGAATTTGAGGCACATAGATTGAATAGATCAGATCAGTTTTCCTCTGAGCAACCCAGTGTCTGACCATGGCATCACTGTGTGTTCATGTGTGTGTGTGTGTGTGTGTGCACATGTGTGTGTATCCCTTGGGATGCTGCGTGAAATCAGTCCCACATGTATAGGCTCAGGTCCCAGGACCTTGAGGGCTGTCTTTCTAATGCCTTTGGGAGTTGGCTGGGTCCTGTGGTAGGAGGTTTTTCTCCTTTGGACTTCTCCCCTATACTCTTCACTCTGCCCATGCCCTGTGCCTAGAACCTGGCATTGTTCCTGTCTCGGCACTGGTTCTCAAATGTCCATCGGGAGTGGAATAACACACATAGTCCTTTACTGTGGAGATTCTACCATGCTTGGGGGTGAGGCACTAGAGGGTCACATGGGGTTCTCTTCACCTGATCAATGTCCCCATCCACACCTGCCTGAAATTTGATACTATCCCTACTAAGGTCCTCATCTCATGTTACCTCACATTGCCATTGTCACATTCAGTCCTTTGAGCAGGGCAAGGCCTGGACTTAGAACTCACCACTCGCTGTCACTGATGCCTTGCCCCAAGCCTGTGACACTTTATAGGCCCACTTGGTTCAAAGACCATGGGAAAACTTTCTATCATCCATCGAATTCAGGAGCTACACCTTAGCTCACCCTGGGGCACCCAAGTGCTCAGCTATTTCTTTGTGGGAAACCCAGTGGCTGCTGAATCAGTGACCTAACCTCTCCTGCTTCCCAGGCCCCAGTGCCATCACAGTGCAGCCAGGACTTGGGGGGATAATTTCAGCCTGGAGTATTTATAGTGTGGAGCAACCAATCAGCTGGCCTCTGTGAAGGCTGAAGGGGTTTACACCATGACACAGCAGATCTGTGATTGAAGACCCCTCCAGAGCCCCTGAGGAGTAAATGGAGAGCTCTTGGGTGCCCTACATCTTTATGGCCTGGGCACGAGCCTAGCAGATTCTAGTTCTGGGCTGGTTTTTACTACCTGGGACCTGATGCCATTGCTGTTTCCCAGTGCTCATTTCTCCCATTTGTTTGCCTCCATGGCCATTATGTTTCATTAATTATGCACACAAGGCCTCATTATTCTTAATCAGCCTGTGTTCATGTGTCTCAATCTTTTACTGAATTACTGGGGAAATATGTGACTTATAGGTGGTGGCATACTGAGCCAGACTTTATGCAAATTTACTCTGTCCAGAGACTAGGACATAGGCAGCCATATTCATGACATTGCATGGAAATAAACCACAGGGGAATTCAATGGACACCCTGCCTGCAACACTGCACTTTCTATTCTAGGCCATAGACTTTACTTGGAACACACAGTGCCTCACATTTTAATGGTTGTATTACAGCTACAATACTTTACTTTTGTGATTTTTTTCTTGTTAAGCACTCATAAATTAAAATAAATAATTTATCATTGGAAATATCTAAAGTATAAACACGGGTGTGACACTCCCATGGTGCTGCTCTGTAACAAAAGAAAGTGTGTTAGTCTCCTTCATATAAAACAGACATGAAATGACCTACATGTAATTAAACGTGGACAAGTTTTGATGTGTATATGTCTATAAAGCCAGGAACATAATTAAGAAAACAAAGAATCCTAAGAATTACAAAAAATTCCTGAATTCTTTTTCTATGCCCTTCCAAGAGTCCATGAATATGTCAATGAGAAATTGATGCAATCTGTCTGGATTTTCCCTTCTCAGACAAGGCAAGATTAAACAGTCACTTACAGCAGGGTAAGTCAGAGGAGAAACACAACTGCAGTGATGTGGAAAAGGTAGGCAGGTAAATTACAAGGCCATTTGATGAGTGGTGGCCAGAATCTAGTAGGAAGGAAAAGAAAAGAAAATATATTTGTGTAGCAAGTTGATGAAAATGTTCTGGAAGAGGACACTGGTGAAGGTTTCACAATATGGAGAATGCACTAAATGGTACTAAGCTCATCAACTGAAACAAGAATAAATCCTTAAATTTCATTTACAATGATTCTATCACTGGCATCCCAGAATAGAATAATAGTAAATAGAATAATAGGTAAATCTGGAAGAGAGTGGAATGGCAGGAGTGGGTCAAGAGCTGCCTGCAGGTAAAGGTCAAGAGATGACTCCTGCTGGGGAGCCACCAGGAGATCCAGCTCTGCAGCTGGTGGAGAAAGGAAAACATGTGCCTGCTCTTGCTGGTGAGGGAGCTTCAGGTGGAGCTGGCAGAAGCTCTGCGGGTGCAAATTCAGCATGCACTGGAATTGCCTCTGCAGTTGCAGGAGAAGAAAACATCACTGATTTTTAAGGGACTTCTCAGGGCCAAACCTTCCCACTGCCTGTCAGAGGCAGCTGTGTACATGAACACAGCCCCAGTAAATCTCCCAGACTGCATCCCCACACTGACTGCTGAGGGAATCATGTTCCTGTGTCTCCCATCATCTGGGCACATTGTTGAGTTCAATAGCACATTCCACCCTCTCAAGGCCACAACCCACATGACTTAGGCACCAAGGACTTAGGAGGCTCCAGATGGTCCATTAGATGCTTGGCCTGGGGATCCACCTTGGAGTTCAGCTCCAGTGAGGAGTCAAGGACAGGAGATGCGGACCTGGAGCAAACAGGGAGGTAGCAAAGCAAGAGGTCTGCCCTCTCTTCTAACTCTACCTACACAGGTTACCTTAGGGAGGGGCACATGGGTCTCTAGCCGAGCAAGTTCAGTGTCTACTCTCACCCTCTACCAGCTACAGTGTGGCACTGTGGGCCTTGGGATCCCTGAGAGGCTGACAGAATGCTCCATGGGAGGCAGTCCTTGCTTAGTGGTATGACACCACTTTCTTCTTTAGGGAAGCGTGACAGTTTTTCCCTGCCCTTCCTGACTACAGGTCAGCTCAACAAAGGCAAAGACTGATATCTGCCATGTCTTTGCATGCAAGGGCTCAGGGCTAGTGCTCCATGAATATCTGAGAAGTGAGGAGTCATCGATATGTATCCCGCCTTTCTGCAGTGTCTAGGTCAGGCAAAGATCTGCTGCCCAGTTCTCTTGGTCTGTGTAGAACTCCTCCTACATTGTCTGTAACCACTTCCAAAGGAGGTCTTGGACACAGAAAGACTTTCTTGAGGTGAACAATATCTGTTCTGCTGCCAATGCTGACTCTGTGGCCTCCAAAGAACATCAAAAATCAAAAGGGCAGTGGTTGCACCTGTTCTGCTTACAAGACCATGGACAGTGTTCAGAAAAGTGTCTTCACACAGGGCGACTTCATGTGTATTTTGGCTTGATGACACCCACCCACTTTCCAGTGATACCTGTGGGCCATGGACACTTTGCCATCTCTAAGAATTCCTGCCCTGAGCATACCCTGAAACCCCTAGAGTGACTCTCCAATCTCCTTTCCAAAGAACAGAACCGTTTTCCCCATGTGTGTGTCAGCGAGGGGGATGGAAGGTCATCCCTGGGAATCAGGACAGCCTCTGTAGTAGGTTTTCATGGGGCCAAGGCCACAGCTAATCCCATGCCATGGAGCCCCTATTTCATCCTCAGTGACCCTGCAATCTGGATCCACTCAGCACCCCATAGTTCAATGTTGTAAACAGAGACTGAGGTGCTTGTACATGGCCAGGACTTGAATACACAGGTGGCCAAGTCCCATAGGGCTGCACAGGTGAGACCTTAACTTCCCTGTATCTGAACTAGTCCTGGACTCAGTGTCACTGAGTGGCTGGTGGCTGAGCCTAGGAATATGTGTTCTGTGCTTCCTCTTGTCTCTGGGTGCCTCTGGGCACCTCTGTGTGCCAATGAGTCCTGGCCTGGGTTTCTGACAGCTGGGTGTCTCCAGTTGAGCTTCCTGAAGCATCTGGACCAAGTGAACCATCCTCTCCATATGTTCCCACATGGTTCCCTGACATGGGGTCCTGATGCTGGGGCCACTAGCTCTGGGCAAGCAGCGTAGCATGTTCCTTGTTCACTCTCTCAAGCCAGCCATGTATTAAGGCCAACTGTCACCAAACCACAGTGCCTGGTGACCAGAGACTGCAGAGTTCTGTTTGGACTTGTCACCAAGAAAGTAAGATCATGTGCTGGTGTCCACAGTTGAGGCTCCCCCTCTGATGCCTCCTTTGTTTTTATTGTGAGCTAATCTGTGTCCTCAGAAAGAGCAAGTTAAAAAACTAGCAAAATGTGTGTGTTTTTAGACTTTTCCATCCAAATGATCCTTTCCCCCCCTTGAGGATGAGATGCACAGTTTCTTCATTAAGAAATTCCTCAAATTTTATTTTGACTGTCTTTTCTGGACTTATGTTAGTTTCATTTCGTTATCACTAAGGAGCATGGAGCTGTTCCCAGTATGCCCATAATAATTTTAGGATATGAAATGTTTCATGTTATAACACCCATGTGTCCAGGAAAGGAGGAATCATAGCAAGTTTTACTCTCACATGCCTATGAATGATCATTTCATTTTTAGATGTTTTCCTCAGCCACACACTGTAGTGCTCTGTACTCTGACCTCCATTGAGGAGGGACAACAGGGGGTGAGGGCAAGGGGAGGCTTTGCAAGGCCATGGACATCATCACCCTGTGCTGATGAAGGACACATGGGCATCCCTCATGGGTAATTTGTCTCCTAGTCACTGTTTTCACTTCCTGTTCTCCCATTCCAAATGGACCATGGGCTTTGTGTCCCTGCAGGGTAGTTTGCCTTTCCTAGAGGTGATGACACTGAGCCTGTTCTCGATGCTCTTGGTTGGTCTCTTTCAAGCAGCGTCTCTGTGCTGGGCTCTCCACGTACTGTTGTTTAGTAGTGGTGGAGCCACTACACACTCTTATGGGTCGGAACTCACCAACTGCAACTTGTTCATGCATCTGTCACCCATCTACTGATCCCATTTGTTCTGTTTCCAAGTTGGCCCTGGTAAGCCAGCTGCCACAGCCATTCATATACACAGTCTGGAGTGGACATAGACATTTATTTCAAAGAAAAAGTACTTAGATGTGAAATTGCCAGATTATATGTCTTGTGTATGATTAGCTTACAAACTGTTAAGGTACACTTGGAAGCATTTTTGAAAATCAGAGTTAGATTACTGAGGATTGAACTTATGCTCAGGTTTGCCAAGTGGGCACTTATGCTGCTGAACTAAACCTCCAACCCTGTTTTCTTATTTTGTTTTACTTTGTTTTGTTGTGTTTTTTATGCTATAATATGTTATGCTATGTTATATTATGTTATGTTATGTTATTTTATGTTATGTCACAGTATGTTTAGTGTTGGTGAGGATTTGAGTCTCTTTAAGTGGATTTTCAGTGCTTTCTGATTTCATTTTGTATAACTCACTTGATAAACTATGACATATTGCATTATCCTGGGTAATTTAATTTTGGAAAAAATTTAAAAAGTAAATGAGCGGCAGGTTTGGTAGTAAACATCTGTAATGCCAGAAGTTACAAGGCTGAGGCAACAAGATTGCTGTGATTTGAGGTCAGCCTGGGCGACAATGTCAGTTCAATGAAAGCCTAAACTTCATAGCAAAATCCTGTCTCAAAAAAAAAAATAAACAAATCAAAATAAAAGATATATTAAAAAGGTTTTAAAAGACACAAAAGTCATCTATAAATCAACAAATCAAATCTTGGTAAATTTTTCTTACATATGTACCCCAGTCAGCACACTGAGCATTAAGTTTATCATGAAGTAGACATTGATCTACTGAAGTTGAACTGTTTCATTTTTTTTTGACCTTTTAACTGAGATGAATGTAGATATGCTACTGAATATACACTCTTAGGATTTGGAGAGTGTAACATAAAGAAAATTTGATAGTTCTTTTTATTTTTGTACTAACTTTATATATGGAAGTAGGGTTTGAACAAAGGATTACTGTTTTTTGCAAAGACTTTTTTTGTCTTATTTTAATGTAACTCAAGTTCATATTAAGAAAGACTACATAAAAGATGCATTTGTTAAGTCCATAAAAGGATAAAATACAGAAGAATAATGACAGAATAACATTGGCTACTGTATTGTGCACAATGATTTCTTAATAATCTATATTTTCATACATTTGTAAAATTTGTTAATCTTTTTACAAATTTGAAATCATGATCTCACTAAGATTGTGAGTTTCCCAGGCCAGGCTTAAACCTTTCCTTATTCAATCTCCCTCCCTCTCCCAGAGTGCAAGGATTGCTGGTATTATCTTGAGTTGGTAATCAGCAGTAATTTTGTGCATTTATAGAATGAAATATTTGGCTTTGATCTTTAGACACTTTGCAGAGATAGTGGTTCGACTTAAGCTATGTACCAACTTCCTAACTGGCAGTTTTTTCAAAGTAAGTAGGATTGAAAATCCCATTAACACTGTTTGTAGATTCTCTGTTTTGTAACTGTGGTCATCATGCACTTCAGAATATCACTGCAAATGCCTTCTGCACTGGGACTGCGGCTTGGTGTCCTTGAAGCACATTCTGTTTTTTTTTTTTTTTTTAATCCCTCATGGATTTTGATGATTGTTTGAAGTCAAACCACAAGAAAAGTGTGAACGCTAATGCCACTTGGGGACACTGCCCTCCAGAAGGCCAAGACAGTGTTAAATATTACTTTTTTCAACCGTTGGACTTTCCAAGTTTTTTTGTTTTGCATTCAGTTTCTATGGATTGAATACTGAGATTTGCACTTAGCTCCATGGCCTTCCACATTTACAATTCTTTTTATTTTCATCTAGGTTCTGGATAAGTGATTGCATTGCTGAGGCTGTCCTTAAATTTGTGGTGTTGCTGCCTCAGCCTTCCAGACTGCTGGCATTACAAGCCACACCACCAGACCTGGTTTCATCATAGTGTTGTTAAAAACTCATTGGCTGAGCATAGAATGTTGAAAATGCCTGCAATGCCTGCACTCAGGAGGCTGAGGCAGCAGGATTCCTGGGAGTTCCAGACAAGCCTGCAACACACTCTGAGTTCAGCTTAGGCCAGAGCTACACAGGAAGAACTTGACCAAAAACTGAAAAAGAAATAGAAAGAAAACTATAGGAAAGGAAAATGAAGGAAAGTGGAGGGGCAGGGAGAGAGGAGGGAACAGAAGGAAAAAGGAGAAACAAAACAAAATTCCTGGTGACTGTATGAGTTTTTCTCTACTGGGCTGGCCTTTTTAATCTGAGGTCCAGTGCTTGCAGTATAGATCACTTTGGACTGGTGTCACTATTATATACCAGAAAACTATATATTTTGTTGCCTCTAACTTTAATATTTTATCCATGGCTATAGGATGACTCTTTGTCTTTCCCTGTGCATTTTCATTTTGTTTTTTCTATTTCTAGGAAAATGGCACTGATATTTTGACAGGAATTGCATTTAAACACCTGATTGCTCTGGGTAGCATGTACATTATATCAACATGAATTCTTCCCATCCATCATCACAATCTGTCTTTTCTTCTCTTAGTGCCACTTCACTCATTGCTTCAATTTCTAAAATTTTCCAAGAACAGGTGGGTTTGGTTTAAATTTTACATAACTATTAATTCTTTTTGATGAATTATGAAATGAATTGTGTTCCTTGTATTTGGGGCTGCAGTTTGTTTGAAGCACATAGATATGAATTGATTATGACATGTGGATTTTGTACCTTGAACGTGAAGTTGTCAGTTTATTCTAAAAGTTTTTCAGTGGAGTTTTAAGTTTCTTATATGAAACGTGTCCTCAGGAAACAGAGACACCTCTTAAGTCTTCCTTTCTGATTTGGTAAACTTTTGGGTTCTTATTGTTGACTAAATTATAGCACTAGTACTTCAAGTAGTGTGTTGAAAGAGTTCAAAGCCTGGTCTTGTTCCTGACCTGAGAAGCAAATCTTGCAGCTTGTCAGCCTCTGGGCATGATGTCAGTGATGGGCTTGTCATGTCTGTTCTTTGCTGTGCTGAGATTCATTCCTCCATCACATGGTGTGTGAATCATTCTTATCATGAAAGGATGGTGAACTTTTCAATTTCTCAAAGTGATTTTTCCAAATCTCTTGAGGGCTTAGCTGTGCCTCATGCTGTAAATGTGGCAAGTGACACTGAATGACTTGTGCAAGTGGAACCATTCTAGCACCACTGAGGGTGAACCCAGTGTTTATTGTGGTGTTTAAATTTTGCATGTGCTGGTGAATTTAGCTGATGAGCATTTAGTTGAATATCTTTGTGTATGGTCATTAAGAATATTGGCCATTAGAGCATTACCATTTTTTTAAGACATTATGGTCTGGCTTTGTTATCAGGGTGACTTCATCATCAAAAAAGAATTGGTGGTGGTTCCCTTCCCTTGAAAGATTTGAAAAATTATTAGTATTTATTCTTTTTCAAAATTTTATTTTGAAGGTAGTAAAATACAACAGAGCAAACAGAACAAAGCAAATCGAGACAATGCAGGGAAATTGGTACAGACCTTCACAGCAGGGTCCATGATAACAGTAATAGGCACCATAGTACATCTCATTATCTTCACAATTGGTTTCTGTTCAACTAGTTATAATGAAATCCAAGCAAACACAGAACATTTTAAAATCAATCAAAAGATAATATTGAATAGAGCAAAACAATTAATCAGAACACAGCAAAAGATTAAAGACAACATTTGTTTTCAAACACAAGATAGAAAGAAATCCCCCATATTTTCTATATTGCACATAGTCGTCTTCCCAAGAGATGCTCAGAATTCTGCCTCTCCTTGCTAACCAAGGGTGGGCAAGTGAGATGTATGGCTCTCAGTCCATGCACCAGTAGGCTCATGGGAGATGCTGACTGGTTCTTCTCCTGGCTCACACCAGGGGTGCTTGCTAGGAAGGCAGGAGAATTGTTTTCTTGTTCAGCTCCCTAAGTCCCAACATGGTCAGATCCAGTATTTATTCTTTACTATACACTTCATACAAGTCAGCAGGGCATTTATCGTATCCTAGCATTTGTTGTTCTTGTTAAGCAGTTATGATTGTTGACTCATTGCCTGTGTGTGTTAATGCTTTGTCAAATGGTGTGTATTCTTCTGAGGATGTGGGTCAGGGATGCCATAGGAGATCATGTACTGATTAAGGGTCACATCACATTTTACTTAGGGATGTAGCAATTTACTTTTGTATCTTCAAACTTCCCCTACAATATATATTTTTGTGAGTAATCTGTTAAGTTATTTAGTCTTTTAAAGCACATTGTTGAAGGTGCAGTTACTCCTGGAGGACACTGGGCAGACTAGGGCCAGGTCTCTTATTTCAGGTTTTGTACCCTTACCTGCCTGCAGGATCTCCACCTCCTGACCTGCTTCCTGTAAACACCTGTTCTCCTCCGCAGCTGTGGTGAATCCACATGTGGCAGTTGAGATCTCACCTGGGTGGAAGACATTCAGTCATCGTAGGCTCTGAAACATGCTGATCTTCTAATACAGAGTTCCCCTGAGTGAGACATGGGGCCTCAGGACTGCAGGGAGGAGCTCTGGCAGCAGGGCCACAACAGCCCTCTCTTATCCAGCATGCAGTGTATGCTGTTTGCTGAGAAGCTGACTGATGGATCACAAGTCCTGGACCTGAGACTTTGTTGCACATGGTACACTACTAGGTGCCATGGTGTCCTCCACATCTGCATGGTCCATCTTCCCCCGACTTCAGATCTCCACAGAGATCTGAGCAGCCCCAAGCTTCCCCTTCCAGGCTCCAACTCTATGGTGAGTTTTAGTGTGAATTTTATGATCAGGAAATTCAATTTATATACGTTTAACCTGGAAATTCCACTTCTACGGCCTCATTATAAAAATAAGATTGAGAGACACGCATGATCTCTTCTTATTCAGCTATGAGTGTGGATAGTTAGAAACTGTTAATGTACCACAGCAGAGCTGCTGAGCCAATTCTAAAATTATAGTTACAGAAAATGCTGAAAGAAGGCCATGTCCTAGACCATGTCCTGGATCCTACCTGATATGATAGAAGAGGCCATAGCCTGGCCCTCTCTCGAGCCAGCCATGAAGAGACTCAGGCCTGAATAGCAGGCGAGGACAGAAGAGAGGAGCTCCTGGAGGGCAGACCACTGAACCTGGGGGGAAGCCTTTTTGGTGTTTTTTTCCCATTTTTCCATTCCATTGCATTATTTAGAGTGTTCTATTCAATATTCCTTTTATTCAAATCAGTTAATATTTAATTGTGGCTAATTTCTTGAACAGGTATGTGAAAATGGATGATTTAATTTCATTATACATAATGAAAGTTATGCACAATACAGACACTTCAAATATCACTTTAAATATAAAATAAGGAGGCTTGGTATTCAGCAAGCCAACACATCGTTCATGACTAACTTTTAAAAATTCCAACACATAAAGCCATGAGGATCCTGCTGTGGAGGGTGTCCCTGCCCTTCCTACCATAAAAACCACCATGCTGACCTGTGTCTGCTACTGCCATGGGAAAGCAAGAGTTTTTTTTCAGTGTCTATTTGTTGAGCAAACAAGTCCTGAATCTTCCTGCTTTCAGGCAGCACAGGGAGTGTGCAGCTTGCCCAGAGCCTAGCACTGCTTGCCTTACAGCCTTTTCCCCCACCTCATCCATGCTGCAGCCCTGCAGGCAAGGGAAGGCAGAGCAGACAGGACGCAGCAAAAACTCTGATTCCTCAGCCCCAGGGGCCTCACTTCCTGGGTCCTGATCTCAGCCTCCACCAGGATTCAGGTGCTATCCTGAATTCATCTGGCTTAGTGGGCAGGGTACGCAATCTACACCTCTGGGGATGAAGACCACGAAGACCACTGTCTTCAGTGACCCTTCTACTCTGCAAATTTTGCTCCTATCTTTGAGACTGAGGCAGTGGCATTGGAACAAAACACAATATTGTCATTACATTTCTTTTTGCTGTTATTTTTTTCTGGCTTCATTGTTTATTTAAGCATACATTTAGAACTGCATTTTGCCAAAAAAACATTTCCTTGTCTTTTCATTCCCCAGTTAAGAGAAGTTTTTACAGATTTCTACTGTAGTTCCAACCCTGTGTTCTTGAATGCTGCGAATTCACTCTCAAGTTTGGTAGAATGAGGGAAGCAAAGAAGAAACTGAACTTGGGGACAATGCTGTGCCTTCCAGCATTTTGTACAGCAAACCCTGACTCATGCCTGTTTAACCATAACATACGGGCTTCAGTACCAACTGAATCTGCCACTGACAAATGAGTTTCCTACATTTACTTCAAACAATCTCATTTCCCCTCAACTTGCTAAGCACAAGGTCTAAGGATTCTTGCACTCAAACTTCAAAAATAATTTCCAGTAAACAAGAGACTGTTACACATCCTGAAATCATGATGGTATTTTATGTAAAGACATAGTCTGATCCACACCAAGGCAATCATGAGCTGAGGGGTGGAGATGGCTTGTGCAGATAGAAACACCTTGAAATTGTCAACCAACAGCAGCATCAAGAAGGAAGCGGAGCTCCTGAACCCTCATATTTGGGTGATGGAATCACCTGGTGGGTTTTGCCTTGTGTTTACTGAGGTGGCTCAGTAAATCTAGGTTGCTGTAGTGCAGTGCTAAAGGGAAGTCATGTCCATGTAGCATTTATTTCGAGTTATTCTTTTGCAATTGTGAAATCTGCATACATGAGGTTTCACACCTCTGCCATTGCAGACTCACCCACAGGCATTATTTCCATGACTTGTAAAGGGTCAGTTTATTTACACAACATGCAGAATGCTGTACTCAGGCTTGTATTTATCAGACTTGTGCATTTTCAATCATTTCTTCAAAAGGAAGCTAAATGATTTAGTTTGAGCAAACTTCAATTGTGGTGCCATGCTTCTTTGTGATGTCCTTGCTGACAGACCTGAAGCAGGAAGTGAGGTGGACCTGCTGGAGGTTCAGCTCCAGAGGGATACTCTGCTTAGCTGTATCTGACAGGGCTGCCCCTCACCTGACTGGCCACTTTGGCATCCAAATGTTCTTGCTCAGTGTTATCCCTGGTGTCGGGTAGCACTGGTTTGCAATTTAGACTCTCAGCACACTGGTTAGTCCATGAAAAAGCTTGCTGTGCTATGAGTTTTTCACCCCTAGACCTGCACCTCTATGGTCCTGGGAATAGTTCCCTCCAACAATCATGCACGGCATTCTCCAAACAGCTCTCCTGTGCATGCTCAACTTGAAGGCTAGGGAGGGCCCCAGTTCCTTCCTGTTTCAAAGGTACTGTGAATCAAACATTTAAAAAGAAATCTTGAAAATTTGTGTAGCATTCTATGTTGGAGAAACCTTTTTTCTTATTCCTGTGAGGATTAAGGACAGCTCTGTATATAGCTGTGATGGGAGCTGCGGGACAGGACTCTGCTCTGCCCACCATGTTCTCTCCAGTGCTGTTCAGCTCCTGCCATAAAATGTGCCTTGGATGGGGACACAGCACATCTCAGTGATTTGCACCTGCATGAATCAACTTTGGGAGGCTGAATGTTTTCTCTACCTGTTGGCCGCAGATGGTGATTTCCTTTCGAATTACAAGACTTTCTCACTTCTCACAAAATGGACTGGTGAGACTTCTTTTACTCTGATAATTCAAACCCCGGGATGATGAAGCACTTTCATCCCCAATCACACCACTAAACAATGAACCAATCACAGATGCTAGGTTTAGCTACCTCTGTGACTTCATGAGGCTTTGGTGGGGACACCCTGATACAAACCATAACACCTTCAAAAGTAAATCCTCTACAGATGCCCATGCTCTGGACTAGAAGATAATTCCTTGCTTTAGTCCAGAGTTTATTTTATTAATTTACTTTTTGAGACTCTTACTGTGTACTTCAGACTGGCCTTCAATCCACTATGTAAATTATGCTGACCTAGATTTTGCAACAATCCTCCTGCCTCAGCTACATAAGTGCCAGTATTACAGGCATGTACCATCACATCCAGCTATTGTTTGTTAAGCTGTATTTATTGATTTACATAGGACTACTCAATTTAGTTACCTTTATTATACTTCAGTATATAAAAATGCTAATAAATGTAATAAAATTCCAGCCCCATGTAAACAACTTAGCAACTTAGCAATGCCCTGTCTGCGAATAAATTATGATAAAAGGACCAAGGTACTGGATTCAATCTTCAGCACAGCAAAAAATAAATAAATCTATAAATAAACAAACATTCTTATAGAATAATCTATAAATAAACAAAACTGCCTAGAAATAAATCTATAAACACAATGCTTGTTAGTAAATCTATAAGTAAGTAAATCTTTTGTGAGTAGCTCAGATGAGAAGTGTTTTAAAAGCAATTTTATTTCATTATAATTGACATACAATGAACTCACATGTTTAAACTACAAAATTGGATGAATCTTGACATGGGCCACGGATATAGCTCAGTGACAATGTGCTCCCTGGCAAGCACAGGGTCCTGAATTTGGTTCCTGGTACCAAAAATAAACAAAACTAAAACTAAAAACAAACAAAAAATCCTCTAGGAATCTTGTCATACATGAGCCCCTTGAAAATAGTCACCATAGTGGTGATGTATATGTCACCTTCACATATTCCTTATAGCTCCTTATAATTGCTTCCTTCCATCCTAAGCAATGTGTCTGCTTTTTGTCTCTGGGAAACACTTTGTATTTTCTAGAGGTGACAGGTCTGTAATCACACAGGGTGCAGGGTGTTTTGCTTTTGTTTTTGTTTTGGGGGCAGCTGGTAGGGTTTATTCAATCCTCATAGCCATGTTAGGTTTCCCAAGTGCTGCTCCTTGTCAGTGGCTGAGCCATCCCATCCCACTGTGTGGATGAACCACAGATCCTCATGTGTCCATCAGCTGAGGCCCTGTGTGGTGTTTCCAGTTTTGATCTCAGAAATAAAGTTGCTGTGGTCATTCTTGTGTTTGTATAGCTGTAGCACCGATTTCCAAGGGGAAGATAATTTGTGTGAAGTTGAATATTTCAACTCTTGCATATTTAACTCAGAAATTGTTTAACTGTCTTTCAAGTAGTTGTTCAAAGCAGAGTAAAGTTTCTGGCTCTTCCTGTGAGTATTTTTAAACCCTGTTCTTTTTAAAACTCTTGTTCATTTATTTTCCATTCTTTTTCAGTTCATTTTATACAATTTACCAAAGGAAAGTTTATTTCTATAACATAAAATTCAGCATTTTTTGACTTTGGATAGAATTTTAAAGGTGGAAAATACCCAAAATACTGTATATACGCACATATGTAAATCACCGATAATTTTAACGTCACAAAACTTCTTCTATGTGATGATTAACTTCATTGTCAACTTTATGGGCTTGAGAGATGTCTAAGAGATTAGTAAAGTGTATTTCTGGGTTCATCTGTATGGGTCATGGAGGAATGACCCTAGGTACTCCATCTGGTCTGTGGCTACTTCCTCCCTGGCGCTGTCCCTCTACTCTGCTTCCTGGCCACCATGGTCTACTTAGAGCACTATACAAGTATGTAAATATGAGATAATAACCTGTAAGAATTATACAAAAAAACAGTGGTTCTCTACTCTGCTCTACACTGACTACCACTTTTGCTGATGTCTTGAACATGTACATTCTCTAACCTTGGGACCTCACCCAAGAAATTCTTCCTTGAGTTACCAAAGCAAGCCAACAAGTGTTCCCACAGTGCCCATGAACAGCCCATGTAAACTTCAGCCAATTCTTCTGCATTTCCAAGGAGAACATGGCTCTTTTGTATTCTCCCCATGACTCTGCAGATGGCCATTCTAATCCTACTTTATAAATCATTTATGTGTGACACACACACACACATACACAATCATACACGAATTATATCTGACCTTCTGGTGAACCCTGACATAAATTGCCTCTAGCTACATGTGCAACCTCCCATGATCAATTTCATGCCTCACTCATGTGAAAAATCCACCTAGCAGTGCTGTGCAAAGTATGGGTTAGTTAACAGAGGTGTTGATATGAGGCCCACTGGGTTAAAATTCTGTCCACACATTTGTCATTGGAAAAGGTATTAAATGTTGGTGTCTTGGCTCACACAGCTATGAAAATGAAGATAATTCCTAACTCCTACTCTTGTAAGAATTAACATATGTAAAGCACCTCAGAGAGGCCCTAGCCTTACACCTGTAAGTGTTACATATGCTTCTTAGTATGTTATATTAACATGTAAACATATTTTTAAGTTATGAAGACATCAGACGACCGATACAGAAAGCACTCATTTCTCTGTAATAAAAGAAGGGTAACAAGGCAAATAACAATGGCATCTGAGCACTTGCTATATGGTAGGAACCATGGGAAGACCCTGCAGGGTTTTCATTGGATTGTCACAACAGTACCAAGAAAGGAGTATTGCCATTCATCACAGTTTGTTTTTTTTAACGGAAAAAACCACGCAATATTTCAAAGCAAAATAATAGAATAACAATAATGGAAATTGAGGCTCCCAGAAGAGAAGCAGTGTGCCTAAGGTGTCAGGCCCGGGAAGATTTGAGTCCAGACATCTATAAATTCCAAGCCTCAGACTCAGTCCACTCCTCTGCTTCCTCTCACAGCAGGCCTGGGGCTCAGTCTCCCAGAAGCTCAACCTACAGCCACACCCAGCGTCAGAGAAACCCTAACCCCCACTGCCACGCCCACCGCCTCATTCTTGCCTCCTGGAGGGCTCTGCACCTCCTGGGTCCCAGCTTCTGGCCCCGCCCCTCACATCGCTTGGCCCCACCCCCTGGCCCAGAGCGAAGATTACACTTCACCCGGCCCAACCTCTGCGGCCTGCACCCAGGGACGGTCCCTAGCCACTGGCCTCTGCATCCCACTCAGTTCCCCCCACCCCGGCCTCGCTTCACAGTGGATGCACGGAGTGGCCATTTTGCCGCTAGCGACCCCTTCTGGAGACCTGAGCACTCTTCCTTCCTTCCTCCCCCTAGGCTGTGGCTGGGCTGAGACTGGGGTCTGGGCCCGGTAGGCGGGTGGCAGCCGGTGTTGAGTGGGGGTGCGGCCCAGTAGCCTCAACTTTAGCAGCGCAGGTGCCCTTGGTCGGGGGTCCAGGAAGGCTGCGGGCGTGGCACTGGGGCGACCTAGCCTCAGGTCTTCAGGGCTCTCTCTCCTTTCCTCCCTCCTCTCTGTCGGGGTCCAGGCCTGGCGCGTAGCCCGGGATCCTTGCACCCCAGGTGCTGTTGAGAGCCCAGTCCTGGTGTGGGACCTGCGGGCAGGGCGGCTGGGGGTCTCACATGGCCTCTGCTCTCAGTGAGCCTGGCCCTGCTGAGCCGCGGACATTTACCCCAATGGGACAATTTTATTCTACTTGGAGCTCCTGCCTGCAGACTGAGAGAGGACCTAGATGTTAAACTAAGACAGCAGTTATTATTCTACCTGCACATGCTTTGTCTCCAGTCCATTCCATTGCTAAGGGCTTTCTGCTTGTTTTAATATTGGTGCCTCTTGGGTGTTTAAGCTTTGTGAAGAGTTTGAATGTGGCATGGGGCTTTGAGGGATGAGGAAGTGTGATCAGCAGTTTAAAAATTTAAATCCACAAATAAAAATAATTCACTCACATTGTTGAACCTGCTGCAGAATACCCATCTTGTCCGTATTCCGCTGTCTCTAACCATACTCCCCAGTTCTGCTCACATCATTTATGTATTTGCGTAGTGTTGAATATTTATATTATATGCATAGGTAAAGTTTTACTTAGTTTTCCTGTTACTGACCATGTACACAAGTCTAGTCCCTCTTAGAAAAACTGCATTGAGTATATATCTTTCTTTCTTGGGATAAATTCCAGACATTGGAAATAGTAAATCAAAGTTCTGTGTTCTGTCCCTGGTACTTGATATGAATTGCTTCTTAGGCAAGACATGTTAACAATAGACACCTTGCAAAATTTAGGTATTTTCCCAATTATCTGGAGAAATTTGGAGTTCAGCAAGGTGTTGAGTCATTTTCTATACCAGCTGAGAGGCCACACAACCTACTGCTGCATTTCATTTTTAACTGATATACCATGATCATCCTTTTGTTTTGATTCACTCTATTCTGTTTAATTTCATTTGGTTTTATCCTCTTGACAATTAAAACAAAACACTTTCTTGCAAGGCATGCTGGTGCATGCCTGTAATCCCAGCACATGGGAGGGTTAGACACGAGGATCACAGGGAGTTCAAGGCTAGCCTGAAATACTTGTTGAGTCAAGGTCAACATGCAGTACATAGCAATACCTTGTCTCAAAGGAAAATAAAACAAACAAACAAACAATTTTTTCTTATTTTTTATTTTAATGTAGCACAGGTAGGTATTAATAAAATATGAAAACACTTTTATGAATAAATTAAATCTTTTCATACCAGAATAGTGGTTAATACACTGTGGTCAATGATCGCAGGGATTCCTGTATGAGCTATATGGCCATGCACTTTAAAAATTTGTTGGTTTTTTAAAAATTTTTGAGGCAGTCTCTAAATAATTTACTCTGCTTTCCAAGATCGGTTTAACCTTGTGGTCCTCCTTCCTTCCCCTCCCAGAGTGCTTGGAGTACAGGTATAGGATACCTCCTTGGGTAATTCACAATAATTATGAATGTTTGTGGGGTAACATGTGCTTTTGATCTATGGCTCCTTTGTAGAAAGAATCAATGTAGTTAATGTGCTACCACTTACTAACCTACAAATACTTTCACAGTGACTACAACTGCAAATCCCATTGTTTAACAGATTTGAAAGCTATCCTTATTAACTGTGGTCACCATGCAGTTTAGTAATCACTGAAAATTTCTTCTCCATTGTTAATGAGACTTCGTATTCTTGGATGAAAATCCTCCTTTCCCCATCTCTCGTGGAACTGATCATTCTTTAAAATCAAAGGGCCCAAGAAAGATGTGGAGGCTCAAGCTGCTTGGGCACAGTGCTCTCCAGAAAGACCAGGCGATGGTGTTCTGCAGCCCTTCATCGTGCTCCCAATTTGTTTTTTCCTTGACTCAGTTCTGGGAATTGAATGCAGGCCCGTGCAGTGAACTACAATAAATTCTGTTTTTAAATTTCTTTTTTATTTTGAGTCAGGGTTTGCATAAGTACACTGCTGAGACACCAATCTTGGGCATAGATTCTTACATGTCTGTGTGTGAACACACATTGATGTCAGAGACATTTCATTTTCAAAAACAAGATCCTCCATGCACACATCCTATTCTCATTGGTGTATTACTTCGTGATCAGATTCCTTTTCCTCTTTCCTTGTGGGCCCAGAGAGACTGAGCTCAGCATCCCCACAGCTTTCCCTGGTGACCCACTCTGATGCCTTGAACTGTCTATGTGGAGTGTAGCAAGGCTCCCAGTTTCCTCCTGCTTCAAACAGTTCAGTGAACCACAGTCTTGAACAGAAAGCTTGAAAAGTTATGCGGATCTCTGTGTGGTATAAGTCTCTATTCTGAGCGCTGTAAGGTCCAGAGACACCTGTGTAGAGCTATGATGGGAGCTACTGGACAGCGCTGTTCTCTGCACACCATGTTCTTCCAGTGGTGTTCAGCACTTGCCTTAAAACCTGCCATCAGATGGGGAAACAGCACATGTCAGGGATGTGTGCCTGCATGAATCAGCTTTGGGAAGCTCAGAATTTTCTACATTTGTTTACATGTGGTGATTCTCTTTTGAATTACAAGAAGTATTCATCTCTCACAGATGTACCCATGACATGTCTTTGTCACATCTAATACAAACTATTTATCTGTCTGCTGCTTGTAAGCAAAGATTTCTTATTGTGGGTTCTATATTATTCTTGTTTCTGTTTTTCAAATGTAAGGAACCAGAACTTTCTCTCTCCCTTGTATCACTGAAATCATGGGAAAGCTATTCCAACATGGAAAGATGAGTAGATACAAAATAGTTTTTGTATTTTACCTGTAAACTTTGGTCTACCTGGGCTTTTGTCTTCTATCGAA
Source organism: Cavia porcellus (assembly GCF_034190915.1). Classification (NCBI taxonomy): domain Eukaryota; kingdom Metazoa; phylum Chordata; class Mammalia; order Rodentia; family Caviidae; genus Cavia; species Cavia porcellus. The sequence goes on from NW_026947536.1 coordinate 1,575,404, forward strand.
GAGCAATAGCAGCCAGGATCCTCTAGGAATGTTTGGCCAAACATAATCTGGTACACGAATATTAAAGACCCAGCGTACTAAATCACAATGTGAAAAAGTTAGAGTGGGTGGGGAGTAGCAAGAGAGTACAAGGATATGGCAGGGTCCCAAACTGAGCAGAGTGCTGGAACTCAATGGATGTGGAAATTGTACAAATTGGTGATGTGATGACGTGCTACTGAATTGAATTGGTTGAAATGCATGATATCTTAACTTTTAATTAAAATTACCTTAGAATTTGATGTTGAGAATAATTATAGACATAGGAATAAAAATCAAAACTGAAAGAAATACAAGGGGATGGGTTACAAGGGAATGGGAAGGGAAAAGCAGGTGCTTTGCAGGACTTGGCCTAAGTGGAGTTCAAGACACCTGTCATCGTATGAGTAAAAGTTCCAGTTATGGAATTCCTTAAGACAGGGTGCCTGACCTTAATTTTCACTTTGGTCCCAGAGCTAGTGAGGTCACTGGAGGTGCAGATGACCAAAGCTCTGCAATTGGGACTTGAGGTTAGTCAGGTACCAGCCCTGCATCAGCAGGAGAACAATCACCAACTGTACTTGCTACTTGCAGGCCCCAGAACTTCCCAGTGCCTGTCACAGACAACTCTGTGCACAAATCCACCCAAGCAAAGTTTCTCATTCAGCTTTGACCAACTCATTTCTGCATGCCTCAGGGTTGCAGGAGGACCCAAGACTGGCAGTCTTTCTCCTTGTCAAGTGTCCCATGCACTCCTCAGAGCAACACAGGCCAAAGTCAAAATCTTCTGAAGGTAGTGCTCAGGTTCAGTGAGCTCAGGTTGGTCCAATTCAGCTGGGACATCTTGTAGAATTGGAAACCAGCCTCCTGCCCCAGTTGCAGAGAGCTAAGCCCAGCCTTCTCTCTGCCTTGAATGGGATAGTGCTGGCCCAGGAAGCCTTCCCCTGCTGGTAGCAGTCCCTAAAAGTGCTGTGACCACCTGTCCTCCACTCTTTAGGAAACCATGAAATCCATCTTCCTTTCCCAACCTCGTGGTGTTGTCTCTGTGAGAAAGAGAATGGTGTCTACGGTGTTACTCTATTGTGCTTACTCTACAGGGTTGGTGCACTGTAAATATCTGTGAAGTGAGTGGTCAGAGGGAGTCTGTTATGCCTGCCATTCCTTCCTCTTCAGTTCATATAGTGATGGATCATTCCATTCTGTGAGCTTTCTGGGGACACCCCTTCCCCTATTATGTGTTCATTCATATATACAGATGCCAGGAGGTTAGGCACATTCACAGTAATGTGGGTAGTACCTGATCTGTTCTTTAGAGGGACTTGTGTCCAGGATAACATGGAATCACAAGAGAACAGTGGCCACATTTGCTCTGGCCATTGCATCATGGTCACAGCCTAGGAAATGGGTGGTTAAAGGCACTCACCATCTCCTTTTATGATGTCCATGTGAACCTGTATCCTATGGTATCCCACAGAGATTCCTGTGGTGGATATCTTGGAAGCCCATTGAACGACTCTCCAGTGTCTTTCAAAATGAAGAGAACAGCTTCACTCAAGTGACAGATCCATGGTAGGAGGCAAGGCTTCTCCAAGGTTAAGAAAAACCAACAGTGCTGACAGGATCACAGCTCTGAGAAGAAAGATCTGGATTTAGAACGAAATCCTCCTCCTGACTTCCTATGTAAACCTAGACAAGACAACATTCCTCAGGTCTTTCACAGAGTGTCCCCATGCACTATAGAGGTCATCCTGGCATCTACTTCCTAGGGACATTATCACCAGTCTGAGATGACAATTGTAATGCCTGTTGGCTAGTGTCTTGTGTACATAGTGTACAGAATTAGAGGTTAAATCCAGGAATGGGTGTGATATACGTGGAATACAGTCCTGCCTGGTGGTAGAAATGACACTGCCCTCCTGGACATATTCCCTGGTGGCATCATGAGGGGGCAGAAGTTTTTCAATTCAATCATCTTTATGTTCCCTAAGCATCACAATTTCTTCTATGTACTGGTGCTATGGCCTCGAGTCAGGACCTCACACAGGCTATGCAAGCACTATGGATGGAGTTGCACCCCCAAATCTTCTGGCATTGCTTCTACATTCACACCTGTGTGAATTAGCACTCCCATGACCTGACTCCTACTCAATAGCTGACAGATGACCTTCTGATGCCAAAAGCTGAGTAGCCCATTCCCTACATTATGAGCTTCACTTAGTGAATTATTATTATTATTATTATTATTAGTGTTGTTATATTGCATTAGCAGTGCTGAAATTGAGCCCAGGGCCTCATGCATGGTAAGCAAGTACTCTACACTGTGCTCTCTCCCCAGATCCTGAGTCACTCTTAAATAACTGAATATGGCAGACATCATGTGATGCGAATACTAAGGTTCACACATTAAAATAACGGTGACCCATCATCTGTTCTTTCCCTGTTATGTTCTCTCTTACATTTTAGTATTCATTTTTCTCCCTCTCTGGATCTCTGGCTGTGGGGAAGCCACTACTATCTCTGAAGCTTGCAAGAGTAGAGGCTGATGAGCTTTGAGTGAAAAAAGGGAAAATGGTCCAAAAGGCATCAGACTTTTGCCTTGGGTCCTGCCTGTCAGCAAGGGACAGAGCCTGAGAGCAAATTCTGCCCTAGTGCCATCTCCCCTGAGCCTGTCTTCACAGACATATGATGGTAACAGACCCAGCAAAGCCTCCTGGATTCCTGATACACAGCAACTCTGAGAGAACAGAGTTTATCTCTTATATGAACTGACCTGTCTTCTATCACACATGTCTTGTCATATTTTCAAAATGTATGTAATGACTGGACAAAATTTGACCTCTCTGCCTTCTTTCACCAATCATAATCATTAAAGATTATGTACAGTGAGATTACTGTACAGTGGATTTTCTTTAATAGGTTCTCACTTCATGGTTTGCTGTGGTTTGTTTATTCATTCAAATGTTATTGGTTATTCACATTGCAGTTTTCAGTTATTGCAAACAAAGTTGATGTTAATATCTTATAAAATTCTCTTCATGACATAGAGAGGATTGTATGCACAGAATCCTAAGATAGTCAGGTGAGTTAATCTGAAATTAACTGTTAAAATGATATCTGAAGTGAATGTACCACAAGCAAGAGAGAAGAAATTTCCTTTCTGCACTTCCTCACCGATACCAGTGTGTTTTGCCCAAAAAAAGAAAGTCTGCTTTTGTGCTCTTCAAAACATAAACAGGGTTACTCTTGTGGAATGAATATTCGCTACCTGATAATTGATAATGATAGGAGGTATGTAGAACTGGGAAGGGTTCATGTGACTGCCAAGGGCATGTTGAAGGCCTTAGAAGTGATAGACTTGTGAATCCTATGGAGGACTTGGAATCACAGCTGGCTCCTGTGGAAGTCACACTGCATGACCCAGGGAGTACTGACTTCTCCTGAAGTTAAGGCCCCATGACAAGAACAGTCCCTGTGAGAATTCCTTGGTATTGTATGACAGGCATACTACTTGACAGAAGATGGAGGTGGAGGAACCCCTAGCCCAAGGAGAGGTACTCAGGGGACTGCTCCTCTCGACCCACAATACATGTGTACAATCTAGACAACTTTGGAATATGGTAGTGGCCGAAAGAGTTAAAGCAAAATGTCAGTGAAATGGTCCCACCATGGGTGTTATACCTGTTGGAAAATGACAAAAAAAAAAGGCAAAATGCAATCTCAAACATCTAGTCCATCAGGAGCAAGACCAACAGACATTGAAATAGAGGACTTTAAAAGTCATAAATCAGAAACCTCAAAAGATAGCAAATAAGTAAAGAAACAAATCTATGATGCTATAGAGGAAATAGAATTAGAAATAATGTCTCATGTAAAGAAATAACAGAAATAACAACTATAGAAAACTAGTTGCTCAACATAGCTAGAGAAGAAATAGATAAAACAAAAATACAGGATCGTGGTAAATTGAAACTATGAATGAACAATGTAGAAAACAAGCAGAATCTATGAAACATATGCAAAGAGATAGTCAAAAAACAAAAAAAATATATTGAAAGCTGACAAAACCATTTAAATGAAGCTGAGGATAGAATTTCATAATTTGAGGACAGTATTGCAGGGAGTGATAATGAATATGTAGAACATATAAAAATAAGAAAGCATCATGAAATGACAATCTAGCAGCTTCAACATGATGCCAAGAGAAGCAATGTAAGACTAATAGACATCAGTGAAGATGCAGGAGTCAATGAAAATGACATAACTAAGCTATTCACATAAATAATAACAGAAAAATTTCCAAACATGAGGAAAATTCTGATATACAAATAAGAGACACAAAGTGCCAAACAGTCACAACAAACATAAGTCTATGCTCAAACATATAATAATTAAGATCCCAGACATACAGCATAAAAACAGAATACTGAAACTGTTACAAAAAAGACACAACTTACCTGTCTAGGAAAGACCATGATTATTATTAAGGCAAAATTTTCAGCACAAACCTTCAGGTTAAGACGAGCATGGAGTGAACAATTTCAAGCCCTAACAGAAAACAACTTTCAACCTAGAATGATGTTCCCAGAAAAAGTGTCTTTCAAATTTAATGGAGAAACAAGATACTTCAGTGACAAAGAACAATTGAAGAAATTCATGTCCACCAAACCAACACTAGAAGGATTACTGAAAGACATGCTAGATAGAGAAAAAATGACCACAATCTCCAGAACAACAGAAAGAAATGATCAGGCTGGGCAAGAAATTGAACAAGGGAGAAAAGCAGGAAATCAACAACAGGAAAACAACATGGCAAAGTCAAGCCAGTACATATCAGTGATATCCATGAAGGTAAATGGGCATAACTCACCTATAAAAAGAATCAGGTTGACAGAATGGATCAAAAAACAGGACCTCACAATATGTTGTATACAACAAACACATCTTACTCAAAATTCATAGATTAAAAGACAAAGGATGGAAAACAGTTTTCCATGAAACAGGAACCCAGAAAAAAGCAAGGTAGCTATTCTGTTTGTAGAAAATGTGAACTTTAAACCTAAAATGTTTAAAGGAGTTAAAGAAGGCCACTACATACATGTAAATGAGAAACTGCAAGAGGAAGAATTACAAATATATATGCACCAAATACAGGAGCACACAACTATATAAGGCAAATACTAATGAACATGAAAAACCAAACACAAGTATATAATTGCAATAGGAGACTTTAACACCCCACTGTTAGAGATAGATCAACAAGACAAAAAGTAAACAAAAAAATAACAGCACTGAATAATACCTGTGAGCAAATGGACTTGATGGATGGATGTTTATAGATTGTTCCACCCAACCACATCATAATTTATATTAGAATACACATTCTTCTAAGCTGTACATGGGACCTTCTCCAAAATAGATCATATATTAACTGATACAGCATGCTTAACTAAATGCAAAAGGGACAAAATTATCCCATGCATAATAGCAGACCATATCTCAGTAAAATTGGAAATCAATGGCAAAAAAGTGCAAAGCCTTCATATACATGGAAATTCAATAACAACTTTCTGAATAACCAGTGTGTTACAGATGAAATTAAAGGGCAAACAAAACAATACTTTCAATACAATGAAAACTCAGATACAACATACTGTAACCTGTGGAATGCAATGAAAGAAGTCTTCAGAGGGAAATATATAACAATAAATAGTCACATGAACAAAATGGAATGAACACAAATAAATAACCTAATGCTACATCCCAAGTTTCTAGAAAAGGAGCAACTCAAACCCAACACTATTAGAAGAGAGGAAATTGTAATGATTAGAGCAGAAATTAATGAAATTGAAACTAAAAAAAGTTACAAAAAATTAAGGAATCAGCTGGGGGTTTTTTGAGAGAAAAAACAAAATTGACAATCCCCTGGCCAGCGTTATCAAGAAAAAGAAAGAAAAAACTAAAATCCATCCAATAATGACTGAAAAGAGGGAAATTACTAAAGATTCCATGGAAATTCAAAAGATCATGAATACCTACTCTGAAAATTTCTATTCACATAGGGTAGAAAACACAGAGGAAATGGACAGATTTCTAACAACATGAAATATCAATGCTCAATGAAGAAGATAAAACAACTTTGAATATCCCAGCATCAGCTACTGAAATTGAAAACAATTTAAAAACTTACCAACAAACAAAAGCCCAGGTTCTGATGAATTCATGGCTGAATTCCATACAATGTTTAGAGAAGACCTAACTTCAATACTCCTGAAACTCTTCAATGAAATTGAAAGAGAATCAGTCCTCCCTAACTTCATTCTTGGAAGCAAGTATCACTCTGATACCAAAATAAGAAAAAGACCCAACCAATAAGAAGAACTAAAGGCCAATCTCACTAATGAACATTCATGCAGAGATTCTCAATAAAATATTAGCAAATAGAATGCCGCAAATCAGCAAGAAGATTTTACACCATGACCAAGTGGGAATAGAGGAATGGTTCAAAATATGTCAATAAATGAAATACTCCACATCAACAGAGCTAAAACTAAAAATCACATGATCATCTCAAAAGAGGCAGAAAAAGCTGAAAAGCCTACGGAAACTTGGAATAGATGGTATCTACCTCAATCTCATAAAGACCATTGATGACAAACCTATGGCCCACATTATACTAAATGGACAAAAATTGAAAGCCTTCACACTAAAATCAGGAAGAAGACAAAGATGTCCACTATCACAACTCCGAATCAATATAGTTCTGCAAATATTATTCAGAGCAATGAGACAAGAGGGTGAAGTAAAAGGAAAAAAATAAGAAGTTAAATTATCATTACTTGCAGAAAACATGATACTCCATGTAGAAGACCCAAAAAAATCCATTAAAAGGCTACTAAATGTAATAAACAAATTCAGCAGCAGAGCTGGATGCAAAAGGAACACTCAAAAAAATCAATAGCATTCCTGTACACAAATGCCATGAGAGAGAAATTATGGAAATATCACCTTTCATAATAGCACCTAAAGTAATGAAATAGTAATCAACCTAGCCAAGAATATAAAAGGGTTATGTGCTGATAATTATAATACTCTTAAAAAAAGGTTGAGGAGGATATTAGAAAATTGAGGGATGTTCCTTGATTGTGGTTAGGAACAACCAACACTGTGAAAATGGCCATACTCCCAAAACTGTTACACAGATTCAATTCAATCCCAATCAAAATACCATTAACATACCTTGAAGATCGAGAGAAAATATTCCTACAATTCATCTGGAAACAGAAGAAACGTAGAATAGCAAAGGGAATTTTGGGTAACAAAGGCAAGACAGGAGGGATCTCAATTCCTAACTTAAAACTATACTACAGAGTCACAGTAATAAAAATCAACATAGTACTGGCAGATACCTGAGGATCAATGGAATAAATTAGAATATGCAAACACTACCAGCCACATTACATATGACAAACAGACTCCATAATAAATGGTATTGGAAAAATTGGCTTTCCACATTTTGAACACTGAAACTACACTCATGTTTAGCACCATACACTAAACTAAAGTCCAAACAGATCAAGGATCTAAATATTAAAAAGGAAACACTAAATCAACTGGAGAACAAGGTAGGTAGAAATCTTGGGGACATTGGGGTTGGCAGAGAATTTGTGAATAAAATGCAAACCACATAGGAAATTCTTCAAAGAATCAACAACTGGGATCTCATATTATTAAAACTTTTTTGCACTTCAAAAGAAATCAACAACTAAGTGAAAAGTAAACTCACAAAATGGGGAAGAATTTTAGCAAACAGCCACTCAGAAAAGGGACTTATATCCAGAACATATAAAGAACTGAAAAACTTCAAGCCCCCCAAATTTGAAGACCATCTCCACAAATGGGCATCAAAAATAAACAAACTGTTCTCAGACGAAGATATACAAATGGCAAATAAATATATAAAAAAATGTTCACTATTAATGATCATTTGAGAAATGCACATTAAGACAGCATTGAGATTTCCTCTCACTCCAGAAAGAATGGCTGCCATCAAGAAATCAACTGATAACAAATGTCGGTGAGACTGTGGGGAAAAGGAACATCAAGAATTACCCCTGTGTTCCTGGGGTAAATCCCACTTGGTCATGGTGTATAATCTTCTTGATGATTTGATGGGAGTGCAGACTGGTGCAACCACTGTGAAAATCAGTATTGAGATTCCTCAAAAAACTAGGATTGGAAGTTCCATTCAATCCAGTTATTCCTTTCCTGGGCATTTTCACAGAAAATCTGAAAATGTCATGTCACAGTGATATATGTGCACCTATGTTCATAGCAGCACAATAGGTGATAGCTAAGTCTTGAAAACAACCAAAATGGTCATCAGCTGCAGAGTGGGTGAAAAATGTATTTTTATACATTTTTACTACTACTCAGATATAGAAAAGGATGGTCTTGAGTTCTTTATAGGTAAATGGAGGAAACTTGAGAATATACTCATAAGTGAAATAAACAACACTCACAGTAGTAAATATCACATTGTGTCTATGGTGTAAAACATATTTAAAAATGATGAAGTAATATGATCCAAAATGTATAATAGATAATGTAAAGAAGAAAGGAGACTGCTTTAAAGGGTATAATGATATGTATAGTGTGTAAGATAGATGTCCATATTACTAAATTTCTGTTAATCATTGATAAGAAAGGTTTGCACTGTAAATGTTTGGGTGATTAGCCACTTTTTATGCTTTTTTTGTAACTTTAACTATTATTTTTAAGATGACAATACGTAATGTATCAACTAGCGATTTTATGATGTTAACTTTATTGAGATCTGTATGCTACCTTTTTTATTGTTTCTTTTAATAAAAAAATTATTTTAAAGAAATGGATGCAGAGTTCTCTGCCCTCCAGGCCTTGCAGCAAGACCTGCACATGCAGTGGAGAGAATCCTTGGGATCCACTTCACTCTGGGTGGCCATAAGCTGCACTGTGGTGGGATTAGTGGTATTATGCTTTACATTTCTTGTGGTTGTGGTCTTTGTGTGCATGAGTCCACAATATGGGGCACTTACAATAAGCATATTTTCCCTGATCTTTGAGGTGGTGGAATGTGGGAAACCACTTCACATTATTTCAACCCCAAAGGCTTTGAGGACTGTATGGAACTGACCCAAATGAATAGCATATGCACAGCATGCACACAAGTCTATAAGCAGAACTTAGCATAGACAGCCATGGATGCACTAAGGTTTGTGACAGTATGCATGAATGTAATGCCTAATGATGGATGACATATCCATGCTGGATAATAAAGATGCTTGTTTATTGCTCTTGCTAATGTTGGCTCTGTGTGGTTTCTTCTCCTTTTACCCACAAAAATATCCATTCACCACCCTATCTCTGAGAAAATCTCATACCACAGACACAGGGAACTTTCATACCCCACAGAACTAAAGCCTCTGTCCCCTGTTCCAAGGCACACATAACATCTTGAAGCCCAAATCTCTTTTGGGGTACAGCTTTAGAAAAGAGACAAGTTTCAAGCCTGCACCTTGAAGATCAATTCCTAAGCCCTGTGACAAACATCTGCCTCACTTCCATCCCTCCTCTGTATGCACAGAGCATTAAAGATCTAAAATGTTCTGACCTTGACCTGGAATGCAGTTCCCCAAGCAGCAGATGCACAGTCTTCAAGAAGACTGGTCAGACAATGGGCTCAGATGAGTCAATCCCGAGGCTGAATGCCAAGGACAATGTTATCTTTTGACCCCACTGTCACACAGTGGAGCTACTTACCAGAATATCTTAGCCTCCCTTGATTCCTGAACCCATGGGGACTCACTTTTCCTGTGGTTCATAGTGTGTTAAAACCAGGCACAGTGTTAATGTGTGTTAGGGAGAACCCATGCCCATCACAACCCCTACTGAAATCAGCTCGTTATGTACTCTGCAAGGCACCTATTCTTATAATGTCACATATAAAGTATGTTGATAAAATGCATGTTGAATGCCCTACTAGCCATCTCCACCAAGCCAGCTTGGCAGCAGCTCAGCCTTCAAACCTCCATTGGGCAGATGGGGGGGAAGTAGAGGAAGACAGGGGCTTTCTCTGCCAAGACAGAAAATATAGAAGGACAAGAGGCACCTCCAGCTGTAAGTGTTACACCCACTTCTGAGCCTGTATCCTGAGGCCAGAGAGAAGACTGCTATTTTGATCACTTTGCTAGAAATCAGAAGTCTGAGCAGAGCTACAAAGGCTGGACTTGATAGCCCAACTGAGGGCTCCTCCAGAAGATTTGTCTGCATTTTGTTTTCACTTTCTGTTCCATGACTTAGACGTCACCAGCTGTTGACAGTGTGGGTTCACTTGTCTTCCCAAATGAGCTGCTTCTGGGGATCTTGGGTAGTCAGCACACAGTGAGATCTCTATGTGTCTCTGTCAGGTTTTGCATAGAGCAAAGTATAAAAGTGCAGTTCCCATGATAGTAAGGTTGGCGCCAAAATTCCATTAGTGAGGTCTTAGTTTGAGGACAGCTGATGCTTTGATCTTCAGGTTTGCATGTGCATGATGGACTCAGTGCTGGCCAGGGAGAGTGTGTCCTTCCTGCATGAGGTTTTTCATCAGTTGTGCTTTTATTCCCACATATCAGAAGTGGATTTTCTTGCTGTGTGTTTTGCTTATAAATTATCATACTTTTTATTAGTAGCTATTTACAGTGTGTACTGATTATGTTTTTGATAGGTCAATGGCACATGTGATGGATAGAATGGAAGTTAGGCCCTACCTTGTGCACAGTGGTGCAGTCCATCAACTCGTGACTGTTCTCAATGTTGCAGGCATTGAGAACCTAGCTCAGGGCCAAGCCATTGCCAGCACAAAGCACTGTTTGTCAGGATTGTTCTTTCTTTATGATCATTACAGTGGGTATGATGCAATATTTGGAAGCTTAGTCCAGCCCTAACCCTAACTCTAACCAGAAACCTAAATCTATCTAATCCTAAAAAATCACTACCAGGATTCTCTGGGCAAAGAAAACTTGATGGCATTGATGTGGGAAATGTAACATAAGTTAATTATAAGGACATAAGATCACTGGTGTCTGGGGTGGAGCAGCAGGGGAAAGTAAAAAAAAAAGATTGTGTAAAAATTTGAAGAACATTCTGGAATAGGAGAGTGGGGAAACCCACACAACATTGAGAATACACTGAATGACAGCAAGCTGATTACTTTAAACTTCATTAAAATGTTAAATTTTATTTAGTTTGTTCTTTCACTAACAAATCTCTGAGAAATAAGAGTAGTGATGAATACAATGATAAATAAAACTGGAAGAGAGGGGAATGGCAGGTTTGGGTCAAGAGCTGCCCACAGTTAGAACTCAAGAGATGACTCCTGCTGTGGAGCACCCAGGAGGTCCAGCTATGCAGCTGATGGACAAGGGAATCCAGGTGCTGGCTTTTGCTGTGGGGCCAGAGCTGGTGAGGGAGCTGCAGGTGGAGATGGCACAAGGTCAGGAGGTGCAACTTATGCATGGACTGAAACTGGCCCTGTAATTTCAGGAAGAGAAAATATCACCAACTGCTCATGGATTTCTTGGGGCAAAACCTTCCCACTGCCTGTCAGAGGCAGCTGTGTGCACAAGCTCAGCTCTAGCACAGCCTCCCTGACTACATCTCCACATTGACTGCTGAGGATCTCATGCTCCTTGGTCACACAGCCTTTGGGCACTTTGCTGAGTTCCAAGGCATATCCACTGCCCACAAGCCCATAAACTCTGGAGCTCAGGCCTGGGAGGTTCAGGATGCTCTAGCTATTCCTGAAGAAGCTTAACCTGGGGATCTACATGGAAGTACAGTTCCAATGAAGACTCAAGCTAAGAAGATGTAGACCTGGGGCAGAAGGGAGCCAGCTGAGTGAGAGGCCTGATCTACCTGGGCAACTCATCTTTGGGGGGGTGTAGGCCTTCTGCCCAGTCTGTACAGCATCCAGCCACAGCCTCTCCCACCCACAGTGGGGCATTTGGGGCCCAAGGAGCCCTTAGAGGCTGAAAGAAGTCTCTGTGAGAGGGAGACCTTGCATAGTTGTATCACATTGGTACTTTCTGACACATTGTCTCCATGCCCCTCACCAGTGCAGTCAGCTTGGTGAAGGCAGTGACTGGTATATGCCATGTCTTTGCAATCAATGGATCAGGGCTGCTGCTCCATGAATATCTGAGAAGTGAGAGGTCAGTCGGTATCTGTCTTGCCTCTCTGCAGTCTCTAGCTTAGGCAGTGATCCCTTGCTTTACCCACTTATGCATGGTCTGTACCCACACCAAGGGAGACCTGGGGTCCATAAAAATTACTTTTAGGTGAGCAATATCTGTTCTGCTGCAAATGGTGACTCTGTGGTCTCCAAAGAACATTGTAACTCAAAAGGGCAGGAGTTGTATTTGCTCTGCTTTCAAGGACATGGCCAATACCCAGAAATGTGTCTGCACACAGTGTGTCTTCATGTGTATTTGTAGAATAATTAAACCTATTTGATCTTCCATGATATCTGACAATCATGGATTCTTTGTTGTACTCAGGCTTTCCTGTGTTGAACAAACCCTGAAGCCCATATAGTGACTCTCCAATCTCCTTTCCAAAGAATAGAAAGCTTTCCCCAAGTGCTGGTCAGTAAAGGGGATATAAGATCATTCATGGGAATCAGCACAGCCTCTACTGTATGTCTTCATGGGGCCAAGGCCACAGCTAACCACTTTGCATGGAGCCCCCATTTCATCCTCAGTGACCCTGAGTTCTCAATCCACTCAGCACCTTATCCTTCAGCATTTTAAACTGAGATTGAGTGATGAACTTGCACATGGCCAGGACCTGAATCTGCAGGTGGCTAAGTCTCCCTAGGCTGCTAAGTTAAGAACTCACCTTCACAGCTTTGGTGCCTGAAGGGCTGAGATGTCAGCCATGGAGGAAGCCAGAGAGGAATGGCCGGACCTGGGGCAGCTGACGAGGAAGGCTAAGTCTGGAGTCTCTTTCAGGCTGTGAGGTCCATCTGCCTGCACCTGGCTAGCTGTACAGACATCTTCCAGGCTCTCTGCTGGCTGACTTCTGATCTGTGATGACACAGTGGGGAGACATGGAACTGGTGTCGTGCACATGACTTCTCAGAAGGTTTGGAGCTGATGCAAAGCTCACACTTTAAATGGTCCACAGAGGCTTATGCTACAGGGCTCACTAAGGAATACTACCATGCTCACATCACTTCAATAGAGGAGAGGCAGAATAGAAGTCTATGCATTAACAAAACCTATGAGTCTTAAGACGGCCTCCAATTTTAGAGATGAGAAAATGGAGGATCATTCTGGATGTCCGGATCCATTAATGAGGCCCCACAGAATGTTCCCCAGTTTCCTGATAGAATGTCCCCAGGAAGGAATTAAGTTACCCTTCCATAGCCATGGAAAGTGAGCAGCTGTGTTCACTGCTCTTTTCTTGTGCTCATTTAGCCCTGAGGCTCCTATGATAGGAACTGTGGTGCCTGAAAAATTCCTGTAAGACAAGTGCCAGAGAAATGGACAGAGTGGACTGACATTTGAGGTGAGCACATCTGTGGTGAGTTGATGATGGGTAAGAGCTGGAGATACGGTGGAGAGGCAGCCAGCTAATGGTCCATGGACACCAGGCCTAGGGCTGAAAATGAGATGCAATGGCAGAATTCAATCATGCCAAGAAATGAAGTGACTTTGTGTTTGTGTCCCATTTCCCCTTCTCCCACCAGTGTGTGCACAATGACCTTGCCTGTGACAGGTAGACGCTGAGTAGAGAGGATATGGTATTTGAGCACTTGGAGTCTAGATTCCTTGAGAGCAGGACCACAGGCGCAGTGTTTAACAAGTCCTGGATGGATGTGCTTAAATGGTTAATCTGACCCTAAATTCCCCTCATTACTCTATGGGCCGCTATACAGTCCCTTCTGCTGACACATCCTGCATCAGAGCAGATATCTATTGTTATTGTGGGTACCATGTTGGGAGCAGGGACATGTCACACAGGGCCCAGTTGCCAACTCCATGCCAATGTCCTGTGTACAGCTCTGTTGGACCAGAGCCCCAAAACCTGGAGAAAGCCTGAGGCTCTGAGAAACCACAGGATTCACTTTGTTAAACAACATAAACTTATGTTCCTCAAAGACAAAAAGCACTGTCCCAGACTTCTACCCAGGAGGACAGGAGATGTCTCTGGAGGCTGTGGATAAACATGGCCACTGCCTTTCTCCTCCAGCCAGCCCTGCCCTAGATGGGAATGGGAATGTGACAGTGGCCCAGGCTCAGTTTCCCTGTCCCTGCCCAGGAGCATCTGCCCTCAGTGCCTGTCCTCAGACACCCTCACACTGATGACCTAGGGAGGGAATTGTTTATGCAGACTTACAGTGGAGGCCAGGCCTAAATAGCCTTGTCCTGGAATCTGTGTCTCTGAGTAGCTGGTGGCAGAGCCAAGGGACATCTGTCCTAGGCTCCCTCTTCTGCCTGGATGCCTGGGGACTAGGTCTGGTGAATCCTGTCCTGTGCTGCCTTTGATGGTTGGGCAGTTCCCAGTGAGCATCCTGAAGTATCTTGGCTGAATGAACCATCCTCTCACTTGTCCCCAGGTTGTTTTCCCATGGCGGGTTCTGAGGCTGGGGTTTTGAGGCCTGGGAATGCAGCATAACCTATTGACTGATCACTCTCTCTAGCCAAGTCCCTGTGAAGGCCAGCTGTCACTAGGCCAAGATGCTTGGTGACCAGATCCTTCAGAGTTCTGTTTAGATCCATTGCCAAGCAAATGAGGTCATACCCTAGGGTCCATACCTGGGCTGCTACCTCTGATGCCCAATTTATTTTTATTGTGGAATAAATCTGTTCTCCTTAGAAAGAGTAGGTGAAAAACTGGAAAACTGAGTGTGGTTTTACACTTTGCTACACTTTGAAAATTTAAATGCAGCAAACATATAGATGCTTCAGATGTGGCAGGCACGGTGCCAAGCACACAATTCCATCCAAAGGGTCCATTGTCTCTGAAGATGAGGTGTTCAGTGTCTTCACTTAGAGATCTGTCACACTTTCAGGTGACTTGCTTTCCTGGGCATATGTTAGTTTCATTTCAATTAAATTAGGGAGCATGGAGACGTTCCCAGATTGCCTGTAATATTTTTTCTTGAAGGATGTGAATGTTTCATGTTAAAATTCCACAGTCCAGGGAAGGAGGATTCCTAGAAAGTCTTGCTCTCACATGCCTATGAATGATTACTTATGAGTCCTTGGATGTTTACCTCAGCCACACACTGTAGTGATCCATACTCTGACAGCCTGTGAGGGGGGACAGCAGGTGGTGAGAGCAAGGGAAGGCTTTGCAAGTCCATGAACATAATTGGCCCATGTGGATGAAGGACACATGCGTGTCACTCCTGGAAAACTTGTCTCCTAGCAGCTGCTATCACTTCCTGTCCCCCCATCCCAAACAGACCATGAGCTTTATGTCCCTCCTGGGTAGTGTGCCTTTCCTGTAGGTGATGGTGCTGAGCCTCTTTAGTGGCAATGCTTTTTGCTTGGTATACTTCAAGCAGTGTCTCCATGCTGGGGTCCCCCTGTGCTGTCACTACCTGCTATTATGGGGCTGAACCAAACAACTGCGACTTGTTCATGCATGTGTCACCTATGTGCTATTGGGGATTTGTTCTGTTTATGGCTTGATTCTTGAAAGTAAGGTACCATAGCAATTTTTATTCATGTTCTTGTGTGTATATGTTTTATTTCAAAGAAAAGTGTTTGAATGTGAAAGTACTGGATCATATTTCTGTTGTGTGGCTACCTTTGTAAATTCTTAAAGTATCGTTGGAAGTAGTTGATTCAAGCAGAGTTAAGTGGTTGACTTTTGTTCTGTTTTGTTTTATTATGCTATAGTATGCCATGCTATGTTATGTTCCACTATGTTATGTGTTGGTTACAATTTGAAACTCCTTCGGCATGTTTTCAGTGTTTTCTGATTTGACTTTGAATAATCAACCTGAGAAAATATAAGAATATAACATAATCTGACTAATTTTGCTTTGGAGAAAATTTAAAAAGGAAAACCCAGTCAGGGATGTTGGTGCACACCTGTCATTCCAGCACCCAGAATGTTGAGGCAGGGGGATTGTAGTGAGTTTGAGATCAGTCTCAGCTACAAAGTAAGATGAAGACCAGCCTGAACTGCATAGCAAAGCCTTTTCTAAAAACAAAATAAAGAAAGAAAGAAAGAAAGGAAGGAAGGAAGAAAGATGAAATAAGATAAAAATGAAAAGTCAAAAGTTACCTGTCAATTGAGAAATCAAATCTTTGTGAGGTTTTCTTGACTATGTGTTTTAGTTAACACAATTAGCATAAGATTCACCATCATGTAGGCATTGATGCTCTACCTGGTGTTTGTATTGTTTTAATTTTTTAAAGTTTTTACTGAAATGAGTGCAGATATGCTACTGAATATACCCTCTTAGGATATGAGTAGCTCAGTATGAAGAGAATTTGATCATTCTTATTTTTTCTGTCCTAAATATATATTTTTAACAAGAATTTAATCAAGGGATTACTATCTTTTTTGAAATAATGATAAGAATCTTATAAAGATACTGTTTTTGAGTGTATAAAATGGTAAAAATGATTATAGATTAATAGTGGTTAACGTACCTTGCACTGGGATTTCTGGAATTTCTAAATGATGGATATTTTCATACATTTGTAAAATTATTTACAAATTTTAATACATGGTCTTACTAATTTTCTAAGTTTCCCAGGCTAGGCTTAAATTTTTCCTCATTCTTCCTCACCCTCCCAGAGTGCTGGGATTACAGGTGTACATTATCCTGCATTGGCAATTGATAGCAATGTTGTGTATTCATGGAATAAAATGTTCAGCTTTGGTTTTTAGACACTTTGCAGAAAGAGTCGATCTACTTAAGCTATCTGCTCCCTTCCTAGCCTGCAGTTTCTTTCACAGAGAGTAAGACTGAAAATCCCATTAACACTGTTTTGGATTCTCTGCTTTTTAACTGTGGTCAGCATGTGCTTCAGAGCATCACTCTAATTGCCTTCTCCACTGGGACTGAGGTTTGGTGTCCTTGAAGCACATTCTCTTTTTATTTGATCCCTCCTGGAATTTGATTATTGTTTGAATTCAGACCCCCAGAAAGGTGTGAAAGTTAAAGCTACTTGGGGCACCCTGCCCTCCAGAAGGCCAGGCCAGTGTAAAACATTATTTTCCCTGCAGTCCTACTTTCCAAGGCTTTGTTTTGGTTTTTCAATATTGATTCTTGTTTCTAATTTTTGCTCTGTTCACCAGTGTGTCTGTCCCTGATGTCTGTGGGTCAGTGACATCAAAGGAAACCACACATCCATTAAGGGTCATATTTCATTTTACTTAGGGATGCAGCCATTTTCTTTGGTATCCTCAAACTAACCCTACAGTGTATATTCTTGTGAGTAACTACTTTCAGTTATTTAGTCTTTTAAGCAAAATATTCTCATCATGCTGCTTCTACTGAAGGAAACTGTAGCAGCCATGAGCCCATCTCTTTTTTCAGGCTCTATACCTTGACCAGCCTGCAGTGTCCCCATTTTCTGAACTGCTTCACAGCTGTGGTGAGTCCACATGAAGCAATTGACATCTGCACCTGAGTGGAAGACATTCAGTCAAGGTGGGCACCGTAACAGGATGATCTTCTTGAACAAAGGTCCCCAGAGTGAGATAGGGGGCCTGCAGGTAGGAGCTCTGGAAGCAGGGCCATTCCAGCGATCTCCTGTCCAGCCTGCAAGCTGTGCTGCTTTGGTGAGAAGCTGACTCATGGATCAGCAGGCCTGAATCTGGGCCTTTCTTGTCATGGTTCCGGCTAGGTGTCATGGTGTCCAGCACCTCTGCCTGGTCCATCTTCTCCACTTTTAGATCTCAACAGAGATCTGCACAGCTTTGGGCTTCCTCTTCCAGGCTGTCACTCTATGTAGAAACTTCAGCTGTGAAATCTGTGACTATGAAACTCAACCTGTATACATTTAACCTGGAAATTCAGCATCTAAGGCTTCATTATAAAGAATGAGGCTGACAACACCCATATTCTCTTCTTACTCAGCTTAGCTGTGAATAGTTAGAAACCACTGAATGTACCACAGCACATACATACTTCGAATATCTATCTATCTATATATGTGTGTGTAAAGGAGTATTGATATTCAGAAAGGTAACATTCTGTTTATCACTATCTCCAACACATGCAGAGCCCTTCCATGGTGCAGTGGCACTAGAAGCCATCCTAGAAGCCACCATGTGCATCTGTGCCTACTACTACCAGAGGACAGCAAGAGATTTGGTTCAGTGTTTATTTTTCCAGCAAGGAAGGCCTGAATCATCCTGCTGCCAGGCAGCTCAGGGAGTGGGCAGCATGCAGAGGAGCCCACCACTGCCTGCCTTACACCCCTTTCCCCCACTGTATCCATGCTACAGCCCTGCTAGGGTGCAGCCAAGACACTGCCTCCTCAGCCCCAGGATCCTCAGTTCCTGGGTCCTGGCCTCAGCCTCCACCAGGCTCAGGTGCTGCCATGTGTTCAGCTGGCATATTGGGTGGGGCACAATCTTAGCCCCACATGCACAAAGATCACTGACCACATTGACCCTGCCAGTCTCCAAATTTTGCCCCTCTAATTTCTGACTGAGGCTTTGGCATTGGATCAATACACAAAATTGTCATTACTTTTTCTTTTTGTTCTTTTTTTGTGGTTTCTTTATTTATTTAAACATATGTGTAGAATTGCATTTTGCAAAAACATTTATTTGTCTTTTCATACCTGACATAACTAAAGTTCTTACAAATTTCTACTGCACTTCAAATCCATATGCTTAAATGCTCAGAATCCAATCTGCAGCTTCATAGCATGGGGAAACAAAGCAGAAATTGAATTTGGGGATATTTCTTTGCGTTCTAGCACCTTGAAAAGAAAACCTTGACTCATGTGTTTTTACCTCCAAAGTATAGGCTTCAGTACCAACTGAATCTGCCACTGACAAAATGATTTTCCTGCATTTATTTCAAACAATCTCATTTCCCCTCAACTGGATAAGTACATTGTCTAAGATTTCTTATGCCCAAACTTGAAAAAGAAGTTCCAGTAGACAAGAGGCTGCTACCCATCCTGAAATCATGATGGGATTTTATGTAAACATATAGTCCAGGCCACACCCTGGCAGTCATGAGCTGAGAGAGGGGCAGATGGCTTGTGCAGATAGAAACACCTAGAAATAGTCAACCAGCAGCTGCAACAAGCAGGGAGCAGAGCTGCTGAGCCTTCACTGCTGGGTGATGGAATGGTGTGGTAGGTTTTGCCCTGGGTTTACTGATGTGGCTTGGTAAATCTAGGTTGTTGCAGGGATTATCCTTCCAAAGGAAAACCATGTCCATGTATCATTTATTTGCCATTTTCTTTTGCATTTATGGAATCTGCATGCATGAGATTTTATGCCTCTGCCATTGCAGACCCACTCATGGGCATTATTCCCATGTCTTGTCAAGGGCTAGTTTATTTACACAACATGCAGAGCACTTTTCTCAGCCTTATTTCTCCAGACCTGTGCATTTGCAATCATTTCTTCAAAGGAAGCTAAACAATTTAGTTTGAGAAAACTTCAACTGTGTTGCTGTGCTTCTGTGTGACTTCCTTGCTTCCAGACCTGAAAAAGGCAGTGAGTTGAACATGCTGGAGGGTTATCCCCAGAGGGACATGCTTTGTACAGCTGTGCCATGAAGGGCTGCTCATTAGTTGACTGGCCACCCTGACATCCAAATGTCCTTTCCCCAAGCTGGTCTTGGTTTTGGGAGGCATTGGACTGCAGTAGAGACTCCCTGTGCACTGGCTGGCTCTTGGAAAGACTTGTGCTGCCATGAGGTTGTCGGTTCCTAGACCTTCACCTCTGTGGCCCTGGGGTCAGTTAGTTCCAGCAACCATGCACAGCATCCTCCAGGTAGCTCTCCTTTGCACCATCTATGTGGAAGCTAGGGAGGGTCCCAGTTCCTTCCTGCTTCAAACAGTACTGTGTATCAAACTCTTGTACAGAAATCTTAAAAAGTTGTGCAAGTTTCTCTCTGGGAGAAATCTCTGTTCTTAGCCCTGCATGCTACAGGGACACCAGTGTATAGCTCTGATGGGAGCTGCGTGTCAAGGTTCTGCTCTGCACCCCATAATTTCATGTGTGCTGTTCAGCATCTGCCTTAGAACCTGCCATCGAATGGGGACAGAGCACATCTCAGGGATCTGTCCCCTGTGTGTTTCAGCTTTGGGAGGCTCAACATTTTTGGTACTTGTTGGCCATGTGTGGTGATTGCCTTTGAGTTACAAGAATTTGTCACTTTTCTCACGAACTGGACTCTTGAGACATCTTTCACACCTGTAATAACAATCATCTATCTGAATATTGATTGTACGGAAAGGTTTCTTGCTATGTTCTCTACATTAGTCTGGTTTCTGTTTTTCAAAAGTGATGTATCAGAATTTTCAGTCTCTGTTCTGTCACTGAAATAATGGGGAAGCTTTTCCAACATGAAAAGATAAGTATGTACACAATGGTCTCTACATTTTCCCTGCAGACTTTGTCTATCTGGTATTTTCTCTTCTACCAAAGAGCAAAGCAGCCAGTATCCTCCAGTAATGTTTGCCAAACAGAATCTGATGCACTGACATGAAAGATTCAGAGTAGCTAATCACATCGAGAGAAAAGTTAGAAGCACATGGGGACTAGCAGGAGAGTACAGGGCTATGGATGGGTCCAAAACAGCAGCAAGCTGAATCTCTACAGATGTGAATATTGTACAAATTAGCGATGCGCTTATGATAGGGCTACTGAGTTGAACATGTTGAAACTAATAAAATCTTAACTGTTAATTTAAATTAACTTAGAATGTAATGTTGAGAAGAATTACATAAGAATAGAAATGCAAACTGAAAGAAATACAAGAGGCACAAGGGGAGGGAAGGGAAAGGCAATACTTTGCAGGACTTGGCCCTGTGCAGAGCTCAGGATGTCTACCATGGAACCAGCAACAGCCCCAGCTCTGAAATTCATGAAGTCCTGGTACTGAACTGGGCATAGCTTTCACATTGATCCCAGAGCTGGTGAGGTCACTGGAAGTCGAGCTCCCACAAGCTCAGCAAGTAGCACTTGAGCTCAGTCAGGTACCAGCCCTGCCTCAGAGGAGGGAGAAAAATCACCAACTGTCCTTGATCCTTGCAGGCCCCAAAGCCTCCCAAGGCCTCTCAAAGACAATTCTGTGCACAAATCCACCCCAGAAAAGTTTCCTGTTCTGTCTCGCGCCACTCACTTGTGCATGCCTCATTATTGCCGAAGGCCCCAAGTTTGAGAGTCTTTCTCCATGTAAAGTTACACATGCCCTCCCCAGAGAACAATAGAACAAGGCCAAACCTTGCTCACTGTAGTTCTTGTCTTCAATGAGTTCAGGTTGTTCCAAAGACTCAGTTTAGTTTGCAATGGGTGCCCCAACTTGGTAAGCAGCACCTTCCAGGAGTCAGTAAAGGAAGCACTGGTCCTAGGGAGGACAATTGTAAGCAGCAGTACAGGTCCGGCCTCCCTCCCAAACTGCCCTCCCAAGACATCCTGTGGAGTTGGACACCAGCCTCTTGCTCCAGCTACAGAGATCCCAGCTCCAGCCCTCACTGTGCCCTGAAAGGGCAGTGCTGACCCAGGCA
This sequence comes from Cavia porcellus, assembly GCF_034190915.1. Taxonomy (NCBI): domain Eukaryota; kingdom Metazoa; phylum Chordata; class Mammalia; order Rodentia; family Caviidae; genus Cavia; species Cavia porcellus. The sequence goes on from NW_026947536.1 coordinate 1,597,171, forward strand.
GCCCTCACATGCTAATGGAAGTCCCTGGCCAGTGCTGTGACCACCTGTCCTCCATCCTTCAGGAACCCTGAAATGCATCTCCCTTTCCCGGCCTCATGGCATGTTGCCTCTGTGCGAAAGAGAGTGGTGTATTCAGTGTTACTCTACTCACGGTACTCTACAGGATGCTGCTCTCTAACTATCTGAGAAGTGCAGGTGGAGTGTGTCCTGCCTGCCTTTCATTCATCTTCAGTTCATATAGTGATGCATCACTCCATTCTGTGTGCCTTCCCATGACATTCCTCCTCTATTTTGTGTCCCCATGTACAGAGGCCAGGAACATAGTCTATAAATTGGTAGTATTTGGTCCAAGTTGATTGTGTGCCTGGACAAAATGAAAGCACAGGAGAGCAATGGTTGCATCTGCTCTTGGCATTACATCATGGTCAGTGCCTGGTACACTCATGATTTAAGGCACCCTCCAGCTCCATCCATGATGTCTGTGTGGACCTGAGTCCTCTGGTATCCCCCAGACATTACTGCTCTGTGTACCATAGAAGCCCATGAAATGACTCTCTGGTGTCCTTCACAGTGAAGAGAACAGCTTCACCAAGGCAAGGGCTCCTTGGTAGGAGGCAAAGCTTCCACATAGGAAAGAAAAAACAGCAGTGTAGCCAGGGTGCCATTTCTGAGGAAAAAGACCTGCACCTTCTGACTTCCTATGTAAACCTAGGTAAAACATCATGCACTATAGAGGTCATACTGTCTTCTGCTTCCTAGGGACATCATCAGAGTTGTGAGATCACATTTGTGAAAATTGGCATCTGGTATCCCAGGTACATAATGTATAGAAATAGAGGAGAAATCTGGGAAGGGTTGGGATGGAGGTGAATACAGTGCACACTGGGCTGGTTCCTCCTGCCTGGTGGTGGAAATGACACTCACCTCTGGACATGTTTACCTGGTGGCATCATGAGGAGACAGAAGTTCATCAGTTGGGCTGTCCTTATGTTCCCTAAGCAGTGCAATTGCTTCTATGTATTGGTATTTTAGCCTCAAGTGCAGAAAGTTATTGACATTTCATAGAATCATCCCTGGGTACAGCTTGGAGAGAGATAGCAATCAACCATGTTATAAAGGTGGTCAGCCAGAATATAGCAGTAGATTTGGAGTTGGTTTTTAAAAAAGTGCCTAGAGAAATCAGTTGAGGTTTGAGTCTCTGTAATCCCCATGCTCTACCAGACTAGGGCAAGTGGGTCACATATTTGAACCCAGACTAAACAACTTACCTTCACAGTGAAACTCAGTGTCAAATTTAAATTTCAAAAACTGAAAGGGGCTGGGGATGTCGCTCTGTGGGAAGATTTATATAAATGCAAAAATAAATACAAATTATATAAATTGTATTTACATAAATACAAAACTTATTAACTTGTGAAGAAGCTCAATCAAGAGGATTCTACAACTTCCTTGGGGCAATATGGAACAAAATTCCCCTGGGAACCTTAAGCCATGATTTTCCAAAATGGTCTGAGATTCAGTAATTTGTAAGAGAAAATGAGTCAAGTTGTAGGCAATGTTCATCCATCTTCAAGAAGCAGAGTTAAGGTCATGTCATGCTGTTGTGCTGTCTGCTAAGATGTTATGGGGAGGCAGTGTCCCCATGGGAACACCACAGCTTGTAGAGCTGCATTTGCCAGAGGTCACCATGAAGCTCTGTGCCTGGACACTGTACATGCAGACCCGTGGACAGTAACTGGTCCTATCTGAGCTTCTATGACAGTGACAGAAAAATTCCACTGATAAGAATCTAACACACAAAATGAGATTTACAAAGGTGGTTGCTTCCTATGGGATAGAGCCTGACAGTACTGTGTTTCCACGTCCTAGATGCAATCTGTGAGGAGCTGTTCCCTGAGACACACTCCCCACCCAACAGTTAAAACACTCAGGCTGACCCTAAAATGAGACTTAAAGAGTAGCACCTCGGAGGGAGGCCACTGTTCCTGGATGGAACAACAGCCACTATGTCCTATATTATTCACTCATATTGCATTGTGTATTTAACCACAATATGTATTTCTTGCCCCAGAAAAGAATACTGGATAATTTACTGAATCTGTGATTGATTAACCAAGGACATTAACTTAAGAATCTGACTTCTCACAAAAAAGCAACATTAAAAAGTCACATCCAGCACCCTCTGGCTGAAGAGAAACAATGGCATTGATGTGAAAAATGTAGCAGAGGTAAATTATGAGGACATAAGATGAGTGGTGGCTGGGATGGAGCAGGATGGTGAAAAAAAGAGAACACCTTTCTGTACAAAATTGAGGAGGAAAATGTTCTGGAAGTGTACAGTGATGAAATTTGCAAAACATTGAGAACACACAGAATGCTACAAGGCTGATTATTTTAAACATGACTGAAATCTTAAACTTTATTTATATTAGTTCCATCACTGCCATACCTCTGGGAAATAAGGGTAGCAATGAATACACTGATAAGTAGATCTGTAAGAGAGGGGAATGGCAGGTGTGGGTCAAGTGTTCTCTGCAGGTAGAACTCAAGAGATGACTCCTGCTGAGGAGCCACCAGGATGTCCAGCTCTGCAGCTGGTGGAGAACTGAATCCAGGTGCTGGCTCTTGCTGTGGGGCCAGAGCTGGTGAGGAGCTGCAGGTGGAGCTGGCACGAGCTCTGCGGGTGCAACTTCAGCATGCACTGGAATTGCCTCTGCAGTTTCAGGAGAAGAAAACATCACTGACTTTCCAGGGACTTCTCAGGGCCAAACCTTCCCACTGCCTCTCAGAGGCAGCTGTTTGCATGAACACAGCCCCAGTAAAGCCTCCCTGACTGCATCCCCAAAATGACTGCAAAGGGGCTCATGTTCCTGGGTCTCCCATCAGCTGGGCACATTGGTGAGTTTCCTAACACATTGCCTCACCTCAAGGCCACAGCCCACATCCCAGGGCTTCTTCCCTTGTGACTTAGGCTCCAGGGCCTTAGGACGCTCCAGATGGTCCGTGAGAAGCTTGGCCTGGGGATCCACCTTGGAGTTCAGCTCCAGTGAGGAGTCAATGACAGGAGATATGGACTTGGGGCAGACAGGGAGGCAGCAGAGTGAGAGGTCTTGCCTCTCTTCACACACTACCTACATAGGTAACCTTAGGGAGGGCACATGGACCTCTAGCCCAACAAGGGCAGGATCCGCTCCCACTGTATCCCAACTACAGTATGAAACTGTGGGCCTTGGGAGCCCTGAGAGGCTGACAGAATGCTCCATAGGAGGCAGTCCTTGCTTAGTGGTATGACACCACTTCCTTCCTCAGGGAAGCCTGACACAGTGTCTCTCTGCCCTTCCCCAATACAGGTCAGCTCAACAAAGCCAAAGACTGATATCTGCCATGTGTTTGCACTGAAGGGCTCACGGCTGGTGCTCCATGAATATCTGAGAAATGAGGGGTCATCAGTGTCTGTCCTGCTTTTCTGCAATGTCTAAGTCAGGCAAACATCTCTTGCCTAGTTCTCTTTGCCTCTGTACAACTCCTCCTGCATGGTCTGTACCCACATCTAGGGAGGCCTGGGACCCAGAAAAACTGCTTTGAGATGAACAATGTCTGTTCTACTGCGAATGCTGAATTTGTGACCTCCAAAGAATATTAAAACTCAAAAGGGCAGTGTTTGTACCTGTTCTACTTACAGGACCATGGACAATATCTGGAAAAGTGTATTCACACAGGGTGTATTCATGTGTATTTGTGGCTTGATGACATCCACCCACTTTCCAATGATACCTGTGGGCCATGGACACTTTGCCATCCCCAAGAATTCCTGTCCAGAGCACACTCTGAACCCCCTCCAGTGACTCTCCAATCTCCTTTCCAATGAATAGAAGAGCTTTCTGCAAGTGTGGATCAGTGGGGAGAGGTTGGAAGGTCATCCCTGAGAATCAGCATAGCCTCTGGTCTTCATGGGGCTAAGGCAACAGCTGTCCCCTTCCCATGGAGCCCCCATTTCCTCCTCAGTTACCCTGCACTCTGCACCCACTCAGCACCCCTCTTTCAGTGTTGTAAACTGAGGCTCAGCTGCTTGCTCATGGCCACGACTTGAATGCACAGGTGGCTAAATTCCAAAGGGCTGCTCAGGTAAGAACTTACCTTCCCAGTATCTGAACTTTTCCTGGACTCAGTGTCTGTGAGTGGCTGGTGGTTGAGCCTAGGGATAACTGTCCTGGGCTCCCTCTTGTCTCTGGGAGCCTCTGGCCTGGGGCTGGTCAGTCCTGGCCTGAGATGCCCATGATGGTTGGGTGTTTCCAGGTGAGGTTTCTGAAGCATCTGGGCCAAGTGAACCATCCTCTCATACATTGCCATGTAGTTAAGTGACACAGGGTCCTGATACTGGAGCTGTGAGGCCTGGGAAAGCAGCACAGCATGTTCCCTGTTCACTCTCTCAAACCAATAGTCTGTGATGGCCAAATGTCACCAGAATAAGGTGCCTGGGGACCAGTGCCTTCTGAGTTCTGTTTGGACCTGTCACCAAGGAAGTGAGGTCATGTGCTGGGGTCCACAGTTGATCCTCTCCCTCCTATGCCTCCTTTGTTTTTATTGTGAGCTCATCTATGTCCTCTTTAGAAACAGCAAGTTAAAAACTAGAAATATATATGTGTTTTTAGACTTTTCTGCACTTTGAAGATTTTAATACAACAAACATGTAGATGTTTCAGATGTGGCAGGCAGGGTGCCAAATACACTTTTCCATCCAAAATATCCTTTCCCTTGAGGATGAAGTGCACAGTGTCTTCATGTAGAGATTTCACAAATTTTATTTTGACTGTGTTTTGTGGGCTTATTTTATTTTTATGTCAATTTCATTAAGGAACATGGAGATGTTCCCAGAATTTCCACTATAATTTTCCTTGAAGGATATGAAATGTTTCATGTTATAACACCCATGTGACTGAGGGAGGAGGATTCATAGCAAGTTATACACTCACATGCCTATGAGTGATCACTTATTCATCCTTAGATGTTTCCCTCAGCCACACACTATAGTGCTCTGTACTCTGACATTGTGTGAGGACAGACAGCAGGTGGTGCGTGCAAGGGGAGGCTTTGCAAGGCTGTGGACATCATCACCCCATGCTGACGAAGGACACATGAGCATCACTATTGGGGAACTTGTCTTCTAGCCACTGCTTTCACTTCCTGTCATCCGATCCCAAACATACCATGGATTTTGTGTCCCTGCTGGGTAGTTTGCCTTTCCTAGTGGTGATGTTTCTGAGCCTGTTCAGTCTTGATGCTCTTGGTTGGTCTCCTTCAAGCAGCATCTCTGTGCTGGGCTCCCCCTGTGCTGCTTCTTATTGGTGGTGGATTCACCACACACTCTCGTGGGGCTTAACCAACCAAGTGTGGCTTGTTCAGGCATCTGTCACCCATCTGCTGATCCCATTTGTTCTGTTTCTGGGTTGGACCTGGAAAGCCAGCTGCCATAGCTGTTCTTATGCACGGTCTTGAGTGGACACAGACTTTCATTTCAAAGAAGATTACTTAGATGTGAAATTGCCAGATTATAAATCCTGTGTATGGTTAAATTAAAAATTGTTAATGTACCCTTGGAAGCATTTTTTAAAATCAGTTAGGTGGTTGTTTTCAGTTTGGTACTGGGGATTGAACTTATGACCAAGTGTGCACTTACACTGGTGAATTAAACCTCTATCCCTGTTTTCTTATTTTGTTTTGCATTATTTGGTTGCGTTTTTTATGCTATATTTTGTTATGTTATGTTATGTTATGTTATGTTATGTTACGCTATGTTTTCTGTTGATGAGGATTTTGAATTTCCTTCAGTGTATTTTCAGTCCTTTCTGATTTCATTCATAACTCACCTGATAAACTATGAGAATATCACATTATCCTGGGTAATTTTATGTTGGATATCATTTTAAAAGGAAATGAGAGCCAGGTTTTGTAGTAAACATCTGTAATGCCAGAAGTTACAAGGCTGCGACAGCAAGATTGCTGTGAATTGAGGTCAGCATGGGCTACAACATGAGTTCAAGGCAGTCTGAACTTCATAGCAAAATGCTGTCTCAAAAATAAAAAAATAAATCAAAATGAAAATACATTTAAAAAGGTTAAAAAAGAGACAAAATCATCTATCAATAGGACAAATCAAATCTTTGTGAATTTTTTTTACTTTTTCTGTACTTTGCTGTGCTGAGATTCATTCCTCCTACACATGGTGTGTGAATGGTTCTTATCATGAAAGGATGGTGACCTCTTGAATTTCTCAAAGTGATTTTTCCAAATCTCTTGAGGGTTTAGCTGTGCCTCATGCTGTGAATGTAGCAAGTGACATGGGATGATTTGTGCAAGTGGAACCATTCTAGCACCACTGAGGGGGAACCCAGTGTTTATTGTGGTTTTTAAATTTTGCATGTGCTGGTGAATATAGCTGATGAGCATTTAGTTGAATATTTTTGTGTATGGTCATTAAGAATATTGGCTATTAGACTATTGCCATTTTTTAATGCATAATGGTCTGGTTTTGTTATGAGGGTGACTTCATCATCTACAAGGAGTTGGGGGTGGTTCCCTTCCCTTGAAAGACATGAAAGATGATTAGTACTTATTCTTTTTGAAAATTTTATTTTGAAGGTAGTAAAGTACAACAGAGCAAGACAGAACAAACAAAGGGAGACAAGGGGTGGTGATTTAGCTCAGTGGCATAAGTGCCTGCCTTGCAAGCAGACAGTCATGAGTTTGATCCCCAGTACAGATAAAAACAAAAATGACCAAAAAAAAAAAAAAACCCAAAAAAACCAAATGGAGACAATGCAGTGAAATTGGTACAGAACTTCACAACAGGGTACCATTACAACAAGTAAGAGGTACCATAGTATATCTTGTTATCCTCACAGTAATTTTCGACTCAAGTTATAGCATAATCAAACCAAAAAAATATTTAAAAACCAGTCAAAATAGAATATCGAATAGAGCAAAACAATTAATCATAGCAAAGCAAAAGATTAAAGACATTTGTTTTCAAACAGAACATAGAAGGAAATCCCCCATATTTTCTATATTGCACACAGTCATATTTCCAAAAAGTGCTCAGAACTCAGCATCTTGTTGCTAACCATGGGGTGAGCAAGTGGGATGTATGTTGCTCAGTCCATGCACCAGTAGGCTCACTGGAGATGGTGAGTGGTTCTCCTCCTGGATGCCACCAGGGGTACTTGCCAGAAAGGCCTGAGAATTTGTTTCTTGTTCAGCTGCGTAAGTCCCAACGTGGCCAGATCCAGTATTTATTCTTTAGTATACACTTCATAAAATTCAGTAGGGCATTTATTGTATCCTGGCATTTATTGTTGTTATTAAGCAGTTATGACTGTTGACCCATTGCCTATGTTTGTTATAGCTCTGTGAAATGGTGTGTTTTCTCCTGGGGGTGTGGGTCAGGGACACCAAAGGAGATCATGTACACATTAAGGGTCATGTCTCTTTTTACTTAGGGACATAGCCATTTATTTTGTATCTTCAAACTTCCCCTACAGTATATATTTTTGTCAGTAATCGGTTAAGTTACTTAGTCTTTTAATGCACATTGTTGCAGGGTGCAGTTACTCCTTGAGGCCACTGGGGCAGGCTAGGGCCAGGTCTCTTATTTCAGGCTTTTTACCCTTACCTGCCTGAGGAGTGTCCCCACTCCTCACTTGCTCCTTGTAAACACCTGTCCTGCTCCACAGCTGTGGTGAGTCCACATCGGCAGTTGAGATCTCACCTGGGTGGAAGATGTGCAGTCAAGGTGGGCTCTGTAACAGGCTGACCTTCTCATACAGAGCTCCCCCGAGTGAGACAGGTGTCTCAGGCCATCAGGGAGTAACTCTGGCAGCAGGGCCATTACATCCCTCTCTCATTCACCGTGCTGTGTGTGCTGTCTTGCTGAGAAGTTGACTGATGGATCAGAAGGCATGGACCTGGGCCTTTCTTGCCCATGATTACCTACTAGGTACCTGGCTGTCCTCCAACTCTGCCGAGACCTCCTTCCCCGAACTTCAGATCTCCACAGAGACCTGAGAATCCTCGTGCTTCCCCTTCCAGGCTCCAACTCTGTGCTTAGGTCTAGTGTGAATTCCAAGACCAGGAAATTCAACTTACATACATTTAACCTGGAAATTCCACTTCTCGTGCCTCAGTATAATAAAATGTGATTGACAGACACCTGTAATCTCTTCTTCCTCAGTTATGAGTGTGGATGGTTAGAAACCATGAATGTGTCACAGCGTAGCTGCTGAGTCAATTATAAAATTGCAGTCACAGAAAATGCTAAAACAAGGCCTTGTCCTAGGCCGCTGAAAAAGGGAAAAGAAAGCCAATTCCTTGGCCATGTACCCAGTCCTACCTGAGATGACAGAAGAGCTCACAGGGTGACCTCTCTCCACTCAGCAGTGAAAAGACACAGACCCAAATTGCAGGCAAGGACAAAAGAGAGGACCTTCTGGAGGGCAGCCCGTTGATCTTGGGCCTTGGTGGAGTTTTTTTTTCTATTTTCCATTCCATTGCATTATTTATATTGTTCTATTCAATATTCCTTTTATTCAATTCAGTTAATATTTAATAGTGGCTAATTTCTTGAATGGGTATGTGAAAATGGATGATTTAATTTCATTATACATAATGAAAGTTATGCACAATACAGACACCTCGAATACAACTATTATTATATATATATATATATATATATATATATATATATATATAAAATAAGGATATTTGATATTCAGCAAGACAACACATCGTTCATGACTAACTTTTAAAAATTCCAACACATAAAGCCATGAGGATCCCACTGTGGAGTGTGTTGCTGCCCTCCCTACCTTAGAAGCCATCGTGCTCACCTGTGCCTGCAACTGCAAGAGGACAGCAAGAGTTTTTTTCAGTCTATTTTTCCTGCAAGGAAATCCTGAACCTTCCTGCTTTCAGGTAGTGCAGAGAGTGTGCAGCATGCAGAGGAGCCCAGCACAGCCTGCATTATACCCCTTTCCCCCACCACATCCATGCTGTAGCCCTGCAGGCACTGGAAGGCATAACAGCCAGAATGCAGCAAAGACTCTGCCACCTCAGCCCCAGGGGCTTCAGTTACAGGGTCCTGGTCTCAGCCTCAACCAAGATTCAAGTACTGCCCTGCATTAATCTCGCTTAGTGGGCTGGGCACACCCTCTAGCCTTCAGGAGAGGAAGACTACTGAAACAGTGACCCTTCCAATCTGCAAATTTTGAGTCTCTCTTTCTGACTGAGGCCATGACACTGGAACAAAGCACAGCATTGTCATTACATTTCTTTTTCTTCTCCTTTTTTTCTGGTTTCTCTGTTTACTTAAGCATATATTTAGAACTTCATTTTGCCAAAAAAAAAAAACTTTTCCTTGTCTTTTCACTCCTCAGTTGACAGAAGTTTTTACAGATTTCTACAGTAGTTCAAACTCTATGTGCTTGAATAGAGAGAATCCACTCTCCAGCTTGGTAGGATGAGGGAATCGAAGCAGAAACTGAACTTGGGGACATTGCTGTGCCTTCCAGCATTTTGTACAGCAAACCCTGACTCATACATGTTACCCACAAAATATGGGCTTCAGTAGCAACTGAATTTCCCACTAACAAATAAGTTTCCTGCATTTACTTCCAACAATCTGACTTCCCCTCAACTGGCAAAGCACATTGTGTAAGGTTTATTATGCCTAAACTTGAAAAATAATTTCCAGTAAACAAGACGCTGCCATCCATCCTGAAATCACGATGGGATTTTATGTAAACAAAGTCTGATCCACATCCTGGCATCCATGAGCTGAGAGAGGCAGTGATGGCTTATGCAGATAGAAACACCTCCAAATTGTCAACCAGCAGCAGCATCAAGCAGGAAGCAGAGCTATTGAGCCTTCACAGTTGTGTGATGGAATCATCTGGTGGGCTTTGCCCTGGATTTACTGAGGTGGCTCAGTAAATCTAGATTGCTGCTGGGATTTTCCTTCCTGTAGTGCAGTGCCAAAGGGAAATCATGTACATGTACCATTTATTTGGAGTTTTTCTTTTGCAATTGTAAAACCTGCATGCATATTATTTCACACATCTGCAATAGCAGACCCAACCATGGGCATTATTTTCATGACTTGTAAAGGGTAAGTTTTTTTTTTACAACATGCAGAATGCTATTCTCAGCCTTGTTTTTCTCAGACTTGTGCATTTTCAATCATTTCTTCAAAGAAAGCTAAATGATTTAGTCTGAGCAAAGTTCAGTTGTGTTGCTTTGCTTCTTTGTGAAATCCTTGGTGACAGACCTGAAGCAGAAAGTGAGGGGGACCTGCTGGAGGTTCAGCTCCAGAGTGATACACTTTGCTTAACTGTGTCAGGCAGGGCTAACCCTCACCTGACTGCCCACCCTGGCATCCAGGCCCTGGTTTTGAGAAGCACTGGTTTGCAGAGTAGAATACCAGGGCACTGGCTGAAGCTTGGAAAAACTTCCTGTGCCATGAGTTTTTCACACCTAGACCTGCACCTCTATGGCCCAGGGCACAGTTCTCTCCAACAGCCATGGGCAGCATCCTCCAAACAGCTCTCCTGTACATGCTCTACGTGGAGGCTAGGGAGGGTCCCAGCTCCTTCCTGCTTCAAACAGTACTGTGAATCAAACACTTGAAAAGAAATCTTGGAAACTTTTGCAGCATTCTGTGTTGGAGAAACCTCTCTTCTTAGTCCTATGTGGTCTAGTGACAGGTCTATATATAGCTGTGATAGGAGCTGTAGGACAGGACTCTGCTCTGCCCCCCATGTTCTCTTCAGTGCTGTTCAGCTCCTGCCCTAAAACATGCCATTGGATAGGGACACAGCACATCTCATTGATTTGTACCTGCATGAATCATCTTTAGGAGGCTGAGTGTTTTTTGGACCTGTTGTCTATAAGTGGTGATTTCATTTTGAATTATAAGACTTTCTCACTTCTCTCACAAAATGGGCTCATAAGACCTCTTTTACTCCTGTAATTCAAAACCCAGGATGGTGAAGCACTTTCATCTTCAATCCCAGCACCAAAAAATGAACCAATCAGTGGTGCTAGGTTTAGCTGCCTCTGTGACTTCATGAGGATTTTGGGGGGACAATTCATGAGGCAAACCATAACACCTTCTTTTTTATGTTTTTTTTTGTCTTTTTCATTTTTATTGGTACCAGGGATCAAACTCACAACTTCCTGCTTGCAAGGCAGGCGCTTATGCCACTGAGCTAATTCCCCAGCCCCACCATAACACCTTCTAAAGTAAATCCTTTGAAGATGCCAATGCTCTGGACTAGAATATAATAACTTGCCTTGGTCCATGTCTTTATCTTATTTATTTTTTTATTAATTTATTTTTTGAGACTCTCATCATGTAGTTCAGACTGGCCTTCAATTCACTATGTAAACTAGGTTGGCCTAGAACTTGCAACAATCCCCCTGTCTCAACCTCCTAAGTTCTGGTATTACAGGCATGTACTGTAACAACCAGCTATTTTTGGTTAAGTTGTATTTATTGATTTACTTGAGACTACACAATTTAATTATCCTTGTTACATTTCAGTATACAAAAATGCTAATAAAAGTGATGAAATTCAATACCATTTTAAACAACTTAGCAATCTAGTAAGGCCCTGTCTGGAAATAAATTATGATAAATGAACCAAGGCATTGGATTCAAACTCCAGCACAGCCAAAAATAAATCTATAAATAAACAAAACTTCTTATAAATAAATCTATAAATAAACAAAACTGTTTAGAAAAAAATTTATAAATAAACAAAATTGCTTGTTAGTAAATCTATCAGTAAACAAAATCTATGGTGGGTAGCTCAGATGAGAAGTGTTTTAAAAGCAATTTTATTTCATTATATTTGACATACAATGAACTTTCAGGTTTAAAGTACAAAATTAGAAGATTCTTGACATGGGCCAGGGATATAGCTCAGCGCCAAAGTGCTCCCTTGCAAGCACAGGTTCCTGAATTTGGTTCCTAAATACCAAAAACAAAACAAAACTAAAACTGAAAAACAAAAACAAAAAACCCCCCTAGGAATCTTGCCCTACATGAGCCCCTTAAAAACCATCACCCAGTCTTGTCCAAATTTTCCTTATGGCTCCTTACAATTGATTCCTTCTATCCTAAGCAATGCACCTGCTTTTTGTCTCTGGGAATCACTTTGTATGTTCTAGAGGTGACAGGTCTATGACCACCCACTATACAGAGTGTTTTTGTTTTTGTTTGGGGGGAGCTAACAGAGTTTTTTCAATCCTCATAACCATGTGAGGTTTCCCATGTGCTGCTCCCTGTCAGTGGCCGAGTCATCACATCCCACTGTGTGAATGAACCACAAATCCTCATGCATCCATCAGCTGAGGCCCTGTGTATTGTTTCCAGTTTTAGTCTTAAAAATAAGTTTGCTGCAGTCATTCTTGTGTTTGTATAGCTGTAGCACTCATTTCCCTGGGGAAGATACTTAGTGTGAAGTTGAATATTTCATGCCTTGAATGTTTAACTGTCTTTCAGAGTAGTTCTTCACAACAGAATTAAGATTTCTGGCTGTTCCTGTGAGTATTTTTAAATCCTGCTCTTACATTTTTCAGTATTTTTGGGTTGATTTTATAAAATTTACCTAAGGAAAGATTATTTCTATTACATAAAATGCACCATTTTTTGACTTTGGTTAGAATTTTAAAGGTGGAAATAACCTCAAAATACTGTATATATGCACATATGTAAATCACGTATAATTTTAATATCACAAAATTTCTGCTATGTGATGATTAATATTCATGGTCAACTTCATGGGCTTGAGAGCTGTCCAAGGGATTAGTAAAGTGTACTTGTGGGCTCATCTGTACAGGTCATAGAGGAATGACACTAGGTACTCCATCTGGTCTCTGGCCCCTTCCTTCCTGGCACTGTGCCTCCACTCTGCTTCCTGGCCACCATGACCTGTGCAGCTTTGCTCCATCACACCTTCCTGCTGTGGTGCCCTTGCCTTGGAACCAGGCAGGACTGACTCCCCTGAAACCATAAGCCAGATTAAACTTCTTCTCTTCTCAGCTGTGCGTCTTGGATTCTGTGTCCTACTAATGGGAAAGCTTGACCAAGACAATTGTTTTTCTGTATACATATGTGCTTCAACCTACACAGCTTTTATAGAATTTACCATAATTTTACCCTTAATTTCTGCTCAGATGTTGGAATTGTTTTCAATTATTTTACCCTTTGAATGAGATATTCACAAATATGCTGTTAAATGTATTCTTTTCTGATTTAGAGATTTTGTGACTAATGGAAGTGTATTATTCTAAAATGTAAATATTTACTTATTTTAATAATTCCATTTATATAAATACTCAGAACAGGCAAAACCTTAGAAAGCATGGTAGTGGTCTGTGGCTGAGTGTGGGCAATGGAGAATGCCAGTTTAATGAACCTAGGTTACCACTGGGGATGGTGTAAGTGTTCTTTTACAAGCATGGTGAGGGTCTCACAGCCCTGAGTGCATGAAATGCCACTGAGCTGTGTGCTCCAGAACAGATGCTGAATTTTAGATTGACTTTTACCTTAATAAAGAAAGAACCACAGGTGAGGAGTCTCCCTATCCCTGACTACAGACCTGTAGAGTGGGAGCCCCCTGAGGACAGAACTGGTCATGGAAACATTTCCCAAATGCTTCTTCTCCTCCTCTGCCCAGAATGAAGGAATCAGAGATGTGTTACTGAGTGTAGGTGAAAAAACAAGTGTGCACAGTCAGGTCACTGTAGGCTTCAACTGAAAATTTTGTCCTTTGAGTGATATATGTCATGTGTGTTATGATCAGGACCCGGGAGCACACTACTCATCAAAAAGTCAACAGAGAGTCACAGAAATGTCCCTGAATCCACTCATCTCTTCTGTCCTCTTTATCATATCCTGTCTATTGTCTAAAATATGTTAAAACCAGGCAGGACTGACTCGGCTGAAACCATAAGCTAGATTAAACATCTCCTCTTCTAAGTTGTGGTTCTTGGATTCTGTGTTCTACTAATGGGAAACCTTGACCAAGACAATTGTTTTTATGTTTACATAGGTGCTTCAGCCTACACAGCTTTTATATAATTTACCATAATTTCACACTTACTTTCAGGTCAGATGTGGGAATTGTTTTCAATTTTTTATGCATTTGAATAATGAGCTGTGCAAACATACTATTAAATGTATTCTTTATGATTTAGAACTCTTGTGACTAATAAAATTAAATTTTTGTCAAATGTAAATATTTACTTATTTTTATGCTTCCATTGGTATAAATATCCAGAAGAGGCAAATCCTTAGGAAGCACAATAGTGTTTCACAGCTGAGCGTGCAGAATGGAGAATGACAGTTTAACGAACCTAGGTTACCACCTGGGATGGTGAAGGTATTCTTTACCAGGCATGGTGAGGGTCTCACAGCTCTGAGTGCATAAATTGCCCCTGAGCTGTTTGCTCCAGGGCAGACGCTGAATTTTAGATTGAATTTTGCCTTAATAAAGAAAGAAGAGCAGAGGAGGAGTGGCCCTAAACCCACTACAGACCTGTAGAGTGGGAGCATCCTGAGGACATCACTTGTCATGGAGATCTTTTGCAAATGCTTTTTCTTCTCCCTCTGCTTAGAATGAAGCCATTAGAGACATGTGACTGAGTGTAGGTGAAGAATCTGATGTGCACAGTGAGCAGACGGGAAGTTTTAACTGTAAGTTCTGTCTTTTGAGTGATATATGGGATGTATGTTATGATCAGGACCCGGGAGAGTATTACTCCTCAAAATGTGAACAGGGTGTCAAAAATTTGTCCCTGAATTCACTCATCTCTTCTGTCCAATTTATCATCTCCTATCTACTATTGAAAATATGCTAAAATACACACAACACAAAATCCACTAATTTTGTCACTGAGTTAAGAACATTTACCTTGTGCAATTATCAGCACCATCTGGCTCCAAAACTCTGTTTCTAAACAGAAACTGTGAACCCTCCCAACAATAGCATCATTTTGCTACCTTCAACTCCTAGAAATACCATTATACTGTCTGTCTCCATGAAATGGACTCTTCTGAGCCATCACATATTTGGAATCATATAACATTTCCTTTTCTCTCTGTTTTATTTCCCTTAACATAATACTGCAGGGTATATACATAGCACATTTTGTTCATCCACCATTTGGGTTTTTTTTTCCCCATGTTTTGGCTCTTAGGAATAATCCTATTGTGAACATGGGAATGCATATATCTGCTTGAGCTCCTGATTTCTGTTAAGCTGTATAAACACATTTAGAATTGTTGAATCGTAGAACGATTCTATAGAATTTGGACAGGATGGCTATGTTGTTCTCTACAGCAGTCAGTTCATTTTACAACCCCATCAACAGGACATGTGTTTTGGGTTTCTCACTGAGATTATCTGGGCCAGGGAGCAGTCACAGAATCTAATCAAGCTGCTGTCCCTGACCCTTGGTCTGGGGAGCTTCAGGCTACACTCCACCTGATGGGTTTGTGTGGCACATGAGGCAGTAGGAACAAAGAGGGACTGGATCCAAGCCACACCCAATTTAGGGTTAGTTCTGTAGTGATGTAAACTCTTTAGAGACTGTCCCCTTCCACACCATGGAAACCAGTAGCCTAGTGACCCACACCTTGCAGGTCCCCACTCCCCAGTGAAGCCCAGATGCCCCAAAAAGCTGACCCTTTGCACAGTGAGTGTGTGGATGCTCCACTTTCTGTGTTTTAGGGGAAAGAGCTAGATGAATCAGCTGTTGCTACTACAGGTTCAGCAGAACTCTGATTGGCTGTGTCCAAAACTAAGTTGGTGACTCTCACAGTTTCCAGTGAACTGATGTTCAGGCTGGGATCTGCCTTGCTTGTGCTGAGGAATCAGACCCTGTTTGAATGCCCTGACCATGCCTGGGACCCCAGTGAGTGCCAGAGGCCAGACAGGAGACTTGGGCATGGAATCCTCACCCTTCAGGTCTCCTGGATCAGTTAGAGGAAACCTTTTAGAGAACAAGGGTCCATAGTGCAAGCCAAAACCCATTTATTTATTGCACTGCCTACACTGCAACTAGATCTGAATACTGAACTGAAGTTTTAGTTTAGAAAAAACTGCTCATCCATTGACATATTTTGCTTGAGAGAAAAACACAATCATAAAGCTTTCAATGATACAACCTTTTAGAAAAGTGAAGGTTTGCATTTGGTATGCTTTCACACAATTAATGTTATCTTGGCTGTTGCATGCACACTGATAGTTTGTCAAAGGCTGGTTCATACTGCATTCATTTCAGAGTAACACATGCAATACTCAAGTCATCTGTTGGTCTGATTCATGTAACAGATTTAATACAATTCAAAGCTGAAAACAGTGGCCCAAAAGCATAAGATGATCCACAGTAACAAATACAATCCCTAGTGTTTTCATTGACTTAATGTTTTTTTGTCTTTTTTGAGACAGAGTCTCACTATACAGTTCAAGATGGCAATCAACCTGTGAGTATAAGAGACCAGCGAGAAGAAGGAACAAATGAAGGTGAGAAACACAGAGCCATGAGAAGAAAGACATCTACAACTACATGAAGCAGGTCATAAATGTAATGGCTTTGTGAAGGAGTCAGTGTGTAAATCTCGCAAACATAAAGATAAATGAAAAAGTCAGACCCTCAAAAAGCACAAAATGTAAGAGTACATATATGGATATAAATGAACATGCATATGTATAACTGATAAAAACAGGACAAACTAATCTCTGGATAGGATTTATCTTGGGGGAGGAGAGGAGAAGCAGCCAGAAAAGAACAAAAAAGGTGAATGTTCATTTCATTTATGAAAATTCATTGAATTCAACATTTTCCTTTATTATTCCTTGTTACCAAAGCTGCACTTTCCTTGCTGCCTTCCTACAAAACTTGTCAAAGTTGACTTGCTTCTCCGCCGCCACCTTCTGGCTATTTTGTGAACTACAGTGCTGGACTACAGAGGGCTCCTGGTGCAGTTGGGCTGAGTGAGAGGGATGCTGGTTAATACTTTTTGCAGAAGACAAAGCCAGCCAACCAACCAAGCCCTGTCACTATGCAAACATCACTTTAGGGACCTTCTGCACACAGCATCTCTCTGACCCAAACC
Organism: Cavia porcellus; assembly: GCF_034190915.1. Classification (NCBI taxonomy): domain Eukaryota; kingdom Metazoa; phylum Chordata; class Mammalia; order Rodentia; family Caviidae; genus Cavia; species Cavia porcellus. The sequence goes on from NW_026947536.1 coordinate 1,614,347, forward strand.
CTCATGTGCACACAAATGGAGTGGGACTAAGTCCCTTATCACCTTCCTCTGGTCACCATCTCTCCTACATAACCCAGATCTCACTTACAACTGTAGTTTAGGGTCATCAGTACGAAAAGATGTCTTTCTCACATGCTATGTCATATAAAACCCTACATCCTTGATAAAAGAAATGTATTTGATATACCGTGAGGTTACCAATAATTAATTTCAATGCCATATAAAAATTTGTGTACATTTACTTAGATTTTACACTTTAGGCAAAATTTAGATTTTTTAACAGACATCAGTAAAAATCTAATAAATTTAGGATAGAGCATTAATGAACATATATATATATATATATATATATATATATATAGTTATTAACCTATACAATTATATCTTATTTATGAAATAACAAAATGCTTATTTAATAAATTCCAGTAGATGTCGATCAAACGTTAGGTAGCATGACTGACTATAAAGAGATGTTGAAATATGTTTTACCACAGTTTAACCTTTAGATGTACACTGTGTGACAAAGACCACTTGTTATTTTTCCATGCTCTAAACATATGCAGTCTTAACTCTGTACTTGAGATTCTCCTGATCTCAACAAAAATTGTCCTGGCATGGGGACAGAACAACCAACCATGGAAGCAGTAGGCATCTGCACCCAGGGCTTTTCTTGACTTAGTTCATTCAAGAAGTTGCCACAGTCTTCTGTGCCACCACTTTGGGCCCTGTTTGTGTTGTCAAAAGTTTCTCACAATATGGGGACCATCCTGAGAGAGGCAGATGCCACTGTGAGGAGTTCAACAGTGGATGACAGAGAACTCCACATGCACCTAGGAAAATTAGGGATGTACAGCTGCAGGCCAGGGTCAGGTCAGGGAGCTGACAACACTAAGAGTGAGCAGCAGATGGAAGGGAGCTGTTTCCTGACAGCCTAATGGGATGCTTGCAGAGGACAGGCCAGGCTGAATAGGTGTGAGCTGCATGATGGTGGAGGATGAGGAGCCAATTGGATGTTAAGCGTGATCAAACATCAGGGATGGAGGCTGTGGCCAACTGCCTTAGCAGGACACTTGCTAAAACTGGACAATTTGGATATGAACACAGAAGCCAAAAATGAACTGAGAGTGAGAAATATGAAATAAATATAGGTGAAAAATTAAAACAACACTGAGATTCCACCTCACATTTAAAAGAATGTCTATTTCAAGAAACCAAACAATAATAAATGCTAGAGTCGTTGTGGGCAAAAAGGAAGCTTCTCCACTGCTGGTGGGGGCATAGAGTGGTGCATCCCTGTGGAAATCAGTGTGGAGATTACTCAAAAAACTCAGATTGCTGGTCCCATTTGACCCAGATATGGATAACAGATTAACTTAAACTAGATTAACTTCTGGTCACCCCAGGGACTTTGTGGTATACTAGGCCATATGAGTGTTTGTTCTGGAGGAAGTTTTACAAATGCATTATGTTTAAGGTAAAGAATGCAGAACCTGGAGTCTAAGTGGAATGCTGCTGGGACAACACAATTTCATTTGTTAAGATGTGTCCAGAGGACTGATAAATGTGAAGGCCAGGTATAGCCAGAGATGGTTCCTGGGAAATCCCAGCTTCAGGATACAAATGTATACAGTTACAATGTCTTTTTTTCCTTCCAAAAAACTCACTGAAAAAATAATCCACTGTCTTAAAGATAAAATAAGGCCTTAAACTGGGCCTCCTTTTGCCTTTTACCTAGAAAATTGGTCACTGCCTGTTGCCTGTAACTTGAGCCCCTGCCTTCTATAGATTAACAAATTCCACAGATTTCCATCCCCCATAACACAGAAGCTCCCCAGCCATAGACCACAATAGGCCTCATGCTCTGAGCACCTGCACTCTGTTCTGACTGCCTGCATCTTTGAACCTGCTTACTAAATTTACCTGAGCCTCTCATAGGGATACATAGCAATTCTCCTCCATGACAAGACTGGAACCTCTGCACCAGGCACAGGATGAGTGGAGGCCCCCATCTCCTCTTTGTGGAGACTTCTCAGACACTGTCAGGTGACCATATGATCCTGACTAGGGTTTGGACAAGGAGAGAATAGCTGTCAGACACGAATGCAAGTGACACATGTCACTACCCACAAGAAGCCTTAGGAGTCAGGGCTGTGAAAGACAATAAAACAAAATCAGGAAAGCTAAGACTTTCTGAGGTAAGTCAGGAAATGGCTACAGGACAGTATGCAAACCCACTGAAGGTGAAACTGAAGGATGTTCCCTAGATTTAGAGAACAAATGAACATCTTCACCTCCTCCTCCAACACCTCTCACCCAGGAACATCCTTGTTAACTAACAGTCAGATGCACATGTGACTCAGGAGTCTGTAATCATGGAGCTGTCTCTGAAAATAACTCTGGGAATCCTCTACAACAAACTTCACTGCATTTGTTTTATGGGGCTGCCTTGAGGGGGTGCACCTGAATTACAACATGGTTTCCCATGTACCATTTCTTTAGACACCTATTTTTTGTAGTTGATATTGAAAAATTAGTAAAAATTCTTTTTCCTCTGCTGTAAGAAGTGCAGTGTCCCACTGAGGGGAAGGAAGTGCAGGCAACATGAGTTTGACACCAGTGTTGGCCCCTGAGTGATGCACACATGAGAAACGCTTCTTGTTTGTGTGTGTGAGGCTTTGGATTGTAATTGTCCCTCAGCAGTCCTTGTGGTAGAGGTTTGGTCATCAGCCTGTGGCACCACTGGGAGGCCAGCATGCAAGAATGTAAGCATAACAACATATACAGAGGCTGGACGATAAAGACACAACTCTCCATGCCTGCTGCCTGCTGCTGCTGATGTGCTGAGGTCTGCCTCACTGCTGTCTTTGGGGACTTCACAAGCAATTTACCCCTTAGCCTCCTCCTCTCTGATAGATGTAAAGGCAAGGGAGTAAAGTTCCCACCGGCAAGGAGCAGGTTCTGAGTAGGATATCCATGAGGGAGTCTTTATCTAGAAGTTTTTAATGGATTTAGAAAAGAGCTACCCTATGGAAGACTACCTACTTTTCAGGGTTCAATCTATGTATTGTTGTGGGGAACCACTCAGACTGCTTCACAGTTCAGGGACATCTAAAGAAAACTGAGGACATGACCCTGCTTGTCTGCACAGGCACACAGTGGGGTACAGTTATGTAACCATGACTTAGCACAGGTGAACTCATATGAACAAGTTAGAGCACTGCACAAGAATGTAAACATGAGATAACAACCTGTGTAAGAATTATACATCAAGAACAGTGGTTTTCTGCTCTGTTCCACTCTGCCTACCACTGTTGCTGATGTCTTCAACATGTACATTCTCTAATTTTGTGACTTCACCCAACAAAATCTTCATTGAGTCCACAAAACAGGCCAACAAGTGTTCACACAGTGCCCATGCACAGCCCATGTACCCTTCAGCCAATGTCCTGCATGATCATGCTCTGGACAAGTCCCAAAAAACTGCAGGACAGTCAGCAGGTGTTTGTGGAAGGTCCCTGGAAGGTCACAACTCAGCAGGCTCCATTTTGGACTTCCTGACTCCATTTTGGGGCTGCTGTCCTTAATGCAAGGTAGAATCCAAATTCCTATTTCACTGATTCCTGTTACAGTGATGTAAACCTAAATTAATCACCCTGGAACCACATCTACAATAAATCACTGACAGGAAAAGGGAGCTAAAAAATGTACCAAAGACAGTTACCTGTGTACACAGAAAAAGAGCAAATATTTCTATTTTTTCTCCTTGTTTGTTGTACTTTTTGAAATATGTAAATATTACCATAATTAGAAAAACAATGATTGAGAGACAAACAGAAAAAGAAAAATTAGAGAATTCAATGATGAAACTTCAAAGCTCCCCAGAATGGTGACCTGATTTAGGCTTCTGCTGACTCCTACTGCAGGACAACCCATTGTCCTCTTGTTTTCCTTAGGGAAACAAGAGCCTGGTTCTTTATCCTTGATGGCCAGAGATTCAAGGCTGAAGAAGATGCTGCAAAACAGTTTCTGCTGGCCACTTCTAACTCATGAGCACCGTGGAAATGCTGTTTCTCACCTCCATTCTTTATACTGCTGCTAACATAAGTGATTATTTGTAAGTGAGAAAACTAAGTGTGGAAAAGTGACCAGATCTTTTCAAGGTCATTTCTACAAATGGAGAGTCTGCATGCAGACCCTGTTCCTGGTGTCTGGCAGCTACCTCCCTGCCATATGAAGGCAGGGGACCTTTTTGCTACAGTACATGACCTGGGGTGGAGGGGACCTTCTATCAAATGATAGCGAGCTTCTTAGCCTTGGGCCTCTTGATTCATGTTCCACATGCAAGTGTCTGAGCCTTGAATACGGCCAACGATATTTTCCCAGCAATCACTGCACTCCTATCATCTGCAAACACCCCTGGTGCGTGGCATTAGCAAGGGGTTAAGCAATGTATGCATTAGCGTGTACCTGCCCACATGCTTTAAAATTTGTTCCATCTCTTTTCCTTTTTACACATTATAATTATTGATGCATACTAGTTGTATAGAGTAAGGGGATTCATTATGATATTTTCATATATACATATACTGTGTGTTGGTCAAGTTTGTCAAGCCTTCTCCTATCTTCTCACTCTCTCCTAACTCTCCTCCCAGGCCTGTATAGCCCCTCTCTACTTTACTTTTTAGTTTTCACATATGAGAGAAAACATGCAGTATTTGTCTGTCTGAATTATTTTGTTTAAAATGATATCCTCCACTTCCCTGAATTTTTCTGCATATGACTGGATTTCATTTTTCTTTATGGTTGAATAGGGTGTGTGTGTGTGTGTTTGTGTGTGTGCACATGAATGTGTGCACATGTGCATGCCATTTTTGCTTTGCCCATTCTCTTGCTGACACATGCCTAGACTGATTGCTTGCCTTGGTTATTGTGAATAGTGCCTCTCTTGCCCCTATCTTGCTCATTAGCCATTGTTGTATAACAAAGCATTCTCAAACTCAGTGCCTTATTGCAAAATTTTATAATTGGTACTCAATTTTCTGGTTTTACTAGGCTCAGTTGGGTAGTTATTGGTTACAGTGTCCTGTCAAATGACTTCAGTCAGCTTGGGGCTAAAACTGCACTACATTCCCATTGCCTAATGTCCAGCAAAAAGAAAGGGAGGACTGGAATGTATCTTGAGGGTAGAGCCCTTGCCTAGCATGCAGGAGGTCCTGACTTCCATGCCAAGCATGAGACCATAGGGAGAATGGAACATGGATAGAGGAGCATTATTTGCTATAATAAAGCAAAAGAAATGACAAGCTTAGTGCCTACAGAGAGGAAAACTGATGAGACCTCATTTCACTGCAGAGCCTTGGAAGCAGTGAAATTCTGTGTGATACAAATCTATAATTGTGTGCTACTGCTGGTTTTCTTTCTGTCAACAAGTGCGCACCATTCTTGTGTCGGGCATTGAGTTGGGTATTGAGAAACACTGATTACCAGTTGTGAGAGTTACTTCTCATTGGTTGTTGAGACAAAATACCTGATACCCGACATGGAAGAAAGAAAGGTTTATTTCTTACAGGTCAGAGGTTTCAGTCCATACTCAGTTGGCTCCAAGGCAAAGTGACATGGTTGAGGGGAAGCAGTTAATCGTGGCTGCAAACAGCAAGCATGAATAACAAAAGAGAGAGACACGCCTTCTTCCCTCTGGTACACCGTATGCTGGCTCCACTCCTGGGCAGGTGTAGCACTCATACCACCAATCTGAGTGCTAGACAATGAACCAATCAGAAATACTGGATTTGGCCACATTCATTATTGCATGATGCTTGGGAGGGCCACTGACATAAACTATGACACCAGTAGAGGCAAAGAGACTGCTCTCATACTCTCAGCATGAAGCTTATGGTCTACTGAGGTAGGGGGATATTTATCAAATCACTATCCAGTATAGGCTGAAAATTCCTAATCTGAAATCTGAAGTCTGAAATGCTTCAAAATCCAAAACTTTTGAGTACAGATGTAGTGCCAAATTGAGAAATTCCACAAAAAGAAATTTTGTTTCAAACACAAAATGTTATTTAATTAAGATTATTGGTACATTTTAGATGTAAATAAAGATCGTGTTAATCGTGGGAAATTTGTACCATACATGATATGAATCTTTTTTTTTTCTCCATTCCCGTACGTTTCCTTCAACTCCCTTCCCCTCCTTATTTATGGAAGGATTGTTTCCTTCTTTTCTCATTATTTTTTTTTCATTTCTCTTCTTCCTTTCTCCCTCCTCCATCCATAATTCCCCATCTCATTAGAAAATGTTCAAATATCTGTTTTATTTTAGTCCTTATCTACATTTTCAGTTTCCCACACCAGAGAAACAACACAATACACATGATAACCACAAAATTAATACAAATATTGTATAAAATTATCTTCAGGCTCTGAGTATGAAGTATATATGAACTATAAATAAATTTCATGTTTAGACTTGGGTCCCATCCTAAAGACAACTTATTATGTCTATGCAAGTTCTCCAATAAATAAAAAAATCAGAAATTCAAAACACTTCTTGTCCCAATCATTTTGTATAAATGACACTGAATAAGCAGATGTTTAATTAATAACCTCAAGGAAGAAGTACAAGGGCTGATGAAAATATACAGCTAACATGCAAATTCTTTAAATTTACTACATAAGAGATACATACTCATTAATCCTCCTTAAAAAACACATTCTGGAAATAAATTAAATAAAATACCCCACCTTGCTTCAAACACACTTCTCCATTTGTTCTTGCAATTTTTGGAGCAGTTTGGAAGTCCTCTTTTGCAAGTGTCTTTACAAATTGTGATAAAAATATAGTGAGTACTGCTGCTGAGTGCCATCCAATGGGAAGAACGGCTCATATATACACTATGGTGTGCCGTTATCCACCTGATTCACCATATCTGGACGCTGTGACTTCTGACTCTTCTCCAAAATCAAAATGATCATGAAAGGTAAATAGTTTGAACTGCTTCAAACATTGAGGCAGCCACAACAGCAAAACTACAGATCCTTATAAGAGGACTTCCAGAATTGATTCTGAAGAAAATGGCAAGAATGATGGAATAAGTGCATTCAAATGAAGGAGGAACTGGGTGTGGTGGTGCACACCTGTAAACTCAGCACTTGGGAGGCTGAGGCAGCAAAATCTGAGTTTGAGACTAGCTTGAGCAACACAGTGAGTTCAAGGCCAGCCTGAACTCCAAAGAAAATCCTGTCTCAAAAAGCTAAAAACCAACAAGCAAAGAACACCTAGGTGAATGTTTTATCACAGTTTTGTGTTTGTGTGTAGATTACTGACTCACTGAAGATGGAAGACCTTCCCTGTGTGTGATGGGCAACCAACAGTCCTGTATCCTGGAGGCAGTAAACAGGGAAAGGAGAAAGTCTGTCTTCTGCCTCTTCAGAAGAGTTTGAGTCCTTGCCATCAACTTAGGTGTCATTTCCAGGATCCTCGCACAGATTCTTCTGCTTCCTGCCAGAGACTCTCCCAGGACTCTGCTGTGAGCTCCAGGTCTTAGACTTATGTGTTGATCTTCTGCATATCCTATGAGCACCTGGCCCTTTTGCGTTCTTCTCCACCTGACTCTGCAGATGGCCTTCCTAAGCCTCCTTTGTAAATCCTTTGTCTGTCACACACACAAATTAAATCTGATCCTCTAGTGAACCCTGACACAAACTACCACTAGCTATCTGTGCAACCTCCCATGCACAATTTCATGCCTCACTCATGTGAAAAATTCAAAGCAGAACTGCAGTGGTGCTATGCTAATTATGCGTTAGTTAACAGAGATGTTGGTGTTGGTCCCATTGGGTTAAAATCCTGTCCACTGGTTTGTTATTTGAAAAGGTATTTAATGTTGTTGTCTAGGCTCACACAGCTATGAAAATGAAGATAATTCCTAACTCACACTCTTGTAAGAATTAACATATATAAAGCGTCTCAAAGGGGCCCTGACCTGACACCCATAAGTGCTACATATGCTTATTAATATGTTACATTAACATGTAAAGATACTTTTATTTAATCAGTACCGGGATCGAACTCACTACCGCCTACTTGCAAGGCAGGTGCTTATGCCGCTGAGCTAAATCCCCAGTCCCCATAAAAAGATACTTTTAAGATATAAAGAAATCAGATGATGGATACCGAAAACACTCATTTCTCTGTAATAAAAGGACAATAACCCAAATAACAATTGTATCTGAGCACTTGCTATATGCTAGGAACCATGGGAAGATCTCTTCTTTGGATCTTCACAGCAGTGCCAAGAGATGAGTATTGCCTTTCATAACGGTTTGTTTTTTTAATGGAAAAACACCACAATATTTCAAAGCAAAATAATAGGAGAATAACAATAGTAGAAACTGAGGCTCCAAGAAGAGAAGCAGTGTGCCTAAGGTGTCAGGCCTGGGAAGATTTGAGTCCAGACATCCATAAATTCCAAGCCTCAGACTCAGACCACTGCTCTGCTTCCTGTCATAGCAGGCCTGAGCTCAGAGTCTCCCACAAGCCTCATCTGAGACCTGCAACCACACCTCCCTTCAGCCTGACCCAACCCCCAAAGCCACGCCCCCTTCCTCACCCCTGTCCTCCACCACAGGAGGACTCCATACCTATTGGGTCCCAACTTTCTGGCCACGCCCCTTGCCCCGCCTCCCAAGCCGCTGAGCCCCACCACTGGCCTCAAGCGAAGATTACACTCCACCTGGCCCAACCTGCATGTGCCGCGCCCATGGACTGTCCCTCGCCTTGCGCCTGCACATCCCACTCAGTCCCGCGCCGGCCCTGGCCTCACCCTCACAGTGGTTGCCTGTCTTGTGCACGGAGTCACCATTTTGCCGCTAGAGAAGCCCTCTGGATACCTGAAAGCTCTTTCTTCAGCGGCCTAGCTTGAGGTGGCGCTGGAACTGGGCCAGGTAGGTGGGCGGGAGCCCGCTGTGAGTGGCGGCGTGGCCCCATGGCCCCGAGGTTAGCGGGTGCAGGTTCCTCAGCGGGGAGTCCTGCTGGCGGAGTCGTGGGCCCAAGGCGGGGGGCGCGGCTCTGGGGGCGACCCGGCCTCAGCCCGCAAGGCCCCTCTCTCCCTTCCTCCCTCCTCTCCTTCAGGGGTCGGTACAGCCAGGCCTGGCACGGCCCGGAGTCCCTGGTCCACGCCAAGCGCTGCTGGGAGCCCAGCCCGGGTGTGGGCCCTGCAGTAGGCAGCTCAGGTCTCACATGGCCTCTGCTGTCACTGAGCCTGGCTGTGCTGAGCCGGGGACATTTACCCACCAAACGACGATTTCATTTCACTCTCTGCCTTCTTTCACCAATCAATCGTACTGAGGTTCCTGTACAGTCTTTTGATATTTTTATTAGAATTTCAAGTCATGGCTTGCTGTAGTTTCTTTATTCATTTGGATGTTATCAGATATTCACATTGTAGTTTTCAGTTATTGAAAACAAAGTTGATGTGAATATCTTGTGAAATTCTCTTCATGATATAGGAATGGATGCACAGAATGTTAAGGTAGTCAGATGTGCTACTGTTAAATTACCTACCAAAATGATTTCTGAAGTGAAAATACCACTAGCAATGCAAAAGGAGTCTCCTTCCTCACCAATGCCAGTGTACTTTGACCTAAAAAACAAAGTCGGCTCTTAGTGGTCTTCAATACATGAGCAGGGTTTTTCCTTGTGAGATGAGTATTCACTTACCTGATTACTGATAATGTTGAGACATGTACAGACTGGGAAGGGTCCATATGACTCCAAAGAGCATGTTGAAGGCCTTCAGAAGTGATAGACATGTGGATCCCACAGAGGCCTTCGAATCACTGCAGGCTCCTGCTGAAGTCACACTGCATGAACCAGGGAACCCCGCCTCCTTCTGAGGTTAAGGCCCCATGACCAGGACAGTCTCTGTGAGTTCCCTCAGACCTGCTACTTGACAGAAGGAGGTGGAGGAGCCCCTAGCGAAAGGAAGGGGACTTGAGGGACTGTTCCTCTCTACCCATGATACACATATACAATCTGTATAGCCCTGGAATATGGAAGCTGGTGAGATAGTTGAATTAAAATGTGAGTGAAACTGTCCCAACATGGGTGTTATAGCTATGGGATTATAGCTATAGCTATATGGTATTCCCATATATCTATGACACCTCAAACCCATTATTATGGACACACTGCAATATTGTGAAACTGATCTATATGTGCCACCATATTGTACAGATGGCCTGGTGGTTTACTCTGGTGGCTGTGTTGCTACCGAGGACAAAAATCATGGACCTAAACCCTTGTTAGTGCAGGGCCCATGCCATTAACTTTAATTGCTAGGCTTGGTATTGCCCATGGAAACTTCTCAAATGTGAAATTTGGTTTTGCAAAACCACATGAGCCTTGATTTGGGAACCACAGCCTAACAAGGTACTTGCACTGTCTTTCATGTAGAATATGGCATTTATATCTCTGACCAACAGAGATAGGAACAAGAGGCCCTCCAATAAATGGATGTTCACCTGAGACCCCCAGACTGCCACCATGGGTCTGTCCCACAGGCTGGCAACCAAGGAAACACTGGACTGCCACTCAGGCCCACACAGTCGGAAACTCCCCCACCTCCGGGACCTAGTATTACAGTTGATCTTTGGCTCTGACCCTTTCTCTTAAAACCTTGGACTACAGTGGATTACCATGCTAGCTCAATGAGAGACTCAGGAACCCCTCACTCAAACAGAAGCTGTCAGCAGGCTCCAGTTAGTGTGGTGAGTGTGCCCCTAAAATAGAGGTCTGTAGTGGGTAAATAGGAGCAGAAATGAAGCTCCCTCCAACTACAAGCACTTGGCAAGCCTGGCAAAAGAGTGAGTAACACTCCACACAGAGAACATCATACAAGTTGAGGAGTACACCAATAAGGCCTCCCCTCGCTTGGAGAAAATTAAAAGAGCTTATAAAACACACTGTGACACCATAGGGCATCAGCTGACACAAACACTATAGACAGGGAGATCTTGGGACCTGCAACAACCTGAAGATATAGCAATAGCAAGAATTAGATCTATTCCTTTTGGCTAGTTAGTCCATGAAGAATATAGAACTCACAAAACAGGCCCTGCAGGAGGTATTCAGGTGACGGGCTCTCCTCTTCATTTTGGTACCCAGCAATTGCACAAACATCAACCACACAATAGGACCCTAAAATCCACACTGTGTTGGGATTGGAAGACCAAATATGTACCCAAAGGATGAAAATGACAAGGTGAATTGGCAAAATGCAATCTCAAACATCTAGTCAATCAGGAGCAAGTACAGGTAACACTGAAAGAGAGGATCCTAAAAATCATATACCAGAAATCTCTGGAAACATAGCAACTGAAGTAAAGAGAGAAATCCATGAGGCTATAGCAGAAATCAAATTAGAAAGAATGTCCCATGTAAAGACAGAAATACCAACCTTATTAAACTAGTTGCACAACATAGCTAGAGAACAAATAAATTTTAAAAAAGACAAGAGCATGGGGAATTGATTGACACTTTGAATGAATAATGTAGAAAATAAGCAGAATCCATGAAACAAGTGCAAGGATATATCCAAGACAAAAAAATATTGAAAGCTGGTAAAGCTATTTATAAGAAGCTGAGGATAGTTTGAGAACAGTGTTATACATAGTGATCATGATAGGGTAGAACTTCTAAAAACAACAGAGCAACATGAAATAAGAATTCAGTAGCTTCAAGATGATGTGAAGAGAAACATAACAGTAATAGACATCAGTGAAGGTATAGGAGTTAATACTAATGATGTAACTAAACTATTCAGAGAAATAATAGTAGTACATTTCCCAAAGGCAGTAAAAGTCTGATATACAAAAAAGTGATGCATACAGACTGTCAAACAGTCATAACCAACATAAATCTACACCCAGATATATAATAATTAAGATTGAGACACACAGCATAGAAACAGAATACTGAAAGCTGTTAAAGAAAAAGACACAACTCACCTATCAAGGAAAGCCTATTAGAATCACAGCAGAATTTTCACACAAGTCTTCAGGTTAAGGATCAGCTTGGTGTGAAGTATTTCATGCCCTACAAGATAACAACTTTCAGCCTAGAATGATGTATCCAGAAAAATTTTCATTCAAATTTAATGGAGAAAAAAGATAGTTCCATGATAAAGAAAAACTAGAAATTCAGGTCCACCAAACCAACCCTAGAAAGAATACTGAAAGACATGTTAGATAGAGATAAAAATGACCACAATCTCCAGAACAACAGAAAGAAACCACCAGGCTGGACAGAAAACTAAACAATGGAGGAAAGCAGGAAGCCAAAAACAGGAACACAATATGGCAAATTCAAGCCATTACATATCAGTGATATCCACAAATGTAAATGGGCTAAACTCACCCATCAAAAGAAACAAGTTGACAGAATGGATCAAGAAATAGAATCCCACAGTATGCTGCATAAAAGAAACACATCTGACTCAAAAAGAAACTCAGATTAAAAATCAAAGCATGGAAAAAAGTTTTCATGCAACAGGAAACCAGAAAAGAGCAGGCGTAGTGATTCTTTTTGCAGACAAAGTGAATTCAAACCTAAAATGATTAAAAGAGTTAATGAAGGTAGCTACAAACTTGTATATTGAAAAATACAACAGGAAGTACTAAAAATTATAAGTATATATGCACCAAATATAGAAGCACCCAACTATGTAAGACAAATCCTAATGGACAAAAAGAACTAAACAAACAAGAACACAGTTGCAATAGGAAACCTTAACACCCCACTGTCACAAAGAGATAGATCAACTAGACAAAAAGTCAGCAAAGAAATAACAGAACTGAATCATACCTGTGAGTGAATGGACTTAGAGAATGTTTACATAGTATTGCACTCAACCACATCAGAACATAAATTCTTCTCAACTCTACATGGGATGTTCTCCAAAATAGACCATATATTATCCCATAAAATATTTTTAAGTAAATGCAGATGGAGCAAAATTATCCCATGTGTATTATGGGACCATAGTGTACTAAAATTGGAAATCAGTGGCAAAAGGTCTGTAAAACCTGCATACATACATGGATATTAAATAACAGACTTCTGAACAACCAATGGGTTACAGATGAAATTAAAGAAGAAATAAAACAATACTTATAATACAATAAAAATGCAGAATAACATACCACAACCTATGGGACACAAAGCAGTCCTAAGTGGGAAATACATAGTAATAAGTAGTCACATCAAAAAAATGGAATGAACACAAATAACCTAATACTACATCTCAAGCTTCTAGAAAAGGAAGAGCAAATCAAACCCAACTTTCATAGAAGAGTGGAAATTCTTAAGATTAGAGAAGAAATTAATGAAATTGAAACAAAAATACAGTACAAAGAATAAATGAATCAATGAATTGGTTTTTTGAGAGAATAAAATTGATAAAATTCTAGCCAAACTTATCAAGAATAAAACACACAATAAGGGCTGAAAGGGAAGTTACTATAGATCCCATGGAAATTCAAAATATCATGAACACCTACTTTGAACATCTCTACTCACATAGGCTGGAAAACCGAAGAAATAGATTTCTAGAAACATGTGAACTATCAATGCTCAATCAAGAATATACACCAATTTTGAATAACCCAATATCAGCTACATTAATCGAAAGCATGATTAAAAACTTACCAACCAAGTAAAGCCCAGATCCTGCTGGATTCAGGGCTGAATTCCATAAGAAATTCAGAGAAGATCTGACTCCAATACTCCTTAAACTCTTCAAAGAAATTGAAAGAGAAACAGTCCTCCCTAACTCATTCTTGGAAGCAAGTGTCACTCTGATACCAAAACCAGAGAGAGATCCAAACAAATAGCGAACTATAGACTAATCCCACTAATAAACATTGATGTAAAGATTCTCAATAAAATATAGGCAAATAGAATGTAGTAAATCATCAAGAAGATTATACAATGTAACAAAGTAGGATTTATTCCAGGAATCCAGGGATGGTTCCACATACACAAATCAGTGAATGTAATACACCACATCAACAGAGCCAAAAATAAAAATCGTGTAATCATCGCAATGCATGCAGAAAAAAGCTTCTGATAACATACAAAACCTGTTCATGATAAAAAAAATACCTACAGTAACTCAGAATAGATGCTATATTCCTCAATGTCATAAAGACCATTTATTACAAACCTACATCCAATGATATACTAAATGGACAAAAACTGAAAGGCTTCATACTAAAATCAGGAACAAGACAATGATGTCCACTGTCACCACTCCTAGTCAATATAGTTCTGGAAATATTAGCCAGAGCAATCAGACAAGAGGGAGAAATAAAAGGAATAAAAATAGGGAAAGAAGAAGTTAAATTATCATTATTTGCAGATGACATGATACTCTACATAGAAGACCCCAAAAACTCAATTGAAAGACTACAGAGGTAACAATCCAATTAAACAAATTAAGCAGAATAGCTGGATACAAGCACATTCACAAAACAATAACATTCCTGTACACAAAAATCTCCATGAGAGAGAAATTATGGAAATGTAGCCTTTCACAACAGCATCTAAAAAATGAAATACTTAGAAATCAACCTAACTAAGAATGTAAAAGTCCTGTATGCTGAAAAGTATACTACTCTGATAATGGAGATTCAATAGGATATTGGAAAATGGAAGGATATTTCTTGCTCTTGGTTGGGAAGAGTCAATATTATGAAAATGGCCATATTTCCAAAACTCTTATACATATTCAGTACAATCCCAATCAAAATATCATTAGCATACCTTCAGATCTAGAGAAAGTATTTCTGAAATTCATCTGGTAACAGAAGAAACCTAGAATAACAAAAGCATTTCTGGGCAACAATGGAAAGACAGGAGGCATCTCAATTCCTGATACTCTACATACTCTACATACTTACTCTATATAGATACATACATACATACCCTACATAGATACTCTACATTGAAACTATACTACAAAGCCACAGTAATAAAATCAGCATAGTATTGGCAAAGAAATAGACATGAGGATCAAAGGAACAGATTAGAAGATGCAAACACTACTACAAAGACACAGAGCCACCTTACATTTGTCAAAGGGGCTAAACATGTTCACTGGAAAAAGATAGCCTCATATATAAATGCTGTGGGAAACATAGAGTTTACATGCCAAAGACTGAAACTGGACCCATACTTATCACCATACACTAAACTAAAGTCAAAATGGATCAAGGATCTTAATACTAAAAAGGAAACAAAATTTTACTGGATGACATGGTAAGTAGAAATCTTGAAGTCATAGGAGTAGGCAGAGAATTCATGAATAAAACACAATCACACGAGAAATACTTCAAAGAATCAGCAACTGGGATCTCATATTACTAAAAAGTTTTTGTACTTAAACATATATCAAACAAAGTGAAAAACCCCCACAGAGTCAGAAAGAATCTGGATATAAGACACAGGACTTCTATGCAGAACATATAAAGAATTGAAAAATGTTAAGCCCCCAAATTCAAAGACCCTTTCCAAAAGTGGGCATCAGAGGTGAGCACTCATTTCTCAGATGAAGATATAAAAATGGAAAGTAAATACAAACAACACCTGTTCATGATAATGCCCCACAGTAACTCAGAATAGACACTATGTACCTCCATTTCATAAAGACAATGTATGACAAACCTACAGCCCATTTTTTACTAAATGGACAGAACTGAAAGGCTTCACACTAAAATCAGGAACAAGACAAGGATGTCCACTATCACCACTCCTATTCAATATACTTCTGGAAATATTAGCCAGAGCAATCAGACGAGAGTGAGAAATAAAACGAGTAAAAAGTAGGAAAAGAAGAAGTTAAGTTATCATTATTTGAAGACAACATGATACTCTGCATAGAAGACACCAAAAACTCCATTGAAAGACTACTAGAGGTAATAAACAAATTCAGCAGCATAGTTGGATACAAAGTCAACACTCAAAAATCAATAGCATTCCTACACACAAACAAAAAACTCCATGAGAGAAAAGTTATGGAAATATAGCCTTTCATAGTAGCATCTGAAAAAATGAAATACTTAGGAATCAACTTTAAATAAAAAATGTATAAGAACTATAAATAAATATAAATAAAAAATGTATAAGAACTATATGCTGAAAATTATACTACTCTGAAAATTGAGATTCGAGAGAATTTTAGAAAATGAAAGGATATTTCTTCCTGTTTTTTAGGAAGAACGAACATTGAGAAAATGGACATACTTCCAAAACAGATTCAATGCAATCCCAATCAAATCATCATTAATATATTTACAGATCTAGAGAAAATATTTCTAAAACTCATCTGATAACAGAAGAAAACTAGAATAACAAAGACAATTCTTGGCAACAAGAGCAAGACAGGAGGCATCTAAGTTCCTGACTTGAAACTATACTACAAAGCCACAGTAATGAAATCAGCATGGTACTGACAAGGAAATAGACCTGAAGATCAATGGAACAGATTAGAAGATGCGAACACTACTACAAAGACACAGAGCCACCTTACATTTGTCACTGGGCTAAATATGTTCACTGGAAAAAGATAGCCTCATTAATAAATGCTGTTGGAAACATTGAGTTTACATGCCAAAGACTGAAAGTAGCCCCATATCTATCACCATACACTAAACTTAAGTCCAAGTGGATCAAGGATCTAAATATTAAAAAAGAAACAAAAATCTACTGGAGGAAAAGGTAGGTAGAAATCTTGGATATATAGGAGTAGACCGAGAATTCATGAATAAAATGCAAAGTGCATACAAAATATTTCAAAGAATCAACAACTGGGATGTCATATTACTAAAAGTTTTTATACTTCAAAAGAAATCAGACAAGTGAGGAAAAAAAAAAACCTAACAGATTGAGAAAGCATCTGGATATAAGACACAGGACTTAAATACAGAACATATAAAGAATTGAAAAACATCAAAGACCCTTTCCAAAAATGAACATCAGAGATGAGCACACAGTTCTAAGATGAAGATATACAAATGGAAAATAAATACATGAAGAAACTTTCACCATAACTGGTCATTTGATAAATGCAAACTAAGACAGCACTGAGGCTTCATCTTACTCTGGGTAGAATGGCTGCCATCAAAAATAAACTGAAACAAATGTTGGCGAGCATGAAGGGAAAAAGGAACTTCTCCACTGTTGGTGGGAATGCAGACTGGTGAAAGCACTATCAAAATCAGTGTGGAAATTCCTCAAAACCTAGGATGGAAGTTTCATTTAAACCAGCTGTTCCACTCCTGGGTATTTTCCCAGAAAAATTGAAAATATCATGTCACAGTGATATATGTGCACCCATATGTGGAGCACAGTTGTGATAGCTAAATCTTGGAAACAACCAAACTGCCCATCAACCACAAGTGGATGAAAAAATTGTATTTTTACACAATGGAATACTACTCAGCTATAGAAAAGGATGGTCTTGAGGCCTTTATAGGTAAATGGAGGTAACAAAAATATCCTCATTAGTAAAATAAAAAATACTCACATTAGAAAATGTCACATTGTCTCTCTAGTGTAAAAAAATAATAAAAACTGACAAAGTAATGGGACCCAAAAAAAGTATAATAAATATTATAAAAAAAGAAAGGGAAGAAAATTGCTCTAAAGGATATAATGGTATGTATAATATGTAAGATTGATGACCATATTACTAAATTTCTGTTAGATCATTGAACAGGAGGGTTTGCACTGTCAATGTTTCAGTGTTCAGCGACTTTTTATGCTTTGTTTTTGTAACTTTAGCAACTCTGTTTAAGACAACAATACATAATGTATCAACTAGTGATTTTATGATGTTAATTTTTTTGAATTCTATATTCTATACCTTTTTGCTTTTTTGTATTTTGTTTCTTTTAATTTTGGTTTCTTTCTTTAAATAAAAAAAATTAAAAACAAAAAAAAGTAACGGACCAGGAGTTTTGTGCCTTTGATTCCTTGAAGCAGGACCTGCTCATGCAGTGGTAGGAATCCTTGGGATCCATCTAGCTGTACATGGCCATAACCTGCACTGCAATGGGATTAGTGGTACTGTGCTGTACATTTACTGTTGTCATGTTCTTTGCATATGTGAGTCCACCCTATGAGTCATTTACAATAAGCACATTTTCCCTGATTTTTGAGTTGGTGGAATGAGAAAAACCACTGCATATTGTTTCAATATCAAAGGGTAGGAGGACCTGTATGGACGTCACCCCACCAAGTGGCACGTGCACACCATGGACATAGTTATATAAGCAGAGTTAACATAGACAGCCTTAAATGTGCTTGAGTTTATGACAGAATGCAAGAAATAATGCCTGAGGATGACTGATATATACAGGCTGGATAATAAAAATGCTTGCTTACTACTGTTGCTAATGTTGGCTCTGTGTGGTTTCTTCTCCCTGGGGATGTTACCCACTAAAATACCCACTCACCTCCCTAACTCTGAGAAAATATCATACCACAGACACAGGGTGCTTTAATACCCCACAAAACTAAACTCCCTGTGCCCTGTTCCAAGCCATGCATCACATCCAAAAGCCCAATTCTCTGTTGGGATACAGCTTAAGATTGTAGACCGAGTTTTATGCCTGTGTCTTGGTGATCACTTCTTAAGCCCTGTGATGGACATTTGCCCCACTTCCATCCCTTCTCTGTACCCCACAGGGCATTAATATTCCCAAATGTTCTGACCTGGAAGTGGAATACAGCTCCCCTAGCAACAGACATGCAGTTCTCGAGCAGCTTGGTCGGACCATGGTCTGAGGTGAGTCAGTCCCAGGCTGTAGGCCAGGACAATAGGGTCCATTGGCCCCTCTCTCACACGGGTGGAGCTACTTGCCAGCATATCTTAGCCTCCCTGAATTCCTGAACATATGGAGACTCATTTTTCCTGTGTATCATAGTGTGTTAAAACCAGGCACAGCATTAACGCATGGTAGGGAGAACCCATGTCCAGCACAAACCCTCCTGAAGGCAGCTCCCCATGTACTCTGCAAGCCATCTGTTCTTAATACGTGGCACCACATTGTAGCTGAGTGCTATGAGGGAGAGCACAAAGCAAGGGCAGGATCTGGTGCTATGGAACCCAAAGAGTTGGGCAGCCCTTCTCAGTGTCTGTCAGGATATAGGGATGGCCCTCTTGAATAGCTAGGGATATCCCTGCCTGGGGGTGTTGGGTCAGGGCGGCAGTGGACACTGGCTATGTCTGGCAGCCACGTTGGGCAACACACAGTGTGTACCACTGCCCCATGCCCAGGACGTCCTCCCACAAGGTCATTCTTTTGTCATTCCCCTACCAGACTTTGTATACCCAGGGCCCCCCTTTTCCACTCCAATCTTCACTGGACCTTTGAATGCAGTCACAGGAGGAGGCAAAGCAGGTGTAGCTGCCCAAAATCCAGTGTCACTGGTGTCTGCTATCACCCAAAAGTTATGGTGGGTAACAAAATCACTGAGTGGTGTCCATCACTGAGTAATTTGGGGCCTTTTTCTAATCTTCCTTCTTCCATTCCCTCATTCCTCAGTCATCCATCCCTCCTCCTTCTATACTCTGTTCTCCTTCTAAGATCACACAGCTGGGCTTGTGCTAGCCCTGGATGGCCTAGGAGCTTCTCTATGCCCCTTCCATCCTTTTTTTCCCCAGAGAATCCTGTTCCCACAAGTATTTTTCATCACCTCGAAAAAGCTTAATCCAACCTGTGTTGCACTTGGCCCAAGGCCTAGGATTGAGGTTCCTAGAAACCCTTAATGTTGGCTCACAGCTCTAGAAGTTCTCAGAATATGGTGCTTAGAATAGAGGTCTCAAGGTCAGCCTGGAAACTCCAATCTGTGGAGCATCTAAGGAGCTGATCTAAGCTGTGAGCTGCCATGTGATGCATGTGTATCTGGGTATGAGGGGAGACAAATGCAGATGCTCCTGTCTGTCACAATCCCAGTAGAAACAGTAACTTTGAAATAGCTCCTGTAGGATGAGCAGTATTGGATCTGGCCAGGGAACAAAAGCTGTGTGAACCAGACCTTGAAACAGGACCCTGAGATCTGGACCACACATTGGAAGAAAGGGAAATAAGGGTGCCCAAGTCCAAATTCTTCCCACCTGTTAGAGTACATCTCTGTTCTGTCCCAAGACCAAATGACCATGTTATAAGTCCTGGAATTGTCATCACCCTGTTATTGGTATATCTCTGGGCCCCTCAGGAGTGGATAGCACCTGGAAAGGAGATGGCCCAAGGCTCACCTGTGCATAATGTACCTCTCAGTGACCGACCCTCAGGTAAGGTGGTCATGGCCAGTGTTATCTCTTTTTTCTGTCAGGCCAGCTAGTTGCCAGGCACTGCTGTGTTCTCACTTTCCTGCTCATTAGATCATGAGGGAAATACCTAGTGTTCGAGTCCTGGTGTCCAAGAGAATTTAGTCAAGTGTGGTGGGATGTGATCAGCAATGGGGCAGATGAGTTTTGAGTGGCCACGGAGTGGGGCAAGAATCCCATACATTTCCTTCCCCACCACATTGATGTGGGTATCTTGGTGTATAAAGCATGGTTCCTTCCAATTAACTGTCAGTTTTTACTACATCTTTCCATCCCATGATATTTACTGGAAAGCTGTCTGTATGTGACACAGTATGTCACATATAAAAGTATGTTGATAAAAGTGTATTGAAGGCCCTGCTGAGCATCTCTTCCCAGACTGCTGGGCAGCAGCTCAGCCTTTAAAACTTAGTGGGAGAGACAGGGGAGGAAGGAGGAGGAAGACAAGGGGCTTTCTCCTCGAAGACAGCAGTTATGGAGGGGCAAGCGTCACCTCCAGCTGTCTCTGTTAGACCCACATTTGAGCCTGTATCCTGAGGCTAGAAAGGAGACAGCAGTTTTGACCACTTTGCTAGAAATCAGGGATCTGAACAGAGTTACAAAGGCAGGACTTGGGAGCCAGACTGAGGGCTCCTCTAGAAGACTTTCCTTTGTTTGGTTTTCAGTTTCTGTTCCATGACTCAGTCAACACCAGCTGTTGGCAGTGTGGGTTCTCTTGTCTCCCCAAGACTGAGCTGCTTCTGTAGATCTCTGGTACTCAGCACACAGTGAGTCCTCTATGTGTCTCTGTTAGGTAGTGCATAGACAAAAGTATAAAAGTGCATATTCCTATGATAGGAAGATTAGCCCAGAAATTCCATTAGCGAGGATGTAGATTGAGGACAGCTGATGCTTTGCTGTACAGGTTTGCATCCGCATGAAGGACCCACTGCTGGCCATTTAGAGCTTGTCCTCCCTGCATGAGGTTTTTCATCAGTTGCTCTTTTTTTCCCACATTTCTGAATAGATTTTCTTGCATTCTGTTTTGCTTACAGATTATTGTATATTTTTATTAGTACCTATATACCATGTATGCTGATTACATTGGTGTTAGGTCCATTGCAAATGTGATGCATAGAAAGGAAATTAGGCCCCATCTTGTGCACAGTGGTACAATCCAACAACCAGTGACCATTCTCAAAGTTTTGTGCATTGAGCACACATCTCAGGACTAAGACATCAGCAACACAAGGTGCTGCTTTGTCTTGATTGTCCTTTCTGTATTACCAATACAGTGGGTAATGATACAATATTTGGGCGCTTAGCCCAACCCTAACCTTAAAAGTCTAGCCAAATCCTAACCCTAACTCTAACCCTAGAAAGTCATTAGCAGCATTCTCTGAACAAATTAAACTTTATGGCACTGATGAGGGAAATGTAATATGGGTTATTTATGAGAATATACAATCTGTGGTGGCTGGGATGGTGCAAGAGGGGAAAGAAAAGAAAACACTGTTGTGTAAACATTTGAAGAATATGTTCTGGAAGTGGACCATGGGGAAATTAGCTTCAAATTGAGAATGCACTGAATGCCAGCAAGCTGATTATTTTAAACAACATTAAAATCTTAAATTTTATCTATGTTTGTTCTATCACTAACATATCTCTGGTAAATAAGTGTAGCAGTGAATACAGTAATAAGTAAATCTGGAAAAGAGGGGAATGAAGGTGTGGGTCAAGAGCTGCCCACAGGTAGACCTGAAGAGATGACTCCTGAGTAGAGGCACCAGGAGCCTTAGATCTCCAGCTGCTGGACAAAGGAATCCAGGTGCTGGCTCTTATTCTGGGATCACAGCTGGTTAGGGAGTTGCAGGTGGAGCTGGCACAAGATCTGGAGGTGCAACTTCTGCATGGGCTGAACCTGGCCATGTAGTTGCAGGAAGTAAAAAGATCGCCAACTGTCCATGGGCTTCCTGAGTAAAACCTTCCCACTGCCTGTCCAGGAAGCCATGTGCACCAATAAAGCCCCAGCAAAGCCTCCCTGACTGTATTCATACACTGACTGCTGAGTGTGTCACGCTCCTGGGTCAGCAAGCATATGGGCGCTTTGTTGAGTTCCAAGGCTATCACCTCCCACAAGCCCACATCCCACACTCCAGGGCTAATTATTTTATGGCTCAGTCCCTTGTGGTTCAGGAGGCTCCAGCTGTTCCAGGAGAAGATCAGTCTGGGGATCCACATGAGCATACATTTCCAGTGGGGCATCAAGCACAGAAGACCTGGGGAAACAGGGAGCTAGCAGAGTGAGAGGCCTGGCCTTTCCTGCCACAATATCTGCACAGCTCACTTGTTGAGAGGGGTGCATGGGCCTCCTGTCAAGTCTGTTCAACATCCATCCCCATCCTCACCCAGCCATATTTGGGCAGTTACAGCCCAAGGAGCTCTCAGAGGCTGACAGAAATCTCAGTGGGAGGGAGATCTTGCTCAGTTGAATCATACCTCTGCTTTGTACAGGGAATCCTGAAACAATTTCTCTCTGCCCGTCCCCAGTGCAATTCAGTGTGGTGAATGCAGAGAGTGAAATCTTCCCTGTCTTTGCACTCAAGGGCTCAGGGCTCCCACTCCATGAATATCTGAGAAGTGAGGGATCAATCAGTGTCTGTCCTGTGTGGCTGCAGTCTCTAGCTCAGGCAGTGATGCTTTGCCCAGTTCTCTTTGCCTCTGTATAACTCGTTGTTTATGGTCTGTCCCTACATCTAGGGAGGCCTGGGGACCAGAACAATGGCCTTGAGGTGAGCAATATTTGTTCTGCTGCCAAGGGTGACTCTGTAGCTTCCAAAGAACACTAAAACTCAAAAGGGCAGTGGTTGCACTGGCTCTGCTTACAGGATCATGGTCAATGCCCAGAAAAGTGTCTGCACACAGTGTGTCTTCATGTACATTTGTGGGTTAATGACATCTATCTGCTCTTCCATGACATCTGACAGCCATGGAAAATTTGCTGTTCTCAAGATTTCCTGTGTTGAACAAACCCTGAAGCCACAAAGTGACTCTCCAATCTCCTTTCCAAAGAAAAAAAAAACTGCAACCACCAAGTATTGGACAGTGAGTGAGATGGAAGATCATCCATCAGAATCATCACAGCCTCCACAGTAGGTCTTCATGGGGCCAAGGCCACACTTGGCCTGGAGCCCCCATTTCATCCTTAGTGACCCTAAGGTCTGAATCCACTCAGACCACACCCATTCAGCATTGTAAACTATTGTTGATTGAGGCCCTTGCATATGGCCAGGACCTGAATCCTGGTGGCCAAGTCCCACTGGGCTGCTAAGGTAAGAACTCCCCTTCTTAGCCTTGGTGCTCGTGGGGTAGAGATGTGATCCTTGGAGGAGTCCAGGGATCTGGATAGATCTGGAGCATCTATCCAGAAGGCCAGCTCCATAGGCTCCTTCAGGCTGTGAGGCCCATCTGCCTGCACCGTGCTTCCTGTACAGACCTCTGCCAGGCTCTCTGATGCCTGACTTCTGACAATGTGGTGAGACTGTGGCTGGATATGGAATTGGTGTCCTGCATGTGGCTTCTCAAGACGGTTTGGGTAGGAAGCAAAGCCCACACTCCAATTGGTCCACAGAGGCTCCTAGTAATGGGCTCACAGGATGGTCCCTGCAGAAAAGGGATTCTCATATTAAAAGTTACATTTCACAAGGGACACTTAAGTATACTAGCATGCTCAGATCGCCTCTATAGAGAGGTTGAAAACAAGGCTATGCATGAACAAAACCTATGAGTCCTAAGATGGGCCCCCATTTTAGAGATGAGAAAAGGAGACTCATTCTGGATGTCCAGGTCCACTAATGAGACACCACAGAATATTCTCAGTTTTCAGATGAAAAGTTCCCAGGAAGGAATTAAGTTCCTCTTCCATTGCCATGGGAGGCTGAGCAGCTGTGTTCACCGATCTCTTCTTGTGCTCATTTTGCCCAGAGGCTCCTGCAATAGTAATTTCAGAGCCTGAAAACTCCCATAGACAAGTGCGAGAGAAATGGACAGAGTGGATGACATTTGAGGTAAGCACATCTCTAGCGAGATGATGCTGTGTAAGAGCTAGAGACAGCAGGGGAAAGACAGCTCACTAATTGTCCTTGGACAGCAGGCCCAGGACTGACAATAAGGTGCAATGGCAGAATTCAATCATGACAAGAAATGAAATGACTTTAATTTGTCCCCTTTCTCCTGCTCCCACTGATATGTGTACAATGACCTTGCCTGTGACAAGGTAAAAGCAGAGTTGAGAGTGTGTGGTAGTTGAGCACTTGGAGTCAAGGTTCCTTTGGAGCAGGACCATGGGCCCAGTGTTTGAAAAGCCCTGGAGGGAGGTGCTGGATGAATTAATCTGACACAAAGTTCCTCTCAGTCATCTGTGGGTCTCCATACAGTCCCTTCTGCTCACACACCCTGCACCAGAGCCAATATATGTTGTTACTGTGGGTACCATGTCTGGATAAGGGATGTGGCACACAGGTTCCAGGGTCCATCTCCATGTCAGTGTCTTGTATGCAGCTTGGGTGGGGCAGTGCCCAGCCATCAACAGGAAGCCTGAGACTCAGACACCACAGGTTTCACTTTGTGAACCCAGATAACCTTATGTTCCTTAAAGCCAGACAGATGTGTGCCAGACGTCTACCCAGGAGGACAGGAGATGACTCTGGAAGCTGTGGATAAACATGAGCTCTGCCCTTCTCCTCGAGGCTGCCCTGTCCTGGGTGGGAACTTGACAGGAGCACAGGCTCATGCATCCCAGCACCTGCCCCTTCTGCAGAGCATCTGCCCTTGGTGTCTGTCCTCAGAGCCCTTTCACTGATGATTTAGAATGTGAAATGTTAAGAGAACTCACAGAGGTGGCCAGGCCTTAATGTACCTGTCCTGTACTTGATGTCTCTGAGTGGCAGGTGGTCGAGGCTAGGGACACCTGTCTGGGGCTCCCTCTTATCTCTGGTCTCTTGGGAAGCCTATGCTGTCCTTGACATTTGGACAGTTCCTGGTAAGCATCCTGAAGCATCTTGGCCCAGTGAACCATCCTTTCCCTCATTCCCATGTAGTTTTTCCATGCGGGATCTTGAGGCTGGGGAATCAAGGCCTTGGAAAGCAGCACAGTATATTCACTGGTCACTCTCTTGAACCAAGTGCCTGTTGCCAGAAAAAGGTACCTGATGACCAGAGCCTTCAGAGTTCGGTTTAGACCTGTTGCCAAGGAAGTTGCGTCATGTGCTGGGGTCCATAGCTGGGCTGCCCGCTCTGATGCCCCCTTTCTTTTTATTGTGTTCCTTAGAAATGACAAGTGAAAAACTAGGAAATTGAGTGTGGTTTTACACTTTTCTTCACTTTGAAATTTTTAATACAACAAACATGTAGATGCCTCAGATGTGGCAGTTGGGTGCCCAGTGCACATTTCCATCCAAAAGTACTTTTCATTGAGAATTAGGTTTCACTTAGAGATCTGTCAAACTTTAGGATGAGATTCTTTCCTGGCTTCATGCTAGTTTCATTTCAATTCCATTAGAGAGTATGAAGAAGTTCTCAGAATACCCATAATAATTTTCCCAAAGGATGTAAATGTTTCATGATTACCCCCATATGTCCAGGGGAGGATTCCTAGCAAGTTTTACTCTCACGTGCATATGAATGATTATTTATCCTAAGATGTTTAACTCGGCCACACACTGTAGTGCTCTGCACTCTGACATCCTGTGGAGGGGTCAGCAGGTGGTGATTGCAAGGGGTGGCTTTCCAAGGCCATGGACATCATCATACCATGCTGAGGAAAGACACATGCACATTCCTCCTGGGGAACTTGTCTCATAGCAACTGGTATAACTTCCTGTCCTCCCATCCCAAATAGACCATGGGCTTTGTGTCCCTGCTAGGTAGTTTACATTTCCTAGAGGAGATGGCCCTAAAGCTGATCAGGTGCAATGCTCTTTGGTTGGTCTCCTTCAATCGGCGTTTCCATGCTGAGCTCCCAGTGTGCTGCCACCACATGCCATTGGGGGGCTGAACGAAACCAGCTGTGACTTGTTCATGCACCCCTCACCCATCTGCTGATGGCCATTTCTTCTGTTTCTGGGTCAACTGGTGAAAACGAGCTGCCATAGCCATTCTTATACATGGGCTTAAACCGATGCAGACTTTTATTTTAAAGAAAAACTACTTAAATGTGAAATTACTGGATCATATTGCTGGTTTATGGCTAACTTAGAAATTCTTAAAGTATCATTGGAAGCAGTTGTTTAGCAGAGTTAGGTGGTTGCTTTTCATTTTATTTTGATTTGTTTTATTATAATATACGGTGCTATGGTATGTTATTTTACATTATGTTATATGTTGGTGAGGATTTTGAAACTGTATTTTCTGTGGTTTCTGATTTGATTTTGTATAATCAACCTGAGAAAATATAAGAATATCACGTAACTCTGAGTAAGTATTTTTTGGAGAAAATTTATAAAGGAAGGCACAGTCAGCAATGTTGGTACACAGCCGTCATTCCAGTACTCCAGAGGTGGAGGCAGGGGGATTTTTATAAGTTTGAGGTCATCCTGGGCCACAAGGGAAGATCAAGGCCAGCCTCAAATTCATAGCAGAACCCTATCTCAAACAAAGAATCAAAGAAAGAAAGAGAGAAAGAAAGAAGAAGAAAAAAACAATTAAAAATACAAAGTCAAATATTACCTGTGAATTCAGAATATAAACATATGTGAGTTTTTCTAGCAAGTGTACTTTAGTCAGCACACCTAGCATAAGGTTTACCATCATGTAGACATTGATGTGTTACCAGGTTTGCATTCTTTCAATTTTTTTGAATGTTTTACTGAGATGACTGCAGATATGCAAATGAATATACCATCTTAGGATTTGGGTAGCTCAGTAGTAAGAGAATATGATCATTGCTTTTTTTCATCTCCTAAATTTATATTTACAATCAGAAGTTGATCAAGCAATTGCTATTTTTTAAAATAAAAATAAGGACCATATAAAAGCTACTCTTTTTAAGTCTATGGAAAGATAAAAATAATTGTAGAATAACAGTGGTTAAAGTACCTTGCACAGTGATTTCCAGGATTTTTTAATGATCAATAATTTCATACATTTGTAACTTTTTTAAAAAAGATTTTAAGACATGGTCTCACCAGTTCTCTGAGTTTCCCAGGCTAGAGTTAAACCCTTCCTCATCCTTCCTCTCACTCCCAGAGGGCTGGAATTACAGGTGTACATTATCCTGAGTTGACAATTGGCAGTAATTTTGTGTTTTCATGGAATAAAATAATTTGCTTTGATCTTTAGACGCTTTGTCGAAGAATTCATCTAGTTAAGCTATCTCCTACCTTCCTAATCCACAGTTTCTTTCATAGTGAGTAAGACTCAAAATGCCATTAACAATATTAGTAGAGTCACTGCTTTTTAACTGTAACAGTGGTCAGCCTGGGATTCAAGAGATCACTCCAAATGCCTTCTGCTGTGGGACTGAGGCTTGGTATCCTTGAAGCACAGTGTCTTTTTCTCTGATCGCTCATGGCAATTGGTGACTGAAGTCAACACCCAAGAAAGATGTGAACGTTAAAGCTACATGGGGCCCACTGCCCTCCAGAAGGTCAGGCCAGGGTAAAACGTTTTTGCCTTCCCCTTCTACTTTCCAAAATTTTTGTTTTGGTTATGGTTTTGGTTTTACACTTATTCTCTAGAATTGAATACAGAGGTTTTGTATTTAGTTCCATTACTTTCCACTTTTAAATGTCTTCCTTTTTTTAGGACTTTCTTAATAAGTTGCTAAGTTGGTGAGTCTCTCCTTGAATTTATGATGTTCCTGTTTTAGTATTCCAGAGTGGTAAGCTTACAATCCACACCACCAGATGTGTTTTCATCATGGTGTACTTAAAAACTCATTGGCTGTGCAGGGAATGGTGAAAATGCCTGTCATGTCAGCATTCAGGCCACTGAGGCAGCAGGATTCCTGGGAGTTCCAGACAAGCCTGCAACACACTCTGATTTCACTCAGGCCAGAGAGACAGAGGGAGTCCCTGACCAGAAAAAGAAAAGGAAAATATAGGAAAGGACAGGAATGGAAGGAAGATACAATACCAAATTCCTGGTGATTCTATGAGTTCTTTTGTATCTGGGCTAGTCATTTTAATCTGAAGTCCTATTGCAGTATAAGACCTTTTGGACTGCTGTCACTTTAAAATATACCTTGACACCAGGGATTTTGGTACTTCTAAGTTTAATGTTCTTTACATGGTTATAGGATGTTGTACTTCTTTGTGAATTTTCATATTAATATTTTTGATTTCTAGGAAAATATTGGTGGTATTTTGACAGGAACACTTTGAAATGCTGGTTGCTTTGGGATGCACATACATTATAATAATGTGAATTCTTCCTATCCACCATCATGCTATGTGTTTTCTTCTGTTAGTGCTATTTCACTGATTGCATCAATTTCTACAAATTTTAAACAACAGGTAAGTTTCATTAAATTTATCCTAAGTGTTAATTCTATTTGATGAATTATGAAGTGAATTGTGTTCTTTGTATTTGAAGCTGCAGTTTGTTTGAAGCACATAGATATGAATTGTTTAAGACATGTGGATCTTGTACCCGGCACCCTATATGATTTGTGAATTGTTCTAAAAGGTTTTCAGTGAGATATAAGTTTCTTATATGAAAGGTTGTGTCCTCAGGAAACAGAGACCATGCTTAATTCTTCCTTTCTGGTATGGAAGCCTTTGATTTCTTATTCTTGAGTAAATTCTAGGGATATGACTTGGAGTACTGTGTTGAAAGGCATTGCAAGCCTTGTCTGGTTCCTGATCTTAGAAGAAAATTTTGCAGCTTGTCAGCCTCTAAGCACAATGTCTGGGATGGGCTTCTCATGCATGATATTTGATGTGCTGAGGTCCATTCTTCCAATACATGGTGTGTGGGTAGTTCTTACAATGAGAAAATGTTGAAACTCAGTATTTTTCAAAGCTATTTTTCCAAATCTATTGAGAGGTTACTTCTGTGTCATTCTGTGAGAGTGACAAGTGACACTGAATGGTTTTTACAGTGGGACAGTTCTTGAATCACTGAGATTGGGAAGAGTGTTGATCGTGGTACTTAACTTTTGCATGTGTTGGCAAATTTAGCTGACAAGTATTTAGCTGAGTAATTTTGCTTATGTTCATTAGGAATATTGGTCAGTAGGGTGCTTTCATTTATTTTGTTTTATTTTATTTTTCAATACATTATTGTCTGGCTTCATTGTCAGGGTGACTTTGTCATCTAAAAGAAGTTGGTGTTGGATTTTTCCCTTCAATTTTCTGGAAACATCCAAAAATGATTATTATTTATTTTTTATTATACACTTGAAAAAATTCCCTGGGTCATTTGCCTTATCCTGGTTTTGTTGTTGTTATTAATGAGTTTTGATTGTTGACCCATCACCTATATTAATTTTTGCTCTGTTCATCAGTGTGTTTGTTCCTTATGGGTCTGGGTCAGTGACATCAAAGGAGACCACATTCCCATTAAGGGT
The DNA here is from genome assembly GCF_034190915.1 of Cavia porcellus. Taxonomy (NCBI): domain Eukaryota; kingdom Metazoa; phylum Chordata; class Mammalia; order Rodentia; family Caviidae; genus Cavia; species Cavia porcellus. The sequence goes on from NW_026947536.1 coordinate 1,644,293, forward strand.
CACATCTCATTTTACTTAGGGATGCAGCCATTTACTTTTGTAATTTATATATTTTTGTCAGTAACTCCTTTCAGTTACTTAGTCTTTAATGCACACTGTTCTTGTCAGGAGTTTACTGCTGAAGGAAACTGGAGCTGGCCAGGTGCCCATATCTTATTTCAGGCTTCACACTCTGGCCTGCCTGCAGTGTCCCAATCTCCTGATTTGCTCCCTGTAAACACCTGTCCTGCTCCATAGCTGTGGTGAGTCCACATGCGACAGTTGAAATCTGCACCTGGGTGGAAGATATTCTGTCAAGGGGGGCTCTGTAACAGGCTGACCTTCTTGTACCGTGCTTCCCTGAGTCAGCCAAGGGGCCTAGGGCCTTCAGGAAGGAATTCTGGGAGCAGGGCCACACCAGCCCTCTTCTGTCCAGTGTGCAGTGTATGCTGTATTGCTGGAAGCTGACTTGTGGATCAGGAGGCCTGGACCTATGCCTTTCTTGCCCCTGGTGCCACGGTATCCTCTACGTCTTCCTGGACCATTTTCCACTAACATCAGATCTCCACAGGGATCTGAGCACCCCCTAGACTTGCTCTTCTGGCCTCCAACTCAATGTGGAGACTTCAGCTGTGAAATCTGTCACTATGAAATTCAACATGTATACATATTTCCTGGAAAGCCCAGTGCTAAGTATTCATAACAAAAATTGAGATTTACAATTTCCCATATTCTATTCTTACTCAGTTAAGATGTGAAAAGTTAGAAGCCGTGAACCTATGATGGCAAAGCTGCTGAGTGAATGATTAACTTACAGGCACAGAAAATGCTGAAAGAAGGCCATGTCCTAGGCCATGTCCCCAGTCTTACTTGAGATCACAGGAGCTTGTGGCCTGGCCCTCTCTCCACCCAGCAATGAAGAGACACAGGCCAGAGGAGAGAGGAGCTGGTCAGTGGCAGACCACTCATCCTTGGAGGGATGCTTTTGTGGTTTTTCAATTTTTAATTTCCATTGAATTATTGCTAGTGTCCAACTCACTATTTCTTCTCTTGTACCCAACCTAGTTAAGAAAAAAAATAGTATGTAATTTCTCAAACAGATGAGTGAAAATGGATGACTTAATTTTCATTTATGTAAAATGAAGGATATGCACAGTACAGAAACTTCAAACGTCACCTTATAGATATTTAAAATAAGGCGTTTTGTTATTCAGAAAAACAACACATCATTTATGACTAATTTTTAAAACCTTAACACATGCGGAGCCCTTCCATGGTGGGGTGGCGCTGCCCTCCTACCCTAGAAAGCACCGGTTCACCTGTGCCAATAACTCTCAGAGGACAACAAGAGTTTTTCTTCAGAGTCTCTTTTACCAGTGAGGAGGACCTGAATCTTCCTGTTGCCAGGCTGAACACGGAGTGTGCAGTGTGCAGAGGAGCCCAGCACCGCCTGCTTTACACTCCTCTCCCCCACCACATCCATGCTGCAGCCCTGCAGGGACAGCAAGGCAGAGCTGCCAGGATGCAGCCAAGACTCTGCCACATCAGTCCTAAGTCCGCCTCCACCAGGTGCCTGATACTGCCTGGGTGTTGCTCGCATAGTGGGTCTACACACCCTCAGCCTCCTAGGCCAAGTGTGTTCACACAGTGACCCTTCCAGTCTGCAAATTTCACTCCTCTCCTTTCTGACTATGGCTGCAGCATTAGAACAAAACACAGCATTAACATTACCTTTTCTTCTTTGTTCTTTTCCATTTTGGTTTTTTTTTTAATTTATTTAACCATATATTTCAAACCGCATTTTGCCAAAAAAGCTTTACTTTTGTTTTTACTCTCCACTTGCCTGAGTTTTTACAGATTTCTACTGCAGTTCAAACCTTAAGTTCTTGGATGCTCAGAATCTACTCTGCAGCTTGGTAGAATGAGTGAAGCGAAGCAGAAAGTGAACTTGGGCACATTTCTGTGCCTCCCAGCATCTTGTACAGCAAACCCTGACTCATGTCTTTTTATCCCCAAAATATGGGCTTCAGTAGCTTGAATCTGCCACTGCAAAATATGTTTCCTAGATTTTTCCAAATTATGTCATTTCTTCTCAACTGGGTAAACACATTGTCTAAGGTTTTTTATGCCCAAACTTGAAAAATAATTTCCAGTAGACAAGAGGCTGCCACCCATCCTGAAATCATGACGGGATTTTATGTAAACACATAGTGCAATCCGTAGTCTGAGAGCATGGTGCCAGGGCAGGGTTCTCTCCAGCAACCGTGCACAGCATGCTCCAACACTCTCCTACTTCCACCTTACCCATGGTCTGTGACTTGTGGGAGGGGCCACCCTGACACCTCATTGTAGGAGTACTGAGGCTGGTAGACATTCCCAGAGCTGCTAATGACACAATCTTCAATTCTCTTCCTTTCCAGGAGAAGAGGAGACACTGTCTCTCCCCTGTGTCAACGCCATTATCTCAGTGACTGTATTCAGCTTAAGTCCTCATATTTCTACACTGAAGGATTTTTAATGAGGGGAACCTACAGCAAGACCATTCATATCTGTGGAGCAGCTGAGTGGTACACGGTTTCCCACCTTTCCTACAGAACTAGCCAATGTACAAACAGCTGACATGTAAATACTTTTAAAAAATTTACCATGGTCCTATTGTTCATGTCTCTGGTGGCTCCTTTTTCAGAAACTCTTCTCAGCTGGTAGTTGTGTTTTCTTCTTAGTTTTTAACTGCAGAAAAAAGCAGAGACATAGTGGCCCTGTAGGGATACTGTGATCCCCTCTTCCACAGCTGAGCTCTGGTCTTCTTCCAACCCAGCCTTGTACTCTGTGCTGCGTCCCCATCCTCCCCCCTACACACTGGGAAGTGGTGGCATCTCTCTTTGATTTAAGTAAGGAGTCTCAGGTGACATTTTTTTCAACTAAGGTTAAACCCCATTTCCCCCTTTATATGGACCTCCCTTCCCTTCCCTCACCCTTCTGTCTTCTGAGTCTGCTAATGACAAGCCCATGGATGACTCTGCTACTGGAGAACTATCTGTATGTCATTAATATATTCTCTCTTATTGTAAATGCCATATTTAGAAAAAGAAAAAAGAGAATCTTGGTATATTTATCTATTTCTCCAGGTTCCTGTTACTTCCCTGTGCCACTTCCCCACCCAAAGATGTCATTGTACAATAAAGAGCTTTGAGAGTAAAACCGAGAAGAGTGTTCACATTTTCCATCCTCTGCAGCTCCACTTCATTAAGTGATGGGCAAGTCTCCCAGGCTCTGCCTCACTCTCATCTGTCACTCTGCCTCACACACATCTCTGTGTGTATGCACATTGATGTCAGAGGTATTTCATTGTAAAAACTGAGACTTTCCTCACACACATCCATCTTGCATCCATGGTTATTTCATGACCACATTCCTTGGCCTCTTTCCCTGTGGGCACAGAGAGACTGAGCTCAGCATCTCTGCAGCTTCCCCTGGTTCCCATGGCCCACACTGGTGCCCGCACCATCTACCTGCAGGGTAGGGAGGGTCCCAGTTCCTTTCTGCTTCTAACCATGCTGTGAACAACAACCTTGAAAGGAAAGTTAAGAAGTTAGGCAGCTTTTTCTTTATTTTTTGTGTTGTTGTTATGTAGCTCTCTGTGTGGAAGAAACCTCTATGCTTAGCTAAACGAGGTCCAGGGACCTGTGTAGAGGTCAGATGGGAGCTGAGGGAAAGGCCTCTGCTCTGCCCCTCCATTTTCTCCTCACTGCTCTTCCCCACCTGCCTTAAAATCTGAAGTCAAATGGGGACACAGCACATCTCAGTGACATGTCCGTGAATGTATCTGCAGTGGGATACTGTGTATTTTATACACTTGTTGGTCATATGAGAAGATTCCCTTTTGAATAGCAAGAGTTTGTCTCATATCTCACAAAACAAATGGAAAGGTAATTCCAACCCCAAAGATGAATGTATTTAATTTTTACTATATGTTATAGTCTATCTAGGATTGTCCCCTTTATCAAAGACAAATATCAGTTAATCTCTTCCAGTACTGCCTGGCCAAACAGAGCTGTGATGCACTGATGTGAAAACCTGGGGTAATAAATCACAGAGGCAGAAAGATCAGTGGTGGCTGGGATGGTGGGGAAGAGAGGGAATGGTGTCCAAATGGGAATGGAGTTGGGGGAAACATTCTGGAACTGGGTAGAAATGAAGGCTGTACACATTGAGAATGTGATATTGCCATTTCCTGAGGATTTTAATTAAAATGAATGAAATACTATAATTTGTTTAAAATTAATTCATGCCATAATATTTAAAAGGAGTATAGAGGTAAGTGCAAGAAAATGGAAAAAATAGTGGAGGAGATGGGAAAGTCACATTTTCAGCAGGAGTTGGCCTCAGTGGAGTTGAGGAGCTGACACCGGCTGTGGAGCCACTGTTAGTCATACATCTGAGCTGACAGAGATGAGCTTCCTGGTGCTGCCTCTTCCCGTGGTCCCAGAGCTGGTGAAGGCACTGGAGATGGATCAGTTACAAACTCTTCAGCTGGTGCTTGAGCTTGGTTTCCAGCTGACCCTTCAACAGCAAAAAGAGGAAAGATCATCAATTTCCCATGTCCCTTGCAGAGCAAACAAACTTCCCAGTGCCTGTCAGAGACAGCTCTGTGCACAAATGCACTATCAGGAAGTTTCCCACACTGCATCCACCCACTGACTGCTGTGTCTCAGAGTTGCAGGGTGGTCCCTTCGCTTTGTCCTCCTCACATACCCTCAAGCCTATACCCAGTCCTCCTCACCCTTGTTTCTGCCTCGGTGGGTTCACAGTGCTCCAGCTCAGTGAAGTGAAGTTGCATTGGAGTGTCCATGTGGGTTTGCAGCCGCTGCTTAGAGCTAAGAAGCAGGGCTGTTGTTCTGGAGGAGACAGGTGTGGGGAGCTGAGTGTGAGGTCTGGTCCTCCCTCCCAAACTGCTCACCCAAGGCAACCTGCTGAGCTCGACACCTGCCTGCTGCTCCAGCAGTGGAGAGCTGAGTTCACTCTATCTCCACCACCAGTAAAGCAGTGCTGGCCCAGACAGCCCTGAGAGACTGACAGATGACTCCATGGGAGAGTCTGTGGACACTGGGGTGACCACCTCTCCCTTCTTCAGGGAAGCTGTACACACGTCTGTCTAGTGCTTCCCAGTGGCATGTTGCCTTCATGGGGGATGGAAAATGTCTGCTATGGAACAGGGGTTGTCTTCCATAAACATGTGAGAAGTGAGGGGACAGAGGGATGTGTCCTGTTCCACCTTTCCTCATTTGTTAGATTGCACAGTGACTTGCCACCCAGTACTCTGTGCTTCCTCTGGGCTCCTCTTCCACTGTTGTGCATCCTTGTCTAGGGAAGTCAAGAGGGGGTCTCATGTACCATAATGTCAGTGATACATGATCTGCCATTCAGGGTAGCCCCCACTAGAGTGGAGGGTCAAGAGAGGAGTAGATACATATTTCCTGGTCATTGGATCATGGTCACTGCCTGGAAAAGTGTCTGTGCATGGTGTAGCTCTATGTATATTCATGTACACATGGTACCAACTGGTTCCTGCCCTGATGTCTAATAGGGCCTGATGCTTCTGCCAGTCCCCAGAGAATCTGGCTCTGAATAATACATCCCAAAGCCCATAGAGCAACTCTCCAATCTCCTCTACAATGAAGAGAGAATGTTTATTCAGTGTAGGGATCAGCACAGGAGAAACAAACCTTTACCATGGAGAGAGCAGCTCAATGGAGAATAAACATGGCTACTCCAGCAGGCCTTCCACAGAGCCTTGGCTGGGGTCAGCAATTGCCTGGAAACCCCATTTTGTTCCATAGGGACCCTGTAAGATTGGCCTTAGGTGCAATTCACTGTTGTGAGAATTTTACTGCTATTGGGTGCAATTCTCAATTCTCAGTGAACTGAGGCTGGGAGATATAAGCACATTTCAAAGACTCAGCTCTAGGTGGCTCAGTCACATTGTGCACCTGACAGCAAACTCTCCTTCCCATCATCGGGGCCTATGGGATGGAAATGTTGGCCCTTGAGGGACCTGGGAAGGAAGAGCTGTGGATAGAGCAGCTGTGCAGAAAGTCCTGCTCCAGGGGTTCCATCAGGCTGTGCAGCCCTTTTGTCTGTGTCACCCTCACTGTGCAGACCACTGCCAGGTTCTCCACTGACTGATTTCCAGTCTGTGATGAGACAGTGGGAAGCCTGAAGTTACTGGCCCAGCCAGGCCCCATCGTGAGTGCTGGAAGCTGTGGTGATACTCAAAGGTTAAATTTCATAAAGAGCAGTTAGAAATAATAGCATTTTCAGATCAGTTGTGAGCAAATAAGTCATTACCTTCCTACATGAAGTGTATCACCCCATGTGTCCTGTGACAACCACACATTCTGGAGATGAGAAAACAGGATTGTCCTGGGTGTGGGAGTGCGGACCTGTATGTGATGACACACAGGGTACTTCCCTGTGGTGCTTCTGAAGAAATTGGGTCCCATTTCCTTAGCCATGAAAGGCTGAGTGGCTGTGTTCCCTCTCTCCTGGTACAATGTCATTTAGCCTAGTGGGGCCTCAACCTCTGACCTGAGGGGCTGGATAATTTCCCTGAGACATGGACAAAGTAGCAAGGGCCTAGGTTTTGGGTGAGTGCATCCCTGCTGATGTGATGATGTGTCAGAGCTGGGGACAGGGAAGAAACACAGTCACACCAGTGCCAAAGGGATAAATGGGCCCAGGCATTACAGTGAACTAAAACAGCAGAAGTAAATCATGACAGGAGGCGAAGTGACTTAGTGTCCATGTCCCTATTCTGAGGCTCCCTCTAATGTGTGGACAGTGACCTGGCACCTGGCCATGTTGGCTGAGCAGAGAGGAGGTGATAGTTGAAGAATTAGACCCCAGTTTCCTTTGGGGGCAGGACCACATGCCTGCTGTTTACACACCCTTGAGGGAAGTGCTGAAAATGTAATCTGTCCCTGAATATCCCCTGTCTTCTTTGGGCCTCATTACAGAATCCCCTTAGCTCACTCTCTCCCCCTGCTGGCATCTGTTGTTATTGCGAGACCCCACTGTGGTACAGGTATGTGGATTGCAGCCCTGCAGGGACCTGCTCCAGGCTGATGTATGGGGCAGCACTATTGGTGCAGTGACTAGTAGTGTGCAAGAAGCTTCTGAGATCTCAGACAAGCAGAGAATGGGGCCATCAGGACTCCCCTAAAGCTGCCCAGAGTTCTGAGTATAGTGCAGAGAGACCTGGCAGCTTCTGGAAGCACAGGCTTCACATAGAGCTGCAGGGTCTGCCATTCACAGTGAGCTTGGAGTTGTCACATCCTGTCTCATAACACTGTTCCCCCATGGTAGGGATGATAGGGACACCCAGGCCCACAGAGCAGATAGTCACTAAGGGGTTTACACCAGCATTTATGATCCAGGAAGCCCTCAAAGCCACCAGCCAGCCAGGACAAAAAACCAGGAGGTCTCACTTTGTCTGTTTTGGGATTGCCTAAGTGGGAAAGGATTCACATTTTGAGTGACAGCACAGAAGCCACCAGCCATGTGATGAACCATGTCTTTTAGTACAGTTCCCCATGGCAGCCTTTCAGACAGCACCTGGCGCTTGCTAGCCTGTAGGGAAGCCAGGCTGGGTCCTTCTGGAAACTGATCTCACCCCCCTTCCCCTCCCCATCTAGAATTTATTCTCAGCCTGTGGTTCCCCATAGCCTGGTCAAGCTCAGGCTCACTTATCAGCCCCCAGGTGGCCTTCCTCAGAGCCCTAGTGAATCTCCCTCTACCTGGGTTGCCTGGCCTCTGCTTTGCATCTGAGGCCTAAAAAAACCCCATCTCTATTGCTGTTTCCTGCTGGGGACTCATGGCCACCTGAGTGAGCAGTTGTGTAACAGAGCTTCTTATGTACAGAGGAAGTTTCTTTAGAAATTAAGCAGTGAGTCCCTAGCTTCTGGATTGAAGTTTCTGCATTAGAGCCAGGTCAGAAGGCTGTACCATCTCTCACTGGTAGTACATATTGCACACATTACATTTTGTGTCTGGTTGTACCCCCACAGCTTCATCTAGTCACAGGAGAATGGTTTTTTCAAAAGTTGCTGAAACTAAGTTTGTGATGGATTCATGGTATAATGCTGAGATTAAGGGTGTTTGTGTCATACCTGCCCTAGGGCTGGTACCTGCTTACATTGTAAGGGATGGAAGGAGACTTCCTCTCCCCTCCTCACCTGTTGTTTTTACTGTTTTCCACTGCCATGGACTGTTGCCCGCTGCCATGTCCCACCCTGCCTTGAAGCCAGCAGGTAATGGACTGAAACTTCTCCAAACTGTAAACTAAAACACCCTCCCCTTTTTAAATTTAGGTGTCTATTATTTTGCCTCACCAGCAAGAGAAAAGTAACTAAGACAGCACACAAGAGACCCAGTGTGCTATATGTTCCTACGCTCACAGCCTCAGGAATTCTTGCTCACATTGCTGAATTTAGCTGAGTGTAACCCATTTCCCTTATAGACCACGCATCTGATACTCAAAGGCGCAGTGCTGGCCCTGTGTAATTAGAGACCTGCACTTGACCTTGTGTCTCACAGGCCACCTTTCAAGCCTTGTGCTGTCTGAGACCGGGACTTTTACCTGTGAGATCATGGTGAACCTGGACTGACGAAATCCCACACCAAAAAATCCAGGCTAAGGTCTGCTCAGCTCCAAAAAGTAAGCTTTTGTCAAAGTCAGACTCCTGATGTGTTTGGGGTTGATTATTAGTAGGAAAAGTCCATTCAGAGAGTGAGCTTCATGCTCCATGGGAGCTATGCAGAGCAAAAGAGAACACTATGATGCGGTCTGCAGCCAGGAGCTGTGCAGTGGCTTCTTCCCCACCACAAGGGTCTGTCTACACAGGAAGGAAGCCCCCCTCTACCTGGGTGCACAGAATAGAGTGTTGGGATCAGGAACCAAGACACTGCATGTGATCCTCTCAACTGATGCTCTCTATGGCTGCTCAAACCTATGACCTAGCACTTGGTCATGGCCAAGGCCATGACTGTCTGTGTTGAAGCTGCCTCACAGTCTCAGAATAACAGAGCAGCACTTAATGAAGGTTCCAACAGGGGAGGGATGAACCTGGGCCCCAAAAGGCAGAGGCATGTATGGTATCTGTGCTCAGTGGGAACCATACCCTAGGGGACCATATTCTGTCACCTGGAACATGAACCCCATGTCAGGCAGGGTGTGGTGGGCCCCAGGCAGAAGATACTGTGGATTCCAGTATGTGGTCAAGGTTTGGGAGGGAGGTAGAGTGTGTGCCCAGGGGGGTTACTCTGCACCCTTTCACATCCTGCCAGGCTCCCATGGACAGGCAGAGAGACCTGGCAGATGTTGGGGAACCTCCCTTTCTGTTCTGTGAGCCTCAGGCCACAGACAAGGGAGGCAGCTGCATCCCACCCCATGCTCTTCCAGAGGGCACTAATTTCATGGACTAGTGGCTAAATGACCTCCTGACTGGTAAGTATTTGACTGGGAGCAGAATCATCATTGGTTGGCATCTGCCTGCATCTTCAGAAATTCAGGCTGCCAGTTGCCTTCCTTGCACCCAGTCATCAACCTGGTTGGTTCATTGTTCCCAGCCCAAGAGGCAGGATTATGGAAGGCTCATCTCTCAAAAGAGTCTTGACAATCATGGTAAATGTTCAGTAGTCCATATCTCTGGCCCCTTTGTTTTGCTGACACTGTTTCATAACTACTAAAGGAACAGCGTTGGGGGTGCACCCTGCAGAGTTCAATGCCAAAAGCATACACTTCCCGAGAATAGCAGAGTGAAGACAGATCTGTGACTATTGGCAATTGAAGAGAGCTGCTGGGGTAACTGTCAAAACTGCCTCCCCAACACAAGGGCAGCTGGATTGTACTGGAGAGACCTAACACACACATGTGGGGAGGACTGGTCCTCACCTCTAGAGGGAGACACTTTCCTGTTCTCTTGGAATCACATTATAGATCATGCTGCATTGTGCACTGTGCATCAAAACTGGTGGATTAGGTGGCTCATCTCTTTGAGCACACACATTCCACGCTTGAGTGCATTTTGTGTCTCCCTCCAGCAAAACTTTCTGAAGCCTGTGTTTTAAAAAATAGTGGAAGCAGGGTATGGTGGTTGCACACCTGCAAGCCCAGCACTCAAGAGGCTGAGTCAGGATTCTTGAATGTTTGATACCAACCTAGGTTACATAGTGAGCTCAAGTCTAGCCTGAACTGCAAAGTGAGTCCTTGTTTCAAAAAGACAAAATTAAATGAAACAAATGATGGATTAGAACACTTCTGAGTAGAGAGTTGGGTATTATAATGTGTGCATAGCTTTTTTCTGTTTAACTTCTCTCTCTCTCTCTCTCACTGGGGATTGAACTCATGGCCATATGAGTCTTGCTTCCTTCCTTCCTCTTTCTATCTCTGTCTCTGTCTCTGTCTCACTCTCTCTCCATTTTTTTGATTTTCCATATTCTTCAGACTAGGCTTGAACTTCTGATGTTCCTGTCTCAGATTCCTACAGTATGGGAATTGCAGTTGTGCACAACTATGCCACTTTCATACAGTGACTGTAACAAACACTGTTTACTCTAGATGACTTACAAATGTGTGTGTGTGTGTGTGTGTGTGTGTGTGTGTGTGTGTGTGTGTGTATGTGTGTGTGTGTGTGGTCTTTTGGTTGGTTTAAAGTAATTTGTCATTTTTTGTTTTGGTTTTTTCAGTAGCATGGATCAAACTCACAATGCTGCATTTTCTAAGCAGGTGCAGAAGCTGCTGAGCAAAGTCCTCAGCCTCAACCAGTGACTTCTGTGGTTCTCATTACCTTGAGGATGTCATCTGAAATAAGTAAACAATTTAAAGGGATGTTTGTAGTTTCTGGTAACATTTTCCTAAACCCTCAACTTCCCAAAGAAGGAATGCTTAACCTTATCCCCTCCTGCATAGCAGCTAAGTGCTTTGGGAATGTCTCCTCCTGGGCCACCAGTAAACTGGGAGGGTTGGAGGTTATTCTTGACTGAATTGTAACTTGAGGCAACTTTATCCTCTTTGGTCATTGTTACCAAATGCCTGCAAGGACTGTCATACCTCAGACACAGTGAACAAACCCAAACACCTTGTGCCCTGATCCATGGCATTGATGACTAACTAAAGCCCAAATCCCTGGTGAGTACACCCTTTGAGAGTGGACTGAGTTTCATTCTTCTTCCCTGGCATCATTTCCTAAGCCCTGTGATGACATTTGCCTCACTTCCATCCAGCCCCTGTGCCGCACAGGTAACTGAGGGTCTCAGCTGTCCTGACCTGGACTGGAACATGGTTCTCCAAGCAGCAGATGTGCCATTCCCCTGCTTGCTGCTCTGACCACCTTCTGATGGGCACCATTCCCGGGCTGAAAGTCCAGGGCAATAGCATCTCTTGGCCTTACTTTCACACATGGCAGCCATATAACTGGGAGTGTGGCCTCCCTTACTCCCTGAGCCTGAGGGGAGTCACTTGAACTGGTACTGTGACACAGCAAGCTGAAGCACAGGATCAGTGCCAGGTAGCATGGAAAAATCCAGGCCCCTCTGTGTGGCACCATGTGGGAGCTGAACACCATGAGGGAGGGCACAAAACAAGGGCAGGTGCAGGTTCTGTGGAAACCACAGAGGTGGGCAGCCCTTCTCTGATGTGTAGACCCCTGTGCCTGTGAGGGCATCAGGATGGGCCTCTTGCATTGAACAAGGGAGTTTCTGGCCTGCTGTTGCTGGGTCAGGGTGGCAGTGGACATTGGCTCTGTCTGGCAGTGAATTTGCACAACACAGATTGTGTGACTGCTTGACTTTTTCTACCCAGGCCCTTCCTTGTCCACCCCAGTCTTCTCTGAACCTTTTGGTGGAGCCACAAGATGAAACACTGCATGTGTAGCTGCCCAAAATATAGCTGGTGCAGTTTGGTGCTATCAGCCAAAAGGTATGATTGGTGACAAAATGAAGTGCCAGCCATTGTGCAGCTCAGGGACTTCTTAGCCTTCTTCTTCCAGCTTCAATTCTCTCTTTCCCCAGGTATCCCTCCATCTTCCTCTTATACACACTTCTCCTCTCAAGAGCACAAATCTGGGCTTGTGCTAGCCCTGGCTGGACTGGGAGCTGCTCTGCACTCCCCCAGAAGAGAGACTCCAGTACCAACAGGTATGGCTGATTTGTTGTCACCCACAAGAAACTAGAGCCAAAATGTGTTGTCCTTGATTCACAATGTGGGACTGAGGCTACCAGGAATTCTATTCTTGGCTCTAAGCTCTAGAGTTCTCCTCAGGACATGGTGGTCAGAACTGGGGGATCAAGATCAATCTGATTGTGGAGCAACCCAGGACCTGACCTAAGGTTTGGGTCCCTGTGTGATGCATGTGTTCCTGGATATGTGGGGAGGCAAATGCAGGTGCTCCTGTCTGGCAGAATCTAGGTAGATACAGTATCTTTGAAATGGCTCATATGATATGGGCAGAATTGTATCTGCTCAGGGAACAAAGGCTGGGTGCACCAGACCATGAAGCAGGACCCTCAGATATGTGTTACACCTTTGAATAAAGGCAAATAAGTGTGCCCCAGCCCAAATGTGTCTGCATGCAAATTCTTGCCCCCTGGGCTCATGCATTTCGGTCCTGACCTAAGAGCAATGGAAGGTATTATAAGGTGTGGCAGTGTGGTCGGCCTTCTAATGGCCTGATTCTGGGCCCCTCAGGAACTGGACAACACCTGGACAGGAGACAGGCGGAAGGCTCACTTGTGTACAATGTGACTTTGTCTCAGTGGCTAGCCTCAGGATATGGCCACCATCAAATCTTCTTTTGTTTTGGTTGCCTAGTTGCCAGGCTTCCATTGTGTTCTCACCTGAATCACAGCAGAATTGATTTCCCAAGTCCAGCTGCACAGTAAGGATGTAGGCCAGTGTGCTGGTGTGAGGCAAGCACCTGTGCCACCAGCAATAGGGATTCTGTGTTGTGAAAAGCTGTGGATTGTGGCAAGAACCCTATGTGTTTTGATCCCCAACACAAGAATGCTGGAGTCATGATGTACAGAGCAAGATTCCTGCCACTCAGATGTCACTTTTTACTATAACTTTCCTTCCTGTGATAAGTTACTCAGAAGCTGTGTGCCAGATAATTATATGTTCAAGGCCCTGCTAAGCATCTCCACCCAGACTGTCTGGTAGCAGCTCAGCCTTCAAAGCTGGGTGGGAGAGGTGGGGAGGGAGGTGGAGGAGGACAAGTGGCTTTGTCATCCACGACAGCAGCTACAGAGGGGCAGAGGACACCTTCAGCAGTCACTGTTACATCCACTTCTGATCCTGTAGCCTGTGGTCAGAGAGAAGACAGCAGTTTTGATCACTTTGCTAGAAATCAGGGATCTGAACAGAGCTATAAAGGCAGGACATTAGAGCCAGACTGAGGGCTCCTCCAGAAGATTTGCCTGCTTTTCATTTTCGCTTTTTGTTCCATGACTCAGTCATCACCAGCTATTGGTGGTGTGGATTCACTTATCTCCAAAAGAGTGGGATGCTTCTGGGGATCTGGGGCAGTCAGCACACAGTGAGATCTCCATGTGTCTCTGTTAGGTTGTATATACAGCAAAGTATAAACGTGCATGTTCCTATGATAGAAAGATTGGTCCCAGAAACTCCATTAGTGAGGTCTTAACTTGAGGACAGTTCATGCTTTGTTCTTGAGCCAGCATTTGCCTGAATGACCCTTGCCTGATGCAATTTACACTTCTTTGCAGTCTATATTGATTACACTGATGATAGGCACATGTTTTATTTATTATGCAGAATTCATATTAGATCCTATGTGGTGCATGACAGTGCAACCCATCAACTAGAGACTGTTCTCAGAATTGCTTGCATTGATCACCCAGAATTGAAAAAGAAGTGGAAAATTTTACAGAGAAAATCTTTCAGATACAAAAACATACTTTAAGTCAAATATATTAGAGAACACACAAATAAAAGAATAGATGAACATAGGAAAACGATGAAAAACAATGGTTGCCCAACATAGCGAAGAAATGGAATACATGAAAGAGATCCAAACAAGAGTTCAACAAGTTCAATGCTATATGAAAGATATGTAAAACTTATAAGTGATTAAAATTATATGCACACACTGAACAAAATTAGGTTTAGAATTTCAGATCTTGAAAACAAAATTGTAGCTAGTTGTCATGAAAACAATACTATCTTAAAAGTAGCAAGGGAATGTGAGAGATCAATCCAACAGGTACAAAATGCATCAAAGAAGAATGTCATGAGATTGATTGGGGTCAATGAGAAAGCCAGAGACAACACAAATACCATAAAAAAACTTCACAAAATAATGGAATAAAACTTCCCAAGCATGATTAAAGAACTCGCCATACAAATAAGTGAAGCATATAGAATTCCAAACAGACATAACCAAAATGAAACTACACCAAGATATATAATAGTCAAGATTCCAGAAATGCAGCACAAGATCACAGTCTAAAATGCTGTTAAGGAAAAGCCACAGATCACTTATAATTGAAAGCACATCAAATTCCTAGCAATCTTTGTTGTATCTTGGCATAACTGAAATCATCTTGAGCCCTGCTTTTAACTGGTGGCTTATATTTAACCCAAGAGAATGGAAAAGACTTAGAGTACAAGTCCTATGAGAAAAGCAGAATGAGCTGCATCAACTGGAGTAAAATTACCCTGCTCAACAAAAGAAACATGATACAGGTGTCAACTAAAAATTAATGTAAGATTCTAGCTCATTTGTTTCCAATAGGATGTCACTTAGTGGTTCTCTGTTTAAAAGCTTTGTAAGTCTCCAGTTCAGCCACTTGTTTGGACTCTGAAATTGGCAGGTAATCTATATGAGTGGTCCTGAACTCTATTAATCAAATTCCAAATTTATCAATTTGTATGCTTTGATTCCTTTATTTTTGTTCATGAACCTACCTCAGTCTTCTCAACACAAATATTCAAGTAAAGAAGAAAGCTGTAGTTGAAACAGAAGAACAAGTCCTGAAGTTGGACAGAAGTACAAGTCCTGAAAGGAAAGACCATCCAAACCAGATTGATGTATCCTATAAAACTTTCAAAATGAATGCAAACATAAGATATTTCCATGACAAAGAAAAACTGAAGAAATATATGACTGCAAAACTGACCGTAGAAAAAGTAATGAAAGTTATACTAGAGAGAAGTAAAAATGGCCACAATTCCCAGAAAAACACAGAAACAACCAGGCAGGACAAGTAATTAAACAGAGGAGAAAAGCAGAGAATCAACAGCAGAATATTACAACAAAGACAAACCAATACATATCATTGTAAATGGTCACACTTCATCAACCAAAAGAAATAGATGGGTGAAATGGATCAAGAAACAAGATACAAAAATATGCTGTATACGGAAAAAAATATTTAATTCAAAAAGCAATTCAGAGACTGAAAATCAAAGGACAGAAAACAATCTTCCATGACAACAGAGGCCCAGAAAAAAGCATGAGTAGCTATGCTTTTTGCGTGCAATATGAACTTCAAACCAAGAAGGACCAAAAAGATAAAGAGCCTCACTACATACTTGTTAATGGAAAGTTTTTAAAAGGATAAGATAACAATCATAAATATGTGTGCATGTAATACATGAGCACCCAACATTATAAGGCAGTTTTTAAAAGACATGAAAATAATGCAAAAAAGAATAACACAATTAACCAAAGAGACTTCAATATCCCACTATCACAAATAGATGAACAAGACTAATAATCAGCAAAGAAATATAAAAGTAAAACGGAATCTATGAACAAATAAACTGAATCGATGTTTACCAAGTATATGTCCCAACATATTCAGAATAAACATTCTTCTCAGCTGTGCAGGGGAGGTTCTCTAAAACAGTCCACATAAACTAGTCCACAGAACATGCTGAAATAAATGCAAAGAAACTGAAGTTACCTCATGCATTTTACCTGACCAGAGTGCAATACAATTGGGAAATAATTGTAAAAGAAGTTGCAAAAACTTCATAAATATATGGAAATTAAGTAACACTCTGCCAAACAATCAGTAGGTCACAGATGAAATAAAGGAAGAAATCTGAAAGTATCTACAACACAACAAAAATATACATGCAAACCTTGGTTCTCATGGGATTCAATGAAAGCAGTTCAAAGTAGGAAATTAATAGTACTCCAATTTCACTTTAGGGCATAGAAAGAGCATAAATAAAGATATACTGTTGCGCCTCACACTTCCAGGAAAAAAAATGGCATGAAAACCCCAAAGCCAATAAAAGTGAGGCAACTATAGTGATCAGAGAAGAAAGTAATGCAGTGCAGAACATAAAAACAATAAAAATATTTAATGAATCAAAGAGTTGGTTCATTGAAAGAATAAATAAAATTGATAAACCTTTTGCCAACCACATCAAAAGAAGAAAAGAACCACTCAAAACCATTCATTGAGGAATGAAAACAGTAAGATAACTACAGATCATGTGAAAATTAAGAAGATCATCAGTATCTACTTCAAAAACTCATGCTTCCCTAGGTTGCATAACATAGAAATGAATCAAGTCCTAGATTCATATGAATTGCCAAAGCTGACTCAAGAAGATATAAAAATTCTAGCTAATGCAGTATCTGTCAATGAGACTGAAGATCTAATTAAATTTTATTGGGTACTGGCCGGGTGGTGCATGCCTGTAACCCCAGAACTTGGGAGGCTGAGGTAGAAGGATTGTTGTGAGTTTGAAACTAACCAGGGCTACAATGTGTGCTCAAGGCCACTCCAGTACATAATAAGACCCTCTGCAAAATACATTAAAATGAAGCAAACAATGACAACCAAAAGGCAACTGACCAACATATAGAAGTCTAAGTCTTCAGGGATTTACTGCTGAATTTTATAAAAATGTATAGAAAATTGAAGGCCCCTACTCTTTAATGAAATTAAAAGAGAAGCAGTTCTCCCTATGTCTTTCCTGGAGGCCAGCATTACACTGATACTAATAGCAGAGAAAGACTCAACCAGAAAAAGAAAACCACAGGGAAGTTTGCCTAGTGAACATACTTGCAACAATCCTTAATAAGATACTAGCAAAGTGAATGTAGCAAATTATCAAGGAGATTTTAAAACCTAACAACTTGGATTCATCCCAGGAAGGCAGGGATGTTTCAGTACATGCAAATCAACAAATTGAAATGTTATATCAACACAGGCAAAAGCAAAAGTCACATGGTGATCATCTCAATAAATGCATAATAAGTTTTTGATAAAATCAAGCACTGATTTGTAATAAAAACCTGCAGTATGTAACAATAGAGAGCCTTTACCTCAATCTGATAAAACAAGTAAGAACAAAAATACACCCAGCATCATACCAAATGGTGAAGAACTAAAAACTTTCACACTACAATTAAGAACAAGAAAAGGATGATTATTATCACCACTCTTATTCAATATAGCTTTGGAAACATTAGGCAGAACAATTAGAGATAAGAGACAAATAAGAATAATCATATAACAGAAAGTAGGTAAACCATCATTATTCACAAATGACATGATATTCTATGTAGAAGATGTCAATTACTCCACCAAAAGACTTCTAGACTTAACCGAATTCAATAATGTAGCTGGAGACAAAGTTGACAATCAAAAATCAAGAGCATTCCTGTACAAAATAAACTAAGAGAGAAGTTACAGAAACCACACCCTTTACAATACCCTCCAAGAAAATGAAATACTTGGAATGAACCTAACAAAGAAAGTGAAGGACTTACATATTGAAAATTACAGTATTTTGTAAAAGGATACTGAAGAGATTATCAGAAAATGGAAAGATATCCCTTGCCCAAACTGTGCATTGTCTTTTCAGTGTGTTAGTGATTTCTTTTGATGTACAAATATTTTTTAATAAGATGGAGTCCCAGTGATTGATTCTTTGAAGTTGATTCTTCAAATTTTGTGTTTTGTTCATGAAGCCTCATTACTCTTTCTGTTGTAATATTTAGATCTCCAAGCTAGTTTGACTTTAGTCTATTTCATGGTGATAGGCATAGACCCAGTTTAAGTCTTCAGTATGGGGAAAGTCATTTTCTTCAGCATTATTAAAGAGGCTATCTCTCTTCCAGTGAACATATTTGGCTCCTTTATCAAAGACAAGGTAGCAGAGTGTGTTTGTAGTTGTGTCTCCATCTCCAGTCTGTTTAGATTATAGGGTCTGTTTTTCTGCCAGGACTCTGGTGATTTTGTGACAGTAGCTTTCTAGTATTATAGCAAATGAAGAATTGTGATGCCTCCTGACTTGCCTCTGTTGCCCAGGATTGTCTTTGGTATTCTAGATCTTTTCAGTTTCCAAATGAATTTTAGAAAAGTTTTCTCTGTATTTGTGAGCTATACTAATAGTATTTGGATGGGCATTGCATTAAATCTGTATAAGACTTTGCAATATGATAGTTTTTGAGTTTTCCATATCCTTAAACATAGTCTTAATGGTTTTTATACTTACCTGATATACCCTAAAAGGTATGATCCTAAGAGTTTCAAACTATTGAGTTCTTCTTCTCAAGGACATCAGCAATAATAGATAGTTTTTTCCTATTTGTTTGAGACAGGGTTTACCTATGCAGTTCAGGCTGACTGTGGACTTACATCTTAGTCCAGCAAATTCACACTGGTGATCCTACCTTAGCGTTCCAAGTTTGGGATTACAGGTGAGCACCTGACACCTGAAAGAATTCTTGGTGTTATTTGAAAGATGAGAAAACAGTCATGAGATACACATGTATTCATTAACTGTCATTTCCTTAAAGGAAAAAATGTTCAAATTAACACATAACAGCATTGGAGTGTAGGGAATCAGAAGACATGTTCCTATCTCTTATGGTCTGAAGATAACAGACTACACTACTGAAAAATGGGAGACATCACATCTAGGATTATGTGTCAAATTTGAGCACCAGTATTATGAATTAAGAGAGCATTTATGGAAGATGAGCAAAAAGATCAGTGGAAAATAATGAGCGACCTGTTGACTTTAGCCTTTCATGACTCTAGATCAGGCTTTATTATAATGCTGAACATCACAAATATTGAAATAGTCAAATATTATGCATGTTTTTACCTATAAAATCTTAAGGCTTGGCACTGTATCCTAGCTGTGTTGTAGCCTGGCATAAATCATACAATCTTGAGCCCTACATTTAACTAGTGGCATGTATTTGAGCCAGGAAAATGGAAAATGACTCAGCATATAAGTACAATGAGAAAAGCAAAATGAGCTGTTCCCAAAGAAAAATATTTAACCTGCTCAACAACAACAACAACAACAACAACAACAACAAAAGCAGGATACAGGTGTCAACCAAAAATTAACATAAGATTCTAGCTATGTTGTTTCCAATAGGATGTTCTTTTTGAGTCTCTCTTTTAAAAACTCTTAACATTCCAGCCCAGGATCACTTGCTTAGATTTTGAAATGGGGGAGGTTTTGAAATGGGAGAAATGGTTCTGAGCACAGCTATTTAAATTCCAAATTTATCCTTTGTCTGTGTGGATTCATATATTGTTGTTCACAAACTGACTTCAAGCCCCAGAAACGTTTGCTGACACAAGCAAGAACCTAGATTAAATACAGTGTCACCTTAATTAAAGAATAGTAGTGAAAAGGAGGAAAGAAAAAAGACAAACATGATCTGTTATGATACCCACCTCTTTACCCGGCATTAAAGAGGCTGAAAGAGGAGAATGGCCATGTATTTAAGGACAGACTACCCGACATAGTGAGTGCAAGGTGAGCCAGAACTACAAAGTGGGACTATGTCTTTAAAAACAAAAAACAAAAATGAAAAATATAAAAAGCAAACAACAGAGAAAGACTATTAAAAGAAAACAAAAATATTAGAGCTGAATGAAAGTTGACGTAACTAAAATGGGAATTATGGAATGATGTTGCAGAGGAAAGATGGTCATGAAGTGTTACCCAGGAGGCAGTGAAAAATACAGGTATGAATGGGACCTATTGTGCTACATCACAATAGTGACCTCCTTCCTCCAATATATCTGCAGTCTACTAGACAGGAGGTCCAAAAGTTCATGGAAATGTCAAACTCAGAGCAAATAAGCAGCTTGAAATCAAGGCTTTGAATCATGGGCTTTAGCAGATGTTTGATATTCAAGTTGAAATAGGAGAAATATAATCTTACCTGGTTTGATGGCAAATTCAGCAAGTTGGTTGGCTCACAGCATTAAAGAATGAAGTCACAAATCAAAAGAAGTTCAAAAAGTTTTCTTAGAAAAAAACATAGAATAGCCTTGCCTTTGCAGGAGGGGTCTTCAGTGTTTAGCCCACAGATCTATTGTCAGGGGTCATTTATACATCAAATTTAGAATGTGAGTACAGTGTGGGTCTCAACTACAATCTACCTATAAGTGTATAGCTGCTTAACTAATATTATTCAGAAGGGCAGCAAGTCACCCAGAAAAGGTATGCAGAAAGAGCCAAAGAATTTTGTGGGAACAATAGTCCAGTTGTTCTTGTCATTGAGCATGGTAATAGATGCCTACCTGGACTTCCTGGGGAAAGTGGTGGTAACTGTAATACATTTCAAGCTATTGTTTTTCTCTTTAAGAGGCATGTAGACATGGTCATTGCATCTTCACCTTCAGGTCTGGCTTTCTTCAGCTTGCCTCTAGCAGGGATTGTTGTATTTAGTTTTTTACATTGATTCCTCTGAGGTTCCATTTCCTCTCTTACCGTATATCAGTTTCTGTCTACCTTGGCCTCCTGTAGTAAAATCACAATACTATTTGAATGGATAAAGTGATACTTATACATTTAAGAAAATACGATTTAATAGGGGCCTGGAGTTTATCTCAGCAGGCAAAAGTACCTGCCTGGCAAGAACCAGGTTGTGAGTTTGATATCCAGTACCTAATAAAAAGTGATTTAAAATGCAAGGAAAGGAAATAATTTTTTTGAAGATGTAGATGAACAAAATTTTCAATTAAATCTGTCAATGGCAAATTAAAGAGTGGTAATAGTCATATTTAGAATCTAAGGTTGTTCAGGCTGGGGATTGAGCTCAGTGGTACAGGACCAGCCAGGCAAGCCCAAGGTCATGAGTTCAATCCCTGGTAAAAAAATAAAATTTCTACAATTGTCAACCATGTAGTGCTATGAGCACAATTATTGAAGTTGACAGTTGTTCATTCAGTGGCTCAAATTTTCTTTTGTGTTCTACAAAATATCTACAGATAACGTGGTAAATACAGTGAATGATATACTCTCCCCTATACTATGGGTATTTGCTGAGAGTTGTTTTTAGTTTTTATTTTGTCACATACTTGAAAGCTGAAAATATTTGGTGATGCTAGATAGAGAAACTGTGATAATTATTTTTTCATGTTAATCATATATTTCACTTTATCCATTAAGTACATTTTATTTGCTACAATTATGCTAAGAGAAGTTGATAAACGATTCTTGATGTTATGGGCAGATGAGTTAGTTAGGAATATAAGCAGTCAGACAGTGATATAGGCGATTGAAACTCCTGACCTAGTATGTTGGGTATGAGTTTAGGTTCTCTAAAATTGAAGAATGAATAATTAGGAACAAAGGAGGTAAGAGCAGAATATATTTTTTGAGAGAAATAAATTGACAGGATTTTGCTCTAGATGAGACATTTCAGCATGGGGAGGTGAGACCAGGGGACATTTACCTTGAGGTCACTTTCCGCTCTCCTATGCAACTTACCTGTGACATGAAAAGGTCCCAATCAGCTACTTGCACATCAGCAATGCCACCTTGAAGCACCACCCCAATGGAAAACTATATGTATGGCCTTACATGACATTTTTACTGTGTATTCTCTCTTTTACCAAGCCAAAAATCCTATCATTTGGTTCCCTGAACAGTAAGGCAGATTGAGTGTCTCCTGGGAATCCCTCCCATTTTGAGTCCGTTTGCTTTAAAACCACCAGTTTCTTCCTCCTGGATGGTTTACTTGCCACTGCTAATATGCATGCAACAGCAACCTTACTCACTGAACATGGGTGAGATACCTTCTGTTTTTTTTTTTTTTTGTTTGTTTGTTTGTTGTTGTTGTTGTTTGTTTGTTTGTTTCTGTTCCTTAGCAAACTTGTGACAGAAAACACATCCTGCCATCCTCAAACAGGGTTACTAATTTCCACACTCCTTAGGCCACACAGCTGGAGGTAACATGGAGATTTTTATGTGCTGGGACCCCGCCCTGCTCTCTTTGGTTATCTGCCAAGAAGAATGGGTGGTGGGACTTTGCCTGTCACACTTTCAAAATAGATTATGATCTCTTATGTTGTGTGTGACCGAGCACAGCTTCCACGTGCCTTGGGGGAGCTCAGCTCTTAGTTCCTGAGGTGAAATTGTTCTCTCAGCTCCCTTATAATTCGATCATGGGGACCACTTCTGTCATCCAGGAAACACACTTCTTGGTGCCTGGTTCATAACCTTGGTGCTTTTGGCCTCTAAAAGGCTACAACAACCAAAAAGCTGATCTTTTATTTATGCTTTTGTCACAGTGGTGTTAAGTTGGCCAAAACCCTTCATCTTTAGGCCTTCTTCACTGTAAGGACGTGGTTTTCTCTCACTCTGTCTTCTGTGATGGCCCAAGTACTCCTGGCTCACTCTGATCCACCAGGATCTCCCCTTTCCGTCACTTATGATGTGGCTCCTGTCTTTACAGCTTCTCTCCATCTCTCTCATACCAAATCCCACTGCTTTCTCAGCCAAAGGTTTCTATACCGCCTGCATCATCCCCTCCTCCTCCTTCACTCCCAAGGGTCTCCAATCCTCCCTCTAGGGTCTCCAATCCTTCCCCTAGGGTCTCTAATCCTTCCCCTAGCATTTCTCACAAGGCTCTGATTTCTCAATCCCCCTGCTCTAGCCATATGTCCCGTCTGAGTGTTCTTTTCCTCCTTCCCCTGCATCTCCATTTTCTCTGCCTGCCCACCATACAGGGTCTCAGGCATTGCAGCCTTCTGGCAGGCCACATGGTTGCCAGAAGCCATGTTGATTACACACATGCACCTGTTGGACTCATCTCTACTGCTGCTTTGGGAACAGACTGGACCTAAAAGATTAACTAATATTTGTGTTCCTTCTTTTGACTTCCTGAGCTACCTCAAGTTAACCATCAATTAGGTTAACTTTTTTGGTATTCTTATTTCAAGAGATCTCTATTAATTGATGTATAAGAAGGTTCACTCTATTTATGAGAGTTCAAGTTGGCCAAATATATTTGAGTTCATTCTAATTTTATAAGATGATTGCCAGTTTATATATCTGTTGTCCATTTGTCTAATTGTCTGCTCTGTTAGCAGCTTCTTCTTTTTACTTGAGCTCAACAACGTTTTCCTCAACATTTATATTTTCAAATCATGTAATAAAGGTTTATTTGGGTAACAGATTTAAAAGACATGCTTCCACCTAAGTTGCCAGCTTGTCAAAATGATGCTAAAATTGGTTAAACAAAATCCCTTGGGGTGAGGCAACATTAGACAGCACTCCAATTGATAAGAAAGTGGCCACCTGGTAACTTTTTAAAAATTTATTTTAATTTTAAAGAGATTAAAATAAAAGAGGACTTAACAAATGAGATTGGAGTACAACAATTTAAGCAACACAGCATTTCAACACAATACAACCTGACATATCAGTAGCTACCTTAGTGTCTCTTTCCTTGAAGTAGTTGAGTATATCTTCAAACACAATAGTATCAAACATAACAAAATATTATAAAACATTAAAGGGCATGAAAGTATTACAGATTATTTGGAATGAAATAACAAAAAATGAACAATGGTTACTGTATTATCTCATTGTCCATAAAATATTTCTTTATACTATCACACATAATACAATCCAATAAGATACAACAAGATAGAACCAAGGACACAGAAGACTAAAAGCATGTTAGCACTTCAAAACAAGATGATATTAAATCAGCACTAGCTATTATAATGTCTTGTTTTCTTCAAAACAGCTGTTCAAATAATTATAGATAATTAAATCAAACAACCCAGGATGAAACCCTTGTGA
Source organism: Cavia porcellus (assembly GCF_034190915.1). Classification (NCBI taxonomy): domain Eukaryota; kingdom Metazoa; phylum Chordata; class Mammalia; order Rodentia; family Caviidae; genus Cavia; species Cavia porcellus. Next base: position 1,668,381 of record NW_026947536.1, read on the forward strand.
GTAATGAATGGGAATATTATAAGGCTCCAAAACAATATAATGGGGAAGTAGGATTACCACAAACTCTTATGTACTCTTACCATTTCTCACACGAGGGAGACTATATGGTATTTACACATGAACAACCAGGTACTTTAACCAGGTCAGGTTCACTGATGGGAGGTCCAAATAAACTCTTTAGCCTCATGGGAAAAATTTCAAGTAAAGTTCAGATTACTAAGACAATTCATTATTGCTGACCTGATGGTATATCCATGCCTTCAAATATAAAATTGTGATTTTTTATGATGACAAATGTTTTCTTCCATATCTAGATGTCTTATGCTTTTTTCTTGTGTTCCAGCCTGCTGATTTAGATCAGGCCAATACAAGGTCACCAGTCAAATAATAATTTTTTAACAAAAATTTATGTAATGTTATAGTGAGCAGTCCAAAATATGTCACAATTATTTTTTTAGTGCTCAAATGTTAAAACACCCATGGTTAATGGAAAATAACACTTCCATTTAATGTTCTATATTAAGTTTACTTCTTGGCCTGTACTGTATGGTATTAATCTTCAGGATGTTTAACAGCTACAGTTAAGAGATAATTATAAATTCCCTTTGGATTCCTTGTGCTGTGATCCACCAGATATTTTCTAGAAAAAAAAGGTTATATGATGTAGGGGGCAACAGAACAATGAGCCAGCAGTGGGGCTGAGACTGGGGCAGCAGCCAGATCAGAGCCAGTCCAAGCCTGTCTGTCAGCACTGGCTCAGCCCTTAGGATAGGGATGCATTTGCTTGATGTTTTGTCTTGAGCCCTGACCCACAACAGGAGGTATCCATCTTCCCCATGGTTGCAAGGTATCTGGGCTTTTGCACTGGCCATTTCTTGGACCTAGTCCTGTCTCACTGTCTATATATTTCTAACTAAGGCAGCTGCCTGTAACAACAGGGCTGGGACTTCAAAGGAGCAAGAGGATAAATTCAGATTGCTTATAGCCTTGGAAGAGACAATCACCTCCTGCTCTGGGCCAAATCTCAAGACAAATGCCAACAGAAATACAATCAAGTGCTAAGCATCAATAGTCCAAATAGTTCTGTATCACCCTGAAGAAGTCAAGAGTCACCATCCCAACCCCCTACAGGAAGAGTCACTGTTGTTAAACAAGCCCACTTATTATGGGACATGCTCCCCCATTTGTTCCTAATTGAATCAATTATACCTGAGCAACTGACTCTATTGGTTGAACACAGTTGTATCCCACCTTATGCTCACCTTGCAAATTCCCACTTTTCCTCTCCTTTGACCCATCTAACCTCCTGTTTTTACTCTATAAATACAAAGTCTTTGGCAACCCACTCAGGACCCTTTCTGTCTCTCAGACAGAAGCTTTATTTCTCTCAATAAATATATTCCATTATTAAACTCCATTATTCTAAACATTATTCTTCTATTTTAGAGAACACACACTCATACAAGACATATAGTAGGTCACGAGTTTCCCCTCTATCATTAACATGAGCCAAATTAACATAAATATCTTTATGATTTGTCTGAATGCTTTTCCCTTTTCATGCAGTTTTAAGTGATCAATACAACTCACAGTGGTTGTATTCCTGCCAATGTATAAAGTTGTATATATCAGTCAGTATAAATGTAAAATAATTGGTTGGAGTGTTCAATTTAGCAAGAACTAGATATTGCCATGGCAGTAGGTTATCTCATATAAAAGTGAATTTTCAACTAAAATTGTTCATAACAATTTCTAAATTACTGGTTTCTTCAACAATTTTAAGATACATGAACTGTGTATTTTTGCCTTTTGATAGAAGGCTTCTATTATGTTATTGAAAGAAGTCTGTACATCTGTAGGACCCTGTTTATATTTTAATTCTTTTTCTGCATTGAAGTTTATATGAAGATTTGTTTTTATCTTAGGCTTAAACTCACTGCATTGACACTGATGGAGTGAAGCAACAGTCCACTACATTAATTTCAATTATATATTCATGGCATTGATGAATACCTGAGGAGGTACATTAGCTACATACATAGACAAGAATCAGTATTCTTAGCATTTTCTGGTGCAATAGAGAAGCAGAATATAAGAAAAAGTAAAAGTGGTCTTTCTATTTAAGGAATGTGAGGAGGAGCCCAAAAAAACCAAGTTTTTTTTTTTGTTTTTTTTTTTTTTACTATGGGGTTAGGGGTATATGTGACTTTTGCCTGGATGTGGAGACTGGAGCAGACATTTCTGTCATGTGTGGAGCTGATTGGAATATTCTTCAGGCCCCTGGGAAAGGAATGAGGAGGTTGTAATCATGGAAAAAGAGGAAGCAGCCATATGGTTAGCATCCCTGATTGGGCCTTCCACCATGTTCAGCTACCACCAGGAGGTCCTGTAACTCATTCTAGGGAAAAACTCTTTCAAGTACATCCCTCAGTTTGAATGATGAAATACAAATAAAGAAGTTTTTCTATGTGTCTTCCTCCAATGCTGGTGGTAACCATTCACCCTCTTCTCTCAGCCTCTTGAGTCCTGGAATTATAAATATGCACCAACTCTGCTTTTGATTCAGATTTTTATGAGAGAATTTAAGATATCCCAAGCCGTGAGTCTCAATCTTCCTTTGAGAAATTTATGTATGAATTTTTTGGATCATACTTTTATTACTTGGCCACTCCACAGTTATCCCCCTAACATCACTTGGGAAGCACATTTCTTTATGCACTGACTATACTGAGCGTAAACGGGTGTCATGGTTTTATGTTTGTGTCCCCCAGGCCTCATGAGTTTGCATTGTTCATTTGTGTTGGTTCATTGTATGGTGCTTGGATTGATGGTGTCAGTGCTCCACCCACATAGGGGTGGGGCCAGGATGTGATGTAATGGCAGGAAGAAGGTGTGTATTACTCTTTTTGCTGGTTTGAGCTTGCTGTTTGCAGCCACCATGAACTGCAGTCCAGCCATGCCCGCCTGTCTTGGAGCACACTGAGTGTGGACTGAAACCTCCAAAAACTGTATGAAATAAACCTTTCCTTTCCCAACTTGGGCATCAGGTATTTTGTCTCAGTGACGATCATAAAGTAACTAAGACACCGGGGCAGTTGTCATTTTAACCAGTTGATTCTTGTATTGAACACATTACAATAGTCATTTTTATATTTGCTGTTATTTTAGAAAAACTAACAAATGTATGCAATTTTTAATTATCTTTTATTTAAATAATTGCACTGGTAAGGACTTACCTATAAAGCCTTAGGCTAAGTGTGATTCTTTTAGTCCCAGCATCAGCAGAGGATGAGATGGAACAATCACGGCTTTGAAGCTGACTTGTGAAGCAATTTTGCTAGGTGATTTAGCAGAATGTGTGGTAGGTGTTTTTATACCTGCATTTGAAGTTTAAGGAAACAGGTAAGTTTAGATCAAGAATATAAATGTAGGATAGGATAGCTGAATCATGAAAATCATGATTTCTTTTTTATTTTTTTTTTGGCCCAGGAAACGTGCATTTCATGGTAATTTGTGCAGCCATCTTAAATATGTCTGTATTAGAGTAAAACATAGTGAAACATGAATGAGCCAGGCATTCTAGGTTCTGAAAGTAGAGGCATTAGCAAAACTTTTTTACTCAATGCTATTGCTGGTGCTTTTTATAGGAAATAAGATAGGGCAACAAAACACAAAAAATGATTATATAATAATTTAATACTCATGCACAAATGAAGAAGCCAAAAAAGAAACAAACCAAAAAAAAAAAAAAAAAAGTCAAATAAAAAGGATGAAGAAACAATCTACAGGATAGGAGAAGATTGCATGTTACTCCCTGACAGCTAACATGTAAATCCAATAGAAATGTGAAATGAATACACACTTTTCAGAACAGGTACAAATTGTCAAGAAATACCTGAAGAACTATTGAGCATTTATGCACAATAGAGAAATGCAAATCAGTACACCATCTCATTGCAGAGACAAATCACCACAAGATCAAAAGAACACTCATGAGACATCAGGAAACTATTTAACTTTGTTGTTGGAAATGTAAGTAAGTATTTCAGCCACTACTGAAGTCAGTGTTCAAAGTATTCAAATGATTAAACACAGTAAGTCCACTAAGTGCAGTGATTCCTTTAATGCGTCTCATACTCAAAGATCTAAGGACCTATTGCAGTGATTCATGCATATTCCTGTTTACTGCAGCAATAGTCACTTTTCTGTGTAGAGCAGCAGCAAGCACTGCTCCATCACCACCAAATGCCAATGATGAACAACAAATACTCATCAGTTTACTCTGTTTAGTAAATGATATGATATTTTATTATGAAATGGGCTCATGACAGTTGATTGTTGTCAAATTGATGATGTATTTGATATATTCATATTTCTGGAGGCATAGGCCTCCAAGAATGTAAAATGGGGATTGCTTATGGTAGCAGACTTTTTTCCAGGTTCATAACTCTCCTAATCCCAAAGACTTGTGAGATTCACATTCCACTAAAGGTCAATAAATTGGTCAATGATACATAAGAGACTTCTTGGGTATTTGATAAGGGTGCTTGACTAAAATGGATATTTTATGTCAAAAGAGAAATTTAGATTATTGCGAGAATGTCATAATACAATAACATGTACAGTTCTGATTTCTGCTTTACTACATAAAATATGTCACAATTAACACTGTAGGTATTCAAATGTTAAAATATCCATGGATAGTAGAAAATACATTTCACTTAATGTTCTAAGGTGTTTCATGTTTAGATAAAATAGTAATGTTAAGCTTACTGCCTCTAATGTATTGTATTGTGATCAATCTTTTCTTCTGGATGTCCAACAGCTAAGGTTTAGGACCAAAAATGAGAGACACAGATGGGCTAAATGGATAGCCAATATTTTGTCCACAGCACTTCAAGGTTGGAGGAGACTCAGGATGTAAAAAAATCCTGCTTTCATCAGAAGAAGAAAACCATTGAGTACCTAGTATTCTGATCAGGAAGATGATGAGACCACAGAGGAAAGTGACCCTTGATGCAAGGTGTGCCTAAGGAGAGTCACGAGTCAACAAAAAAATCTCCTAAGTTTTCACAGAAATCAAAATGGTCAAGTAATGGCCATGACTCTTCCAGGAGGCAGACATGACAGAAGAGATATGAGGAGCTATGCATGGTTATAAGAACTGGCCTTGATAGGAAGTAACAAACCAATTGTCCTTAGTGTAATCCTTATGTTAGCTTGATCTTGAACCTTCTACAGAAAAGCCTGGACATGGGAGGTACTGTGCAATTCTAAAATATTGTCTGTGGGTGAATCTCATATCACTAACATCATCAGACAATTGCTATCTATGCTGGTAACTGACTACCATTATGGAAGGATGGACTGTGCAGTGGTGGGAGCTCTAACACACCTTCTACATCTTCAGCTAGTCACCCATCTGTGTATCAACCAAACAAAAAGGAGGAATATGTTGAAGCCATTGAAGCTGAATACTCTTGCAGGGCTGTGATTTGGCACAGGCATGACTGAACTGAGAATCAAGAGATGGCTCAAGTGGCAATATAGGCCACAGCTGAGGCTACCTAGACACTTTCTCTGGGATAGTTGTCTGTAGTTAAAATCACACTGTTGCTTGGAGTGGGTCTTGAACCTCTCCCAAAATCCTGTTCAGTTTTCCTCCATTGTCCACTCAACTCCTGGCTGCATGAGGTTGGCCAGCTGGCTAGCAGAGTGATGAGCTCTGCCAAGGATCTCTCTCCTCCTGCAGCCCTGAAGACCTTGCTGTGTTTCTCATTTCTTACAGCCTTTTTGGTACAACTTTTTGGCATCTTTGTTTCTAGGAAAAGACCCCAACATGAAACATAAAATGTATCTGTTTTAAAGACTCAGAACTGAAATCTGGTATTGTTGGATGGTGACAGGAACACGCATTTAACCTGTTTAAGACAATTCACGTATACAAAAGCTGTTATATTCTACTGTAGTTTTTTTGGTTCACCAATGTGAAATCCTCTTACATGACACAACTTTCCTCAAGACAATTATTTCCACTCCAATCAATGACCTACATATGAATTATTTTCTGTAGGACACACACACAGATATGCAGGTTTTACGATATGTCTCTACCAAGTCATCCTGAAGAAAAAGTTAACAATCCAGAGCCATCCCAGGCCTAAGAAGAGAAATAGAAAGCTAATATGCCCTTGCTGTGAGCTGGTGGATGTCATATGAGGAATGGTAGGGGAAACTAGCCCATGTGCCCATGTTGTAATTCTGTGGAAGCTATTCTGGTTCTCTGAAGAAAAACAAGACAGTAACTTGCACTTCCTGTGAGCTAGCCATTGCATTGGCAGGGAGATGAGCACCACAGTCATCTCCTCCAACCACCAACAGTCTGACTGGTTTAGAGCACATGCTGAGTTGATAGCAACGGAGGTATAAAAAAAACTTAATCCTTGTATTACTTGATTGGCTTTGCAGCCTAAAGCTAGTATTCTTAAGCATGCATTTAAATTGCGAAATAATGGTAAAAGAAGTTGCAAAAACTGCATATCTATATGAAAATTATATAACACTCTTCTAGACAACCAACGTGTGGCAGATTAAATAAAGAAAGAAACTTAAAAATACCTACAACCTGACAAGAACATAGATGCAAAATCCTGTATCTTATGTGATTCAGTGACAGAAATCCAAATAGTTAAATTTATAGTAGTCAAATCTCACATCAGGGTATAGAAAGAACACAAACAAATAATGTAATGTTGTATCTCATTCTTCCAGAAGAAGAATGGCAAGACAAACACAAATCCCATACAAGGGAGGAAATTATAAGACCAGACAAGAAATTCATGCAATGCAGAACAAGAAAACAATACAAATAATTAATGAATCAAAGAGTTGGTTCACTGAAAGAATAAACAAAATTTGGACAACCATATCATAAAAGAAAAAAAATAAAGACTGAAAACCATGCACTGAGGAATCAGAAGAATAAAATAATTACAAATCCTGTGAAAATTCAGAAGATCATCAATATCTACTTGAAAAGCTTATACTTTCATAGGTTAGAAAATATAGAAATGCACTGGTTCCTAGAAACATATGAAATGCCAAATCTGATCGAAGAAGATATAAAAATTCTAGAAAATATAGTATCAGTAAATGAAAATGAAGATTGAATTAAAATTTTATCAGCTGTTGGGCATGGTGGTGCAGAACTTAGGAGGCTGAGGTACAAGGATTGTTGTGAGTTCAAGAATAAACAATGCTACAAAGTGAGCTCAAGGCCAACCTGAACTGAATAATGAGAGCCTATCTCAAGAGCACATTAAAAAAAAGAAAAACAATGACAACAGAAAAGCAAATGACCAACATAAAAAAAGTCTAGGTCCTGATGGATTTACTGCTTAATTCTACAATAAATGTAGAAAAAAGATTTAAGGCCACTGCTGTTTCTTTTTGTTTGTTTGTTTGTTTTTATCAGTACCAGGGATCAAAATCAGGGACTGCCTGCTTGCAAGGCAGGTGCTTATGCTGCTGAGCTAAATCCCCAGCCCCTGTCCACTGCTGTTTAATGACATTGAAAGAGAAGCTGTTTTCCCTAACTCATTCCTGGAGGCAAGTATTACCCTGATACTAACACCAGAGAAAGACCCAACCAGAAAAAATAAACTATAGAACAGTTTTTCTAATGAACCAGACGCAAAAATCCTTAACAATATACTAGCAAAGTGAATGTAGCAAATCATCAAGAAGATTTTAAAACCTGATCAACTTGGATTCATCCTAGGAAGTCAGGGATGTTTTAGTACATGCAAATCAACAAATTTAAATGTCATATCAACACAGTCAAAAACAAAAGTCACATGGTGATCATCTCAATAAATGCACAATAAGCTTCTTATAAAATCAAGCACTGATTTGTGATAAAAACCCTACAGTAAATAATGACAGATGACCTTTACCTCAAGCTGATAAAATCAAACAATGACATGGCTGGGGATTTAGCTCAGTGGCATAAGCATCTGCCTTGCAATTGTGTGGTCATGAGTTTGATCACCAGTACTGATAAAAAAAGACAAAAAAAAATCAAACATTGAGAAAAAAATTCCAGCATCATACTAAATAGAGAATAACTGACAACTTTCATTTTACATTTATGAAAAGGACATGGATCACTACTATGACCATTCCCATTCAATATAGCTCTGGAAACATTAGGCAGACCAATTAGACAAAAGAGAGAAATAAGAATAAATATATAATAGAAAGTAATTAAACTATCATTATTCACAGATGATATGATATTCTAAATAGAAGATACCAAAGACTCCACGAAAACAGTCCTAGAATTAATAACGAAATTCAATAATGTAGCAGGAGACATAGTTGACAACCAAAAATCAATAGCATTCCTGTACACAATCAACAAACTCACCAAGAGAGAAGTTACAGAAACCACAGCCTTTACAATAGCCTCCCAGAAAACAAAATACTTGGAAAGAACCTAATGAAGATAGTAAAGGACTTACATATTGAAAATTATAGTACTATGGAAAAGGATATTGAGGAGATTATCATAAATAGAAAGGTATTCCATGCCCATTCTGGGCATTGTCTTTTCACTCTGTTAGACATTCCTTTTGATGTAGAAATATTTTTTAATAAGATGGGGTCCCAGTGGTTGATTCTTTAAAATTTGTATTTTGTTCATGAAGCCTCATTAGTTTTTCTGTTTTAATATTTAGACCTTTAATTTAGTTTGACTTTTGCTTGTTTCATAGTGATAGACATGTCTCCAGTTTAAGTCTTCAGTATGAGAAAAGTCATTTTCTTCAGCACCATTTATTGAAGAGGCTATCTCTCTTCCAGTGGATATGTTTGGCTTCTTTGTCAAAAACAAAGTAGCAGAGTGTGTTTGTAGTTCTATTTGCATCTTCTAGTCTTTTTGGTTGATTTTCAGGTCTGTTTTTGTGCCAGAACTATGCTGATTTTCTAATAGTAGCTTTCTAGTATAATAACAAGTCAGGAATTGTGATGCTTCCTGACTTGCCTTTGTTGCCCAGCAATGTCTTTGGTGATCTAGAGCATTTTTATTTCCAGATGAATTTCAGAAATGTTCTTTTTACATTTGTGAGCTATCCTAGTGGTATTTTGGTGGGCAATGCATTACATCTATATGACAGTTTGCAATAAGATTGTTTGAGTTTTCCCCATATCTTTGAAGGTAGTTTTACTGGTCTCTTATACTCACCAGATGAAACATAATAGGTATGATCTTAAGAGTTTCAAACTTTTGAGTTCTTATTCCCAAGGATATCCACAATAAAAGGATATTTTTTTCTGTTTGTTTGAGATAGGATTTCCCCATGCAGTTCAGGCTGACTGTGGACTCACTTCCTAGTCCAGTCAATTCACACTGATTTTCCTACCTCAGCCTCCCAAGTTCTGGGATTACAGGTGTGCACATAAAACTTGAAAGAATTCCTGGTGTTATTTGAAACCTGAAGAAACAGTCATGAGATACACATGTATTCATTAACTGCCATTCCCTTAAAGGAAAAGTGTCCAATATAACACATAACATCATTGGAGTGTAGGGAATCAGAAGATGTGTTTCTATCTCTTATGAACCCGGGATGCCAGGATAGACTACTGCAGAAAAAGGACATTTCACAGGTAGGAATATGAATCAAATGTGAGCATTAGTATTAAGAATTCAGAGAGTATTGTATTTAAGGATGATGAGAAAAAGATCAGTGGAAAGCAATGAGAGTCCTGGTGAGCTTCACTTGTCCTGACTATAGATCATGCTTTACTATAAGGATGAACATCAAAAACAGTGAAATATTCAAACATTATGTGCTTTTGACCCTAGAAAATATTGAGGCTGTAATACTGTAGCTCAGCTGTATTGTAGCTAGGCATAACAGATGCCATCTTGCACCCTGCATTTATCTAGTGCCCTGTATTTGACCCAGGAAAATGAAAAATCACTCAGGGTATAAGTTCCATGAGAAAAGCAAAAGGAGCTGTACCCAAGTAAAAAAGTAACCTGCTAAAAAAAGAAGCAGGATACAAGTGTCAACCAAAAATTAATTTAAGATTCTACTAAACTGTTTCCAATGGGATGTCTTCTGTGATTCTCTCTTTTAAAAATGCCTAACTTTCCTTTTCAGAGCCAATTGTTTAGATTCTGAAATGCGGAAGGAGGTCTGTATAAAAGTGGTTTGGAGCTCAAATATTTAAATTCCAAACTTGTCCTCTGGATGCTTGGATTCCTATACTGTTGTTCACAAACTCACCTCAAGAAGCAGAAAGATTACTGACAGAAGCAAACCTCTGGATTAAATGTCAGTGCCCCTGAAATGAAAGAATAATGCCAAAAAGGAGGGAAGAAAATGACCAACACCATGTGTTATGATGCCCACCTCTTTTCCACAGCATTAAAGAGGCTGAAACAGGAGAATGGCCATATATTTAAGGACAGTGTAACCTACGCAGTGAGTGAAAGGCCAGCCAGAACTACAAAGTGAGACTACATCTTTAAAAACAAAAACAAAAACAAAAAAAAAAAAAGAAAAAAGTAAAAAACCAAGGGAGAGAGAAAGACTACTAAAGGAAAACAAAAATAATAGAGCTGAATGAAAGCTGACCTAAATTGGCAATTATGGAATGATGTTGCAGCGGACAGCTGTGAAAGGTTTTGGCCCAGACAGGACACTGTAGCCAGGAAAGCCACAACCGGAAGCAGGAAGCCCCATCTTGCCCTGCCCCTAGGAAGTTACCTGTGATGCCATCTTCCCGCCCCTGGGAATTTACATATGGCGCCAAACCTAGGACCAATGGGCTACCTGTGTATCCCTAATGCCCGCCTTAGGTTCCACCCCAAACCGAGGTTATTTTCAGGCCCCCACGCCGCGTGTCCGCCGGAAAGATCGCCGGACGCCTGCGGTGGGGTGCCGGTCATCTCTCTCCGTGTTGTCAGAATAAAGGCCGCTTTTTATTTTATATTTCTCATCTTTTGTTAATATTTTTCATCTTTTGGAAATAACTCTATCAAGCTGGCCATGTAGTGGCATCCTGGCAGCTGTGACAAATACAGAGTTAGGAATGGTACCTATTGTGCTATAGCACAACAGTGACCTCCTTCCTCCAATAAATCTGCAATTTGGTAGAGTGAAGAGGTTATGAAGATTTATTTTTATCTTAGGATTAAACTTACTGCATTGACACTGATAGAGTGAAGCAACGGCCCACTGCATTAATTTCCATTGGGTCCTCGTGGCATTTAACATGAGAATTATTGAAGAGCTAAATTAGCTTCCTACATACACAAGAATCAGTACTGTTACTGAAAGAGTTTTTGGCCAAGACAGGACACTGTAGCCAGTGAGGCAGAACCAAGGAGCTCCTATCTCCCCCACCTCTAGGAATTTACCTGTGACTCCAACTTCCCTGCACCTAGGAATTTACCTATGGTGTCAAACAAAGACCAATGGACTACTTGTGCATCCCTAATGCGCCCTCAGGTTCCTTCCCAAACCTAGGCTGCTTATATGCCCCCATGCTATGAGTCCATGAGAGAGAAAGCCAGACTCCAGTGGCCAGGGGGTTTTTGTTTTCTCTCTTCGCATTCCCAGAATAAAGGCCTCTTCTTTTTTATACTTCTCATCTTTTGGACATACTATATAATCTTATCAGTTAGAATTTTGTGGCCCAATAGAGAATCAGAATATAAGGTAAAGTAAAAGTGTCCTTTCTATTTAAAGAATGTGGAGGGGAGCCTACAGCCACCAAGGGTTTGCCTTTTTTTCTGACTGATTATGGGATTATGGGGTACATGTGAAGTTTTGCTCTATGTGGTGCCTGGCACTGACATTGATGTCATGCAAGGAGCTGAGAGGAATTTTCTTTGGGCCCCTGGGAAAGGAATGAGGAAGTTGCATTCAGGGAAAAAAAGAGGAAGTAGCCATATGGGTAAGCTTGGCTCTTTAACCCTGATGAACTACCATCATGATGTCCTGTAATTTATTCTAGGGCAAAACTTTTTCAAGTACATCCTTCAGTTTCAATTACAAAATGAAAGTAAAGAATTTTTGCTATGTGTCTTCTTCCACAGTTAGTGGTAAACAATTCACAAGAAAAGTTTTTAGTCATTTCCTTAATGCATTGTACAAATAAACAAAATTACAGATCAGTTCACTTTCAGAAAATAGAAGCAGCACTTAAAGTCAAGGATAAATCCCTTCAGTGCAAGTGTCCCTTAAGATGTGAGATCAACATTTAAGAATACAATCATCTACTGATTTCTCTGACGTCAAGAAAAAGGAAAAGTTATAGTAGTGTTGCTATAGGGGAGTGAAACTCCCAGTCTACTATGTCTGGTATGAGTTTGTGTTCTGTGAAGTCAAAAAATAAAATTTAGGGACCACAGAAGTCAAGAGAATATACATATTGGGAAAAAGACAGCTGTGTGAGAGAGCAAATTCATCCTGAGTGGGTTGGCAAAGACTGCCTTTTCCAAGGACTTTTATAGAGTAAAATCATGTGGTGAGATGGGTTTAAGCTGGAGAAAACTAGGAACTCAAAATGCAGATGAGCATAAGATGGGACAGATCTATGGTTGTCAATAAGATAAATAGTCCAGGTAAAATTAATTAAATTGGGAACAAATGAGGAAGGGAATCACATAGAAAGCAGGCATTCTTAGGCAGCAGTGAATCTTCCCTTAGGAGGTTGGGAGGGTGACTCTTGATAGGAACTAATTATCAGTCTTTAGGATATGGAGACATTTATTTGAATGGTGACTCCTGACTTCCTCAGAGTGCTAGGGAACTATTTAGAATATCAGTCCTTAAAGTATGTATGAATTTGTTGATTTTCTGTCTTGAGGCTTGGCCCATAGCAGGAACTGTCTATTGTTGTAACCTAGTTCTAACCAATGGACCCCCTTTCTGTTCTGTAGGCTCCATTTCAGTAGAGATTGAAATTCCATCTCCAGTAAAGACTTAAATTTGAGCTCATTGTAAATCTCCCTCCCCTCCCTATTCTATTTAGATTAAGTAAACTTTAAGTTTCACTTTCTTGTAATCTGCCCAACCCCCTTCAGCCTATCTGCAATACAGTGTACTGTCTTTTAGAAAAGTTTAACTACAAGGAAGTTATCAAACTGGGTCAAAGTTTGCAACATTCCTGTCGTTTTTGGCTTTAAAACCCAACCTTTTTAGCTGTAAGGCTGGCAGTCTCCAAATTGGCTCCTGGAAATTGCATTGCCACGCCTGGCCTAAAATAAAGCCTTTGCTCACCAAATTTTAATTTCTTGCTTCCTTGGGTTTTATTCCAGAGTCCAAACTATCACATCCATCTTATACATAGGTGCAAGGTATCTGGGTTTCTGCATGGGCTCCTTGGAGGACCTAGCTCTGTCTCACTGCCAATAGTATTTAACTAACTCAGCTTCCCATAACAGTATTTTTCTGAAAATTGAATACAGATGTCTTGTGCTCTGGGTGAATGATCTGGGGGATGACAGTGTGCAATGTATATACCAGTGTTGCCCCCTGATTCACATGTTCTGAAATTTAATTTTAGCTTATTTTTTCTTTTTATCCTTGAAATAAAATGGATTTGGAAATGAAAAGCCTGAAGTAAAGCCCTTTGGTACACATATTCCTCTGTGTAGCTGAGATCAACATTGTAGATGACAGCCAGCTACAGAAGTCTCTGACTATAGTCTATCATTTGTGATCCTCTCTTGCAGGAAGGAGTTCCTTTCCCTGTTTATTTTTGACTCAGAAGGAGGGCAGTAGAGCAGCAGTCAATCAGTGATGAAGAGGTAGGCTATGTGAAATGTCCAATTAGGCGAGCCATGACAGGCGGTCTCTTGGGTCTCTTCCATTGTCTAGCCATTATTTACCTGTTTGGAGCACAAAACTGGGAGCAGAATACTTGCTGCATCTCATTTCCTGGTTTCGAAATCCTGTGGCCTGATTAGCAAAGAACCTGGGAGACCCTCTAGCCACAGAATGGTGAGGCTTTGGATGGGAGGCCAGAAATAAGGTGGAATTGGGAGAAACCAGTTACAAGTGTTTAGAAGCAGTTCTGGTGTCTGTAGACTCAAGTATTTAGATAGCTTCAGCTCCTCATGTATTCTAGCATTGGCTTTGAGTCATCCACTGCCCCTTTTTACTCCTGCTGGGAGTAAGCATGATTTTGTGTCTCCAGAACCCTGCCCTAAATATGATAGCAACAGACTGGAGTATCGTTTTTGAAATTCTCTACTACGCTGGCACCTCGATTATAGGGGGCAGAGGAAGGAGCTTGGGGAGACCCTGACTCTGATGCATTTTGTAGCTGGAGAAGCAGTACTGAGCTTGGTCTCTGTTCTCCTTGCAGTTAGCAGCAATCTTTAGGTCGTAAAGTTTATAAATATCTGTAATGCAGGGCCTCATATCCACAATGGCTCTCCTTAAACTTGTGCTTTTTTGTATTTATAGGGATCGCCCAAATTTATAGTATATTCTCACATTTCCATCCTCATGACAGGTGTTGGCAAAAGTCCTAATAATTCAGAGATGTGTAGTGATGTGGCTCAGTGGAGGAAGGCTTCCCAAACACCTGGGGAACTCCTGTGAATTACACAGAACAATGCAAAGAATTTCTGAATGTACCTTTTGTTACACACCTGCTCCTAGACTATGTTTGTGAGAACAGTGATAGAAGTTTGAATTCTGACTAAAATGAAACCGATTTAAAAGTGTTATCAAGGGCAGAGTAAAGTGTGATTGCTAAGGACAAATTCCCAAAAGGGCTGCCTGTTAGATCCTCATTGAAAAATTCCTAAATTTAGTCATTTGCATGAACATATACAGGTGATATTGTTCTGGATGGAAAGTAATATGGGTGTCAGCTCTGAATTAACAGCTGATTTAATAGCTTGGTTGATAATAGACATTGTTTAAATATGCAAATGCTCTGCAATGGTCTTTACTAAGTCATGTGAAGAAGATGTCCTAAATTGAAATTGTGCAGCGATATCAATAGTTTAGACATGAAGGGTTTTCTGCTTAGGAGGGATCAGAAGAGCATGGAAATGATATGGAAGTGATTGGCAGGAAACAGTGTGCCAATAGCAGGACATACAACAGAGAGCGTCCTCACTGAAAGTCAGGTATTCTTAGGGCAAGCATGAAGTTAAAGGTGGCTTATTGTTTCTTCCTTGAGGTGAATAACACCAGCTCTGGTAACAATCATTATTCCACATCTCTGTAAACACATGAATTCTGTGTTCTTCACTTGAGATCCAATTTTGATTATCTCTAATTAGGACACAGTGTCATGAAAGTGAAAGTTGAATTTTTTTTTTTTGTACCAAGGATTGAACTCATGATCTCAAGCTTGCCAGTTAGGTTTTCATGTTGCTGAGCTAAATACCCAGCTCTGAACGTGTTTTCTCTATATTATGAATGATATCAACATTGTTCCACAGAAAATGTTGAATATTGTGGAAATTTTGTATATTGCATGGCCATAATTTTTTTTAAAGCAAACCAAATATGTCTTATGCAGTCACTTCAAATTTCACATTGTCTGTGAGGTGTCTCAGTCAGGGTTTCTTTATTCGAGACAGCTCTATAACTTAGGCTAGCCCCAGACTCAAGGCAGTTCTCCTGCATCAGGCTCCCAAGATATATTTATTATATCTGAATGTCAAGTGATCACTTGGTTACACTGAGCTATTGAAGAACCAGAAATTTAAAGGTTAAAGCAAGATGCTGTTTCTCAGCTAGAAACAGCACTAGGCCTCGTGACTCAGTCCTAACTCAGCCCTGAAGGAAGGAAAAAAAAAATCTGTGACTGTGATGTTCTCGGGATGTGCTGTGCCAGGGAACTCAGAGATAGAGCCTGCCATTACGATAATCAGGGTTGTAAAATATGTCAGACTCGAGCCTACAGAAACCAGGTGTCTTAAAGATAAGTTGTGCAGAACAAAGACAGTTAATTAACTCTGACCCGCTGGTCACCCCTTATGAACTGACCAATAGCAGATAGATAAGATGCCCACCGCTCCACACTAACTGTAATGATTGCCTTCTGTAATAAAGGCTTACAATGCAGTTTTTCCCCCTTAAAAACACCAGCCTTGCCCCAACTCAGGGTTCTCCATTTCCACCTGTTTGGAGGACCGCATGTACACGGAATAATAAAAACCCATTTGTTCTTACATGAGAGCGAGGCCCTTGGAGTCTTCCTTGCGACACTGGTCTTACACTATAATTTGAAGCTTGTACCTGGTTTCATTGTTTATACATTTTTTACATACAGCAGTTTTCCATGAACATTTATTATTATGTACCATATTTGATGTTATTTATGCTTTGTTCTATGAAACCAAATTCAAATATCAAAATGCTGCTTAAGTATATTAAGAAAAAAGGCTCAGTGGCCTAAATGAGATTTGAAGAGATATCATTGGTAGTACTCAAAGTGATTGATGATATATTTGTCTGTCTCTGTGCTTTTGGAAGTTGACCCTGCAGGTTCCCACTATAAGCTCAGCTTTAGAGAGAGTGAATAAGGACTCTTGCACTGACTCAGCACAAGAATCAGTGCTCCTATTTGGCTGTAGCTTTAGCAGTGAGTTCCAATCTAGTATTAAATTTGCTGTCTCAAAAATGTGTATATACAAATAATTAATGCCTGAGACATGGAAGTAAGATTTGAAGGAATCAGTCTCCATTCAGCTGTTTTGTTTGGATTTATTTGTTTAGTTTTATTTTATTCAGACAAGTTTTCTCTATGTATATCAGCTAGATTTGAACCCCTTACAGTAGAGCTCAGAATTGCCCTAACCTCAAAGCAGCACTCCTGTTTCAGCCTCTTAAGTGTGGGGATTATAGATATATTATTTCTACCCCAGGAAATATGGAGGCTTGTAACTTAGCCATGTAGTAGCTTTGCATAATATATACCATTTTGAGCTTTGCATTTAAATGGTGCCCTGTATTTCACCCAGAAAAATGGAAAATCACTCAGGGTAGAAGTCCCAGGAAAAAAGCAAAATGAGCTGTACCCAATGAAAAAATTTATCCTGCTCAGCAAAAGAAGCAGAATACAGTTATCATCCAAAAAGTATTATAAGATTCTAGCTCAATGATTTCCAACAGGATATTTTGTGATTCTATCTTTTAAAACATCTGTAAATTTCCAGTTCAGAGCTTCTTATTTAGATTCTGAAATGGGGGTGGTGTCTCTGTATACAAGTGGTCCTGAGACCAGCTAATGAAATTCCACATTTCTCAGTTGGATAGCTTGGTTTTCTATAACTCAACTCAAGCATCAGAAACCTTTACTGACACAAGCAAACACCACGATTAAAAGGCAGTGCCACTGAAATGAAGTATGATAGTGAAAAGGAGAGGAGAAAAAAGAAAAATGCCATGTGTTATAATGCCCACCTCTTTTCCACATCAATGAAGAGGCTAAAACAAGAGAATGGCCATATACTCAAGGACAGCCTAACCTACAGGTGAGTGCAAGGCTGGCCAGAACTCCAAAGTGAGACTATATCTTTAAATCAAAAAACTAAAATGAAAATGTTATAACTTGAGCCCCGGTATAAAATCCAAGGAGGCAAGAGACCGAAAATTTAGTGGCAAAGGCTTTATTTCCAGTCCTGGCGACCAGTCTCCGGGAGCCAATTTGGAGACTGTCTCCGAGACTGAAGGGAAGACTTTAAAAAGAGGCTAGAGGAAAAGGCGGGGGGAGAAAGAAACAAAGAAACCTGCAGAGCCATCAAACTTGTTGACCCAAGTCTGGAAACTGTATTGCTGTCCACTTAGCTTTGACAATCTAGGGAGTTTCTGGTGTTTTTTAAAATTACTCCCATCCTGCAGACTGACATTATCTCAGAGTTGCACGTCTGCAGCAATATTTGGAGAAGAAAGTGGAGAGTTAATTATCTCAGGACAGCTTGTCTTTGCTAGTGAGTGCGAAGGGGTCACGAGTTATGAGACACTGGAACTTAAGTTTTACAAAGATCTGATATCTAACTCATTTGATGCATACAGAACAAAAGGAAAGCACTGATTGGGGTTTGGGCCATAGTATTACCCGGTAATTTTTTTTAAGCTAAGCAGTTCTTAAAATTGGGGCAGGCTCATTTTATGACAGATCATCACCAGGTCGGGGAGAGGTCACCAGAAACCCAAATTCTTTATGGCCTAGATAGATAGGTGAGGGGAGAGGGAGGCAATAAGGCGCCATACAGAACAGAAAACTGTGGCGGTTATGTGTCAAGGTCAGGGTAAAGGGTTAAACTCATACCTAAATCTCTCTGCACACAAGCAGGTTACCTTAAACAAATGTAAACTAATTGTCATTCTAGTCTTTTTTAGCTCTTTAGCAGAGAATAGAGGCGCTTAGCAGTGATTAACAACCCTTGTTAGCTTGTTTTAGCACAGCTTCTGTAGTTTGTAGAGAGCAACAATGGTTAACATATCAATTAGGTGAGATTTTTGCAATTCTTTACAGAGGAGAGTGTTGCTCAACAGATCAATTAGGTCACTTAACATATCAGTTAGGGAAAAAGGATAAAACAAACACATTTAGTAAGCCACTTTACAGGTTTGCTATAATACACATATAACGAAGCTATTTTCTTAGAGTACAACATTCCCCACTGATTTTAGTCAGTGAGTCAAATCATTGACTCTTTAGCATCTGTTTATAACCTTGTATGTGTCTTTAAAATTTATAAGCTTTTAAGAACTTTGACATAGTTTATCAACTTGTTTATAACATAAGGCTCAGTAGGAGGATTAACAAGGGTCTTGTAGCTGTCATTAAAGTTGTTAACCAAAGGGAGAAAGAAAACCAACATTTAAATTTACTCTGTTTTATCATACAAGTAACAATTTTTAAGTCAGACAGAGGCCTCTTTGGGGTCTCTACAAAGGAGGAGAACACAAAATTATCAGTTATATTAGACACTCTTAAGCTTTAAAGTGTCCTTGGAAGAAATGACAGTTCACTTATCTGCAGGCTGATGGTCTTTCGAAGCTGGGACCTGTCTGCAGTGGGAACATTGAATCTAGGCAGGCTTTCAGCTATTTCGACAGTCCATTGCGGCTCAAGAGATTTACGGTGAGGTCGCCTGTCTAGGTGCCTAGGCTCTTTAGCTCGCAGTGGGCAGCAGCGAAATAACCAGTGGATGGAAGTCAGAGCTAGCTGAATAGTCTGGGGGAGACTTAATAAGATCTTGATTAGTTAAATCAGCTAATTTTTAGAAACTTTTTATATAAAACCTCAAAAGAGGTAATATCTGTAACATAGTTGGTGCATCACGCACACAAAGGGACAGAAGGAAAAGAGACTCACCCAGTTTTTGCCAGTTTTTAAGGCCATTAGTAATTATAGTCTTTAAAATCTAACTTATCTTTTTACTTCTCCTGAACTCTGAGGCTGGTAAGCTCAATCAAGTTTTCTAATTGATCTGCAAAGCTTAGGTTAATTTGAGTTACTAGGCTATAAAAGCCAGGCCATTGTCAGACCCCACGGATAAAAAGGGAGGCCAAATCAGGGAAACTGCTATCAGAGCTGACTCAGACTAAGTAGAAAATGCTTTTACTCATCTAGTGAAAGTATCAACCATTATAACATTTATATCCTTGAAGTTTTAGGCTTTTTATTTTTGTAAAATCTATTGTTTAGTGTTTTTTAGGCATAGTCCCACGATAACCAGTGGTTTTTATTTGTTGCAGTACTTTTAGATTTACCAATTGGCACTGAGGGCATCTGAAGCTCACAGACTGGGCTAGCTTGATATTAGCCCCCGGGAATCTCTCGGAAGTTGAGCTGCCAGATGCTGGTCTTTTTAAGTGTAAATGGGCTCTGACAAAGAAAATAGGTGGGATCAGCAGTAATGTCAAGCTTATCTCAATCCCCACTGATTTTGGGGCTTTCTGGCTATCTTTTGGAAGGTGGCATTTGTCAAATTATTTTCTCCTATAACAAGATCATCTTTTGCCCAATGGCTTATACAGCAGATAGTAGCCACTCTCTTTGGCATCTAGATGGCAGCCAACAAGTCCAAATTTGGGGAGCAATTTTAATCTTTGGACTCCAGAAGACAATAAACACCATTTTTGATAAAGACAACTTGAGGCCTCAGTGTGGGCAATGGGTTTAGCCCATTATGCTGATGTCTCTGGCTCTAAGATTTGTTCCCACAGAACCTGAGATTTTGTGAAACGGCAGCTCCCAAGACCCGCTTACCTTGATAGACATAGCTGCTTCCATCAGAGAAGTAGGATGGAACTCTAGATAGTGGCTTATCCACTAGATAAGGTCAAAGTCCCGTGAGGTGATCAATGACCTCAGTACAATTGTAGTGAGGCAATGAGGGGTCATCCTCAGGCAGCAAAGTAGCCAGAGTTTGAACCTGCTGTTTCCAGAAATAGTGCCTGATAATGTATGGCTCAGGAATTAGACATCCGTCAGTCTGATGGGGCCTTGATGAGAGTCTCCAGGGAACAGGAAGAAACAAGAGTTTGTGTCCAAAAGTCAATTTTTAAGCCTCCTTTATGAGGGGGCCACTGAGGAAATCACCACAGACAGGGTGGTCATCTGGTTGCTACAGAATCAAGTGTCTTGGAAAGGTAGACAACAGACCTCTGCCAGGGTCCCAAACTCTGGATCAGTCCTGTGGCTCCTAGAAATTTTGTACTTGTCTTTTAGTCACAGGGACTGGAATCCATTAGATGGCTCAACAACCAGTGCAGTTTTTCTTTGTGTAGACTGGTTCTGACAAGGTCGGGGGGACTCACATCCAGAGCAGTTACTTTCTCAGCTGGCCCCTCTGATGTGACTGTTACTCTTTGAGTGGCCTGATCTGCCAAATTGTTTCCTCAGGTGAATAGCAGCAATTTGCTGACAGCCAGACTGCTGCCAGCAAATCTAGGATCTTTGGAGCCCCCCCCCTTTTTTTAATCTTAGCTCTGGCGGAGGTTAAGAGACCTCACTCCTAATAGATGGCTCCATGTACATGTATAGTAGCAAAAGCATATCTACTATCAGTATAGATGTTTACCCTCTTTCCCGTGGCTAGTTTTAGTACCTCAGTTAAAGCAATGAGCTCCACCTTTTGGGCAGAGATGCCAGGCTCTAACCGCTTAACCCAGAGTACCTCCTTTTGGTGGTCACTGCTGCCCTGGCCACTCATCTGCCTCTGCCGTTTTGGATGAAGCTGCTTCCATCTGTGAAATTTCTCAGGTCGTTGTCAGGCATAAGGGTGGCCGGGTTTAAAGCTGAAGAAGTCTTGAAAACTACCAATTCTGGGTCTAAGAGCAGGGCCTAATAGTGTGAGATTCTAGCACTCACATTTTTAGAAGGGGTTTTGATAAAAGTCTTTAAACTGTGGGAGGTCACTACAGAAATCTTCTGTCCAAAAGTGAGTTTCTTAGCCTCTTTTAAGTAGCATTGCCACATAGGCCAGAATTTTTAGGCATGGAGGCCACCCTCTTGCTACTGGATCGAGCCTTTTGGAAAGATAGGCTATAGGCCTCTTTCAAGGGCCAATGTCCTGGGTTAGGACTCTTTTGGCAATGCCCCTGAGTTTATCTATGAACAAAGTGAATGGCTTGGTAACATCAGGGAGTCCCAGGGCTGGGGCCTCTGTCATGGCCCACTTGAGCTGCTGTAAGATCCGCTCACATTTATCAGTCCAGTTTAGTGAGTTTTTTCCTTAAGGGAGCCATATAGGGGGTGAGCTGTTTCAGTAAAATTTAGAATCCACGGCCTGGAGTATCCGACAGCTCCCAGAAATTCGCGCACCTGTTTCTTAGTTTCTGGGAATGGGATCTGCAATATAGTCTGGACTCCTTTTTAGACAAAGTCCTCCTTTTTTTTTTTTTTTTTTTTTTTTTTGCAATTTGTAGTCCAGATAAGTCACAGCCTGACAGCACGATCAGGCCTTTTTAGCTGAGACTTTATAGCCTAATTGCCCCAAAGTCCTTAACAGTTTCTCAGTTGCCTCTCGATAAGCTTACAAGTTTCTGGGGGGGGGGGTGTCGAGGCTATTAACAAGTCATTTACGAACTGGAGGAGCACTATCTCAGGGTGTTTTTTTTTTTTAATTTTAAAAGATCTCTTGTTCATGCCTCATCAAAAAGAGTAGGAGAGTTCTTGTAACCCTGAGGTAAACATGTCCGGGTCAGCTGTTCTTTTACCCCTGTATCTGGGTCAGTCCATTCAAAGGCAAAAAGGAGATGACTCACCAGAGTAAGTGGCAAAGTGAAGAAAGCAACTTTTAGGTCCAGAACAGAGTACCAGGTGTTCTCAGGATTTGGCACTGTTGGGTATAGACTCAGAACTCATTTATTAACCTCTCCAAGATCCTGTACAGAGCGATAGTTATTTGTCCCTGGCATCAGTGACTAGAAGCAAGGGCATGTTCCAGGGAGAGACACAAGGAATGAGAATATCATTGTCTCTTAGCCTCTGCATGTGGACTTTAAATCTCTTTCTGGGCCTGCAGGCTTATCAGGCATTGCCACAAGCAGAAGGGGCATGCTTGGGGTAAGAGCTCCATCAGAAGGGGGACTTGGCTGACTGCTAGCCCTGGAGGATTGTCTTCTGCCCAGACTTCTGGAATCTCCTGATTCCATTTGCCCAACAGTTTTAACTCTAAGTCAGTTGTGAGGACTCAGGTACGCTGGACAAATTTCCCAGTAGACGGTAATTTTTTTAGTTTTAAAAGACCTTTGGTGCTATCTCTATCAACTGGCTGAGGGGCATTTTTTTTAAAACTCTCAAACCTTTGTAATCTTTTTTCTAACACGTGGGGCCGACTGAGTTGTAAAGAGAACAACTGGCAATACTAGGGAAACCTCCTTACCTGTGGATATCCAATCGGCTTGGGACAAATGGACAACGTGGTTTTGGCATTCCATATCAGAGAGCAGGCTTTATCTGGATGGCACACCACCTTTTGTCCCAGGGTGCCACCTGGCAGGCCATCATTTTACTGAAATTACATACTTAACAAAAAGAAGCTTTTTCATAGGTAACAAAATTGTGCCATATAATCTCCCAGATGTCCACAGCACATGTAAGAACTTATATCTTATCTCTATTATCATCTATAATCTCATATTAATGGAAACACTTTGCAGCAAAGGTTTAGAATCTTATAAATAAATCTATCAAAACTGATCCAATACTGTCAAACTTTGAACACATTTACTTCTTGTCAAACCTGTTGTCTTCAGTACTATAAACCAAGACAAAATTTATATCATCTCGAGCTTTCTATAACTTACAATATACCTCCAAGTTTTATCTTTATATTTTGGCATAGCCAGACATTTTTACTTGAAGACAAACCATTTTCTCTGTCCCTCCTTTTTACTATCACCAGTCAATTACCTTTTTTCTCGCTTCTCAGACAACATTAAAACTCTCAACAAAACCCTTGAAATCACCTTCTAGTAGTCTAAAACATATTTAATTATTTTATGTCTTTTTATCAAATTGAAATGCTGGGTTTTTTTAAACTATAACCTTTTAACTGGCTCAATTACAGTATGACCTGGTTTTTACTTAGTAAAGTTGATATGATTCTTAAAAACCATAAATATACACATATATGTGCACATATGTTTACTTTTTAACCAGAAAGAAAAATACTCCTTTTAAAAGGCATGCCGAGGTTGCAAGCAATCAATTGAAGACTTACATATTAAACAAGGCGCTACAACATTAAAGACACAAACAAAGGGTGCTTCTTGCACAGTTTGGTGAGCTAAAGGAAATAATTTTTCTTATTATCTGAATCTAATAAGCCATATGGATCCTGCAACAGAAATGGGCAACAAGCCCCTAAGTTAGTAACAAATCCAAACAGGCAAACAATTTTAAAGAACAAAAACAGTGCACATCAATATCTAAATCCCTTTGTCCATTCTGGGCTCGTAGAAGGGGTTCCTAGGAGAGAATGTTCTGTTAGATTTGGGGTAACCAAAAGGAGAACAATTAGAACAAATGGACAAACAAACAGACATACAAGACGAGACAAGCTGCAGCAAAATGGCCTTTGCTCAAAAATTAGTCAAATTTTGGGATCTGGAGGAATTAACAAATTAACCAACAGAGTGGTTCCCCACCAGGGGCAGAGTCACAAATGGCAAAAACCAATTGACTCTGTCCTCGGGAGGTTTCACTCCCCAAATTAAGGGCGTCCCCTTCCAAACGGAGCGGTTCCCCACCCGGGGCAGAGTCACAAATGGACAGAATTTGTCCGACAAACCAACTGGCTCTGTCCTCGGGTGGTTCCCGCTCCCAAATTGAGGGCGTCCCCTCAAAATTACAAATTGACCACGGCCCAAACAAAACCTCCAGCGCACTTACTTTCAAATGTTCAGAAATGAGTCTGGGGTCTTGCTTCCATCCAGGGCGAGCCCCCAACTGTTGTAACTTGAGCCCCGGTATAAAATCTAAGGAGGCAAGAGACTGAAAATTTAGTGGCAAAGGCTTTATTTCCAGGCCTGGTGACCAGTCTCCGGGAGCCAATTTGGAGACTGTGTCTGAGACTGAAGGGAGGACTTTAAAAAGAGGCTGGAGGAAAAGGCAGGGGGAGAAAGAAACAAAGAAACCTGCAGAGCCATCAAACTTGTTGACCCAAGTCTGGAAACTGTATTGTTGTCTACTTAGCTCTGACAATCTAGGGAGTTTCTGGTGTTTTTTAAAATTACTCCCATCCTGCAGACTGACATTATCTCAGAGTGGCACGTCTGCAGCAATATTTGGAGAAGAAAGTGGAGAGTTAATTATCTCAGGACAGCTTGTCTTTGCTTGTGAGTGCGAAGGGGTCACGAGTTATGAGACGCTGGAACTTAAGTTTTACAAAGGTCTGATATCTAACTCATTTGATGCATACAGAACAAAAGGAAAGCACTGATTGGGGTTTGGGCCATAGTATTACCCGGTAATTTCTTTAAGCTAAGCAGTTCTTAAAATTGGAGCAGGCTCATTTTATGACAGATCATCACCGGGTCGGGGAGAGGTCACCAGAAACCCAAATTCTTTATGGCCTAGATAGATAGGTGAGGGGAGAGGGAGGCAATAAGGCATCATACAGAACAGAAAATGGCGGCGATTATGTGTCAGGGTCAGGGTAAAGGGTTAAACTCATACCTAAATCTCTCTGCACACAAGCAGGTTACCTTAAACAAATGTAAATTAATTGTCATTCTAGTCTTTTTTAGCTCTTTAGCAGAGAATATAGGTGCCTAGCAGTGATTAACAACCCTTGTTAGCTTGTTTTAGCACAGCTTCTGTAGTTTGTAGAGAGCAACAATGGTTAACATATCAATTAGGTGAGATTCTTACAATTCTTTACAGAGGAGAGTGTTGCTCAACAGATCAATTAGGTCACTTAACATATCAGTTAGGGAAAAAGGATAAAACAAACACATTTAGTAAGCCACTTTACAGGTTTGCTATAATACACATATAAGGAAGCTATTTTCTTAGAGTACAACACCATATAGCCATGCACTTTTAAAATTTGTTTTTGTTTTTGTTTTAAATTTGTTTTTTTTTAATTTTTGGCACATGGTCTAAATAATTTACTCAATTCCCCAGGTTGGGATTAAACTTGTGATCCTCCTTCCTTAGCCTCCCAGAGTGCTGAGAGTACAGGTACAGGCTATCTTTACTTAGAAATTAACAATAGTTATGTTTGTTTATGTGATAAAATGTACTTTTGATCTATGGCTCCTTTGTAGAAAGACACAATCTAATATATCTACCACCTTCCTAATCTAAATTCTACCACAGTGACTGGGAGTACAAATCCCATTGTTTAGCAGTTTTGACTGTCCTTCTTATTAAATATAATCATCATACAGTTTAGCAGAGAATTGAAAATTTCAACTCCTCCATGACTGGGATTTTCTATTCTTGGGTGAACATCCTTCTTTCCCCATCCCTCATGGAACTGATCATTTTTAAAGTCAAAGTGCCCAAGAAAGGTGTGAAGGTTCAAGCTACTTGGGGCACACAGCTCTTCAGAAAGACCAGGCAATGTTATTCTGCAGCTCCTCACATTGCTCCCAGTTTTTTTTGTTTTTTGTTTGTTTGTTTGTTTGTTTTTCCTTAACAGAATTCTGGGAATTGAATGCAGGGCTGTCTTAGCTACTTTTTACTGTTTGCTGAGAAAACATACCCGATGCCAAAAGTTGGGAAAGGAATTGTTTATTTCTTAAGATTTTTGGAGGTTTCAGTCCATACTTCATTGGCTCCAAGGAAGGCTGTAATGGTGGGGCTGCAGTTCACGGTGGCTGCAAACAGCAAGGACAAAACAGGCAAATGAGCAAGACAGGCCTTCTTCCTGCCATTACATCATATCCTGGCTCCAACCCTAGACCAGTGTAGCACTCACACCCCTAACTCAAGTGCTAAACAATGAACCAATCACAAATGCATAATATAAATGCATGAGGCCTGGGTGCCACAGACATAAACCATGACATTCCACCCCTGGACCCCAGGACTCATGTACATCCTTTATACAAAAAGCATTTGGTCCATCTCTAAGACTTGGCAAAGTCCTATCAGTTTCAGCATTGCTGAAAAGTCCAGGTCCCAATTCTCCTCCAAGATCTATGGCAAACTCTTAACTGTAACCCCTTGTACAAACAAAACAAGGTTAAACATTTCTGAAATACAAAGGCACAACATAAACATTACCATTCAAAATGTTACAAGCAGGGCAATATAAAGCATTGGAAACAAAGCAAGTCCAACATCCAGCAGAGAAAACATTAAGTCCTAGAGTGTCATGCTCAGCATTTGAAGCAATCTGACTTCAAGCTCCAAAAGGTTTGGATGATTTCACCCCCATGGCACTTCCCGGGATATCAGCTCCTGAAGCTTCTCTCTTATACCCTCTCTGCTCAGTTCTTGCAGCTTTCCTTGGATGATACACTCCCCTGGATTTTGCAAACTTTTAGGCTCTCCACTGTACATTTGGCTTCACCATTACATCTTTATGAACTGCCCTCTCAGGGACACACTGCTTGGCCTCGCAGGCCCTTTGCAATGGAGGTGGAAGGCATTTTACCTCAGAATTTGTACATTTTCCTTGCACATAAAATCATCACCAGGTGGATGCTGCTGCCAAGGTTTGCTGCCAGCTGGAGCAGTAGCCAGCCTTTTCTCTCTCTTGTCTGTAGGGGTTGATTGCTTGGATCATTGAGCTCTGTGAATCTGATTTTGAAGAAAAGCTTCTCTATGTTGCCACCATTCTGGAACCTCATATGACCTCTGTTGCCATTTTGGAGCATGGTGCTCTTCAGCTTTCTCCTCTAAGCAAATTTGCTTTTGTAGTTTTGAAGCTGCAAAGGCTGAGGACCTTATGCTTCCCATGGCCATCTCTCTTATCTCTCTATTTCTCCTCAGCAATCAAAGTCTCAAACCTGTCTTTACAATCCATAGCTTTCCTAGAATTTTCCTTCTGATCAAATTCACAGAATTGTATATTATCCTGCTCAGCTATTTGCTCTTGATTTGCAGCATAAAACTGCCTAAAAGCCCCAACAATAGCCATGCCACAGCCTCAAATTTCCATTTGACTGCTTTGAAATTTCCTTTTCCAGATTAATCAGTTCATTGCCCTTTCTCAGGCAAAGTCACTGCGCATGAGCAAAATGCAGACAAACTTTGTGCTAAGCCAGAACATTCACTGTGTGGAGTCCAAGAACCAATGTAGTCTTTCTCAGAGGAAACTTCTCAAGCCTGGTCTTTAGCATCAGGCTTTCTATCAGCCTTCTGGTCTCCTGACCTCTGACCAGAATCTCATCTACAGAACAGCCTAAGCTACTCCAGCTTTATGAATCCAGCGACATGTCCCACCCTTTCCAAACTCTACCCATGAGCCATTTCCAAAGCCTCGCAAAAACATGGTCAGGTATAGTCACAGCAAATGTCCCCACTCCTAGCTAGCTATATCTGTGTTAGTTAGGGTTTTACTAGAGAAAACCAGTATAACACAAGATATACAGATGTAAAAGAAGTAACAAGATTGGCTTAAGATGGTCAGCCACAGTCAGATGAGGAAGCTTGCAGAAGGTGTTTACACACTGGAGACTGAAGGATTCAATCCAAAGTCTGGGGTTCACCCCAGCGTCTCATGCAAGTCCATACCTGTAGGGTGATGGGTCTTTGACAGAAGGCCAAAGGCTCTAAGATGAAAGGCTGAAGAGTCTATGGTGGAAAGCTGAAGAGTCTGTACTGGAAGCCAGGAGACAACCTCCAATCCAAAGGTGAAGAATGGAGCTTCTCCCAAGAATGGAATGCATTTGTCTTTCCTCCTTCCTTTTTATGCCTCCAGGTGATGAGCCACCCTAGGGTGGGTCTTCTTCATCCTTGGGTGTAGAGCTGTTAAACCCATTTATTTAATCTTCTAAATGTCTCAGATTGACACAGCCATTCAACCACTATATTCTTTAAAAGAAATCTTGAAAAGCTATGTAGCTCTTTGTGTGGGACAAACCTCTGGTCTTAGCTCTGACAGGTCCAGGGACCCCTGTGTAGAGTTCTGATGGGAACTGAGGGATGGCACTCTGTTCTGCCCCCTTGATCTCTGAAGTGCTGTTTAGCACCTGCCTTAAAACCGGTCATGGGATAGGCACACATAATACCCATGGAATGTATGCTTGCATAAATCAGCATTAGGAGTCTGGGTGTTTTCTGCATTTGTGGATCATGTGTGGTGATTCTTTTTTGAATTACATGAGTTTGTCATATGTCTCACAAAATAGACACATGAGACCTCTTTTATACCTGTAATACAAACCATATATCTGCATACTTCTTTAAGGAAAGATTTTCTGTTGTGGTTTCTACATTAATCTTGCTTCAGTTTTTAAAGCAGAATCAGCCCTGCCTATTTCCCTTCTATCACTGAAATTAGGGAAAATCTTTTCCAACATAGAAATATGAGTGGACCCACAATGTCTCTACATTTTCCCTGTAGACTGTCTATCTGGGGTTTTTTTCTTCTAACAAAGGGCAATAGCCGCCAGTCTCCTCCAGTAACATTTGGCCAAACAGAATCTGATGCAGTTACATGAAAGATCCAGAGTAGCATATCACAGTGAGAGAAAGGTCAGAGGTAGGTGGGGACTAGCAGGAGAGTACCAGAGTATGGATGGGTTCAACACTGAGCAGAAAGCTGGAACTTGACAAATGTGAAGATTCTACAAATTGATGATGTGTTTAGGTGCTACTGAACTGAACGTGTTGAAACTAGGGAAATCTTACGTTTTGATTAATATTATCTTAAAATTTGGAGTTGGAGCTCAGAATATCTACTGTGAAGCCAGCAGCAGCCGCAGCTCTAGAATTCATGATGACAGGGTACCTGGCCATAGTTTTCACATTGATCCTAGAGCATGTGAGGTCCCTGGAGGTGGAGCTGGCACAAGACCTGCAAGGAGAACATGAGCTCAGTCAGGTTCCAGCCCTGCATCAGCAAAAGGAGAAAAGTTCACCAACTATCCTTGTTCCTTGCAGGCCCCAAAAGGTCCCAGGCCCTGTCCGAGACAACTGTGTGCAAAAATCCAGCCCAGCAAAGCTTCCCATTCTGCCCCACCCCTACTCATTTCTACATGCTTCAGAGTTGCCAGAGGCCCCAAGTCTGGGGGTCTTTCTCTGTGTAAATTGCCCTGTGCCCTCCCCAGAGACCGACAGACTCAGGGCACTGTCGTTCTCAGATTCAGTGAGCTCAGATTGGTCTGACACAGCCAGGATACTTTGAGCAGGGTGTCCCATGTCTCTCAGCAGCACCTGCTAGGAGAAAAAAGGAAGGGTCTGTTCCATGGAGGACAGAAGTAAGCAGTGCAGGTCTGGCCTGCTTCTCAACTGCCCACCCGGAAATCCTGTGGAGCTGGAAACCAGACTCCTGTTCCAACTGCAGAGAGCCCAGCCCCAGCATTTTCTTTGTCTTCTTTAAGACTGGTCCAGGCAGCCCTCACCTGCTTACAGAAGTCTCTGGATAGTGCTGTGACCTCCTGCCCTCCACTATTCAGGGAAGCCTGAAGCATATCTCCCTTTTGAGCCCTCATTGCATGTTCTCTCAGTGAGAAAGAGACTGGAGTCTGCAGTGTTACTCTACTCATGGGTACTCTACAGGGTGCTGCTCTATAACTATCTGAGAAGTGAGTGGACAGAGGGAGTGCATCCTGCCTAACTTTCCTCCATCTTCAATTCATATACTGATGCATCACCCCATTCTGTGTACCTTCCAGGGAATCCCTTTTCCCTATTATATGTTCACATGCACAGAGGCCACAAACTTAGGCACATTCACTCTAACGAGGATAGTACATGGTGTGCTCTCCAGGGTGATTGTGTGGCCTGAATAACATGAAATCACAAGACAGCAGTGGTTATTTCTGCACTGGTCATTACATCATGGTCAGTGCCTGCAAAATTGATGATTAAAGGCAACAATCATCTCCCTTTATGATGTCTGTTTGGAGCAGGTCCTCTGATTTCCCCAAGAGATTCCTGCTTGGGGTACCATAGAAGCCCATGGAGTGGGCTTCACAAAAAAACAGCACAGCTTCATCCAAGTGACTGGCCTCTGGCAGGAGGCAAAACTTGCCCATGAGTAAAGAAAAAAACAACAGTAGAGCCAGGGTCCCAGCTCTGTGGAGGAAGACCTAGCTTTAGACCTCACTTTACACTCAGATTTACTCTATAAATCTAGACAAAATACCATTCTTCTCAGGGCCTTCCAAGGATGTCCCCGGCACTACAGAGGTCATCCTGGCATCTGCTTGCTAAGGACTTCATCAGTGGTGTTTGATGATGTTCGTAAAACCTGTGGGCTGGTGTCATGTGCACCAGAGGTGAAATCCAGAAAGGGCTGGTATGGAGGTGAATACCTTGCATGCAGACCTAGCTCCTGCTGTGTGGTGGTGGAAATGACAATCACCTTCTGGACCTGTTTTCCTGGAGGTATCATGAAGGGGTGGAAGTTCATCAGTTCAGCCATCCTTATGTTCCCTAAGCATCACAATTTCTTTTATGCATTGTTGTTGTGGCCTTGAGTCAGGACCTTACACAGCAAGCACTGTGGATGGAGATGCACCCCCAAATCTACTGGCATTGTTTCTAGATTTATACCTGTGTGAGTCACCACAGCCATGACTTGGGCTCTTGCTCAATAGCTGAGAGCTCGACTTCTGATGGCCACATTCTGAGTAAAACTTGCCTTGTTCCTTTAAGTATGGATCTCAGTTATTATTATTATTATTATTATTATTATTATTATTAATTAGCATTAGCAGTGCTGAAAGTGAGCCCAGGGCCCCAAGCATGGTAAGCAAGTGCTCTACCCGGAACTTTCTCCCCAACCCCTCAGGCTTCACCAACAGAATATGGCAGATGGCATGTGATGTGACCTCTAAGGTCCACACATAAATAACTGTCACCAACCTCCTGCTGGTTCCCTCTTGTGTTCTTTCCTGCATTCTGAAATTTTGTCTTTCATTTTGTTTGTTTGTTTGTTTGTTTGGTTTTTATCACTCTCTGGATCTCTGGCTTTGGGATGTCACTGCTATCTATGAAGCTTCTCTGATGAGAGTCAAGGAGCCTTGAGTGACAAAAAGGAAAACAGGCAGAGGAGACACCAGGCATTTGTCCTGAGTCCTGCTTATAAGCAAGGGACAGAGCCTCAGAGCAGATCCTGCTACAGTGATGTCTCCACTGAGTCTATAGCTCAGTTCAGTAAGCTGTTACGGTAGCAGCTTCAACAAAGTCTCCTGGATTCCTTATGCACAGCACATTTGTAGTTTGTTTTTTCTTTCAGCTGATATTTGATATTTATATTTCAGTTCTCAGTTATTGGGAACAAAGTTGATGTGACTATCTTGTAAAATTCTCTGTATTAAGTAGAGAGCAGTGGATGCACAGAATAGTAAGCTAGACAAATGTGTTACTCATAAATTAACTGATAAAATGATGTCTGAAGTGAATGTACCACTAGCAAGGCAGAAGGAATCTCCTTCCTGCACTTCCTCACCAACACCAGTGTGTTTTGACCTAAAAGATAAAGTTTGCTCTTCAGTGCTCTTCCAAGATAATCACTGGTAACTCCTTGTGGGATGAACATTCACTCACTTGGTAAACTGAGAATGATAGGAAACATGTCTGAGTTTATTTTTAGTCTAGTTGTGTTCCTGGGTGAAATATTTTCTCCAATTCTCTTGCCTGTGTTTTCCATAATTTGAAATTGACTACTGTTGTGTTTCCTATTCTTTTATGGCATATAAGGAAGTGTTTCTCAGATACATCATCCAAATATTTTATGTCATTCTATCAATTGGACTTTTATTTTATTTTATTTTATTTTTATATCAGGAATCAATCTCCGGACCTCGCACTTGTCAGGCAGGTGCTTGTGCCACCAAGCTATTTCTCAAGCTGTCTTTTTAGTCTTGTAACAAGCCTTTTATGGAGCATTTCATAATTTCAATGAAACCTAATTTATCATTTTTTTGTTCTGTTATGGATCATGTTTATAGTGTTGCTCATTGGAATTTTCTACCTATCCCTGGAGTAACCCAATTTGTTCCCATAGTAATGTGTATTTGTTATTTACACATTCTTGGGGTGTGATACCCAATTCCACAACTAAAAGTCAGAAGGTTTGTATGGGCTGTCAGTGGTGTTAGTCCAGGTTTGACTTCAGGGCAGGCACTACCTAGTAGAAGTGGTAGAGATGGAAATATGTTGACCTAATGGCACAGAAGCAAGGTAGGAAGTGAGGCACCAGGAGGGAGGGTGATACTCATTTTCCCTCCTCAACCCCAAACCCACCTCCCAGAAGAGCGACATTAACAACTCCATCCCAGGAACTCTCCATGGGATAAACCCATGGAGAAACATAGAACCCCTATGATAAATTCACCCTCTACATACAAGAGCCTTTGAGTGAAAATTTAAATCTAAACCATAATCATTACTGTAGACTTATGTTTTGGTTCTGCTCCTTGATCCTTTCTCATTTTTCAGTTAATCCTGATATGGTAAGAGATAAGGGTAAAAAACCTCCTTTGTATGTGGCTCTCTATGGACCATACACACATCTGACATGTGTACAGATACACTTATCATGGAAGCTGCTCTTCTTCCACCGAAATGCTGTGGAATTTTCAAGAAAGTCAATTGCCACATATGTGTAGTACCATGTTTTGTCCTTTCACCTATCATAACTGTTTCTTTTTAAAAATATTTAGATTTTATTTTGAAGAGAATAAAACCAAGCAAGATAAAGCAGAATAAAGGCAATGAGAACAAACTAGTGTAAGTGACACAAGACTTCAAAACAATAGGAAATCAATTAAGTTGCCTTAATGCCTCTTATCTTCTTATCTGCAGATACCTTCAGACATGGTAAAAATCAAACAGAGAAGAATAGAACCAATAAAAACAAAACAAAGAGTGCAATAAAGGACTTCAAAACAAGGCAAGAGTAAATCCAAAAAGGCTACCATAATGTATCTTGTTATTTTTGAAATAGCTGCCCATGCCTTCCAATGTAAGAAAATCCAACAAAATGAAATAAAATAAAACCCAACCAAACAAAATAATGGAAGTAATACAGGGCTTCAATACATGAGAATATGGAATTTAACTATGGTACCACTTTCACAAGGAGAGGCCCCATAGATGTCACACTGCGTATCCTTATCCTCTGAGTAGATAATCAGACCACTGGCCCTACACCTGTAAAGTCAGTGAAACACCAAACACCACAGGGATCCAAATGCAATTCACCTCATTAGATCTCATCACAGCCTGTGTTTCTCCAGATTGGCCAGTCCCTTACTGGTGGTGGTGGTTGTGGAGTGGCTGGCTCTTCTTGTTTCTCATCACACATGCCAGAAGGGACGGAAGTCTGGCTGTCTCCTCACTGGTGGCAGATACTTGCACATGGAAAGTTTTGCCCAGAGGACTTGCTTCTTGGTGAATTCTTTTTCTCTTCCCCCACAGTTCCATGAGTGGCATTGACTCATGGGAAAACCATGGGGTCTGAAGGTCTGCTCCTTTATCCCCTATGGTGGCAGTGTCCTGTGCACAGCACTTGTTTACAGGGAAGGTTTGCTTCCTGTTGATTTCTTGTTCTCTTTCCCCACAGTCTGCAAATGGTGGTGACTCATGGTCTTGCTGTGCCCCTGGTGGTGGTGTCCCACACATAGTGCTCGTTCCCAGGGATGGCTAGCTTCTTGGTGAAATCTTTCATTACTGTTCCTCGAATATAAACAATTTCTCCAAATCTCTTTTCAGTTGCTCTTAGAAACTGGCTACCTGTTTTATGACCTCAGCATTATACCATACATATCTAAGTATGGCTGAAATAGATTTTGTAGATCTCTATATGTTGGGTAAAACTGGGATTATTTCCTACAACCACACAGAGTAAAATGAGATAGAAAACCTGCATATATATTATGCAGCCTAATGATCTCAGATTCATGCTGCTTTATACCACAAATAGTTTCGCACAGAGGGCCTGGAGAGTGCGGTGTGCATGTGAGGGAAGAAATCCTCAAACATCTTTCAGGGAATGTGAGGAAAGAAAACCAAAGAAAAACAAAGGAGCAGGGCCCACATACTTCATGGTCTTCCGAATGCAATCAAGATGGCAAACCTAGTTTACCCGCCCTTTGAAGATTGGGTGCCAGAATGCAGTGTTTCACAAATTCAGGCACATTAAATAGCTGATTGATCTAGGGTTTAGGTCAGAAGGTGCTGCCATGTCAGCTGAGATGGCATCATGAGAGGGACCCTGTGTGGCAGACATCTGGGCTGAGTACAAGGAGAACACAGACAGGGCACCTTAGTAGAAATTAGAGTCCTGGCCATCTAGACGGCTGTGTGTTTAGCCAAAGTAGGCACCATCTGAGACCTGAGCAGAGGTATTGAGCTCTCAGATGAGCAGAGAAGGCCCTGCACAGGAAAGAATGCCTGGTAATGGCCAGTAATATGGGGCAAACAATAATGATACTTACCTGATGTGTTGCTACTGTGGGCTTTGCATGCTTTGTGATCTCTGGGGACCTCACCTGGAAAACCCCCCTTCAGCCTCACAACCCAGACGAGTGCCATAGTCAGCAAGATGAAGGGAGTATCCCCTTGGAGACTCTGTAAACAGCACCTCACAAGGGAAAACCCCATGGGTTGTAGACAGGCTTCACCGGGGCTCCTGCTGTCAACCATAGGTATCTTTTTGGTGGTGCTGGAGGCCCTTGAGACTGGAAAGTGATCCATCTGACACTCTGGGACATGTTGAAGGCCTTAGAAATGATAGACATGCAAATGCCATGGAGGACTTGGAATCATAGCTGGCTCCTAAAAAATCACACTGCATGACGCAGGGAGCACCGCCTCTTCCTGAGGTTAAGGCCCTATGACCTGAACAATCCCTATGTGAGTTCCTTGATATTGCAGGAGAGGCCTACTACTTGACAGAAGGTGCAATACAAGGAACCCCCAGCTCAAGGAGGGGTACTCTACCTGTAACACATGTATGCAGTGTACATGGCCAGGAAACATGGAAACTGGTGAAACAATTGAAGCAAAAGTTGAGTGAAACTGTCCCAGTATGGCTATTACAGATGTGGGACAATTGGCCTAATAACACAAGGTTGAGCTCACAGGAGGTGTTGCAAAGATTATCCCAGCCAGCAATGCCACTAAGTGACAAGTTCTACAGAACTTGCACAGGGCAGCCTGTGAACAGATAAGCAGACTTTGATAAACTGGTTGATGGCAGCGGCCTGGGATCAGAGATACCAGGCCATCAAGGTGCTGATTTGGAGGTCATGGTTACACCACAGGGACTGGGGCCTCTTATGCACAATGGCTGGGGTTGGGAACCAAGGAGCATAACTGGATGCAGCCCCTCTGTATTCAACAGGCAAATACAGAATTGGGGCATCCCACTGTGGAATAGGGACCACTTGAGCTTGCAGACATATATCATTGATAAATGATAGAAACACTTGGGGTGGCAATCACTCACCATCGATTGGCTAACTGTAGAAGCCTAATAGGTCAATGAGCTTCCTATGAATATGGGCCATGAGCGGCCTATAAATATCAGACACTGACCAGGGCACTACACCTGAGGATTTCCACATATCTAGGACACTATTAAACCCATCATCACAGACACATCGCCCTATTGGGACACTGTACTATAGGTGCCGCCATCATCAACAGGTGCCGCAATACTCTACAGGAGGCCTGGTTGTTTTATCTGGTGGCTGTGTTGCTACCAGGACCAAGTGTTATAGACCCAGCCCTCCAGCTTGAAACTGTTGGTAACGCAGGACCAAGGCCCTAAACCTCACTTGCCAGGCTTTGATGTTGCTCATGGATAAATTTCTGAAATGCTAAAACACATGACCCTAGCTTTGCTAACCTTCAGCTTTGCATCTGAAGGAGGTACTTGGGCCCTCTTGCATGTAGAATGTGAAATGGATATCCCTAATCACCAGGGGCAGGAACAAGAAGCCTTGCAAGAAATGCATGTGGAGTTCTCTGCCCAAGGGAACAGTAGGATGTACTCATCAAGTACTGAGAATCTTTGGGATCCACCTGGCTCTAGATGGCCATAAGCCACACTGTGGTTGCATTAGTAGTATTAATCAGTTATCTTTATTGCTACCGTGGTCTTTGTGTGCATGAGTCCACCTGATGGGTCGCTTACAATAAGCATAATTTCCCAACCTTTGAGGGTGTGGGATGTGGGAAACCATTTCACACTGCTTCAAACTCAGAGGGTTGGATGACCTGTAAGGATATGTCCTGAACATTTACCATTAGCGCACCATTGTCACAGTTATATAAGCAGTAGTTAGCATAGACAACCATGTATGCACTCAGACTTGTGACAGTACACAATAATGTAATGCCTGAAAATGGCTGATATATATGGGCTGGATAATAAAGATGCTTGTTTATTGATGCTGCTAATGATGGTTGCATGTTGTTTCTTCTCCATGGCAATTTCACCTGCCAAAATATACCACTTTACCTCCCCAACTCTGAGAAAATTTCATTCCCCAGACACAGGGAACTTCAATAACCAACCAACACATAGGCCTGTTCCCTGTCCCCAGGCACTCATCACATCCTAAAACCCAAATCCCTGGTGGGCACAATTATAGAGAAGAGACTGAGTTTCATTCTTTTGCCCTGGTGTCATTTCCTAAGCCCTGCAATGTACATTTGCATCAATTCCATACCAGCCCTGTGCCCTGCAGGTCACTGAGTGTCTCAGGTGTTCTGACCTGGACTGGAACATGGTTCTCTAAGCAGCAGATGTGTGGTTCCCCAGCTTGCTGCTCTGTTCATAGTCTGAGAGGAGTCATTCCCGGGCTAAAGACCCAGGGCAATAGCATCTCTTGGCCCCACTTTGACACATAGCAGCCAAGTAACTGGGAATGTTGCCTCCCTTACTTCCTGAGCCTGACGAGAATCACTTGAACTGGTACAGTGGCACATGGCAAGCTGAAGCACAGGATTAGTACTGGGAAACATGGAAAAATCCAAGTCCCCGTGTGTGGTTCCCCAAGTGGAAGCTGAGCACCGTGTGTGGCAATTTGAGACCTCTGACTATGGAGCACTCCAGCGGTGATGTAATGTGTGAGTCCCTGTGTGATACATGAGTAACCTGGATACGTGGGGAAACAAATGCAGATGCTGCTGTCTGGTTGAATCTAAGTAGACACAGTACCTTTGAAATGACTCAGAGCATGGGCAAAATGGAATCAGGCCAAGGACAAAGGCTGGGTGAACCAGATCATGAAGCAGGGCCTTCAGATCTGGACCACACATTGAAAAGCAGTTAAGTAAGGGAGCCCCAGCCCAACTGCATCTGGGGACAAATTCCTACACACTGGGGCCATGCATCTCTGTCCTGTCCCAAGACCAGATGACTGTTTTTAAGGCTTGGCAGTATAGTCAGCATGTTAGTGGCATGTCTCTGGGATGTATAGCACCTGGACAGGAGATGGGCTCAAGGCCTGCCTGTGTAAAATGCACACATGGAATTTGCCTCTGTCCCACTGGCTCTCCCTCAGGTGTGCTGGTCTAGAACAATGGAATGAGTTCTTTTTGTCTGGCCAGCTAGTTGCCAGACTGCCGCTGTGTTCCCACCTTTATGCCCTCTGGCTACACAGTCACAGCACCTAGGACCTGGGTCCAGGTGTTCAGTGAGGCTTTAAATGAGTGTGGTGGGTAAGGCAAGTATCTGTGCAATCAACAGTGGGCTGGCTGAGTTTGAGTGGCTGCAGAGTGGGGAGAGAACCCCATGTATTTCATTCACCACCACATTGATTCTGGGGTCATAAAGTAGAGAGCAGGGATCCTTCCTGTCAGCTGTTGCTTTTTACATCTTCTTTCCTTCCCATGACCACTTACTGGGAGGCTGTGTAGATGTGACAGTGCCGGATAATGTATATTGAAGGCCTTGTTAAGCATCTCCACCCAGACTGCCTGGCAGTAGCTCAGACATGGAACCTCAGTGGGAGAGAACTAGGGAGGGAGGTGGAGAAGGACCAAGGGCTTTCTCCTGGAGACAGCAATTATAGAGAGGCAGGGGGCTCAGTTGACTGTCTCTGTCAGAGCCACATTTGAGGCTGTATCCTGAGGCCAGAGAGGACACAGCAGATTTGATCACTTTGTTAGAAATCAGGGGTCTGGCAAAGCTACCAAGGCAGGGCTTGGGGGCCAGACTGAGGGCTCCTCCAGAAGATTTACCTGTTTGTTTTTCAGTTTCTGTTCCATGACTTAATCATCAACAGCTATTGGCAGTGTGGGTTCACTTGTCTCCCCAAGAGGGAGCTGCTTCTGGGGATCTTGGGCAGTCAGGACAAAGTGAGATCTCTATGTGTTTCTGTTAGGTTATGCAGAGAGAAAAGTATAAAAGTACATGTTCCTGTGATAGGAAGATTGGCCCCTGAAATTCCATTAGTGAGGTCTTAGTTTGAGGACAGCTGATGCTTTGTTCTGGAGCTTGCTTCTGCCTGAAGGACTCCTTGCCAGCCAGTAGAGCATCTGTTTCCTGTGAAATTAATTTTTCATTAGTTACTCTTTTTTTCCCCATATGTCAGAAGTGGGTCTCTTTTCTGTGCATTTTGTATATAATTTATAATATATTCTTATTAGTGCCTATTTATAGTACATACTGATTACATTGATGATGGACACATGGTCCATTAAATGTGCCAAGTTCAAACTTGGCCCTGCCTGGTACATTATGGTGCAATACATCAACCAGTCACTGTTACCATATTTGCTTGCATTGAGCACCCATTTTCAGTCACCAGCCATTGCCAGCATAAAGCCCTGATCAACCTGTATTATCCTATTTTATAGTGACACAAAAGTTGGGAGCTTGCAGGATTTGGCAAATGGAGGGTGTTTGTGTGCTGTGTGGAGGGAGCCCAGGGCAGGCTGGTTGAAGTCATGAACTCAGGATGTGCGA
This sequence comes from Cavia porcellus, assembly GCF_034190915.1. Taxonomy (NCBI): domain Eukaryota; kingdom Metazoa; phylum Chordata; class Mammalia; order Rodentia; family Caviidae; genus Cavia; species Cavia porcellus. The sequence goes on from NW_026947536.1 coordinate 1,707,940, forward strand.
GGACATTGATGAGATGGTTCCTACAGTGTTGGTGGGCACAGACTCAGCACAAGGAGCAGTCTGAAGCCCCTACCCCTTGTGCATACTATTTGAGAATGGAGGGAGGGCAGGGCTCACTGTGAGAGGTTTATTGTGTATCACCTTCCCAGCTCACCTTGATGAATGGTGGCAAATCATGTGGGGTGTCTGACTCTAAGAGTCCAGTGTGGTAAGGAGCTCAGTGCAGAGCCTGTGTCATACATGAAGGATGGGTGGCCCTGAAAGAAAAATCACTCAGTTGACACAAGTACAGAAAGTTATTAACATCTCACAGAATGACCCCTGGGTACAGGTTAGAGAGAGAGATGAATCAACCACGTTCTGATGGTGCCACACCATAGCAGTAGATTTAGTGTTTTTTTTAATGCCTAGTGAACCTGATTGAGGTGTGGAGTCTCTGTAATTCCTATACTCTGCCAGACTAGGGCAAGAGGGTCACACACTGGAGCTAGAACTCAGCAATTTAGGTGGACAGTGAGACCAAGTGTCAAATTTAAGAATCAAAAAGTAAAAAGGGATGGAATGTAGCTCTGTGAGAAGTCCCTCAGTGCACCCTCCTGTAAAAATAGGAAATTTATACACCTGTAAAGAAACTGATTCAAAACAATGCTACAACTTCCATGAGGGAATATTGAACCAAACTTCCCCCAGTGTTCAGAATGTTCTGAGATTTTGTATTTGTAACAGAAATGCCATCAAAATGTAGAGAATGTTCATCCATCTGTAAGAAGCAGAGGCTGGGTGGTGCCATGCTGTTCAGTTGTCTGCTGAGATGTCACAGGGATGCACTGTCTTCATGGAAACACAGGAGCTGGTAGAGCTGCATTTGTCAGAAGTCACCATGGAGCTCTGTGCCCAGACACTGCGTATCTTCAGATCCCAAGGACAGGAACAAGTCCTAACCCAGCTCCTATAACTGAGACCTAGAAACATCACTGCTAGGACACCAACTCAAACAGTGACATTTCCAAAGTTGACTGTTTCTTATGGGATAGAAGATGACAGTACTGTGTACCCAGCTAATACATGTAATCCCTGAGGAGCTGTTCCATACACACACTCCCCACCTAATGGCTTAAACACCTGGCCTGACCCTAAAATGAGACAAGAGGAAGAGCACCTGGGAGAAAGGCCACTGTTCCTGAATGGAACAACAGTCACTATGTTGTTTCTTTTATTATTCACTCACATTGTGTTGTATATTTAACTGTAATTCTGGTCCAATTAATTGGTTAATTAATTGAATATGTGAAAGACTAATCAAGGACATTTATCTAGCTTGTGATTTGTAACAAAAAACAATATTAAGCAGTCACATCCAGCATCCTCTGGTTGAAGAGAAACTTGAATGCATTGATGTGAAAAATGTAGCAGAGGTAAATTCTGAGGACATAAGATGAATGGTGGCTGGGATACAGCAGTAGGGGAAAGAAAACAAAACTGCTATGTTTACAATATTAACAAAAATGTGGTAGAAATGGACAGTGGTGAAATTTGCACAACATTGAGCATGCACAGAATGAACCAAAGTGATTATTTTGAGCAACACTGAAATCTTAAACTTTATTTATATTGGTTGTATCACTGAAATATCTCTGGGAAATAAGGGTAGCAGTGAACACAATAATAGGTAAATCTGGAAGAGAGAGGAATGGCAGTTGTGGGTCAAGAGCTGCCTGCAGGTAGAACTCAAGAGATGACTCCTGCTTGGGAGGAACCAGGAGGTCCAGCTCTGCAGCTGGTGGACAAGGGAATCCTGGTGCCTGCTCTTGCTGTGGGGTCAGAGCAGGTGAGGGAGCTGCACGAGGAGCTGGCACGAGCTCTGAAGGTTCATCTTCTGCATAGGCTGAGACTGCTCCTGTTAGTTTTAGGAGGAGAAAAGATCACCAACTGTCCATGAACTTCTCGGGGCAAAACTGTCCCACTGCTTGGCAGAGGCAGCCATGTGCACCAACACAACCCCAGCAAAGCCTCCCAGATGCATCTCCACACTGACTGCTGAGTGTCTCATGCTCCTGGGTCACCCAGCATCTGTGTGCATGCCTGAGTTCCAAGACCCATCTCCTCCCCAGAAGCCCACCGCCACTCCACTGGGCTCCTTACCTTTGGACTCAGGCTTGGTGGCCTCAGGAGGCTCCAACTGGTTCCAGAGAAGCTCACCCTGGTGATCCCCATGAGTGCAGAGTTGCAGTGCAGAGTCAAGCACAAAAGAGGTGGACCTGGGGCTGAGAGGTAGGAAGCAGAGTGAGATGCCTGGCCTTTCCACTCACACTTCACGTGCAGCTCACCCATAGTGAATGGTGCATGGGCCTTGTGCCCAGTCTATATAGTGTCCAACTACTTCCTCTTCCACCCAAAGTGGGGGCAGTGTTGGCCCAAGGAGCCATGAGAGGCTGAATGGGAAGGAGACCTTTGTTAATTGTATCACACATCTGCCTTCCTCAGGGAAGCCTGACACAGCCTCTCCATGCCCCTCCATAATGCAGCTCAGCTTGGTGAAGGCAGAGACTGCTATCTGCTGTGTCTTTGCACTAAAGAGCTCAGGAATCCTGTTCCATGAACATCTGAGAAGTGAGGGTTCAGTCTATATCTGTCCTTCCACTCTGCAGTCTCTAGCTCTGGCAGCGATGTGTTGCCCAGTTCTCTTTGTCTCTGTAGAACTACTCGTCCATTGTCTGTATCCACATCTAGGGAAGCTGGGACACAAAACATTTCCCTTGGTGTGAGTCATACCTGTTCTGCTGCCAAGGTTGACTTTGTGGCCTCCAAAGAACATTGAAACTCAGCAAGGAAGTGGTTGCACCTGCTCTGATTACTGGATCATGATCAATATTAAGAAAAGTATCTGCACACAGTGTGTCTTTATGTACCTTTGTGGGTTGATGACACGTACCTGCTCTTCCATGACATCTGACAGCCATGGATGCTCTGCCATACCCAATATTTCTTGTTCTGAACACACCCTGAACTCCATAGAGTGACTCTCCATTCTCTTTTCCAATGAACAGAGCAGCTTCCCCCAAGTAGGGGTCAATGAGAGGTTGGAAAGTCATCCTTGGGAATCAACACTGCCTCTGAAGAAGTTTTCAAGGGGCCAAGGTCACAGCTAACCACTTGCTGTGGAGCCCCCATTTCACTTTCCTTGACCCTACAGTCTTGATCCACTCATAACCCCAGAATCAGTACTGAAAACTGAAGTTTTCATGGCCAGGACCTGAATCTGCAGGTGGCCACGTCCCACAGAATTGCTAAGGTAAGAACTAACCTTCCCAGCATTGGGGCCTGTGGGGTGGAGATTTTGGCCCTAGAGGAGTCCAGGGAGGAGAGTCCAGTCCTGGAACAGCTGTTCAGTAAACCCGGCTCCAGAGGCTCCTTCAAGCTGTGAGGCCCATCTGCCTGTACCGTGCTTGCTGTACAGACCTCTGCTAGATTTTCTGCAGGCTGACTTCCAATCTGTGATGAGATATTGGGGAAACATGGAATTGGTGTCCTGCACATGGCTTCTCAGCAGGCTTTGGGGTTGAAGCATAACCCACACTCCAAATGGTCCACAGAGGCTCATGGTACTGGGGCTACAGGGGGCCCAGCAGAAACGGGACGTCATATTAGCGGTTACATTTCACAGGGGATACTAAGGAATTCTACCATGCTCAGATCACCTTGATAAAGGAGAGGCTGAATAGAACTCTATGCAGGAACAAAACCTATGAGTCCTAAGACAGCCTCCCATTTTAGAGGTGAGAAAATGAGGCTCATTCTGGATATCCATGTCCATTAATGAGGCCCCACAGAATGTTCCCCAGGTTTCTGATGAAAAGTCCCCAGGAAGGAATTAAGTTCCTCTTCCATCGCCATGGAAGGTGAGCAGCTGTGTTCAGTGCCCTGTTCTGGAATTCATTTAGCCCAGAAGCTCCTGCAACAGGAACTGAGGTGCATGGAAAAATTCTGCGAGACAAGTGCCAGAGAATGAATAGAATAGCATGGACCTGACATTTGAGGTGAGCACATCTCTGGTGAGATCACGTTGTGTAAGAGTAGAAAGACACCAGCTAATGGGCCATGGACTGCGCCCCAGAACTGACAATGAAGTGCAGTGGCAGAACTAAATCATGAAAGAAATGGAGTCACTTTGTGCCTATGTCCCCATTCTCCTGCTCCCACCAATTTGTGAACAAGGTAGTTTGCCTGTGATAAGGTAGAGGCTGGGTAGAGAGGATATGGCAGTTGAGGACCTGCAGTCCAGACTCCCTGGAAGCAGGACCATGGGCCTAGTCTTTGCTGAGCCTTGGAGGATGGTACTGAAAGGGTAATCTGACCCCAAGATCCTCTCTGTCATTTGTGGGTCCCTATAGTCCTTTCTGCCCACACACCTTGCACCCAAGCCAGCACCTGTTGCACCTTCTAGAGTCTGGAGCAGGACCATGGCACCCAGGGCTCAGCAAGCAGCTCGAAATCAATTTTATTTTCCTCTAAGACAGACAGCTGTGTCCCATATTTCTACCCAAGTGGACAGGAGATGACTGCAGACTGTGGATAAATGTGGGCACTGCCCTTTTCCTCCTGCCAGCCCGGTCCTGGCTGGGAATGTGACAGTGGCCCTGGCTCACAGCTTCCCAGCCCCTGCTCCTGCCTAGAAGTGTCTGCCCTCAGTGCCTGTCCTCAGAACCCCACACACTGATGCCCTAGGGCAGGTGTTATGCAGGGGGACTCACAGTGGTGGCCAGGCCTGAATGTTCCTGTCCGGTCTCAGTGTCTCTGAGAGCCTAGCGACAGCTATCCTGGGCTCCCTCTTGTCTCTGGGAGCATGAGGGATGGAGACAGTGAGCCATGTCCTTTGCTGCCCTTGTCAGTTGGACATTTCCCAGCAATCATCCTGAAGCCTCTGGGACGAGTGAACCATTTTTTCAGTCTTTCCCATGTCATCCCCCGATGAAGGGGACCTCAAGACCTGAGAAAACAGCACAACATGTTCCCTGTTCACTCTCTACAGCCAACTGTCTGTGAAGGTCTGTCTTCACCAGACCAAGGTGTCTGGTGACCTGAGCCTTCAGCGTTCTGTTTGGACCTGTCACTAAGGAAGTGAGGTCATGCACTGGGGTCCACAGTTGGGCCTCCCTCTCTGATGCCCCTTTTCTTTTTATTATGGAACAAATCTGTGTCCTCCTTAGAAACAGCAAGTTAAAGAACTAGAAAACTGTGTGTGGCTTTAGGCTTTGCTGTACTTTTTAGATTTTAATGCAACAAACCTGTAGATACTTCAGATGTGGCAGGCTGGGTGCCAAGCACACATTTCCATCCAAAGGGTCCATCATCTCTGAAAATGAGGGACTCAGTATCTTCACATACAGATCTGTCAGATGGTGACTTTTTTTCCTGGGATTATGTTAGTTTAATTTCAATTCCAAAAGTGAGCATGCAGATGTTCCCAGAATATCCATAATAATGTTCCTTGAATATTTTATGTTATAGCCCCCGTAGGCCCAAAGGAGCAGGATTCATAGCAAGTTTTACTCGCATGTGCCTATGAATGATTACTTATTCATCCTTAGATTTTGAACTCAGCCACACACTGGAGTGCTCCATAATTGACATCCTGTGAGGGGGAGAGCAGGTGGTGAGTGCAAGGGGAGGCTTTGCAGGGCCGTGAACATCATCACCCCGTGCTGATGAAGGACACATGCCCATCACTACTGAGGAACTTGTTTCTTAGCCACTGCTGTCACTTCCTGTCCTCCCATCCCAAACCAACCATGGGCTTTGTGTTCCTGCTGCGTAGTTTGCCTTTCCTAGAGGTGATGGCGCTGAGCCTGTTCAGTTGCAATGCTATTTGGTTGGTGTCCTTCAAACAGTGTCTCCTTGCTGGGCTCCCCCTTTGCTGCCACCACATGCTATTATGGGGCTGAACCAACCAAGTGTGCATTGTTCATGCAGCAGTCACTCATTTGCTGATGGCCATTTGTTCTGTTTCTGGGTCAACCCTTGAAAGCAAGCTGCCACAGCCATTCTTCTACATGAGCTTAAGTGTATACAGAAATGTATTTTAAGGAAAAAGTTCTTAGATGTGAAATTACTGCATCAGATTGCTGGTTTATAGCTAACAGAAATTCTTAAAGTATCTTTGGAAGCAGTTGTTTTGAGCAGAGTTAGGTGGTTGCTTTTTCTTTTGTTTTGTTTTATTATGCTACACTATGCTATGCTCTGTTATGTTGAATTATGTTATGTGTGAGTGAGGATTTTGAAACTCCTTCAGTGTGTTTTCAGTGTTTTTTGATTTGATTTTTTGTAACCAACCTGAGAAAATAAAAGAATACCACATAACTCTTAATAATTTTGTTCTGGGGTAATTTAAAAAGGAAAACACTTTCAGGGATATTGCTGCACACATGGAATTCCAATATTCAGAAGGCTGAGGCAGTAAGATTGTTGTGAGTTTGAGATCATCCTGGGCTACAAGGTAAGATCAAGGCCAGCCTGAATTGCATAACAGCACCCTGTCTAAAAAAAAAAAAAAAAGAAAGAAAAGAAAAAGAAAGGAAGGAAAGGAAAGGAAGGAACAAAGACAGAAAGAGAAAATAAATAAGTTAAAAATGAAAAGTCAAAAATCTGTCAATTGAGAAATCAAATCTTTGTGAGGTTTTCTTGCACATGTACTTCAGTCAACAGACCTAGCATAAAGTTTACCATCATGTAGACAGTGATGGGCTGCCAGGTTTGCATTGTTTAAAGTTTTTTAATGTTTTACTGAGATGACTCCAAATATGCTACTGAATACACCCTCTTAGGATTTTTGTAGCTCATTAGGAAGATAATTTTACCACTTTTTTAATCCTAAATTTATATTTAGAACAAGAATTTGTTCAAGGGGTTACTATTTTTTTGAAATAATAGTAAAAACCATACAAAATTTTTTGACTCTATGAAAAGGTAAAAATAATTATAGACTAATAGTTGTTAATGTACCTTGCACCATGATTTCTGAGTGATCGATATTTTCACACATTTATAAAATTTTTTTGTTTTTTTACAAATTTAATCAAATGGTCTCACTAATTTTCTAAGTTTCCCAGGATAGGCTTAAATCTTTCCTCCTTCTTTCTCACCCTCTCAGAGTACCAGGATTACAGGTACACATTATCCTGAGATGGCAATTGTTTCCAATTTTGTGAGTTCACTGAATAAAATGTTTGGCTTTGCTTTGCTTCTCGTACACTTTGGAGAATGAGTTGATCTAGTTAAGCAATCTACCACCTTCGTAGCCTGCAGTTTCTTTCACAATGAGTAGGACTGAAAATCCCATTAACACTGTTAGTAGATTCTCAGATTTTCTAACTGTGGTCAGCATGTGCTTCACAAGATCACTCCAAATCCCTTCTGCCCTGGGACAGAGGCTTGGTGTCTTTGAAGCACATTCTCTTTCTCTCTGACACCTCATGGAATTTGATGATTGTTTGAAGTCAAATCCCAAGAAAAGTGTGAAGGTTAAGGCTACTTGGGGCACACAGCCCTCCAGAAGTCCAGGCCAGCATAAAACATTATTTTCTCTCCCATCCTACTTTCCAAGCTTTATTTATTTTTTTGCATTCAATTTCTAGGGATTGAATACATAGCTTTGAACTTATCTCCATTGCTTTCTACTTTTAAAACTCTTCTTATTTTGAGACAGTTTCTAACAAAGTAATTAAATTACTGAGGGTACCCTTGAATTTGTGATGTTCCTACCTCAGCCTCCCAGACTGCTAGCATTACAAGCCACAGCATCAGACCTGGTCTCGTGATACTGTTGTTAAAAATTCAATGACTGAGCAAAGAATGGTGAAAATGCCTGCAAAGCCTGCACTCAGGAGGCTGAGGCAGCAGGACTCCTGGGAGTTCCAGACAAGCCTGCAACACACTCTGAGTTCAGCTCAGGGCAGAGGTACACAGATAGACCCTGACCAGAAAACAAAAAGATAAATCAAAAGGAAAAGAAAAATAAAAGGAAGAAGAAAGAAAAGGAAAGGAAAGGAGAAGCAAAACAAAATTCCTGGTGACTGTATGTGTTGGTTGTATCTAAACTGGCCGTCTTAATCTGCAGCCCTGTGCTTACAGTATAAGACCTTTTTGACTGCTGTCACTTTATAATATACCTCAAAACCAAGTATTTTGATGCCCCTAGCTTTAATGTTCTTTCCATGGCTTTAGGCTGGCTTTTTGTATTTCCCTGTGAATTTTCATGTTGTTTTTTCCATTTCTAGGAAAATAACATTGATATTTTGACAGCAATGGCATTGAAACACCTCGTTGCTCTGGGTAGCACGTACATTATAACAACATTAACCCTTCCCATCCGTCATCACAGTCTGTCTTTTCTTCTCTTACTGCAGCTTCACTTATTTAATCAATTTCTACAATTTTCAAATAATAGGTGAGTGATTTTGAGCTGGGGTTCCTCTTGAATTTTGTGGCCATCAGCATAAGGAAGCAATGTTTTAGACCACCATCTTTTGGTCTGCTCTGAAAAATGCATCTGAGTGTATTTCCTACCTTGTAGAACATCTGCTAGTATCACATCCAGGTCAAGCATACATATATATATATATATATATATATATATATATATATATATTCTTGACTTTCTTTTCCTAAACTCTTCACAAACAACTATATATGATGCTGATTTAAATATGCCAGGGCGACAGCATAACATTAAAGTAGTTTCAGTCTCTTAATTAGAACATCTCTTTGCTAAATCTCAGATGTTATGTTCCAGTTTTTCATAAGAAGACTCAAAGTTAAAACCTTTTATTAGTAAAAACAGTGAGAGTGAGGAAAATGCATCCTCAGTATGAGCAGAGTCACGGGCCAACAAGGGTAAATTCTCTGTGACAACTGGCAGAGAAAGAAATGGAGCAGGTACAAGTCAAGAGGTACACAGGAGACCAGCAGTCACAGGAAGAGCTGAAGAATGGGTCTCCTTTTGTGAGCTGAAAGGGAGAATGACCATGCTAACACCTTGATTTCTGATTTTGAGTTCCCAGCCCTTTAAAGAACACATTTCTGCTGTTTTAAACCATTTGGTTTTGTTACTTTAAGCTATCCCTGGGAAGCTAATATAACAATTCACTGTGTGTTAAGCACTGTACTGAGTACTGCAGTTGATAGTAGAAAGTAGCAAAGACCCTTCAGTGGTAGAGACAGACCTGTTCTCCTCTGTCCTTGGTGTGAAGAGAAGGCTCCTTTTCCCAGGCAGTGCATGATCAGGCATCGTAGCTCAACCCCCACTCCATCTCCCTGTCAGATTTTGCACTTTGACTTCCCTCCACCACATTTGCACTTAAAGATCTGGAAAACCTGAAGACTTTTGGGTCACCACACAGGCCATGGTGCTCAGTGCCTGTGCTGAATCACAATTACAGTGGTCAGGTACACACCTGCACACCTATTTTCCCTCTAGGTTGTGAGGACCAGATGTCATGGGTTACTGTTATAACCTAAGGCCCCCTAACTATCACGCAGTAAGGTCTGTTCTGTATAAACCCACCTGCTGCTTCCCCTCCCCTTCTCCCTTCAAATCTAACTAGGTTAAGTTTTAACTTCCTAAAGGCCATAAAATAAAGGCCTGAGGTAATAGCTCATGACAACCCGGGTCTTCCCTACCTGGTAGCCCGTCACAAATTGTGTTAATTGCATTCGATTGTAATAGCTTCACTTGTATCATAGCAATACCTGTGTGTTCCTTTTCCCTCTGAGTAAGGGATTGATATGTTAATCAATGCTCTCCTCTGTAAAGAATTGTAAAATCTTACCTAATTGATATGTTAACCATTGTTTCCCTCTACAAATAACAGTTGTAGTGCTAAAGAAAGGTAACTAAGGTTGTTAATTGCTGTTAGACTTCTCTATTCTTTGCTAAGAAAAACAAGATTTCTTCTTATCTAAACTTGCTAGTATGCAGGGGGACTTGCAATTGCTGTTTCTGCTTTGTAGTGCATCACACCCCCATCCCCTTCCTTACATTGTGTGACCAGCAGCTGTTTGTGGATTTACAAGAAAAAAGACCTGACTTTTAGCTGAGAGGTGCGCAGTTTCCAAATTGGCTCCTGGAGGCAGTGTCATCAGGCCTGGAAACAAAGCCTTTGCTTGCTAAATTTTAATTTCTTGATTCCTTGGATTTTATACCAGAGTCTGAGTAATCACATTTGGGGGCTCAGTCCAGGAATGGAGCAAGACCCCAGACCCATTTCTGAACATCTGAAAGTAAGTACTCTGGAGGGTTTGTTTGGCCCACGGTCAATTTGTAATTTGTAGGGGATGCCCTCAATTTGGCAGTGGGAACCTGTCAAGGACAGAGTCAATTTGTTTTTGGACAAACTCTGTCCGTCTGTGACTCTGCCCTGGGTGGAGAACCACTCCGTTAGGAAGGGGACACCCTTAATTTGGGGAGTGAAACCTCCTGAGGACAGAGTCAATTGGTTTTTGCCATTTGTGACTCTGCCCTGGGTGGGGAACTGCTCTGTTGGTTAATTTGTTAATTCCTCCAGATTCCAAAATTTGACTAATTTTTGAGCAAAGGCCATTTTGCTGCAGCTTGTCTTTTCTTGTATGTCTGTTTGTGTGTCCATTTGTTCTAATTGTTCTCCTTTTGATTACCCCAAATCTAACAGATTATTCTCTCCTAGGAACCCCTTCTAGGAGCCCAAAATGGACAAAGGGATTTAGATACTTATATTCACAGTTTTTGTACTTTAGAATTGTTTGCCTATTTAAATTTGTTACTAACTTAGGGGCTTGTTGCCCATTTCAGTTGTAGGATCCATATGGCTTACTAGATTCAAGGTTCATAATAAGAAAAATTATTTCCTTTAGCTCACCAAACTATGCATGAAGTGCCCTTTGTTTGTGTCTTTAATGTTGTGCCACCTTGTTTAATATGTAAGTCTTCAATTGATTGCTTGAAACCTCAGCATGCCTTTTAAAAGGAGTATTTTTCTTTCTGGTTAAAATGTAAACATATGTGCACATATACATGTATCTTTATGGTTTTTAAAAATCATATCAACTTTACCAAGGAAAAACCAGGTTGTACTATATTTGAGCCAGTTAAAAGGTTACAGTTTTGTTTTTAAAATACAGCATTTTTATGTGGTAAAAAGACATAAAATAATTAAGTATGTTTTAGACTACTAAAAGGTGACTTCAAGGGTTTTGTTAAGAGTTTTGATGTTGATTCCAGGAGAACATGGCAGACAGATAGCAGCAGCTACGGAGTCTCTCTGAATGACCCAGCTTAGAATTCAGGGGTGGTGTGGAGTAAGGAATCATAAGCAAGTGGAGATATGCCCTGCTGACTCAAGAACAAACTGGGCTGAGAGAAACCAACTTGAAAAGCAATCCTGGTGCTATAACAGGAACAGAAAAGCCTTAGTGTGGAAGCTGGAGCCCGCGGCATTGGAAGCCATGATTTGGGTTTCCTGCCACATGGTGGCTGCGTCTACATCGGCTCGACAGGGAGAGAGATGTGCGGAAGCTCTGAGAATGGGAATTGGTGAACAGAGTTGAAAACAAGATGGCCGGGGAGCTGTGCATTGACTTGAAGTGAGGTGATTGAGAGAAACTCACAGTCTTCCACAGTTTAGGAGACTCCAAAAGAGGACATTCTGGGACTGGGCAGACTTGCGGGAACAGGGTGCTGCAGTGACTTCAGTCACGTATCCCCCTCTCAAGCGAGATTGGTGAGAAGTGCGTAGCCTACGTGATGCTGCTGGCTGAGACCCAGAAGGGTAGCACAACCCAGATCCCAGAGCCTGAGGGTGACGCAGAGGGGCGGGCCCTGCATAGGCTGCCTGGTCTGCAACATCCTGGTGTGCTGTGGTGGGCAGGAACACCTAGCTGGTGCAATTAAATCAGACTGTGGCTGACAGGGAAGGAAGCTGGGCCTCCTATATACGCTTGCATATATAAGGAACAAAGAATATGGGAAGAGGCAGCAACAAGAAAGGCCCTTCGGCCCCCAATCCTGAGAAACAGGCAATAGCAGACACCGCACCAATAGACATAAAGCACCATCTAGAGAGACTCATAGATGAGTTCAGGAATGAATTTATTAATGACCTGAAGCTAGAAATAAGCAGAATAGTTAGAGAAATGCAAAGCACCACCCAAGAAAAAACAGATGGTGGAATGGAAGAACAGAAAAAGAGGGGAGAATTGTTTGATGGAGAAAATAGAGAAAGCATAGAATATGTGAATTAGGTACAAAGAGACTACCAGGAAACTAAAAACTCTATCAAAAACAGGCATAACAGCTTGAAAGAAACTAAGGACATACTATCTGAACTGGAGGGCAGATTTGTAATATGGGAGAATGAAATGAAAAACTTCTTAAAAGTAACAAAGAAACAAACAACAATAATACAAAGAATAGAAGATGATAAGAGGATCCATAACTTAAGAATTAAGAACATAAAAGAAGAAGTAGGGACACAAACAAATGAACTACAAAAGCTACTCACAGAAATAATCCAGGAGAATTTTCCTAATTTAGCAAAATGTAAAGATACTCAGATGTGTGAAGCAATACAGGACCCCAGCCACCTACAACCCAAACAGAGCAACACCCAGGCATATAATAATTAAAATTCCAGAAATTCAATACAAGAACAGAATATTAAAAGCTGTCAGAGACAAGAAACCGACCATTTACAAGGTAACACCCATCAGAATTACAGCAGATTTCTCTGCACAAACCATCAAATCACGAAGAGCATGGGGAGAAATAATTCAAGCTTTGAAAGATAATAATCTCCAGCCAAGATTGATATATCCTGCACAACTATCCCTGGAAATTCATGGAAAAACAAGGTGCTTCAAGGATGAAGAGGAACTAGGGGAATATGCGACCACCAATTCAACTCTACAGGGAATACTGCAGGATATTCTAAAAAAGAAAAATACAAAGAATCCAGAAATAGTGGCAGAGAGGCCACAATGAATGGAGCAGAGAACAAAATGAAGAAGACAAACTGACAACTAATGACATAAAAAGAGCTCAACAGAAATGAGGCAGAGAAGATTGGATGATAGGAACAGCTATTTTGGAGAAAATGATGTCTTAATAGGTAATACTGACTTAGTATCATCTTGTTTTGAAGTCTCATCAAGCTTTTGTTCTTCTGTCTCCATTGGTCTAAACAGGTTGTATCTTATTAGATTTTATTATGTATGATAGTATAAGCAAAAACTTTTAAAGACAAGGAGATTATACAGAAACCATTGTTCATTTTCTGTTAGTTGATTCTATATACACTTTAATGTTGTCATTCTCTTAAATGGTTTTACATTGTTTTGATATATTTGATGTTACAGTATACGAAGTTATACTCAAAGATTTCAAGGAAAGAGACAATATGGTAACTACTTTTATGTCAGGATTATCTTGTGGTGAAACACTGTTCTGCTTAAATGGTTATGTTTTGATCTGTGCTGTTTTGCTGTTATGCCCTCTTTTATCTCAATCTCCACTTCATTATTTACTTTTTTATTTTTATCCTTTTAAATAAGGGAAAATAAATAAAAATAGCAGGATATATTATAGTAACCCACTTTGACTTTCCATTAGCTTGACTTAAAGCCCTGTATTACTCTAACCATCTTGTTTTTGACTGATGTCCCCCTATTCTGTTTTGCTTGATAGTACCAGGTTCGAAAGTTTAGGCAACAGCTGTGAAGATAGTGAGATTCATTATGATGCCCATTCTCGTTGACTATTATCTACTTTTGAAAACCTATAATGTCTCCAATGTTTTGGTTTTGTTGGTTTTGTTCTTTATTGTTTGCTCAATTTTATTATAACTGATGATATAGGCAATTCTATTAGAGATAGCTGGAGGCATTATGGTAACTATTGTTGATCACTTTGTATTATGCTTTTGCATTATCTATTATGTCCACCCTTTTGATTTGATTGACTCTGTTCTGTTATGTCACGTTTGGTTCTACTTCATTCCAAAAAAGCAATAAGAACTGTGGGAGCAACAGAACCCAAAATGTGTAATTGTCATTGTACAAAAGAGAGGAAAAGAAAGTGCATGTATATTTAAGTTTATAAGATAGATAATGATATCACTGAGTTTTGTTGGATCATTGAACAGAACTGTTTGCAGTCTCACTGTTGGAATGTCCACTTTACAAGCTTTAATTTTGTGACTTGAACAATTATTTCTAAGATGACAATATGTAATCCATTAACTAGTGATTTCCTACTGTTTATTTTTTTCTGTAAATCTGTATAACTTGTACCCTTTCTCTGTTTTTTTTTCTCCTTAAATAAAATTAAAAAAAAGAGTTTTGATGTTGTCTGAGAAATGAGAAGAAAGGTAATTGACTGGTAGTAGTAAAAAGAAGGACAAAAAAAAGTGTTTTGTCTTCAAGTAAAAATGACTGGCTGTGCCAGAATGTGGAAAAAGATAAATGTTTAACTTTAGGGGTATACTGTAAGTTGTAGAAAGCTCAAGAGGATGTGAATTTTATTTGTCTTGGTTTATAGTACTGCAAATAACAGGTTTGACAAGAAGTAAATGTGTTCAGAATTTGACAGTGTTAGATCAGTTTTGCTAAAAGTATTCATAAGATTGTACTTTGCTGCAAAATGTTTCCATTAAAATGAGATTATAGGTGATACTAGAGATAAGATACAAGTTCTTGCATGTGCTGTGAACATCTGGGAGATTATGTAGCACAATTTTGTTACCTATGCAAAAGCTCTTTTTGTTAAGGATATAATTTCAGTAAAATGTTGGCCTGTCACATGACATCCTAGGAAAAAGCGGTATGCCATCCAAATGAAGCCAGCTCTCTGATCTGGAATGCCAAAACCATGTTCTCCTTTTGTCCCACTCCGATTGGACATCCAGAAGTAAGGAGGTTTCTGCAATATTGCCAGTTGTTCTCTTTGCAACTCAGTCAGCCCCACATGTTAGACAAGAATTGCAAAGGTTTCAGAGGTTTGAGGGAATGCCCCTCAGCCACTTAACAGAGATAGCACAAAAGGTCTTTAAGAACTGAGAAAATTTACAAGAAGCTACCAACAAAAAGATAACCAAGGTGTTAGAATTGCTCTATGAGAAAATTTTTTTTAAAAAAACAGACGAGAATTTCTGGGGGTAGTTGGATGCTGCAGGCTAAATTTTACTAAAAAGCTTGCCTCTATATGACTCCCATAAGGGAGAAACTCAAAACTCACTGAACTGGACTGATGAATGTGAACAGGCCTTCCAGCAGCTCAAGTGGGCATTGACAGAGGCCCCAGCCCTGGGACCCCCTGATTTTACCAAGCCATTCACCTTGTTCATAGATAAAGTCAGGGGCATTTCCAATGGAGTCCTAACACAGGACATTGGCCCTTGGAAGAAGTCTATAGCCTACCTCTCCAAAAGACCTGATCCAGTGACAGGAGTATGGCCCCCTTGCCTAAGGATGCTAGCTACTGTGACAGTGTTACTTAAGGAGGCAAAGAAACTCACTTTGGGCAAGTGATTTCTGTGGTAACCTCTCACAGTTTAGAGACTCTTATCAAAACCCCTCCTGAAAAAAAGGCTCTCAAATGCCAGAATTCTACTGTCAAGCCCTGTTTCTAGACCCAGAGTCAGTGATATTCAAGACTTCTTCAGGTTTAAATCCAGCCACCCTTATGCCTGATGATGATTGGAAGGAACAAAGGACACCTCTCCATGAGTGGGCTGACATCCTCGAACTGCAGCAGAACCTACAGGCTGATCTTACCGACCAGCTTTTGGGAAATGCCAACAACTATTTCATCACTGGAAGCAGCTTCATCCAGAACAGCAAACGAGTGTCTGGGGCAGCAGTGACCACCAAAAAGAAGGTACTCTGGGTTAAGTGGATAGAGCCTGGCACCTCTGCCCAAAAAGTGGAGCTTGTTGCTTTGGCTGATAGGCTAATACTAGCCACAGGAAAGAGGGTAAACATTTTTTTACTGACAGTAGATATGCCTTTGCTACTGTACATATACTTGGAGCCATCTATCAAGAGCGAGGTCTCTTAACCTCAGCTGGGACTAAGATTAAAAATGCTCCACAGATTCTAGACTTGCTGGCAGATGTCTGGCTGCCTCAATGAGTTGCTATTATTCATTACAAGGCTCACCAGACAGGAGATGACATTGTCACCTTAGAAAACAGTTTGGCAGATCAAGCCACTCGAAAAATAGCAACCACATCAGAGGGGCCAACCAAGAAAGTAACTGCTCTGATGCTAGTCCCTCTGACCTTGGCAAAGCCAATCTACACAAATAAAGAACGACAGTTATCATCTCAACTTGGAGTCACCTGATAAAAAAGTACTGTTACTGGAGGCACTGGGGTGGGAGCTGTTACACTGGGCTCACCAGAGTACTCGTTTAGAGAAAACTAAACTTGTAGAATTGTTCAGAACTTGGTTTTTTATTCCAAAACTCTGCAAACTGACCACCTCTTTGAGCTCCAGATGCCCACAGTGATTGTTAGTCAACTCAACCAAGAGCTTTATGCTGGAGACCACCCGACATTGAAGAATTGTTCCAGGAGAACATTGGAAGGTAGACATCATGGCATGGTAAAGCCTGATTTACAGGGGTACCGCTATCTCTTGGTATTAATAAACACATTTACTGGCTGGGTAGAGGCTTTCCCTACTAAGTCTGAGTCAGCCTTAGTGTTAGTTAAAAGGCTATTGCATGAGATCATACATTGATTTGGCCTCCCACTATCAATGGGGTCTGATAATGACCTAGCTTTCATAGCCCATGTCACCCAAAAGTTAGACCAGGCATTAAAGATTAATTAAAACTCCATTGCGCCTATCAGCCATAAAGCTCAAGGCAAGTAGGACGTATGAACCAAAGTCTCAAGGACATTTTAGCTAAGCTGTCTTCGAAAACTGGCGATAATTGGGTGAGTCTTCTTGCCTTTGCATTAAGAGCTAGATGTAACCCATATGTTTCTAGAATTTCCCCCTTTAAAGCCATGTTTGGGAGGCCCCCGCCAGTGGTTCCAAGATTGTCAGAAGACAAATTAGCTGAAATTACTAACCGAGATCTTAAGTCCCTGCAGACACTCCAACCTGTGTTGGCCTGGATCCACCAGCTGTTTAGACAAAAACACCTGGACCTGCCTTCAGAGACGCCTATCAAGGCCCCAAGGACTCCAGTCTTGGTTCGATGTCACCACCGTGACTCCCTCGAACCCCCCTGGGAAGGACCTTTCACCGTGGTGCTCAGTACCCACACTGCCATTAAGGTAGCAGGAAAAACTGCGTGGAATCATTACACTCATGTAAAGCCACTGGAAACAGTGGACAACGAGGGACATACACAGTGGACTACACAGCAGACTGGTAACCCCTTAAAGTTAAAAATTGACTAAAGCATAGTTAGATTATGCTGGTCGTGTACTGTTTTAGCTTCCTTGCTTTGATTTTAATAACATTGATGCCGACCTAGCACGGAGGGTAACCTAGCTTTGGTCCCCCTGTAAGCAAAGAACAATTGTTAAAATCTCCTGTGAGGAGCTCCTGTGATTGTGGAGGGGGCTATATTACTAAAAGTGAAGACACCAACTGGGGGGAGAATTGTATACATACAGTCTTCAGACAGATTGTGGGGACAAGTTAACATTCCTTGTTGCTATACCCTTAGTTACAGGGTGTTTGACTAAAAAGTGGATGTGTATGTTAAAGCACCACGTGATACCTAACAAAGGCAGCCAGCAAGGGCCATGCCCTCCAAATTGTTCTTAGTATTCAGAAACGCATTCCTCCTGCTATGACTCTGTACAAGAATGTATAGGCATAGATAGCAAAACTTACTTCACTGCTGAGCTTATGAGCACAAGGACTGGAAGAGTTAGAGGTGATTGGTCCACCAATCCAACAGTGATAGGAAGTTCAAGGTATGGCCAAGCCTTATGTCTCAGCATGGTTGGTAAATCAGGGTGCTGGAGCAGGGTGGCCCCTATACATGTGTCTGATAGGGGTGGGCCACAAGATAAGATCAGAAAACTCTGGTGGTTGAGGAACGAGTCAAGCTACTAATAAAAATAAGGTGCCTAAATCATGGGGAGTTGGTCAGGATGCAAACTTCTGATATTCTAGAGGCCACTCATAAAGACTTAAATGCTTCCAACCCAACTTTGGCTGAAGAATTGCTGGTTATGCATGACACAGGGCTCCCCCATGCCCCTTGCCATCCCCAGCAGTGTTTCTCTGGCTACACTGGAGAAAAACAAGATTACTTAAATTGTAGTGCTGGCCCCCCCTTTAGAGTACAACCAGTAGGCATCAAGGACTCTCTCTGACTCCAAGGAGGTTTTCATAATGATACTTCCAACATTGACATGGGTTTCAAACTAATTGGAGTTCCATAATTAACCCGACTACCTCCCTTTATCCCACCAAAGGACAAGTATTTATTTGTGGATGAAATTTGGCCTATACTTTCCTCCTAACTAACTGGACAGGGATACGTGTAACAGCTGTCCTGTTGCCAGATATATATATCCTACCCGGGGATGAGCCTGTCACCATCCTAGTTTAGATTACATCACAGGCCACTTAAAGAGGGTAATTCAATTTATTCCTTATTGGTAGGTCGAAAAATATCAGGAGCCTTAGATATGGGGGCAGCAGGAGTAGGGCTTTCTGTGCAAATTTCCAATCAGATGTTAGTGATGTGCAGGCATTATCTAGTACCATTGAGGTCATTCAAGACCAAATAGACTCATTGGCTAAAGTAGTTCTCCAAAACAGAAGGGGACTAGATCTCCTAACAGCAGAACAAGTAGAGATCTGTGTGGCATTGCAGGAACGATGCTGCTTTTAATTGAATCCTTAGCTAAATTAGCTTTCCAAAATAGCAGAGGGCTAGACCTCCTTTTAGCTGAAAAAGGAGGACTATGCTTGGCTTTAGGAGAGCAATGCTGCCTGTATGCTAATAAATCTGAGGTGGTAAAACAAAATTTAGCTGAACACCAAAAAGGCATACAAAAAAAAAAGAGAGAGAAAGACTAAGGCAAGAAACTCTGAGATGGGCAGAACAAATGTTCTCCTTCCCATCATGGATGACAAACATAATAGCGACCATAGCCGGTCCTCTTGTTATAATTCTAGTGTTAGTTACTTTAGGTCCCTAGATAGTAAATAGGCTAACTACATATATCAGGTGTAAGATACAGAGCATAAAAGTAAGGATGGTTAAACAAAAAACATATAAACTTGTCCCCCGAGACTTTAGGTCAAAGATTTGACCTCAGTCACAACATCAGAGGGGAATGTTATAACCTAAGGCCCCCTAACTATCACGCAGTAAGGTCTGTTCTGTATAAGCCCACCTGCTGCTTCCCCTCCCCTTCTCCCTTCAAATCTAACTAGGTTAAGTTTTAACTTCCTAAAGGCCATAAAACAAAGGCCTGAGGTAATAGCTCATGACAACCCGGGTCTTCCCTACCTGGTAGCCCGTCACAAATTGTGTTAATTGCATTCGATTGTAATACCTTCACTTGTATCATAGCAATACCTGTGTGTTCCTTTTCCCTCTGAGTAAAGGATTGATATGTTAATCAATGCTCTCCTCTGTAAAGAATTGTAAAATCTTACCTAATTGATATGTTAACCATTGTTTCCCTCTACAAATAACAGTTGTAGTGCTAAAGAAAGGTAACTAAGGTTGTTAATTGCTGTTAGACTTCTCTATTCTTTGCTAAGAAAAATAAGATTTCTTCTTATCTAAACTTGCTAGTATGCAGGGAGACTTGCAATTGCCGTTTCTGCTTTGTAGTGCATCACACCCCCATCCCCTTCCTTACATTGTGTGACCAGCAGCTATTTGTGTATTTACAAGATAAAAGACCTGACTTTTAGCTGTGAGGTGCACAGTCTCCAAATTGGCTCCTGGAGGCTGTGTCATCAGGCCTGGAAATAAATCCTTTGCTTCCCAAATTTTAATTTCTTGCTTCCTTGGATTTTATACCAGGGTCCAAGTTGTCACAGTTACTAAGCCGAGGGCCTGGCACATGCTATGCAAGAGCTCTGACACTGAGCGATGTGCCCAACACTATCAGGGATTTTTAACATCACTTGTATTACTTAGCAAGGGGCCTGACACAAGTGCCTAACTACTACTGAAGAAAAAGGTTAAAGACAAATTTAAGTGACATGCTACTACATGCCTGGTGACCCAGCTGTTCAGAAACCTGAGGCAGGAATATCATTCCAGCTTATGAGTTTAAGGCTTGCCTCTCAAAAAACAACAAATCTCAAATAAGCACAAGAGATGGCTGTGAGATCATGAATATACTCCATGGCATGGGAAATACATAGACAATATCAGTTAATAGGGCAGAAAGATGTATAACCTCAATTCCACTAGGTATATAGCCCCAGCCCCAGAACCCGTAATTGCTCCAAAAGAGCAATTATCTGAAATTGATCAACCGGTGAGTAGAAAAGACCAGCCAGGAGAAGGGACAAATCAAGGTGAGAACCACAGAGCCATGAGAACAAATCCATGTAATGACTTGTGGATGGATCAGTGTGTAAAACTCACAAATATAAAGATAAGTGAAAAAGTCAGACCCTCAAAAAGCACAAACTGTAAGAGCACACATGTGGGTATAAAGGCATATACATATGTATAACTAATAAAAACAGGGCAAATTAATCTCTGGATAGGATTTATCATGGGGGAAGAGAGGAGAAGCAGCATAAAAGAGCACAAGAGGTAGATGGTCATTTCTTTTATGAAAATTCCTTGAATTCAACATTTTTCTTTATTATTCTTTGTTACCAAAGCTTCACTTTCCTTGTGCCCTTTCTACAAAACTTCTCAATATTGACTCCCTTCTCCCTCTCCACCTCCTGGCCATTCTGTGAACTACAACGCTATGCTAGAGACAGCTTCTGACGCAACTGGGCTGGGTGAGAGGGATGCTGGTTCATACTTCGTGCAGAAGACAAAGCCATCCAACCAGCCAAGCCCTTTCAGTGTGCAAACATCTCTGTAAGGTCCTTCTGCACACACCATCTCTCAGACTCTAAACCCACATGTGCACTCACATGGATTCGGATAAAGTCATCAACCTAGTCACCTCCCTATGGTCACCATCTCTCCTAGGCACCCAAAATCTCACCGATATGTGTAGCTCAAAGTCATTAAATGATAAGATGTCTTTCTCACATCCCACTTCTTAAAAAAAAAAAACCTATACTGTTGGGAAAACAAATGTATTTAATATACCATGAGGTTAGCAATCTCTAATTTCAATGCTGTATACAAACCTTTGCATGTATTTACTTATTCTATTTTTAAGGCAAAATTTCAATTTTTAACAGATGTATACAGAATTCTTGTCAATTCTGTATTGACAAGAATTAAAAAACATCTCTAGAAATTTAATAAATTTAGGAAACATTGTTAATGACTATATATAAAGACTTATTACCCAATACAATTGTACCTCATTTATGTAGTAACAAAACATTTATTTAATAAATTCCAGTTAATATAGATCAAGTTTTAATTTCAGGACCAACTTTAAGAGATGTTGAAATATTTCATCGCTTTGTTTAACATTTAGATGTACATTGTGTGGCAAAGAGCACCTGTTATTTTTCTATGCACTAAATGTATGCAGCCTTAACTCTGTACCTGAAATTCTCCTTAGCTTAAAAATATTGTCCTGAGATGGGGACAGAACAACCAACCACCAAAGCAGTAAGCAGCTGCTCCCACGATTTTTCTTGCCTTGGTTCATTCATTAAGTTGCCACAGTCCTCTGGGCCCCTTTGGGCCCTGTATGTGTTGTCAAGAAATTCTCACAATATGGGGACTATCCTGAGAGAGGCAGGTGCCACTGTGAGGGGTTTAACTGTGGAGGAATGAGAATTCACACACACCTGGGAAAATTAGGGATGTACAGCTGCAGAGCAGGGTCAGGTCAGGGAGCTGACAACAGTAAGAGTAAGCAGCAGATGGACGGCAGCTGCTTCCTCACCCAGCCTAATGGGATGCTTGCAGAGGACAGGCCAGGCTGGAAAGGCATGAGCTGAGGGATGGTTGAGGATGAGGAGCCAATCGGATATGAAAGGAGAGCAGATATCAGGAATGGAGGCTTCAGCCAACTGACTTAGCAGGATACTTGCTAAATTTGGACAATGCAGATATGAACACAGAAGCCAAAAATGAACTCAGAGTGAGGAAAATGAAATAAATATAGATTAAAAATTTAAAAAACCCTGAGATTGCACCTCACCCTGAAAAGAATGTCTATGTCAAGAAATCAACAAATAAGAAATGCTAGACGGGCTGTGGGGAAAAAGGAACCTTTTCCACTGATGGTGGGAGCATAGACTGGTGAATCCACTGTGGAAATCAGTGTGGAGATTCCTCAAAAAACTAAGATTGCTGGTACCATTTGAACCAGATGTGGGTAATAGATTAACTTAAACTAGATTAACTTCTGGTCACCCCAGGGACTTTGTCTATACTAGGCCATATGACTGTTTGTTCTGGAGAAAGTCTTACACATGCATTGTGTTTAAGGTAATGAATGCAGAACCTGGAGTCTCAGTGGAATGCTGCTGGCACAGCATGACCTGCTTTGATAAGATGTGTGCCAAGGCCTCATAGAGCCAGAGATCATGCCTGGGAAAGTTAAACAATTAGTTACCACTTATCTGACCTTAATTACTGTGCTGACATCCACTTCTGTTCTTCTTAAAGAAAAGACTTTAATAAAAAGCCAGAGAGAACTGTACTTGGGGCTCAGTCCTAGAGGCTGCTGCCCCTCCCTCATCCCATAACTTGGTCTCTTGTTTACTTTTCATCACCACACCTTGTTTTTGGGAACTGTCTCATCATAGAAACCAACAATAGCTATTCCTCTTCTGTATTCCCAGAAGAATTAAAAGCATCACACCACAGCACTATATGTGAGCCCATGTTCATAGTACACTATTTATGATAGCCAGACATTGGAAACAACATGAATGCCCATCAATTGAAGAATAAACAAAAACATGTTGCATTTTTATATAATAGAGTAGTACTCAGCCATAAAAAGAATTAACTTGAGAACTGTATAAGTAAATGGATGCAACTAGAGACCATACTCGTAAAGGAAATAAATCAGGCTTACAAGTATATGTAGATGATAGCTAACAAACATACTACTGATATTTTTGAGTTCACTGAAGAGAAAGGTTTGTGCTAATATTGTTCAGACAACTAAATGCAGACATCTTAAATTCTGAGTCACTAATTTAAAGATAGCAATATGTAATGTATTAACCATTGTTACATCAATCATGGTAACATCTATCATGTTTTGAAATTTTGTTATATGTTTTCTTCTTTAAAATTAAAAAAAAGAAAAGTATAGGTTGAAAGGAAACCCCTCCAAATCACAATTTTAAAATTGCCTGTACAGAAAACAACTTCATTGGGCTGGGGATTTACCTCAGCGGCATAAACGCCTGCCTTGCTAGTGCACAATTTTCAGGATACAAATGTATCCAAAGTTACAGTGTCTTTTTTCCCTTCCAAGAAATTTACTCAAAAAAAATTCAATGTCTTAAAGATAAAACAAGGCCTAGAACTGGGCCTTCTCTTGCCTTTACCTAGAAAATGGGCCATCGCCTGTCACCTGTAAGTTGAGCCCCTGCTTTCTATAGATTCACAAAACCACAGATTTCCATCCCTCAAAACCTAGACCATAATGGAAGCCTCCAGCCCTAGACCATAATGTGCCTCATTCTCTGAGCACCTGCACTCTGTTCTGACTGCAAGTATCTTTGATTCTGCCTACTAAATTTACCTGTGCCTCTCACAGAGATACACAGCAATTCTCCTCCATGACAAGACAAGGAAACTGTGCACCAGGCCCAGGATGATTGGAGGTCCCCATCTCCTCTTTGTGGAGACTCGTCAGACCCTGTCAGGGGACCAAAGGATCCTGACTAGGGTTTGGACAAGGAGGGAATAGTTGTCAGACAGAATTGCAAATGACACTTGTCACTACCCCCTAGAAGCCTTAAGAGTCAGGGCTGTGAAAGAAAATAAAATGAAATCAGGAAAGCTAAGATATTCTGAAGTAAGTCAGGAAATGGCTCCAGGAGAGTACACAAACCTGCTGCAGGTTAAACTGCATAATGTTCCCTAGACTTAGAGGACAACTGAAGCTTTTCATGTCCTCCTGCAACACCTCTCACCCAGGAAGATCCTTGTTAACTAACAGTCAGATGCATGTGTGACAAGGAACTCTGAGGGACAATTACAATCCAAACCATCACACATACAAACAAAAAGCATTTCTCATGTGTGTGTCCCTCAGGGGCCAACAGTGGTGTCTAACTCACATTGCCTGCACTTCCTTCCCCTCAGTGGGACACTGTCTTTCTTACTGCAGAGCAAAAAGAATTTTTACTAATTAGTCAGTGGTAACTACAAAAAACAGAAGTCAAAATAAATAGTACATGGGAAACCCTGTTGCAATTCAGGTGCACCCCCGCAAAGCAACTAAATAAGCAGATGCTGTGAGGTTTGTTGTAGGGGATTCCCACAGTGTTATTTTCAGAGACAGCTCCCTGACTAGGCAGACACCTGAGTGTTAAAGGCTTGGTTATCACCCTGTGGCACCACTGGGAGGGGTGGACCTTTAGGAAATGGAGCCTAGTGAGAGGAAGTTAGGCCATTAGGGGTGTTCTCTGGAAGGCAATGAGGGACTATCAGGATCCCAGACGTACCCCCCTGCCAGTTTCTCTAATTCCTAGCCACTAAACCTTGAGCAGTTTTGCTCTGCCATGAGTCAGCCTTGCCCAAGGTCCAAAGCAAAAAGGCCAAGTGACCATGAACTGAAACCCTGATGCCACAGGCCACAATAAGCCTGTATTCCTTGAAATTGCTTATCTCAGGTATCTCACCATAGGAGTGGAGAGCTAAGACAGTGAGTGCTAAGATTTGGCCAACAGAGAAAACTTGATTGCTCTTCACAGTGCTGGCTCCCTAAATGAGTCAGCCCTTGTGCATCAGCTCTGCCAGTTTCCTGAGATCAAGAAAAGGCCTGTTTTTCTCAGCCTCTGTTTTCCCTGGCTGCCTGCTGGTACTGAATAGGACCCAGCTGTTCCTTCCATGAACTGACCTTGCTAGGGTTTGTGGGCAGAGGGACTCCTTGAGGGCTTTCACCCCTGGCCTCCAGGGAGAGTCCACTTCATCTGGTGAAATCTTTTTACAGATGATCCTGGCTTATGATTGTTTCAAAGGACTTAATTCATTTTTGATATTTTTGCGGTGCTGAAGCTGAAACTCAGGGTCTTGCCCATATTAATTCAGTGTTCCTAACCTCTGAGCCCCAGACAATAAAGATCTTGATTTTTATTTCAGACCTAAAATTTTTTATTATACCCAAAACTTTTGAAAGTCCTGAAAAATCAAAAACATATGTATTTATTTAAATGTCCACAAAATGTATATTTATGGATAGATTTAGTGTTCATAAAATTTTAACACAACAAAAAACATGTAGCTTAGCTTTTTTCATTTTGCAAGAAGTCTCCATAAAAGCAACATACAAGGTAATTGCTTAGAAACCACAGTGGCTCTTAAATTGAATGAATCACTTGTAACCAAGTGATTAAGGAATTGATATGATAAATGCAGCAAAGAGCTATATTTTCTGCATGGGGGGTATGTTTGATACATTTAATAAATAATGTGAAGTACAGTGTCTAAAGGCTATATGTGAAGCAAGGTCTTTACACTGTTTGTGGGCCTTTGTGAGACATGGGTTGGTGACTTTCCTGTCTCTAATGAAGTTGCCAAGTAGCCCCCAATGTCTGTGTTCTCTTTCTCTTTAGAAACAGAGCTCTGAAATGATGATTCTTGAAGTGCGATATCCAGACTATAGCATAGCATCAACATGGGTCTTCTTTTATGAACATCAGTGCTCGTGTTTCACTCCAACCCTATTGAAACAGGAATCTGACAATGGGCCCAGAACTGCATTTTAACAATTTTTAAAAACATAAACACAGTGCTTCTAATTCATACAACACTTCCTCCAGTTGTTCCACCACTGCTGTTATTCTCATGGGGCAACAATGAGCACAGGAAAAGACTTCATTTCCCAGCATCCTTTGCTGCAAAGTGTGGTCATGGAAGTAATTTTGGCAAAGGAGAGGGAAGTGGAAGTTACTGGAAACCCCCTGGAAATGAAGAAATGCCTCTCTGGACTTCTTCTCAGGATGCTGGGCTGGAATGGTCACTCACCATGATGTCCTCACAAGAGCAGAACAGATGCCAGCCCTATATCCTGAACCTCTAGCATTATGAACTGAATAAACTCTGTTTCCTCTGAAGTATCCAGATCCAGATATTTCATTACAGTAATGCAACATAGACTAATACAGAGGGAGTGAGGTGGGACAGGTGAGGTGACGACTGACAGGTCCACAGGGTCCAGTATGCAGGGCACATGGTGTGTTTTTCAGACAAGGAAGGTTTTTAAAATAAGCTTTATAGAGTGATGATTTATATGTCATAAATTGTGATCCCTCTATAGACACTATCCTGCTATTTAAGACTAAAAAACTTTAAATCACTGAAAATTTTCCCTGATTGTTTGCAGGTGTAGGCAGCTCTACTTTCTGCCTGCATATATTAAATTTAGGTTTTCTATAATCTCATATAAAGGGGTTGCAGAATGTTTATACAGTGATTTCTGTCATTCACACAATGGTTTTTAGAAGAATACATGAGTCAAATTTTATTTTATTAATATGTTACAATTTGTTCATCCATTTCTTAGGACATAGTACAAGGACATTTGAACTATGTCTGATTTTTGGTGACAATATTTAAAACTGCTATGAATATTGACATATAAAGTTTGTTGATAGTTAATGTTTTCATTTCTTTAGCATAAGTGTCTAGGAGAGGTTTGCTGGATTGTACTGTAAGTGTAGATTTGATTTGATAGAAAATCACAGAATTGCTTTCCAAAGTTTACTGCTTCAAATTCCCAATGACCATCTATGTGAATTCTCATCCCTTCACTTCTTTACCAACAGTATTGTTGCTTGTTAGATGTCTGTTATTGTGACAAAATGCCTGGGACATTCAATTGAAAAAGCAGGTGATTTGGGCTCATGGTTTTACTCTCTGGTCACTTGACTCTTGCTTTGGGCCTGTGGTAGCACAGCACATCATTGTAGGAATACAATGGAAAAAAACCTGTTCATGTTATGGCCACTGGGATGCAAAGGGAGAAAGAAAAAGAGGAAATGACAGGGTCCTATTTTCCTTCAAGGGCACGTCTCAGTGATCTAACTTGCTCCTATGGGCTTGACCTCCTAAATGTTCCACCACCTTCTAGTAGTAGCATGGACTGCAGACCACAGTTCTAACACAGAGGGAATACAGTTCATGAACAATAGTACCAATACACATGCTCAGTAGTAAATCACTGAGCATTAATTTACATTCTGCTGAAGACTAGTAATAGTAAGCAGTTTTCACTGGCTGGGAATTGTTGGTTCTTCACATGCATAATTGGAAAGTGAAGTCATCAGGAAGCAAGGCCCAGGGCCCCTGTCTTCAGTCTTTGCTAGCAGAGGTTTTCAGTGCATGAAGAAGAAATACTCTGTAAGTTTATAGCCAGGAACTCTGCTTCTCAGACAGTTGTAGGGCAGGTAGAGGAGGAGATTGGTCGGCTCCAGACTCCAGCTCAGGATGAGGTATTTAAAGGCTCAAGCAAGAGGAACATGATTTGGGGTTGTTGGTGATGATTCCAGCTTAGGGTCTGGGAGATGAGGGTCTCTGGCAGGGAAGGAGACCCAGCAGCCTTGTGCTGGGAGCAGTGCTGCCTTGATTGAACTTTCTGGGCTGCTGCTGTGACTCAACAGTACCCAGAATAGCTGCAAGGAAGAGCAATCATTGTGTGTGGCATATCTCAACTTCACTGTGGCTTTGGTTCATTGCCAGGTGCCATAAATTCATGGTTCAAGGCTGGTTCCCAACATTCTTCCACTAGGTCTGTGGCACTAACTTACTCATAGATGAGGAAACTGAGGGTCAGGGAAGGTCAGCAACTTCTGAAGTATTATAGCCAAAGATGCTGACACTTTTATCATCATTATAATCAATGTCATATTGTCGAAACTACTTTAAAGCAGAGAAATTTTTAAAAATTACATTTCTAATACTAAGCATATTTCTAACACTGTTCAAGGATGAAACCAGGAGACACAGCCCATTCACATGGTTAGAAAGCTACAGACTTAATGAACCTAGATGCTCTGGGTGCCAATTACAAGATAGGAGTAACTCAGCCAGGAAGAAATGTTTCTCTTAGTTCCAAGCCTCCGAGAGTAATCACTTCAAGGACACCTCTGCCCAGTCTCAACCAATGATAGATTTTTTCTCTGTGTTGCACAATAGTAACCTCATTTAGTTGCTGTTTCTGAAAGAGTAAATTCTGCCTACAACTTAGCGACCAAAAAAATGTGTAACCAACATAGGTATTATGCCATCTCCCTTTTGACTTTCCTTTTGGAAACACAGATAAGTTATTGGAAAATTCCAGTCAGTGCTGATGATTTGGAACTGAGATTCCTGTCAGTCCACTAGTGTAATAAAGCTGTCTTCTAAAGTCCCTGTGGTACCGTGTTTCCATTTGGTCTGGTGCTGAATCCCACATCAATATAAAATAATCATATTATTGATAAACTTAGAAAATAAATGTTATACAACTGCTTGTAAATACTGGTCATGTGTAGTACAGTTTACAAGGTAATAAATCAGCATTTTGTTAACTGATTTGCAGTGGCTGGCCCATTGGGTTGTCTTCGGAAGTGAGAGCATTCTGGTTCCTGGTGCAATATATGAAGTAAGCTCTAAGCCCTGGCATATATGAAGTATTCAATATCTGATGGGTGGGGGAGAAAAGATGATATTCATGTGGCAGTTTGGCCACCATACGAAGGGACTGTTTGATTTGGACAAGTAATTTTAAAAAACTGAGAAACATTGACCATCAACTCAGGTAACATAAAAACTTAGTGGTGCCAAGGTTGATGAGAAAACAGGGATATTGTGGTGAGAATATAAATTAATTCAAAATGCCTAGGTAACCAGATTGGAAATGGTCACACCCTCTTGGCCCAACAAACTTAATTCTAGAAACTTATGATGAGGAAATAATTGGTTAATTATACCAAACAGGTTGTACAAAGTACCCAGATTTAGGGATTAGTTTTAAAAAACTAAGAACACAGAACACAGTAGTCCTAAGTGTGGCTAACAGAAAATAGTTGTTCAACTGCGCATAAGGTAAAACTCACTTGGCTGTCATAACAGCTCCATGAAGTAACTGCCATGATTGTTCCCATTTCCTCGATGAGAAAACAGGTCTAGAAGACTTAAGGAACTCGTTCTGGTCACACAGCTGAAGAGAAGCAGAGAAATGAAGTGGGCCCGGCCACTGTTACCTAAATTTGTGCTCTTTGTCCACTGTTCACATAATGATGTTTATACCAGAATGTGAAGATTGTGTCCCACCGAAATGAGAAATGAAACCACAGATGGAAGAGTTAGGTTGTAAGCAAATTTCCTGAAAAGATAATTATCTAGCAAGTAAAGAATATGGTGAGGAACCACAGCAGATTTCAGCAATCCCCAGGGAGTCTGCTGACACCTGAGGATGTGAACTTGCTGTCTAGCACAGGTGCAATGCAGGATACACTTAGGTAACAATGACTTAGCATGAGATGACCACACACGTGCGGGTGAGGCCAGCATGCAAGAATGTAAACATAACAACATATACATAGGCTGGATGATAAAGACACAATTGTTCTCTCTGCTGCTGCCTGCTGCTGCTGCTGTGCTGATGTCTGCCTCCATGCTGTATTTGGGGACCTCACAAACAATTTACACCTTAGCCTCCTACACACTGAAAGATATAAAGGCAAGGAAGTAAAGTGCCAACCAGTAAGGAGGGGGTTCTGAGTAGGGGAACCATGAGGGAGTCTTTGTCTAGAAGTTGTTAATGGGTTTTGAAAAGAGCTACCCTATGGAAGATTACCTACTTTTCAGAGTCCAATCTATGTAGTGTTGTGGGGAATCACTCAGACTGCTTCACAGATCAGGGATGTCTAAAGACAACTGAGGAATGACACTACTTATTTGCATAGGCACACAGTGGGCTACAGTTATATAACCATGACTTAGCATAGGTGAACTCCCATGCACTGGTTAGAGCACTACAAATGAATGTAAATATGAGATAACAACCTGTGTAAGAATTATGCACCATAAACAGCGGTTCTTTGCTTTGCTCCATGCTGCCTACACTGTTATTGATGTCTTGAACATTTACATTCTCTAACCTTGGGACCTCACCCATGAAAATCTTCCTTGGGTCCTCAAAGCAGGCCAACAAATTTTCACACAGTGCCCATGCAAATCCCATGTACCCTCCAGCCAATGGCCTGCCTGATCATTCTCTGGAAAGGTCCCAAACAGCTGAAGGACAGACAGAAGATATTTTTGTAAGGTCCCTGGATGGTCACAACTCAGCATGCACCATTTTGGACTTGCTAACTCCATTTTGGGCTGCTGTCCTTAATGCCTGGTAGAACCCAAAGTTCTATTTCACTGATTCCTGTTACAGTGATGCAAACTTAAATCAGTTACCCTGGAACCATGTCTACAATAAATTGTTAACAGGAAAAGAGAGGCTAAAAATGTATGAACAATATTTACCTCTCTACATAGAAAAATGGCAAACATTTCTACATTTTTCCTTGTTTGTTTCTTTTGTGAAATGTGTAAATATTATCATGATTACCAAAAGATTAATTTATGTAGAAAAAGAGAAACAAAAACTAGAGGAGGGGAAAAGTATTCAATGATGAAACTTTCAAAACCCCCAATGTGAGGTAACCTAATTTAGGGCTCTGCTGCTTCCCACTGCAGGACAAGCCATTGTCCTCTTCTTTTCCTTAGGGAAAGATGAAAGCCTTGTTCTTCATCCTTGATGGCCACAGATGTAAGGGTGAAGAAGCACTTGCAAAAGACTTTTCTTTGGCCACCTCTGACTCATGAACTCCATCAAAATGCTATTTCTCACCTCCAGTCTCTACAACTGCTAACATAAGTGATAGTTTTTCAGGGAGAAAACTAACTGTGGAAAAGCAACAGGATCTGGTCAAGGTCATTTCTGCAGTAGGAGAGTCAGCATGCAGTCCCTGGTGTCTGATAGCCACCTCCTTGCCATCTGAAGGCAGGGAATCATTCTGCTAAAGTACATTGCTTGGAAAAAAAACTTCTATCAAATGATAGCAAGATTCTTAGCCTTGGGCCTCTTGATTCATGTTGCACATGCAAGAGTGTGAGCCTTGAATATGTCCAGTGATGTTTTCCCAGAAATCTAGGCACTCCTATCACATGAAAACTAGCAAAGAGATAAGGGATTAGCAAGGGAATTAGCAATGTATGCATTAGCATGTAACTGCCCACATGCTTTAAATTTTATTAAATCTGTTTTAAAATTGTAATTATTGACACATACTAGTTGTACAGAGTAAGGAGATTCATTATATTTTTGTATTTGCATATATTTGTGCATCAGTCAAGTTCATCCACCCCTCTCCTACCTTCTCCCTCTCCCCTAAAGCTCCTCCCATGTCTGTGTAGTCCCTCTTCTATTTTTTTTAAGTTTCCACATATGAGAGAAAACATGCAATATTTTTCTGTATCTGAATTATTTTGTTTAACATATATCCTCCATTTCCATGCATTTTTCTGCATATGACCAGATTTTATTCCTCTTTATGGTTGAGTAGAATGTGACTGTGCACATGTGCCCATGTGCATGCCGTGTTTGCTTTGTCCGTTGACCAACTGACAGATATGTAGACTGATTGCTTGCCATGGTTATTGTGAATAGTGCATCTCTTGCTCCTTTCTTGCTCATTAGCCATTGTTGTATAACAAAGCATTCCCAAACTCAGTGCCTTATTGCAAAATTTTATAATTATTACTCAATTTTTTGGTTTGACTATACTCAGTTGGGTAGTTCTTGATTACAGTAGACTGTCATGGAACTTCATTCAGCTTGCAGTTCTAACTGCAGTTCCCTGGTGAGTCATTGGGCTGGACATCCACTACGGTATATTCCCATGGCCTAACCTCCAGGAATAAAAAAGGGAGAGCTGGAATGTATCTTGAGGTAGAGGACTTGCCTAGCATAAAGGAGGTCCTGAGTTACATGCCCAGCATAAGATTGTGTAATGGCTTACAATTAATTTCTGAGACCAAAGAGTAAATGAAAACTGGATAGAGGAGCATTATTTGCTATAATAAAGCAAAAAGAAATGACAAGCTTAGTGCCAGCAGAGCAGAAAACTGATGAGACCTCATTTCAATGCAGAGCCTTAGAAGTAGTGAAATTCTGTGTGATACAAATCTAAAAATGTGAGCTATTGCTTACTTTCTTTCTGTCAACAAAACCACACTATTCTTGTGTCAGGCACTGAGTTGGGTACTGAGAAACAGCAATTACAAGTTGTCTTAGTTACTTTTCTATGGTTGTTCAGACAAAATAACTGACACCCAACATGAAACAAGGAAAGGTTTATTTCTTACAGGTTGGAGGCTTCAGTCCATACTCAGTTGGCTCCAAGGTTAAGTGACATGCCTGAGGGCAGTAGTTTGTGGTGGCTACAAACATCAGGCATGAACAACAAAAGAGAAACACAAGCCTTCCTTCCTCAGGAACACTGTACGCTGTCTTCACCCTTGGCAGGTGTAGTACTCATACAACCAATCTGAATGCTAGAAAACAACAAATCAGAAATCATAGATATAATCACATTCATGATGACATGAGGCTTGAGAGTTACTGAGATTAACCATGACAAAGAGCCTGCAGTCATACTCTCATCATGAAGTCTACAGTCTATTGAGGTGGAGGGATGAGCATTCCTAATCTGAAACCTGAAGTCTGAAATGCTTCAAAGTCTGGATCTTTTGAGTACTGATACAGTGCCAAAAGTGAAAAATTCTACAACAAGAAATTTTGTTTCAAACACAAAATATTTTTTCATTGAGATTATTGGTATATTTTAGGTGTAAATAATGATCACGTAAACTGTGGGAAATTTGTACCATACATTAAAACCTTGAATGTGTTATTCTCCAGACCCCTAACTTTGCTTCAACTCCCTTCCCTTCCTTTTTTATGAAAGTTTTGTTGGCTTCTTTTTTCATCAATTGTTTCTTTTCTCTTCCTTCTTTTCTCCCTCCTACATGCCTAATTCTTCATTTCATTAGAAAATGTTCACAATATCTATATTATTTTAGTGCTTATCTACATTTTCAGGTTCCCACACCAGAGAAACAACACAATACACATGTCAAACACAAAATTATGAAAAGTATTGTATAAAATTAAGTTCAGGTTATAAGTATGAAGTATATGTGAACCATAAATAAATTTCATATTTAAACTTGTGTTCCATCCTCAAGATAACTTATAATGTATATGCAAATATTCCAACAAATAAAAAATATAGAAATTCCAAACACGTCTGGTCACAATCATGTTGTATAGGGGACACTGAATTTGTAGATGTTTAATTAAAAACCTCAAGGAAGAAGTACAAGGGGTGATCAAAATATACAGCTAATACTTAAATTTTTTAGATGTACTACAATAGTGATATGTAGCAATTAACCATTCTTAAAAAGCACCTATTTAGACAAATAAATTAAATAAAATACACATCCTCACTTCAAAAACACTTTTCCATTTGTTCTTGCAATTTCTGAAGCAGTTTGGAAGTCCTCTTTTGCGAGTGTCTTTAGATTTTGGAATAAACATTATAGTTAGTGCTGCTGCTTAGTGCCATCCAATGGAAAGGAAGGCTCATAAATACATTATAGTGTGTCCTCATCCACCTGATTCACCAGATCTGGACCCCTGTGACTCCTCTGAAAATCAAAATGACCATGAAAGATGAATATTTTAATTTGATTCAATACATTGAGGCAGCCACAACAGCACAACTAAAGATACTCATAAGAGGACTTCCACAACTGTTTCAAAGAAAATGGCAAAATGATGGAATAAGTGCATTCAAATGAAGGAGGAACTTGGTGTAGGGTTGCATACATGTAAACTCAGCACTTGGGAGGCTGAAGCAATAAAATCTTTGACTTTGAGACTAGATTGAGCAACACAGTGAGTTCAAGGCCAGCATGAATTCCATAGCAAAACCCTGTCTGACAAAACCAAAACCCAACAAACAAAGAACACCTAGCTGATCATTTCAGCACAATTTTGTGTCTGTGTGTAGATTACTGACTCACTGAAGATGGAAGACCTTCCCTGTGTGTGGTGGGCAACCAATAGTCCTGCATCCTGGAGGCAGGGAAAGGAGAAAGTCTGGCTTCTGCCCCTTCAGAAGAGTTCAAATCCTTGCCATCGCCTTAGGTATCCATTTCCAGGATCCTAGCACAGATTCTTCTGCTCCCTGCCAGAGACTCTCCAGGGACTCTGCAGTGAGCTCCAGGCCTCAGACTTGTGATTGGAGTTTTTCCATCTCCACGGAGCACCTGACCCTTTTGTGCTCTTCTCCACCTGACTCTGCAGATGGCCATGTTAAGCCTAATTTGCAAATCCTTTATATCACACACACACACACACACATAAACACACACACACACACACACACAGAGAGAGAGAGAGAGAGAGAGAGAAATTGAATCTGATCCTATAGTGAACCCTGACAAAAACTGCCTCCACCTAGCTGTGCAACCTTCCATGAACAGTTTTTTGCATCACTCATGTGAAAAATCCAAAGCGGAACTGCAGTGGTGCCGTGCTAAGTATGGATTAGTTAACAGAGGTGTTGGTGTAAGGCCTGCTGGGTTAAAATTCTGTCCACTGCTTTGTAATTGTAAAAGGTATTTATTTTTGGTGTCTGGGCTCACACAGCAATGAAAACGAAGATAATTCCTAACTCACATTCTTGTAAAAATTAACATATGTAAAGCGCCTCAAAGAGGCCCTGGCCTGACATGAAGCTTGTTAGTACGTTATATTAACATGTAAACATACGTTTAAGATATGAAAACATCAGACAATGGATTCCAGAAGGACTCATTTCTCTGTATTAAAAGAAGGTCAGCAGCGTAAGTAACAATGATATCTGAGTTCTTGCTATATGCTAGGAGCCATGGGAAGAGCTCTGCAGGGTTTTCATTGGATCTTCACAGCAGTGCCAAGAGAGGAATATTGCCATTGATCATGGTTTGTTTTTTGAATGGAAAAAAATCCAAAGTATTTCAAAACAAAATAATAGGAGAATGACAGTAGTGGAAAGTGAGGCTCCAAGAAGAGAAGCAGTGGGCCCAAGGTTTCAGAGCTACAAGATTTGAGTCCAGACACCTATAAATTCCAAGTCTGGGACTCAGTCCACTCCTCTGCTTCCTGTCATAGTGGGCCTGGGGCTCAGAGTCTCCCAGAAGCCTCATCAGAGACCTCCACTGGCAGCCACACCCTGCTTCAGCGGGACCCTAACCCCAATTGCCACGCCCACTGCCTCATTCTTGCTCCACTGACAGGCTTGGCGCCTGCTTTGTCCCAACTTCTAGCCCTGCCCCTTACCCTTCCCTCACACCCTTCGCCCCACCCCCTTCCAGGACCAAAGGTTCTGCTGCCCCGCCCCACACCCGGCGGGCCACGCCCACGGACGGCCTGAGTATGAGCCTCTGCATCCCAGCTCAGATCTGCCCGCGCCCGGCCTCGCCCTCGCAGTGCATGCCGGTCTTGTGCTTGGAGTCACCATTTTGTCGCTAGAGATGCTGTCTGAAGACAAGTGCTCTCTTCCTTCAGCGGCCGAGGCTGCATGGGGGCCTGAGCTGCGGT
This sequence comes from Cavia porcellus, assembly GCF_034190915.1. Taxonomy (NCBI): domain Eukaryota; kingdom Metazoa; phylum Chordata; class Mammalia; order Rodentia; family Caviidae; genus Cavia; species Cavia porcellus. Next base: position 1,743,936 of record NW_026947536.1, read on the forward strand.
CTGGGCCAGGTAGGCTGGTGGGAGCTGGCAGCGAGCAGCGGCGTGGCCCGGTGGCCCCCACGTTAGTGGGTGCAGATGCCAGGGCAGGGAGTCCTTATGGCGGGGTCACGGGCCGGGGCGCTGGGGGCACGTGCTGGGAGTGACCCGGCCTCTGCCCGCAGGGCCCCTCTCTCCCTTCCTCCCTCCTCTCCGTTGGGGGTCGGCACAGCCAGGCTACTGGAAGCCCAGCCCTGGTGTGGGACCTGCGGGAGGCAGCTTGGGGTCTCACATGGCCTCTGCTGTCAGTGAGCCTGGCCATGCTGAGCCGCGGATATTTACCCCCAAAATGATGATTTCATTCCACTAGGAGCTCCTCCCTGCAGAAACCGAGAGAGGACTGAGATGTTACAGTAAGATAGCAGTTATTATTCTTCCTGCACATGCTGTTGCTCCAATCCGTTTCATTGATAAGGGGCTTTCTGCTTCTTTTAATATTGGTGCTACTTGGGTGTTTAGGTTTTGTGAAGAGTCTGAATGCGGCATGGGGCTTTGAGGCATGAGGAAGTGTGATTCCACAATTTAAGTCCACAAAAATAATGCACACATGTTGTTGAACCCTGCTGCAGAATACCCTTCTTGTCCCTATTCTGTTGTATCTGACCATTACACCCCAGTTCTGCTCACATCATTTATATATTTGCATAGTGTTGAATATTTATATTATATGCATAGGTAGAGTGTACTTAGTTATCCTGTTACTGACCATGTACACAAGTCTAGTTCCTCTTAGAAAACTTTCATTGAACATGTATCGTTTTTTCTTGGGATAAATTCCAGAATTTGGAAATACTAAGTCAAAGTTCTCTGCTCTTTCCCTGCCACTTGATATGAATTGGTGCCTAAACAAGACACGTTTACATCTTTCAAAATCTAGGTATTTGCCCAAATTTCTTGGCAAATTTGGAGTTCAGCAAGAGGTTGAGTCATTTTCTGTGCAGGCTGAGAGACAGGCCAAAAAACCTACTGTTGGACTTTGTTTTTAAGTCATGTACCATATTCATCTTTTTGTTTTGATTCATTCCATTATTTTTTTTGTTTCATTTTATTCTCATAAAATAAAAATGAAATAAAAAATATTTTATTGCTGGCATGGTGGTACATGCTTGTAATCCCAGCACTCTGGAGGGTTAGACAGGAGGATCACAGTGAATGCCAGCCTAGCCTGAAATACTTGCTGAGTTCAAGATCAGGCTGCAGTACATAACAGGACCTTGTCTCAGAATGAAATAAACAACCCCCTTTTCCTCTTTTCTTATTTTAATGTACCATAAGTAGATACTAATAAAGAAAATATGAAAACACTTTTATAAATAAAGTTTTCATGCAGTTTGTATACTATGAAACTATATAGTATGCTTTATACATTATAGCACACTTTATATAAATTTATATACTGCAAACTGCGTAGTATGCAACTATGAAATTTTTTAGCCGGGCGTGGTGGCTCACACCTGTAATCCCAGCACTCAGGAGGCTGAGGTGGGAGAATCCTTGCAAATTTGAAACCAGCCAGGGCTAAAAAGTGAGCTCAAGGCCAGCCTAAAGTGCATAGCAAGACCACATCTCAAAAAGACCAAAAAAAAAAAAAAAAAGAAAGAAAGAAAGAAAGAAAGAGAGAAAGGTTTCATACTATGCATTTTATGTACTATGCTCAGGGATGCCAGGGATTTCTGCATGAGGTATATGTCCCTGCACTTTTAAAATTTGTTCTTATTTGTTTGTTTTTTGAGACAATATCTAAATAATTTACTCAATTCCCCAGGTTTGGTTTAACCTGGTGCTCCTTCTTCCTTACCTCCCAGAGTTCTGGGAGTACAGGTACAGGCTGTCTTTACTTACAAATTCACAATAATTATGTATGTTTATGGGATAAAATGTGCTTTTGATCTATGGCTCCTTTGTGGAAAGAATCAATCTAGTTAATGTACCTACCATCTTAGAAACCTACAAATTCTTTCACAGTGACTGGGACTGCAAATCCCATTGTTTAGGAGTTTTGAAATGTATCCTTCTTAGTTAACTGTAGTCACCATACAGTTTAGTAGAGAACTGAAAATTTCTTGTCCACCATGACTGAGATGTTGTATTTTTGGGTGAACATCCTCCTTTCCCCATCCCTCTTGGAAATGATCATTTTTTAAAGTAAGAGCGCTCAAGAATTGTGTGGAGGCTAAAGGTACTTGGGGCACACTGCTCTTCAGAAAGACCAGGCAGGAGTACTCTGTAGCCCTTCACCTTGCTCCAAATTTTTGTTTGTTTGTTTGTTTTTCCTTAACTGAATTCTAGGAATTAGATGCAGGGCTGTCTTAGTTATTTTTACTGGTTGCTGAGACAAAAATCCTGATGCAAAGATTTGGGAAAGGAAAGGTTTATTTCTTATAGTTTGTGGAGGTTTCAGTCCATACTCAGTTGGCTCCAAGGTAGGGTGGCATGGCAGGGCCGCAGTTCATGGCAGCTGCAAACAGCAAGGATGAAACAGGCAAAAGCACCAGTCACAACTTCTTCCTTCCATTACATCACATCCTGGCTCTACCCCTAGGCCAGTGTAGCACTCACACCCCCAGTGCAAGCCCTAAACAATGAACCAATCACAAATGCATAATGTAAAGACATGATGCCTGGGGGCCACAGACATAAGCTATGACAAGGGACTTGCACTTAACTACACTAACTTCTGTTTTTAAAATTCTTTTTTATTTTTAGCCAGGGTCACCATAAGTAACTACACTGCTGAGACACCATTCTTACACACAGATTCTTACAGGTCTATGTGTGGATGCACATTGATGTCAGAGACATTTCCCTTTCAAAACTGAGATACTTGTTCTCACATCCATGTATTATTTCATGATCAGATTCCTTGGCTTCTTTCCCTGTGGACCCAGGGAGACCAATCTCAGCATCCCTGCAGCTTTCCCTGTTTCCTGTGACCCACACTGGTACCACACACCCTTTACATGGAAGAGAGGGATGGTCCCAGTTCCTTTCTGCTTCAAATAGCTGTGAATCAAACTCTTTCAAGGAAATCATACAAAGTTGTGCAGCTCTCTGTAAGGGATAAACGTCTGTTGTTAACCCTGCCAGGTCCAGGGACAAATGTGTGTAGCACTCTGATGTGAGTTGACAGACAGGTCTCTGCTCTGCCCCCCCCCATATTCTCCCCAGTGCTATTCAGCACCTGCCTTAAAACCTGCCATCATGTGGAGACTCAGCACATCGAAGGGATGTGTGCCTGCATGAATCAGCTTTGAAGGCTCAGTGGTTTCTGCATTTGTTGCCCAAATGTGGTGATTCTGTTTTTTTTTATTTAAAGAGAAAAACAAAACAAAACAGTAAGAGAGTACAAGTAATACAGAATTTCAAGAAAAGTACAGTAAGAAATCACTAGTTAATAGATTACATATTGTCATCTCATTAACAGTTGTCCAGATTACAAAATTAAAGCATACAAAGTGGACATTAATAGAGTGAAGTTGTAGACAGTTCTGTTCAATGATCCAACAAAAACTCAGTAATATGGTTTTCTATTCTATACACTAAAATATACATACAGATATATCCTTTAGATCACATTGTTTTCCTCTTTTTTTTATGATAACAATTACACATTTGGGGTTTTATCATTTCCAAAGTTCTTATAACTTTTTCTTTGAAGAGGAAAAAATAAAAATAAAAACATAACAAATGAAACAAAACAAAACAAAAAATCCCAACGTGACAAAGCAAAACAGAGTCAGTTAGAAGAGGAGGATGGACATAGTATATAATGCAAAAGAGAATACCAGGTGATCAACACTGGTTACCATTATGCCTCTTGCTATCTTAAAAAGAGTTGCCTGTATCATCTGTTATAGTAGATTTGAACAAAACTGTACATAACAAGGCCAATAAGACCCACATTGGAGACCTTACAGGACTTTCAAAGAAAATAATAGTCAAACCATAATGAGCATCATAGAATATCTTGTGGCCTTCAAAGTGGTTGCCCACCCTCAAACTTGATGCTATTAAGCAAAACAGAATGTAGAAAAATCAGTCAGGACAAGATGTGGAGAACAATACAGGGGTTCAAATCAGTTAATAAGAATAGAGTTACTGTAATATATCCTGCTATTTTAAATTTAGTTTTCCCTTAAAAATAATAAGAAATTAATTGTTTTTTAAAAAGGGAGATTGAGATAAAAGAGGACATATCAATAGAACAACACAGGTCAGAACTGAACAATTTAAGCATCATTGTGTTTCACCACCAGATAGCCTGACATAATAGTTGTTACCATAGTGTCTCTTTCCTTGACATATTTGAGCATAACTTTGTTTACTATAGCATCAAACTTATCAAGGCAGTGTGAAATCATTCAAGAGAATGATAGTATTGCAGGGTATTTAGAACCAGCTAACAGAAACCGAACAATGGTTTCTATACTATCTCTTTGCCTTTAAAAATGTTTCTTTATACTATCGCACATATTAAAATATAATGTGATGCAACATGTTAAAACCAATGGAAACAGATGAACAACAACTTGATATGACTTCAAAACAGGATGATATTAAATCAGCACTAGCTATTACGCTGCCTAATTTTCTTCAAAATAGCTATTCATACTATCACAGACAATAAAATCAAACAACCTAGATTAAAATTATTCCAATTAATGAATGAAAACATTATATGGCTTCAAACCAATATGATGGGAATCATGATTACCATGAACTTTTATGTATTCTTATCATTTCTTACACTAGGGAAACTATTCGGTATTTATACATATGAGTGATTTGTTTCAATTATGAGTATGTTCTCAAGCTGCATCCATTTATTTATATCTCAATGTGATCATCCTTTATAGCTGAGTAGTACTTCATTGTATAGAAATACCACAAATTTTATCCATTCCTCAGTTGATGGACACTTAGGTAGTTTCCCAGATCTGGCTATTACAAATTGTGCTGCTAATAAACATGGGTGCAAATATGTCACTGTGGTATCATGCTTTCAGTTCTTCTGGGAATATGCCTAGAAGTGGCATAGCTGGGTCAAAAGGGGCTTTCAATCCCAACTTTCTGAGAAACATTCCCACTGACCTCCACAATGTTTGCATAAGTCTACACTCCTACCAACAGTACAGGAGAGTTCCTTTTTCCCCACAGCCTCTCCAACATTTGTTGTTGGTGGTTTTCTTGATCTTGGCCATTCTTTCAGGAGTGAGATGAAATCTCAGTGTGGTTTTAATTTACATTTCTCTAATGACTAATGATGATGAAGATTTTTAAATATATTTATTTGTTGTTTGTATTTCTTCATCTGAGAACTGTATATTCATTTCAGATGCCTATTTTTGGATTGAGTCTTTGAATATTGGGGGTCTGATTTTTTTTTAATTCATTATATGCTTTATAAAGAAGTCCTTCGTCTGAGGGACAGTTCACTAAGATTTTTTACCAGTTCATAGGTTTTCTTTTCACTATGTTAGAGATCTCTTTTTACGTGCAGAAACTTTTTAATAAGAGGTGATCCCACTTATTGACTCTGGGAAGTATTTCCCATGTGGTTTGAATCTTGTTTATGAATTCTCTACCTACTCTTATGTCTTCAAAGTTTTTACCCAATTTGTCTTCCAATAGATTTAGTGTTTATGTTTTAATATTTAGATCTTTGATCCTTTCAGATTTTATTTTAGTATATGGTGATAGGCATGGCTCTAGTTTTAGTTTTCGGCATATGGAGAGCCAGTTTTTCACCACCATTTATTAAAGAGACTGCCATACTTCCAGTGAACATGTTTGGGCCCTTTATCAAAGCTAAGTGGTTGAGTGTGTTTGTAGTTGTGTTTCTATCTTCAAATCTACCTTCAGCTCTGTTTTGATTCCAGTAGCATGTCGATTTTATTACAGTTCCTTTGTAGTATAACTTCAAGTCAGGGATTGTGATGCCTCCTGCCTTGCCTTTGCTGCTTAGAAATGTCCTTGCTATTCTAGGTCTCTTCTCACTCCAGATGAATTTTAGGAGTGATTTCTTGAGATCTATGAGGTATGTTGATGGTATATGTATCGGGCTTGCATTAACTCTGTATAACAGTTTTGGGAGAATGGCCATTTTCATAATATTTATTTTTCCTATCCATGAGCAAGGGATGTCTTTCCATTTTCTGAAATCATCTTCAATTTCATTTTTCAGTGTATAATTTTCCCTGTATAAGTCTTTCAATTCTTTTGTGAGAGTAATTCCTAAATATTTCATTTTTTGATTGCTAGTGTGAAGAGTGTGGCTTCTCTTTTTTTCTGTGACTTTGTTGTTTGTGTATAGGAATGTTATTGGTTTTTGAATATTGATTTTGTCTCCAGCCACATTGTTGAATTTATATATATATATATATATATATATATATATATATATATATATGAAATATCTAGGATTCTTTCAATGGAGTTTTGGGGGTCTTCTATGTAGAGTATCATGTCATCTGCAAATAACGATAAATTAACTTCTTCTTTTTCAATCTTTGCACCTTTTATTTCTCTCTCTTGTCTAATTGCTCTGGCTAGTATTTCCAGTACTATATTAAATAGGAGTGGTGAAAACAGACATCCTTGTCTTGTGCCTGATTTTAAAGTAAAGGCTTTCAAAGGCTTTTTGGCCATTTTATATGATACTGGCTGTTGGTTTGTCATAAATGGCCTTTATTATGTTGCAGTAAAGACCATCTATTCCAATTTTCTGCAAGGTTCTTATCATAAATTAATGTTGGACTTTATCAAAAGTTTTTCTGCATATATAGAAATGATCATGTGATTCTTACTTTTGACTCTTGATATGGTAGATTACATTTATTGATTTACGTATATTGAACCATTCCTGCATGCCTGGGATGAATCCCACTTGGTCATGGTGTATGATCTTCTTGATGATTTGCTGCATCCTATTTGTCAATATTTTATTGAGGATTTTTGCTTCTGTGTTCATTAGGGAGATTGGCCTGTAGTTCTCTTTTTCAGTTGGGTATTTCTAAGGTTTTGGTACTAGAGTAATATTTGATTCCAGGAATGACTTGGGAAGGATTGCTTCTCTTTCAATTTCATTGAATAGTTTGAGGAGTATCAACATTAGGTCTTCTTTTAATTCGTGTAGAATTCTGCAGTGAATGCATCTGGGCCTGGACTCTTCTTTGTGGGTAAGGATTAATTACATTTTCAATTTCATTAATAGAATTTGGGTTATTCAGCAGTTTTACTTCCTCTTGACCTAGCTTTTGTACTTCATATGCTTCTATGAATCTATGTTTTCTGTTTTATTAATCTTTGAGAGTAGAGGTTTTTGGGCTAGGATTTAGCTTGGCAGCATAAGCACCTGCCTTGCAAGCAGGCAGTTGTGAGTTCGATCCCTGGTACCGAAAAAAAAAAAAAAAGACAAAAAAAAATTAGAGTAGAGGTTTTAGAAACAGGTGTTGATGATCTTCTGTATTTCTATTGGGTCTCTAGTGATTTTGCCTTTTTCATTCCTTATTTCATGAATATGAGCTTTTTCTTATCTTTTTTTAATAAAGTGTCTAGGGGCTTATCGATTTTATTTATTCTTTCAAAGAACCAACTCTCTGATTCGTTGATTGTTTTGGATTGTTTTCTTAGTCTCTATTGCATTGATTTCTGCTCTAAATTACAAAATTTTTAATCTCTCACAGAATGAACTCATTCTCTATCTGGGGTTTTCTCTTCTATCAGAGGCAATAGCAGCCACTGTTGTCTAGTAAAATTTGAACAGAATCTGATAAAAGGTTATTAAAGACCCAGAGTATTAAATCACAGTGAGAAAAAGGTCAGACTTGGGTGGGTTATAGCAGGGGAGGATAGGGGTTTGGGTGGCTCCAAAACTTAGCAAAAATCTGGCACTCAACAAATGTGGAAATTGTACAAATTGATAATGTGCTTATATGTTACTGAATTTAACATAATGAAACTAATGGTATCTTAATTTTTAATTTAAATTGTACTAGAATTTAATGTTTGGAATTACAGACTTAGGAGTAGAAATATAAACTGAAAATAATACAAGAGCTACAAGGGGAGGGGAAGGGAAAGGCAGGTGCTTTGCAGGATTGGCCCTGAGTAGAGCTCAGGATGCTTGCTGTGGAGCCAGTAAAAGCCTCAGCTCTAGAATTCGTCAAGTCAGGGTTCATAGCCTTAGTTTTCACTTTGCTACCAAAGCTGGAGAGATCACTGGATATGGATCTACCATAAATTCTGCATGTGACACTTGAGCTCAGTTAGGTACTACCCTGTGTTAGCAGGAGAAAAATCACCAACTGTCCTTGTTCCTTGCAGGCTCTAGAACTTGCCAGTGTCTGTCACAGACAGTTCTGTGCACAAATCCACTCCAGGAAAGCTTCCTATTCTTTGACCCACTCACTTCTGCTTGCCTCAGTGTTGCTGGAGGTCACAAGTCTTGGAGTCTTTGTCTGTGTAAAATGTCCCTTGGACATCCCAGAGGCCCACAGACCCAGGCCAAACCCACCTGACTGCAGTTCTCATTTTCAGTGAGCTTAGGTTGTTTGAACTCAACTGGGCATCTTGTAGAGTGGGACATCAAACTCCTGTGCCTGTTGCAGAGATCCCAGCCCCAGGCTTTTCATTGCCTGGAATGCGACAGTGTTGGGCCAGGTTGTTCTCATGTGCTGACAGAAGTCCCTAATAGTGCTAGGACCACCTTTCCTCCATTCTTCAGGGAAGCCTGACATACACCTAACTTTACCACCCTTGTGGCCTGTTGTCTCTGTGAGGAGGAGTGGTTTCTGCAATGTTAATCTACTCATAGTCACTGTAGAGGGGTGCTGTATTATAAATATCTTCAAAGTGTTTGGACAGAGAGTAGGGGTCCTGCCTGCCTTTCCTCCATCTTCAGTGTATATAATGATGCATCACCCCATTCTATGTACCTTAGTGGGACTGTCCTTACCCTATTATGTGTTCACATGTACAGAGCACAGGAAGTTATGTGCATTCACAGTAATGTGGGTAGTACCTCATCTGCTCTGCAGAGTGACTGTGTGGCCTGCACAACATTAAAGCACAAGACAACAGGGTTTATGTTGAATCTGATCATTACATCTATCAGAGCCTAGTAAACTGATGATTAAAGGTACCCACCCACTCCCTCCATGATTTCTGTGTGGACCTGATTCCATAATATCTCACAGAGATTCCTGGTCAGGATAACATGGAAGCCCACAGAATGAATCTCTATTGTCCTTCACAATAAACAACAACTTCTTTACCTTCACAACAACTTCTACCAAGTGATGGATCCTTGGCAGGATGCTACGCTTTTCCAAGGCTAAGGAAATACAGCAGTGCTGGCAGGGTCTCACCTCTGAGGCAAAAGTCAGGGGTTTGGATTGAACTTGTCCTCCTGACTTCCTATGTAAACCTAGACATGACACCATGCCTCTCAGGACCTTCCCAATGTGTTCCTATGCTCTGTGGAGGTCATGCTGGCATCTACTACCTGGGAACATCATCAGTGGTGTGAGATAACATTTGTAAAATCTGTGGGCTGGTATCAAATTTACATAGAGCAGTGAACTAGAAGTGAAACATAGGGAGGGTTAAGATGGAGGTGGAATACAGTGCACACATTGCTGGATCCTGCTGTATGGCAGTAGAAATGAGACTTAAATCCTGGACATGTTTCCCTGGTGGCTTCAGGAGGGGGTGGAAGTGTGTCGATTCAGCCTTCCTTATTTTCCCTAAGCCTCTCAATTTCTTCTATGTATTGGTGCTGTAGCCTCAAATCAGGTCCTCACACAGACTAAGCAAGCATTATGGATGGAGCTACATCCCCATATCTATGTCCATAGCTCCTATATTCACACCTGTGTGAGCCACCAGGCCTATTGCCTGTGCTCCTGCTCAGTCACTGAAACCTCATCTTGTGATGGCTGTATCCTGAGTAGCCTGTTCCCTATATTATGGGCCTAGTTTTGTGGCTTATTATTATTATTATTAGTGTTATTATATTTAATTAGCAGTGCTGAAATTGAGCCCAGGGCCTCATGCATGTTAAGCACATGTTGTATCCTGAGCTCTCTCCTCAGTTCCTGACTCAGTCTTAAATAACTGGATATGGCAGAGGTTGTGTGTTGGTACTACTAAGGTTCACACAAAATAACTGTGACCAACCTTCTCATTTTTTCATTTGTTCTCCCCAGTATTGTGGGAGTTTTCGGGGGGGGGGGATCTCTGGCTCCAAATAAGTCACTCCTGTCTCTGCAGCTTCTTTGAGGACAGGCTGATGAATCTTGAATGACCAAAGAGAAAACAGAGAGAGGAGACATCAGGCTTTTGAGTCCTGCCTGTATGCAAGGGACAGAGCCCGAGAGCAAGTTCTGCCCTACTGGCGAGTTCACTGAGTATGTAGCTTTGTGCACCGAGCTACTAGGGTAGCAGCCCCAGCTAAGTCTCCTGGATTCATACACAGCAACTCTTGATAAAACAGCATATTATCTCTTGTATCAGATAGGTACAGACTGACCTGCCTTCTATCACACATGTGTCTTGTCATATTTTGCAAATGTGTGTAACGACTGGACAAAATTCGACCTCTCTAACTTTTTTCACCAATTAGTCATTCTGAGGTTATTGCTATGTTTTTAGCAGACTTTCAGTGCATGGCTTTCTGTGGTTTGTTTATTCATTCAGGTTTTACTGGATAATCACATTGTAGTTTTCAGTTTAAGGAAAACAATGGTGATGTGAATATCTTGTAAAATTCTCTTCATGACATAAAGAAGATTGGAGGCACAGAATGTTAAGGTAGTCATATGTGTTACTCTTAAATTAACTACCAAAATTATTTCTGAAGTGAATGTACCACTAGCCAGGCAGAAGGAGTCTCCTTCCTCCACTTCCCCACCAATATCAGTGTACTTTGATGTAAAAGACAAAGTCTGCTCTTCAAAACATGAGCATTGTTTCTCCTTGTGTGATGAATATTCACTTACTTGATTACTGATAATAATAAGAGACATGTACATACTGGGAATGGTCCATCTGACTCCCAAGGGAACGTTGAAGGCCTTCAGAAGTGATAGACACTTGGACCCAACAGAGGCCTTGGAATCACTGCTTGCTCCTGCATAAGTCACTCTGCATGACCCAGGGAACACTGTCTCCTTCTGAGGTTAAGGCCTAATGACCAGGATAGTCCCTGTGAGAGTTCTCTAGTATTTCATGATAGGCCGCTCCTTGAAAGAAGGTGGAGGTGGAAGAGCGTTTAACCTAAGAAGAGGGACTTGTGGGAATGCTCGTCTCTACCCATAATGCCCTGGAATATGAGACTTGGTGAAACAGTTGAAGCAAAATGTGAGTGAAATTGTCCCAACATGGGTTTTACAGCTATGGGAAAATGGTGCTGATAACACAAAGTTGAGCCCACAGAATGTGTCCCAAATTTATTCCAGCCAGCACTCCCTGTATGTGACAAGTTCTACAGAATGTGCAAATGACAGCCTGTGAGCAGAAAAGCACACTCTCATAAACTTGTTGATAGCAGCAGCCTGGGATCAGAGATGCCAGGCTAGCAAGGTGCTGATTTGTAGAACATGACTACACCACAGGGACTGGGTCCTGTTATGTACAATGTCTGGGGTTGGGTAACAGGGAACTAAGGAGCATAACTGGATGCAGCCCCATATTTTATACAACAGGTAAATTCAGCATTGGGGCACCCCACTGTGCAATGGATATGACTTGACCTGTGTAACTGTATCACCAAAAAATGATACAAACATTTGGGGTGGCATCAAGCTCATCAGGGTGGTGCCCACTGATTGGCTTACTGTGGAGGCCTGTTAGGTCTGTGTGAGCTAGGGATGACCATAACTATCCACCCAATGACTGTGACACTACTTGGATTTTCCCGTATATCCATGACACCATCAAACACATTATATTGGACATGCTGCAATATTGTGAAACAGTTCTATAAGTGACACAATACTCGACAGGTGCCACCATATTGTACAGGTGGCCTGGTGGATTTCTCTGGTAGCTGTGTTGCTACCAAGGGCAGGAATCATGGACCTCACCATCCAGATTGAAACCCTTGTCAATGCAGGGCCCAATCCATGAACCTCACTTGCTAGGCTTGGTGTTGCTCATGGATGAAACATCACAAATGTGAAAGTTGGTTTTGCAAAACCCCATGAGCCTTGATTTGTGAACCACAGCACAAGCAGGTACTTGTGCTGTCTTGCATGTAGAATCTGGCATTTATATCCCTTACCAACAGAGATAGGAACAAGAAGCCTTGCAAGAAATGGACGTGCACCAGAGACACCTGGACTACCACCACAGGCCACCGCTCTGACTAACAACATAGGACCCACTGGACAACCACTCAGGCCCACCCCATGAAGGAACTGCCCCACCTCCTGGACCTAGTATTGCCACTGAACTTTGACTCTAACCCTTTCTCCCAAAACCTTGGAATATAGTGGATTATCATGCTGGCTCAGTGAGAGACTCAGGAGCCCCTCATGCAAACAGAAGCCATCATCAGGCTCTAGTCAATGTGGTAAGTTTACCCCTAAAATAGAGGTCTGCAGTGGGTAAACAGGAGCAGACATGAGTCTCCCTCCAACGATAAGCCCTTGGAGAACCTGACAAGAGTGTCAGGAATCACCTTCTCCACACAGAGAATATTGGACAGGTTGAGGAGTGCCCCAATAAGGTCTCCCCCAAATGGAGCAAATTAAAAGAGCTTATAAGAAACTCAGTGACACAGTAGAGCATAGGCTGACATGAACATTATAGACAGGGAGATCTGGTGACCTGCAACAACCTGAAGACAGCAATAGCAGGAAGTAAGAGTTGACCTACATCAATATTTCTAGGCTAGTTACCCTGGGAAGAATATAGGACTCAAAAAACAGGCTCTGCAGGAGGAATTCAGGCGATTGGCTCTCCTCTTCATTTTAATACCCAGCAATTGCACAAACATCCCCCACACAGTAGGACCCTAAAGGTCAAACTATGTTGGGATTTAAAGACCAACTATGTACCCCAATTTTGAAAATGACAAGCAAATTGGCAAAGTGCATTCCCAAACATTAGTCAATCAGGAGCAATAACAGGCAACACTGAAACAGAGGATCTTAAAAGTTATACACCAAGAATCTCTCAAAAGAGAGCAACTGAAGTAAAGAAACAAGTCCATGAGTTCATAGCAGAAATCAAATTAGAAAGACTGTCTCATGTAGACACAGAAATACCAACTTATTAAACTAGTTGCTCAACACAGCTAAAGAAGAAATATTTTTTTTAAAAAAAACAGTAGCATGGGAAATTGAAACTTTGCATGAATAATGTAGAAAACAAGCAGAATCCATGAAACAAATGCAGAGATATCCAAGACAAAAAACTATTGAAAGCTGGCAAAACCATTTGAATGAAGCGGAGGATACATTGAGGACAGAGTTGAACATAGTAGTCATGATAGGGTTGAACTTTTAAAAACAACAAAGGAACATGAAGTGACAATTCAGTAGCTTCAAGACAATGCCAAGAGTAACATTGTAAGAGTAACCAGCATCAGTAAAGACACAGGAGATAATACTAATGACATAATTAAATTATTCACAGAAAGTAATAGCAGAAAATTTCCCAAATGTAAGAAAAGATATACAAATAAGTGAGGCACGGAAAATGTCAAACAGTCACAACCAACATAAATCTACACCCAGATATATAATAATTAAGATCCAAGACATACAGCATAAAAACCAAATACTGAAAGCTGTTAGAGAAAAGATACTACTCACCTATAAAGGAAAGCCTATTAGAATCACAGCAGAATTTTCAGCACATACCTTCACATTAAGAAGAGCTTGGAGTGAAGCATTTTAAGCCCTTTAAGAAAACAACTTTCAGCACAGACTAATGTATCCAGCAAAAATTTCATTCAGATTTAATGGAGAAACAAGACACTTCCAAGACAAAGTACAACTGAATCAATTCATGTTCATCAAACCAACCCTAGAAAGAATACTGAAAGACATGCAAGATATGGGTAAAAATGACCACAATCCCCAGAACAACAGAAAAAAACCACCAGGCCGGATAAGAAACTAAATAATGGAGAAAAAGCAGGAAACCAACAACAGGAGCACAATATAGCAAAGTCAAAGCAGTATATATTAGTAATACCCATAAAAGTAAATGGGCTCAATTCACCTATCAAAAGAAACAGGTTGACAGAATACATCAAGAAATAGGATCCCAGAGTATGTTGTATACAAGAAATACATCTGATTCAAAAAGAAACTGAGATTAAAAGTCAAAGCATGGAATAGAGTTTCCATGCACCAGGAACCCTGAAAAGAGCAGGGGTAGCTATTCTGTTTGCAGACAAAGTGAAGTTCAAACATATAATGATTAAAAGAGATAATGAAGGCCACTACAAACTTTTACATGGATAACTACAAGAAGAAGAACTAACAATTATAAATATATATATATGCACCAAATACAGGAGGACCCAATTATGTTAGACAAATACTAATGGACATGAAAAGCTAACACACAAGAGCACAATTGTAATAGGAGACCTTAACACCCCACTGTCACAAAGAGATAGATCAACTTAGACAAAAAGTCAGCAAAGAAATAACATAACTGAATCATATCTGTGCACGAATAGACTTAGTGCATGTTTACATAGTATTCCACCCAACCATATCTGAACATATATTCTTCCCAGCTGCACATGGGACATTCTACAAAATACACCATATACTATCCTATAAAACATTTTTAAGTAAATGCAAATGGAGCAAAATTATCTCATGCATATTATGGGACCATAGGGCACTAAAATTGGAAATCAATGGCAAAAATCCCTGAAAAACCTGCACAAATATATGGAAATTAAATAACAATCCTGAACAACCAGTGGGTTACAGATGAAATTAAACAAGAAATAAAACAATGTCTATAATACAATGAAAATGGAGAAACAACATACCATAACCTATGGGACACAATGAAAGCAGTCCTAAGTGGGAAATATATAGTAATAAGTAGTCACATCAAGAAAATGGAATGAACACAAATAAATAACCTAAGGCTATATCTCAATCTTCTAGAAAAGGAAGAGCAAGTCAAACCCAAAATTCATAGAATAGTGAAAATTATAAAGATTAGATCAGAAATTAATGAAATTGAAACCAAAAAATTACAAAGAATTAATGAATCAAAGAGCTGTTTTTTTTAGAAAATAAAATTGATAAACCTCTAGCCAAGCTTATCAAGAAAAAAAATCCACACAATATGGACTGAAAAGAGAGAAATTACTGTAGATCCCACGGAAATTCAAAACATCATGAACACCTACCTTGAAAATCTCTACTCACATAGGGTGCAAAATAGAGGAAATAGATTTGTAGAAATATGAACTATCAATGATCAATCAAAAAGATATAACAATTTTGAGTAACCAAATATCGGCTACATTAATCAAAAATGTGATAAAACTTACCAACAATAAAAGCCCATATCCCTCTGGATTCAGGGCTGAATTCCCTAAGAAATTCAGAGATCTGACTGTAACACTCCTTAAATTCTTCAATGAAATTGAAAGACAACAAATCCTCCCTAACTCATTCTTAGAAGCCAGTGTCATTCTCATTCCAAAGCCAGAGAGAGATCAAACTAAATAGCAGAACTATAGACTAATCTCACTAATGAACAATGATGCAAAGATTCTCGATACAATATAGGCAAATAGAATGCAACAAATCATCAAGAAGGTTATACAACATAATCAAGTAGGATTTATTCCAGGAATGCAGGGATGGTTCAACATGCACAAATCAATGAATGTGATACACCACATCATCAGAGCCAAAAATAAAAATAGCCTGATCATTGCAATGCAGGCATAAAAAGCTTTTGATAACATACAACATCTGTTCACGATAAAAACCCTACAGTAACTCAGAATATACACTATGTACCTCAAAGTCTAAAGACCATTTATTGCAAACCTACAGACAATGGTATTCTAAATAGACAAAAACTGAAAGCCTTCACACTAAAATCAGGAACAAGACACTGATGTCCACTGTCACCTCTTCTAGTCAATATAGTTCTGGAAATATTAGCCAGAGAAGTCAGACAGGAGGGAGAAATAAAAGGAATAAAAATAGGGAAAGAAGTTAAATTATCATTATTTGCTAACAACATGATACGCTACATAGAAGACCCCAAAATCTCAATTGAAACACTACTAGAGGAAACAAACAAATTCAGCAGCATAGCTGGATAGAAAGTCAACACTCACAAATTAATAACATCCCTGTACACACACACACACACACACACACACAAAAAAAAAACTCCATGAGAGAAAAGTTATGAAAATATCAGCTTTCACAATAGCTTCTAAAAAATGAAATACCTAGGAATCAACCTAACTAAAAATGTAAAGCACCTGTATGCTGAAAATTATACTACTCTGAAAATGGAGATTCAAGAGGATATTGGAAAATGGAAGGATATTTCTTGCTCTTGGTTAGGAAGAGCCAATATTGTGAAAATGGCCATACTTCCAAAACTGTTATACAGATTCAATGCAATCCCAATCAAAATATCATTAACACACCTTCATATCTAGAGAAAGTAATTCTGAAATTCATCTGGTAACCAAAGAAATCTGGAATAACAAAAGCATTTCTGGGAAACAACAGAGAGACAAGACTTATCTCAATTCTTGACTTGAAACTATACTACAAAGCCAGAATAACAGAATCAGCATGGTACTGGCAAAGAAATAGACCTGAGGATCAATGGAACAGATTAGAAGATGCAAACACTACTACAAAGACACAGGGCCACCTTAAGTTTGTCAAAGGGGCTAAATATGTTCACTGGAAAAACCTCTTTAATAAATGGTGTTAGAAAAATTGACATTACATGCTAAAGACTGAAACTAGACCCATACCTATCACCATACACTAAACTAAAGTCAAAGTGTTTCAAGGATCTTAATACTAAAAAAGAAACAAAAATCTACTGGAGGACATGGTAGATAGAAATCTTGGAGACATAGGAGTAGGCAGAGAATTCATTAATAAAACACAATCACAAAGAAAATACTTCAAAGAATCAACAACTGGGATCTCATATTACTGAAAAGTTTTTAGTCTTAAATAGAAATCAAATAAAGTGAAAAAACCCCACAGAGTCAGAAAGAATCTGGATAGATGACAAAGGAATTGTATGCAGAACATATAAAGAATTGAAAAATATCAAGCCCACAAATTCAAAGACCCTTTCCAAAAATGGGCATCAGAGGTAAGTAGACAGTTCTCAGATGAAGATATACAAGTGGCAAATAAATGCATGAAGAAATGTTCACCATCATTGGTCATTTGATAAATGCAAATGAAGACAGCACTGAGATTTCATCTTACTTGGGAAAGAATGACTGACATCAAGAAATCAACTGAAACAAATTTTGGCAGCATGAAGGGAAAAAGGAACACTTGTCCACTGTTGGTGGGAATGTAGACTGATAAAAGCACTGTGCAAATTAGTGTGGAAATTCCTCAAAATCTAAGATTGGATGTTCCATTCAATCCAGCTATTGCCCTTCTGGGTATTTTCCCAGAAAATTTGAAAAAAATTATTTCACAGTGATAATGTGCAACACAGTTGTGATAGCTAAATCTTGGAAACAACCAAAATGCCATCAACAACAAGTCGATGAAAAAATTGTATTTTTTCACAGTGGAATACCACTCAGCTATAGAAAAGATTGAGGCCTTTATAAGTAAATGAAACTAACTTGAGAATATCCTCTCTCATTGACTCTCTAGTGTAAAAAATAATAAAACTGACAAAGAATTGGGATCCAAAAAATTATAGTATATATTGTAAAAGTGAAAGCAAAGAAACATGCTCTAAATGATATAATCATACGAATAGTGTGTAAAATAGATGACCATATTGCTAAATTTCTGTTAGATCACTGAACAGAAGGGTTTGCACATCAACGATTCAGTATTTAGCTACTTTTTATGCTTTGATTTGTAACTTTAACAACTGTTTTTAAGATGACAATATGTAATGTATCAACTAGTAATTTTAGGAGTTAAGTTTTTTGAATTCTATATTTTACACTTTTTTGCTTTTTTGTATTTTGTTTTCTTTTAATTTTATTTTGTATCTTTAAATTAAAAATTTTTAAAAGATAAAACAAAATGAAATGGATGTGGAGTTTTGTGTCCTTAATGCTTTGCATCAAGACCTGCTCATGCAGTGGTGGGAATACTTGGGGTCCACCTGGCTCTGGGTGGCCATAAGCTGCATTGTGGCATGACTTGTGGTATTATTCTTTACATTTATTGTTGTCATGGTCTTTGTGTGCATGAATCCACCCTATAGGTCACTTACAATAATCACACTTTCCCTGACCTTTGAGGTGGTGGAATGTGGGAAACCACTGCACACTGCTTCAACACCAAAAGGTATGAGGACCTATGGGATCTGTCCCAACCAATTAGCATGGACATAGTTATATAAGCATGAGTTATATAAGTATAGTTATGTAAGCATCAGTTAACATAGACTGCCATGGATGTGCTCAGGCTTTTGACACTATGCAAGAATGTAATGCTTGATGATGACTGATATATACAGGCTGGATAATAAAGATGCTTGCGTACTGCTGTTGCTAATGTTGGCTCCATGTGGTTTCTTCTCTCTGGGGATCTTACCCACTAAAATACCAAATCACCTTCCCTAACTCTGAGAAAATTTCGTGCTGTAGACACAGGGCATTTTAATGCCCCACAAAACTAAAGTATCTGTGCCTTGTTCCAAGCCATGCATCATATCCTAAAGCCAAAATCTCTGTTGGGGTACAGTTTTAGAAAGGACAACAAGTTATATACCTGTACCATGGTGACCACTTCCTAAGCTCTGTGATGGACCTTTCCCCCACTTCCATTCCTCTTCTGTACCCCACAGGGCATGAAAGGTCTCAAATGTTCTGACCTGGACCTGGAATGCAGCTCCCCAAGCAGCAGACATGTAGTTCTTGAAGAGACTGCCCGGATCATGGTCTGAAGTGAGTCAGTCCCAAGCTGGAGGCTGAGGACAATAGTGTCTGTTGGCCCCACTCTCACACAGTGGAGCTACTTACCAGCATATCTTAGCCTCCCTTGATTCCTGAACCCATGGGGACTCACTTTTCCTATGTGTCATGATGTGTTAAAACCAGGCACAGCACTAATGCATGGCAGGGGGATCCCTTCCCCAGCACAAACCCTGCTGAAGGTGACTCCTGCCAAGTACTCTTCAAGCCATCTGTTCTTAACATGTGGCATCATGTTGTAGCTGAGTGCCATGAGGGAGAGCACACAACAAGGGCAGGAGCAGGCGATATGGTTCCCATAGATTTGGGCAGCCCTTCTCTGATGTGTGTGGACCCCAGTGTCTTTCAAATATTGGGATGGCCCTTTTGAATGAGCTATGGAGATCCATGCCTGGGGGTGTTGGGTCAGGGTGGCATTTGGACACTGGCTGTGTCAGGTAGCCACGTTGAACAACACAGAGTGTGTACCACTACCACATGCCCAGGACATCCTATCACACTGTCTTTTTCATTCCCCTACAAACCTTTGTCTACACAGGGCACACATTGTCCACTCCAATCTTTCCTGGACCTTTGAATGGAATCACAGGAGGAGGCAGTGTATGTGTAGCTGCCCAAAGTCAAGTGTCACTGTTGTCTGCTGTCACCCAAAATGTATGGTGGGTGGAGGCTGGGGATTTAGCTCAGTGGCATAAGCACCTGCCTTGCAACTGTGCAGTTGTGAGTTCAATACCTCATACCGATAAACAAATGAAAAAGAAAAGACAAAAAAAAAAGGTATGGTAGGTAACAAAATCAGGTGTCCCTCAATGAGTAACTCAGGGCCTTTTTCTACTGTTATTCCATCTTTCATTCCCGCATTCCGCAGGTACCCCTCCCTCCTCCTTGCTATATTCCATTCTCCTCATAAGAGTACAAAGCTGGGCCTGTGCTATCCCTGGCTGGCCTAGGGGCTGCTTTGTGCCATCCCATTCTGTTTGAGAACCCTGTTCCCACAAGTATGGCTGATTGGTTATCACCTAGGACAAGCTGGGTCCAACCTGTGTTGCACTTGGTCCAGGGCTTAGGACTGAAGAGCCCCTAATTTTAGCTCCCAGCTCTAGAAGTTCTCCTTAGAACATGGTGCTCAGAATTGAGGTCTCAAGGTCAGTCTGGAAATCCCTATCTGTAGATCATCTAAGGAGCTGGCTTAATCTGTGGGTTACCATGTGATTCATGAATATCTGGATATGTGGGGAGACAAATGCAGATGATTCTGTCTGGCACATTCCAAGCAGAAACAGTAACTCTGAAATGGCTCCTGTGGAATGGGCAGAATTGGATCTTCCTAGGGAACAAACGCTATGTGCACCACACATTGAAGCAGTGCCCTGAGATCTGGACCACACATTGGAAGGAATGGAAATAAGGATGCCCCAGCCCAACTGTGTCTGATGGTTAATTCTTCCCAACTCATCCATCTCTGTTATCATCCATCTATGTTCTGTCCCAAACCAAATGACTGTGTTATAAATCCTGGCAGCTTCATCACCCTGTTATTTGTATGTCTCTGGGTCCTTCAAGAGTGGAGAGTACTTGGAAAGGAGTTGGCTCAAGGCTCACCTGTGCATAATATGCCTCTGTATCTGTGACTGACCCTCAGGTAAGATGGTCATGGCCACTGTCATCTCTTTTTTGTCTGGTCAGCTAGTTGCCAGGCACTACTGTGTCCTCACTTTCCTGCCTATTGGCTCCAGAGGCAAACACCTAGGTTTCTGGTCCTGGTGTTGGTGAGGCTTTAGCCTAGTGTGGTGGGGTGGGGCAGGATTCTGTGTAATCAGCAATGGGGTAGCTGAGTTTTGAGTGGCCACAGAGTGGGGCAAGAACCTAATATATTTCCTCCCCCACCACATTGATGTGGGGCCTTTGTGTATAAAGCAGGGTTCATTCCAGTTAGCTGTCACTTTTTACTACATCTTTCTATTTCAAGACCATTTACTGGAAATCTGTGTGTATGTGACACAGTATGTCACATATAAAACTATGTTGAAGGTCCTGCTGAGCATCTCCACCCAGACTTCTGGGCAGCAGCTCAGCCTTTGAAATGTAGTGAGAGAGCAGGGGAGGAAGGTGGAGGAAGACAAGAGTCTTTCTCCAAGCAGCGGTTACAGAGGGGCCAGGGCACCTCCAGATGTCACTGTTACACCCACTTCTGAGCCTGTATGCTGAGGCCAGAGAGGAGACAGCAGTTTTGATCACTTTGATAGAAATCAGGGGCTAAGCAGAGTTACAAATACAGGACTTGGGAGCCAGACTGAGTGTTCCTGCAGGAGATCTGCCTGTGTTTGGTTTTCACCTTCTGTCCATGACTCAGTCATCACCAGCTATTGGCAGTGTGAGTTTCATTGTCTCCCCAAGTGTGATCTGCATCTGAGGAGTTCTGGTACCCAGCACACAGTGAGTCCTTTATGTGTCTCTGTTAGGTTGTGCATAGAGAAAAGTATAAATGTGCATGTTCCTATGATAGGAAGATGAGCCCCAGAAATTCCATTAGGAAGGACATAGATTGAGGACAACTGATGCTTTGCTCTACAGATTTGCTTTTGCACAAAGGAACCATTGCTGGCCAAGGAGAGCTTATGTTTCCTGTGTGAGATTTTTCATCAATAGCTCTTTTTTTCCCCACATGTCAGAAGTGGATTTTCTTGCTTTGTGTTTTGTTTACAGATTACTGTACATTTTTTCTTACTACCTATTTACAGTGTATACTGATTATGTTGGTGTTAGGACCAGGGCACATGGGATGTATAGAATGAATATGAGGCCCTATCTTTTGCACAGTGGTACAATCCAATCACCAGTGATTGCTCTTGAAGTTTTGTGCATTGAGCATACAGTTCAGGGCCAAGACATTGCCAGCATAAGGATCTGCTTTGTCTTGATTGTCCTTTCTTTATGACAGTAGGTAATGATGCAATAATTGGGAGCTTAGTACAACCCTAACCCTAAGTCTAACCTACCCCTAAACATAACTCTAACCAAAGATAGTCACTACCAACATCCCTGGCCAAAGAAAAAATTATGGCATTGATGTGGGAAATGTAATATAGTTTAAGTATGAGGACATACAATCAGTGGTGGCTGGGATGGGGCAAGAAGGGAAAGAAAACAAAACACCATTGTGTAAAAATTGGAAGAATATATTCTGGAAGTGGACTTGGGGAAATTTGCTCAACATTGAGAATGCACTGAATGCCAGCAAGCTGATTATTTTAAACAACCCTAAAATCTTAAATTTTACCTATATTTGTTCTATCACTAACATATCTCTGGTAAATAAGTTTAGCTGTGAAAACAATAGTAAGTAAATCTGGAAGAGAGGGGAATGGCAGGTGTGGGTCAAGAGCTTTCCACAGTTAGAGCTCGAGATATGACTCCTGAGGGGAGCCACCAGGAGGCTCAGAACTTCAGCTGCTGGACAAAGGAATCCAGGTACTGGCTCTTGCTCTGGGATCACAGCTGGTTAGGGAGCTGCAGGTAGAGCTGGCACAAGGTCTGCAGGTGCAACTTCTGCATGGGCTGAGCCTGGCCCTGTAGTTGCAGGAAATGAAAAAATTTCCAACTTTCCATGGACTTCGTGGGCAAAACCTTCCCACTGCCCGTCAGGCAGCCATGTGCACCAACACAGCCCCAGGAAAGCCTCCTGACTCATGCCCACACCGACTGCTGAGTGTGTTATACTCCTGGGTCACCCAGCATCTGGGCACTTTGCTGAGTTCCAAGGCCATCACCTCCCCACAACCCTACATCCTACACTCCAGAGATAGTTACCCTGTTGCTCAGTGTCTGGGGCTCCAGCTGGTCCAGGAGAAGCTCAGCCTGGGGATCCACATGGGCATATACTTCCAATGTGGCCTCAAGCACAGAAGAGCTGGGGCAGACAGGGAACCAGCAGAGTGAGAGACCTGGGCTTTCCTCCCAGAATGCCAGCACAACTCACTTGTAGAGAGGAGTTCATGGACCTCCTGCCCAGTTGATACAATGTCCAGCCCCATCCTCACCCACCCACAATTGGGCAGTGAGGGCCCAAGGAGGCCTTAGTGGCTGAAAGAAGTCTCAGTGGGAAGGAGACCTTGCTTAGTTTTATCATGCATCTACATTCTTCAGGGAATCCTGACACAGTATCTCCCTGCCCCTCCCCAGTGAAAGTCAGCTTGGAGAAGGTAGAGACTGGAATCTGCCCTGTCTTTGCACTCAAAGGCTCAGGGCTGCCATGCCATGAATATCTGAGAAGTGAGGGATCAATCAGTGTCTGTCCTGCGTCTCTGCAGTCTCTAGCTCAGGCAGTGATGCATTGCCCAGTTCTCTTTGCCTCTGTATCACTTCTTGTGCATGGTCTGTACCCACAACTAGGGAGGCCTGGAGACAGGAACAATGGCTTTGAGGTGAACAATATCTGTTCTGCTGCTAAGGGTTACTCTGTGGCCTCCCACAAACATCAAAACTCAAAAGGGCAGTGCTTACACTGGCTCTGCTTACAGAATCATGGTTAATACCCAGAAAAGTGTTTGCACACAGTGTGTCTTCATATACGATTGTGGGTTGGTTACACCTATCTGCTCTTCCTATCTGTCTGACAGGTTGGTAACACCTATCTGCTCTTCCTATCTGTCTGAGAGCCATGGACAATTTGCTATTCTCAAGATTTCCTATCACAGAGTGACTCTCTTATCTCCTTTCTGATGAACAGAACTGCATTCACCAAGTGTTGGTCACTGGGTGGGATGAAAGATCATCCATCAGAAATCACAACCTCTACAGCAGGTCTTCATGGGGCCAAGGCCACAGGTAACTTGCTTGGCCTGGAGGCCCCATTTCATCCTCAGTGACCCTAAGCTCTCAATCCACTGATTCCCGACCTTTTTGGTACTGTAAACTAGGGTTGAGTAAGTCCCTTGTATGGGGCCAGGACCTGAATCCACAGGTGACAAATTCCCACTGGGCTGCTTAGGTAAGAACTCCCCTGCTTAGCTTTGGTGCCTATAGGGTAGAGAGTTTAGCCCTGGAGAAATCCAAGGAGGAGATGCTGTGCCTGGGGTATCTATCCAGAAGGCCAGCTCCTTAGGCTTCTTCAGGCTGTGAGGCCCATCTGCCTGCACTGTGATTTTTGTACAGACCTCTACCAGTCTCTCTGCTGCCTGACTTCTGAGACTGAGTAGACATGGAATTGGTGTCCTGCACATGGCTTCTCGGGAGGTTTTGGGGCTGAGGCAAAGCCCACACTCCAATTAGTCCGCAGAGGCTAGTGGTAATGGGCTCACAGGAGGGCCCCTGCAGAAACGGGATTCTCTTATTAAAACTTACATTTAACAAGGGAAACTTAGAAATACTAGCATGCTCAGATCACCTCAATAGAGAGGTTGAATAGAAGTCTATGTATGAACAAAACCTATGAGTCATAAGACAGCCCACCCATTTTAGGGATGAGAAAAAGAGGCTCATTCTGGATTCCAGGTGCATTAATGAGGCACCTCAGAATGTTCCCAAGATTCTGATGAAAACTCCCCAGGAAGGAATTAAGTTCCTCTTCTATAGCCATGGAAGGATGAGCCACTGTGCTCACTGTTCTCTTGTGCTCATTTAGCCCAGAGGCTCCTGCAAAAGGACCTGCAGTGAATGAAAAAATCCCATGAGACAAGTGCCAGAGAATTGGACAGAGAGGACTGACATTTGAGGTGAGCACACATCTGGTAAGGTGATGCTGTGTAAGAGCTGGGGACAGTGGAGGAAGACACCTTGCTAATGGTCCTTGGACACTAGGCCCAGTACAGAAAATGAGGTACAATGGCAGAATTCATTCATGACAAGAAATGAAAGGATTTTGTGTCTGTTCCCTTTCTCCTCTTCCATCAATATGCGTACAGTGACCTTGCCTGTGACAAGGTAGAGGCTTAGTAGAGAGGATATGGTAGTTGAGAACTTGCAGTCCAGATTCCTTTGGAGCAAGACCATGGGCCCAGTGTTTGACAAGCCCTGGATAGAGGTGTTGGAAGGGTTAATCAGACCCAAAGTTCCTCTTAGTCGTGAGTGGGCCTCCATACATTCCCTTCTGCTCACATACTCTGCACTGGAGCCAATACCTCCTGTTATTGTGGGTTCCATCTCTGGAGCAGGGATGTGGCACACAGGGCCCAGGGTCCACCTCCATGCCAATGTCCTGTGTGCAGCATGGTTGGGGCAGTGCCCAGCAGCCAACAGGAAGCCTGAGACTCTGAGGCATCACAGGTTTCACTTTGTGAACCCAGATAACCTTATGTTCCGCAAAGACTAACAGCTCTTTCCAAGACTTCTACCCAGGGGGACAGGAGATGACTCTGGAGGCTCTGGATAAGCATGATGCTGCCCTTCTCCTCCTGCCAGCCCTGTTCTGGGTAGGAACATGACAGGAGCACAGACTCACACTTCCCAACACCTGCCCCTGCCCCAGAGCATCTGCCCTCACTGCCTGTCCTCAGAGCACTTACACTGATGATTTAGGATGTGAATTGTTTAGGAGAACTCACAGAGGTGGCCAGCCCTTAATGTGCTGTCCTCTAGTTGGTGTCTCTGAGTGGCTGGTGGCTGAGCCTAGGGATACCTGTACTGGGCTCCCTCTTGTTTCTGGTGTCTTGGGAGTTGGGGCTCTTGGGCCCTGCCCTGTGCTGCCCTTGATTTTAGGCAGCTCCTTGTGAGCTTCCTGAAACATCTTGGCCCAGTGAACCATTCTTTCACTCATTTGCATGTGGTTTTCCCATGCAGGGTCAAGAGGCTGGGGCTTCAAAGCCTCAGAAAGCAGCACAGCATATTCACTGGTTACTCTCATGAGCCAAGTGCTGGTGAAGGTCAACTGCCACCAGACAAAGTTGCCTGGTGACAAGAACCTTCAAAATTCTGTTTAGACCTGTTGCCAAGGAAGTTGTGTCATGTGCTGGGGTCCATAGCTGGGCTGCCCCCTCTGATGCCTCCTTTCTTTTTACTGTGGAACAAATTTGTGTTCCTTAGAAATTGCAAGTGAAAAACTAGAAAACAGAATGTGGTTTTATACTTTTCTTCACTTTGAAATATTTCATACAACAAACACGTGGATGCTTCAGAAGTGGCAGGCTGGGAACTAAGTGCACATTTCCATCCAAAAAGTTTTTTTCATTGAGAATTAGGCTTCACTTAGAGATCTGTCAAATTTTAGGATGAGTTTCTTTCCTTGGCTTATGTTAGTTTCATTTCAAATCCATTAGGGATTATGGAGATGGTCCCATAATAATTTTCTTTGAAGTATGTGAATGTTTCATGTTATAACCTCCTCCTTCCAGGGGATGAGGATTCCTAAGAAGTTTTACTCTCATGGGCCTATGAGTGATTACTTATTCATCCTTAGATATTTAACTCAGCCACACACTGTAGCTCCATACTCTGACACCCTCTGGAGGGTAGAGCAGATGGAGATTGCAAGGGGAGGCTTTCCAAGGCCCTGGACATCATCACCCCCTGCTGAGGAAAGACACATGCACATCACTCCTGGGGAACGTGTCTCATAGCCACTGATATCACTTCCAGTCCTCCATTCCCAAACAGACCATGGGCTTTGTGTCCCTCCTGGGTAGTTTGCCTTTCCTAGAGGTGATGGCCCTGAGGCTGATCATGCAAAATGCCCTCCAGTTGATCTCCTTCAAGCAGTGTCTCCATCCTGGGCTCCCAGTGTGCTGCCACCACATTCCATTGGGGGGCTGAACAAAACCAGCTGTCATGTGTTCATGCACCCCTCACCTATCTGCCGATGTCCATTTCTTCTGTTTCTGGCTCAACCCTTGAAGGCAAGCTGCCACAGCCAATCTTATACATGTGCTTGAGTGGATGCAGTCTTTCATTTTAAAGAAAAACAACTTAAATGTGAAATTAATGGATTATATTACTAGTTTATGGCTAACTAGAAATTAATGGATTATATTACTAGTTTATGGCTAACTAGAAATTCTTAAAGTATCTTTGGAAGCAGTTGTTTAAAGCAGAGTTAGGTGGTTCCTTTTCGTTTTGTTTTATTATGGTATACTGTGCTATGCTATATTGTGTTACATTATGTTATATGTTGCTGAGGATTTTGAAACTGTATTTTCTGTGGTTTCTGATTTGATTTTGTATATTCAATCTGAGAAAATATAAGAATATCACATAACTCTGAGTAAGTTTTTTGGAGAAAATTTAAAAAGGAAAACACAGTCTGTGATGTTGGTACACACCTGTCATTTCAGTTTTCAGAGGTTGAGGCAGGGGGTTGTTGTAATTTTGAGGTCGTCTGGGGCTAAAAGGGAAGATCAAGGCCAGCTTCAACTGTATAGCAGAACCCAATCTCAAAAAAAGAATTAAAGAGTAAAATAAAGAAAGAAAAGAAGAAAAAAATTAAAAAGTTTAAAAATACAAAGTCAAATATCACCTGTGAATTCAGAATAAAAACATATGTGAGTTTTTCTTGCAAATGTACTTTACTCAGCACACCTAGCCTAAGGTTTACCATCATGTAGACATTGATGTGCTGCCAGGATTGCATTGTTTCAATTTTTTGAATATTTTACAGAGATGACTGCAGGTATGCTACTGAATATACTTTCTTAGGATTTGTGTAGCTCTGTGTGAAGAGAATGTGATCATTGCTTTTTTTCCTCTCCTAAATTTATATTTAGAATCAGAAGTTGATCAAGGGATTACTATTTTTTTGAAATAATAATAAGGACCATATAAAAGATACTCTTTTAAGTCTGAAGAGACCAAGAAAGCTCGTTCCATCTGCTGCTTCCCCTGCCCTTCTCCCTTCAAATCCAACTAGGTTAAGTTTTAACTTCCTAAAGGCCATAAAACAAAGGCCTGAGGTAATAGCTCCTGACATCCTGAGTCTTCCCTATCTGGTAGCCCCATCACAAATTGTGTTAATTGCATCAGATTGTATTAGATTGTACATTCTTCACAAAAATAGCTTCATTTATATCATAGTAATACCTGCAACTTGGTATTATATCACAGTAATACCTGTAACTGTAAATGTGTGTCTTCCTTTTTCTCTGGGTAAAAGATTGATATGTTAATCAATGCTCTCTTCTGTAAAGAATTGTAAAATCTTACCCAATTGATATGCTAACCATTGTTGCCCTCTACAAATAGAATAGTTGTGTTGCTAAAGTAAGGTAGTTAAGGTTGTTAATTGCTGTTAGACTTTTCTATTCAGGAGATATTAGGAACAGCTACCCACCCCCAGCTAAGAACAGAACTGAGTCCCATGACCCGGTTGACTCAGTTCTAACTCAGCTCTGTGAGAGGCCCATAAGAAAACATCTGCAACCGTGGCTGGTTAATGTCCGGAAACTCAGAGATAAAGTCTACTGACTATGCTAATCAAAATTGGGAAGTATGTCAGAACCAAGCCACACAGGAGCTAGGTGACCTAAAAATAAGCTGTGCAAAACAAGACAGTTAATCAACTCTGACCCACTGGTCGCCCCTCATGATCTGACCAATCACAAATGGACAAATCACCAACTGTTCTGCTCTAACTGCTATGATTGGCTTCTGTAACAACGCTTGCTTTGCGGTTTTCATCCTTAAAAACACCAGCCTTGCCTCAACTCGGGGTTCTCTGTTTCCACCTGTTTGGAGGACCCCGTGTACACGGAATAATAAAAACCCCTTTGTTTTTACATGAGAGCGAGGCCCTTGGAGTCTTCCTTGCGACACCAGTCTAACAAGTCTATGGAAAATGAAAATAATTGTAGAATAAGAGTGGTTAATGTACCTTGCACAGTGATTTCTAGGATTACTTAATGATCAATAATTTCATACATTTGTAAAATTTTGTTTTTAAACATTTTAAGACATAGTCTCAGCAGTTTTCTGAGTTTCCCATGCTAGGTTTAAACCCATCATCATCCTTCATCACACTGTCAGAGGGCTGGGATTACAGGTGTACATTATTCTGAGTTGGCAATTGGCAAACAATGTTGCATACTCATGGAATAAAATATTTGACTTTGATCTTTAGACTTTGTAGAAAGAATCCATCTAGTTAAGCTACCTACCACCTTCCTAATCTGCAGTTTCTTTCACAATGAGTAGGACTGAAAATCCAATTAACAATATTGGTAGTCACTGTTTTTTAACTGTAACTGTGGTCAGCATGCACTTCAGAAGATCACTCCAAATGCCTTCTGCTGGGGGACTGAGGCTTGATATCCCCAAATCACTTTGTCTTTTTCTCTGATCACTCATGGAAATTGATGATTGGGGTCAAATCCCAAGAAAGATGTGAAGGTTAAAGCAACTTGGGGCGCACTGCCCTCCAGACGGCCAGTCCAGGATAAAACATTGTTGCCTTCCCTTCTACTTTCCAAGGTTTTGTTTTGGGTATGGTTTAGGTTTTCCATTCAGTTTCTAGAGATTGAATACAGAGCTTTTGCATTTAGCTCCATTACATTCCACTTTTAAAAGTCTTCCTTTTGGACTTTTTTGTTTTTATCGGTACCAGGGATCGAACTCATGACTGCCTGCTTGCAAGACAAGCGCTTATGCTGCTGAGCTAAATCCCAGCCCCAGAGTCTTCCTTTTTTGAGGAATTTCTCAATAAGTTGCTAAGTTGGTGAATCTATCCTTGAATTTATGATGTTCCTGCCTCAGCCTTCCAGAGTGATAGCATTGCAAGACACACCACCAGACGTGGTTTCGTCCTGGTGTTATTAAAAACTCACTGGCTGAGCAAGGAATGGGTGAAAATACCTGCAATGTCAGGCTCCTGAGGCAGCAGGATTACTGAGAGTTCCAGACAAGCCTGCAGCACACTCTGATTTCAGCTTAGGACAGATCAACAGAGGGAGAACCTGAAAAGAAAAAGAAACGGAAAATATAGGAAAGGACAGGAATGGAATGAAGAAACAAATCCAAATTCCTGCTGACTCTATGAGTTGGCTTGTCTCTGGGCTAGTCATTTTCATCTGTGATCCTATTCTTTCAGTATAAGATGCTTTTGACTGCTGTCACTTTATATTTGGAAACCAGGTATTTTGTGCTTCTATGTTTAATGTTCTTTACATGGCTAGAGGATGACACTCTGTACTTCCTTGTGAAGTTTCATATTGTTTTTTCGATTTCTAGGAAAATATCAGTGGTATTTTGACAGGAATGCTTTGAAAGGGCTGGTTGATCTGGGTAGCATGTGCATTATAACAACATGAATTCTTCCCATCCGCCATCATGATATGTGTTTTCTTCTGTTAGTGCTATTGTACTGCTTGCATCAATTTCTACAAATTTTAAAGAACATGTGAGTTTGGTTAAATTTTTCCTAAGCGTTCTTTTTGATGAATTGTAGTCTTTGTATTTGAGGTTGCAGTTTGTTTGAAGCAATAGATATGAATTGTTTAGGACATGTGGATCTTGTACCCTGCACCTTATGTGAATTTTGAATTTGTTCTAAAGGTTTTCAGTGGAGATATAAAATGAAAGGTTGTGTCCTTAGGAAACAGAAACAGTGCTTAATTCTTCCTTTCTGATTTGGAAGCCTTCATTTCTTATTATTGAGTAAATTCTAGGGCTAGAACTTGGAGTACTGTGTTGAAAGTTGCTGCAAGCCTTGTCTGGTTCCTGACCTGAGAAGAAAATCTTGCAGCTTGTCAGCCTCTCAGCGCGATGTCAGGATGGGCTTCTCATGTATGATCTTTGCTGTGCTGAGGTCCATTCTTTCTATACATGGTATGTGAGTAGTTCTTACCATGACAAAATGGTGAACTTTGGAATTTCTCAAAGCTATTTTTCCCAATCTATTGAAGGGTTAGCTCGGTCTCATTCTGTGAAAGTGGCAAGTGATGCTCAATGATTTTTATAGTGGGATGGTAGTTGCATCACTGAGATTGAGCCGAGACTTGATCATGGTGCTTAAATTTTGCATGTGCTTGAAAATTTAGCTAACAAGCATTTAGCTGAATAATCTTGCTTATGTTCATTAGGAATATTGGTCAGTAGGGTGTTTTCATTGTTTTTTACTTTATTTTTCAATACATTATTGTCTGGCTTCACTCTCAGGGTGACTTTGTCATCTAAAAGAAGTTGGTGTTGGTTCTTTCCCTTCAGTTTCAAGCGAGAATCCAAAAGTGATTGCCATTTATTCTTTATTATACACTTGAAAAAATTCACTGAGTCATTTATCTTATCATGGGTTTTGTTGCTGTTATTAATGAGTTTTGATTGTTGACACATTGCCTATATTCATTTGTGCTCTATTCATCAGTGTGTTTGTTCCTGATGGATGTTGGTCAGTGACACCAAAGGAGACCACATTGCCATTAAGGGTCACATCTCATTTTACTTAGGGATGCAGCCATTTACTTTTGTATCTTCCAACTAATCTTACAGTATATATTTTTGGCAGTAACTCCTTTCAGTTACTTAGACTATTAATGCAAAATGTTCTTGTTGGGTGGTTGCTGCTGAAGGAAACTTGAGCTGATCAGGTGCCTGTCTCTTATTTCAGGCTTCACAAAATGACCTGCCTGCAGTGTCCCCACCTCCTAACCTGCCCTGTGTAAACACCTGTCCTGCTCCACAGCTGTGGTGCATCCACATGTGGAAGTTGAGATCTGCAACTGGATGGAAGACATTCAGTCAGTATTGGCTGTGTAACAGACTGACCTTTTCATATAGTGCTTCCCTGAGTGAGACAGGGGGCCTCAGGCCTACAGGGAGGAGTTCTGGTAGCAGGGTCATTCCAGCCCTCTTCTGTCCACTGTGAAGCATATGCTGCTTTGTTGAGAATCTGACTTGTGGATCAAGAAGCCTGGACCTCAGGATTTCTTGCCCCTGGTACCAAGGTGTCCTCTACCACTGTCTTGCCCATTTTCCCCTGACATAAGATCTCCACAAAGTTCTGAGCACCCCTGGACTTCCTCTTTCACTCTCCAACTCAATGTGGAGACTTCAGGTTTGAAATCTGTGACTATGACAGTCAACATCTATACATTTAACCTGGAAAATGTACTGCTAAGTCTTCACTATAAAAAGTGAGATGGAAAGACACCCGTATTCTTTTTTACTCAGTTAAGGTGTGAAAAATTAGAAACCATGAAAGTAGCACACAGCAAAACTGCAGAGTGAATTATAAACTTACAGGCACAGAAAATGCTGAAAGAAGGCCATGTTCCTGGCCATGTCCCCAGTCTTACTTGAGAAGACAGAAAGCTTATGGCTTGGTCCTCTCTCCATCCAGCAGTGAAGAGACACAGGCCCTCACAGCAGGCAATGACAGGAGACAGGAGCTGATGGATGGCAGACCACTCATGCTAATGGCCCTGATAGGTACATTGTGATCCCCTCTCACACTGCTGAGCCCTGGCTCTCTTCCTACCCAAACTTGTACTCTGTGCTGCCTCCCTGCCACACACAAACCTTGGGAAGAGGTGGCGTCTCTCTTTGGTTTAAGTAAGTTGTCTCAGGTGACATTTTTTTCAACTAAGGGAAAATGCCATTTCCACCTTTAAATGGACCTTGCTCTTCTTCTCGCAACCTACTTCTGTCCTCTGAGCCTGCGAATGACAAGCCCATGGAGGACTCTGGTACTGGAGAACTATTTGTATGCCATTAATATATGCTCTCTTATTACAAATGACAGATTTAGAAAAAGAAAAGAAGAAAATCTTGGTATATTTATCTATGTCACCAGGTTTGTGTTAGTTCCCTGTGCCACTTCACCACCCAACAATGACATTGTATGATAAAGGAATTTGAGAGTAAAACCAAGAAGAGCATTCACATTTCCAGTCCTTTGCAGCTCCATTCATTAAGTGATGGGCAAGTCTCCCAGGCTCTGCCTCACTCTGCCTCTGTCCCTCTGGTTGGCTCATGCACATCTCTGTGTGTATGCACATTGATGGCAGAGATATTTCATTGTAAAAACTGAGATCTTCCATGCACAAATCCATCTTGCATCAATGGTAATTTCATGATCAGATCCCTTGGCCTCTTCCTCTGTGGGCCCAGAGATACTGAGCTCAGCTTCCCTGAAGCTTTCCCTGCTTTCTGTGGCCTACACTGGTGCCCTGCACACTCTACCTGCAGGGTAGGGAGGGTCCTAGTTCCTTCCTGTTCTAAAAGTGCTGTGAACAACTTAAAAGAAAGTTAAAATGTTATGCAGATTTTTCTTTCTTTTTTTTTTTGTGTTGTTGTGCAGCTCTCTGTGTGGGAGAAACCTCTATGCTTAGCTCAGAAAGGTCAAGGGACCCTGTGTAGAGCTCTGATGGGAGCTGAAGGAAATGGTTCTGTTTCCCCCACCCCATTTTCTCCCTACTGCTGTTCCCCACTTACCTTAAAACCTGAAGTCAAATGGAGACACAGCATCACTCAGTGACATGGCCCTGAATGTGTCTTCAGTGGGATACTGTGCATTTTGTACATTTGTTGACCATATGAGGAGATTCCCTTTTGCATTGCAAGTATTTGTCTCTTACCTCACAAAACAAATGGAAAAGCAATTCCAACCTCAAAGATGAATGTATTTAAGTTTTATTTATAAACTGGGATCTATTTGGTACTGTCCCCTTTATCAAAGAAAAATATCAGTTAGTCTCTTCCATTAATGCTTGGCCAAACAGAGCTGTGATGCACTGATGTGAAAACCTAGAGTACTAAATCACAGAGGCAGAAAGATAAGTGGTGGCTGGGGCTGGCAGGGAAGAGAGGGAAATGTGTCCAAATGGGAATGAAGTTATGGGAAATGTTCTGGAACTGGGCAAAACTGAAGATTGTTCATATTGAGAATGTGTGGATGCCACTGCACTGAGTATGCTAATTAAAGTGAATGACATCCTATCATTTGTTTAAAATTAATTTATACCATAATATTTAAAAGGAGTATAGAGGTAAGGGCAAGAAAATGGAAAAAATAGTGGAGGAAATGCGAAACTCAAGTTTTTAGTAGGAGCTGGCCTCAACGGAGTTGAGGACCTGCCACCTGCTGTGGAGACCCTGTTAGTCATACCTCTGAGCTGACAGATGCACTTCCTGGTGCTGGCTCTTCCCGTGGACCGAGAGATGGTAAGGCACTGGAGATGGATCAGGTGCAGACTCTGCAGCTGGTCCTTGAGCTTGGTGTGCAGCTGACCCTTCAACAGCAAAAGGGGAAATATCATCAATTCCCCATGTTCCTTGCAGTGCAAACAAATTTCCCAGTGCCTTTCAGAGACAGCTCTGTGCACAAATCCACTATCAGGAAGTTTCCCACATTGCATCCACCCACTGATTCCTGTGTGTCTCAGAGCTGCAGGGCAGTCCCTTAGCCTTGTCCTGCTCACATACCCACAGACCTTACCAGTCCTCTTCACCCTTGTTTCTGCCTCAGTGTGTTCACAATGCTCAAGCTCAGCAAGGTGAAGCTGCATTGGAGGATTCATGTGGGTTTGCAGCTGCTGCTTAGAGATAAGAAGCAGGGCTGTGGTTCTGGATGAGACAGGTGTGGGGAGCTGAGTGTGAGGTCTAGTCCTCAATCCCAAACTGCTTGCCCAAGGCAACCTGCTGAGTTGGACACCTGCCTGTTGCTCCAGATGTGGAGAGCCCAGTTCCACTCTATCTCCACCACCAGTGAATCATTCTTCGTCCAGACAGCCCTGGGAGACTGATAGATGACTCCATGGGAGAGTCTGTGTACACTGGTGTGACCATTTCTCCCTTCTTCAGGGAAGCTGGACACACTTCTGTCTAGTGCTCTCCAGTGGCATGTTGCCTTCATGGGGGATGGAAATCTGTCTGCTGTGGTACAGGGGTTGTCTTCCATAAGTATGTTAGAAGTGAGAGGACAGAGAGATGTGTCCTGTTTTACCTTTCCTCAGTCATTAGATTGCTCAGTGACTTGCCAACCAGTACTCTGTGCTTCCTCTGGACTCCTCTTTCACTGTTCTGCATCCATGCCTAGGGAATCCAAGAGGGGGTTTCATGTACTATAATGTCAGTGATACATGATCTGCCATACAGGATAGCCCCCACTAATGTGGAAGGTCAAGAGGGGAGTACATATATCTTTCCTGGTCATTGGATCGTGGTCAGTGCCTGGAAAGTGTCTGTGCATGGTGTAGCTCTATGTATATTCATGTACTCAGGGTACCAACTGGTTCTTGTCCTGATGTCTGAATGGGCCTGATGATTCTGCCAGACCCCAGAGAAACTGGCTGTGAATAATACATCCCAAAGCCCATAGAGCAACTCTCCAATCTCCTCTAAAATGAAGAGAGAATGTTTACTCAGTGTAGGGATTAGTGAGAGAGAAACCTTTCCCATGGAGAGAGCAGCTCAATGGAGAATAAACACAGCTACTTCAGCAGGCTTTCCATAGAGCCTTGGTTGGCGTCAGCAATTGCCTGGAAACCCCATTTTGTACCATAGGGTCCCTATAAGCTTGTCCATATGTACAATTCACTGTTCTGAGAATTGCCCTATTACTGGGTATAATTCTCAGTTCTCAGTGAAGTGAGGCTGAGAGATGTAAGCACACTTCAAAAACTCAGCTTTAGGTGGCTGAATCACACTGTGCAGCTGAGCAAACTTACTATCCCAGCATCAGTGCCTGTGGGGTGCAAATGTTGGCCCTTGAGGGACCTGGGAAGGAAGAGCTGTGGATAGGGCTGCTGTGCAGAAAGTCCTGTTCCAGGGGCTCCATCAGGCTGTGCAGCCTTTCTGCCTGTGCCACCCTCACTGTGCAGACCACCGCCAAGTTCTACACTGAGTGATTTGCTGTCTGTGATGAGACAGTAGGAAGCCTAGAGTTAGTGGCCCAGCCATGCCCCACCGTGAGTGCTGGAAGCTGCAGTGATGCTCAAAGGTTAAATTTCACAAGGAGCATTTAGAAATAATATCATTTTCAGATCAGTTTCTTAGCAAATAAGTCATAAACTCCCTACATGAAGAGTATCATCCCATGTGTCCTGTGACAACAACACATTCTAGAGATGAGAAAACAGGCTTGTCCTGGGTGTGGGAATGGGGACCTGTATGTGATGACTCACAGGGTACTTCCCTGTGGTGCTGCTGAAGAAATTTGGTCCAGTTTTCTTAGCCATGAAAGGTTGAGTGGCTGTATTCACTGTTTCCTGGTACAATGTCATTTAGCCTAGTGACCCCTAACCTCTGACCTGAGGGGCTGGATATTTACCCTGAGACATGGACAAAGTAGCAAGGGCCTAGGTTTTGATGAGTGCACCTCTTCTGATGTGATGATGTGTCAGAGCGGGGCACAGGGTAGAAGCACAGTCATGCCACTACCAAAAGGATAGCTGGGCCCAGGAGTTACAGCGAACTAAAACAGCGGAAGTAAATCATGACAGGAGGTGAAGTGACTTAGTGTCCATGTCTCTATTTTGATGCTCCCACTGATGTGTGGAGAGTGACCTGGCACTTGGCTGAATTACTGGCTGAGCAGAGAGGATGTGATAGTTGAAGACATAGACCCTAGTTTCCTTTGGAGGCAGTACCACCAGCCTGCTATTTACTATACACTGGAGGGAGGTTCTGAAGGTGTAATCTGATCCTGAACATCCCCTGTTCTCCTGTGGCTTCATTACAGAGTCCCCTCAGCTCACACTCTCTCCCTGCTGGCATCTGTTGTTACTGGGTGGCCCCACAGTGGTACTTCTATGTGTATTGCAGCCCTGCAGGGACCTGCTCCAGGCTGATGTCTGGGGCAGCACTGTTGGTGCAGTGCCTAGTAGTGTGCAAGAAGCTTCTGAGATCTCAGACAAGCAGAGAAGGGGGCCTTCAGGACTCCCACAAAGCCTCCCAGAGATGTGAATACAGCACAGAGACCTGGCAGCTTCTGGAAGCACAGGCTGCACATAGACCTGCAGGGTCAGCCCTGCACAGTGAGCTTGGAGGGGCCACACCCTGTCTCATAACCCTGCTCCCCCATGGTACAGATGGTAGGGACACCCAGACCCACTGAGCAGGTAGTCACTAAGAGGTGTTCGCTAGCATTTATGACCCAGGAAGCCCTCAAAGCCACCAGCCAGCCAGGCAGCAGACTAGGAGGTCTCACTTTGTCTCCTTTGGGATTGCCTAAGTGGGAAAGGATTTACTTTTCTAGTGACAGCACAGAAGCCACCAGGCATATGATGAACCAGGTCCTTTATTGCAGTTCCCCATGGCAGTCTTTCAGATAGCACCTGGGGCTTGCTGGTCTGGTGGGAAAGCCAGGCTGGGTCCTTCTGGAAGTGGATCTATCCACCTTCCCCTCCCCATCTAGAATTTATCCTTACATTGTGGTTCCCAAAACCCTGGACCAGCTCAGGCTCACTTATCAGCCCCCATGTGGCCTTCCTCAGAGCCCTAGTGTGATTCGCTCTACCTGGGATGCCTGGCCTCTACTCTGAATCAAAGCCTGAAACACCACCCTCTTTATTCCTGCTTCTTGCTGGTGACTCATGGCTACCTGAGTGGGCTCTTGGGCAGCAGACCTTCTTATGTATACAGGACGATTCTTGAGCTATTAAGCAGTGAGTACCTAGATTCTGGATTGAAGTCCCTGCTTTAGAGCCAAGTCAAAAGACTATACCATCTCTCACTGGCTATATATATATATATATATATATATATATATATATATATATATTGCACATATTATATTTTGTGTCTGAGTGTATCCCCAAAGCCTCATGTCACAGGAGCATGGTTTTTCCAGTAGTCACTGAAACTGAGTTTGTGATGGATTCATGATATAATTCTGAGATTAATTGTGTTTGTGGCACACCTGCCCTAGGGTTAGTCCCTGCTTATGTTGTAAGGGATGAAAGGAGACTTCCTCTCCCCTCCTCACCTGTTGTTTTTACTGTTTTCCACTGCCATGGTCTGTTGCCCTTTCCCATGTCCCACCCTGCCTTGAAGCCAGCAGGTAATGGACTGAAACCTCTCCAAACTGTGAACTAAATAAACCCTCCCCTTTTAAAATCTGGGTGTTTGTTATTTTGTCTCACCAGCAAGAGAAAAGTAACTAAGACAGCACATAAGAGGCCCAACCTGCTATATGGTCCCATGCTCTCAGCCTCAGGAATTCTTGCTCACATTGCTGAATTCAGCTGAGTGTAACCCATTTCCCATGTAGACCATGCATCTGATTCCCAAAGGAGCAGTGCTGGCCCTTTGTCAATAGAGACCTGCAATAGACCTTGTGTCTCACAGGCCACCTTTCAAGCCTTGTACTCTCTGATACCAGGCCTTTGACTTGTGAGATCATGGGAAACCTTGACTGACCAAACACCACACTGAAAAGATCCAGGCCCAGGGATGCTCAGCCCCAAAGAGTAAGCGTCTGTCAAAGTCAGACTCCTGATGTGCTTGGAGTTTATTATTAGTAGAAAAAGTCCATTCAGAGAGTGGGCTTCATGCTCCATGGGAGCTATGCAGAGCAACAAAGAACACCATGATGGCGGTCTGCAGCAAGGAGCTGGGCAGTGGCTTCTTTCCCACAAGGCCCTCTCTACACAGGAAGGAAGCCCCCCTCATCCTGGGTGCACAGAATAGAGAGTTGGGGTCAGTGACCCAGACACTGTGTGTGGTCCTCTCAACCATGCTCTCTATGGCTGCTCAAACCTGTGACCTAGCACCCACAATCCATGCTTGAGTCCATTTTGTGTGTTCCTCTAGCAAAAGTTTCTGAAGTCTGTGTTTCAAAAAAATAGTGGAAGCTGGACATGGTGGTGCACACCTGTAATCCCAGCACTCAAGAGGCTGCGTCAGGATTCTTGAAAGTTAGAGACCAACATAAGCTACACAGTGAGCTCAAGTCTAGTCTGAACTGCAAAGTGAAACCTTGTTTCAAAGACAAACCTAAACTAAACAAATGGTGGATTAGAACACTTCTGAGTGGACAACAAGATATTATAATGTGTGCATAGCTTTTTCCTGTTTAACCTCTCTCTCTCTCTCTCTCTCTCTCTCTCTCTCTCTCTCTCTCTCTCTCTCTCTGTCTCTCTCTCTCTCTTTTGAGTCTCCATATTTTTCAGCCTAGGTTTGAACTTCTGATGTTCCTGTCTCAGATTCCTACAGTATGGGAATTGCAGTTGTGCATAACTATGCCAGTTTCAAAGGGTGATTTTAACAAGCACTGTTTACTCTAAATGACTTACAAGTGTGTGCGTGCTGTTTTGTTTGGTTTAATGTACTCTCTCATTTTTTGTTTTTGTTTCTTTGGTAGCATGGATCAAACTAGCAACCTTGAATTTTCTAGGCAGGTGCTGAAGCTGCTGAGTGAAGTCCCCAGCCTAAAGCAATGAATTCTGTGGTTCTCATCACCTTGAGGATGTCATCTGAAATAAGTAGACAATTTAAAGGGGTGTTTGCAATTCCTAGTAGTATTTTCCTTAACCCTCACCTTCCCAAACAATGAATGCTTAACCCTATCCCCTAAGGTTGGAGGTTTTTCTTGACTGAATTTTCCATTGAGGCAACATCATTCTCTTTGGTCATTGTTACCAAGTGCCTGCAAGGACTGTCATATGTCAGACACAGTGAACAAACCCAAATGCCCTGTGCCCTGATCCATGGCATTGATGACTAACTGAAGCCCAAATCCCTGGTGAGTACACCTTTTGAGAGGAGACTGAGTTTCATTCTTCTTCCTTGGCATCATTTCCTAAGCCCTGTGATGACATTTGCCTCACTTCCATCCTGCCCTGTGCTGCACAGGTTACTGAGGGTCTCAGCTGTCCTGAACTGGACTGGAACATGGTTCTCCAAGCAGCAGATGTGCCGTTCCCCTGTTTGATGCTCTGACCACCTTCTGATGGGTATCATTCCCAGGGTGAAAGTCCAGGGTGATAGCATCTCTTGGCCCCACTTTCACACATGGCAGCAATATAACTGGGAGTGTGGCCTCCCTTACTCCCTGAGCCTGAGGGGAGTCATTTGAACTGGTACTGTGGCACAGCAAGCTGAAGCACAGGATCAGTGCCAGTAGAATGGAAAAATCCAGGCACTTCTGTGTGGCACCATGTGGGAGCTGAGCACCATGAGGTAGGGCACAAAACAAGGGCAGGTGCAGGGGCTGTGGAAACAGCAGAGGTGGGCAGCCCTTCTCTGATGTGTGGACCCCAGTGCCTATGAGGGCATCAGGATAGACCTTTGCATTGAAGAAGGGAGTTCCTGGACTGCTGTTGCTGGGTCAGGGTGGCAGTAGACACTGGTTCTGTCGGCAGTGAATTTGCACAACACAGATTGTGTGACTGCCCGACTTTGTCTACCCAGGTCCTTCCTGGTCCACCACAGTCTTCTCTGAAACTTTCGGTGGAGCCACAAGAGGAGACACTGCATGTTTAGTTGCCCAAAATATAGCTGGTGCAGTTTGATGCTGTCAGCCAAAAGGTATGGTGGGTGACAAAATGAAGTGCCAGCCATTGTGCAGCTCAGGGACTTCTTAGCCTTCTTCTTCCAGCTTCCATTCTCTCTTTCCCCAGGTATCCCTCCAACCTCCACTTATACTCCCTTCTCCTCTCAAGAGCACACATCTGGGCTTGTGCTAGCCCTGGATGGACTGGGAGCTGCTCTGCACTCCCCCAGACATTTTGACAAAGAGAGAATCCAGTACCCACAGGTATGGATGATTTGTTGTCACCCACAAAAAAACTAGAACCAAAATGTGTTGTCCTTGATTCACAATGTGGGACTGAGGCTACCAGGAATTCTATTCTTGGCTTAAAGCTCTAGAGTTTTCTTCAGGACATAGTGGTCAGAACTGGGGGATCAAGATCAATCTGATTGTAGAGCAACCCAGGACCTGACCTAAGCTTAGGGTCCCTGTGTGATGCACATGTTCTTGGTTATGTCGGGAGACAAATGCAGATGCTGCTGTCTGGCAGAATCCAGGTAGACACAGTGACTTTGAAATTACACATGTGATATGGGCAGAATTATATCTGCTCAGGGAACAAAGGCTGGGTGCACCAGACCATGAAGCAGGACCCTAAGATCTGTACTACACTTTGTAATAAACACAAATAAGTGTACCCCAGCCCAAATGTGTCTGCGTTCAAATTCCTGCCACCTGAGTTCATGCATTTTGGTCCTATCCTAAGAGCAATGGATCATATTATGAGGTGTGGCAGTGTGGTCAGCCTTCTAATGGCATGGCTCTGGATCCCTCAGTACCTGGACAGCACCTGAACAGGAGACAAGCCCAAGGCTCACTTGTGTACAACGTGATCCTGTCCCAGTGACCAGCCTCAGGTTATGGCCACCATCAGCTCTTCTTTGGTTTTGGCCACCTCATTGCAGGGCTCCCATTGTGTTCTCTCTGTTCTTGCTCACTGTCTCCTGAATCACAGCAGAATTGACTGTCCAAGTCCAGTTGCACAGTGAGGTTGTAGGCCAGTGTGCTGGTGTGAGGCAAGCACCTGTGCCATCAGCAATAGGGCTTCTGTGTTGTGAAAAGCTGTGGAGTGTGGCAAGAACCCTATGTGTTTTGATCTGCACCACATGGATGCTGGTGTCATGATGCACAGAGCAAGATTCCTGCCACTCAGGTGTCATTTTTTACTATAACTTTCCTTCCCATGATCAGTTACTTGGAAGCTGTGTGCCAGATAAATATATGTTGAAGGCCCTGCTAAGCATCTCTACCCAGATTGCCTGGCAGCAGCTCAGCCTTCAAAGCTAGGTGGGAGAGGCAGGGAAGGAGATGGAGGAGGACAAGCAGCTTTGTCCTCCTAGACAGCAGCTACAGAGGAGCAGGGCGAACCTTCAGCTCTCACTGTTACACCCACTTCTAAGCCTGTATCCTGTGGTCAGAGAGGAGACAGCAGTTTTGATAACTTTGCTAGAAATCAGGGATCTGAATAGAGCTGCAAAGTCAGGACATTGGAGCCAGACTTAAGGCTCCTCCAGAAGATTTGCCTGCATTTCATTTTTGCTTTCTGTTCCATGACTCAGTCATCACCAGCTATTGGCAGTGTGGATTCACTTGTCTCCCCAAGAGTGCACTGCTTCTGGGGATCTGGGGCAGTCAGCACACAGTGAGATCTCCATGTGTCTCTGTTAGGTTGTGCTTAGAACAAAGAATAAAAGTGCATGTTCCTATGATAGGAAGATTGGTCCCAGAAACTCCATTAGTAAGGTCTTTACTTGAGGACTGTTGATGCTTTTTTCTTGATCTTGTATCTGCCTGAAGGACCCCTTGCGTGATGCCTGGAGGGTGTCCTTCCTGTGTGAGATTTATCATTAGG
Source organism: Cavia porcellus (assembly GCF_034190915.1). NCBI lineage: Eukaryota > Metazoa > Chordata > Mammalia > Rodentia > Caviidae > Cavia > Cavia porcellus. The sequence goes on from NW_026947536.1 coordinate 1,786,368, forward strand.
TGCTCTTTTTTTCACCACAAGTAAGAAGTGGATTTTTTTCCGTTTATTTTGTTGGTTATTTATGATAAATTTTTTACTAGAACTTCTTTGCAGTGTATATTGATTACACTGATGACAGACACGTGGTTTATTTATTATTCAGAATGCATATTAGATCCTATGTGATGCATGATAGTGAAACCCATCAACTAGAGACTTTTCTCTAAATTTTTTACATTGATCACCCAGAACTGAAAAAAAGTGGAAAAGTTTACAAAGAAAATCTTTCAGATACAAAAATGTACTTTAAGTCAAATATATTAAAGAACACACAAATAAAAGAATAGATGAACATAGCAAAGCAATGAAAAACAAAGGATTACCAACATAACAAAGAAATGGAATACATGAAAGAGATCCAAATAAGAGTTCGACAAGTTCAATGCTATATAAGAGATATATAAAACCTATAAGAGATTAAAATTATATGCACAGACTGAAAAAAAGAGAGGTTTGGAATTTCAGATCTTGAAGACAAAATTGTAGCTAGTTGTTATGAAAACAGTGCTATGTTAAAAGTAGCAAGTGACTATGAGAAATCAATCCAGCAGGTAGAAAATGCATCAGAGAAGAATTGCATGACATTGATTGTGGTCAATGAAAAATCCGGAGACAGCACAAATACCATAAAAAACTTCACAAAATAATGGAAGAAAACTTCCCAAGCATGAATAAAGAATGTTCCATACAAATAAGCGAAGTATAGAACTCCAAACAGACATAACCAAAATAAAATTACACCAAGATATATAATATTCAAGATTCCAGAAATACAGCGCCAGGACACATTATAAAATGCGGTTAGGGAGAAGTCACAGATCACTTATAATTGAAAGCACATCAAATTCTTAGCACTCTTTGTTGTAGCTTGACATAACTGGCATCGTCTTGACCCTGCTTTCAACTGGTGCCCTATATTTAAACCAAGAGTATGGAAAATTACTCAGAGTACAAGTCCTGTGAGAAAAGCAGAATGAGCTTCACCACCTGGAGAAAAATTACCCTGCTTAATGAACGAAACATGATACAGGTGTCAATTAAAGTTAATGTAAGATTCTAGCTCGATTGTTTCCAATAGGATGTCACTTTGTGGTTCTCTGTTTAAAAGCTTTGTAAGTTGCCAGTTCAGCCACGCATTTGGACTCTGAATTTGGCAGGGAATTTATATGAGTGGTCCTGAGTTCTATTAATCAAATTCCAAATTTATCAATTTGTATGCTTTGATTCCTTTATTTTTGTTCATGAAACTACCTCAATCTTCTCAACACAAATATCCAAGTAAAGAAGAAAGCTGTAGGTGAAACAGGAGAAGTCCTGATAGTTGGACAGAAGTACAAGTCCTGAAAGGAAAGAACATCCATTTCCAATTGATGTATCCTACAAAACTTTCAAAATTAATGGAAACATAAGATATTTCCATGACAAAGATCAACTGAAGAAATGTATGACTGCAAAACTGATCCTAGAAAATGTAATGAAAGTTATAATAGAGAGAGGTAAAAATGGCCACAACTCCAAGAAAAACACAGAAACAACCAGGCAGGACAAGTAATTAAACAGAGGAGAAAAGCAGAGAATCAACAGCAGAGCAATATTACAACAAAGACAAACTAATACATATCATTGTTAATGGTCACATCAACCAAAAGAAATAGATGGGTGAAATGGATCAAGAAACAATATACAAAAATATGCTGTATACAGAAAACATGTTTAATTCAAAATGAAATTCAGAGACTGAAAGTCAAAGGACAGAAAACAATCTTCCAAGCAACAGAGGCCCAGAAAGAAGCATGAGTAGCTATGCTCTTTGCATACAATATGAACTTCAAATCAAGAAGGACCAAAAAGATAAAGAGCCTCACTACATACATGTTAATGGAAAGTTTTTAAAAGGATAAGATAACAATCATAAATATGTGTGCATCTAATACATGAGCACCTAACTTTATAAGGCAGTTTTTAAAAGACATGAAAATAATGCAACAAAGAATACCACAATTGACCCAAGAGACTTCAATATCCCACTATCACAAATAGATGAACTAGACTAATAATCAGCAAAGAAATATGAAAGTCGAACTGAATCTATGAACAAATGAACTGAATCTATGTTTACCAAGTATGTGTCCCATTCTTTACCAAGAATATTTATTCAGAATAAACATTCTTCTCACCTCTGCATGGGAGGTTCTCTAAAACAGGCCACAGAAACTAGTCCACAGAACATGCTGAAGTAAATGCAAAGAAACTGAATTTAACCCATACATATTACCTGACCATAGTGCAATACAATTGGGAAATATTTGTAAAAGAAGTTGCAAAAACTTCATAAATATATGGAAATTAAATAACACTCTGCCAAACAATCAATGGGTCACAGATGAAATAAAGGAAGAAACTTGAAAATATCTACAACACAACAAGAATACAGATGCAAACTTTGGTTCTCATGGGATTCTAATGAAAGCAGTTCAAAGAGGGAAATTTATGGTACTCAAATCTCACAACCATTCCTCAGTTGATGGACACTTGGGTTGTTTCCAAGATCTGGCAATTACAAATTGTGCTGCTATAAACATAGGTGCACATATATCACTGTGGTATGATGCTTTCAGTTCTTCTGGGAATATCCCTAGAAGTGGAATAGCTAGAATAAATGAGACTTCCAATCCCAGCTTTTTGAGAAATCTCCAGCCTGACCTCCACAAAGGTTGTACCAGTCTACACTCCCACCAACAGTGTAGGAGAATTGAAGGCCCCTACTCTTTAATGAAATTGAAAGAGAAGCAGTTCTCCCTATCTCATTCCTGGAAGTCAGCATTACACTGATACTAATAACAGAGAAAGACACAACCAGAAAAAGAAAACTATAGGCAGGTTTTCCTAATGAACATAGATACAAAAATATTTAATAGATACTAGCAAAGTGAATGTAGCAAATCATCAAGAAGATTTTAAAACCTGACCAACTTAGATTCATCCCAGGAAGGCAGGGATGTTTCAGTACATGCAAATCAATAAATTTAAATGTCCTATCAGCACAGGCAAAGACAAAAGTCACATGATGATCATCTCAACAAATGCACAATAATCTTTTGATAAAGTAGAGCACTGATTTGTGATAAAATCCTGCAGTATGTAATAATAGAGAGCCTTTACCTCAATCTGATAAAACAAGCAAAGATAAAAATATACCCAGCATCATACTAAATAGTGAAAAACTAAAAACTTTCACACTACAATTAAAAACAACAAAAGCATGATTACTATCAAAACTCCTATTCAATACCATCTGAAACCAGGCAGATGAATAAGACATGAGACAAATAAGAATAATCACATAACATAAAGCAGGTAAACTATCATTATTCACAGATCACATGATATTCTATATAGATGTCAATTACTCCACCAAAAGACTTCTAGACTTAAACAAATTCAATAATGTAGCTGAAGACAAAGTTGACAATCAAAAATCAAGAGCATTCCTGTACACAATCAACTCACTAAGAGAGAAGTTACAGAAACCACACCCTTTACAATACCCTCCAAGAAAATGAAATACTTGGAATGAACCTAACAAAGAATGTCACGGACTTACATATTGAAAATACAGTACTTTGTAAAAGGATACTGAAGAGATTATCAGAAAATGGAAAGATATCCCTTGCCCAAACTGTGCATTGTCTTTTCACTGTTAGTGATTTCTTTTGATGTACAAATATTTTTTAATAAGATTGAGTCTCAGTGATTGATTCTTCGAAGTTGATTCTTCAATTTTTGTGTTTTGTTCATGAAGCCTCATTAGTGTTTCTGTTGTAATATTTAGATCTCCAAGCTAGTTTGACTTTAGTCTATTTCATGGTGATAGGCATAGACCCAGTTTAAGTCTTCAGTATGGGGAAAGTCATTTTCTTCAGCATTATTATTTTTTATTTAAGAGGAAAAAGAGAAAAACACAAAACAAAACAAAGCAGTGTAAGGTTACACATAATACAGAACTACAAAAAAAAAAAAAAAACATAACAGTAAGAAATCACCTGCCAATAGATTACATATTATCATCTTGGAAACAGTTGCTCAAATCACAGTATCAAAGAATACAAAGTAGACATTCAAACAAAGAGACTGCAAACAGCCGTGTTCAATGATCCAAAAACATTAATATAGTCAGCTATTTAACACCCCTTAACACACTTGCTGTTATATCCGTTAGAGCTCTTTTTTTTTCTCCCTCTCTTTTTTACAACAAAGTTTACACATTTTGGATTTTATTACTCCTTAGTTCTTATTACTTTTTTTGGGGGGGAGAGAATAAAGTCAAATATGGCAAAACAAAGCTGTAAGTCAAAACCAAGGATAGACATAGCACATGATGCAGAACAGAGTACAAGGTTATTAACAATGGTTATCAACGTTGTCTCTTGTTTCCTTAAAAGGAATTGTCTATCTCATTAGATATTATAAAGTTGGACAAAACAGTAGAGAACAAGACCAATAAAATTTAGGCATTGTGAACATTACAGGACTTCCAAAGGAGACAATCGTCAAACCAGAATGGGCATCTTTGTGAATCTTATTGCCTTCAAATTAGTTGCCTCTACCCTCAGACTTGCTACTATTGCACAGAATGGAACAGAGTCTAATCAGTCAAAACAAGATCGTGGGAGTATTACAGGATTTCAAAACAAGGCAATAGGAGATTGAAAAGAGTTACTATTATATATCCTAATTTTTTAAATTTTTCCCTTAATTAAAATAAACATAAGAAATAGCTAAATAAATTTTTTAAAGAATAGTAGTTACCATAGTGCCTGTCTTTATCCTTAAAATATTTTGATAAAACTTCATATACTATAGCTTCAAATATTTCCATATCAAGAAGCCCAGAATAAAGCCTTTCTAATTAATAAGTGAAAATTTTATAAGGCTTCAAGGCCACATAATGGGGAATCATGATTATCACATATTTTTATATATTTGAGTCATTACTTACATTAGGGAAACTATTCGGTATTCATACATGCGAGATTGATTTATTTCACTTATGAGTATGGTCTCAAGCTGTGCCCATTTATTGATAAATATCTCAATGCGATCCTTCTTTATAGCTGAATAATACTCCATTGTATAGAAATACCACAACTTTTTTATCCATTCCTCAGTTGATGGACACTTGGGTTGTTTCCAAGATCTGGCGATTACAAATTGTGCTGCTATAAACATAGGTGCACATATATCCCTGTGGTATGATGCTTTCAGTTCTTCTGGGAATATGCCTAGAAGTGGAATAGCTGGAATAAATGGGATTTTCAATCCCAACTTTTTGAGAAACCTCCAGACAGACCTCCACAAATGCTGTACCAGTCTACACTCCCACCAACAGTGCAGGAGAGTTCCTTTTTCCCCACAGCCTCTCCAGCATTTGTTGTTGTTGGTTTTCTTGATCCTGGCCATTCTTTCAGGAGTGAGATGGTATCTCAGTGTGGTTTTAATTTGCATTTCTCTAATGACCAATGATGATGAGCATTTTTTCGTGTATTTATTTGCCATTTGCATTTCTTCATCTGAGAATTGCGTATTCATCTCAGATGCCCATTTTTGGATTGGATCTTTGAATTTTGGAGGTCTGAGTTTTTTTAATTCTTTATATGTTTTAGACAAGATTCCCTTGTCTGAGAGAAGGTTCACTAAAATATTTTCCCAGTTTGTGGGTTTTCTTTTCACTATGCTGGAGATTTCTTTTGACATGAAGAAATATTGAAAGACAGTTTAGATCTTCAGCATTATTGAAGAGGCTATTGCTCTTCCAGTGAACATATTTGGCTCGTTCATCAAAGACAAGGTAGCAGAGTGTGTTTGTAGTTGTGTCTCCATCTCCAGTCTGTTTAGATTATTGGGTCTGTTTTTCTGCCAGGACTCTGGTGATTTTGTGACAGTAGCTTTCTAGTATTATAGCAAGTGAAGAATTGTGATGCCTCCTGACTTGCCTCTGTTGCCTAGGATTGTCTTTGGTATCCTAGATCTTTTCTGTTTCCAAATAAATTTTAGAAAAGTTTTCTATATATTTGTGAGCTATAATAATAGTATTTGGATGGGCACTGCATTAAATCTGTATAAGACTTTGCACTACGATATATTTTGAATTTTCCATGTCCTTAAACATAGTCTTACTGGTTTTTATACTTACCTGATATATCCTAAAAGGTATGATCCTAAGAGTTTCAAACTATTAATTTCTTCTACTCAAGGATATCAGCAATAATAGATACTTATTTTCCTATTTGTTTGAGACAGGGTTTCCCTATGCAGTTCAGGCTGACTGTGGACTCACATCTTAGTCCAGTAAATTCACACTGGTAATCCTACCTCAGCGTTCCAAGTTTGGGATTACAGGTGTGCACCTGACACCTGAGAGAATTCTTGGTGTTATTTGAAAGATGAGAAAACAGTCATGAGATACACATGTATTCATTAACTGTCATTTCCTTAAAGGAAAAATGTTCAAATTAACATATAACACCATTGGAGTGTAGGGAATCAGAAGACATGTTTCTATCTCTTATGGTCGGAGGATAACAGACCACACTACTGCAAAAACGGGAGACATCACATCTAGGATTATGTGTCAAATTTGAGCACCAGTATTGTGGATTAAGAGAGCATTTATGGAAGATGAGCAAAAAGATCAGTGGAAAATAATGAGAGACCTGGTGACTTTAGCCTTTCATGACTCTAGATCAGGCTTTATTATAATGCTGAACATCACAAATATTGAAATAGTCAAATATTATGTGTGTTTTTATGTAGAAAATATTAAGGCTTGGCACTGTATCCTGGCTGTGTTGTAGCTTGGCATAAATCATACAATCTTGATCCCTACATTTAAATAGTGTCTTGTATTTGAGCCAGAAAAATGGAAAATGACTCAGTATATAAATACAATGAGAAAAACAAAATGAGCTGTTCCCAAAGAAAAATATTTAACCTGCTCAACAACAACAACAACAACAACAACAACAACAACAACAACAACAACAAAAACAGGATTCAGGTGTCAACCAAAACTTAACATAAGATTCTAGCTACCTTGTTTCCAATAGAATGTTCTTTGTGATTCTCTCCTTTAAAAACTCTTAACATTCCAGTCCAGGATCACTTGGTTAGATTTTGAAATAGGGGAGGTTTGAAATGGGAGAAATGGTTCTGAGCACAGCTATTTAAATTCCAAATTTATCCTTTGTCTGTGTGGATTCATATATTGTTGTTCACAAACTGACCACAAGCTCCAGAAAGGTTTACTGACACAAGAACCTAGATTAAATACAGTGCCACCTTAATGAAAGAATAATAGTGAAAAGGAGGGAAGAAAAAAGACAAACACCATCTGTCATGATACCCACCCCTTTACCCAGCATTAAAGAGGCTGAAACAGGAGAATGGCCATGTATTCAAGGACAGACTACCTGACATAGTGAGTGCAAGGTGAGCCAGAACTACAAAGTGGAACTATGTCTTTAAAAACAAAAAACAAAAATGAAAAAATATAAAAACCAAGGAACAGAGAAAGACTATTAAAGGAAAACAAAAATATTAGAGCTGAATGAAAGTTGACTTAACTAAAATGGGAATTATGGAATGATGTTGCTGAGGAAAGCTGGTCATGAAGTGTTACCCAGGAGGCAGTGAAAAATACAGTTATGAATGGGACCTATTGTGCTACATCACAATAGTGACCTCCTTCCTCCAATACATCTGCAGTCTACTAGACAGGAGGTCCAAAAGTTCATGAAAATGTCAAACTCAGAGCAAATAAGCAGCTTGAAATCAAGGCTTTGAATCATGGGCTTTAGCAGATCTTTGATATTCAAGTTGAAATAGGAGAAATATAATCCTACCTGATTTGATGGCAAATTCAGCAAGTTGGTTGGCTCACAGCATTGAAGAATGAAGTCACAAATCAAAAGAAGTTCAAAATGTTTTCTTTAAAAAAAAGACAGAATAGCCCTGCCTTTGCAGGAGTGGTCTTCAGTGTTTAGGCCACAGATCTATTGTCAGGGGTCATTTATACAGCTAAGTCAGAATGTGTGTACAGTGTGGGTCTCATACTACAATCAACTTTTAAGCTTATAGGTGCTTAACTAATATTATTCAGAAGGGTAGCAAGGCACCCAGAAAAGGTATGCCGAAAGAGCCAAGGCATTTTGTGGGAATAAAAGTCCAGTTGTTCTGGTCATTGAGTATGGTAATAGATGTCTATCTGGACTTCCTGGGGAAGGTGGTGCTAACTGTAGTGCATTTCAAGCTATTGTTTGTTATAGCATAGCTCTAACCCTTGCACCTTATTTCTGTTCTGTTTGCACTGCACTGCCTCTCCTTTCCTCTTTCCCCCTTCCCCCTTCCTATCTATCTAGGTTAAGTTTCAATTTCCTGAAGGGCCATAAAAGCCTTAGGTTTCAGTTTCTTGTAACCCCCTTCCCTACCTGTGGTCTATAAAAAATGTGTTGTTCTTCAGACAATGCTTAACTTCAAGGAAATTTGAGGAAGTTCTGTAAAGCCCAGATGCTATCTGTGTCTGCAATTACACCATTCCTGCAGTTTCCAGCTTTAAAAGCCTCTCCCCCCAACTGTGAGGAGCGTGGTCTTTGGGTCGATCCTAAGGAGACTGTGCCCCCAGGCCTGGAAATAAAGCCTTTGCTCCCCAATTAAATTTTTGCTTCATTGGGTTTTATTCAGGGGTCTGAGCTATCACATTTGGGGTCTTGTCTGGGAGGGGAGCAAGACCCCAGACTCAATTCTGAACATTTGAAAGTAAGTACTATGGAGGGTTTGTTTGGGCCATAGTCACTTTGTATTTTTGTACTTTTGGAGGGGATGCCCTCAATTTGGGGTGCAGGGATCTCCTGAGTCCAGAGTCAGTTGGCTTTTGCGATGCACTCTGTCCATTTGTGACTCTGCCTTAGGTAGCAAACTGCACCATTGGCTAGTTTGGTAAATTCCTCCAGAAATCCAGAATTGATTGACTTTTTGAGCAAAGGCCATTTTTTGCTGCAGCGTGCCATGTCTTTTATGTTTGGCATTGTGTCTATGGGGTCTAATTGTCCTTTTGGTCACCTGACTGTGACAGAACATTTTCTCCTAGGAACCACTTCTGCAAGCCCAAAGCCAGCCAGAGCAATTTAAACCATTCTCTTCATCTCATTAATAATTGGTCTTTTCCTTCTGACCCTGTCTTTGTCTCTTAAATTTCCTGACAGTAAAAGTAAACCAGCAGCATTGCCAACCATGAGTAAGACCAAGTCTTTTTCCAGTGCTCCCCTTGGCCTTGTGCTTGATCGCTTCAAATAATTTAAGTGATGAGCTGAGGGATATGGGGAAAAGGTCCCTAAGGCCAGATTAACAACTTTTGTCACACAGGAGTGGCCGCTGGGGACCCAAGGTGTCTGGCCCTCTTCTGGATCTTTTGACCTGGGAACTGCACAGGCTGTTCACCAGTATGTTTTTGGGACCCCTGCTCATCCTGACCAAATTGTCTGTATTCAGATTTAGATAGATATAATCTATGATGCCCCCTCATGGAATAAGCCATCTCAGGATGGAGTTCTAGCAGCCCTCAAACTGAAAACAAAGGCTGAAGAGGAAGCACCTGGACGCAATGCACCTGCAGTCTTGCCTCCAAGTGAAGACTCTTCTGACCCACTAGACATTCTTCCCTTGCCCCCTCCCCCGTACCCTGCCCCTAGTCCCCACCCTGACTCACCACTCCTCCCTGCATCATCTTATCCAAACCCGCCACCACCCACGGCTGGAGGGACCTTCAGAACAAGGTCCCGAAGCAGCACCACTGTACCCTTTGCAGGAATTCCTCACCCCCAAGAGGGGGCTTCATGTTTCTGTACACTACCTTCTCTTTCTCTGATTTCTAATTTGAAAGCTCAAAACCCCCCTTTCTCAAAGGACCCAGAAACTCTGATTAACCTTATAGAATCTGTTTTCTCTACCCATAGCCCCAGTTGGGATGACTGTTAGCAGATCCTGTGCATTCTTTTTATGGTCAAGGAATGAATGCATATCTACACTCTAGGACAAAAGGGAGTTTGGGATCTGGGTGGATCTCTATCCGCTCATCAGCAAAGAGGTGAACATCTGTTCCCTTCCTCTCAACCTGAATAGGACCCCAACACAGATGGAGGTAAGAAGGCTCTTGATGATTATTGCCCAAGGCTCCTAGATGCACTTTATGCCACTGCTAACAAGTCTACCAATCTGTCTCGAGTGAGTGAGGTAAGACAGTTAGCTGATGAGTCTCCTGCTATGTTCTTGGAGCACTTCCTAGAGGCCTACAGATTACATGCTCCAATTTATCCGTTGGCATCTGAAAACACTCAAGTGATTAACATTGCTTTTGTGTCTCAGTCGGCCCCCCATGTTAGGAAAAAGTTACAGAAACTTGAGGGATTTGAATGGATGTCCCTCAGCCAGCTGATAGAGATAGCACAGAAGGTTTTCAACAACAGGGAGACCCTACTAGAAGCCACAAATAAAAAGATGACTAAAGTTTTGGAATTGTTTGGTGAAAAAGAAGCTAAAAGATTGACTAGCATTGGGAAAAAGGAGGTTAAAGGCCAGTGGCCTCCTTTAGATAAATAACAATGTGCATATTGCAAAGAGATGGGACATTGGCATAAAGATGGCCCAAAGTTAAAGGTCAAGCTATAAAAAGAGACAAAGGCCCTGTTGTCTCAACAATGAGGAGGTCAGGGATCAAAACCACCCCCCCCCTGAGCCCTGGATAACTCTTCAAGTGGGAAAGCAACTGGTGGACTTCTTGGTCAATACAGGATTCTCCTATTCTGTGCTGACCCAACCTTTAGGAAAGCTAACCAAGAGTTCAGTCAATGTAATCAGAGCCACAGGGAGATGAAAATTGTACCCAAAAGTGACAGCTAGTTTTGCTTCACCTGGACATAAACTGGTCCAAGATGATTTTCTATGGGTTCCTGAGTGTCCAGACCCTCTCTTGGTATGAGAACTCCTCCATATATTGCAAGTGCATATTGACTTCTTTACACCTGAGCCAAGACTAAAACTGGGGATGGATACAATTCTGGACTCAGAAGGCATCAGAGTGCTAGCTCTTGTCCCAGTAGGAGAAAATTACCGCCTACTGGGAAATTTGTCCAGTGTACCTGAGACATTATAAACTGACCTAGAATTAAAATTGTTAAGCAAATGGAAGCAGGAAATCCCAGAAGTTTGGGCAGAAACCAACCCCCCCAGGGCTAGCAATTAACCAGCTGCCCCTTGTGGTGGAGTTCCTACCCTAGGGACACCCTATTTGCAATACCCGTTAAGCCTACAAAGGGATCAAAGACTGAAAAGGGATCAAAGTCCACATTCAGAGATTAAGAGACAATGGTATCTTAATTCCTGTGTCTCTCCAACGAATACACCTCTACTTCCAGTCCAGAAGCCAGGACAAATGACTATTGTCTTGTACAGGATCTCCGAGAGGTTAATAGATGAGTACTGATTCTACACCCAACGGTGCCTAACCCTTATACTCTTTTTTTTTATTTAAGGAGAAAAGAAAAGAAAAAAAAACAGTGAAAGGGTACAAGTTATACAGATTTACAGAGAAAAAAAATGCACAGTAGGAAATTACTAGTTAATGGATTGCATATTGCCATCTTAGAAATAATTGTTCAAGTCACAAAATTAAAGCATGTAGAGTGAACATTCCAACAATGATACTGCAAACAGTTCTGTTCAATGATCCAATAAAACTCTGTGATATCATTTTCTATCTTATACACTTAAATATACATGCAGTTATATAGTTTAGAGCACTTTCTTTTCCTCTCTTTTGTACAGTGACTCTTACACATTTTGGGTTTCATTGCTCCCATGGTTCTTATTGCTTTTTTGGAAGAGAGTAAAACCAAATGTGACATAACAGAACAGAATCGGTCAAGTCAAAAGGGTGGATATAATAGATAACATAAAAACATAATACAAGGTGATCAACAATGGTTACCATAATGCCTCCCGCTATTTCTAATAGAATTGCCTATATCATTAGTTGTAATACAATTGAACAAAACAGTAAAGAATAAAACCGACAAAACCAAAACATTGGAGATATTGTAGGTCTTCAAAAGTAGATAAAAGTCAATGAGAATGGGCGTTATAATGAATCTCATTATCTTCTCAGCTGATGCCTAAACTTTCGAACCTGATACTATCCAGCAAAACAGAATAGAGGAACTTCAGTCAAAAACAAGATGGTGAGAGTAATACAGGGCTTCAAATCGAGATAATAGAAAGTCAAAGTGGGTTATTATATTATATCCTGCTATTTTTTCCCTTTAATTAAATGGATACAAAATAAAAAGTAAATAATGGGGTGGAGATTGAGAAAAAAGAGGGCATAACAGCGAAACAGGGCAGATCAAAACATAACCATTTAAGCAGAATAGTGTTTCACCACCAGATATTCCCGACCCAAAAGTAGTTACCATATTGACTCTTTCCTTGAAGTCCTTGAGTACAACTTCGTATACTGTAGCATTAAGTATATCAAAACAATGTAAAACCATTTAAGAGAATGACAGCATTATAGAGTATTTAGAATCGACTAACAGAAAATGAACAATGGTTTCTGTATAATCTCCTTGTCTTTAAAAGGTTTTTGCTTATACTATCGTACATAATAAAACCCAATAAGATACAACCTGTTTAGACCATTGGAGACAGAAGAACAGAAGCTAGATGAGACTTCAAAACAAGATGGTACTAAGTCAGTATTACCTATTAAGATATCATTTTCTCCAAAATAGCTGTTCCTATTATCCAATCTTCTCTGTTTCATTTCTGTTGAGCTCTTTTTCTGTCAGTAGCTGTCAGTTTGTCTTCTTCATTTTGTTCTCTGCTCCATTCGTTGTGGCTTCCCCACCACTATTTCTGGGTTCTTTGTATTTTTCTTTTTTTAGAATATCCTGCAATACTTTCTGCAGGGTTGAATTGGTGGTTGCAAATTCCCCCAGTTCCTCTTTATCCTGGAAGCACCTCATTTTTCCATCAATTTCCAGGGACAGTTGTGCAGGATATCTCAATCTTGGCTGGAGATTATTATCTTTCAAAGCTTGAATTATTTCCCCCATGCTCTTTGTGATTTGATGGTTTGTGAAGAGAAATCTGCTGTAATTCTGATGGGTGTTCCCTTGTAAGTAGTCTGTTTCTTGTCTCTTACAGCCTTACACACTTCTTAGCCTCTTCAATCCGGAGAACAACTGGTACTCTGTTTTGGACCTCAAGGGTGTGGTCTTCACTCTGCCCCTCGCACAAGTGAGTCAACTCCTTTTTGCCTTTGAGTGGACTGACCCAGATTCAGAAGTGAAGGAACAGCTGACCTGGACTCACTTACCTCAGGGCTTTAAGAACTCACCCACCCTTTTCGATGAGGCACTAGCCAGAGATCTTTTGAGATTTAGGGAAGAACACCCCAAGATAGTGCTCTGTATGTGGATGAGTTGTTGGTAGCCTCCTCTTCATTAGAGACATGTCGAGAGGCAAGCGAGGAACTGTTAAAGACTTTGGGGCAATTAGGCTATAAATTCTCAGCTAAGAAGGCCCAGTTGTGCCACCAGTCTGTGATTTACCTGGGCCACAAGTTGCAAGAAGGCAAAAGGACTTTGTCTAGAGAAAGAGTCCAAGCCAAATTACAGATACCAACCCCAAAAACTATGAAACAAGTATGCAAGTTTCTGGGAGCTGTCAGGTACTGTAGGCTGTGGATTCTAAATTTCATTGAAATGGCTCACCTGATGTATGACTCTCTTAAGGGAGAGACCCAAAAGCCATTAGACTGGATCAATGACTGCAAGCAGGACTTCTAATAGCTCAAACAGTCTCTGACCGAGGTTCCAGCCCTGGAACTCCCTAATGTTACCAAGCCATTTACCTTGTTCATAGATGATCTCATAGGCATTGTAAAGAGTCTTGACTCAAGACATTGGCCCTTGGAAGAGGCTGATAGCCTACCTCTCTAAGAGACTCGATCCAGTAGCAGAAGGCATTCCATGCCTAAGGATTCTAGCCCCTCTGGTGATGTTACTCAAGGAGGCTAAAAAACTCACTCTTATACAAAAGATTTCTGTGGTGACCTCCCACAGCTTAGAGACTCTTCCAAAACCCCTCCTAAAAATGGCTCTCGAATGCTAGAATTTTACACTATTAGGCTCTGCTGCTAGACCATGAGTCAGTAGATTTCAAGGCTTCTGCAGCTTTAAACCCAGCCACCCTTATGCAGGATGATGACCCAGAGAGTCAACATACTCCTCTCCATGAGTGTGCTGACATCCTCAATCTACAACAGAACCTATGGGCTGATCTCACCAATCAGTGTTTGGGAGATGCCGACAACTACTTCATCGATAGAAACAGCTTCATCCAGAACGGCAAATGAGTGGCCGGGGCAGCAGTGTCCACCGAAAAGGAGGCACTCTGGGTTAAGATCTATTGCACTGGGTATGACCCTGGAGTTAATATTAACATTCTATATAAACCACCTAGAAAAGCTCCTGCAGTTCATTACAAAAGGGAATGCTGCCCAGTGGTGGTCCCTACTCCAATAAAGGTACCAATGTCCATTCCAAGCTGATTCTGGAGGCGCACTCCAATGCTTCCTGTGCCTGAAGCTCTTTGTAATGAAACTCTATATGATACAAACCAACCCCAAGTAAAAATGTGCATGTGGAAAAAGAAATAGGACCTCAAATATTGGATCAAAGTTGAGGTGCCTGGTCCAGATCAACCCCATTCCAACTTGCAACCACTAAGAGGCCACAAGAAACTGGCCCAGTGAAGTCTAGACAGGAACTTACACCCTTGTTAGTAACTGGTGCTGAGCCTGAAACCCCCATGCCACCCTCAATGATGGAGATATTCCAAACCCTTAGAAATAGTAGCTAAGCTAATTAATGGCTCTATTGACAGTGGTCTGACAATCCTGTGTTGTCTATGTCTGTCCTCTGAGCCTCCCTTCTACAAGGGTTACATCACAGTCACCAGTAAACTAGCCTGCAGTGCCACCAGATGTGATATATTTCTCCCTCAAACTCTGTGGAAAAGTACCAGTCTAGAGGGTTTAAATGGGCATATATATATATATATATATATATATATATATATATATCAGTGCAGCCACATGGCTCCTGAATATTGTGATCTCTCCCATTTCTATCGCATTACAGGGTCTAGTAATAATACTCCCATAGTGGCCCCAGCCAGCAATTAGTGGGCTTGTACTTTGGGATGGTACTCCTGTATTGCTTCAAGAAATTTTGTTATTGACCAGAATGAAGTTTGTGTGCTAACCCAGATCCTGCCTAGAATTTACTGGCATTCCGAAGAAGAAGAAAATAGGGCCCTCATCTCTACCAGCCACCAAATAGATAAGAGAAGTCCAGTTCTTCCTATTATGGCGGGAATCAGTATATTCTCAGCCCTCAGGCTGGGGGCTGCCTCCCTGGGAGTTAGTACACACCATTACCACATTTTATCCAAATGGGTAGATGAAGGAATGAAACAAATTCACAATGCCATTGAGGCCTTAGAAAGCTCAATCAGTGCATTAGCTGAAGTAGCTCTCCAAAATTGTAGAATGCTAGAACTCCTATTAGCTGAAAAAGGAGGATTGTGTTTGGCATTAAGGGAAAAATGTTGCCTGTATGCTAATAAGTTTGGGATAGTAAAACAAAATTTGGCTGAACTCCAGAAATGTCTACAGGAAAGAGAAAATCTAAGACAAGGAACTCTGCAGTAGATGGAACAAATTTTTTCCCTCCGACCATGGATGACTAGTATAATAGCGATGTTAGCTGGTCCTCTTGTTATGATTCTAGTATTAGTTATTCTAGGCCCCTGCATAATCAATAAGCTGACTATGTATATCAGATATTAGATGCAAAACATAAAATTAATGATGGTTAGACAACAAACATACAGGCATGTTCCCAGAGGCACTTAAGTAATAATAAAATAATAAGGCCAAGGGATTGGCCTATGTTACAACATCATAGGGGAATGTTATAGCCTAGCTCTAACCATTTTGCCTTATTTCTGTTCTGTATGCGCTACACTGCCTTCCCCTTCCCCCTCCCATCTTCCCCCTTCCTATCTATCTAGGTTAAGTTTCAATTTCCTGAAAGGCCGTAAAAGACTTAGGTTTCAGTTTCTTATCACCCCCTCCTCTACCTGGTGGTGTATAATAAAATGTGTTGTTCTTTAAAAAATGCTAAACTTCAAGGAAATTTCAGGACGTTTTGTAAAGCCCAGATGTTATCTAACTGTGTCAGTGATTACAACATTTCTGTGATTTTCAGCTTTAAAAGACTCTTCCCCCAACTGTGAGGTGCGCAGTCTTTGGGTCCATCCTAAGGAGACTGTGCTCCCAGGCATGGAAATAAAGCCTTTGCTCCCCAAATTTTAATTTCTTGCTTCCTTGGATTTTATTCTGTTGTCCGAGCTATCACATTGTTTTTCTCCTTAAGAGGCATGTAGACATGGTTACTGCATCTTCACATTCAGATCTGGCTTGCTTCAGCTGTACCTCTAACAGTGATTGTTGTATTTAGTTTAGTTTTTTTTGTTTGTTTGTTTGGTTGGTTGGTTGGTTGGTTTTTTTTTTTTTTGTCTTTTTCATTTTTATCAGTACTGGGGATTGAACTCAGGACTGTCTGCTTGCAAAGCAGGCGCTTATGCCGCTGAGCTAAATCTCTAGCCCCAGTATTTAGTTTTTTTTACCTTGATTCCTTTGAGGGTCCATTTCCTCTCTGACTGTTTATCAATTTCTGTGTACCTTGGCCTCCTGTAGTAAAATCAAAATACTATTTGAATGGATAAAGGGATATTTATATATTTAATAAAATATCATTTAATAGGGGCCTGGGTTTTAGCTCAGCAGGCAGAAGTACCTACCTGGCCAGTACCAGCTTGTTAGTTTGATCCCCAGTACCTAAAAAAAGTGACTTAAACTGCAAGGAAAGAAAATAATTTCATTTGTGAAGATGTAGATGAACAAAATTTTCAATTAAATCTGTCAATGGCAAATTAACCAGTAGTAATAGTCATATTTAGAATCTAAGGCTGTTCAGGCTGGGCATTGAACTCAGTGGTACAAGCACCACCCAGGCAAGCACAAGCTCATTTGATAACTCAGACCCTGGAATAATATTTAAGGAAGCAAGATATTAAAATTGAGGGAGCAAAGGCTTTACTTTAGGCCAGGCCTGGTGACACAGTCTCCAGGAGCCAATTTGCAGACTGTGCACCTCCCAGCTAAAAGGCAGGCTTTTATCTTGTAAAACTCCAAACAGCTGCTGGTCTAACAATGTAAGGAGGGGGGCTAGGGTGCACTACAGAACAAGATCACAGTGATTACATTGGGAAGAGCAAAGTTCAGGTAACAAGCAGATTTTCCTGCAAACAAGCAAGATTTCTTGTAAACAGGAATCAATTCTGTTTCTTTCAGCAGAGAATAGAGAAGTCTAGTAGCAATTAACAACCTTTTTTAGCTTGTTTTAGCACTACATCTATTATTTCTAGAGGGCAGCAATGGTTAACATATCAATTAGGTAAGATTTTAAAATTCTTTACAGAGGAGAGCATTGATTAACATATCAATTAGGTCACCCAGATGGAGAAGGAAAACATATATATGGTATGGACATGTTACAGGTAATTTGCTATAATTCAAATATAATGAAGCTATTTTTTCTAGAGTATAACAGTCATGAGTTCAATCCGTGGTACCAAAAATTTTTTTCTACAATTCTCAACCATGTAGTTCTATGAGCACAATTATTGAAATTGATAGTTGTTCATTCAATGGCTAAATTTTTCTTTTTCAGTCTACAAAATATCCACAGATAACATGGTAAATACAGTGAATGATATACTGTCCTTTTATACTATGGGTATTTGCTGAGAGTTGTTTTTAGTTTTTATTTTTCCACATACTTGAAAGCTGAAAATGTTTGGTGATGCTAGGTAGAGAAACTGTGATAATTATTTTTTCGTTTTAAACATATATTTCACTATATCCATTAAGTACATTTTATTTGCTCCAATTATGCTAAGTGAAGGTGACAAATGATTCTTAATTTTATGGGCAGCTTAGTTAGTTAGAAATATAAGCAATCAGATAGTGATATAGGGGAATGAAACTCCTGACCTGCTATGTTGGGTATAAGTTTAGGTTCTCTAAAATTGAAGAATGAATAATTAATAACAATAGAAGTAAGAGCAGAATATATTTTTTGTGAGAAAGAGATTGAGAGGATTTTGCTCTAGATGGGATATTTCAGCACTGGAGCTGGGACCAGGGGTCTCTTTCCCCTCTCCTTTGCAACTTGCCTGTGGCATGAAGAGTCCCAATCAGCTACTTGCACATCAGCAATGCTGTCTTTAAGCACCACCCCCAATGGAAAGCTATATGTATGCCCACACATGACATTTTTATTTTGTATTCTCTCTTTTAGCACGCCGAAAATCTTATCATTTGGTTCCCTGACCACTAAGGCACATTGAGTGTCTCCTGGGAATCCCTACCATTTTGAGTCCCTCTTCCTTAAAACCACCTCTTTCTTCCTCCAGGACAGTTTACTTGCCACTGCTATTATGCATACACAGTAACCTTACTCACTGTACATGGGTGAGATATAGCCTGAGGTATTTTTGTTTGTTTGTTTGTTTGCTTTGCTTCCTTAGCAAGCTTGTGACAGAAAACCCATCCTGCCATCCCCAAACAGGGTTACTAGTTTCCACACTCCTTAGGCCACATGGCTAGAGGTAATTCTGAGATATTTGTGTGCTGAGATCCTGCCCTGCTCTCATGGTTACCTGCCAAGAAGAATGGGTGTTGGAATTTTGCCTGTCATACTTTCAAAATAGATTATGATCTCTTATGTTGTGTGTGACTGAGCACAGCTCCCACGTTGCTTGGGGGAGCTACAGCTCTTAGTTCCTGAGGTGAAATTGTTCTCTCAGCTCCCTTATAATTCGGTCATGGGGACCACTTCCTGTCCTCCAGAAAACACCCCTCTGTGGTGCCTGGTTCGTAACCTTGGTGCTTTGGGCGTCTAAAAGACTACAAAAACCAAAAAGCTAGTCTTTTATTTATGCTTTTGTCAAAACGGTCAAAAGTTGGCAAAAATCCCTTCATTTTTAGGCCTTCTTCACTGTAAGGACGTGGTTTTCTCTCACTCTGTCTTCTGTGATGGCCCAAGTACTCCTGGCTCGCTCTGCTCCACCAGGATCTCTCCCTTCCCCTCACTTATGATGTGGCTTCTGTCTTTACAGCTTCTCCCCATATCTTTCCTACCAAATCCCACTGATTTCTCAGCCAAAGGTTTCTATATGCCCTGTGTCATCCTCTCCTCCTCCTTCACTCCCCAGGGTCTCCAATCCTCCCTCTAGGGTCTCCAATCTTCCCCCCTAGTGTCTCCAATCTTTCCCCTAAAGTCTCTAATACTTCCCCTAGCATTTCTCACAAGGCTCTCACTTCTCAATCCCCCTGCCCTAGCCATCTGTCCCATCTGAGTGTTCTTTTTCTCCTTCCCCTGCATCACCATTTTCTCTGCCTGCCCACAGTACTCAGTCTCTGGCATTGCAGACTTCTGGCGGGCCAAATGCTTGCCAGCACCCATGTTGATTATACACATGCACCTGCTGGACTCATCTCTAGTGCTATTTTGGGAACAGGGTGGACCTAAAGGATTAAGTAATATTTGTGTTCGTTCTTTTTAACTTTCTGAGCTACCTCAGGTTAAACATCAGTTAGGGTCCTTTTCTGGTATTCTTATTTCAAGAGATATCTATAAATTGATCTATAAGAAGGTTCACTCTACTCTATTTATGATAGTTCTAGTTGGCCAAATATATTTGAGTTCATTCTAATTTTATAAGATGATTGTCAGTTTATATATATATGTTGTCCATTTGTCCAGTTGTCTGCTCTAATAGCAGCTTTTTCTTTTTATTTGAGCTCAACAACTTTTTCCTCAACATTTATATTTTCAAATCATGTAATAAAGGTTTATTTGGGTAACAGATTTAAAAGACATGCTTCCACCTAAGTTGCCAGCTGGTCAAAATGATGCTAAAGTTGGTTAAACAAAATCCCTTGGGGTGAGGCAACATTAAACAGCCCTCCAACTGATAAACAAGAAAGTGGCCACCTGGTAACTTTTTTTACAATTTGTTTTAATTTCAAAGAGATTAAAATAAAAGAGGACTTAACAAATGAGATTGGAGCACAACTGAAGCAACACAGTATTTAAACACAAGACAACCTGCCATCAGTAACTACTATAATATCTCATTGAAGGAGTTGAGTATGTTTTCATACACAATAGTACCAAACATAACAAAATATTATAAAACCATCAAAGAGCATGAAAGTATTACAGATTATTCAGAACCAAATAACACAAAATGAACAATGGTTACTGTATTGTCTCATTGTCCATCAAATATTTGTTTATACTATCACAAATAATACAATCAATAAGATACAACACGATAGAACCAATGGGAACAGAAGACTAAAACCATGTTAGCACTTCAAAACAAGATGATATTAAATCAGCACTAGCTATTATAATGTCTTGTTTTCTAAAAAAAAGCTATTCAAATAATCATAGATAATACAGTAACCATTATTCATTTTGTGCTATTTGGTTTTGAATAAAATCAAACAACCCAGGATGAAACCATTCTGAATAATGAATGGGAATATTATAAGGCTCCAAAGCAATGCAACGGGGAAGCAGGATTACTACAAACTCTTATGTACTCTTACCATTTCTCAAACTAGTGAGACTATATGGTATTTACACATGGACAATGAGGTAACTTTAACCAGATAAGGTTCACTGATTGTAGGTCCAAATAAACTCTATAGCCTCATGGGAGAAAGCTCAAGTAAAATTCACATTACAAAGACAATTCACTGTTGCTGATCTGATGGTATATTCATGCCTTCAAATATATTTTGTTTCATATCTAGATGTCTTATGACTTTTTCTTGTGTTTCAGCCTGGTGATTTAGATCAGGCCAATACAAGATCACCAGTCAAATCAAATTTTTAGCAGAAATTTATGTAATGTAATAGTGAGCAGTCCAAAATATGTCACAAATTTCTGCAGTGCTCAAATGTTAGAAGACCCATGATTAATCAAAAATAACAGTTCCATTTAATGTTCTATATTAAGTTTACTGCTTGTCCTGCACTGTATAGTATTAATCTTCTGGATGCTTAACAGCTACAGTTAAGAGATAATTATAAATTCCCTTTTGATTCCTAGGATCCACCAAATATTTTCTAGGGAAAAAAAAGGTTATATGATGCAGGGGGCAACAGAACAATGAGACCAGCAGTGGGGCTGAGACTGGGGAAGCAGCCAGGTCAGAGCCAGTCCAAGCCTGTCTGTCAGCACTGGCTCAGCCCTTAGGATAGGGATGCATTTGCTTGGTATTTTGTCTTGAGGCCTGACCCAAAACAGGAGGTAACCATCTCCTCCATGGTTGCAAGGTATCTGGGCTTTTGCATTGGCCATTTCTAGGACCTAGTCCTGTCTCACTGCCTATATATTTCTAACCAACTCAGCTGCCTGTAACAACAGGGCTGAGACTCAAAGGAGCAAGGGATAAATGCAGATTGCTTATAGCCTTGGAAGAGACAATCACCTCCTGCTCTGACAAAATCTCAAGACAAAAGCCAACAGAAATACACCAAGTGCTAAGGACCAATAGTCCAAATAGTTCCCTATCACAGTGAAGAAATCAAGACTCACCATCCCAACCCCCTACATGAAGAGTCCCTGCTGTTAAGCAAGCCCAATTATTATGGGACATGCTCCCCCATTTGTTCCTAATTGAATGAATTTTACCTGAGCAGTTGACACTATTGGTTGAACACAGCTCTATCCTGCCTTATGCTCACCTTGCAAATTCCCATTCTTCCCCTCTTTTGACCCATCTAACCTCCTGTTTTTACTCTCTAAATACAGAGTCTTTGGCAACACACTCAGGACCCCTTCTGTCTCCCAGACAGAAGCTTTCTTCCTCTCAGTAAATATATTCCATTCTTAAACTCCATCATTCTAAAGTATTCTTCTATTTTAGAGAACACAAACTCATACCAGACATATAGTAGGTCAGGAGTTACATTCTCCTCTATCATTAACATGAGCCAAATTAACAAAAATATCTTTATGATTTGTCTGAATGCTTTTTTCTTTTCCTGCAGTTTTAAGTGATCAATACAACTCACAGTGGTTGTATTCCTCGCAATGTATAAAGCTGTATACACCAGTCATTATAAATGTAAAATAATTGGTTTGAGAGTATAATTTAGCAAGAACTAGATATTGCCATGGGAGTAGGTTATCTCTTATAAAAGTGAAGGTTCACCTAAAATTGTTCAGAACAATTTCTACATTATTGTCTGCTTCAACAATTTTAAGATACATAAACTGTATTTTTGCCTTTTTCTAGAAAGCTTCAATTATGTTATTGAAAGAAGTCTGTGTGCCTGTAGGATCCCGTTTATGTTTTGATGCTTTTCCTGCATTGAAGTTTGTATGAAGATTTATTTTTTATCTTAGGGTGAAACTCACTGCATTGACATTGATGGAGTCAAGCAACAGTATACTACATTAATTTCAGTTAGATATTCATGGTATTGATTATATGAATTACTGAGGAGGTACAGAGACAAGAATCAGTACTCTTAGCATTTTCTGGTGCAATAGAGAAGCAGAATATAAGAAAAAGTAAAAGTGGCCTTTCTATTCAAGGAATGTGAGGAGGAGCCCTAAAAAAAAAAAAGGATTTTTTTTTACTGACTGTGATTTTAAGTGTATGTGTGATTTGCCTGGATGTTGAGATTGAAGCAGACATTTCTGTTATGTGAGGAGCTGATTGGAATTTTCTTCAGGCCCCTGGGAAAGGAATGAGGAGTTTGTAATCAGGGAAAAAGAGGAAGCGGCCATATTGTTAGCATCACTGATTGGGCCTTCCACCATGTTGAACTAAAACCAGGAGGTCCTGTAACTCATTCTAGGGCAAAACTCTTTCAAGTACATCCCTCAGTTTGAATGATGAAATAAAAATAAAGAATTTTTGCTATGTGTCTTCCTCCAAGGCTGGAGGTAAACCATTCAAAAGAAATATTTTGAGTCATATCCTTAATAAATTGTAGATACGATAACCACAATTACAGATCAGTTCACTTTCAGAAAACAGAAGCAGCACTTAAATACAGGCATAAAGGCCTTCAGTGAGAGTATCCCTGAAGAGGTGAGATCAACATTACAGAACACAAACTACTACTCAATTATCTGAGTTCACTAAAGAGAAAAATTTATAATGGTGTTGCTACAGGGGAAAGAAACTCGTGATCTACTATGTCCAGTATGAATTTGTGTTCTCTAAAATTAAAGAATAAATTTTAGGAACAACAGAATTTAAGAGTAGAGTATATTTATTGGGAGAAAGAAAGCTGTCTGAGAGAGAGAAGGGGTCCTGAGTGGGTTGCCAAAGACACTTTTCTAGGGACATTTATAGAGTAAAATAATTTGGTGAGATGGGTTTAAGGTGGGAATACTGGGAACTCACAAGGCAGATGGGCATAAGATGGGACAGAAATATAGAAGCCAATAGTTCAGAAGACTAATAGAAGACTAATAGAAGACTAATAGTTCAGGTAAAGTTGATTAAATTGGGAACAAATGGGGAAGCCTCTCACACAGAAAGCAGGCATTCTTATGTAGTAGTGACTCTTTAATTAGGGGGTTCACAGGTTACTCAGGACTTCACCGGGATGATAGGAATCATTTAAAGTATCAGGCTTTAAGATAGGGATACATTTATTTGAATGGTGACTGCTGATTTCCTCAGAGTGCTAGGGAAGTATTTCGAATGAATCCTTACAATATCAATGCATTTGCTTAATATTTTGTCCTGAAGTTTGACTCTTACCAGGAAGTATCTGGCTTCCCCATAGGTGCAAGGCTTCTGCATGGGCTCCTTGGAGGACCTAGCACTGTCTCAATGCCAACATTATTTGACTAACTCAGCTCAGTATTGTTTGCAAAATTGAATAAAAGCATCTTGTGCTCTGGGTGTATGTAGTGGGGATGACAGTGTGCAATGTATTTACCATTGTTGTCCCTGATTGACATCTTTTGAAATTCAGTTTTACTTTTTTTTTATCCTTGAAATAAAATGGATCTAGAAATAAAAAGCCTGAGGTAAATCTCTTTGTTGCAAGCACTCCTCTGTGGATATCAGCACTAAAGGAGACAGCCAGCTCCAGTCTATCATTTGGGATCCTCTCTTGCAGGGAGGGGTTACTTTCCCTGTTTATTCTTGACTCAGAAGGAAGGCAGTAGAGCAAGACTCAATCAGTGATGAAGAGGTGGGCTATATGAACTGTCCAACCAGGTGGGCCATGACAGGTGGTCTCTTAGGTCTTTCCTGTATCAGGGAATTATTGACCCATTGTGAGCACAATACTGGAGCAGAATGTTTGCTGGATCTCATTTAGTCGTTTCAATGTCATGTGGCCTGATTAGGAAGGAATCTGGGAGATCTTTGAGCCGCAGAATGCTGAGGTTGTGGATGGGAGCCCACAAATAGTTTGCAAAAGGCCTAAACCAGTTACAAGTGATTAGAAGCAGTTTCAGTGTCTAGATCCTCAGGTATTAATTAGCTTCAGCTCCTAACATCCTCCAACATTGGCTGTAGGTCATCCATTGTGCATTTTGCCTCTTTCTGGTGGCAAGAGTGACTCTATCTTCTCTTTGACAGCAGCAGATTCCAGTATCATCTTTGAAATTATCTACCGCCTTGGCACCTCCACAAGCTCAGTGAGGGAAGGAACTTGGGGACACCCTGACTCTGATGCATTTTGAAGATGCTACAAAAGTACTGAGAAAGATCTCTGCCCTCATTACTGTGAGAAGCAAAATTGGAGGGCCTGATGTTTACAAATGTCTGTGATACAGAGCCTTATAGCCACAACTGCTCTCCTTAAACTTGTGCTTTGTTGTATTTAGAGTGATCTCCTAAATTTATATTATATTCTTTTGTTTCCATCCTCATCACAGGTGTTGGCAAAGGTATTGAGTATTCAAAGATGTGTAGTGATGTGCCTCAGTTGAGGAAGTCTTCCCAAACACCTGGTGAACTCCTGTGTATCATACAGAATAATGCAAAGAATTTTGAACATAATTATTTTAGGTGACACCTCTGCTCACGGACTGTTTGTGAGAAAACCCATGGATTTTTGAATTCTGAGAAAAATGAAGCATATATGAAAGTGTTATGAAGGGCAGGGTAAAGTGTGCTTGCTAAGGACAAATTCCAGAATCAACTGCCTATTAAACTCTCATTGAAAAATGCCAAAATTTATGCATTTGCATGGATATATGCACATGATATCCTTCTGAATGGAAAGGAATAGGGATGTCATCTCTGAATTAACAGCTGACTTAACAGCTTGGCTGATAATACACATTGTTTACATATAGAAATATTCTGCAATGGACTTTACTAAGTGGTTGTAAAATAGAAGCCCTAAATAGAAGTTGTGCTGCAGGGATATCCATTGTTAGGCATGAAGGTTTTTCTGTGTAGTGTAGATCAGAGCAGCATGGAAAGGATGTGCAAGTCATTGGCATGATACAGCGTGTCAATAGCAGGATTTACAACCAAGAGGATATTTACTGAAAGTCAAGTAGTTCTTAGGGTAAGCATGAAGTTAAAGTTGGCTTCTGATTTCTTACTTGAGATGAATAACACCAGCTCTGTCAATAATCAGTATTCCACATACATGTTAATGCATGAATTCTGTGTTCCATAATTCAGATCCAATTTTGATTTTCTCTAATTACGTGCCAGTGTCATGAAGTAGGAATTTGAATTTTTTTTTTGTACCAGGGATTGAACTCATTAGCTCATGCTTGCCAGGCAGGTGTTTATGCCACTGAGATAAATACCCAAACATGAATGTGTTTTCTGTATATTAAGGAAAGTATCAACATTCTATATCAGAACATGTTGAAAGTTCTTGGAGTGTTACTATATTGTATGAATATAATTTTTAAAACAAACCAATGGTGTTTTATGCAGTCCATTTTAAAGTTTCATTTTTTTGTGGTGTTTTGCAGTCAGGGTCTTTCTCTCTATTTCAGACAGCTCTGTAACTGAGGCTGGCCTCCAACTCAAGGAGGTTCTCTTGCATCAGCTTCCCAAGATATATTTCTTCTTTCTGAGTGAAAGGTGATCACTTGGTGACATTGAGCTATAATTTGCAATGTGTGCCTTGTTTCAATGTTTATACATTGTTTACATACACAGTTTTCCATTATCATTTGAGTTATTATTTATGTACCATACTTGCTATTACTTATGTTTTCTTATATGAAACTAAATTCAAATTTCAAAATGCTGCTTAAGTAAATTAAGAACAAAGGGCTCAGTGACCTAAATGAAATTTGAAAAGATATCATCTGTAGTCTATCAAAGTGATTCATGAGACATTTGTCTACCCCTTTGCTTTGTGGATGCTGGTCCTGCAGGCTCCCACTGTGAGCTCTGCTTTATAGACAGTGCACAGGGACCGTTGCAGTGACTCAGCACAAAAATCAGTGCTCCTATTTGGCTGTGAGTGGCAATCTAGCGTCCAAATTGCATTTTCAAAAAATGTGTTTAAACATAAATTTAATCACCAAGACACGGAATTAAGCTTTAAAGAATTTGGTCTCCATTCAGCTGTAATGTTTGGTTTTACATTGTTTAGTTTAGTTTTGTTTAATTGAGACAGGCTTTCCCTACATGCATCAGCTGGATTTGAAACCCATATTGTGCCTACAATTTCTTTGACTTCACAACAACCCTTCTCTCTCAGCTTCTTGAGCGCTGGGATAATAGATATGCACCAACTTTGCTTTTGATTCAGATTTTTGTGAGCAAATTTAAGATATCCCAGGCCTTGGGTCTCAACCTTCCTTTGAGAAATATATGCATGAATCTTTAGTATCATACTGTTATCACTTGGCCACTCAGCAGTTATCCTCTTACATCCCTTGGAAAGCACATTTGTTTATGCACTGACTATGCTGAGCTTCATTGGGGCATTTGTCATTTTAAGCAATCAATTCTTGTTTTGAATACATTACAATAATCACTTTTATATTTCTTTTTATTTGATAAAAATTAACAAAAGTATGCAATTTTTGATTTTCTTTTATTTAAATAATTGCACTGGTAAGGACTTACATATAAAGCCCTAGGCTAACGTGATTCCTTTATTCACAGCATCAGTAGAGGATGAGATCAGATGATCATGACTTTGAAGCTGACTTTGGGAGGCAATTTTGGTATATGATCTAGCAAAATGTGTGGCATTTGTTTTTATACCTGCATTTGATGTTTAAGGAAACAGGTAAGTTTAGGTTAAGAATATAGATGTAGGATAGGATGACTGAACCAAACAGAAAATCATGATTTTTTGGCTGAGAAAATGTGCTTTTCATGGTAATTTGTGCAGCAGTTTTAAATATGCCTGTATTAGAGTAAAACATAGTGAAACATGAATGAGCCAAGCATTCTATGTTCTGAATGCAGAGGCATTAACAAAGCTTTTTTACTCAATGCTATTGTTGGTGCTTTTTATAGAAAATAAGATAGGGTAACAAAGCAAGCAAAAAGGACTATATAAGATTTTCATATTCATGCACAAATGAAGAAAGCCCAAAAACAAAACAAAAAAAAATTAAATGAAATAGAATGAAGAAATAATCTACAGATTGCAGGTTACTCCCTGACAACTAACTTGTAAATCCAATAGAAATGTGAAATGAATACACACTTTTCAGAACAGGTACAAATTGTCAAGAAATACCTAATGAACTATTGATCATTTATGCACAATAGAAAAATGTAAATCAGCACACCATCTCATTGCAGAGACAAATCACCACAAGATCAAAAGAACACTCATGAGACATCAGGTGAAAAGAAACTATTTAGCTTTGTTGGTGGAAATGTAAGCAAGTATTTCATCCACTACTGAAGTCAGTGTTCAAAGTATCCAAATGATTAAACATAGTAAGTCCACTAAGTGCAGTGCTTCCATTAGTGGTTCTCATACTCAAAAATCTAAGGACCCACTGCAGTGATTCATGCATATTCCAGTTTGCTGCAGCAATAGTCACTTTTCTGTGGAGAGCAGCAGCAAGCACTGCTCCATCACCACCAAATGCCAATGATGAACAACAAATACTCATCAGTGTACTCTGTTTAGTAAATGATATGGTATTCTATTATGAAATGGGCTCTAAGTTAGGTTTTCATAGTGTGATAAGCATGATATAAGCATGATAATCATACTAATGTAACAAGGCTATCACTATTACACTATTGTGTTCAATAGATTTGAACTGTTTTTCTTTTGGAGTAAACATCTTGCTATGAAGTTCAGGTTGGCTTGAGATCTCTTTATAACCCAGAGTGGTCTCAAACAATTCTCCTGCCTCAGCCTCTCAAGTACTTGGCTTACACACACATGCCATCAGGCACAGTTTAGATTTGGTATGTTAAATGCATGTTCAGTATTTGTTTTTATTTCAACTGTTTTGGTTGTTAAAGTATTTTCATTTTTTTACTCCAGCATCTATAACCACTGCGACCTTATTTAGGTGGTGATGTGCAAACCACCAGCCTCATGACATTCTCTCCTGGGTTCAGTGCTGTCAGTGTACTGCAGTGAGACTTATGTGTACAAATGTATATAACTGTATGTTTTTCTACTTTCCTTCAAAAATATTTTAAAATTCCCTGATATAATCAATAATCTTGTCTACAGTTTGATGCAAATGCCCATAGTTAAGTATAGTGTAGCACACACACACAGGAAAGAGACCACATAGTTCCCATGAGAGGTTTGTCAAGGCCCATGAGAAGACAACTCTGTGGAGATATGTGTTCCTGATTATTACATTTGAATGAGCCTTAGGTTTTCTCACTGTTGTTTATGTGAGGTAGACCAGATGACTACTTTAAGTTATGGAGTTATATAACATCCTTTTTTGTTTTTAGAGGATCAAACTCATGACCTTGAGTTTGCTAAGCAGATGCTTGTGCCACTGAGATGTATCCTCAGCACCCATAAAGTCTATTTAGGAATTTAAGTATCTAAAGAATTACTTTGGTGGTGTGGCCCACTTAGTAATGTCAACTTGGATCACCCAGTAAACTGAGGCACTGTGGTTTTGGGAATAAAGCATCCATTGAAGGATTGTTGCAAACACCATCAAAGGAGAAATGGAGGGAAAGGGTTGGGCTGTTGATTCACATGGAGAAGCTGATATTACAGTTTTCCAGATATGAACACAGACATCATCATCATCATCAGAGGAGGAGGAGCCTACGACCTCATTAGTACTGTGCATGGCTACTGTTTTCTTTTGCAGATATCTGACCCTCATCCTGAGCTTTTTGTCTTGGTTCCAGGACTGATTACTCAGCCTGATGGCACACATGCTGTACCCAAGTGCACAGACTTTGTATCTTCCAACACTGAACTTTGACTATTCCTAGTACACAACCTTGATAGAGACTTGCATGAGACATTGGCAGTGCCTCTATCTCCAGGTAAACATCTGGTGGCCCTTGTCATGGGCTGTAGGTGTTCAGCAGGACTTAAGAAGTATGTTGTCATAGGATTCAGATTCTCAGCTGGATTCTTTAGGTATCTAGTAAGTGGACAGATCTACACCTCTCTAAATCTGACTTTTTGGGAGTGAATATTTTAATATAATTTTTTTCAATTATAAGTTCCATATTAAATCTCTTGCCTTGCAAACCCTGACTACAAGAGATGGGAAAGGGGAAGAGGTGACATTTTTCAGACATGACAAAGTTCTTTAGTTAGCTAATGTTCCATGCCACTTTTCTCATGTGGAGAAGCCCAGCTATATCAATAGCTTGGTTTTGAAGAATATTGATAGATTCTCTATGGATATTAAGCCATTGCATTCTGTGTTGCATTCTCAAGAAGCACATGGGTTAGGAACCTGCATGGTGCTTCCTGTCAGCTGAACCTAGCCTTGTAGCTTATGCTACAAGGCCTCTGTGTACCTGAATTGCCAATAAAGTGTGCACTTTCAGTTGCAGTCATTTTATAATGACAAATAATTTGCAAATCTATGGGCATGTTATTTCCTGCTGTTGCATCTTTAACTTTCATGACAAAGAACATCTAAAGAAATTTATGACCATCAAGCCAACCCTGCAAAGAATACTGAAAGACAGTTTAGGTACTCATAGAATAAAACTACTAAGCAAGGCAGACATTTACCGAGTATGGAAAGATAACATGTCAACAGTAAACTAATATATAACAGTTATAAACATTAATGTGAATGAGCTCAATTCACCAATTAAAAGAAACAGACTGGTAGAATGGATCAAGAAACAATGGCCAATCACATGCTGTCTACAAGAAACCCTTCTAACCAAAAATGAAACTCACAGACTGAAAGTTGAAGGATGGAAAACAATATATCATGCAACATGAAGCAAAAACAAACAAACAAAAAAAAAAAAAAAACAAGGGTGGCTATTTTGTCTGCCGACAATGTGAGCTTCAAACCAGGAATGAGTCTAAGACATAATGAAGATCACTACATACTGGTTAGAAGAAAACTTCAAAAGGAAGACATAACTATCTTAAATATATATGCACCAAATTCCAGAACACAAAGTTATCCAAAGCAAGTATATATAGAAAAGAAAACTCAAATAAGCAACAACACAATTCAAACAGGAGAACTTAACACACCATGAACACCAAGAGATAGATCAACCAGACATAAATCAGCAAAGAAATAACAGAACTAAATCACACGTTTAAACTAATGGACCTGATGGATATATATATAGCATCAGAATACATATTTTTCTCAGCACTACATGGGATATTCTCTAAAATAGACCATATACTAGCCCACAGAATATTTTAAATCAATGCAAAAGAGTTGAAATTATCTCATGCATGTTATAATATCATAGTGCCATAAATCTAGTAACTAATGATAAAAGAAACTGCAAAAATCACACAAACACAGGGAAATTGAATAACACACTCTTGAGCAATCCGTGCATCACAGGGGAAATTAAAGAACAAATTAAACAATACCTAAAAGCAAACAAAAATACAGATACAACTTAGTGGTATGTGTGGGATGCAATAAAGCAGTCCTCAGAGGAAAATTTATTGCACTGACTTCCCACATCAGGAAAACAGAAAGAATACAAATAAACAACCTGATGGTACACCTCAAATATCTAGAAAGACAAGAGCAAGTGAAGCCCAAAGTCAAAAGAAGGGAGGAAATATAAAAATCAGAGCAGAAATTAATGCAATAGAGACTAAGAACACAATCCGAAGAATCAATAAATGAAACAGTTGGTTCTGTGAAAGAATAAATAAAATTGATAAGCACTTTAACTATCCTGTTTAAAAAAGGGGAAAAAAGCCTGAAATTCATGAAATAAGTAATGCAAACGACAAAATCACAACAGACTCTTGGGAAATACAGAAGATCATCAACACCTATTTTAAAATTGTCTATTTTCATTGGTTTAATAACACAGAAGAAATGGACAGATTCCTAGAAACATATGAAGTACCAAAGCTCGATCAAGAAGATGTAAAACTACTGAATAATTCAATCTCTATTAATGAAATTGAAAATATAATAATTCTCCTTACATACAAAGAAGAGCCCAGGCCCAGATGGATTCACTGTGGAATTCCACAAGAAATAATAAGAAATTTAATGTCAGTACTCCTCAAACACTTCAATAAAATCAAAAGGAAAGCAATCCTTCCTTAATCATTCCTGGAAGCAAATATCATTCTAGTTGCAAAATCTGAGGAAGACCCAACTAAAAAAGAGAACTACAGGCCAGTCTCCCTAATGAACACAGATGCAAAAATCCTCAATATAATATTGCCAAACAGGATGCAGCAAATCATCAAGATGATACACCACAACCAAGTGTGATTCTTCCCAGGCATGCAGGGATGTTTCACCATATGTACAACAATCAATGAAATCCACCATATCAGTAAAAATAAAGGTAAGAATCACATGAGAATTTCTATAGATGCAGAAAAAGCTTTTCATAAGGTGCAACTTCCATTCCTGAAAGAACCTTAAAGAAAATTGGAATAGATAATCTTTACCTCAATATGATAAAGGTCATCTATGACAAACCAACAGCCAGCATCATATTAAGTGGCCAAAAGCTGAAGGCCTTTATGTTAAAATAAGGTACAAGACAAGGATGCCCCTCATTACTGATCCTATTCAAAATACTACTGGAAAAACTAGACAGAGCAATGTGATAATAGACAAAAATTAAAGGGGTAAAGATAAGAAAAGAGGAAGTTAAATTATTATCATTTTCAGATGACAGATACTCTACATAGAAGACCCTCAAAATTTCATTGGAAGTATCTAGGAGACTAGACACAAGAAATTCAGGGAAGTAGCTGGATGCAAAGTCAATACTCAAAAATAAATAGCATTCCTATATACTAACAACAAAATCATTGAGAGGGAAGTAGGAGAAGCCACACCCTTCACACTACTGCCCCCCAAAATGAAATACTTAGGAATTAATCCATTGAAAGTTGTAAAAAAATAATCTATATAAGGAAAATTATAATATCCTGAAAAAGAAATCAAAGAGACTCTCAGAAAATGGAAAGACATCATTTGTTCATGCATAGGAAGACTAAATATTGTGAAAATAGCCTTTCTATCAAAACTGTTATACAGATTCACTGCGATCCCAATGAACATAGTATCAACATACCTCATAGATCTAGAGAAATCACTCCTAAAATTAATCTGGAACCAGAAGAGAACTAGAATAGCAATGACAATTCTAAGCAGCAAAGGAAAGGCAGGAGGCATTACAATCCCTGAGTTGAACTTATACTACTAAGCAGTCATGGTAAAATCAACATGTTATTGGAATAAAAACAGATTTGAAGATCAATGGAATAAATTAGAAGATATGACCACAACTACAAACAAACTCAACCATCTTATCTTTGATAAAGGGGCCAAACATGTTCACTGGAAGAACCACAGACTCTTTAATGAATGGTGCTTGAAAAACTGGCTCACCATAGGCCAAAACCTAAAACTAGACCCATGCTTATCAAAATGTACTAAACTAAATGTAAGTGATCACAGATATGAATAATATAACAGAAACTCTAAATCTGTTGGAAGATAAATAGGTTACAATTCTTGAAGACATAGGAGTAGGTAGAGAATTCATGAAAAAGAATCAAACCACATGGTAAATACTTCCCAGAATCAATAACTGGGATCACATCTTATTAAAAAGTGTATGCATGTCAAAAGAAATCTCCAACATAGTGGAAAAAAAAACACAAACTAGGAAAAAAAATTCTTAGAGAACCATCCCTCAGACAAAGGATTTCTTTCTAAAACATATAAAGAATTAAAAAAAAATCAGACTCCCAATAATTCAAAGATCTACTCCAAAAATAGCATTTGAGATGGATACACAATTCTCGGATGAACAAATACAAATGGCAAATAAATATATGAAAAATATTCATCATCATTATTTATTAGAGAAATGCAATTAAAACCACACTGAGATTCCATCTCACTCCAGAAAGAACGGGATCAAGAAAACTACCAACAACAAATGTTGGAGAGGCTGAAGGGAAAATGGAACTCTCTTGCACTGTTCATAGGAATTTAGACTTGTGAAACCATTATGGAGTTCTGTATGGAGATTTCTCTAAAAGCTGGAATAGGAAGTCCCACTTGACCCAGCTATTCCACTTCTATGCATATTCCCAGAAGAACTGAAAGCATCATACTTCAGTGATATATGTACACCCATTTTTATAGCAGCACAATGATTTTGGAAACAGCCTAAGTGTCTGCAAACTAAGGAATGGACAAAAATCTGTGGTATTTTAATTCAATGGAGTACTACTCAGCTATAAAGAATGATCACATTGAGATATTTATAAATAAATGGTTACAACTTGAGACCTTACTCATACATGAAATCAATCAAATTCACATGTATAAATACTGTATACTCTCCCTAGTGTAAGAACCTAGTGTAAGAACTGGTAAGAGTAAATTAGAGTTTATGGTAATCATGATTCCCCTTTACATTGCTTTGGAGACCTATAATGTTCCCATTCATTAGTTGGAATGGTTTTATCCTGGGTTGTTTGATTTTATTATCTGTGATGGCATGAACAGCTACTTTTAAGAAAGCAAGACATTATAATAGCCACTGCTAATTTAATATCATCTTGCTTTGAAGTGCTACCATGCTTTTGTTCTTCTGTTTTCATTGGTTACATCATGTTTTATCTTATTGAATTTTATTATGTGTGATAGTATAAGCAAATCTTTTATGAATAATGAGATAGTATGGTAACAATTTTCCATTTTCTGTTATTTGGTTTTGAATGCCCTGTAATAATTTTATTCTCTTTATGGGTTTTATTCTATTTTGTTATGTTTGATACTATTATATATGAAAGTATACTCAACAATTTCAAGGAAAGAAATTATGGTAGCTACTGATATATGGGGTTGTCTTGTGGTGAAATACTGTGTTGTTTAAATTGTTCTGTTCTGAAAAAATATAATTTGCAAGTCTCCAAAATCTTTTACTGATTTTGCTGATGTGAAAAAAACGTAGGATGCACAATCTGAGTTCCCAATAATCAATTATTACAAATCTATTGACCTATCTGAACTCATGGAAATTCAACTACAGGCTCTCCCTCTTCCATCTAGAATTGGCCTTGAACCTAAGTGGTTCTGCAACATGTTACAAGACTTCTACAAGCACAAGAGGAATAAGTTTCTCAGAGCCTCCCTTCTCATTTTTGGTTTACATTTACACAGTGTGTAACAATGCCATGTCTCTATGGTAAGCAGACAGTCATGTCTTTGCTTCAAACTACTGTTTCTGCCAACAATACTATATTAACATTGTCTCATTAACCTATTTGTGTTATTCAAACAATTCTAGGTAAAATGCAATTTTACTCTTCAATTGACCTAATGAGTTTCACACTGCCTTTTCTCATTTTCTTACAGCATCTTGCACTTTAATATTTTCTTATTATCACCACTATGAGTTTCATACTCACTTGGTCTAAAAATATTATGCCTGCTGAGAAACAGTATTGATGAAAAAACAAGTGTTACTCTGTCCTCAGCATCTCATGGCTCAGACTGACAAATTCTCTTCTGTTGAGCATGGTGACTAGGCATAAAAGTGATGAGATAGGGCAAATGTCTATCAGTATTCAGTAAAATTGAAAGGCCATGTCTGGGAGTGAGAGATAGTGGCAGAGTTTGAATGAGACCACAGTGATGTGCACTTGTGATTGATGCAATT
Organism: Cavia porcellus; assembly: GCF_034190915.1. Taxonomy (NCBI): domain Eukaryota; kingdom Metazoa; phylum Chordata; class Mammalia; order Rodentia; family Caviidae; genus Cavia; species Cavia porcellus. Next base: position 1,821,973 of record NW_026947536.1, read on the forward strand.
ATATGGAAAAATGTTGGAGCCATTGAAGCTGAATACACATGCAAGCCTGTGGCATGGCCTGGGCATGATTGAACTGAGAATGAGGAGACATCACAGGGGGAACGTTAGAACAAAATAGTTTTCCTAAATTAGCATCATTTGTTGTTCTGAGGGATCCTTGAACCCCTCCCAAGATCCTCAGATTTCCTCCATTGTCCACTAAACTCCTTTCTGGTTCTGATTAAATACTTGCTACTCAGCATCATTCAGCCAGGGGGCTAGCAGACGTATGAGCTCTGCCAAGAACTTTAATTCTCCTGCAGCCTTAAAGATTGTGTCACTTGTTACATTGTTTTGATCTTTTGCCATGCACCTGTTTGAGGGGCTGGGGATCCAAGATTGGAACCCAAAATTTTGGTGCCTGAACAGGGACTCTAGAGTGGAGATGTCTGATGTAGAGTGTAACTTAGTTTTCCTGAGTTCCTGGGGTGGAATACAGCCTTCAGAGCACATTTATTTCACTTTCTTTGGAAAATCCTTTCATTTTCTTTGAACAAACTCCCTATACCCATTAAATCAAGGAGAATTTTGTGTCTGAAGTGCAACAGAAACATAATGCAGGACTGCATTTCCTTAGGAAGGTGGGCCATGTTACTTCCAAGGATAGTTTGGTGCACCTCTTGTGGGAAATTCATGATCATTCTCCTTGTTATTCTGAGGTTGGTGTGGTCATTGTGTCAGATTGAGAAAAACATACATAAACTGCTACATTGAGGAGCCTTGAGCTCTGATCTCTGTCTTGCACACTTGGTATCTTTTTTGGGATACTGTGACATTCGGCAGGCAGGCACATGGAACAATGCACAGTTGCTTCCCAGTCTTCCTGGATGCCTCACTTGTGCTGCTTCCTCACTTCCTCTTGCTGCTGCCTCCAAAATATGCAAACCCTGTAAAGCCCCTGGGCAACTCTTCACCTCGCATGTAAAAGATGGCGCAAAAAGGTAAACAACATGATGAATTAATTGCTTGACCTGTTTTGTATCAACAGGAAAAGAGTCCCACTTTGAAAGTTTGCAGTACTCTATTTAAAGAGTTAAAAGGGGCAGTGGATAATCTCAGTGGCCTAAGTGGCTGCCTGACACCCACAAAATTGTGAGTTCCGTCCCATGTTCCAAACAACAAAAACAAGAAAGATAAAAAGTTTAAAATGGCTGTCAAGGAAAGTGGATTTAAAAGTACTTTTGTAATTGGCATTATTGAGGGTATCATTCATGATTGTGAAATGATCCTTTTGGACTGGAAACTCTCAGTGCATACTATTATCACTCCAGCCCAACATCAGGTTTGGCTTAAGAACATACTGGTGCTGAGGACATGCAAGCTACAAATAATTTTGATTGCTATATTCCTATAGGAGCTGCTGAATTATGAGGGGAGAGAGATTTTTCAGATATTTGGCAACAAGTTAATTGCCACCTTCAGGCTATTATCCTCAAATTGCTTTTAAAGCTTGAAAAAGAATCCCTGAAGCAGTGGACACACAAGGATTTTTAGTACTATTAAACAGGAGGAGACTGAACCTTGCCTTGCCTTTATGGAAGATAAAATGAAGCTATTGAATGCCAAGTGGATAACAAGACAGTAGCCTCTGTCTTGTTAAAGCAGTTAACATACAAAAATGCAAACCAAGGATACAAAAATGCTTTAAAAGATGTTTCTATGATAACCTGACACTAACTTGGAATTCGCTGGTATGTTTTAGAAGGTTATTACTACTTTTCATGATCCTTTACCTCCCTGGACAGCTCTCCAGTTCTTTCCTGTTCACCTGCATCAAAAAGAGGCCCTTTTGTTATCCTTGGCCTCATTGATGCTGGTTATATGGGCATATTGTTTCTTTAACTGTGATCTCTCTTACCCACTCAACTAATTTTTTTGAATCTGTAGCCCAACTAATTGTCTTGCCTTGTCTCCTCTAAAACTTGTGATGTTACTCATGGAAATCAAACATTTGGCTCTACTGTGGCGGCTACTGCTATTCCCTGGGAGATGAATGCTGAAGCCTCTGTTTAACTATTAACAACCTTTTCTTTTCAGCATTGCTACACACTGGAGCAGATGGTTTTGTTTTACTCCACTCACCTGGCAATACTTTATTTCCCATTTTCAATGCTATTCCCTCTCATCACTTGAGGATGTTCTGGAACACCTATAGCAATTGGAATTGATTTAATCAATACTGTCTTACCACTTACCAAGGCTGACTTTTCTTTTTGCTGTCCTCTGCTGTTCTCTCTGCAAGACGCAGGTCTGGGAATTTAGTTCAGTGGCATGAGTGCCTGTCTTACAAGTGCACAGTCATGAGTTTGATCCCTGGGACCAAAAAAAAAAAATCTGCAAGTGGCTTTGGCTGTCTATGTTGGTTCCATTTCTTTTGATGTGTCCCATAATCATTGTTTGTCTCTATTTACCCTACTTCCCTTTTCTCTTCAAACTTATTTCATTAGCACCCCTTTAAATAGTGCCCTCACTGTCTTCACTGATGGATCCCCCCTTCATAAAGCTGTAACATGTTTTTATAATAATTGGAAACACCTATATTTACCACCACAAACCTCTTGTCAATGCAGTGAGCTCTCTGTGTTATCCTTGCTTTGCAAGTTTTTTCAACCCATGTCCTTAACTTAGTTACTGCCTATTTATATGTACATAATACTATCTCAGACTTATCTTCTCTTGTTGTCTCTCCTGTAGCAATAGACTCACACTTACTGTCTCTTTTTTACATCTACAGGCTCTTCTTTGCCTTCACCATACCACTCTTTTTTTTTACATATATGTAGTCATTAAGCCCTACCTGTTGTTTGATATGATAATGCTATTACTGATCAAGCACTGAATATTCTGTTCTCTCTTTTTTTGGGCAAGGTCTTTTCAACAGAGTTTCTCTAGAAGCAGTTCAGCCTGATCTTGAGATTAATTTGTAGTCTATCCTCATTTGATAAAGCTAAAGAAAGCCCCACCTTTTTCACCGATCAGCTTGTTCTTTACGAAAATTGTTTCACATTCCTGCAGCTAGAGCTTTAATTTCCAATGGTTTCCATTGTGCTGCCATGGCTCCCCCTTTTCCCGGTGATGCTGTCAACTCTCATGGCCTCTGCTCCAATGAATCATGGTAACATGCTACACAGTGTTCCTCCTTAAAACTTTTTCATTTTTTTCAAGTTTTTGTTGATACATTTTCTGTTTTTATTTGTGCTTCAGCACTGCTTGGTGAATCTGCCCGGCATGTAATTCAACATCTCCTGGCTGCATTAACAGTCAAGGGGGTATCTTCTTTTTTTAAACTGACAATGGTCCAGCCTATATCTCACAGGCTTTTGCTTTTGTTCCATATGGCAAATTTGTTATGTAACTTGTATCCCCTATAATCTCAATGGCCACACTATCATTGAACAAGCTCATTATTCACTGAAATCTCTTCTCTTAAAACAATTAAAGGAGAAAAATGCTCTTCCTGCACACATTTTTATTATTCTGTCCATGGTGCTATTTACTGTAAGTGACTTCTCTTTCCTAACAAGGCTTTCTTCTTCCCTAATTCAAATATGTTTTTACCAGGCTATATCTCTGACAAAGCCTTTTGTATCATACAAAACACTTCCAGACTCAAGTGGACTGGGCCTGGTGCCCACACTTAACTGGGTAAAATGGGATACTTCTATGTTATTGCCAAGGCCTTGTGTGGATTTATGCTTATTGTGTTTGCCCTACATGGAATGAGTTGGCATGACAGGCTTCACAACATAATTCCACCATTTCACCTCTCCCTGAATCAAGCCTTGGATTCTTTTATGCCAGATCTCTGCTAGTTGGTGTATAACAAATCCAAATGGTTGGTTTGTAGCTGTAAATTCTAAATTTGTAAGAAGGTATTGTAATTTGGTTTGATTAAGGATATACTCAAGTGTGCTCTGATTTTATAAGATGTTTGTCAGTCTGTCCACATGTCAGTTGCCTGTTTGTCCAGTTGACTTGTAAGCAGGTGCTGAAAGTTGCTAAGCATCTGATTGCTCATACCAGTAAAGTAGAAAGCAAAAGTGCCCATACAGGAGTGCTCAAGGTGCCTAGAAAATCTGGGAAATATCCTGAGGTCATGGAGTGCTGGACGTGAACAGGTGTTCCAGAGCTGGGAGCACGGAGTGTAAGAAGTGAGCTCGTTTTCTTCTGTTTTATTTCTTCTGTTTTTATCTAAGTTATCTTCTGTTTTTATCTCTCCTGTGACAATGGAGTCACACTTAGTATCTTTTTTTTACATGTACAAATTCTTTGCCCTCACAATGCTGCGCTTTTTCCTTTATATAAATGTAGTCATTAAGCCCTACCTGGCTTTTTACAAGATAATGCAATTTCTGATCAAGGATTGCATATACTCTACAGCCCCCCACTCCTTTGGCCTTTTTGAGGCAGGTTCTCTCTATGCAGTTCAGTCTGGCCTTGGGTATACTCTGTATTCTACCCTCTTTTTGATAACACTAAGCAAAGCCATGCCTTTTTTCACCAATACACTTGTTCCTTACATAAATTGTTTGACATTCCACCTTCCAAAGCTAAAGCTTTTATTTCCACTGGTTTCCATTGTGCTGCCATACCTCACCCTTTTCCCTGTGATGCTATCAACTCTCATTGCCTCTGCTGCAATGAACCTTGGTAAACATGTCACACACTGTTTCTTGATTTCCTTTTCATTTCTTCACGTTTCTGTTGACACATTTTCTGCTTTTTTTGTGTGCTTCACCACTGCATGGTGAATCTGCCTGACATGTAATTCAATATCTCCTTGCTACATTTGCAGTCATGGGTGTATCTTCCTTCCTTAAAACTGACAATGGTCCAGCCTGTACCTCACAGGCATTTGCTTCCTTTTGTTCCACATGGAACATTTCTCATGTAATTTTATCACCTATAATGCCACTGGCCAAGCAATCATTGAACAAGCTCATTATACCCTCAAATCTCTTCATTTGAAACAATTAAAGGAGAATAGTACACTTCCAGTGCAGGTTCTTACTATTCTGTCCATGGTGCTATTTACTGTAAGTCACTTACCTTTCCCAATAAGGCTGTCTTATTACCTAATTCAAATATGTTTTTTACCAGGCTATATCTCTGACACCTCCAGACTCAAGTGGGAAGGGGCTTTTGCCCCTGCTGATCTGGGGAAGATGGGACATTTCTATGTTATTGCCAAGGCCTTGTATGGATTCCAACTCATAGAATGAGTTGTCACCACAGGCTACACAACCTAGTTCCACCATTTCACCTCTCCCTGAATCAAGCCTTGGATCCTTTTATACAGGATCTCAGCTAGTTGGTCTATAAAAAATTGAACTAGTTGATTTATAGTTGTAAACTCTAACTTTGTAGGAAGATTTTGTTATTGGGCTTAAGGATATGCTCAAGTGCACTCTGATTTTATAAGATGTTTGTCCGTCTGTCCATGTATCAGTTGTGTATTTGTTTAGTCTGTTTGTAAGCAGTTGTTGGGAGTTCCTGAACTAGTGATTGTTCAAACTTGTAAAGCAGAAAGCAAAAATGGAGTGATCAAGTGGCCCAGAACATCTGGGAAAGACCCCGAGTGTTTGAGTTGTACAGGTGTTCAAGCACTGGGAGCATGGGGCATAAGAGATGAGCTAGTTTAACAAAGGAGTATTGAACAAGTAAACAAATGGCCTCTGAGGAACTTAAATTGTTCTCAAAAACCTCTACAAGCTCTGTGCTTATTTCTGTGTTTGTTTGAATCAGCACAGATTGTCTGTTTACGTTTATCCACTTGTCCACTCTGTAAACAACTGTTCCTTTCATTTGGAGCTCAGTAATCTTTCTCTTTTTCCATATCTGGACCACATAATCAAAGATTTGTTTCTTTACTGATTTATAAAGCATGCTTGTACCTTGTTGCTAGCTGTTCCAAATGTCACAAAGACTGGGTATATGAATGGAATATGTTGTTATTTATCATTGACTTGATAGGCTCATTATTTAGAAATGATATTATTAAGATGAATAAACAAAGTCCCTTATGACTGAGATTTCTGGACAGGGTTCTAATTGATAAATCAGTAAGTGGCTGCCTGGTAATGTTTTTAACCAGTTCTTGTTTATTGATCAGAGACCTCAATGATCTCCATAGCCTTATAGGAGACACTTTAACTAAAGTCATGAAATGTACTCCTCGATGTTCACATTGGTCAATATCAAAAGAATTAATGCATTTTTTATTGAAGATGCATGTGAAATGTTTCACATAGTTGTGATAGTTGATTGTCATCAAATTCATGATATATTAGATATATCCATATTTCTGGAGGCATAGACCTCTAAGATTTTAAAATGGGATTACTTATGGTAGCAGACTTTTGATTCATGTTCATACTTCTGCTAATAACAAAGACTTGTGAGATTCATATTCCACTAAAGGTCAATAAATTGGTCAATAATACATAAGAAACTTCTTGAGTATTAGATGAGTGTGACTGACTAAAATGGATATTTTATATCAAAAGAGAAATTCAGATTATTGCAAGGAGGTCATAATACAATTATATGTATGGTTCTGATTTCTGATTTCCTATGTAAAATATATCACTGTTAACACTGTAGGTATTCAAATGTTAAAATATCCATGGCTAGTAGAAAATACATTTCATTTAATGTTCTAAGGTGTTTCATGTTTAGATAAAACAGTAATGTTAACCTTACTGCCTCTACTATACTGTATTGTTATCAATCTTTTCTTCTGTATGTCCAACAGCAAAGGTATAGATACCAAAAATGAAAGACACAGATGGGATAATGGATATCCAATATTTTGGCCCCAGCACTTCAAGCTTGGAGGAGGTCCAGGAAGTAAAAGAAATTCTGCTTGCATCATCAAAAGATATTCAGTGATGAGACCAAAAAAGGAAGTGAACTTTGATGCAAGGTGTGCCTAAGGAGAATCAAGATTCACCAGTGAAATCTCCTAAGCTTTCACAGAAACAAACGTGGTCAAGCAATGGCCATGACTCTTCCAGGAGGCTGACACTGACAGAAGAGATATGAGGAGCTAATGCATGGTTATAAGATTGTTCTTGAGCAGACGTAACTGGCCTTAATAGGAAGTACCGAATCAATTGTCCTTAGTGCATTCCTTATGTTAGCTTGGTCTTGAACATTCTGCAGAAAAGTCTGGCCTCTGTAGGTACAGTGCAATGTAAAATATTGTCTGTGGATGAATCTTGGATCACTAACATCCTCTGACAATTGCTATCTATGCTGGCAACTGACTATCATTATGAATGGATGGACTGTGCAGTGGTGGGAACTCTAACACAGCTTCTCCATCTTCAGATGGTCACCCATCTGTGTATCAACCCAACAAAAAGGAAGCATATGTTGGAGCCATTGGAGATGAATACTCGTGCAGGGCTGTGATGTGGCCCAGGCATGAGTGAAGTGAGAATGAAAGATGCCTCAAGGGGCAAGATAGGCCACAGCTGAGGCCACCTAAACACTTTCTGTGGGATAGTTGTCTGCAGTTGGCATCATCTGTTGCTCTGAGGGGGTCTTGAACCTCTCCCAAGGTCCTTATCAGGTTTCCTCCATTGTCCACTAAACTCCTGCCAGCATGAGTTGGTCAGCTGGCTAGCAGAGTGATGACCTCTGAAAAGGACTTCTCTCCTCCTGCATCCCTGAAGACCATGCTGTGTTTCTCATTTCTTAGAGTCTTTTTGCTACCCATTTTTGGTGTCTTGGTGTTTAAGAAAACACCCCAACATGAAACATAATATGTATCTGTTTTAAAGACTCAGCACTGAAATCTGGTATTGTTGGATGATGACAGGACCAAGTATCAAACCTGTTTAAGACAATTCAATTATACAGAAGCTGTTGTTTTCCACTGTATTTTTTTATTGGTTGCCCAATGCCAAATCCTCTTACATGACACAATTTTCCTCAAGACATTTCCACTCCAATCAATGACCTACATATGAATTATTTTCTGTAGGACACACCCATAGATATGCAGGTTTTATGATATGTCTCCACCCAGTCTTCCTGATGAGAAAATTAACAATCCAGAGCCATCCCAGGTGTGAGAGGAGAAATAGAAAGCTAATTTGCCCTTCCTATGAGCTGATGGAAATCATAGGGGAGTGGTAGGGGAAACTACCCAATGTGCCCATGTTGTGATTCTGTGGAAGCTATTCTGGTTCTCTGAAGAAAAACAAAAAAGTAACTTACACTTCCTGTGAGCTAGCCATTGCATTGGCTGGGAGATGAGCACCACAGTCACCTCCTCCCACCACCAACAGTCTGACTGGTTTAGAGCACATGCTGAGTTGATACCAATGGAGGTATAAAAACACGTAATCCTTTGGTTGTGATTGGCTTTGCAGCCTAAGGCTAGTATTCTTAAGCATGTATTTAAATTGTGAAATAATGGTAAAAGAAGTTGCAATAACTTCATAAGTATATGGAACTTAACACTCTCCTAAACAACCAAAGGGTAACAGATGAAATAAAGGAAGAAACTTTAAAATACCTACAACCTAAGAAGAATATAGATGCAAAATCTTGTACCTTATGGGATTCAATGAAAGCAGTCCAAATAGGGAAATTTATAGTAGTCAAATCTCACATCAGGAAATAGAAAGAACACAAACAAATAATGAAATGTTGCATCTCAATCTTCCAGAAGAAGAATGGCAAGGGAAACACAAATCCCATACAAGGGAGGAAATTATAAGATCTGACAAGAAATTCATGCAATAGAGAACAAGAAAAAAATTCAAAGAATTAGAAGAGTTGTTTCACTGGAAGAATAAACAAAATTGATAAACCCTTGGACAACCATATCAAAAAAGAAAAAAATAAATACTGAAAACCATGCATTGAGGAGTCAGAAGAATAAAATAACTACAGATCCTGTAAATTTCAGAATATCATCAATATCTACTTGAATAGCTTATACTTTCATAGGTTAGAAAATATAGAAATGCACCGATTCCTAGATATATATGAAATGCCAAATGATCAAAGAAGATATAAAAATTTGGGAAAATACACTATCAGTTAATGAGAATAAAGATCTAATAAAATTTTATCAGCTGCTGGGCATGGTGGTGCATTCCTGTAATCCCAGAACTTGGGAGGCTGAGGTACAAGGATTGTTTTGAGTTCAAGACTAAACAAGGCTACAAAGTGAGCTCAAGGCCAACTTGAACTGAATAATGAGAGCCTGTGTCATGAGCACATTAAAAAAAATAAGCAAAACAATGACAACAGAAAAGCAAATGACCAACATAAAAAAGTCTAGGTCTTGGTGGATTTACTGCTGGATTCTACAATAAATGTAGAAAAAAACTTAAGGACACTGCTGTTTAATGATATTGAAAGAGAAGCTCTTCTCCCTAAATCATTCCATGAGGCAAGTATTACCCTGATACTAACACCAGAGGAAGACCCAACCAAAAGAAGAAAACTATAGGACAGTTTTCCTAATGAACATAGATGCAAAAATCCTTAACAAGATACTAGCAAAGTGAGTGTAGCAAATCATGAAGAAGACTTTAAAACCTGACCAACTTGGATTCAGCCCAGGAAGGCAGGTATGTTTCAGTACATGCAAATCAACAAATTTAAATGTCATATCAACACAGGCAAAAACAAAAGTCACATGGTGATCATCTCAATAAAAGCACAATAAGCTTTTGATAAAGTCAAGCAACTGATTTGTGATAAAAACCCTAGAGTAAATAACAACAGATGACCTTTACCTGAAGCTGATAAAATAAAATAATGATGGGGCTGGAGATTTAGCTCAATGGCATAAGCACCTGCCTTGCAATTGTGTGGAGGTGAGTACGATTACCAGTACCGATAAAAAAGAAAAAGACAAAAAAAAGAAAAAATCAGACAATGACAAAGAAAATCCAGCATCATACTAATGCTCACATTTCCTACAAATTCCAGTTCACTTGTTTTGATTCTTAAATATGAAAGGGATCTTTATACAAGTGGTTCTGATTTCAGCTATTTAAATTTCAAATTTATTCTTTGGATGCTTGAATTCCTATACTGTTGTTCACAAACTCACCTCAAGATGCAGAAAGATTTACTGACACAAGCAAACATCTGGATTAAATGTCAGTGCCCCTGAAATGAAAGAATCATAGTGAAAAGGAGGGAAGAAAATGGCAAACACCATGTGTTATGATGCCCACCTCTTTTCCACAGCATTAAAGAGGCTGAAGCAGGCAAATGGCCATGTATTCAAGGACAATCTAATCTACACAGTGAGAGTGAAAGGCCAGCCAGAACTACAAAGTAGGACTACATCTTAATAATAATGAAAAATGTAGAAAACCAAGGGAGAGAGGGAGACTATTACAGGAAAACAAAAACAATAAAGTTGAATGAAAGCTGACCTAAATTGGCAATTATGGAATGATGTTGCTGAGGAAATCTGGCCATGTAGTGGCATCTGGGCAACAGTGACAAATACAGAGCTAGAAATGGTGCCTATCATGCTACAGCACAACAGTGACATCCTTCCACCAGTAAATCTGCAATTTGCTAGAATGAAGAGGTCCAAAAGCTCATGGAAATCTTAAACTCAGAGTGAAGAAGTAGGTTCACACAAAGGCCTTGGAACATGGCCTTTAGCAGATATTTCATATTCAAATTGAAATAGGACAAATATAATCCTGCCCTGTTTGGGGTGAAATGCACCAAGTTGGTTGGCTCACAACATTGAGGAATGAAGGCACAAAACAAAAGATGTTCTAAATTTTTCTGGGAAAAAAAGATAGAAGAATAGTCCTGGATTTTCAGGAATGTTTTCAGTGTTTAAATCACAGACCTATTGTCAGGGGTCATTTATACAGGAAAGTCACAATGTGGGTACAGTGTGGGTCTCAAACTACAATCAACCTATAAGCTTGTAGTGGCTTAACTAATAGTATTCAAACTTGGAAGAAGTCACCCAGAAAAAGCATGTTAAAAGAGCCAAGGGATTTTGTGGGAACAATAGTCCAGTTGTTCTGGTCATTGAGTATGGTAACTGATGCCTCTCTGGACTTCCTGGAGGAGGTGGTGGTAACTGTAGTACATTTCAAGCTATTGCTTTTCTCTTCAGGAGGCATGTAGACATGGTCACTACATCTTCACTTTCTGGCTTTCTTGAGTTTTGCCTCTAGCAGGGATTGTTGTGTTTAGGTTTTTACACTGACTCCCTTGAAGTTCCATTTCCTCTCCGATTGTGTATCAATTCCTCTCTACTTTGGCCTCTCTACTTTGGCCTCTAACAATACCATTTCAATGGATAAAATAATGTTTATACATTTAATAAAATATTATTTAATGGGGGCCTGGGATTTAGCTCAGCAAGCAGAAATACCTGCCTGGGAAGTGCTAGGTTATGAGTTTGATCCCTGCTACCTAAAAAAACTGATTTTTTTTAAATTTTATTTAAGAAGAAAAAGAGAAAAACACAAAGCAAAACAAAGCAGTGTAAGGGTACACATAATACAGAACTACAAAAAAAAAAAAAAACATAACAGTAAGAAATCACCTGTTAATAGATTACATATTATCATCTGGGAAATAGTTGCTAAAATCACAGTATCAAAGAATACAAAGTGGACATTCAAACAGAGACTGACAGCTTTGTTTTGCCATATTTGACTTTATTCTCCCCCCCAAAAAAAGTAAAAAAAAAAACTGTGTTTTAAACAGCAATGAAAGAAAATAATTTTATTTGTGAACATGTAGATTAACAAGATTTTTAATTAAATATGTCAATGGCAAATTAAACAATGTTAATAGTCATATTTAGAATCTAAAGATGTTGTGCTAGGTATTGAGCTAAGTGGTCAAAGCACCTGCCTGGCAAGCACAAGGTCAGGAGTTCAATCCCTGGTACCAAAGAAAAATCCACAGTTGTCATCCTTGTAATGCTATAAGCACAACTATGAAAATTGATAATTGTTCATTAAAAAGCTCAATGTTTCTTTTGTCATCTATGAAGTACCTACAAATAACATGGTAACCACAGTGAGTAATAAACTGTGCACTATATCATTGCTATTGGCTGAGCGCTGCTTTTATTTTTTCCCCACATTGTTGAAGGATGAAAATGATTGGTGATGATAGAGAAATTGTGATAATAATTTTTTCGATTTTATGGGATATTTCACTACATCCATTAAGTACATTTTATTTGCTACAATTATGCTAAGTGAAATAAATAAATAATTCTTAATGTTACAGGCATCTGTGTTAGTTAGAAATATAGGCAGTCAGATAGTGATATAATGGAATGAAACTCCTGACCTATTGTGTCTGGTAGGAGTCTGTGTTCTATAAAATAGAAGAATGAATTTTAGGAACAATGGAGGTGAAGAGCAGAATATAACTATTGAGAGAAAAAAGTGGAAGATTTTTGCTTTAGATAGCATATTACAGCAGTGGGAAGCAGGCCAGGGGACATTTTCCCTGAGCTCACTTACCCCTCACTTAGGCAACTTATCTGTGGTATGAAAAGAGCCCCAATCAGCTACTGGCACATCAGCAATGCCACATTTATGCACCACCCCAGTCAAACAGTAAATATAATCCCCCTCACCACATATGCAGCAGAAAAAGGCAGATGTCTAGTGGTCATTCAGTACTCTCCACCTTCTTAGAATACAGGCCAATTTTAATGTATATTCTCTCTTTTACCACAGTGAAAATACTATCAGAAAGCTTCTGTCTGAGAGAACAGGAGGGGTCATAAGTGCATGTCAAGGACTCTGCATCTTCTAGGGAATATATAGAATAAAATCATGGGGTGAGATGAGTTTAAGGTGGGGAAAATTGGGAACTCACAAGGCAGGTGCGCAAAACTTTGGACAGAGCTATGTTTAGCCAATATAATTAATAGTTCAGGTAAAATCATTTACACTGCAGACAAATGGCGAAGCAAGGTCATAGAAAGCAGGCATTTTACAGAGCAGTAACTCTCCTCTATGGAACTGGAAGGGTGACTCCTGACTTCAGCAAGGTGACAGGGAACTATTTAGAAAATCAGTTCTTAGGATATGGACGCATTTGCTTGGTATTTTCTCTTGAGGCCTGTCCAGTAACAGGAGGTATCTGTCTCCCCATAGCTGCAAGGTATGTGGGCTTCTGAGCTGGCTACATCTAGGACCTGATCCTGTCTCCCTGGCTATATATTTCTAACTAACTCAGATCCCTATAACAACAGGGCTTGCCCCTCAAAGGAGCCAGAAAATAAGTTCACATTGCTTGCAGGACTGGAAGAGACAATCACCTCCTGCTGTGGGCCAAATCTCAAAACAAAAAGTAAATTAAATACAACCAAGTGCTAAGAACCAACAGTCCAAATAGTTCTCTGATCACCCTGAGGAACACAAGAGTCACCATCCCAACCCTCTACAAGAAGAGTCTCTGCTCTTAAACCTGACAACTTACTATGACTTGCTCTCCCATTTGCTCCCAATTTAATCAATTTTACCTGAGCAATTAACCTTATTGGTTGACCACGTTTCTACTCCGTTTTATGCTTAACTTTCAGATTCCCATTTTTCCCCTCCCCTGCACTCATCTAATCTCATGATTTCACTCTATACAAGTTCCTCAAAAAGACAAAGTCTTTGGCAACCTACTGAGACCCTTCCTGTCTCTCAGACAGAAGATTTCCTTCTCTCAATAAATATATTCCACTCTTAAACTCCATCATTTTTAAAATTCAGTCTTCAATTTTAGGGAACACAACTCATACCAGATATATAGTAGGTAAGGAGTTTCATTCCCCTATACCAATAACATGAGCCAAATTAACATGACTATACTTTTATAATGTCTGAAATTTGTTTCTTTTCCTGCAGTTTCAAGTGATTAATACAACTCAAAGTGATTAATTATAGTCCTGGCAATATCTAAAATTGTATAAAACAGTCATTATAAGTGTAAAATAATTGCTTTGATTGTATTATTTAGCAAGACCTAGACTTTTCCATGGCACTAGATTATATGTTATAAAAGAGAAGGTTCACCTGTAATTGTTTAGAAAAATTTCTACATTATTGGCTGCTTAAACAATTTTTAATTAGATAAACTGTGTATTTTTTCAGTTTGTAGAAGGCTTCTATTATATTATTGAAAGCAATCCATAGGCCTCTAGGACCTTGGCTATAATTTGACGCACAATTCTGTTTTGAAAATTGTATGAAGGTTTATTTTTATCTTAGGAGTAAACTCACTGCATTGACACTGATAGAGTGAAGCAAAAGCCCACTGCATTAATTTCCATTGGATACTCATAGCATAGAGCATGTGAATTACTGAGGAGGTAAATTAGCTTCATACATAGACAAGAATCAGTACTGTTAGGATTTTATGGCCCAATAGAGATGCAGAATGATAGCATTATTTCCAAAACATGAAAAATATTTCCAAAAGATGAGAAGTATAAAACAGAGGCCTTTATTCTGAGAACATAAAGAGAGGTGACCAGCACCCCCCCACCGCTGGAGTCCAGTGATCTCTCTGGTGGACACGTGGGGTGGGAGTATGTAAGTACCCTCAGTGTGCGGTGGAATGCAAGGAGGACTTTAGGAATGCACCATAGCCCATTGGTCTTAGGTTTGGCGCCATAGGTAAATTTCTAGGGGCGGGAAGATGGTGTCACAGGTAAATTCCTAGGGGTGGGGGAGATAGTTGAGGCTTTCCTGGCTACAGAGTCCTGTCTGGGCCAACACCATTTCACAGAATATAAGAAAAAGTAGCAGTGTCCTTTCTATTTAAAGAATGTGGAGAGGAGCCTACAGCCACCAAGTGTTTGCATTTTTTTCTGAAGGATTATGGGATTATAGGGTATATATGAAATTTGGTGGTGCTGGCACTGACACTGATATCATCTAAGGAGCTGATTGGAATTTTCTTTTGGCCCCCAGGAAAGGAATGAGGAAGTTGCATTCAGGGAAAAAAAGAGGAAGTAGCCATATGGGTAAGCATCCCTGATTTGACATTTCACCCTGATGAACTACCACCATTATGCCCTGTACTTTATTCTAGGGCAAAAGTCTTTAAAGTACATCCTTCAGTTTAAATTAAGAAATGAAAATAAAGAATTTTTGCTATGTGTCTTCTTCCATGGTTAGTGGTAAACAATTCACAGGAAAGTTTCCAGTCATTTCCTTAATGCATTGTGGATAGCATAAACAAAACTACAGATCAATTCACTTTCAGAAAACAGAAGCAGCACTAAAAGGCAGAGATAAAGCCCTTCAATGCAAGTGTCCCTTAAGAGATGAGATCAATATTTAAGAATACAATCATCTACTGATTTCTCTGACTTAAAGAAAGAAAAATTTACACTGTTATTGCTATAGGGTAATGAAACTCCAGGTCTACTATGTCTGGTATGAGTTTGTGTTCTCTGAAGTAAAAAATTGAATTTTAGAAAAAACAGAAGTCAAGATAATATAATTATTGGGAGAAAGAAAGCTTGTGTGAGAGAGAGCAAATGTGTCCTAACTGGGTTGGCAAAGACTGTCTTTTCCAAGGACTTTTATAGAGCAAAATCATGTGGTGCGATGAGTTGAAGGTGGGGAGAACTGGAAACTCACAATGCAGATACACATAAGATGGGACAGAGCTGTGGTAGCCAATAAGATAAATAGTTCAGGTAAAGTTGATTAAATTGAGAACAAAGGGGGATGGGAGTCACATAGAAAGCAGGCATTCTTAGGCAGCTGTGTCTCTTCCCTTAGGGTTTTGGGAGGGTGACTCCTTATTTCATCAGGAATATATGAACTATTTAGAATGTCAGTCTTTAGGATAAGGCTATGTTTCTTTGAATGGTGACTTCTGACTTCCTCAGAGTGCTAGGGAACTATTTAGAATATCAGTCCTTAGGATATGGATGAATTAGTTGATCTTCTGTCTTGAGGTTTAGCCCATAGCAGGAGTTGTCCATCTTCTCCATAGCTGCAAGGTATCTGGGTTTCTGGATGGGCTCCTTGGAGGACCTAGCCCTGTCTCATTGCTAATCATAATTAACTAACACAGCTCCACATAACAGTATTTTTAGGAAAACTGAATACAAATGTCTTGTGCTCTGGGTGAATGATCTGGGGATGACAGTGTGCAATGTATATACCAGTGTTGCCCCCTGATTCACATGTTTTGAAATTTAGTTTTAGTGTATTTTTTTCTTTTTATCCTTGAAATGAAATGGATTTGGAAATGAAAAGCCTGAGGTAAGCCACTTTTGTACACATATTTCTCTGTGTAGCTGAGATCAACACTGTTGAAGACAACTAGCTACAGAAGTCTCTGACTACTGTCTATCATTTGGGATCCTCTTTGCAGGAAGGAGTTCCTTTCCCTGTTTATTTTTGACTTAGAAGGAGGACAGTAGAGTAGCAGTCAATCAGTGATGAAGAGGCGGGCTATATGAAATATCCAATCAGGGAGCCGTGGCAGGAGGTCTCTTCTGGTGTGTAGACATTGTTTACCTGTTTGGAACACAGAACTGGGAGCAGAATGTTTGCTGGATCTCATTTACTCATTCGATGTCCTGTGGCCTGATTAGCAAAGAACCTGGGAGACCCTCTAGCCACGGAATGGTGAGACTTTGGATGGGAGCCCAAAAAAAGGGTGGAATTGGGAGAAACCAGTTACAAGTGGTTAGAAGCAGTTCTGGTGTCTGTAGATTCAGGTATTTAGTTAGCTTCAGCTCCTGAGGTCTTCTAGCATTGGCCTTGGGTCATCAACTTTCCCTTTTTTCTCCTGCTGGGAGCAAGGATGATTCTGTGTCCTCAGAACCCTAAATTAACTATGATAGCAACAGACTGGAGTATCATCTTTGAAATTCTCTACTGCCCTGGCACCTCCACCATATGGAGCAGAGGAAGGAGCTTGACTCTGATGCATTTTGTAGCTGGAGCAGCAGTACTGAGCTTGGTCTCTGCTCTCATTCCAGGGATCAGCAATCTTGATGTTCTAAAGTTTCTAAATGTATGTAATGCAGGGCCTCATATCCACAATGGCACTCCTTAAACTTGTACTTTTTTGTATTTATAGGGATTGCATAAATTTATCATATGTTCTCACATTTCCAACCCCATGACAGGTGTTGGCAAAGATTATGAGAATTCAGAGATGTGTAGTGATATACTTCAGTGGAGGAAGGCTTTCCAAACCCCTGGTGAACTCCTGTGTATGATAAATAACAGTGCAAAGAATTTCTGAACATACTTTATGTGACACATGTGCTCATAGACTATGTTTGTGAGAACAGCCATAGAGGTTTGAATTTTGAGAAAAATCAAGCAGATATAAAAGTGTCATCAAGGCCAGGGTAAAGTGTGCTTGCTAAGGATAAATTCCAGAAAGGGCTGCCTGCTAAATTCTCTTTGAAAAATGCCTAAATTTAGTCATTTGCATGAACATATACATGTGAATTTCTTCTAAATGGAAAGGAATATGGGTGTCATCTCTGAATTAAGAGCTGATTTAATAGCTTGGATGATCATATACATTGTTTAAATATGGAAATGCTCTGTAATGGACTTTACTAATTCGTGTAAAGAGATGCCCTAAATTGAAATTGTGCAGGGATATCAGTAGTTAAGGCATGAAGGGTTTTCTGCTTAGGGTGGATCAGACGAGCATGGAAAGGATGTGGAAGTGACCAGCAGGACACTGTGTGCAAATAGCAGGACATACAACAGAGAGGGTCTTCACTGAAAGTCAGGTAGTTCTTAGGGTAAGCATGAAGTTAAAGTTGAATTATGATACCTTCCTTGAGGTGAATAGCACAAGCTCTGGTAAGAATCAGTATTCCACATCCCTGTAAACCCATGACTTCTGTGTTGTTCACTTAAGATCTAGTGTTGATTATCTTAAATTATGACCCAGTATCATGAAGGTGAAATTTGAATTTTTTTGTACCAAGAATTGAATTCATGATCACAAGCTTGCAAGTTAGGTTTTCATGCTGCTAGCTAAATACCCAGCTCTGAAACTGTTTTCTGTATGTTATAGATGGTATCAACCTTGTTCCTCAGAAAATGTTGAATATTGTGGAATTTTTCTATATTGTATGGCTATAACTTTTTAAAGCAAACCAAAGGTGTCTTATGCAGTCACTTTTCAAGTTTCACATTGTCTGTGCGGTATCTCAGTGAGGGTTTCTCTATTTCAGACAGCTCTGTAACTTATGCTAGCCCCAAACTCAAGGCAGTTCTCCTGCATCAGCCTCCCAAGATATATTTCTTATATCTGAATGGAAAGTGATCACTTATTGACACTGAGCTACAATTTGAAGCTTGCAACTGGTTTCATTGTTTGTACATTTTTTACCTACAGCAGTTTTCCATGAACATTTGAGTTATTATTTATGTACCATATTTGATGTTATTTATGTTTTGTTCTGTGAAACCAAATTCAAATATCAAAATGATGCTTAAGTATATTAAGAACAAAGGACTCAGTGGCCTAAATGAGATTTGAAGAGATATCATTGGTAGTACATCAAAGTGATTGATGAGATATTTGTCTGCCTCTGTGCTTTAAGGATGCTGGTCCTGCAGGCTCTCACTATGAGCTCTGCATTAGAGACAATGCACAGCGACTCTTTTTTTTTTTTTTTTTTTTTGTCTTTTTTTGAGACGGGGTCTCACTATGCAGTTCAGGCTGGCCTTGAGCTCACTTTGCAGCCCAGGCTGGTCTCAAACTCGCAAGGATCCTCCCACCTTAGCCTCCTGAGTGCTGGGATTACAGGCTTGAGCCACCAAACACAGCACACAGGGACTCTTGCAGTGACTCAGCATAAGAATCAGTGCTCCTATTTGGCTGTTACATTAGCTGTGATTTGCATTATAGCATCAAATTTGCTGTCTCAAAATATGTGTATGTACAAGCAATTAATCCCCAAGATTTGGAATTAAAATTTTAAGAAATCAGTCTCCATTCAGCTGCTATGTGGGTTTTATTTGTTTAGTTTAGTTTGTTTTATTGAGACAGGTTTTCTCTAAGTACATCAGCTAGATTTGAACACTTTATGGAGTGCAGAATTGCCCTAAGCTCAAAGCAGCCATCGTGCATCAGCCTCTTGAGTGCTGGGATTATAGATATGTGTGGTTTTACCCTAGAAAATATTAAGGCTTGTAACTTAGCTGTGTGTAGATTGGCATAATAGATGCCATCTTGAGCTTTGCATTTAACTAGTGCCCTGTATTTCACCCAGAAAAATGGAAAAATCCCTCAGGGTAGAAGACCCAGGAGAAAAGCAAAAGGAGCTGTACCCAAAGAAAAAAAATTAACCTGCTCAACAAGAGAAGCAGAATACAGTTGTCATCCAAAAATTACTATAAAATTCTAGCTAAATGATTTCCAACAGGATCTTTTTGTGATTCTATCTTTTAAAATATCTGTAACTTTCCAGTTAAAAGCCTCTTCTTTAGATCCTGAAATGGGGATGGGGGTTTTTTATACAAGTGGTCCTGAGACCAGCTAATGAAATTCCACATTTCTCAATTGTTTTGCTTGTCTTCCTATATTGTTGTTCACAAACTCAACTCAAGCTGCAGAAAACTTGACTGACACAAGCAAACAACAGGATTAAATGACATTGCCACTGAAATGAAAGAATGATAGTGAAAAGCAGAGGAGAAAAAAGACAACTGCCATGTGTCATAATGCCCACCTCTTTTCCCTCATGATGAAGAGACTGAAACAGGAGAATGGCCATGTATTCAAAGACAGGCTAACCTACATAGTCAGTGCAAGGCTGGCCAGAACTTCAAAGTGAGACTATGTCTTTAAATCAAAAAACTAAAATGAAAAACATAAACAACCAAGGTGACAGAAAGACTATTAAAAAAAAAAACAATTATAGAGCTGAGTGAAAGTTGACTTATGCAAAATGGGAATTATTGAATGATGCTGCAGAAGAAGGAAGGCCATGTAGTGGCATCCAGGAGGCAGTGACAAAAACAGATTTAGGAATGGCACCTACTGTGCTACAGCACAATAATGACCTCCTTCCTCCAATACACTTGCAGTTCACTAGAATGAGGACTTTTAAAAGCTCATGGATATGTTAAATTCATGGCAAACAAGCAGCTTGAAATCCAGGTTTTGGAACATGGCCTTTAGCAGAATTTCATATTTAAATTGAAATAAGAAAAATATAATCCTGCCCTTTTTGATGTCAAATGCACCAAGTTTAATGGCTCACAACATTGAGAAAGGAAGTCACAAGCCAAAAGAAGTTCAAAAATTTTCTTAGACAAAAAGAGAGAAGAATAGCCTTGAATTTTCAGGAGTGGTCTTCAGTGTTTTGGCCACAGACTTATTGTCAGGGGTCATTTGTACAGGAAAGTCACAATGTGGGTACAGTGTGGGTCTCAGACTACATTCAACCTATAAACTTATAGCTGCTTAACTAATATTATTCATCAGGAGAACAAGTCAGCCAGAAAAGGTATGTGGGAAGAGCCAAGGCATTTTGTGGGAACAATAGTCCAGTTGTTCTGGTCATTGATTATGGTAATTGATGCCAATCAGGACTTCCTGGAGGAGGTGGTGGTAACTGTAGTACATTTCAAGCTGTTGCTTTTCTCTTCAGGAGCATGTAGACCTGGTCACTGCATCTTCATCTTCAGTTCTGGCTTTCTTCAGTTGTGCCTGTAGCAGTGATTGTTGTATTTAGTTTTTTGCATTGACACTTGCAGGTTCCAGTTCCTCTATGATTGTATATCAATTTCTGTCTACATTGACATCCTTTGCTAAAATCACAATAGTATTTGAATGCATAAAGTGATGTTTATACATTTAAAATATTCATTAATACAGGCCAGGGATTTAAGCTCAGCAGGCAGAAACATCTGCCTGGAAAGTGCTAGGTTGTAACTTTGATCCCTGGTACCTATAAACAAAAGTAATTTAAACTGCAAGGAAAGAAAATCATTTCATTTGTGAAAATGTAAGTTTACAAAATTTATAACTAAATATGTCAATGGCAAATTAAACATTGTTTAATAGTCATATTTAGTATCTAAAGTTGTTGGTTCTTGGGATTGAGGTCAGTGATACAAGAAGCTGCCTGGAGAGCACAAGGTCATGAGTTCAATCCCTCATACAAAAAAAAAGTACTCGCAGTTGTCAGTGATGCAGTGCTATGAGCACATTTATTGAAACTGATACTTGTTAATTAATAAACTTAATGTTTCCTTTGTGGTCTATGAAATACCTGCAGATAACATGGCAATTACAGTAAATGATGTACTGTCCCCTACAGGATTGCTATTTTCTGAGTTGTTTTTATTTTTCATTTTCCCCATACTTGAAAGTTGAAAATGTTGGCTGATGCTAGCTAGAAAAACTGTGATAATCATTTTATTCAATTTAGTGATATATTTCCCTATATCCATTAAGAACATTTTATTTGCTACAATTACTCCAAGTCAAGTTGATAAACAATTCTTAAAGTTACAGGCAGCTGAGTTAGTTAGAAATACAGGCAACCATATCATGATATAGTGGAATGAAATTCCTGAACTTATATGTCTGGTATGAGTTTGTGTTCTCTAAAATGCAAGAATGAATTTTAGGAACAACAGAGTTGAAAGGCGGAATATATCTATTGAGAGAAAAAAAGTGAAAGTATTTTGCTCTAAATAGCATATATTGGAAGTGGGAGGTGGAACCAGGGGACTTTTACCTTAAAGTCAGTTTCCTCTCCCCTATTCAACCTACCTGTGGCCAGAAAAGAATCTCAATCAGCTACTTGCATATCAGCAATGCCAACTTTAACCACCAACCAAGTCAAAAACTATATGTATGCCGCCCACACATTTCCAGAAAAAAAAAAAAGCCAAACCCTCAGTCGACATGGGGTTCTCTCCATGGTCTTAGAATAAAAGGCCCTTTTGACTTTATATTCTCTTCTTTACTACACCAAAAATCCTATCAGAAAGCTTCTGTCTGAGAGAAACAGGAGGGATTCTGAGCCAGTAGCAAAGGACTCTGATTTTATAGAATAAAAGCATGTGGTGAGTGTGATAGCTCAGACCCGAGCATAAAACCCAAGGAAGCAAGAAATTAAAATTTGGGGAGCAAAGATGTTATTTTAGGCCAGACCAGGTGATGTAATCTCAGGGAACCAATTTGGAGACTCTGTGCCTTACAGCTAAAAAGGTTGGGTTTTAAAGCTGAAAACCACAGGAATGTTGCAAACTTTGACCCAGTTTGATAACTTTCTAGTAGTTAAAAATTTGTTAGGGACAGTACATTGTATTGCAAATAGGCTGAAGGGGGGGATTACAAGAAACTGAAACTTAAAGCTTTTATGGGAAACGGAGACTTAACCTAAGAATGGGGAGGGGAGGGGAATTTACAAGGAGCTGAAACTTAAGTCTTTACAGGAGATGGAATTTTAATCTCTATTGAAATGGCACATATAGAACAGGAAGGGGGCACATGGGTTAGAACTCGGTTACACCAGTGAGATAGGTTTAAATTGGGTTAGATTACTGTGGTTACTGAGGAGGTAAATTAGCACAATAGAGAAGCAGAATATAAGAAATTTAAAAGTTGCCTTTTATTTAAAGAATGTGGAGAGGAGCCCACAGCCACTAAGGGTTTGGCTCCCCTCCCCCTGGACTAACTATGGGGTTTTGTGGTTGTGATAACTCAGACCCCGGAATAAAATCCAAGGAAGCAAGAAATTAAAATTTAGGGAGCAAAGGTTTTTTTTTTTTTAGGCCAGACCAGGTAAGGAGTCTCCGGGGGACACTGGGCACCTGACAGAAAATAGTTGGGGCTTTTATCTTGTATATCCACAAAAAGCTGCTGGTCACACAATGCAAGGAGGGGGATGGGGTGTGGCACACTACAAAACAGAAACATGGTGCATTATATTTCATGGGAAGAGCAAGATTCAGGTAACAAGCAAGTTTTCCTCTAAACAAGAAAGTTTAGATAAGAAGAAATCCTGTTTTCCTATGCAGAGACTAAAAGTCTAACAGTGATTAACAGCTTCTGTTATCTTATCATTACATGGGTTATTTGTAGAGGGCAACAATGGTTAACATATCAATTTGGTAAGATTTTACAATTCTTACAGAGGAGAGCATTGATTAACATATTAATTATGACATCCAGAGGGGGAAGGGAAAAACACATATACAGTAAGGCTAAGTTACAGGTATTGCTATGATACAAAAATAACACAGCTATTTTTCTACACTACAACAGAGGTATATGTGACTTTTGAGTGGATGTGGTGCTTGGAGGGGACATTGATGTCATGCAAGGAGCTGATAGGAATTTTCTTTGAGGCCCTGGGAAAGAAAGAGGAAGTTGTAATCAAGGAAAAAAGAGGAAGTGGCCATATGAGTAAGCATCCCTGATCTTGCCTTCTTCCACCCTGAACTACCACCATGAGGTTCTGTAATTGTTTCTAGGGCAAAACTCTTTCAAGTACATCCTTCAGTTTCCAGGAAGAAATCAAAACAACAAATTTTTGCCACCTGTCTTCCTCTATGGCTGGTAGTAAACCATTCATAAGAAATACTGTTAGTCATTTCCTTAATGCATTGTAGATACCATAACCAAAATTACAGATCATTTCACTTTTAGAAAACAAAAGTAGCACTTAAAGTCAGGGATAAAGCCCTTCAGTGCAAGCATCCCTGGAAAGGTGAGATCAACATTGTAGAATAGAAACAACTACTGATATATCTGACTTCAGGAAAGCGAAAACTTCATAATGATATTGCTATAGAGTAATGAATCTCCTGCTCTAATATGTCTGGCATGAGTTTGTGTTCTCTAAAGTCAAAGAATGAATTTTAGGAACAACAGAAATTAAGAGCACAATATACTTATTGAGAGAAAGTAAGCTACCTGAGAGAGAGAAGGGGTCCTGAGCAGGATGCCAAACACTGTCCTTCTAGGGACCTTTATAGAGTAAAATCTTGTGGTGAGATGAGTTTAAGGTGGGGAAAAATCGGAACTCACAATGAAGATGGGCATAAGACGGGACGGAGCTATGGTAGCCAATAAGATTATAAGTTCATGTAAAGTTGATTAAATTGGGAACAAAAGGGGAAGAGAGTCACATAGAAAGCAGGCATTCTTAGGCAGCAGTGACTTTCCCTTTGGGTTTTGGGAGGCTGACTCCTGAGTTCATCAGGATGATAGGAACTATTTAAAATGTCAGTCCTTAGGATAAGCATACTTTTCTTTGAATGGTGCTTCCTGACCTCCTCAGAGTGCTATGGGACTATTTAGAATATCAGTCTTTAGGATATGGATGTATTTGCTTATCATTTGTCTTGAGCCTTGGCCCATAGCATGAGGTGTCAGTCTTCCCCATAGTTGCATGGTGTCTGGTCTCCTGCATGGACTCCTTGGAGGACCTAGCCCTACCTTATGCCAATACTATTTAAATAACTCAGGTGCCTGTAACAGTACTGTTTGGATAATTGATTACACATGTCTTGTGCTCTGGGTGAATGATCTGGGGATTACAGTGTGCAGTGTATATACCAGTGTTGCACCCTGATTGACATGTTTTGAAATTTAATTTTAGTTGATGTGTCCTTTTTTCAGTGAAATAAAATGGATTTTAAAATTAAAAGCCTGAGGTAAAGCTCTTCAGTACAAACACTCCTCTGGTCATCCACTGAGATCACCACTGTAGAAGAACGGCAGCTCTAGAAGTCTCTGCACTACAGTCTATCATTTGAGATCCTCTCTTGCAGGGAGGGGTTTCTTTCCCTGTTGATTCTTGACTCAGAAGGAAAGCCATAGAGCAGGAGTCAATCAGTGATGAAGGGGCAGACTATATGAACTGTCCAATTTCAGGCCATTGCCAGCTGTGACTTTTGTCTCTTCTGGTGTCTCAGCATGATTTACCTTTTCTGAGTAGGATACTGGTAGTAAAATGCTTGCTGCATCTCATTTAGTACTTTTGATGTCTTGTGGCCTGATTAGCAAAGAACCTGAGAGATTCTGGAGCCATGGAATGGTGAGATTGTGGATGGAAGCCCAGAGATAAGTTGGATTCAGTGAAACCAGTTACAAGTACTTAGGAGTAGTTGTGGTGTCTGAAGCCTCAGGGGTTTAGTTAGCTTCAGCTCCTGAAGTCCTCCAGCATTGGCTATGGGTCATTCACTGTCCCTTTTGCCTCTTGCTATTGGCAAGGGTGATTTGGGGTCCCCAGAACCCTGCCTTCACTATGACAGCAGCAGACTCAAGTATCATCTTTGAAATTCACTGCTGGCCTGGTAACTCCACAATCTTAGGCATTGGAAGGAGCTTGAGAAGACCCTGACTATGATGCTTTTTGTAGCTTGTAGAGCAGTAATGAGCTAGGTCTCTGCTCTCTTTCCTCAGAGTAGCAGATCTGGAATGTCCAAAGTTTATTAATGTCTGTAATGAAGGGCCTCATAGCCACAATGGCTCAACTTAAACTTGAGCTGTTTTTTTGTATTTATAGTGAACTCTTCCATTTATAGTATGTTCTCATATTTCCATCCTCATGACAGGTAGTGGCAAAGGTCCTGAGAATTCAGAGATGTGTAGTAGTGTGCCTCAGTGGAAAAAGCTTCCCAAACAAGTCGTAAACTCCTATGTATTATACAGATCAGTGCAAAATAATTTCTGAACATACTTAATTACTTAGGTGGCACCCTTGGTCACAGACTAGGTTTGTGAGCACAGCCATAGAGTCTTGAAGTCTGAGAAAAATAAAGCAAATAGGAAAGTGTTATCAAGGACAGGGTAAAAATTTGTGAAGGACAAATTCCAGAAAGGGCTACCTGTTAAATTCTCATCGAAAAATGCTGAAATTCAGTCATTTGCATGCACATATACACGTGATATCCTTCTGAATGGAAAGGAATAGGTGTGTCATCTCTGAATTAAGAGCTGATTTAGTGGCTTGGTTGTTCATAGTTTAAATATGGAAATGCTCTGCAATGGAATTTACTAAGTGGTGTAAAGGAAAAGTTCTAAACAGAAATTTTGCAGTGATATCAATAGTTAGGCATGAAGGGTTTCCTGCTGAGGATGGGACCGAGGAGTGTGGAAAGTGAAAGGTTTTGGCCCAGGCAGG
This sequence comes from Cavia porcellus, assembly GCF_034190915.1. Taxonomy (NCBI): domain Eukaryota; kingdom Metazoa; phylum Chordata; class Mammalia; order Rodentia; family Caviidae; genus Cavia; species Cavia porcellus. The sequence continues at coordinate 1,848,137 of NW_026947536.1, forward strand.
ACACTGTAGCCAGGAAAGCCACAACCGGAAGCAGGAAGCCCCATCTTGCCCTGCCCCTAGGAAGTTACCTGTGATGCCATCTTCCCGCCCCTGGGAATTTACATATGGCGCCAAACCTAGGACCAATGGGCTACATGTGTATCCCTAATGCCCGCCTTAGGTTCCACCCCAAACCGAGGCTATTTACAGGCCCCCACGCCGCGTGTCCGCCGGAGAGATCGCTGGACGCCAGCGGTGGGGTGCCGGTCATCTCTCTCCGTGTTCTCAGAATAAAGGCCGCTTTTTATTTTATATTTCTCATCTTTTGTTAATATTTTTCATCTTTTGGAAATAACTCTATCATTTGTTGCCGTGACTCGATCGGCAGGCAACTGACTCTTGGGCCACATACCCAGAGTCTTCTAGCCGATAATCAGATAACATCCTGGATTAATCCCGAGCTTTTTCCTCTCCCGAGACGTTCCTATCGCCAGCCACCTGCACTCCGCATCTGCCAGACTGATTTCAGGTGAGCACTCCCCGGGGAACTTTTCGCACTGGGCAGCCCCAGTGGAATGTTCTCCCCGTCTGCGTGGGTCTGTGCATTTTCACGTCCTTAGGACCGCCCAGGGCAGGGTTCTTTCTGGGCAAACCTGCGCCCACAAAATCTCTCACGTTCTTTGGGTTCGGATAGCCCAAAGCAGAGATTTTTGGGACCGCCCACACTGAAAGAATGCCTCACTTCCCTTAAAGCCTTGCGCTTTCACGGGCAAAACTGTTACTGACCCCACGTAGACTCCATTCGTAAATCTCTCAGTGACGACTGGAGTTTACGGTTTGGAACTGTAGCCGCCGCGTGGTACCACAAATAAGTGACGACTTTTTCTGGACCTCTGGTTTTTTTTTCTTGCCTGAATCAGTCATGGGGAACGTATTTTCTAACTCCCAAAAGACACCTTTACAATGCCTAATTTCCAATTTACGTACTCTAAAAATTAAAGGTACCATAAAAACTAAACAACTAACTTTTTACTGCCAGGAGGTCTGGCCAACCTACCCGCTTATCGGCAAGCCTTGGCCCAAAAAAGGAACATTTGACCCCTGCATTCTCAGGAACTTGTATGATTTTTGTCAAGCTGGCAACAAGTTATTAGAACTCCCTTATGTCCAAGCCTTTGTTATTCTGAGAACACGCCCATCTCTCATTAAGTCTTGTGCTCCAGCTGAGATACTTTTAGCTAAGTCTACTGCACCGCAAACTTTTCCGTCCTTCCCTCCATTGTTTTCCCGGCCACGGCCTGCCTACCACCAAATTCGTTCCCTGCCATTACCTCCTGCCGGACCGCTCTCTCCTCCCCCTATGCCTGATTCTCCCAGCAGCTCTAATCCCTCTGTGTCGCAGTTATCTCCCGATGTTCGATCCTCTCTCCCTCCGTCTCCAGGGACCCATAACTCTCCCAGCGGCTCTGATCCCTCTGTTAGCGCTTCCTTGCAGTCTCCGACTTCCTCTCCTGAGAATTCTGTATCCCCTACAGCATTCTCACCGCCCACCCACCATACTAGGTCTCGGTCGCTATGTCCTTCCAGCAGGTCGCGTGATTATTCCAGCTTGCATGGGGAACAGTCGCCATGTTGCAACCCTCTGCCACATAGCATGGCGCCGCCATGTTCAGGAGGGCCACATGGCGACAGGGCGCTGCCATGTTTTGGGCCACGTGACAGGGCGCCACCATGTTCCCAGGCGCTGCCATGTTTTGGGTCACGTGACAGGGCGCCGCCATGTTTACAGGGCCCTCACTGTCAACAGGCGTCTCCTTGTGGCTCCTCTTTTGAACTACAACAGCCGCCCTGTTGCAGTGCACATGACGCTTCATTGTGCTGCCGACAGCAGTCCTCTAGCTGCAAGGCACACAGTGAGACGCCATCTGCTCGTGTTTCCCAGGGTGACCGGCAGCAGCTCTGTAGCCGCTCCACAGATGATTGCTCACATGCGCCTACTGGAAGGATGGCTGCTCAGTGGCCCTCTGCTCCAGAATCTCCTCAGGCTCTGCTACCGCTTCGAGAGCAAGCTGGCCCCGAGGGGCTTGTTGACATCCATGTGCCTTTTTCCCTTTCTGATCTATCTCAGATTACTCTTAAATTAGGTAGCCTCTCTGTTGACCCACAAAATTATATCAGGCAATTTAAATTTATTACTAATTGTTATGATTTACATTTTAAGGATGTTTATAATGACTCTGGGCCTATATCTGTGCCAGAGCAGGACAAGCATACTAACTATAACAAACTTTTAAAACAGGTCCAGGAGGCTAATCAAAACCCAGCTGTGTTCCTAAATTGGCTTTCTAATCCTCGTGCCCTGCAAGCAGTTCCAGCTTTGCGAGCTGTGTCAGGCCACCTCCCAGCCCTTCCCCCATGCGCCGTCCCAGCCCCTCCCTCCCCTGTGCGCCGTCATCGCCGCCGCTGCCACCTTACATGTTTCCGGGGGCAGTCTGAGCCCGCCCCTGCGTGCTACATCCCAGCGCTTGCCCCACCCACTGGGCGTGGTCTGCCAGAGCACCGCGAAACAGCAGCTCAGCGGCTCTCCTCAGGCATGTTTTTTTTTACAATTTGGCTCCACTCAAAAGATGCTTTTTTATTACAATTCTCAAACCATTTAATCAAGGTTATTGGCCACCTGATAATTTTACCAGCCTTGTTTATCAATCAAAGCCTTCACCAATCTCCTGTTTAACAACTAAGGTTATAAATTCCTTTTTGCTGGGAACCACTAGCTCTATTTCAAGACAAGGGTTTTCTTCAAAGTTTTATTTTATTTGTCTTGGTCCATACTATTGCAAATAACAACTTTAAAAGTAAATGTGTTCAGAATTTGACAGTATTAAATTAGTTTTGATACATTTATTCATAAGATTGCTAAACCTTTACTGCAAAATGTTTCCATTAAAGCCTTGTTTGGCAGACTAAAGCCTTTTTTTGTGTTAATTCCATGTGGCACCTTAAAAAAAGCGGTGTGCCATTCAGATAAAGCCTGCTTTCTAATCTAAAATGCCAATATTAAATTCCTGCATACTTACTTAATTCTACTATAGTCCAAATCCCCAACAAAAAGGCAAAACTTGACCTTCAAACCTTAGAGAGATCTTAATATGGTTTTTCATATTTTTAACACTTGTGACACTTGGAGTTCTGAGACAGGTAAACCTACACAAGGTGGAGCTGCCTGGCCCCTCCATGGACCACGCTCAAATGCAGCAGAAGATACTGGGCAAGAAAATGCCCCACCCTGTCATTCTTTGAGACCTTACTCCAGGGCTACTGGACTGTCCTAGCCACCAGAGAGTGGGTAAGCCATCCTAAGTTCTAGCCCTCATAGGAAATGTCGACACTGCGATTCGTCACCGACAGAAAATTGCTGCTGAAGACTGAGGAAGTTCAGGGCAACAACAGCCCCCTTTAAGGTGTCCGTCTCAGATTCCAAGTCGCACTAAAGTCTCAGGTAAGACATTCTCTATATTTGTGGACATATAGGCCATATATACAGAGGTCTTCCTGAGTATTCAGGCTGAGATATTAAGTCCTCAATCTCTGGGGGTATTGATGGTCAACCTATGCCATTTACAAACAGGGCCTATTTTGTGCAGGTCCCAGTCTTCTCACTTGGTTTATACTTTTTCAGGATACATAAAAGCCTTTCTCATACTTGCTAAAGTTCTGTTACAGCAAATCATTCCAAGGACTACAACCAGGTTACAGTGACCCATACCTAAATCAAAGTTGCTAGACTGCCATCCTGGTTTCACATCACTCAGGCTAAGAGATGCCCTCCCAGCCCTAAATCTGATCATTCTGAGTGGTCATCTCATCTTCTGTCGCCTACCCGTCTCTGTCTCACAAAGGCCGCGCAGCCACAGTTAACAGGCTAAGTCATGTTTTGTTATCCACTTTGGTTCCTAATTTCTTACATTCTATTAATGATCATTTTTACAGCAGGACTCTTTAACAGTATTGCCTACAGACTCCAACATCATGCATACCAGAGACAAGCCTCACCAACCTACCGTCTTAACTTTTATGCTTTCAGATGGGGGAGTAATCACCTCTCATAACTCCACTCCTCCTAACCCCATGTTTAATTTTCAGAATTCTGCCTCACCGTGGAAATGTTTCTACCTCAACATGGTCCTGATAGAATGATATGTCTAAATCAAAGGCACCTTTCCTTCTACCTCACCTGGGTCCTTAAATATGACAGTGCCATGTCTCCTCATAACATCTTGTCTCTTTGTTTTTCCAGTCTGACATACGTGCATTCACCGTTGAAGTTGTCCTGGCCAAAACACCTGGCACCAGCGTCTACTTGGGCATCAACCTTCATCCCGTCGACTCCCCTAGGTTCCAGTACAGCGCCCTTTGCCAGCAGGAAGTAGTTAAAGAGAGAAATCTTTGCCCCTTTTCATAATAATAACCATAAGACGGGATATGAAAGGTTTTGGCCCAGGCAGGACACTGTAGCCAGGAAAGCCACAACCGGAAGCAGGAAGCCCCATCTTGCCCTGCCCCTAGGAAGTTACCTGTGATGCCATCTTCCCGCCCCTGTGAATTTACATATGGCACCAAACCTAGGACCAATGGGCTACCTGTGTATCCCTAATGCCCGCCTTAGGTTCCACCCCAAACCGAGGCTATTTACAGGCCCCCACGCCGCGTGTCCACCGGAGAGATCGCTGGACGCCAGCGGTGGGGTGCCGGTCATCTCTCTCCGTGTTCTCAGAATAAAGGCCACTTTTTATTTTATATTTCTCATCTTTTGTTAATATTTTTCATCTTTTGGAAATAACTATCAGAAAGGATGTGCAAGTGACTGACAGGATTCAGGAAGCCTATAGCAGGACATACAACAGAGAGTGTCTTCACTGAAATTCAGGTAGTTCTTAGAGTAAGCATGAAGTTAAGGTTGGGTTCTGATTGCTTCATTGAGGTGATCAACACCAGCTCTGGCAACAATCAGTATTTCACATCCCTGTCAACCCATGAATTTTGTGTCCCATTCTTAAGATCTAATTTGGATTATCTCTAATTATGCCCCAGTGTCATGTATGTAAAATTTGGATTCTTTTCGTACCAAGGATCAAACTCATGACCTATGCTTTCCAGGCAGGTGTTCATGCCACTGAGCTAAATACCCAACTATGAAAGTGTTTTCTTTGTTGTATGGAAGAGATCCACATTGTATCTCAGAAAGTGTTGAATATTGATGGAATTTTTCCATATTGTATGGCTATAATTTTTAAAAATAAAACCAAAGCTGTCTTATGCATTCTCTCTTCAAGTTTCACTTTGTCTGTGGGGTGTCTGAGTCAGGGTTTCTCTCTTTTAGACAGCTCTGTAACTTAGGATAGCCCCAAATTCAAGGAAGAACTCCTTCACCAGCCTCCAAAGATATATTCCTTATATCTGAATTGAAAGTGATCGCTTGGGAACAGTGAGCTATAAATTACAGTTGGGCCTGGTTCCATTTTATATACTTATTTCTTAAAAACAGCATTTTCCACTAACATTTGAGGTATTATTTGTGTACCATATTGAATGTTATTTACGTTTTGTTCTATGAAACAAAATTCATGTTTCAAAATGCTGCTGAAGTATATTAAGAACAAAGTACTCACTCGCCTAAATGAGATTTGAAGAGACATTATCTGTAGCCCATCAAAGTGATTGATGATATTTTTTTTCTTTTTTTAAATTTTGAAAGTGATAAACTACGACAGAACAAGGCAGAATAAGGCCAACTAAGATCATATAGTGAAATTGGTACACAACTTCACAACAGGTTACTGGGATAACAGTAATAGGTATGACAGTATATTTTATTATCTTTATAATAGTTTTTCTTTCAAACACCTATATCAAAATGAGATGAAATAAAAAACATTATAGTACTTATCAAAACACAATATTGAATAGAGCAATACAATTAATCAGAATAGAACAAAACAGTAATAAAAATATTTGCCTTCAAAGGGATAGTAAAAGGAAATCCCCCTTATTTGTTATGGTCTGCTTCCCAGGAGACACTCAGATTTCTGGTTCCCATTTGCTAATGGGGGGGCAACAGGAGAAGAGGTGTAGGGAAGTGGGATGTTTGATTCTAGGTGGTGCATCAGTAGGTTCACTATTGCTTAGTAGAGAGTCATGCTGCTTGTTTGATTTCACAGCGTCCTAAGTTCCCATATGGCGCGGATCTCAGGAGCTGCTGCTAGTCCTCCCCCTGGAAGGACCGCATTCTGCCAGACTGCCACTGCTTACCATGGAGAAGTGGTGCTTGCTTGCCTTCCAAGTGTCCTAAATTCCAGCATGGCATGAACCTCAGGAGCTGCTGCTGGTTTGCCCCCTGGATGGGCCACAGTCTGCCACATTGCCACCACTTACCAGGGAAGGGAGGTGCTTGCTTGGCTTCACAGTTGATTGATGGGATATTTATCTGCCTCTGTGCTTTGTGGATACTGGTCCTGCAGGCTTCTCACTGTGAGCTCTGCTTTAGAGACAGTACACAGGGAATATTGCAGTGACTCAGCACAAGAATCAGTGCTCCTATTGCACTGCTACATTAGCAGTGAGTTGCAATCTAGCATCAAATTTGCTGTCTTCAAAAATGTGTATATACACAAAATTAAGGACCAAAACATGGATTTAAATTTGACAAAATCAGTTTTCATTGAGCTGTTTTGTTTGGTTTTATTAGTTTAGTTTTGTTTTGTTTTATTGAGACAAGCTTTCTGTACCTATATCAGCTGGATTTGAACCCCCCAATGGAGCCTAGAATTGCCCAAACTCACCGAAGCCATCCTGTCTCAGCCTTTTGAGTGCTGGGATTATAGATATGCACCACTGCACTTTGCTTTTGATTCAGATTTGTAGGAGAGAATTTTAGATATCACAAACCTGGTGTCTCAACCTTCATGTGAGAAATATATGTATGATCCTTTAGGAGGTGATGACCTTTGAGGATGTGGTTGTGAAGTTCAGCAATGAGGAATGGAGTTTGCTGAGTCCATCCAAAAAGAACCTCTACAGAGATGTGATGGGCAAAACCTTTAGGAACATGACTGCAATAGGTAAGAACAAAATACTTTTGTCACTCATGCTGTCAGAATGTTGTATGTCACTCATGATTGCTGTTTCATTAAAAACAATGTGAAAATATTTTAAAAAATAGCTCACACCTGGACACATTATATCATAACTCTAAACAAAATCTATTAATTTGTATTATTCTAATGAGTGCTGGTATTTCTATGTCTACAATTCAGGAGGACTTGGGGATATCCAGGAAGCTGAAAAAGAATGCAAAATTTACTGGAGATACTTAAGGTAATTCACACTCACAAAGAGAAGGAATGTTCCTGAGTAATTAGTGAGCCAGCAGAAAAATGACAACCAAAGAAATGAGGCACCATTCAGTTTATTGTCAGTAATATTCTACGAAGACATATAAGCTAGGGTATGTATAATGAGTGAATTAAATCATGAAAATATATGACATTGTATATAGATATGTATGAAAGGCATACACTTTGAGTTATGACATTCTGCCTTCAGTTTTTCTACCCATATATACATGTGAATACAACACATTAATTATCTAAAAATTTCTACGATTGCAATAGAATTTGAGATAAAATGGAGTACTTGTGTTTCCAAGCCATGCTCTAAAGAATCAGCCATTCTGAGTAAAATTCTTAGAAGGCTGGTGGAATGTTAAGAGCACTCATTCTGAATATCAGTGTGCAGTTGTCTCTAGAAATGGATCCCCTCACACTTGACCTGGATATGTTTTTAAAAATTCAAAATGCACATAAAATACAGATACATGCTTACTCATATACAAAGAAGATCAAGTTATAATAGATCAGACCTTAAAGAAGCTTAGCTATCTATCACTGGATTTGTGGAGAAGGAAAATGTTAATAGACTCTCTGTGATAGTGCATTCTTGTAAATCCAGCACACTAGGAATCAGATTTTGCAGAATAGCAAATTCAAATTCAAACTTCACAGCTTAATGATCAGTGAAAATCTCTTAAAACAGATTTAAAAAGCTATAGATTTTATGCTAATAGCTGTTGTTCATTCCCAGTATGGAAAAGAAAAAAAAATGTGTTATATAATGTCAAAAAATAAAGACTATAACGTCATTTGCCGTAAGAAATAGGTGGTTCTTTCTCCCATCAATTCAGTGAAATAGCTCAGCTATAAAACCTAAAATGTCACAGGGTTTCTTTTAAAACCTAAAATGTCACAGGGTTTTTTTTAGCTCAGCTATAAAACCTAAAATGTCACAGGGTTTCTTTTAGTTTGTTCTTTCATTCCACAAATATAAATTGTGGAATGAAATGAAAGAGAGTTAATAGAGAAAAGTAAGACTGACCATATGGAAAAGGGAACTTCAGGTTAAGGACAGAAGAGAGATTATGATGGGGAAACATATCAGAATGATCTGTATGTGATACACATATGTACCCATGCCCAAAGTGAAGCTAAAGATTCTGCATTTCAAAAGGTACCAAATTTTAAGATTTCCAAATGTGTACCAGTCTTTTGGGAATGGTTGTTTTCAACATGTCTTACAAGGCCATTCTGTTACTTCATGGTCAGAATTTCTTAGCAGGCATTAAAAACAGAACTTGACATTAATGCAGTCATTAAACCCATTTCCCTGTGAATTTTTCTTTTTTTTTAATTTAATGTAAGGAAAGACTAAAAAAAACCAAAATAAGTAGAAATAATACCACTTTCAAAATGAAAATATACAGTAAGAAATCTAAAGACAATGATTACATATGCTGCTCATAGAAATAGTTAATGAAACATAAATGTGAAACATATGAAGTGGGGATCCAAACAGCAAGACTACAAACAGTTTGTTCAACTCTTCAATAAAAACTTTGTAATATGGTTATAATCCTATATGTGATTTTTTTTACAGAAATGACAAGCTAGGGAAGTCCTATGGACATACATCTTGGAATCAGTGTAAAGAAGTATTCCCTTGTACTGCAGAAGGTAATGTGAATGTGAAAGAAGCAGAAACACACCACAGTCTTCAGATCCATGAAAAATATTGCAGTGGAGAGAAATCCTATGTATGCCAGCAATGTGGAAAAGGTTTCACCAAATCTGGACATTGTAAGCAACATGAAAGATTTCACACTGGAGAGAAACCATATGTATGTGAGCAATGTGGGAAAGCTTTTAGCACATGTACATATTGTAAGGCTCATATAAGAATTCACACTGGAGAGAAACTTTATGTATGTAAGCAATGTAGGAAAGCTTTTACCACACCTGGACATTGTAAGGCACATGAAAGAATTCACACTGGAGAGAAACCCTATGTATGTAACCAATGTGGGAAAGCTTTTACCCAACATGGATATTGTAAGCAACATGAAAGAATTCACACTGGAGAGAAACCCTATGTATGTAAGCAATGTGGGAAAGCTTTTAACACACGGGCAGGTTGTAAAAATCATGAAAGGTTTCACACTGGAGAGAAACCCTATGTATGTAAGCAATGTGTGAAAGGTTTTACCCGACATGGACATTGTAAGCAACATGAAAGAATTCACTCTGGCGAGAAACCATATGTATGTAAGCAATGTGGGAAAGATTTTATCCGACATGGACATCGTAAGCAACATGAAAGTTCACACTCCAGATAATACCAGTGTATATAAGCATCATGAAAAATTTTTGAGCACAAGTACATATTGCATAATGCGTGAAAAACTTCACACTGGGCAGAAAACTTATATATGTAAGGAATGTGGGAAAGGTTTCAGCAGAAATGCTCATTGTCCAATACATGAAAACATTTACACTGTTGAGAAACCCTGTTTATGTGAAGAATGTAGGAAAGCTTTCACCACACACATAGAAAAAGCAGCACTCTTCAGACAGTTTAAATCTAAGTTTACTTTAAAAATTCCAAGTAGACCTGAAGAAATAATCAATACAGAAGTTTGATGTCAATATTTCTTCACAAATTTTCCAGAAACGTCAAATCTGAAGTGGAGCTGTACTCAAGTACGGATTTTGTATGGTTTTCAGTTAATCGGTTCTACCTCTTTAGATTTTTTAAAGTGTCCTTGTGCTTCAACATGGCATCTTGTAATTAAACATGGTAAACTGAAATGGGCTTTTCACTTTCAAGTATGGATAGTGGCTATGTAATTAATATTTTGTTTTTCAAACTTAATTTTTATATTTTTGGTGAATTATTTTTATTTAAAGAAAAAAACCAAAAAGTATAGAAATAATACAGAAGTTCTGAAAAATAAACAATAAGAAATCACTAGTTGAATAGTTACATATTGTCATCTTAGAAGTAATTGTTCAAGTTACAAAATTAAAGCATACAAAGTGATATTCAAATAATGACATTGCGAACAGTTCACCTCATTGATCCAACAAAAACTTATTAATATGCTTATCTGTTATAAAACGTGTTTTTTATCTTAAAGACGGTAAGATTAAACATGACAAAACAGAACAGTTCATAACGAAACAAGTTAAAGAAACACAGGTTTCAAGCATGTCCACTGAGATGTTCATTTTCTATCTTACTGTCTCTAGTTTTCTTCAGAATAGTTGTTCCCATCTTCACATTCATTGAATCTATACTGAACATTATAGAACTAATCAAATAATTACAGGATAATGCAGGCTTTTTTGATCTTTAAGACTGATTTTGGGGAAGTTGATAATGATTACCATAATGTGTCTCATTCTCTTCGTAGTAGATGTCTTTATCTTTATGTATTCTGAAATTGAACATAAGACACTAGACTAATATTACTCTGAACAGTGAATAATAGTATCCTGAGATGGAGAAAGGTTAGGAATTGCCTAAATAAAGAAGGCAGAGGACATTGTTAAAAGTGTATCAGGATGTAAAAGCTACAGTAGTTCTGTTGTTCTGTTTAGTTTGATTACATTTTGTCCTGTTCTTTCTACTCATATTAGATTTGAGGGCACAGAGAGGTAACCCAAAAATAGCAGGCTATACCATGATGGTAACTGTCCTTAATTTCCTATTAACTAAAACTGAAACCCTGTATTACTTACATTGTCTTACTATGACTGATCTTATTTGAAGCTGGTTTGTTTGAATGTTATTTGGCCTTGACTGATTTTATTCACATTTGGTATGCTTGCTGGTATCAAGTCCAAGAGCAGAGGCAACTACTCTGAAGATGATAAGATGTGAAAGATATATATTGGGGGACTGGGGATTTAGCTCAGTGGCTTAAGCCCCTGCCAGGCAAGTGTGAGGTTGTCAGTTTGATGCCCAGTACCAAAAAATAAATAAATAAAAGATATAAATTCCAGGTTTATTTTTTTTTATTTAAAGAGAATAAAAAATGCATAAATAACAAAGCAGTAAAAGGGTATAAATAATACAGAATTTCAAGAAAAAAATACAGTAAGAAATCACTAGTTAATAGGTTACATATTGTCTTCTTAGAAACAGTTGTCCAAATTATAAAATTAAAGCATATAAAGTGAATATTCCTACAGCAAGATTGCAGACAGTTCTGTTCTATGATCCAACAAAAGCTTAGTAATATGGTTTTCCTTCCTACACACTCAAACAAGCACTTATATCCCTCAGACCACCGTTGTTTCCTCTCTTCTTCACAATAACAATTATACTTTTGGGGTTTTTTTTACTCCCATAGTTCTTATTACTTTTTTTGAAGAGAATAAAACCTCAAGTGAGTTAACAAAACAAAGTTGGTTAGGACCTAAGGATGGGCATAGTACTTGATGCAAAAATAGAATACCAGGTGATCAAAAATGGTTGACATTGTGGCTCTTGCTATTTTTAAAAAGTTTCTATATCATCAGGTATAATAGAATTGATCAAAACAGTACAGAACAAGGCCAATAAAATCTACACTGGAGACCTTATAGGATTTCAAAAGAAGACAATAGTCAAGCCATAATGGCATCATAGTAAATCTTATTGCCTACAAAGTGGTTGCCTATACCCTCAAACGATACTATCAAACAAAATAGAATATAGTAAAATCAGGCAGAACAAGATGGAGAGAGCAATACTGGAGTTAAAATCAGGTTAATAGAAAAACAAAAATGTTACTATAATATATCCTGCTATTTTTTAATTTAGTTTTCCTTTAATTGAAAAAAATAAGAAAAAATAGAATAATTTTTGTTAAAGGGTGGAGATCGAGAAAAAGAGACATTGTAATAGAACAACACAGGTCAGAACTGAAAAATTAAAGCATCACTTTGTTTCACCACTAGATAATCTAACATAATAGTAGTCACCATAGTGCCTCTTTCCTTGAATTATTTGAGTATAACTTCATATACTATAGAATCAATCATATCAAAACAGTGTTAAGCCATTCAAAAGAATGAAAGAATTAAAGGGTATTTAGAGCCTGTTAACAGAAAATGAACAATGATTTCTATATTATCCCTTTGCCTGTAAAAAAATTTATTTATACTATCACATACAGTAAAATATATTAAGATACAACATGTTAAAACCAGTGGAAACGTGTACAACAGCTTGATGGGAGTTCCAAAGAAGATGATATTAAATCAGCACTAGCTTTTATGATGTGTTATTTTCTTCAGAATAGCTATTCATACTATCACTGATACTAAAATCGAAAAACCCAGGGTAAAACTATTGCACTTAATGAGTGAAAACATTATATGGATTCAAACCAATATGATTGGGTATCATGATTACCACATTCTTCTATGTATTATCATTTCTTATACTAGGGAATATATTTGGTATTTATACATGTGAGTTTGATTTATTTCACTTATGAGTATGGTCTCAATCTGCATCTATTTATTTATATGTCAATGTGATCATTCTTTATAGCTGAATAGTACTCTGTTGTATAAAAACACAATAACTTTTTTATCCATTCCTCAGTTGATGGACACTTAGGTTGTTTCCAAGATCTGGCTGTTACAAACTGTGCTGCTATAAAAATGGGTGCACATATATCAATGTGGAATAATGCTTTCAGTTCTTCTGTGAAAATGCCTAGAAGTAGAATAGCTAGATCAAAAGGGGCTGCCAGTCCCAACTTTCTGAGAAATATCCAGACTGACCTCCACAATGGTTGCACCAGTGTGCACTCCCATGAACAGTGCAGGGGAGTTCCTTTTTCCCAACAGCATCTCCAACATTTGTTGTTCGTGGTTTTCTTGATCTTTGCCATTCTTTACGGAGTGAGATGCAATCTCAGTGTGGTTTTAATTTGCATTTCTCTAATGACCATTGATGGTGAACATTTTTTCTTGTATTTATTTGTCATTTGTATTTGTTCATCTCAAAATTGTTTATTCATCTCAGATGCTTATATTTGGATTGGGTCTTTGAATTTTGGTGGTCTCATTTTTTAAAATGCTTTATATGTTTTATACAGAAGTCCTCTTCTGAGGGGCAGTTCATTAAGATTTTGTCCCATTTTGTGGGTTTTCTTTTCACTACACTGGAGATTTCTTTTGATGTGCAGAAAATTTTAATAAGCGGTGATCCCAATTATTGATTCTGGGAAGCATTTCCCATGCGGTTTGAGTCCGGTTCATGAATTCTCTACCTACTTCTATGTCTTCAAGGTTTTTACCCAATTTGTCTTCCAATAGATTTAGTGTTTCTGTTTTAATATCTAGATCTTTGATCCATTTAGATTTTATTTTAGTACATGGTGATAGGCATGGGTCTAGTTTTAGTTTTAGGCATATGGAGAGCCAGTTTTTAACTACCATTTATTAAAGAGAATGTCATTCTTCCAGTGAACATGTTTGGCCCCTTTATCAAAGATAAGGTAGTTGAGTGTGTTTGTAGTGGTGGTTGTATCTTCTCATCTATTCCACTGATCTTCGGCTGTGTTTTGGTTCCAGTACCATGTTGATTGTACGATAGTTGCTTTGTAGTATAACTTCAAGTCAGGGATTGTGGTACCTCCTGCCTTGCTTTTGCTGCTTCTAACTGTCCTTGCCATTCTACCCTCAAATCTCTTCTCTTGAAACAATTAAAGAAGAATCGCGCAATTCCTACACAGTTTCTTACTATTCTTTCGATGGTGCTATTTACTTTAAGTCACTTCTCTTTCCCAACAAAGTGTTCATCTTCCCTAGTTCAAATATGTTTTTACCAGAATATATCTCTGACAAAGCCTTTTGTATTATAGAAAACACCCCCAGACCCTTGTGGGCAGAGGCTGTTGCCCCTGCTGATCTGGGGAAATGGGGATGTTTCTGTGTTATTGCCAAGGTGTTGTGTGCATTTCTGCTTATTGTGTTTGCCCTGCATGAATGCATTGGCACCACAGGCTCCACGTCATAATTCCACCATTTCAGCTCTCCCTGATTCAAGCCTCAATTCCTTTTATATAGGATCTAAACTAGTTGGACTATAAAAAATTCAACTCATGGTCAAGAAATTGGTCATTAATACATCAGTCAGTTGAATTCAAGTTGTAGACTCTAACTTTTAAGAAGGTATTGTAATTTGGCTTCAGGATATGATCAAGTTCACTCTGATATTATATGATGTTTGTCAGTCTGTCCATATATCACTTGTCTGTTTGTTCATTCAGTTTGTAAGCAGTTTCTGGGAGTTGCTGTGCTAGTGATTGTTCAAACCTGTAAAGCAGAAATCAATTATGCCCATACAGGAGCGCGCAAGTGTCCCAGATCATCTGGGAGGACCCTGAGTGCTGGAGGTGTACAGGTTCTCCAGCACTGGGAGCATGGGGTGTAAGAGATGAGCTAGTTTAACAAAGGGGTATGGTACAAGTACACAAATGGCCTCTGAGGAACTTAAAGTGTTCTCACGCACCACCACAAGCTCTGTGCTTATTTCTGTGTTTATTTGAATCCGCACAGATTGTCTGTCTATGTTTATCCACTTGTCCACTGTGTGAACAGTTGTTCCTTTCATTTTGAGCTCAGTAATCTTTCTCTTTTTCCATATCTGGATCACATAATCAAAGATTCCTTTTGGCAGTGAATTTATAAAGTATGCTTTTATCTTGGTTGCCAACTGTTCCGAATGTCACAAAGACTGGGTATATGAATGAAATGTGTTGTTATTTATCATTGGCTTGATAGTCTCATTATTTAGAAATGATATTATTAGCATGAATAAACAAAGTCCCTTAGGATTGAGATTACTGGACAAGGCTCTGATTGATAAATCATAAACTAGCTGCCGGGTAACATTTTTAACCAGTGATTGTTTATTGATCAAAGACCTCAATGATCTCCATAGTCTTATAGGAGACACCTTAACTAAAGTTATGAAATGTACTCCACAATGTTCACATTGGTCACTATCAAAAGAATTAATACATTTTTTGAATTGAAGATGCCTGCATAAAGGTTTGACATGGTTATGACAGTTTATTATTGTCAAATTGATGATGTATTTGATATATTCATATTTCTGGAGGCATAGGCCTCCAAGATTGTAAAATGGGGATTGCTTATGGTAGCAGACTTTTTTCCATGTTCATACCTCTCCTAATAACAAAGACTTGTGAGATTCACATTCCACTAAAGGTCAATAAATTTGTCAATGATACATAAGAGACTTCTTGGGTATTTGATAAAGGTGCTTGACTAAAATGGATATTTTATGTCAAAAGAGAAATTCAGATTATTGCAAGGATGTCATAATACAATAATATGTACAGTTCTGATTTCTGATTTACTATGTAAAATATGTCACTGTTAACACTGTAGGTATTCAAATGTTAAAATATACATGATTAGTAGAAAATACATTTCACTTAATGTTCTAAGATGTTTCATGTTTAGATAAAATAGTAATGTTAACCTTACTGCCTCTAATGTATTGTATTGTGATCACTCTTTTCTTCTAGATTTCCAACAGCTAAGGTTTAGGACCAAAAATGAGAGCCACAGATGGGCTAAATCGATAGCCAATATTTTGTCCACAGCACTTCAAGCTTGGAGGAGACTCAGGATGTAAAAGAAATCCTGCTTTCATCATCAGAAGATAACCAGTGAGTACCTAGTATTCTGATCAGGAAGATGATGAGACCACAGAGGAAAGTGACCTCTGATGCAAGGTATGCCTAAGGAGAGTCACGACTCACCAGAAAAATCTCCTAAGCTTTCACAAAAATCAACATGGTCAAGCAATGGCCATGACTCTTCCAGGTGGCAGACACTGACAGAACAGATATGAGGAGCTATGCATGGTTATAAGAACTGGCCTTGATAGGAAGTAATGAACCAATTGTCCTTAGTGTATTCCTTATGTTAGCTTGATTTTGAACCTTCTGCAGAAAAGTCTGGACTCAGGAGGTACTGTGCAATTCTAAAATATTGTCTGTGGGTGAATCTCCTATCACCAACATCATCTGACATTTGCTATCTATGCTCGTAGCTGACTACCATTATGGATGGATGGGCTGTGAGTGCTGGGAGCTCTAACATACCTTCTGCATCTTCAGCTGGTCATCCATCTGTGTATCAACCAAATAAAAAGGAGGAATATCTTGAAGTCATTGAAGCTGAATACTCATGCAGGGCTGTGATGTGGCACAGGCATGATTGAACTGAGAATCAAGAGATGCCCCAAGTGGCAAGATAGGCCACAGCTGAGGCCACCTAGACACTTTCTGTGGGATAGTTCTCTGCAGTTACCATCATCTCTTGCTTGGAGTGGGTCTTGAACCTCTCCCAAGATCCTGTTCAGGTTTCCTCCATTGTTCACACAATTCCTGCCTGCATGAGGTTGGCCAGATGGCTAACAGAGTGATGAGCTCTACCAAGGATCTCTCTCCTCCTGCAGCCCTGAAGACCATGCTGTGTTTCTCATTTCTTAGAGCCTTTTCGGTACACCTATTTGGCATCTTAGTTTCTAGGAAAAGACCCCAACATGAAACATAAAATGTATCTGTTTTAAAGACTCAGCACTGAAATCTGGTATTGTTGGGTGATGACAGGAACAAGTATCAAACCTGTTTAAGACAATTCACATATACAAAAGCTGTTATATTCCACTGTATTTTTTTGGTTCACCAATGCCAAATCCTCTTACATGACACAACTTTCCTCAAGACAATTATTTCCACTCCAATCAATGACCTACATATGAATTATTTTCTGTAGGACACACACACAGGTATGCAGGTTTTATGATATGTCTCCACTAAGTCATCCTGAAGAAAAAATTAACAATCCAGAGCCATCCCAGGCCTGAGAGGAGAAATAGAAAGCCAATATGCCCTTGCTGTGAGCTGGTGGATGTCATATGGGGAATGGTAGGGGAAACTAGCCAATGTGCCCATGTTGTGATTCTGTGGAAGCTATTCTGGTTCTCTGAAGAAAAACAAGAAACTAACTTACACTTCCTGTGAGCTAGCCATTGCATTGGCTGGAAGATGAGCACCACAATCACCTCCTCCCACCACCAACAGTCTGACTGGTTTAGAGTTTTTTTAAGTTTTTTTTTATAACTCCATTGCTATCACCATGCTGAGTTGATAGCAATGGAGTTATAAAAAAAACTTAATCCTTGTGTTACTTGATTGGATTTGCAGCCTAGTATTCTTAAGCATGTATTTAAATTGGGAAATAATGGTAAAAGAAGTTGCAAAAACTGTGTAACTATATGGAAATTAAATAACATTCTTCTAGACAACTAATGGGTGACAGATTAAATAAAGGAAAGAAACTTTAAAATGCCTAATATGTAAAACCAATAGGAACGTGAAAGGAACACACATTTTTGAGGATATGTACAACTTGCCAAGAAATACCTGAAGAACTATTGAGCATTTTTGAACAATAGAGAAATTCAAATACGGACATTATCCCATTGCAGAGAAAACAAATCACCACAAGATCTAAGGAACATACATGGGACTGCAAGAGTAAAGAATCTATTTAAACTTGTTGGTGGAAATGTAAGTAAGTAGTTCAACTACTACTGAAGTAATTTTTAAAGTATTCAAAAGACTAAAATTAGTAATGCTCAATAGTTCATTGCTTCCTTTAGTGGGTCTCTTCCTCAAAGAGTTAAGGACATATTGCAGTGATCCATGCAGATTCCTGTTACTGCAGCAATAGTCATTTTTCTGTGGAGAGCAGCAGCAAGCACTGCTCCATCACCACCAAATACCAATGATGAACAATAAATACTCACCAGTGTACTCCATTTGGTAAATGGTGTGATATATTATTGTGATCTTAAGTTTTCCTAGCAAACTATAGGTCAGTATAAACATGATAGTCATGCTAATTTCACAAGGCAGTCACTAGTACACTATTATGTTCATTAGATTTGATATATTTATCTTTTAGAGTAAGCATGTTGCTATGAAGTCCAGGCTGGCTTTGAGATAACTTTATAAACCAGAGTGGTCTCAACAAATCTCCTTCCTCAGTGTCTCAAGTAATGGGCTCCATGCACAAACCACCAGGCCTAGTTTAGATTTGGTATATTCAGTGTATTCAGTATATTTTACTTCAAATGTTTGTGTTGTTAAAGTATTTCCACATTTTTACCTCCAGCATCTGGAGAAATCTCGGCCTTGTTGAGGTAGTGATGTGCATACCACCAGCCTCGTGGCTTTCTCTCCTGGGTTCAGTGCTGTCAGTGTACTGCAGTGAAACATAGGTGTACATAACTGTTTCTTTTTATACATTCCTTAAAAAGATTTTTAAAATTTCCATGGATAATCAGAGAGTCAATAACCCTGACTATAGTTTCATTCAAATGCCCACAGTTATGTAGTGTGTAGGACACACAGATAGAAACATATCACATAGTTCCAGTGAGAGGTTTGTCAAAGCCAATGTGAAGACTACTTTGTGAACGTTTTTGTTCCTGATTATTTCATTAGAATGAGCTTCAGGTTTTCTCACTGTTGTTTATGTGAAGCAGACCATATGACCACTTTAATATATGAAGTGATATAAAGCCTGTTTGGATATTAAGTATCTAAAGAACTGCTCTGGTGCTGTGGCCTGCTTAGTAATGGTCAATTTGGATTATCCAGTGAATGAAGTCATCATGGTTTTGAGACATAACATGCATTGATGGATTGTTTAAAACAGCATTAAAGGAGAACTAGAGGGAAAGGAGCTGGGATGTTGATTCTCATGGAGAAGCTGGTAGCACTGGTTGTCCAGATATGAACTCAGCCATCATCATCATCATCAAAGAAGCTCAGGTCCTCATTATTGCTGTGCATGGCTACTGTTTGATTTTGCGGATCTCTGGCACTTATCTTGAGCTTCATGCCTTGGCTCCAGTAATGATCACTCAACTTTATGGCATAGATTCTATGACCAAAGGAACAGAGTGTCTAGTTTCCAACACTGAACTTTGAGCCTTCCTTGTGTACAACCTTATCAGAGACTTTCATGACACATTGTAAGTGCCTCTAAGTCTCCAGCTACACTTTTGATTGTCCTTGCCATGGGCTCAAATTCTTCAGCTGTACTTGCGCTGGATATTGTCATAGCATTCAAGTACTCAGTTGGATTTTTTGGTCTGTAGTATCTGAAAAGATATTACATCTCTCTAAATCAGACATTCTGGGATAAATATTTTTAAATTATCTTATCAATTATAAGTTCCATGTTAAGTCTCTTTCCTCACAAACCCTGACTACAACAGATGGGAAAGGATAAGATGTGACATTTTTGAGACAGGAGAAATTTCTTTAGTTACCTAATGTTATATGTCATTTTTCTCTTGGAGGAAAACCCAGCTATATCAATAGCTTGATTTTCAGGACTGTTGATAGCTTCTCCAGCACTATCACGCCATTACACTGTGTGTTGCATGGGCAAGAAGTAGGTGTGTTAGGAAGCTGCATGGTGCTTCCAGTAACCTTAACATGAGCCTTTAGAGCCTATGCTGTCTGGCCTCTGTGTACCTAAATTGTCACTAAAGGATGCACTCACAGAGGCAGTCATTTTATATTGGCAAATAATTTGCAAGTCTCTCAGGTCTTTTACTGATGTTCTGATGTGAAGAAAAATGTAGGATGCACAACTTGAGTTCCCAAAAATAATTATGATAGCAATATAGACTTATCCAAACTCATGAAAATTCATCTATAGGCTCCCTTATTCCATCAAGAATTTGCCTTGAACTTAAGTGGTTCTGCAACATTTCACTAGACTTCTACAAGCACAAGAGAGATATGTTTCTCAGAGCTTCAATCCTCCTTTTGGGTTCACATTTGGACAGTCCATAACAATGCCCTGTATTTGTGCTCAGCAGAGCCTCATGTCTTTGCTCATGTCTACTGCTTCTTCCATCAATACTATTTTAACTTTGTAGAGGTAACCTCCTTGTGTTATTCAAACAACTGTAGGTTAAATGTCATTTCTTCAATTAAGGTAATGAGTTTCACAATTCCTTTTCTCATTTGCTTAAAGCATCTTTTACTTTTAATTTTTCATTATTATCACAATGGTGAGTTTCATACTCATTTGGTATGAAAATATTATGCATGCTGAGAAAGAGTATTTACCAAAAGAAAAGTGTTACTCTGTCCTCAGCATCTCATGGCTCAGACTGCCATATTTTGTTCCGGTGAGCATGGTGACTAAGCATAAATGGGATGAGATAGGCCAAAAGTCTATCATAGTAAAATAGAAAGGCTATGTCTGGGTGTGAGAGAAGGTGATAGTGTTTGAATGAGACCTGAGTGATGTGCACTTGTGATTCATGCAGTTCTTTGGAAACTTGTTGGAGCCATTGAAGCTGAGTACACATGCAGGGCTCTGGCATAGCCTGAGCATGATTGATCTGAGAATGAGCAGGCACTCAGTGGGCATTATAGGTCATAGCTGAAGCTACCTGGAGACTTTCTGGATCATTTTCCTTAATTAGCATCATCAAACCCAACATCAGATGTGGCTCTAAGAATATACTAATGTTGTGGACAAGCAAGCTACAAATAATTTAGATTGCAATATTGCTATAGGAGTTACTGAATTATAGGGAGAGAGATCTTTTCCAGAAATTTGCCAATAAATTCATTGCCACCCTCAGACTATTACCCTCAAATGGCTTAAATTGCTTTAAAAGCTTGAAAAAGAATCCCTGAAGCAGTGCACACACAAGGTTCCCTTAGCACTATTAAACAGGAGGACACTGAACCTTGCCTTGCATTTATAGAATGATAAATTAAGCTAGTGAATGCCATGTGGACAACACAGCAGCAGCATCTATCTTGTTAAAGCAATTAACATACAAAAATGCTAACCCAGACTACAAAAATGCTTTGAAAGATGTTTCTATGAGACCTGACACTACTTTGGAAATCCCTGGTAAGTTTTATAAGGTCCCTGCTACTTTTCATGATCCCCTACTTCCTGGGACAGCTGGTTCTTTCCTGTTCACATGCATCAAAAATAGGCACTTTTGTGATGCCTGATGTCATTGATAGTGCTTATACAGGCATGTTGTTGATTCAATTGTGATCTCTCTTACCCATTCAACTAAATGTTTCTGAAACTGTAGCTCAACTATCTGTCTTGTCTTATGTCTCCTCTAAAGCTTGTCATGTTAATTGTGGAAATCAAGGATTTGACTGCAGTTTGGTGTCTGCTGCTATTCCCATAGGAGATGCATGCCGAAGTCTCTCTTTAACTATTGACAACCTTTCCTTTTCATGTTTGCTACTGGAGCTGATGTTTCTCTTTTACTTCACTAACTTGGTGATATTTTATTTCCATGTTCAATGCTATTCCCTCTCATCCCTTGAGATGTACTGGAACACCTATATTCCTTAGAATTGATTTAATCACTACTATCTTGCCACTTACCAAGGCTTACTTTTCCTTTTTGCTGTCCTCTGCTGTTCCCTCTGCAAACATAAGGCTGTAGAATTAGCCCAGTGGCATGAATGCCTGCCTTGCAAGTGCACAGTCATGATTTTGATCAATTTCTCTTTGAATCCCCACTCTTTAAAAATTTTATTTAAAAGAAAAAAGAGAAAAAACAAAACAAAGCAATGTTGTTTAAGGGTACAAGTAACACAGACTACAAAACTAAACAGTAAGAAATCACCAGTTAATAGATTACACATTATCATCTTAGAGATAGTTACTCAAGTCACTGTATCAAATCATACAAAGTAGACATTCAAACAGTGAGACTGTAAACAGTTGTCTCCAATGATCCAACCAAAAACATTAATATGGTCATCTATTTAACACCCCTAAACACACTTGCAGTTGTATCCTTTAGAACATTTTTCCCTCTCTTTTTTACAACACAATTTACAGATTTTGGGTTTTATTACTCCTTAGTTCTTATTACCTTTTTGTGGAAGAGAATAAAGTCAAATATGGCAAAACAAAGACGTCAGTCAAAACCAAGTATAGACATAGAACATGATATAAAAACAGAGTACAAGGTTATCAACAATTGTTACCATAATGCCTCTGGCTTCCTTAAAAAGAATTGTCTATCTCATTAGGTATTATAAAGTTGAACTAAGGGGCTGGGGATTTAGCTCAGTGGCATAAGCGCCTGCCTTGCAAGCAGGCAGTCGTGAGTTCGATCCCTGGTACCGATAAAAACGAAAAAGACAAAAAAAAAAAAAAAAGAATAAAGTTGAACTAAACAGTAGAGAATAAGGCCAATAAAACCTAAACATTGTAAACATTACAGGACTTCCAAGGGAGATAACAGTCAAATCATAATAGGCATCTTAGTGAATCTTATTGCCTTCTAAGTAGTTGCCTATACCCTCAAACTTGATACTATCATACAGAATGCAACAGAGTCTAATCAGTCAATACAAGATAGTGGGAGTATTACAGGACTTCAAATCAAGTTAATAGGAAATCAAAAAAGTTACTGTAATATATACTGCTAATTTCTTTTAATTTTCCCCTTAATTAGAAAATCATAAATTTAACTAAATAATTTTTTAATGAATAAGGGAGAGTTTGAGATAAAAGAGGACATAACAACATAACAATACAGGTCAAAGCATGGCAGTTTCAGCAACCTAGTGCTGCAGCACAAATAACCTGACTTAATAGAAGTTACCATAATGTCTGTCTTTTTCCTTGAAATATTTGAATACAATTTCATATACTATAGCTTCAAATATTTCCATATCAAGCATCCCAGAATAAAGCCATTCCAATTAATAAGTGAAAACTTTGTAAGGCTTCAAGGCCACATAATGGGGAATCATGTGAATCCCCACTTTATATAATGCACTTTTGTATCTTGAGCACTTATTTGTAAGAGGACAATATGTAAACATCAACCAGTGATTTCTTATAGTTTAGTTTGTCTTTGAAAGCATATATCTTTTCTACCTGTTTTCTGTTTTGTTTAGTCTATTTTAAATAAAAAATAAGAAAAGAATATCTCTTCTCTTTAAACAATTAAAAAAGAAAAATGCACTTCCTGCACAGGTTTTACTATTCTCTTTAGGGTGGTATTTACTTTAGGTCAGTTGTCTGTCCCAATGAGTCTGTTTTATTCCCTGATTCAAATACATTCTTGCCAGTATATACCTCTGACAAACCCTTTTGTATGATACAAAACTCCCCAAGACCCATGTGGGCTAGGGCTGATGCCTCTGTTGATCTGGGGAAGGGGCATCCTCCGTGTTTTTGCTAAGGTCTTGTGTGGATTTCTGCTAATTGTGTTTGCCCTGTATGGAATGAGTTGGCATCACAGGCTACAAAATGCAATTCCACCACTTCAACTCTCCCTGAGTCAGGCCTTTGATTCTTTTTATAAGATCTCTGCTAGTTGGTCTAAAGCAAATCCAACTGGTCGATTCATAGTAGTAGATTTGAAATTTGTAAGAAGGTTTTGTAATTTGGCTTGGTTAAGGATATGCTTGAGTGCACTCCGATTTTCTAAGATGTTTACAATCTGTCCATATATCAGTTGCCTGTTTGTCCAGTCCATTTTTAAGCAGTTGCTGGGAGTTGCTGAGCTAGTGATTGTTAATATCTGTAAAGCAGAAAGCAAAAATACCCATACAGCCGTGCTCAAGTGGCACAGAACATCTGGGAAACACGCTGAGGGCATGGAATGCTTGAGGTGAACAGGTGTTCCAGCATTGGGAGCATGGGGTTTAAGAGGGCAGATAGTTTAACAAAGAGGCATGGTACAAGTGCATAAATGGCCTTTGGGGAACTGAAATATTCTCAAAGACTCCAACAAGCTGTGTGCTGATTTCTGTGTTTGTTTGAATCCACATTGATCATCTGTCTGTTTGTCCATTTGTCGACTCTGTGAACAGCTGTTCCTTTCATTTTAAGCTCAGTAACTTTTCTCTTTTTCCAAGTTTGCACTGTTTGATCAAAGATATGTTTGGGTTGTGAATTTATGAAGCATGGTTTCACATTGGTTGCCAGCTGCTCGAAATGTCAAAAAGACTGGGTATATGAATACAATATGTTGTTATTCACCACTGATTTATAGTCTCATTATTTAGAAATTATATTATAGGATGAATAAACAAAGTCCTGGAGGAGAAAACATGGTGTATAAGTAACAGCAGGCTACAGAGACTCTCTGAGATGTCAACTTAGATTCCTAAAAATATACAGCATAGAGACCCAGGCAAAAGGAGATAGACACTCCCAAGCCTGGAACAAATTAAGCTGAGAGAAACCATTTAAAAATACAGTACCACTGCTTCTACTGAAACAGCTACAGTTGGTGCTGCCACTTGAACTTGCTGCCACTCCTACACTTGATCTCATGCAGCCAAGATTTATGGAACTACACAAAAGCTCATCAGTTTCATCTCACTGGAGATGCATTCACACTGGGATGGGAGTCAGTGACCTGAACTGACAGCTGAGCTGGCAGGGAACCCTACATTGACCTGTGGTGAGTGACAGGAATAAACCCCTTCCATAGAGCTCCAAGAGATGACATTCTGGGACGGGGAAAATTGGCCAGAACAAGGGCCTGCAGTGACTTCAGTCAGCTTCTCCCTTCTCAAGTGGGATTGATGGGGAGCACCTGACCTATGTCACGCCTAAGGCTGAGAACAAAAGCTAGCCCATACCAGTCCCAATGCCTGTAAGTTCACCCTAATGCAGTGAAGCCTTCAGCAGTCTGATTAATCCAGAGGGTTGGGCCCAGCATAGGCTTCCCTGGTCTGTATCTACATAGTATACTGCACTGGGTGGGAACATACCATCAGCACTTCAGACAAACTGTAACAAACAAAGAAAGAACCTGGACCTCCCATATACACATCTATGGATGGAACAAAAAATAATAAGAGGAAGGAACAAGAAAGGGTTCCCATTCCCTAATCATGAGAACATGGATCCAGGAAAGGTAAATGCAAAGCAGAATGAGGACAGCAAACATGCAATATCAGACATGGCCCCAGTAGACGCAAAGCATTATCTTCAGGAACACATAGATAATTTGAAAGGTGAAGTATTTAACCGAGTAAAGCAAGATATAAATAGAATAATTTAAGAAATGCTAAGCACCTGTCAAGAAAAAACATGGAAAATGAGAAGAAAACCACAAAAGAGGAGAATTGTTTCTTGAGGAAAATAGAGAAAAGATAGAAGAAAGGAAGCTGGTTCAAAGAGACAACTATAAACTTAAAAACTCCTTTGAAACCTGGCAAAATTGACTGCAAGAAACTAAGGATAAATTATCCAAACTAGAGAACAGGTTTGCACTGTGGGATAATGAAAGGAAAAATTTCTTAAAAATAACAAGGAAACAAGCAGTAAGAATACAAAGGCTAGATGATGACAAAAGGATGTATAGCTTAAGAATAACGAATGTGAATGAAGAAGCAGGAGTACAAACAAAGGAACTATAAAGTCTATTCACAAAAATAAGGAAAATATCCCAAGCATAGGAAAAGGAAAAGATACTCAAGTGTATGAGGCATACAGAACTCCAGCCACCTAACCCAAAGCAGAACTACACATAGGCATATAATAATCAAGATCCCATAAATCCAATATAAGAACTGAATATTAAAATCTGGCAGAGACAAGAAACAGATCATTTATAACTGAAAGTCCAACAGAATTACATCAGACTTCTTGGCACAAACCATCAAATTGAGAAGAAAATAGAGTGAATCATTCCACGTTGTGAAAGAAAATAACCTATGGCCCAGATTGATGTATCCTGAAAATTTTTCATAGAAATTAATGGAGAAACAAGATGCTTCCAAGATAAAGAGGAACTGGGAAAATTAACAACCACCAATCCAACCCTACAGAGAATACTATAGGACATTCTAAAGAGAAAGAAGATCACCAGGATTTCAGAAACAGTGGTAGAGAGGTCACAATGAATGGAGCAAAAAGCAAAATGAAGAAGACATATAGACAACTGATGACATAAAAAGCGAACAGCAGAAATGAGACAGAGAAAGTTGGGTATAATTTCTAATGCAGATGTTCTATCTACACTACATTAAGGGGAAAAAAAGAGAGAATCACAGGAAGAGTGAATCAAAAAATAGGGCCAACCGAGATGCTCCTTATAGGATTGACCTGAAGAAGGGTATTTGGACCAAAATTGAATATGAGAAAATAGAACTCGATGTGATAGGGAATGAGAGAGTAATAGGGGAAACTGGACCGGTATTTATGGATAGGTTGGAAAGACAGGCTTTAATAACTAAAGAAATACAACTAGAGATCAAGGCCAGGAGTGAGAAAGTTCAGAAACACTTAGATAAATAGCAGGTTGCCTCCCACATTATAAATCCAAGGGTGTTGGGGAGACCCAAAAATACACAGTACACCCTGGGGGAGTGAAAGGGGAAGAATAGTCTTTAAAAAGACAGAAGAAGATATTGATATAAGTGTATCAGGAATTAAAACCCATATTACTTCTACCACTCTGCTTAGATAGAACTTATTCCATCCCAGTTTTTATACAAGCACTAGATCTGAGGGCACAGACAGCTATTCCAAAAATATTAGGATATAGCACAGTAATCATCTTTAATTTCCTGTTAACTTAAACTGGACCCCCCTATAACTTATACTGTTATATCATTACTGATTTTAGTTATATCTGATTTGTTTGATTGCTTCTTGTTATTACCTATTGTATTCAAATCCGTTAGGTTGATAGTATTGTCAGAGTGTAGACAACTATATTGAAAATAGCAATTATTCACTATAATACCCATTCTGACTTGATTAATATCTGTTTTTATAGCTCTACACTATCTACAAAGTTCTATTTCTGTTAATACTGTTATGCACTGATATATTCAGTTATACTTTATCTGATGATATAGCCATTTTGATTGATGATAACAAGAGACAACACAGTAACCAAGGTAGAACTCCTTTATATGTCTTTTTATATGTCTTTTATATGTCTTTTTAGTTTTATGTATCTCTAGGATTATGTTTTGCTTTATCCTGCTTTGTTCTGTTTCTCCCTCTAATATAGAAAGGATAGTAACACATATTAAGATGCATGCTTCCATAAAACCTATCAACAATTTACAAGAACTTATGACACATGATGAAATGAACAAATACTTGGAAGGAGAAAAAAAGGGACTACAGTACCCAGTGCTGATTCCACTGTGTCATGATGTGAAATTAAGCAATACTATTAATCTTCAATTACAGGGATTTTAATCTGCTTTGGTTTGTTAAACTCAACATAAATGAAGACATGGATAAATACACACATGTTTAAGGGTATAGGATTGATTGCCATACTACTTAGTTTTTATTAGATAGTTGAACAGAACTATTTGCAGTCTCCCTGTTTGAATTCCCTTTTATATGTTCCACTTTTGTATCTTGAACAATTATTTGTAAGAGGACAATATGTAAACACAAACTAGTGATTTATTACTGTTTATTCTTTTCTTTGAATGTATATACTATTTATGCCTGCTTTCTGTTTTGTTTTGTCTGTCTTTAAATAAAAATAAATTTAAAAAGATAAATAAACAAACAAAGTCCCTTAGCAGTGAGACTGGTGGACCAAGCTCTGATTGAAAAATAAGAAAGCAGCTGTCTGGTAACATTTTTAACCAGTTTTTGTCCATTGATTAGAGACCTCAATGACCTCCAGAGCATTAGAGGAGACACCTCAAATAAATTTATGAAATGTATTCTTAAATGTTCACATTGGTCATTATCAAATAAAATAATATATATATATTTTTGGTTTGATGATGCCTGTATAAAGGTTTCACATGGTTATGACAGTTGATTGTAAAAAACTATATGATGTATTGCATATATTTGTAATTCTGAATGCATAAGACTCTGATTGTAAAATTGGGATTACTTATGGTAACGGATTTTTGTTTCATGTGCACACCTTTGCTGATAACAAAGACTTGTGAGATTCACATTCAACTAAAGATCAATAAGTTGTTCAATAATACACAAAGAACTTCTTGTGTATTAGATAAGGGTGATTGACTAAAAGGGATATTTTATATCAAAACAGGAATTTAGATTATTACAAGAATCTCATGATTGTCATGATGCAATACTATATATGGTTCTGATTCCTGATATATTATGTAAAATATGCAACTGTTAATACTGTAGGTTTTCAAATGCTAAAATGTCCATGGATAGAAGAAAATAGGATTCATTTAATGTTCTAAGTTGTTTCATGTTTAGATAAAATAGTAATGTTAAACTTACTGCCTCTACTATACTCTATTGTTACCAAAAACTTCTTTTGGATGTTTGACAGTTTAGGTTTGGAAGACAAAACTTAGAGAAACAGATGGGCTAAATGGATAGCCAATATTTTGGCCCCAGGCCTTCAAGGGTGGTGGAGACCCAGGATATAAAATAACCTCTGATTGCATCATCCGAAGATATTCAGTGAGTCCCTGGTTGTCTCATCAAGAAGATGATGAGACCACAGAGGAAAGTCACCTTCAATGCAAGGTGTGCCTAAGAAGAGTCACCAGGAGAAAAATCTCCCAAGCTTTCCAGAGAGCAATGTGGTCAAGCAATGATTGTGACTCTTCTAAGTGGCTGACGCTGACAGAAGAGCCATGAGGTGTTATGCATGGTTCTAAGATAACTCCTGAGAAGACCCAAGTGAACTTGATAGGAAGTAAGTAACTGACTGTAGTTGTCATGCTTTATGCATGTGTCCCACAGGCCTCATACATTTGCATTGTGCATTTGGGATGTTTCATTTTCTAGCACTTGGATTGATGGTGTCAGTGCTAAACCCACATTGGGGTGGAGCCAAAATGTAATTCAATGGCAGGAAGAAGGAATGTCTTGCTTTTTGCTGGTTCCTGCTTGCTCTTTGCAGCCTCCATGAACTGTGCACCAGCCATACCTGCCTGCCTTGGAGCCAACTGAGTGTGAACTGAAACCTGCAAAAACTGTAAGAAATAAACCTTTCCTTTCTCAAATTGGGTTTCAGGTATTTTGCCTCAGCAAAAAGTAAAAAGTAATTAAGACAGAATTTGGTACCTAGGAGTGGGGTCATTTGCTGTGACTATACTTGACCATGTTTTTCGAGAGGCTTTGGAAATGGCTTGTGGGCAGAGTTTGGAAAGGTTTGGACATGTCGCCTGGATGTGTAGAGCTGGAGCAGCTTAGGCGGTTCTGCAGAGGGGAATCTGTTCAGAGCTCTGGAGACCAGAAAGCTGATAGAGGGCCTCATAGTAAAGACAAGGCTTGGGAGGTTTTTGTTGGGAAGAAGTACTGCATTGGTTGTTGGACTCCACATGATGTGTGTTATGGCTTGGCAGAAAGTTTGTCTGCAAACCTCAAGGTTTGCTCATGCCCAGGGACTTTGCTGAGACTGAGACAAAGGGTAATGGACTGATTAATCTTGAAAAAGAAATTAAAAAGCAATCAAACCTTGAGGCTGTGGCATGGCTATTGTTGGGGGGCTTTTAGCCAGATTTATGTTGCATATCAAAAGCAAAGAAATCAGCAGGATAGTGTACAATGCTGTGAGTTTGGCCAGAAGGAAAATTCCAGGAAGACTGTGGATTGCAAAGACAGAGTTGAGATTTTGATTCCTGAGGAGAAAGGAGATAAGAAAGATGGCCCCGGGGCATCATAGGAAGGGGGTCCCCACCCTGTGCAGCCTCATTGCAAAAGTGAAAGAATTTGCTCAAAGGGAAAAGCTGCAGAGTGCCATGTTCCAGAATGGCCACAGAGGCCACTTGAGGTTCCAGAATGGTGGCAACTTAGAGAAGCTTTTCCTCACAATCAGGTAAACAGAACCCTGCAATCCAGGCAACTGACCCCTGTAGCCAAAAGACAGAAGAGCCTAGGTACTGCTCCAGTCAGCAGCAAACCTTGGTGGCATCCACAATGCGCTGATTTTAGGTGCAAGGAAAATGCACAAATTCTGAGGCAAGATGGCATCCACCTCAATTGCAAAGTGCATGGGAAGCCACAAATTGTGCCCCTGAGAGGGCAATTTGTGAAGACGTAAGGGTGAAACCAAAGGTGCGGTGGAGACTGCAGAAGTTTGGAAAAGGTAGGAATGTGGATGATTCAACGGAAGCTGCAAAAAGAGAGCAGAGAAGATTTAAGAGAAAAGCTGCGGGAGTTAAAATTGCTGGAGTGCCATGGGGGTGGAATTACCCAAGCCTTTTGGAGTTTGTAACCAGATTGCTTCTGACGCTGAACATGGAATTCTAGGACTTAATGTTCACCCTGCTGGACTTCTTTTGTTTCCAATGCTTTATATTTCCCTTCTTGTAACTTTTGGAAAGGTAATGTTTACTTTGTGCCTTTGCATTTGAGAAATGTTTAACCTTGTTTCATTTGTACAGGGGTTACAGTTAAGAGTTTGCCTTAGATCTTGGAGGAGACTTGGGAATTGGACTATTCAGCAATGCTGAAACATAGGACATTGGAAACTCTTGGAAGTGGACTAAATGTCTTTTGTATAATAGATGTACATGAGTCCTGGGGGCCAGGGGTGGAATGTCATAATTTATGTCTGTGTCCCTCAGGCTTCATGAGTTTGCATTGTGCATTTGTGATGGTTCATTGTGTAGTACATGGATTGATGATGTTAGTGCTACACCCACATAGGGGTGGAGCCAGGATGTAATATAATGGCAGGAAGAAATTGTGTCTTGCTTTTTGCTGGTTCTTGCTTGCTGTTTGCAGCTGCCATGAACTGTGGCCTAGCCATGTACACCTGCCTTGGATCCGACTGAGTGTGGACTGAAACCTCCAAAAACCAAAGAAATAAACCTTTCCTTTCTCAACTTGGGCTTCAGGTATTCTGTCTCAGAAACAAGTAAAAAATAACTAAGACAGTTGTTAATGCAGCTCTCATGTTAGGTTGGCCTTAGATGTCTTCAGAAAAGCCTGGCCTCTGAAGATATGGTGCAATGTAAAAGCTTGGCTGTGCGGGAAGCTAGGATCACTAACATCCTCTGACAATTGCTGGCTATACTGGTAAATGACTACTGTTATGAACTGATGGACTATGATGAGTTTAAATTGGAGTTTTCCTGAATGCATCCCCACCTTAACCTGGCTACAAATCCTTGGAGTCAAAAAACAACAAAAAAGAGAGAGATGTTGGAAAGGGTTGAAGATGAATACAATTGCAGGGCTGTGGTGTGGCCTGGGCATGATTGAATTGAGAATGAGGAGACACCATAAGGAACAAGTGAGGCCACAGCTGAGGCCACCTGGAGACTTCCTGGATAGTTTTTCTTAATTAGAATCATCTGTTGCTCTGTGGGTTCATTGAACCTCTCCCAGGGGCCTGCTCAGGTTTTTGCCATTATCCACTCACTTCCTTGCTTGTTCTGATTAAATATGGGCTGCCTAGTGACAGGTGGCTGGCTGATTAGCAGAGTTATGAGTTCTAAAGAAGATTTCACTCTTCCTGATGCCCTCAAGACAATGCCACTTTTCTGATTCTTTTGGTCCTTTGATTCCACTTTTTTGGGGGCTAGATATTTAGGCATAGGCCCCAACAGAAATTTAACTTCCAGATAGGATAGCTTTAAGTTTCCTGAAAATTTTGTTGCATGTACATTTTCTTTACCTGTAGATGGAAGTGTTATTATCAACAAATATATTGCTAACTTATCAATATATGCTACCTTATTAATATATTGAGGGGTATTATAGTGATTTCTCAGAAGGCATGATTATACACCTTCTTTACATCATTGTGAATATTCTGCAAAACTTTTCTAAGTCAGTACTTATAAGTGAAATTGGTAGATAATAAAGGAGGCCTCCATCAACTTGCTAAGTACTATGTAACATGAGTCTCGGTGTTTCTAGCAGTTCATTTGTTTTAACCATGAATTCCTCACCAGATGCCAATTATGCCTGCTTGGCAGAGAATGGATTGTAAAGGAAATTATGTGGTTTTGATCTCCAAAAATTGCTGGAGTCAAACTGAAGCAGGTAAAATCTAAAATACTATTAGGGTTTTCATAGATTATAAACTCATTTACAAAATTAGTTGAAGAATGAGTTGAGGCACTGGAAGTTTATTGAGAAGATACAGCTAGCTGAATTATATTAGATATTTCTTTCTTTATTTTTATACCTGACTTACAGAATTTAATATAAATATATTCTTTATCTCATTGTTTCTATGAGGGAAGTTTGGTTTAGACTGTTTCCAAAGCATAAATATCTTGGAAAAAAGTGAAAAGGAAAAGGCAACTCTTTATGAGGTCAAGGAGCCAGAGAACAGTTTCAGAACCTAAAAGGAAGAATCCAGGAACCAGATTTGGTTCATGGGTTCCAACACACATGGCTGCAGTGTATACATGTAGAAGAGATCATAGTAATATCCTACACATTTCTGAAGACAAAAAGGTGTTAAAAAATGGATCACCAGGTTTAGGGAATATATGATTTCTAGGGATATTAAAATCCTGAAGAGCTGAGTGCCGATTAGTGACAAGGGAACTATACGGCAAGGGGAACTTAGAGTGTGAAGTCCTTGGGTATCCTTGCCTCCTCAGAAGGAAATGATTAATTGGATTAGGAATTTGGTTCCATTTCAGCAATAATTGGCACTCCCTTGCTTGGCAATATGATCACTTTCAGAATTTAGCATTTTTATGAGTATGAATGAGTAGCAAGCTTGTCTTGGCGAATTGATGCTTGCTTTTATTTCATCTTTACTCTGTTGCAGACCATTACTATCATTTCAATGTAATGTCTTCACTTTACACAGTAACTGTGCTCCTTTTGTGTTCACATACTGGGTTTCTAGGTGGAAAATTAGTAGAAATGAGTGAAAATCATGAAAATGAAGTCTGCTGCCTCTAACACAGACTTCTGACTCTGTTCTGTTGTGTCCCACCCTGGCCTGTTCTCAGAATATTTTCTGACATCAGTGGATTTTTTATTCCTGGAGGATTGAACTTGAATCCTGAAAACATTTGCAGCCCATTATGGAAAGAGTCCACTGATACTTGAAAGAAAGCAGGGGTAGCCATGAAATGGCAGGGATAAATAAATAATTTAGAGAAGACCTAACACCACCACTTCTCAAAATTTAATGAAATCGAATGGGAAATGGTACTTCTCAATTCATTCCTGGAAGCAAGCATTACCCTGACACCAAAAACAGAGAACAATCCAAATAAGAAAGCGAATTACAGACCATTCTGCCTAGTGAACATTAAAGCAAAAATCCTCAATAAGATACTGGCAAACAGACTGCAGAATATCATCAAGAAGATTTTACACCATGATTAAGTGGAATTATTCCCTGGGACGCAGAGGTGGTTAAACATACATAAATCCATACATATAATACACCGTATTGACAAATCCAAAAGCAAAAATCATTTGATCATTTCAATAGATGCAGAAAAAGATTTGGAGAAACTCCATCACCTATTCATAATAAAAAATCTACAAAAATTGGGAGAGATGATCTTTATCTCAATCTGATAAAAGCCTATTTTACAAACCAACAGTGAACCTCATACTAAGTGGACAAAAACTGAAAACTTTCACTCTAAAATCAGGAACAAAACAAGGATGTCTACTGTCTCCACTCTTATTCAATATAGTCCTGGCAACTAGTTGGAGCAATTAGACAAGAGAAAGAAATAAAAGGAATACAGATAGGAAAGGAAAATCTAAACTATTATTATTTGCAGAAGACATGATACTCTACTTAGAAGACCCTACAAATTCCACCAAAAGACTTCTAGTTTAAGAAGCAAATTCAGATATAGCTGGTTACAAAGGCAACACTCAACAATCAATAGACTTCATAAACAAGAATAAAAAACTCATGGAAAGAGAAATCAAGGAAACAATAACTTTTACAATAGCATCCAACAATATGAAATACTTAGGAATCAATCTAACAAAGGATGTAAATGATCTCTACACAGTAAACTACAGTACTCTCAACAAGGAGATTGAAGAAGATATTCTAAAATGAAGAGCTATCCCATAGTCTTGGGTAGGGATATTCAATATAGTGAAAATGACCATACTTCCAAAGCTATTATACAGATTTAGTGCAATCCCAATCAAAACCCCGTAGCATATCTCAAAGAATTACACAAAATAAATCCTAAAATTCATCTGGAACCAGAAGAGTCCTAGAGTAGCAAAGGTGATCCTGGGCAACAAAGAAATGATAGGGTTCATCAAAATTCCCTGACTTGAAATTATACTATAAAGGTATTGTGATTTAAAAAAAAAGGTGAGATACTGACAAAAAAGAAAACAAACAAAACCAGACCCAAAGATCAAAGGAACAAATTAGAAGATGGAGAAACAGCCCCAGACCACTAAACCATCTTATCTTTGACAAAGTTGCCAAACAGATTCATTGGAAGAAAAGCAGCCTCTTTAATAAATGGTGCTGGAAAAACTGGCTCTATACGTTCTGAATATTATCTTTCAATGTGTATTAAGCTAAGATCAGAATAGATCAAAGATCTTTTATTAAAACAGAAACATTAAATCTGCTGCAAGATAGAGTAAGTAAAACTCTTGAAGACATTGATGTAAGCAAAGACTTTATGAAGAAAACATGGATTGAACAGCAAAATCAAAGAGAATTAAGTGAGAACCTCACCCTACTGAAAAACTTTTTAACAGCAAAAGAAATCACTAACGAGTGAATAGAAAACCCACAACCTGGGAGAAAATATTTGCCAACTGTTCCTCAGACAAAGTATTGTTATTGAGAGCACGGAAAACTAAAAAAATTCAGTCTTCCTGGATTTAAAGACCCAATCCAAAAATGCACAGTTCCCAGATGAAGAAATAGAAACAGCAAATAAATATGTGACAAAATGTTCTGCATCACTCGTCATTTTACAATTGCAAATTAAATAATACTGATATGTCACCTTGCCCCAGAAAACATGCCTACTGTCAAGAAATCAAACAATAAGGAATGCTGGAGTGATTGTGGGGGTAAAAGGAACCCTTCTCCATTCTTGGTGGTAAAGCAACCACTGTGGAAATTGTTGTGGAGATTCCACACAAACTAGGTCTACAGGTCCCATTCAACTCAGCTATTCTCCATCTGGGTATCTCCCCAAAAGAATTAAAATCATCATACCACAATGATATATGTGCATCCACGTTTATAGCAGTACAGCTTGTGGTAGCCAGATCTTGGATGGAATGCATAACCTCTAGCTCGCCAGGCAGGCGCTTAATCTAAAACCCTGGACCACATTTTTTTTTACTTTTTAACTCAAATAAAATGGGTTTGGGAGCAAAAACAAGGACTGAGGTAAAGACTTTCAGTGCAAGTACCCATCAGATGAGCTGAGGTCAACATTCCAGAAGACAGCCAGCTCCAGATGCCTCCACCATCTTTCATTGGGGATGCACAGTTCTAGGGTGGGTTTTTTTTTCTGTAATTATTCTTGGTAGGGAAGGCAGGCAGGAGAGCAGGAGCCAATCAGTGATGAAGAGGCCGGCTGTAAGAACTGTCCAATCAGGAGGGCCAAGGTAGGCGGTCTCTTCCGGTGTCATGGCGTCAATTGCAAGGCCAAGGCAAAAGAGGGAGCACTAGATGTTTGCTAGACCACTATATTTTGTTTCTATTCTCTGTGGACTGCTTAGAAAGAACCTGGGAGACCTCCAAGCTACGCAATGGTGATGTTATGGGATGGGAGCAGTGAAATGGGGTGGAATCCAGTTGAGACCAGTTAGAAGTGGTGAGAAGGGGCTGGGGGTTTAGCTCAGCGGCATAAGCGCCTGCGTTAAAAGCAGGCAGTCATGAGTTCAATCCCCGGTAACAATAAAAAGGAAAAAGACCAAAAAAAAATTGTTGAGAAGCTGCTGTGCTGTCTAGAGCCTGTGTGCTTCGCCTCAGATCCTGAGGACCTCTAGTGCTAGCAGTGGGGCATCCTCTGTCCCTTTTACCTCTTGCTGGGGCCAGGACAGTTCTGGGTCCCTAAAACGCTGTCGCCACTGTGATACCACCAGGCCACAATGCCAGTTTTGAAATCGCCTGCTGCCCTTGTTCCTCCAACAGTCTGGGCCCAGGAAGGGGCATGAGGAGACCCTGATTCCGATTTGATTTCAAGCTGGGTGCAGCTGTAATAATCTAGATCTCTGATCTCATTCCTGTCAGCAACAGATCTGGAAGCCAGAAGATTATAAATGTCTGTGATGCAGGACCTCATACCCATAACTGCTCTCCTTAAACTTATGCATTTATGTATTTTGTGATCACCTAAATTTATACAATGTTCTCGTATTTCCATGCTCATGAAAGGTGGAGGCAAAAGTTCTGAGAATTCAAAGATATGTAGTGAGGTGCTTCAGTGGAGGAAGGCTTCACAAACACCGGATGAACTGCTGCGTATTACAAAGAACAATGCAAAGAATTTCTGAACATACTATATGTGACACATGTGCTCATAGACGATGTTTGGGAGAACAGCCATAGAGGTTTAAATTTTGAGAAACATGAAGCAGATATAAATGTGTCATCAAGGGCAGGGTAAAGTGTGTTTGCTAAGGACAAATTCCAGAAAGGGCTGCCTGTTAAATTTTCATTGAATAATGCCTAAATTCAGTCATTTGCACGCACATATACACGTGATATCCTTCTGAATGGAAAGGAATAGGTGTGTCATCTCTGAATTAAGAACTGATTTAGTGGCTTGGTTGTTCACAGACAGTTTAAATATGGAAATGCTCTGCTATGGAATTTACTAAGTGGTGTAAAGGAGAAGTTCTAAACAGAAATTTTGCAGTGATATCAATAGTTAGGCATGAAGGGTTTCCTGCTGAGGGTGGGACAGAGGAGTGTGGAAAGGATGTGGAAGCGACTGGCAGGAGGCAGTGTGCCAATAGCAGGACATACAACAGAGAGGCTCTTCCCTGAAAGTCAGGTAGTTCTTAGGGTAAGCATGAAGTTAAAGTTGGCTTATGATTTCTTCCTTGAGGTGAATAACACCAGCTCTGGTAAGAATCAGTATTTCACATCCTTGTCAACCCATGAATTCTGTGTTCTTCACTTGAGTTCTAATTTTGATTATCTCTAATTATGACCCAGTGTCATGAAGGTGAAATTTGAATTTTTTTTGTAACAGGGATTGAACTCATGATCTCAAGCTTGCTAGGTAGGTGTTCATGCTGTTGAGCTAAATACACAGGTCTGAAACTGTTTCCTGTATACTATGTATGATATCAACATTGTTCCTCAGAAAATGTTGAATATTGTGGAATTTTTCTATATTGTATGGATATAATTTTTAAAGCAAACCAAAGGTGTTATATGCAGTCACTTTTCAAGTTTCACATTGTCTGTGGGGTGTCTCAGTCAGGGTTTCTCTATTTCAGACAGCTCTGTAACTTAGGCTAGCCCAAAACTCAAGGAATTTATCAGGCATCACCCTCCCAAGATATATTTCTTATATCTGAATGGAGAGTGATCACTTGGTGATCACTTGGTGACACTGAGCTATAATTTGAAACTTGTACCTGGTTTTATTGTTTATACATTTTGTACATACAGCAGTTTTCCATGAACATTTGAGTTATTATTTATGTATCACATTTGATGTTATTTATGTGTTGTTCTATGAAACCAAATTTAAATATCAACATGCTGCTTAAGCATATTAAGAACAAAGGACTCAGTGGCCTAATTGAGATTTGAAGAGATATCATTGTTAGTACATAAAAGTGATTGATGAGATATTTGTCTACCTCTGTGCTTTATGGATGCTGGTCCTGCAGGCTCTCACTATGAGCTCTGCTTTAGAGACAGTACACAGGGACTCTTGCAGTGACTCAGCATAAGAATCAGTGCTCCTGTTTGGCTGTTACATTAGCTGTGATTTGCAATATACCATTAAATTTGTTGTCTCAAAAAATGTGTATATACAAAAATTAATCCCTAAGATGTGGAATTAAGATTTGAAGAAATCAGTCTCCATTCAGCTGTTTTGTTTGGTTTTATTTGTTTAGTTTAGTTTAGTTTCATTGAGACAAGTTTTCTCTATGTATGTCAGCTATATTTGAACCCTTTATGGAGCACAGAATTGCCCTAACCTCAAAACAGCACTCCTATCTCAGCGTCTTGAGTGTGGGATTAACGATATGTGTGTTTTTACCCTAGAAAGTATTGAGACTTGTAACTTAGCTGTGTTGTAGGTTGCCTTAATAGATGCCATCTTGAGCTTGGCATTTAACTAGTGCCCTGTATTTCACTCAGAAAAATGGGAAATCACTCAGGGTATAAGTCCCAGGAGAAAAGCAAAATGAGCTGTACCCAAAGAAAAAAATTAACCTGCTCAAAAAAAGAAGCAGAATACAGTTGTCATCCAAAAATTATTATAAGATTCTAGCTAAATGATTTCCAACAGGATCTTTTTGTGATTCTATCTTTTAAAACATCTGTAACTTTCCAGTTCAGAGCCTCTTCTTTAGATCCTGAAATGGGGGTGGGGGTTCTGTATACAAGTGCTTTTGAGACCAGTTAATGAAATTCCACATTTCTCAATTGGATTGCTTGGCTTCCTATATTATTGTTCACAAAATCAACTCAAGCTGCAGAAACCTTTACTGACACAAGCAAACCTTAGGATTAAATGACAGTGCCACTGAAATGAAAGAATAGTAGTGAAAATGAGAAGAGAAAAAAGGCAAACACCATGTGCTATAATGCCCACCTCTTTTTCTCAGCAATGAAGAAGCTGAAACAGGAGAATGGCCATGTATTCAAAGACAGCGTAACCTACATAGTAAGTGCAAGGCTGGCCAGAACTACAAAGTGAGACTATGTCTTTAAATCAAAAAACTAAATTGAAAAAAAAAAAACCCAACCAAGTAGACAGAAAGACTATTGAAAACAAAAATAGAGCTGAGTGAAATTTGACCTATGTAAAATGGGAATTATTGAATGATGCTGCAGAGGAAAGAAGGCCATGTAGTGGCATCCAGGAGGCAGTGACAAACACAGACTTAGGAATAGCACCTATTGTGCTACGGGACAACAGTGACCTCCTTCCTCCAATACATTTGCAGTTCACTAGACTGAAGACTTCTAAAAGCTCATGGAAATGTTAAACTCAGGGCAAACAAGCAGCTTGAAATTCTGGCTTTGGAACAATGCCTTTAGCAGACATTTCATAATTAAATTGAGATAAGAGAAATATAATCCTGCCGTGTTTGATATCAAATGCATCAAGTTTAATGGCTCACAACATTGAGAAATGAAGTCATAAACCAAAAGAATTTCAAAAATTTTCTTAGAAAAAAATATACTTGAATTATCAGAAGTGGTCTTCGTTGTTTGTTTTGCCCATAGACCTATTGTCAGGCGTCGTTTATACAGGAAAGTCATAATGTGGGTACATTGTGGGTCTCAGACTACAATCAACCTATAAGCTTATAGCTGCTTAACTAATATTATCCAACAGGGGAACAAGTCAGCCAGAAAAGGTATGTGGAAAGAGCCAAGGCATTTTGTGGGAACAATAGTCCAGTTGTTCTGGTCATTGAGTATGGTAATTGAAGCCTATCAGGGCTTCCTGGAGGGGGTGGTGGTAACTGTAGTACATTTCAATCTGTCGTTTTTTCTCTTCAGGACCATGTAGACCTGGTCACTGCATCTTCACCTTCAGGTCTGGCTTTCTTCAGCTGTGCCTATAGCAGTGATTGTTGTATTTAGTTTTTTGCATTGACTATTTGTGGTTCCAGTTCCTCTCTGATTGTATATCAATTTCTGTCTACCTTGACGTCCTTTGCTAAAATCACAGTTATATTTGAATGAATAAAGTGAAATATTCATTAATACAGGCCAGGGAGTTAGCTCAGGAGGCAGAAGGGCCTGCCTGGAAAGTGCTAGGTTCTAACATTGATCCTTGGTACCTAAAAAA
This sequence comes from Cavia porcellus, assembly GCF_034190915.1. NCBI lineage: Eukaryota > Metazoa > Chordata > Mammalia > Rodentia > Caviidae > Cavia > Cavia porcellus. The sequence goes on from NW_026947536.1 coordinate 1,888,503, forward strand.
AAAGGAATTTAAACGGCAAGGAAAGAAAATAATTTCATTTGTGAAAATGTAGGTTTACAAAATGTATAACTAAATATGTCAATGGCAAATTAAACATTGTTAATAGTCATATTTAGTATCTAAATATGACTTGTATCTAAATATGTAAAGTTGTTGGGTCTGGGGATTGAGCTCAGGGATACAAGGAGCTGTCTGGAGAGCACAAGGTCATGAGTTCAATCCCTCATACAGAAAAAAAAAACACAGTTGTCAACCATTCAGTGCCATGAGCACATTTATTAAAATGGATACTTGGTATTTAATAGGCTTATGTTTCTTTTGTGGTCTATGAAATACCTGCAGAAAACATGGCAACTACAGTGAATGATATACTGTCCCTTATAGGATTGCTATTTTCTGAGTTGTTTTTATTTTTTGTTTTTCCACATACTTGAAAGTTGAAAATGTTGGCTGGTGCTAGGTAAAAAAACTGTGATAATCATTTTTTCAATTTAATGATATATTTCCCTATATTCATTAAGAACATTTTATTTGCTACAGTTACTCCAAGTCAAATTGATAAACAAATTGTTAAATTTATAGGCAGCTGAGTTTGTTAGAAATAGAGGCAACCATACCATGATATAGTGGAATGAAATTCCTGAACTTCTATGTCTGGTATGAGTTTGTGTTGTCTAAAATGCAAGAATGAATTTTAGGAACAACAGAGTTGAAAGGCAGAATATATCTATTGAGAGAAAAAAAGTGAAAGTATTTTGCTCTAAAGAGCGTATATTGGAAGTGGGAGGTGGAACCAGGGGACTTTTACCTTAAAGTCACTTTCCTCTCCCCTATTCAACCTACCTGTGGCCAGAAAAGAATCTCCATCAGCTACTTGCATATCAGCAATGCCACCTTTAATTAAGCACCACCCAAGTCAAAAACTATATGTATGCTGCCCACATATTTCCAAAAGAAAAAGCCAGACCCCCAGTGGTCATGGGGTTCTCCCCATATTCTTAGAATAAAGGCCATTTTGACTTTGTATTCTCTCCTTTACTACAACAAAAATCCTATCTGAAAGCTTCTATCTGAGAAAAACAGGAGGGATTCTGAGCCTGTAGCAAAAGACTCTGTCTTTTCTAGAGACCTTATAGAATAAAATCATGTGATGAGATAGGTTTAAAGTGGGTTAGATTACTGAGATTACCAAAGAGGTAAATTAACACAATAGAGAAGCAGAATATAAGAAATGTAAAAGTGGCCTTTTATTTAAAGAATGTGGAGAGGAGCTCACAGCCACCAAGGGTTTGCCCCCCCCCCCGCTGACTATGGGGTTATGGGGTATATGTGACTTTTGACTGCATGTGGTGCTTGGAGGGGACATTGATGTCATGCTAGGAGCTGATGGGAATTTTCTTTAGGCCCCTGGGAAAGAAAGAGGAAGTTGTATTCAAGGAGAAAAGAGGAAGTGGCCATATGAGTAAGCATCCCTGATTTCACATTCTTCCACCATGAACTACAACCATGAGGTCCTGTAATTGTTTGAAGGGCAAAGCTCTTTCAAGTACATCCTTTGATTTGAATGAAGAAATCAAAACAAAGAATTTTTGCTATCTGTTTTCCTCCATGGCTGTTGGTAACCCATTCATAAGAAATATTTTGAGTCAATTCCTTAATGCATTGTCGATACCATAACCAAAATTACAGATCAGTTCAGTTTCAGAAAAAGAAGCAGCACTTAAAGGCAGGGTTAAAGACTTCAATGCAAGTATCCATGGCATGGTGAGATCAACAATGTGTGATACAATCTACTACTGATTTCTCTGACTTCAAGAAAGAGAAAAGTTTATACTGATATTGTTATACTTGAATGAATCTCTCGGTCTACTATGTCTGATATTAAGTTTTTGTCCTGTAAAGTCAAAGAATGAATTTTACGAACAACAGAGATTAAGAGAAGAATATACTTATTCAGAGAAAAAAAGCTGCCTGAGAGAGAGAAGGTATCCTGAGCAGGTTGCCAAACACTGTCCATTCTAGGGACCTTTATAGAGTAAAATCATGTGGTGAAGTGAGTTTAAGGTGGGGAAAACTAGGAACTCACAATGCAGATGGGCATAAGATGGGGCAGAGTTATGGTAGCCAATAAGATTATAAGTTCAGGTAAAGCTGATTAAATTGGGAACAAAGGGGGAAGGGAGTCACATAGAAAGCAGGCATTCTTAGGCAGCTGTGTCTCTTCCCTTAGGGGTTTGGGAGGGTGACTCCTGAGTTCCTCAGGATGATAGGAACTATTTAGAATGTCAGTCATTAGGATAAGGATACATTTCTTTAAATGGTGACTCCTGACTTCCTTAGAGTGCTAGGGAAATATTTAGAATATCAATCCTTAGGATATGGATGAATTTGATTGTCATTTGTCTTGAGCCTTGGCCTATAGCATGAGGTGTCAGTCTTCCCATTGGTTGCAAGGTATCTGGTCTCCTGCATGGGCTCCTTGGGAGACCTAGCCCTGTCTCCTGCCAATAGTATTTAAATAATTCAGGACCCTGTAATAGTACTGTTTGGAAAATTGATTACAGATGTCTTGTACTCTGGGTGAATGTTCTGGGGATGACAGTGTGCAATGTATATACCATTGTTGCCCCCTGATTGACATGTTTTGGAATTTAATTTTAGTTGATGTGTTCTTTTTTCCTGGAAATCAAATGGATTTGAAAATTAAAAGCCTGAGGAAAGCTCTTCAGTACAAACACTCCTCTGTCGAGCTGAGATCACCACTGTAGAAGAATGGCAGCTCCAGAAGCTTCTGCACTACAGTCTATCATTTGGGATCCTCTCTTGCAGGGAGGGGCTCCTTTCTCTGTTTATTCTTGACTCAGAAGGAGGGCAGTAGAGCAGGAGTCAATCAGTGATGAAGGGGCAGGCTATATGAACTGTCCAATCAGATGGGCCACTGTTGGCTGTGACTTCTGTCTGTTCTGGTGTCTCAGCATGATTTACCTGTTCTGAGTACAACAATGGTAACAAATGCTTGCTGGATCTCATTTAGTACTTTTGATGTCCTGTGGCCTGTTTGGCAAAGAACCTGAGAGATCCTGGAGCCATGGAATGGTGAGGTTGTGGATAGGTGCCCAGAAATAGTGTGGATTGGGCGAAACCAGTTAAAAGTGTTTAGGAGTAGTTACAGTATCTGGTGCCTCAGGTATTTTGTTAGCTTCAGCTCCTGAGGTCCTCCAGCTTTGGCCATGGATCATTCACTATCCCTTTTGCCTCTTGCTGTTGGCAAGGGTAATTTGGGGTCCCCAGAACCCTGGCTTCACTATGACAGCAGCAGACTGAAGTATCATCTTTGAAATTCACTGCTAGCCTGGTAAGTACACCATCTTAGTCATTGGGCAGAGCTTGGGAAGACCCTGACTATGATGCTTTTGTAGTTTGTACAGCAGTAATGAGCTAGGTCTATGCTCTCTTTCCGCAGAGGAGCAGATCTGGAATGTCCAGATTTTACTAATGTATGTAATGCAGGGCCTCATATCCACAATGGCTCAACTTAAACTTGGGCTTTTTTGTATTTATAGTGATCTCCTAAATTTATAGTATGTTCTCCTATTTCCGTCCTCATGACAGGTAGTGACAAAGGTCCTGAGAATTCAGAGATATGTAATACTGTGCCTCAGCAGAGAAAGGCTTCTGAAACAACTGGTGAACTCCTGTGTATTATACAGATCAGTGCAAAATAATTTCTGATCATACTTAATGATTTAGGTGGCACCTCAACTCACAGACTAGGTTTGTGAGAACAGCCATAGAGTTTTGAAGTCTGAGAAAAATGAAGCAAATATGAAAGTGTTATCAAGGACAGGGTAAAAATTTGTGAAGGACAAAGTCCAGAAGGGGCTACCTGTTAAATTCTCATCGAAAAATTCCAAAATTTACGCATTTGCATGGACATATACATGTGATATCCTTCCGAATGTAAAGGAATAGGGGTGTCACCTCTGAATTAAGAGCTGATTTAGTAGCTTGGTTGTTAATAGACAGTTTAAATATGGAAATTCTCTACAATGGACTTATCTAAGTGGTGTAAATGAGAAGCCCTAAATAGAAGTTTTGCAGTGATATCGATAGGTAAGCATGAAGGGTTTTCTGTTTAGGATGGATCAGAGGATTGTGGAAGAGATGTGGAAGTGACTGACAGGATGCAGGCAGCAAATAGCCGGACATGCAACAGAAAGGGTCTTCACTGAAAGTCAGGTAGTTTTTAGAGTAAGTATGAAGTAAATTTTGGTTCTGATTGCTTCATTGAAGTGATCAACACCAGCTCTGGCAACAAACAATCAGTATTCCACATCCCTGTCAATCCATAATTTTTGTGTTCCATACTTGAGATCTAATTTGATTATCTCTATTTATGCCCCAGTGTCATGAAGCTGAAATTTTCAATTTTTTGTACCAAGGATCAAACGCATGACCTATGCTTTCCAGGCAGGTGTTCATGCCACTGAGCTAAATACGCAACTATGAAAATGTTTTCTGTGTAGTATGGATGATATCCACATTGTTTCTGAGAAAGTGTTGAATATTGTTGGAATTTTTCTGTATTGTATGGCTATAATTTTTTTTAAAACAAACCAAAGTTGTCTTATGCAGTCTGTTTTTAAGTTTCACTTTGTCTGTTCGGTGTCTCAGTCAGGGTTTGTCTATTTTAGACAGCTCTGTAACTTAGGATAGCCCCAAATTCAAGGAAGAAATCCTTCACCAGCCTCCCAAGATATATTTCTTATATTTTAATTGAAAGTGATCACTTGGTGACAGTGAGGTATAATTTACAGCTTGGGCCTGGTTTCATTTTATATACATATTTTAAAAATACAGCTGTTTTCCACTAACACTTGAGTTATTATTTATATACCATATTTGATGTTATTTATGTTTTGTTCTATGAAACCAAATTCATGTTTCAAAATGCTGCTTAAGTATATTAAGAACAAAGTACTCATTGGCCTAAATGAGATTTGAAAAGACATCATCTGTCTATCAAAGTGATTGCTGAGATTTTTTATTTAATTTTCAAATTGGTAAAATAGAACAGAACAAGGCAGCATAAGGTCAACTAAGATCACACAGTGAAATTGGTACACAACTTCACAACTGGTTACTGGGATAACAGTAATAGGTATCACAGTATATTTTGTTATCTTTGTCATAGTTGTTCTTTAATCACATACATCAAAATGAGATGAAATACAGAACATTATAGAACTTATCAAAACAGAATATTGAATTGAGCAGTACCATTAATCAGAATAGAGTGAAACAATAATAAAAACAATTTCCTTCAAATAGATAGTAGAAGGAAGTCCCCCTTATTTGCTATGGTCTACTTCCCAGGAGATGCTCAGATTTCTGGTTCCCATTTGCTAATGGGAGCGGGTAACAGGAGAAGAGGGGTAGGGAAGTGGGATGTTTGATTCTAGGTGGTGCATCAGTAGGTTCACTATTGCTTAGTAGGGAGACAGGCTGGTTGTTTGGTTTCACAGCGCCCTAAGTTCCAACATAGCATGGATATTAGGAGCTGCTGCTGGTTCTCCCCCTGGAAGGGCTGCAGTTTTCCAGACTGCCATTGCTGACCGGGGAGGGGAGGTGCTTGCTTGGCTTCCCAGGCAATTGATGAGACATTTATCTGCCTCTGTGCTTTGTGGTTGCTAGTCCTGCAGGCTTCTCACTGTGAGCTCTGCTTTAGAGAAAGTGCACAGGGAATCTTGCCATGACTGAGCACAAGAATGCTCCTATTTGGCTGTTATATTAGCAATGAGTTGCAATCTAGCATCAAATTTGCTGTCTTCAAAAATATGTATAGACACAAAATTAACGACCACAACATGGATTTAAATTTGAACAAATCAGTCTTCATTCAGCTGTTTTGTTTGGCTTTATTTGTTGAGTTTAGTTTTGTTTTATTGAGACAAGCTTTCTGTATGTATATCAGCGGGATTTGAACACCCTATAGAGCTTAGAATTGCCGTGACCTCACTGATGCCTTCCTGTCCCGCCTTTTGAGTGCTGGGATTATAGATATGCACCACCACACTTTGCTTTTGATTCAGATTTGTAGGAGAGAATTTAAGATATCCCAAACCTGGGGTCTCAACCTTCGAGTGAGAAATATATGTATGATCCTTTAGGAGGCGGTGATCTTTGAGGATGTGGTTGTGAACTTCAGCAATGAGGAGTGGAGTTTGCTGAGTCCATCCCAAAAGAACCTCTACAGAGATGTGATGGGTGAAATCTTTAGGAACATGGCTGCAATAGGTAAGGATGAAATCTTTTTGGCACTCATGCTGTCAGAATATTGTTTGTTGCTCATTAGTGCTGTTTCGTTAAAAAGAATATGAAAATATTTTTAAAAATAGCTCAGACCTGGACACATTATATCATAAATCTAAACAAAATCTATTAATTTGTATGTATTACTCAACTGAGTCCTGGTATTTCTATGTCTACAATTCAGGATGACTTGGGGATATCCAGGAAGCTGAAAAAGAATGCAAAATTTACTGGAGATACTTAAGGTAATTCACACTCACAAGGAGAAGAATGTTCCTGAGTAATTAGTGAGTCAGCAGAAAAATGACCACCAAAGAAATGAGGTACCATTTAATTTAATGTCAGTAATATTCTCCAAAGATGTATAAGCTAGTGTATATATGAGGGAATTAAATCCTAAAAATGTATGACATTGCATATAGATATGTAAAAAAGGCATACCCTTTGAGTTATGACATTCTGCCTTCAGTTTTTCTAACCATATATACATGTGAATACAACACATTCATTATCTAACAATTGCTAAGATTGCAATAGAATTTGAAATAAAACTGAGTGCTCATGTTTCCAAGCCATGCTCTAGACAATCAGCGATTCTGATTAATATTCTTAGTAGGCTGGTGGAATGTTAGTACACTCATTTTGAATATCAGTATGCAGGTGTCTCTAGAAATTGATCCCCTCATACTTGCCCTGGATACTTTTAAAATCTCAAAATCTGCATAAAATACTGTTACATGCTTACTCATATACAAAGCAGATCAAGTTATAACAGATCAGGCCTTGAAGCTTATCTATCTATCACTGGATTTGTGGAGAAGGAAAATGTTAATAGACTCTCTGTGATTGTGCATTATTGTAAACCAAGCACACTAGGAATCAGATTTTGCAGAATGGCAATTTCAAGATCAAACTTCACAGCTTAATGATCTATGAAAATCTCTTAAAATAGATTTTTAAAAAGTTATAGATTTATGCTAATACCTGTTGTTCATTCCCAGCCCAGAATGGAAAAAAATGTGTTATATAATGTCAAAAAATAATATAATGTCATTTGCCGTAAGAATTAGATGGGTCTTTCACCCATCAATTCAGTGAAATAGCTCAGCTATAAAACCTAAAAGGTCACTGGCTTTCTTTTAGATGAGAAACCAAAATACAAAATGTGGAAAGAAATGAAACAGAGTTGTTAGAGAAAAGTAAGACTGACCATACAGAATAGGGAACTACAGGTTAAGGACAGAAGAGAGATTGTGATGGGGAAACATATGAGAATAATCTGCATGTGATACACATATGTACCCATGCCCAAAGTGAAGCTAAAGATTCTGCATTTCAAAGTACCAACTTTTAAGATTTCCAAATGCGTACTAGTCTTTTGGGAATGGTTGTTTTCAACATATCTTACAAGGCCATTCTGTTGCTTTATGGTCAGAATTCCTTAGCAGGCGTTAAAAACAGAACTTGATTTTAATGCAGTCATTAAATGGAGACCAATTTCACTGTGAATTTTTCTTTTTTTAAATTTAATATAAGGAAAGATTAAATAAGACAAAATAAGTAGAAATAATACTGCTTTCAAAGTGAAAAAAAAGTAAGAAATCGCAAGATGATGATTACAAATGCTGATCATAGAAATAGTTATGAAATACAAAAGTGAAACATATGAAGTGGGGATTCAAACAGTGAGACTGCAAACAGTTTTGTTCAATTCTCCAAGAAAAGCTTAGTAATATGGTTATAAATCCTATATGTGATTTTTTTCTTTACAGAAATGACAAGCTAGGGAAATCTTATGGACATACATCTTGGAAGCAGTGTAAAGAAGTATTCCTTTGTACTGCAGAAGGTAATGTGAATGTGAAAGAAACAGAAACACATCACGATGTTCAGATCCATGAAAAATATTGTAGTGGAGGGAAACCCTACGTATGTAAGCAATGTGGGAAAGCTTTTAACACACGTGCAAATTGTAAGGTTCATGAAAGAATTCACACTGGAGAGAAACCCTATGTGTGTAAGCAATGTGGAAAAGGTTTCATCCAACCTGGAAATTGTAAGAAACATGAAAGAATTCACACTGGAGAGAAAAAATATATGTGTCCGCAATGTGGAAAAGTATTCACCAGATCTAAACATTGTAAGCAACATGAAACAATTCATACTGGAGAGAAACCCTATGTATGTAAGCAATGTGGGAAAGCTTTTACCAGACCTGAATGTTGTAAGCAACATGAAAGTATTCACACTGGAGAGAAACCCTATGTATGTAAGCAATGTGGGAAAGCTTTTAACACACATGCAAGTTGTAAGGTTCATGAAAGAATTCACACTGGAAAGAAACTCTATGTATGTAAGCAATGTGGGAAAGCTTTTACCAGACCTGGACATTGTAAGGAACATGAAAGAATTCACACTGAAGAGAAAACATATGTATGTAAGCAATGTGGGAAAGCTTTTAAAACACAGGGAAATTGTAAGAATCATGAAAGAATTCACACTGGAGAGAAACCCTATGTATGTAAGGAATGTGGGAAAGCTTTTACCAGACCTGGACATTGTAAGGAACATGAAAGAATTCACACTGGAGAGAAACCCTATGTATGTAAGCAATGTGGGAAAGCTTTTACCAGACCTGGACGTTGTAAGGAACATGAAAGAATTCACACTGGAGAGAAACCCTATGTATGTAAGCAATGTGGGAAAGCTTTTACCAGACCTAGATGTTGTAAGCAACATGAAAGAATTCACACTGGAGAGAAACCATATGTATGTAAGCAATGTGGGAAAGCTTTTAACACACGGGGAGATTGTAAGGTTCATGAAAGAATTCACACTGGAGAGAAACCATATGTGTGTAAGCAATGTGGGAAAGCTTTTAACACACGTGCACATTGTAAAGTTCATGAAAGAATTCACACTGGAGAGAAACCATATGTATGTAAGCAATGTAGGAAAGTTTTTAAAACACAGGGAGGTTGTAAGAAACATGAAAGTTCACATTCAATATAAATCCAGTATATATAGGCATCATGAGAATGGTTTCAGCACATGTACACATTGCATAATGCATGAAAATCTTCACACTGGGCAGAAAACTTACATATGTAAGGAATGTGGGAAAGGTTTCAGCAGAAATGCTCATTGTCCAATACATTATAAAATTTACATGGTTGAGAAACTCTGTGTGTATGTGAAGAATGTGGGAAAGCTTTCACCACACATGGATTTTGTAAAATACATCTATGACTTCACACTGGTGAGAAAGCCTATGTATATAACAATGTGGCAAAGTTTTTACTGCATATAGTCATTGCAAAACACATGAAAGATTTCACACTGGGAAGAAACACTGGCTACATAAGCAAGTGGAGACACTTTCAGCAGCCAGATTGTAAGTGAAATACATGAAAAAAAAAACTCACACAAGAGATAAATCCTATGTGCTATGGGAATACTCTCAGCATACTTGATCATTGTTACATATCTGAAAGAGCTCACTGGGCAGAGATCCTATGTGGATTAACAATGTGAGAAATATAGCAATCCATGTTACTTGTTAAATACATAGAAAAAGCATCACTGTTCAGACAGTTTAGATCTAAGTTTACTTTAAAAATCCCAAGGAGACCTGAAGAAATAATCAATACAGAAGTTAGATGTCAATATTTCTTCACAAATATTCCAGAAATGACAAATCTGAGGCGGGGCTCTCCTTAGGTGCACATGTTGTATGGTTTTCAGTTAAACACTTGTACCTCTCTAGATTTTTTAATCTAGATGTTTTTGTGCTTCAACATGGCATCTTGTAACTAAACATGCTAAACTGAAATGGGCTTTTCACTTTCAAGTATGGATAGTGCCTCCATACTTAATATTTTGTCTTTAAAACTTAAATTTTGTATTTTCTAGTGAATTGTAATGTTGTTTATTTAAAGAGGAAAAAAGTGTAGAAATAATACAGAATTTCAGAAAAATAAACAATAAAAAGTCACTAGTTGATTAGTATCATATTGTCATCTTAGAAGTAGTTGTTCAAGTTACAATTTTAAAGCATACAAAGTGATATTCAAATAATGACACTGTCATGGTTCACCTCAATGATCCACCAAAAAGTTATTAATATGCCTATCTGTCCTACACACTTTTTTTTCTTAAAGAGGGTAAGATTAAACATAGTGAAACAGAGCAAAACAGTTCATAAGGAAACAAGTTAAGGAAACACAGATTTCAAAGCAAGTCCACTGGAAATGTTCACTGTCTATCTTACTGTCTCTAGTTTTCTTCCAAATAGTTGTTCCCATCCTCACACACATTGAATATATACTGAATATTATAGAACTAATCAAATAATTACAGAATGATGCAAGCTTTTTTGATCTTCAGGACTGCTTTTGGGGAAGTCGATAATGACTACCATAATGTCTCTCATTGTCTTTGTAGTAGCTGTATTTATCTTTATGTATGCTGAAATTGAACATAAGAGACTAGACTAATGTCACTCTGAACAGTGAATAATAGTATCCTGAGAAGGAGAAAGGTGAGGAATTGCCTAAAAAAAGAATGCAGAGGACATAGTTAAAAGTGTGTCAGGATTTAAAAGCTACAATAATCTTGTTGCTCTGTTTAGTTTGGTTATATTTTGTTCTGGTCTGTCCACTCATATTAGATTTGAGGGCACAGAGAGATAACCGAAAAATAGCAGGTTATACCATGGTAATTATCGTTAATTTCGTATTAACTAAAACTGAATCCCTATATTACTTACATTGTCTTCTATGATTGATTTTCTTTGAATGTTTCAATGTTATTTGGCCTTGACTGATTTTATTCACATTTAGTATGCTTGCTGGTATCATGTTCAAGAGCAGAGGCTACTACTCTGAAGATGACAAGGTGTAAAAGATATCCATTGGTGGGCTGGGGATTTAGCTCAGTGGCTTAAGGCACCTGCCTGGCAATTGTGAGGCCATGAGTTTCATCTCCAGAGCCAAAAATAAATAAATAAATAAAAGATATCCATTCCAGGTTTGATTATTTTTTTTAATTAAAGAGAAGAAAGGAAATAAACAACAAAGCAGTACAAGGGTACAAGTAATACAGAATTTCAAGAAAAAATACAGTAAGAAATCACTAATTAATAGGTTACATATTGTCATTGCTAGGGTTATTTCCAAAAGATGGAAAATATTAACAAAAGATGCGAAATATAAAATAAAAAGCGGCCTTTATTCTGAGAACATGGAGAGAAACGACCGGCACCCCCACCGCTGGCGTCCAGCGATCTCTCAGGCCGACTCGTGGAGTGGGATGCTGTAAATAGCCTTGGTTTGGGGTGGAACCTAAGGCGGGCATTAGGGATACACAGGTAGCCCATTGGTCCTAGGTTTGGTGCCATATGTAAATTTCCAGGGGCGGGAAGATGGCCTCACAGGTAACTTCCTAGAGGCAGGGGAGATAGGGCTTCCTGCTTCCAGTTGTGGCTTTCCTGGCTACAGTGTCCTATCTGGGCCAAAATCCTTTAAGTCATCTTAGAAACAGTTGTCCAAATTATAAAATTAAAGCATATAAAGTGGACATTCATACAGTGAGATTGCAGAAAGTTATGTTCAGTGATCCAACAAAAGCTCAGTAATATGATTTTCCATCCTACACATGCAAGCATGCAGTTATATCCCTTAGACCACCTTCCTTTCCTCTCTTTTTTACAATAACAGTTACACGTTTTGAGTTTTTTACTCCCACAGTTCTTATTACATTTTTTAAAGAGAATAAATCCTAACATGAATACATAAAACAGAGACAGTTAGAACAGAAGGATGGGCATAGTACATGATGCAAAAATAGAATATTAGATGATCAAAAATGGTTACCCTTGTGCCTCTTGCTATTTTTAAAAAGAGTTGCTATATCATCAGGTATAATAGAATTGATCAAAACAGTACAGAACAAGACCAATAAAACCTACACTGGAAACCTTGCAAGACTTCCAAAGAAGATAATAGTCAAACTATAATGGGCATCATAATAAATCTTATTGCCTTCAAAGTGGTTGTCTATACCCTCAAACTTGATACTATCAAACAAAATAGAATATAGTAAAATCAGACAGAACAAGATGTGGAGAGCAATACTGGGGTTCAAATCAGGTTAATAGGAAAACAAATATTTACTATAATATATCCCGCTATTTTTAAATTTAGTTTTCCCTTAGTTGAAAAAAATAAAAAAGTTTAATTTAAAAAAAGGGTGTAGATTGAGATAAAAGAGGACATTGTAATAGAACAACACTGGTCAGAATGGAAAAATTTAAGCATAATTGGGTTTCAATCCCAGATAATCTAACATAATAGTAGTCACCATAGTGCCTCATTCCTTGAATTATTTGAGTATAACTTCATATACCATAGCATCAAGCATATCAAGACAGTGTGAAGCCATTCAACAGAATGAAAGAATTACAGGGTATTTAGAACCAGTTAACAGAAAACGAACAATGGTTTCTATATTATCTACTTGCCTATAAAAATTTTTCTTTATACTATCACATATAGTAAAATATAGTAAGATACAACATGTTAAAACCAGTGGGAACAGATAGTTTGTTAGAGAGGGACCATTTTTGCACCACTGAGATTGAGCCCAGTGTTGATCAAGTTGGTTAATTTTGAATATGCTGGTGAGTTAACATTGCAAACATTTAGCTGAACACTTTTGTTTATGTTTGCTTGGAATATTAACCAACAGAGTGTTTTCTTTTATATTATTTTTAACACATTATTGTCTGGCTTCATTCTCAGGATAACTTTAACTTTGTCACTTAAAAGAAGTTGGTGGTGGGTTTTCCTTCAACTTGATCAAAGAATTGAAAAACAATCAGTATTTATTCTTTATTATATACTGGATAAAATTCACCAGTGCACTTTTTGTATTCCAGCTTTGTTGTTGTTATTAAGAAGCTGTGATTTTTACCCATTGCCTGTGCTCCTTATTGCTCTGTTCATCAGACTATTTCCTTCTGATGCATGTGGTTTGGGGACATCAATGGACCCCACATATCCATTAAGGATCACATCTCATTTTACTTACAGATGCTACCATTTATTTTGTATCTTCAAACTATCTCTATAATATATAATTTTGTGAGTAACTCCTTTCAGTTACTCAGATTTAATGCACACACTTGCAGGGTTTGGTTATTGCTGGAGGAAACTGGGCATGGTGAGGGCCTGATCTCTAATTTAAGGCTTCATACCCTGACCTGCCTGCAGTGTCCCCATCTCCTGACCTGCTCCCTGTAAACACCTGTCCTGCTCCATAACTACGGTGAGTCCACATGTGGCAGTTCAAATCTGCACCTGGGTGGAAAACATTCAGTCAAGTTGGGCTCTGTAACAGACTGACCTCATACAGAGCTCCCCTGAGTGAGAGAGGGGGCCTCAGGCATGTAGGGAGGAGCTCTGGAACCATTCCAGCTCTCTCATCTGCAGCATACAATGTGTGATGCTTTCCTGAGAACTTACTGATGGATGAGGAGGTCTGGGCCAGGCCTTTTTTAGCCTTGATGTCCTACACCTCTGCCTGGACCATCTCTCTGACTTTAGATCTCCACATAGATCTGAGCAGACTCAGTCTTCCTCTACCAGGCTCTAACTCTATGCTGAGGTTTCAGGTGAAAAATCTGAGACCCTCGAATTAATCTTATATATATTTAACCAGGAAATTCCACTTCTAAGAGTCATTATAAAAATGAGATTGACAGACACTGTATTCTCTGCTTAATCAGTTAAGATGTGGACTGTTGGAAACCATGAATCTTCCACAGCACAGCTGCTGAGTTAATTATAAATTACAGCCACTGAAAATGCTGAAAGAAGGCTATGTCCTAGGCCATGTCCCTTATCTTTCCTGAGATTGAAGAGAGCTTGTGTCCTGGCTCTCCACCCAGCAGTGAAGAGACACCGGCCTGCACAGCAGGTGAGGACAGGAGAGAGGAGCTGGTCAATGGCAGACCTCTCATCCTGGGAGGGATGCCTTTATGGTTGTTCCATTTTATTTTCCATTGCATTATTTATAGTGCTCCACTCAATATTACTTCTCTTCTGTTCAATTCACTTAAGAATAAGTAGTTGGTATTTTCTTGAATAGGTGAGTGGATTTGGATGACTTAATATTCTTTTATATGTAATGTAGGATATGCATATAGAAGAACATTCAAGCTTCACTTTATAAATATATAAAATAAGGAGTCCTTTTATTCAGAAAGGCAACACATCATTCATGACTAACTTTTAAACCCCCAACACATGAAGCCATGCAAATCCTGCTGTGGTGGGTGTCCTGCCCTCCCTACCTAAGAAGTCACTGTGCTCATCTGTGTCTGGTAGAGGACACCCAGAATCTTCTTCTGAGTCTCTTTTTCCAGCAAGGAGGACTTGAATCTTCCTGTGCTCAGGTCAAGCAGGGAGTGTGCAGCATGCAGAGGAGCCAGCACCTCCAGCCTTACACCCTTTTCCACCACTGCATCCATGCTGCAGCCCTGCAGGCCCAATAAGGCAGAGCCATGAGGGTGCACCAAATACTCTGCCACCTCAGCCCCAGGGTCCTCAACTTCTGGGTGCTGGCCTCAGCCTCCACCACGCTCCAGGCTCTGCTATGGATTAGACATTCATAGTGGACCAGACACACCATCAGTGTCTTGGGGCAAAGTCCAATTTCCACAGTGACCCTTCCATTCTGCAAATTTTGATCCTTTCCTTTCTAAATGAGGCTGAGGCATTGGAGACAAAACCCCATACATTGGCATTACTTATTGTTTTTCTTTCTTTTCCTTCTTTTTTCTACTCCTTCTCCTTCTCCTTCTCCTTCTCCTTCTCCTCCTCCTCCTTCTATCTTCTTCTTCTTCTTCTTCTTCTTCTTCTTCTTCTTCTTCTTCTTCTTCTTCTTCTTCTTCCTCTTCCTCTTCTTCTTCCTCTTCCTCTTCCTCTTCCTCTTCCTCTTCGTCTTCATCTTTGTCTTCTTCTTGGTTTCTTTGATGCTTCAAATACATATTTAGAGGTGAGTTTTGCCAAAAAAAAGTTTCCTTGTCTTTTCACACCCCAGTTAACTAAAGTTTTTACAGATTTCTGCTGCAGTTCACACACTATGTGTTTGAACACTCAGAATCCATTCTGCGGGTTAGTAGAACGAGTGAAGCAAAGCAGAAACTGAACTTGGGGATGTTACTGTGCTTTCCAACACTCCGACTCATATCTTTTTCCCTGAAAAATGTGGGCTTCAGTAGCAGCTGTGTCTGCCACAGACAAAATGAGTTTCTTGCATGTATATCACACAATCTCAATTCCTCTCAAGCACATTGTATCAGGTTTTTTATGGCCAAACTTGAATTATTTCCAGCACATGAGAGGCTGCCACTGGTCCTGAAATCATGATGGAACTTTTTGTAAATGCATAGTCTGATCTACACATAGTCTGGGGACAGAAGCTAAGAGAGGCAGAGATGGCTGGCACAGATACAAACACCTCAAAATTATCAACCAACAGCAGCAACAAGCAGGAACCAAGTTGCTGAGCTTTCACAATTGGGTGATGGAATCATGTGGTGGATTGTGCCCTGGGTTTACTGAGGAACTTCAGTAAATCTAGGTTGCTGCCTCGATCCCCCTTCCTTCAGTGCAATACAAACAGAAAGTCATGCACAGGCATCATTTATTTGCAGTTTTTCTATTGCAGTTACAAAACCTGTATTCCTGAGAGTCTACATCTCTGCCATAGCAGACCCAACAATGGGCATTACCATCATGTCTTGTAAAGGATCAGTTTATTTATACAAAACGCAGAGTGGTGTTCTCAGACTTGATTTTCCAGACTTGTGCATTTTCAGTCATTTCTTGAAGGGAAGCTAAACGATTTAGTTTGAGTAAACTTCAAGTGTGTTGCTGTGCTTCTGTGTGACATCCCTGCTGCCAGACCTGATGAAGGCAATAAATAGGATGTGTGGGAGGTTTAGATCCAGAGGGACACACTTTGCACATCTGTGTCAGGCAGGGCTGCCCCTCACCTGGCCACTCAGGCATCCAAATGCCCTTTCCCAGTGCTGTCCCTGGCTTTGGGAGTCACTGGATTTCTGTGGAGATGCCCAGTGCACTGGATGGCCCAGGGAAAACCTTGTCATGCCATGGGTTTGTCATCTTTAACCCTGAAGCTCTGTGGCCCTGGTCCCAGGGCAAGGAGTGAACAGCATCCTCCAGGCAACTCTCTGGAGCTGGAGTGAACAGCATCCTCCAGACAACTCTCCTGTGCACACACTACATGGAGGCTAGCAAGGGTCCCAGTTCATTCCTGCTTCAAAGAGCAATGTGAATCAAACTCTTGAATATTTGTGCAACATTCCGTGTGGGAGAAAACTCTATTCTTAGTCCTAGGAGTTCTATTGAAGGCTGTTTAGAGCTTGGATGGGAGCTAGGAGATTGGGCTGTGCTCTGCCCCCCATGTTCTTCCCATTGTTGTTCAGCACCTGCCTTAAAATGTGTCAGTGGTTGGGGAAACAGCACATTTCAGGGATGTGTTCCTGCATGTATCAGGTTAAGGAAGCTCAGTGTTTTGTGTGCTTGTTGGCCCTGGTGATTCCCTTTGAGTTAGAAGAATTTATCATTTCCCTCACAAAATGGACTCATGAGACACCTTTCATATTTGTAATAAAAACCATCTATCTGACTACTGGTTGTAAAGAAAGGTTTCCTGTTGTGATTTTTGCATTATTGTCATTTTTCAAATGCAATGAATCAGCCGTTTGTAGCTCCCTTTATATCACTGAAATTATGGAAAACATTTTCTGACATGAAAAGATGAGTACGTACACAATGTTCTCTACATTTTCCCTATAAACTTTGTCTATCTGTGGTTTTCTCTTCTGTCAAAGAGAAATAGCATCCAGTCTCTTCCAGGAATGTTTGGCCAAACAGAATCTGATGCACTGATATGAAAAACCCAGGGTAGTAAATCACAGTGAGAGAAAGGTCAGCGGTGGGTGGGGACTAGCAGGAGAGACCAGGCGTATGGATGGGTCCAATACTGAGCAGAAAGCTGGAACTAGACAGATGTACAGATTAAGATTGTGCCAATTGACAATGTGCTTACCTGTGACTCAACTGAACATGTGGAAAATAGTGAAATCTTAACTTAAAATTAAATTATCTTAGAATTTAATGTTTCAAAGAACTATAGATTTAAGAGTAGAAATGAAAACTGAGAGAAATAGAAGAGGCAAAGTGAAGGGGAAATGAAGGGCCAGTACTTTGCAAGACTTGAGCCCTAAGTGGAGCTGAGGACACCTGCCATGGAACCAGTGACAGACCTGCCTTGGAATTCCACCAGACCAGTTATCTGCCCTTGATTTTCAGGTTGATCCCAGAGCTGGTGAGGTCATTGGAGGTGAGGCTGGCACAAGATCTATAAGGAGACCTTGAGCTCAGTCCGGTACCAGCACTGCCTTAGAAAAATCCCCAACTGTTCTTGTTCCTTGCAAGCCCCATAGCCTCCCAGGGCCTGTCAGGGACAGCTCTGTGCACTAATGCACCACAGGAAACCTTCCTATTTTGCCTCACTCTGCTCACTTCTGCATGCCTCTGTGTTGCAGGAGGCCCCAGGTCTGACAGTCTTTCTCCCTGTAAAGTGTCCTATGTCCTCCTCAGAAACCAACAGACCCAGGCCAATTCCTTCTCACTGTAGTTCTCATTTTCAGTGAGCTAGGCTTGGCCCAACTCAATCATATTTGGTTGGGCTGGTTGTCCCACCTTCCTCAGCAGCACCTGCCAGGAGCCAAGAAGGGAAACTCTGATCCCAAAGAGGACAGGTGTAAGCAGCACTACAGGTCTGGCCTCCCTCCCAAACTGCCCTCCCAGTGTATCCTGTGCCCTAACCGTAATCAGCCCTCACTTGCTGACAGAGTTCCCTGGAAGTGCTGTGACCACCTGTCCTCCACTCTTCAGGAAGCCTAAAATGCAACTCCCTTTACCACCTTTGTAGCATATTGCCTCTGAGAGAAAGAGGGTGGAGTCTGCAGTGTTACTTTAATCATGGGGGCTCAACAGGGTGCTGCTCTATAACTACCTGAAAAGTGAGTGGATAGTGGGAGTGCTTCCTGCCTGCCTTTCCTCCACCTTCAGTTCATATATGGATGCATCACCCCATTCTGTGTGCCTTCATGGGTCTCCCCTTCCCCTATTTTATGTCCATGTGTACAGAGGCCAAGAATTTGGGACACTCACAGTAAGGTGGGTAGTACCTGGTCAGTTTTACAGGGTGACTGTGTGGCCTTCATAATATGGAAGCACAAAAGACCACTGTTTGCATCTGCTCTGGTTACTGCATCATGGTCAGTACCTGGTACACTGATGATTTAAGGCACCCACCAGCTCCCTCCATGATGTCTGTGTGGAACTGGGTCATCTGGCATCACCCAGAGATTCTTGCTCTGGATACCATGGAAGCACATGGAATGACTGCCCAGTGTCCTTCAGAGTGAAGACAACAGCTCCACCCAAGTGATGGATCCTTGGCAAGAGGCAAAGCTTTCCCGCAGGAAAGGAAAAACCACAATGAAGCCAGGGTCCCCAGTCTGAGCAGACCTAGTTTTAGACCCAACTCCTCCTTCCTACTTCCCTTGTCAACTTAGAAAAGACACCATGCCTCTCAGGTCCTTTCCAGTGTGTCCCCTGGAACTATGGCATCTGCTTCCTAGGGACATCATCAGAGGTGAGAGATGACACTTTTAAACCTTCCTAACCAAGGGTGGGCAAGTGAGATGTATGGCTCTCAGTCCATGCACCAGTAGGCTCACAAGAGATGCTGACTGGTTCTCCTCCTGGCTTGCACCAGGAGTGCTTGCTAGGGAGGCAGGAGAATCGTTTTCTTTTTCAGCTGCCTAAGTCCCAACCTGGCCAGATCCAATATTTATGCTTTACTATACACTTCATACAAATCATCAGGGCATTTATCATATCCTGGCATTTGTTGTTGTTATTAAGCAGTTATGATTGTTGACTCATTGCCTGTGTTTTTTAATGCTATGTCAAGTGGTGTGTTTCCTTCTGAGGGTGTGGGTCAGGGACAACATAGGAGATCATGTCCTGATTAAGGATCAGGTCACATTTTACTTAGGGATGTAGCAATTTACTTCTGTATCTTCAAACTACCCCTACAATATATATTTTTGTGAGTAATCTGTTAAGTTATTTAGTTTTTTAAAGCACACTGTTGCAGGGTGAAGTTACTCCTGGAAGACACTGGGGCAGGCTAGGTCCATGTCTCTTATTTCAGACTTTGTACCATTACCTGCCTGCAGTGTCCCCACCTCCTGACCTGCTGCCTAAAACAAATGTGTTGCTCCACAGCTGTGGTGAATTCACATGTGGCAGTCGAGATCTCACCTGGGTGGAATACATTCTGTTGGTCGCAGGCGCTCAACATACCATACCCCACCCGGGACTAAGGACCACGTCAGCTTCTGCAATGTGATGCGTCCCTCTTTAAATTAGCCAACCCATGCGCACTTCAGCTCACTCCATACTCTGTGGCAACTCCTGATTGGCCACAGCTGGATATAGTAGCCAGAGCCTGCGTCCCATTCCCGCCCTGCTTCCTAGTGGCAGCCTGTGATTGGTCACGGCCAAATATATAAACCAGAGCCCGCATAAATAAAGCAGCAGTTAACTGTCGCCCACAAGAGCGTCTCCTGTCTCATTGGGGGGCTGCGCCAGTCAACTGGTGGCCCATACGGGGAGCGCTGAGACCCTCTCTCCCGGATCGTTGAGACCCTCTCTCCAACAGTACAGGGAACGAGACTCTCTCTCCGACGGAACAGAGACATCAACAGGTAAAACCGTCAAGCGCCTATAGTGGGGGCTACTCGGTGGGAGGGGGCTGACAGGTTAAACTGCTCAACGTTGGTAGCAGGGGCTACGCAACAGGCAGCGGGGGCTGCCAGGCTGGATGGCGGGATCTATCGGGCAACCTTGGGCGGACGCGTCGCAAGGGTCGAGGAACTCTTAAAGAGAGTTCCCCGTGCCATAAAGAGGCAGGTTTTGGGGGCGCTGTAAAGGGGCGCGGGGACTAAGCTGTCCCTGTTTAAAAAAAAAAAAGGAAAAAGCAAAAAATAAAATAAAATAAAAAGAAACTCTTGAAATTCCAGTTAACATGTGTAACATCGCTACTCAGCCACTGTCAGTCGCCTTAAGCGACTTACTGAGAGAAAAGGGATTACAAATGAAACGAGAACAAATTCACAACTTCCTCGATCAGGTCGATAAGGTAGCACCTTGGTTTGGTCCCACGGGGTCCGTTACCATCCCCAGCTGGGATAAATTAGGGAGAGATCTTGACTTTGCAGCAGAAAATGGCCTCCTGGGACCAGGAGTCAGGCCCCTTTGGGCGGTGGTGAGAGGCTGCCTCGCAGACACCTCTTGTTGTGACCATATAAGGGCTGGCGCCATGGCGCTTGGTTACCATCAGGCAGAATCCTCCCGTGAGGAATCTCGAGAGCCCAGTGCTGCAGGCGAGGTGACCCCACCCAACCCAGAAACAGAGGACTCCTCAGATAATGAGGGGGAGGAAGAAGAAGTATACAAAATGGCGGATGCAGAAACCACCGAAAGAGGGGAAGTCACACACACACACAATCGAGAGGGCCCTACTCTGAGGCCATAAATGAGCTGCAACGCAGGATTTCTCAGAGTAAATGGGTCAATGAAAGCGAGTACGGGATCCCAGGGCCACCCCGTATAAGACCTACGGCTCTACCTCCCGACCCGCCAGATTATCGTGCTTACCCGAGACCCTGCCATCAGCTATGTAGCTGTCCGCAATGGGTCCAGACGTCCCCTAGGACATTCCAGGAAGACCTTTGGCATCAAGTTAAAAGAGAGGACCCAGGAGGCCTGGGCCATTTTCTCCAGGCTTTTCCGGTTGCTGTAGATGCTCAGGGAAACAGAACCCACCTGCCTATAGATATAAAGGCAATAAAGCATCTTAAGGAGGCCAGCACCATGTACGGTGTTAACGGGGCATATACCCTGTCCCTAGTAGAAGCCCTGGCAGGAAATGCCATGACACCTGCTGATTGGGCCAGTTCGTGCAAGGCAGTGCTCAGCCCAGGCCAATATCTTGATTGGAAAGCTTGGAATGTTGAACTTGCCACAGAACAGGCCCAAGCTAATGCCTGGAACAATCAGGCTGCCTGGAATGTCGATATGTTATTAGGACAAGGGCAGTATCTCAATAACCAGCTGATATTTCCACAAGAGGTGTATGCACAGATAAATAGAATAGCCATACAAGCATGGAAACGGGTCTCAGCTAGGGGAGAAGTCTCAGGCCACTTGACAAAAATTTTGCAGGGTCCGAGCAAGGCTTTTTCAGATTTTGTGGCCTGCATGATGGAGGCAGCAGGGAGAGTTTTTGGAGACACAGAGACAGCCATGCTGCTCATTAAGCAGCTCACAGCTGCTCTGGGTCAGCACCAGGTGTAGTTGGTTAACTTGGCAGGAGTCAGGGCTTGCCATTGTTGACGGCCCTACCACAGGACTGGCCTATTATTGTGCAAAGATTTTTCTTCTCTTTCCTTTTCTCACCCCTCATCTAGTTTCTACAGCTAATGTTTGAATGACTTTTCCAAATTGCTCCACCACAACCTGTTATATGTTACAATGTTGGGATAGCAGTACACTTTCAGCTGTTGTTATGCAGGTACTCCAGTTCGTACTGATTCCAGTTATGATGGACCCAGACAAGTTTCCTGTGATCCAGCTCGGGCCAACTCTCCAATTGGCTTCCATAAAGGAATGGACAGGAATAGGGGCTCTGGCTACCATGACTACACTTGCCGCATTCAGCAGTCTACTTCTGCTCTGTCAGATTCGCAGACAAAGGAATAGGGACAAAGTATCAAACAAGCATTGCTGATCATGGAATCTGGTCAAAGCCCGGCAGCATGGCTCACCATGCTGTGACGCAGGTGTGGAGCAAAGCATCGCAGGGGGTGTTGTCCTTGGCCAGGAGACACCCCGGTCCCCATGTCGGTGAGCATGTGGGTTGGGCTCATAAAACAATACTCCCGCCCCCTCCAAAAGAGCACCAACGAGTAGTGAGGCACTGTCATGACTGCAGCGTGACACCTCATGAGGGGCACCGACCTCTGGAGACCCTGTGCCAGTTATAAAGAAAGGGGGAGATGTTGGGCACAGGTGCTCAACATACCATACCCCACCCGGGACTAAGGACCACGCCAGCTTCTGCAATGTGCTGCGTCCCTCTTTAAATTAGCCAACCCGTGCTCACTTCGTGCTCACTCCATACTCTGTAGCAACTCCTGATTGGCCACAGCTGGATATAGTAGCCAGAGCCTGCGTCCCATTCCCGCCCTGCTTCCTAGTGGCAGCCTGTGATTGGTCACGGCCAAATATATAAACCAGAGCCTGCATAAATAAAGCAGCAGTTAACTGTCGCACACAAGAGCGTCTCCTGTCTCAGTGGGGGGATGCGCTGGTCACATTCAGTCAAGGTAGGATCTGAAACATGCTGATATTCTTGTAGAGAGTTCCCCTTAGTGAGCCATGGGGCCTCAGGACTGCAGGGAGGAGCTTGGACAGCAGGGCCACAACAGCCCTCTCTTATCCAGCATGCAGTGTATGCTGTTTGCTGAGAAGCTGACTGGTGGATCAAGCGTCCTGGACCTGAGACTTTCTTGCCCATGGTACACTACTAGATGCCATGGTGTCCTCCACATCTGCATGGTCCATCTTCCTCCTACTTTGAATTTCCACAGAGATCTGAGCAGCCCCGGGCTTCCCCTTCCAGGCTCCAACTCCATGGTGAGTTTAATGTGAATTTTATGATCAGGAAATTCAATTTATATACATTTAACCTGGAAATTCCACTTCTATGGCCTCGTTATAAAAAATGAGACAGAGACACCCATGATCTCTTCTTATTCAGTTATGAGTGTGGATAGTTAGAAACCATGAATGTACCACAGCAGAGCTGCTGAGTCAATTATACAATTATAGTCACAGAAAATGCTGAAAGAAGGCCATGTCCTGGATCCGACGTAAGATGATAGAAGAGCTCATAGCCTGCTCCTTTCTCCACCCAACAATGAAGAGACCCAGGCTTGAATAGCAGGCGAGGACAGAAGAGAGGAGCTCCTGGAGAGGAGAGCACTGAACCTGGGGGGAAGCCTTTTTGGTGTTTTTTTTTTCCATTTTTCCATTCCATTGCATTATTTGTAGTGTTCTATTCAATATTCCTTTTGTTCAAATCAGTTAATATTTAATTGTGGCTGATTTCTTGAATAGGTATGGGAAAATGGATGATTTAATTTCATTATATATGCTGGAAGTTATGCACAATACAGACACTTCAAATATCACTGTAAATATAAAATAAGGAGGCTTGGTATTCAGCAGGCCAACACATCGCTCATGACTAACTTCTAAAAATTCCAACACATAAAGCCATGAGGATCCTGCTGTGGAGGGTATCCCTGCCCTTCCTACCATAAAAGCCACCGTGCTGACCTGTGCCGGCTACTGCCATAGGACAGCAAGAGATTTTCTTCAGTGTCTATTTTTCCAGCAAGGAAATCCTGAATCTTCCTGCTTTCAGGCATTACACAGAATGTGCAGCTTGCACAGGAGCCTAGCACTGCCTGCCTTACACACTTTTCCCCCACCTCATCCATGCTGCAGCCCTGCAGGCAAGGGAAGGCAGAGCAGCCAGGACACAGCAAAACCTCTGATTCCTCAGCCCCAGGGGCCTCAGTTACTGGGTCCTGGTATCAGCCTCCACCAGGATTCAGGTGCTATCCTGAATTCATCTGGCTTAGTGGGCAGGAAACCCAATCTGCACTCTGGGGATGAAGACCACGCGGACCACTGTCTTCAGTGACCGTTCTACTCTGCAAATTTTGCTCCTATCTTTGAGACTGAGGCTGTGGCATTGGAACAAAACACAATATTGTCATTATATTTCTCTTTGTTGTCATTTTTTCTGGCTTCTTTGTTTATTTAAGCCTATATTTAGAATGGCATTTTGCCAAAAACATTTCTTTGTCTTTTCACTCCCCAGTTAACAGAAGGTTTTACAGATTTCTACTGTATTTCAAACCCTAAGTGTTTGAATGCTGAGAATCCACTCTCAAGCTTGGTAGAATGAGGGAAGCAAAGCAGAAACTGAACTTGGGGACACTGCTGTGCCTTACAGCATTTTGTAAAACAAACCCTGACTCCTGCCTGTTTACCCATAACATAGGGGCTTCAATACCAACTGAATCTGCCACTGACAAATGAGTTTTCTACATTTACTTCAAACAATCTCTTTTCCCCTCAAGTTGCTAAGCACATGGTCTAACGATTCTTACAACTAATCTTCAAAAAATAATTTCCAGTAAACAAGACACTGCTGCCCATCCTGAAATCATGTTGGGGTTTTATGTAAAGACATAGTCTGATCCACATCCAGGCAATCATAAGCTAAGGAGGCAGAGATGGCTTGTGCAGATAGAAACACCTTGAAATTGTCAACCAGCAGCAGCATCAAGTAGGGATCAGAGCTGCTGAACCCTCATATTTGGGTGATGGAATCATCTGGTGGGTTTTGCCTTGGGTTTACTGAGGTAGCTCAGTAAATCTAGATTGCTGTAGTGCTGTGCCAAAGGGAAGTCATGTCTATGTAGAATTTATTTGGAGTTATTCTTTTGCAATTGTGAAATCTGCATGCATGAGGTTTCACACCTCTGCCATTGCAGACTCACCCACAGGCATTATTTCCATGACTTGCAAAGAATCAGTTTATTTACAAAATATGCAGAATGCTGTTCTCAGCCTTGTTTTTCTCAGACTTGTGCATTTTCAATCATTTCTTCAAAAGGAAGCTAAATGATTTAGTTTGAGCAAACTTCAGTTGTGTTGCCATGCTCCTGTGTGATGTCCTTACTGACGGACCTGAAAAGGAAGTGAGGTGGACCTGCTGGGGGTTCAGCTCCAGAGGGATACTCTGCTCAGGTGTGTCAGTCAGGGCATACCTTCACCTGACTGGCCACTCTGGCATCCAAATGCCCTTGCTCTGTGTTGTCCCTGGTGTTGGGAATACTGGTATGCAGTGTAGACTCCCAGCGCACTGGTTAGCCCATAAAAAACCGTGTTGTGCTATGAGTTTTTCACCCCTAGACCTGCAACTCAAGGGCCCTGGCCAAAGTTCCCTCCAACAATCATGCATGACATTCTCCAAACAGCTCTCCTGTGCATGCTCTACGTGAAGGCTAGGGAGGGTCCCAGTTCCTTCCTGCTTTAAACAGTACTGTGAATCAAACTCTTGAAAAGAAATCTTGAAAATTTGTGTAGCATTCTCTTTTGCAGAAACCTCTCTTCTTAATCCTGTGAGGTCTAAGAATGGCTCTGTATATATCTGTGATGGGAGCTATATGGGACAGGATACGGGACAGGATTCTGCTCTGTCCCCCATGTTCTCTCCAATGCTGTTCAGCTCCTGCCTTAAAATGTTCCATTGGATGGGGACACAGCACATCTCAGTGATTTGTGCCTGTGCTTATCAATTTTGGGAGGCTTAATCTTTCCTGCACCTGTTGGCTACAGGTGGTGATTTCCTTTTGAATTACAAGACTTTCTCACTTCTCTCACAAAACGAACTGGTGAGACCTCTTTTACTCCAATAAATCAAACCCCGGGAAGCACTTTCATCACCAATCACAACAGTAAACAATGAACCAATCACAAATGCTAGGTTTAGCTGCCTCTGTGACTTCATGAGGCTTTGGTGGGGACACCCAGATACAAACGATAACACCTTCGAAAGTAAATCCTCTGAACATGCCCATGGTTTGGACTAGAAGATAATTTCTTGCCTTAGTCTAGGGTTTATTTTATTTTATTTTATTAATTTATATTTTAAGACTCTCACTGTGTAGTTCAGGCTGGCCTTCAATTCACTATGTAAATTGGGCTGACTAGAACTTGCAACAATCCTCCTGCCTCATCTTTCTAAGTGCCAGGATTACACGCATGTACCATCACACCCAGCTATTGTTTGTTAAGCTGTATTTATTGATTTACTTGAGATTACTCAATTTAATTACCTTTGTTATACTTAAGTATACAAAAATGCTAATAAATGTAATAAAATTCCAGCCCAATGTAAACAATTTAGCAAGGCCCTGTCTGGGAATAAATTATGATAAAAGGACCAAGGCACTGGATTCAACCTTCAGCACAGCAAAATTAAATAAATCTATAAATAAACAGACTTTGTATAAAATAATCTATAAATAAACAATACTGCTTAAAAGTGAATCTACAGAAAAACAAAATTTCTTGTCAGTAAATCTATAAGAAAATAAAGCTTTTGTGGATAGCTCAGATGAGAAGTGTTTTAAAAGCAATTTTATTTCATTATAATTGACATACAATGAACTAACAGGTTTAAATACAAAATTGGATGAAACTTGACATGAGCCAGGGATATACCTCAGTGGCAAAGTGCTCCTTGGCAAGCACAGGGTCCTGAATTTGGTTCCTGGTACCAAAAATAAACAAAACTGAAACTAAAAACAAACTAAAAATCCTCTAGGAATCTTGTCATACATGAGCCCTTTAAAAATCATCACCAAAGTGGTGATGTATACATGACCTTCATATTTTCCTTATGGCTCCTTATAATTGCTTCCTTCCATCCTAAGCAATGTGTCTGCTTTTTGTCTCTGGGAAACACTTTGTATTTTCTAGAGGTGACAGGTCTGTAACCACACAGGGTGCAGAAGGTTTTTGTTTTTGTTTTGGGGGGAGCTGGTAGGGTTTATTCAATCCTCATAACCATGTTAGGTTTCCCGTGTGCTGCTCCTTGTCAGTGGCTGAGCCATCACATCCCATTGTGTGGCCATCAGCTGAGGCCCTTTTTGGTGTTTCCAGTTTTGAGCTCAAAAATAAAGTTGCTATAGTCATTCTTGTGTTTGTATAGCTGTAGCAATGATTTCCAAGGGGAATATATTCAGTGTCCAGTTGAATATTTCAGGTCTTGCATGATTAACTCAGAAATTGTTTAACTGTCTTTCAAGTAGTTGTTCAAAACAGAGTAAATATTTCTGCCTCTTCCTGTGAGTATTTTTAAACCCTGTTCTTTTTTAAAGTCTTGTTCATTTATGTTTCAGCTCATTTTCTAAAATTTACCTAAGCAAAGTTTATTTCTATTACATAAAATTCAGTATTTTTTGACTTTGGATAGAATTTTAAAGGTGGAAAAAACACAAAATAATACATATATATATATATATATATATATATATATATATGCACATATGTAAATCAACTATAATTTTAACATCACAAAACTTCTGCTATGTGATGATTGACTTCATTGTCAATTGATGGGCTTGAGAGCTGTCCAAGGGATTAATAAAGTGTACTTCTGTGCTCATCTGTAGGGGTCATGGAGGAATGACGCTAGGTACTCCATCTGGTCTCTGGCTTCTTCCTCCCTGGTGCTGTCCCTCTACTCTGCTTCCTGGCCACCATGGACTGCTTAGGGCACTATATAAGAATGTAAATACAAGATAGGAAACTGTAAGAATTATACAACAAAAACAGTGGTTCTCTGCTCTGCTCCACACTGACTACCACTGTTGCTGATGTCTTGAACATGTACATTCTCTGACCTTGGGACCTCACCCAAGAAAATCTTTCTTGAGTTCCCAAAGCAAGCCAACAAATATGTTCACACAGTGCCCACGAATAGTCCATGTTACCTTCAGCCAATTCTTCTGCATCTTCAAGGAGAACATGGCCCTTTTGAGTCTGCAGAAGACCATTCTAATCCTACTTTATAAATCCATTATGTGTCACACACACACACACACACACACACACACACACACAAATTAAATCTGATCCACTTGTGAACGCTGACACAAACTGCCTCCAGCTACCTGTGCAACCTCCCATGAACAATTTCATGCCTCACTCATGTGAAAAATCCAAAGAAGAACTGTAGCAGTGCTGTGCCAAGTATGCGTTAGTTAACAGAGGTGTTGATATGAGGCCCACTGGGTTAAAATTCTGTCCACTCGTTTGTCAATGGAAAAGGTATTAAATGTTGGTGTCTTGGCTCACACAGCTATGAAAATGAAAATAATTTCTAACTCCTACTCTTGTAAGAATTAACATATGTAAAGCACCTCAGAGAGGCCATGGCCTTACACCTATAAGTGTTACATATGCTTGTAAGTATGTTATATTAACATGTAAACATATTTTTAAGTTATGAAGACATCAGACGACGGATACCGAAAGCACTCATTTCTCTGTAATAAAATAAGGGCAACAAAGCAAATAACAATGGCATCTGAGCACTTGCTGTATGGTAGGAACCATGGGAAGACTCTGCAGGGTTTTCATTGAATCTTCACAACAGTGCCAAGAGATGAGTATTGCCATTCATCACAGTTTGTTATTTTTTAATAGAAAAAAACCACACAATATTTCAAACCAAAATAATGCGAGAATAAGAATAGTTTAAATTGAGGCTCCCAGAAGAGAAGCAGTGTGCCTAAGGTGTCAGGCCTGGGAAGATTTGAGTCCAGACATCTATAAATTTCAAGCCTCAGACTCAGTCCACTCCTCTGCTTCCTCTCACAGCAGGCCTGGGGCTCAGTCTCCCAGAAGCTCAACCTGCAGCCACACCCAGCGTCAGAGAAACCCTAACCCCCACTGCCATGCCCACCACCTCATTCTTGCCTCCTGGAGGGCTCTGCACCTCCTGGGTCCCAGCTTCTGGCCCCGCCCTTCACATCGCTTGGACCCACCCTCTGGCCGCCAGCGAAGATTACACTCCACCCAGCCCTACGTGGGCGGCCCGCGCCCAGGGATGGTCCCTAGCCACTGGCCTCCTCATCCCACTCAGTCCCGCCCTGCCCCCGGCCTCGCTTCACAGTGGATGCCCAGAGTGGCCATTTTGCCTCTAACGACCCCTTCTGGAGACCTAAGCACTCGTCCTTCCTTCCTCCGTCTAGGCTGTGGCTAGGCTGGGACTGGGGTCTGGGCCCGGTAGGCGGGCGGCAGCCAGTGTTGAGTGGCGGCGCGGCCTGGTGGCCCAGACTTTAGTGGCGCAGGTGCCCTTGGTCGGGGTTTCGGGGAGGCGGCGGGCGCGGCACTGAGGCGACCTAGCCTCAGGTCTTCAGGGCGCTCTCTCCTTTCCTCCCTCCTCGCTGTCGGGGTCCAGGCCTGGCGCTAGCCCGAGATCCTTGCGGTGCCCCCCTCTCCCCGGTGCTGTTGAGAGCCCAGCCCTGGTGTGGGACCTGTGGCAGGGCGGCTCAGGGTCTCACATGGCCTCTGCTGTCAGTGAGCTGCGGACATTTACCCCAATAGGACGATTTTATTCCACTTGGAGCTCCTCCCTGCAGAGACTGAGAGAAGATCTAGATGTTAAACTAAGACAGCAGTTATTTTACCTGTACATGCTTTGTCTCCAGTCCATTCCATTGATAAGGGCTTTCTGCTTGTTTTAATATTGGCGCCTCTTGGGTGTTTAAGCTTTGTGAGATGTTTGAATGTGGCATGGGGCTTTGAGGGATGAGGAAGTGTGATCAGCAGTTTAAAAATTTAAATCCACACACAAAAAAATTCACCCACATTGTTGAACCTGCTGCAGAATACACATCTTGTCCGTATTCGGCTGTCTCTTACCATACTCCCCAGTTCTGCTCACATCATTTGTGTATTTGCGTACTGTTGAATATTTACATTATATGCATAGGTAGAGTTTTACTTAGTTATCCTGTTACTGCCCATGTACACAAGTCTAGTTCCTCTTTGAAGAACTGCATTGAGGATATATCTTTTTTTCTTGGGATAAATTCCAGACATTGGAAATAGTAAATCAAAGTTCTGTGTTCTTTCCTTGGTACTTGATATGAATTGCTTCTTAGACAAGACAGGTTAACAATAGACACTTTGCAAAATTTAGGTATTTTCCCAATTATCTGGAGAAATTTGGAGTTCAGCAAGGTGTTGAGTCATTTTCTATAACAGCTGAGAGGCCACACAATCTACTGTTGGATTTTATTTTTAACTGATGTACATTGATCATCCTTTTGTTTTGATTGACTCCATTCCGTTTTATTTCATTTGGTTTTATACTCTTGACAATTAAAAAAAAAACACTTTCTTGAAAGGCATGGTGGTGCATGCCTGTAATCCCAGCACATGGGATGGTTAGACACGAGGATCACAGGGAGTTCAAGGCTAGCCTGAAATACTTGTTGAGTCAAGGTCAGCCTGCAGTATATAGCAATACCTTGTCTCAAAGGAAAATAAAACAAACAAACAAACAATTTGTTCTTCTTTTTTATTTTAATGTAGCACAGGTAGATATTAATAAAGTATGAAAACACTTTTATAAATAGATTAATTTTTTTCATAACAGAATAGTGGTTAATGCACTGTGTTCAATGATCCCAGGAATTTCTGTATGAGCTATATGCCCATGCACTTTAAAAATTTGTTTTTTTTTTAATTTTTGAGACAGTCTCTAAATAATTTACTCAGCTCTCCAAGTTGGGTTTAAACTTGTGGTCCTTCTTCCTTACTCTCCCTGAGTGCTGGGAGTACAGGTATAGGATATCTTCCTTTGGTAATTCACAATAATTATGAATGTTTGTGGGGTAACATGTGCTTTTGATGTATGTCTCCTTTGTAGAAAGAATCAATCCAGTTAATGTGTCTACCACCTTACTAACCTACAAATACTTTCACAGTGACTACAACTGCAAATCCCATTGTTTAGCAGTTTTGAAAGCTATCCATCTTATTAACTGTGGTCACCATGCAGTTTAGTAATCATTGAAAATTTCTTCTGCATTGTTAATGAGACTTTGTATTCTTGGATGAAAATCTTCCTTTCCCCATCCCTCATGGAACTGATCATTCTTTAAAATCAAAGTGCCCAAGAAAGATGTGGGGGCTCAAGCTGCTTGGGGCACACTGCTCTCCAGAAAGACCAGACGATGGTGTTCTGCAGCCCTTCAGCTTGCTCCCAATTTTTTTTCCTTAACTCAATTCTGGGAATCGAATGCAGGCCCATGCACTGAACTACAGAAAATTCTGTTTTTAAATTTCTTTTTCAGTTTGAGTCAGGATTTGCATAAGTAAGTACACTGCTGAGACTCCAATCTTGGGCATAGATTCTTACATGTCTGTGTGTGAAGACACACTGATGTCAGAGACATTTCATTTTCAAAACCAAGATCTTCCATGCACACATCCTACTCTCATCGGCTTATTACTTCGTGATCAGATTCCTTTTCCTCTTTCCCTGTGGGCCCAGAGATACTGAGGTCAGCATCCCCACAGCTTTCCCTGGTATTCATGACCAACTCTGATCCCTTGAACTCTCTATGTGGAGTATAGCAAGGTTCCCAGTGTCCTCCTGCTTCAAATTTTGCTGTGAATCACTGTCTTAAACAGAAAGCTTGAAAAGTTATGCGGATCTCTGTGTGGGATAAATCTCTATTGTGAGCACTGCAAGGTCCGGGGACACCTGTGTAGAGCTGTGATGGGAGCTACTGTACAGGGCTCTTCTCTGCACACCATGTTCTCCCCAGTGATGTTCAGCACTTGCCTTAAAACCTACCATCAGATGAGGACACAGTAAATGTCAGGGATGTGTGCTTGCATGAATCAGCTTTGGGAAGCTCAGCATTTTCTATATTTGTTTACATGTGGTGATTCTCTTTTGAATTACAAGAATTTTTCATCTCTCACCGAATGGACTCATGACATCTCTTTGTCACTTCTAATACCAACTATTTATCTGCCTGCTGCTTATAAGCAAATATTTCTTATTGTGGATTCTACATTATTCTTGGTTCTGTTTTTCAAATGTAAAGAATCAGATCTTTCTTTCTCCCTTGTACCCCTGAAATCATGGGAAAGCTTTTCCAACATGAAAAGATGACTAGATAAACAACATTCTTTACATTTTACCTGTACACATTGGTCTACATGGGACTTTCTCTTCTATAGAAGAGCAATAGCAGCCAGTCTCCTCTAGGAATATTTGGCCAAACATAATCTGATGCATGAATATTAAAGACCCAGAGTACTAAACCACAGGGTGAAAAAGTCAGAGTGGGTGGGGAGTAGCAAGAGATTACAAGGATATGGAAGTGTCCAAAACTGAGCAGAGTGCTGGAACTCGATGGATGTGGAAATTGTACAAATTTGTGACATGATGACATGCTACTGAATTGAATATGTTGAAATGCATGATATCTTAACTTTTAATTAAAATTACCTTAGAATTTGATGTTGAGAATAATTATAGACATAGGAGTAAAAATCAGAACTGAAAGAAATACAAGGGGAGGGGTTACAAGCGGATGGGAAGTTAAAGGCAGGTGCTTGGCCAGGCTTGGCCTAAGTTGAGTTCAAGACACCTGTCATGGCATGAGTAAAAGTGCCAGTTATGGAATTCCTTAAGATAGGGTGCCTGATCCAAGTTTTCACTTTGATCCCAGAGCTGGTGAGGTCACTGGAGGTGGGGATGACCAAAGCTGTACAGTTGGGACTTGAGGTTAATCAGGTACCAGCCCTGCAACAGCAGAAGGAGAACAATCACCAACTGTCCTTGCTCCTTGCAGGGCCCAGAACTCCTCAGTGCCTGTCACAGACAACTCTGTGCACAAATCCACCCCAGCAAGCTTTCTCATTCAGCTTTGACCAACTCATTTCTGCATGCCTCAGGGTTGTAGGAGGTCCCAAGACTGGCAGTCTTTCTCCTTGTCAAGTGTTCCATGCACTCCTCAGAGGCCCACAGGCCAAAGCCAAAATCTTCTGAAGGCAGGGCTCAGTTTCAGTGAGCTCAGGTTGGTCCAATTCACCTGGGACATCTTGTAGAATTCAACACCCGCCTCCTGCTCCAGTTGCAGAAAGCCCAGCCCAGCCTTCTCTCTGCCTTGAATGGGACAGTGCTGGTCCAAGAAGCCTTCCCCTGCTAATAGTAGTCCCTGAAAGTGCTGTGACCACCTGTCCTCCACTCTTTAGGAAAGCATGAAATCCATCTTCCTTTCCCACCCTCGTGGTGTTGTCTCTGTGAGAAAGAGAATGGTGTCTGCAGTGTTACTCTATTTGTGCTTACTCTACAGGGTTGGTGCACTGTAAATATCTGTGAAGTGAGTGGTCAGAAGGAGTGTGTTCTGCCTGCCATTCCTTCCTCTTCAGTTCATATAGTGATGCATCATTCCATTATGTGTGCCTTCTGGTGACACCTCTTCCTCTATTATGTGTTGCACATATACAGAGGCCAGGAAGTTAGTCACATTCACAGTAAAGTGGGTAGTACCTGATCTGTTCTCTAGAGGGACTTTTGTCCTGGATATCATGGAATCACAAGAGAACAGTGGCTAAATTTGTTCTGGTCATTGCATCAGGTCACAGCCTAGTAAATTGGTGGTTAAATGCACTCACCAGCTCCTTTTAGGAGGAGCTGTGTGAACCTGTGTCCTATGGTATCCCCCAGAGATTCCTGCTGTGGATACCTTGGAAGCCCTTGGAATGACTCTCCAGTGTCCTTCACAATGAAGAGAACAGCTTCACCCAAGTGACAAATTCATGGTAGGATGCAAGGTTTCAACAAGGCTAAGAAAAACCAGCAGTGCTGACAGGGTCACAGTTCTGAGGAGAAAGATCTGGGTTTTGACCAAAATCCTCCTCTTGACTTCCTACGTAAACCTAGACAAGACACCATGCCTCAGGTCTTTCACAGAGTGCCCCTATGCACTATAGAGGTCATCCTGGCATCTACTTCCTAGGGACATTATCACCAGTCTGAGATGACAATTGTAATGCCTGTTGGCTGGTGTCTTGTTTACATAGTGTACAGAATTAGACGTTAAATCCAGGAATGGGTGCAATGATTGTCAAATACAGCGCTGCCTGGTGGTAGAAATGACACTGACCTTCTGGACATATTCCCTGGTGGAATGGTGAGGGGGCAGACG
Organism: Cavia porcellus; assembly: GCF_034190915.1. Lineage (NCBI taxonomy): Eukaryota > Metazoa > Chordata > Mammalia > Rodentia > Caviidae > Cavia > Cavia porcellus. Next base: position 1,922,875 of record NW_026947536.1, read on the forward strand.
TTCTTCAATTCAATCATCTTTATGTTCCCTAAGCAGCACAATCTCTGCTATGTACTGGTGCTATGGCCTCAAGTCAAGATCTCACACAGGCTATGCAAGCACTATGGATGGAGTTGCACCCACAAATCTTCTGACATTGCTTCTACATTCACACCTGTGTGAATTAGCACTCCAATGATCTGATTCCTACTCAATAGCTGACAGCTGACCTTCTGATGCAAAAAGCTGAAAAGCCCATTCCCTACATTGTGGGCCTCACTTAGTGAATTATTTTTATTATTATTATTAGTGTTGTTATTTTGCATTATCAGTGCTGAAATTGATCACAGGGCCTCATGCATGGTAAGCAAGTACTCTATAGGGACCTCTCTCCCCAGCTCCTGACTCACTCTTAAATAACTGACAATGGCAGACACCATGTGATGTGAATACTAAGGTTCAAGCATTAAATAACTGTTATGCATCTTCTGTTCTTTCCCTCTTATGTTCTCTCCTACATTTTAGTATTCATTTTTCTCCCTCTCTGGATCTCTGGCTGTGGGGAAGCCACTGCTCTCTCTGAAGCTTGCAAGAGGAGAGGCGGATGAGCTTTTGAGTGAGAAAAGGGAAAACAGTCCAAAAGGAATAAGGCTTTTGCCTTGGGTCCTGCCTGTAAGCAAGAGACAGAGCCTGAGAGCAAATTTTGTCCTAATGCTATCTCCCCCGAGTCTGTCTTCACAAAGATATGATGGTAGCAGACCCAGCAAAGCCTTCTTGATTCTGATACACAGCAATTCTGAAAGAACAGAGTTTATCTCTTATATGAACTGACCTGTCTTCTATCACATGTGTCTTGTCATATTTTGAAAATGTATGTAATGACTGGACAGAATTTGACATCTCTGCCTTCTTTCACCAATCATAATCGTTAAAGACTATGTACATTGAGATCATTGTACTGTGTTTTCCTATGGATTTTCTTTAATAGGTTCTCACTTCATGGTTTGCTGTGGTTTGTTTATTCATTCAAATGTTATTGGATATTCACATTGCAGTTTTCAGTTGTTGGAAATAAAGTTGAAGTGAATATCTTATAAAATTCTCTTCATGACTTAGATGATTGTATGCATAGACTCCTAAGATAGTCAGATGAGTTAATCTGAAATTAACTGCCAAAATGTTAGCTGAAGTGAATGTACCACAAGCAAGACAAAAGAAATTTCCTTCACGCACTTCCTCACCAAAACCAGTGTGTTTTGAACAAAAATGAAAGTCTCCTTTGTGCTCTTCAAAACATCAACAGGGTTTCTCTTGTGGAATGAATATTCACTTACCTGATAATTGACAATGATAGGAGGCATGTAGAAACTGGAAAGGGTTCATGTGACTGCCAAGGGCATGTTGAAGGTCTTAGGAGTGATAGACTTGTGAGTCCTCTGGAGGATTTGGAATCACAGCTGGCTCCTGTGGAAGTCACACTGCATGACCCAGGGAGTACTGACTTCTCCTGAAGTTAAGGCCCCATGACTAGGGCAGTTCTTGTGAGAGTTCCCTGGTATTGCATGACACGCCTATGACTTGACAGAAGATGGAGGTGAAGGAGCCACTAGCCCAAGGAGAGGGACTCAGGGGACTGTTCCTCTCTACCCATAATACATGCATACAATCTAGACACCTTTGAAATATGGGAGCAGCCGAAAGAGTTAAAGCAAAATGTGAGTGAAACAGTCCCAACATGGGTGTTATACCTATAGGAAAATGACAAAAAGAAAAGGCAAAATGCAATCTCAAACATCTAGTCCATCAGGAGCAAGACCAACCGACATTGAAATAGAGGACTTTAAAAGTCATAAATCAGAAACTTCAAAAGATAGCAAATGAAGTAAAGAAACAAATCCATGAAGCTATAGAGGAAATCAAATTAGAAATAATGTCTCATGTAAAGAAATAACAGAAGTAACAACTGTAGTAAACAAGTTGCTCAACATACCTAGAGAAGAAATAGATGAAACAAAAAATACAGGAGCATGGTAAATTGAAACTATGAATGAACAATGTAGAAAACAAGCAGAATCTATGAAACATATGCAAAGAGATATCCAAGCACCAAAAAATATATTGAAAGCTGGAAAAACCATTTAAATGAAGCTGAGGATAGAATTTTATAATTTGAGGACAGTATTGCAGGGAGCGATCATGAAAGTGTAGAACATATAAAAATAGCAAAGCATCATGAACTGACAATCCAGGAGCTTAAACATGATGCCAAGAGAAGCAATGTAAGACTAATAGACATCGGTGAAGATGCAGGAGTCAATGCAAATGACACAACTCAGCTATTCACATGAATAATAACAGAAAAATTTCCAAACATGAGGAAAATTCTGATATACAAAAAAGTGAGACACACAAAGTGCAAAAAAGTCACAACAAACATAAGTCTATGGTCAAACATATAATAACTAAGATCCCAGACATACAACTTAAAAACAGAATATTAAAACTGTTAGAGAAAAGACACAACTCACCTGTCCAGGAAAGACTATGATTACTATTAAGGCAAACTTTTCAACACAAACCTTCAGGTTAAGACAAGCTTGGAGTGAACAATTTCAAGCCCTAACAGAAAACAAATTTCAACCTAGACTGCTGTACCCAGAAAAAGTGTCTTTCAAATTTAATGGAGAAAAAAGATACTTCGATGACAAAGAACAACTTAAGAAATTCATGTCCACCAAACCAACCCTAGAAGGGATACTGAAAGACATGCTAGATAGAGATAAAAATGACCACAATCTCCAGAACAACAGAAACAAATGACAAGAAATGGGCAAGAAACTGAACAAGGGAGAAAAGCAGGAAATCAACAACAGGAATACAACATGGCAAATTCAAGCCAGTACATATCAGTGATATCCATAAAGATAAATGGGCATAACTCACCTATAAAAAGAATCAGGTTGACAGAATGGATCAAAAAACAGGACCCCACGATATGCTGTATACAACAAACACATCTTACTCAAAATTCATGGATTAAAAGACAAAGGATGGAAAACAGTTTTTCATGAAACAGGAACCCAGAAAAAAGCAACTAGCTATTCAGTTTGTAGAAAATGTGAACTTTAAACCTAAAATGTTTCAAGGAGTTAAAGAAGGTCACTACATACGTGTAAGTGAGAAACTGCAAGAGGAAGAAGTACAAATATATATGCACCAAGTACAGGAACACCCAACTATATAAGGCAAATACTAAAGGACATGAAAAACCAAACACAAGTATATAATGGCAATAGGAGACTTTAACACCCCACTGTTAGAGATAGATCGAGACAAAAAATCAGCAAAGGTATAACAGCACTGAATAATACCTGTGAGCAAATGGACTTGATGGATGGATGTTTACAGAGTGTTCCACCCAACCACATCATAATTTATATTAGAATACACATTATTCTTAGCTGTACATGGGACCTTCTCCAAAATAGATCATATGTTAACTGATACAGCATGCTTAACTAAATGCAAAAGGAACAAAATTATCCCATGCATAATATCAGACCATATCTCAATAAAATTGGAAATCAATGGCAAAAAAATGCAAAGCCTTCATATACATGGAAATTAAATAACAACTTTCTGAATAACCAGTGTGTTACAGATGAAATTAAAGGGAAAACAAAACAATACTTACAATACAATGAAAACACAGATACAACATACTGTAACCTATGGAATGCAATGAAAGCAGTCCTCAGAGGGAAATGTATAACAATAAATAGTCACATGAAGAAAATGGAATGAACACAAATAAATAACCTAATGCTACATCCCAAGTTTCTAGAAAAGGAGCAAGTCAAACCCAACACTGATAGAAGAGAGGAAATTGTAAAGATTAGAGCCGAAATTAATGCAATTGAAACTAAAAAATGTTACAAAAAATTAAGGAATCAGCTCGGGTTTTTTGAGAGTATAAACAAAATTGACAATCCCCTGGCCAGCATTATCAAGAAAAAGAAAGAAAAAACTTAAATCCACCCAATAATGACTGAAAAGAGGAAAATTACTACAGATTCCATGGAAATTCAAAAGATCATAAATACCTGAAGTGAAAATCTCTATTCACATTGGGTGGAAAATACAGAGGAAATGGACAGATTTCTAACAACATGAACTATCAAAGCTCAATGAAGAAGATAAAACAATTTTGAATAACCCAGCCTCAGCTACTGAAATTAAAAACAGTTTAAAAACTTACCAATAAACAAAAGCCCAGGTTCTGATGAATTCATGGCTGAATTCCATACAAAGTTTAGAGAAGACCTAACTTCATTACTCCTTAAATTCTTCAATGAAATTGAATGAGAATCAGTTCTCCCTAACTTCATTCTTGGTAGCAAGTATCACTCTGATAACAAAATCAGAAAAAGACCCAACCAATAAGGAGAACTAAATGCCAATCTCAATAATGAACATTCATGCAGAGATTCTCAATAAAATATTATAAAATAGAATGCAGCAAATCAGCAAGAAGATTATACACCATGACCAACTGGGAATACCAGAATGGTTCAAAATATGTCAATAAATGAAATACTCCACATCAACAGAGCCAAAACTAAAAATCACATGATCATCTCAAAAGAGGCAGAAAAAGCTGTTGATAAAGTCCAAAACCTGTGCATGATGAAAAGCCTATGGAAACTTGAAATAGATGATATCTACCTCAATCTCATAAAGACCATTGATAACAAACCTACGGCCAACGTTATACTAAAAGGACAAAAATTGAAAACCTAAACACTAAAATCAGGAAGAAGACAAAAATGTCCACTATCACAACTCCTATTCAATATAGTTCTGCAAATATTATTCAGAGCAATGAGACAAGAGGGTGAAGTCAGAAGAATAAAAATAAGAATTTAAATTATCATTACTTGCAGACAACATGATACTCCACATAGAAGACCCCAAAAACTCCATTAAAAAAACTACTAAAGGTAATAAACAAATTCAGCAGCATAGCTGGGTACAAAATGAACACTCAAAAAATCAATAGCATTCCTGTACACAAACAGCATGAGAGAGAAATTATGGAAATATCATAATAGCATCTAAAGTAAAGAAATACTTAGTAATCAACCTAGCAAAGAATATAAAAGTGTTATGTGCTGAAAATTATACTACTCTAAACAAAGGGATTGAGGAGGATATTATAAAATTGAGGGATATTCCTTGATTGTGGTTAGGAACAGCCAACACTGTGAAAATGGCCATACTCCCAAAACCGTTACACAGATTCAGTTCAATCCCAGTCAAAATACCATTAACATACCTTGCAGATTGAGAGAAAATATTCCTAAAATTCATCTGGAAACAGAGGAAACGTAGAATAGCAAAGGCCATTTTGGGTAACAAAGGCAAGACAGGAAGGATCTCAATTCCTAACTTAAAACTATACTACAGAGTCACAGTAATAAAAATCAACATAGTACTGGCAGAGACCTGAGGATCAATGGAATAAATTGGAAGATGCAAACACTACCAGCCACCTTACATTTGACAAATGGGCTATATATGTTCCCTAGAAGAAAGATAGCCTCCATAATAAATGGTTTTGGAAAAATCAGCTTTCCACCTTCTGAACACTAAAACTACACTCATGTTTATCACCATACACTAAAGTAAAGTCCAAATGGATCAAGAATCTAAATATTAAAAAAGAAACACTAAATCAACTGGAGAACAAGGTAGGTAGAAATCTTGGGGACATTGGGGTTGTTAGAGATTTTGTGAATAAAATGCAAACCACATAGGGAATACTTCAAAGAATCAACAACAGGGATCTCATATTATTAAAACATTTTTCACTTCAAAATAAATCAACAACTAAGTGAAAAGTAAACTCACAAAATGGGAAAGAATTTTAGCAAAAAGCCACTCAGACAAGGACTTATACCCAGAACATATAAAGAACTGAAAAACATCAAGTCCCCCAGATTCGAAGACCATCTCCACAAATGGGCATCAAAAATAAACACACAGTTCTCAGATGAAGATATACAAATGGCAAATAAATATATGAAAAAATGTTCACCATTAATGATCATTTGAGAAATGCACATTAAGACAGCATTGAGATTTCCTCTCACTCCTGAAACAATTGCTGCCATCAAGAAATCAACTGATAACAAATGTCAGTGAGACTGTGGGGAAAAGGAACATCAAGAATTAACCCTGTGCTCCTGGGGTAAATCCCACTTGGTCATGGTGTATAATATTCTTGATGATTTCATGGGAGTGCAGACTGGTGCAACCACTGTGGAAATCAGTATTGAGATTCCTCAAAAAACTAGAATTGGAAGTTCCATTCAATCCAGTTATTCCTTTCCTGGGTATTTTCACAGAAAAACTGAAAATGTCATGTCACAGTGATATATGTGCACCCAGGTTCATAGCAGCACAATAGGTGATAGCTAAGTCTTCAAAACAACCAAAATGGTCATCAGCTGCAGAGTGGATGAAAGATGTATTTTTATACATTTTTACTACTACTCAGATATAGAAAAGGATGGTCTTGAGTTCTTTATAGGTAAATGGAGGCAACTTGAGAATATCCTCCCAAGTGAAATAAACAACACTCACAGTAGTAAATATCACATTGTTTCTATGGTGTAAAACATATTAAAAAATGACAAAGTACTATGATCCAAAAAGTATAATAGATATTGTAAAGGAGAAAGGAAACTGCTCTAAAGGGTATAATGATATGTATAGTGTGTAAGGTAGTTGTCCACATTACTAAATTTCTGTTAATCATTGATAAGAAAGGTTTGCACTGTAAATGTTTGAGTGTTTTGCCACTTTTTATGCTTTTTTTGTAACTTTAACAATTATTTTTAAGATGACAATATGTAATGTATCAACTAGCGATTTTATGATATTAATTTTATTGAGATTTGTATGCTACCTTTTTTATTGTTTCTTTTAATAAAATTTTTTTTAAAGAAATGGATGTGCAGTTCACTGCCCTCCAGGCCTTGCAGCAAGACCTGCACATGCAGTGGAGATAATCCTTGGGATCCACTTCACTCTGGGTGGCCATAAGCTGCACTCTGGTGGGATTAGTGGTATTGTGCTTTACATTTCTTGTGGTTGTGGTCTTTGTGTGCATGAGTACACCCTATGGGTCACTTACAATAAGCATATTTTCGCTGATCTTTGAGATGGTGGAATGTGGGAAACCACTTCACATTGTTTCAACCCCAAAGGCTTTGAGGACTGTATGGAACTGACCCAAATGAATAGCATATGCACAGCATGCACACAAGTCTATAAGCAGAACTTAGAACAGACTGCCATGGATGAGCTAAGGTTTGAGAAAGTATGCAAGAATGTAATGCCTAATGGTGGATGATATATCCAGGCTCGATAATAAAGATGCTTGTTTATTGCTGTTGCTAATGTTGGCTCTGTGTGGTTTCTTCTCCTTTTACCCACTAAAATATCCATTCACCACCCTAACTCTGAGAAAATCTCATACCACAGACACAGGGAACTTTAATACCCCACAAAACTAAAGGCTCTGCCCACTGTTCCAAGGCACACATAACATCCTAAAGCCCTAATCTCATTTGGGGTACAGCTTTAGAAAAGAGATCATGTTTCAAGCCTGCACCTTGAAGATCAATTCCTAAGCCCTGTGACAAACATCTGCCTTACTTCCATTCCTCCTGTGTATGCACAGAGCATTAAAGTTCTAAAATGTTCTGACCTTGACCTGGAACACGGCTCCCCAAGCAACAGATGTGCAGCCTTCAAGCAGACTGGTCAGATAATGGGCTCAGATGAGTCAGTCCCCAGGCTGAAGGCCAAGGACAGTGTTATCTGTTGACCCCACTGTTACACAGCGGAGTTACTTACCAGAATATCTCAGCCTCCCCTGATTCCTGAACCCATGGGGACTCACTTTTCCTGTGGTTCATAGTGTGTTAAAACCAGGCACAGCATTAATGTTTGGTAGGGAGAACCCATGCCCATCACAACCCCTACTGAAATCAGCTCCTTATGTACTCTGCAAGGCACCTGTTCTTATCATGTCACATATAAAAGTATGTTGATAAAATGTATATTTAATGCCCTGCTAGCCATCTTCACCAAGCCAGCTTGGCAGTAGCTCGGCCTTCAAACCTCCATTGGGCAGGCAGGGAGGAAAGTAGAAGAAGACAAGGGTCTTTCTCTGTCCGAGACAGAAAATATAGAAGGACAAGGGGCATCTCCAGCTGTCAGTGTTACACCAACTTCTGAGCCTGTATCCTGAGGCCAGAGAGGAGACAGCTATTTTGATCACTTTGCTAGAAATCAGGAGTCTGAGCAGAGCTACAAAGGCTGGACTTGGGAGCCCAACTGAGGGCTCCTCCAGAACATTTGCCTGCATTTTGTTTTCACTTTCTGTTCCATGACTTACTCGTCACCAGCTGTTGGCAGTGTGGGTTCATGTGTCTTCCCAAGTGATTTGCTTCTGGGGATCTTGGGTAGTCAGCACACAGTGAGATCTCTATGTGTCTCTGTTAGGTTTTGCACAGAGCAAAGTATAAAAGTGCAGTTCCCATGATAGTAAGTTTGGCCCCAAAATTCCATTAGTGAGGTCTTAGTTTGAGGACAGCTGATGCTTTGATCTTCAGGTTTGCATGTGCATGAAGAACTCAGTGCTGGCCAGGGAGAGTGTGTCCTTCCTGCATGAGGTTTTTCATCAGTTGTGCTTTTATTCCCACATATCAGAAGTGGATTTTCTTGCTGTGTGTTTTGCTTATAAATTATCATATTTTTATTACTACTTATTTACAGTGTGTACTGATTATGTTTTTGATAGGTTCATGGCACATGTGATGCATAGAATGGAAGTTAGGCCCTACCTTGTACACAATGGTGCAGTCCATCAACTCATGACTGTTCTCAATGTTGCGGGCATTGAGAACCTAGCTCAGGACCAAGACATTAACAGCACAAAGCACTGCTTTGTCTGGATTGTCCTTTCTTTATCATCATTGCAGTGGGTATAATGCAATATTTGGAAGCTTAGTCCAGCCCTAACCCTAACTCTAACCAGAACCCTAAATCTAACTAACCCTAAAAAGTCACTACCAGCATTCTCTGGGCAAAGAAAACTTGATGGCATTGACGTGGGAAATGTAACATAAGTTAATTATGAGGATATAAGATCACTGGTGGCTGGGGTGGAGCAGCAGGGGAAAGTAAAAAAAAAAGCATTGTGTAAAAATTTGAAGAATATTCTGGAATAGAAGAGTGGGGAAATCTGCACAACACTGAGAATACACTGAATGCCAGCAAGCTGATTATTTTAAACTTCATTAAAATGTTAAATTTTATTTATTTTGTTCTGTCACTAACAAATCTCTGAGAAATAAGAGTAGTGATGAATACAATGATAAATAAAACTGGAGGAGAGGTGAATGGCAGGTGTGTGTCAAGAGCTGCCCACAGTTAGAACTCAAGAGATGACTCCTGCTCTGGAGCACCCAGGAGGTCCAGCTCTGCAGCTGATGGACAAGGGAATCCAGATGCTGGCTCTTGCTGTGGGGCCAGATCTGGTGAGGGAGCTGCAGGTGGAGATGGCACAAGGTCAGGAGGTGCAACTTATGCATGGACTGAAACTGGCCCTGTAATTTCAGGAAGAGAAAAATATCACCAACTGTTCATGGATTTCTTGGGGCAAAACCTTCCCACTGTCTGTCAGAGGCAGCTGTGTGCACCAGCTCAGCCCCAGCAAAGCCTCCCTGACTACATCCCCACACTGACTGCTGAAGATCTCATGCTCCTGGGTCACACAGCATTTGGGCACTTTGCTGAGTTCCAAAGCATATCCCCTGCCCACAAGCCCATAAACTCTGGAGCTCAGGCCAGGGAGGTTCAGGATGCTCTAGCTGTTCCTGAAGAAGCTTAACCTGGGGATCTACATTTAAGTACAGTTCCAATGAAGACTCAAGCACAGAAGATGTGGACCTGGGGCAGAAGGGAGCCAGCTGAGTGAGAGGCCTGATATACCCGGGGAACTCATCTGTGTGGGGGGGTGTAGGCCTTCTGCCCAGTCTGTGCAGCATCCAGCCACAGCCTCTCTCACCCACAGTGGGGCATTTTGGGCCCAAGGAGCCCTTAGAGGCTGAAAGAAGTCTCTGTGAGAGGGAGACCTTGCATAGATGTATCACACTTGTACTTTCTGACACACTGTCTCCTTGCCCCTCCCCAGTGTAGTCAGCTTGGTGCAGGCAGTGACTACTATATGCCTGTCATTGCACTCAATGGATCAGGGCTGCTGCTCCATGGATATCTGAGAAGTGAGAGGTCAATCGGTATCTGTCTTGCCTCTCTGCAGTCTCTAGCTTAGGCAGTGATCCCTTGCTGTACCCACTTATTCATGGTCTGTACCCACACCAAGGGAGGCCTGGGGTCAAGAAAAATGACTTTTAGGTGATCAATATCTGTTCTGCTGCAAATGGTGACTCTGTGGCCTCCAAAGAACATTGTAACTCAAAAGGGCAGGAGTTGTATTTGCTCTGCTTACAAGGACATGGCCAATACACAGAAATGTGTCTGCACACAGTGTGTCTGCATGTGTATTTGTAGCATGATTACACCTATTTGCTCTTCCATGATATGTGACAGTCATGGATTCTTTGCTGTCCTCAGGGTTTCCTGCACTGAACAAACCCTGAGGCCCATATAGTTACTCTCCAATCTCCTTTCCAAAGAATAGAAAGCTTTCCCCAAGTGTTGGTCAGTAAACAGGATGGAAGATCATTCAGGGGAATCAGCACAGCCTCTACTGTATGCCTTCATGGGGCCAAGGCCACAGCTAACCACTTTGCATGGAGCCCCCATTTCATCCTCAGTGACCCTGAGTTCTCAATCCACTCAGCACCTTATCATTCAGCATTTTAAACTGAGACTGAGTGATGAACTTGCACATGGCCAGGGCCTGAATCTGCAGGTGGCCAAGTCTCGCTGGGCTGCTAAGTTAAGAACTCACCTTCACAGCTTTGGTACCTGAAGTGCTGAGATGTCAGCCATGGAGGAAGCCAGAGAGGAATGGCCGGAGCTGGGGCAGCTGTCGAGGAAGGCTAAGTCTGGATTCTCCTTCAGGCTGTGAAGTCCATCTGCCTGCACCTGGCTAGCTGTACAGACATCTGCCAGGCTTTCTGCTGGCTGACTTCTGATCTGTGATGAGACAGTGGGGAGACATGGAATTGGTGTCGTGCACATGACTTCTCAGAAGAGTTGGAGCTGATGCAAAGCCTACACTCTAAATGGTCCACAGAGGCTTGTGCTACAGGGCTCACTAGGGAATACTACCATGCTCACAACACCTCGATAGAGGAGAGCAGAATAGAAGTCTATGCATTAACAAAACCTATGAGTCTTAAGATGGCCTCCAATTTTAGAGATGAGAAAATGGAGGATCATTCTGGATGTTCAGATCCATTAATGAGGCCCCACAGAATGTTCCCCAGTTTCCTGATAGAATGTCCACAGGAAGGAATTTAGTTACTCTTCCATAGGCATGGAAGGTGAGCAGCTGTGTTCACTGCTCTTTTCTTGTGCTCATTTAGCCCTGAGGCTCCTATGAAAGGAACTGTGGTGCCTGAAAAATTCCTGTAAGACAAGCGCCAGAGAAAAGGACAGAGTGGACTGACATTTGAGGTGAGCACATCTGTGGTGAGTTGATGATGTGTATGAGATGGGTATAGTGTGGAGAGGCAGCCAGCTAATGGTCCATGGACACCAGGCCTAGGGTTGAAAATGAGATGCAATGGCAGAATTCAATCATGCCAAGAAATGAAGTGACTTTGTGTTTGTGTCCCATTTCCCCTTCTCCCACCAGTGTGTGTACAATGACCTTGCCTGTGACAAGGTAGATGCTGAGTAGAGAGGATATGGTATTTGAGCACTTGGAGTCTCAATTCCTTGAGAGCAGGACCACAGGTGCAGTGTTTGACAAGTCCTGGATGGATGTGCTTAAAGGGTTAATCTGACCCTAAATTCGCCTCAGTACTCTATGGGCCACTATACAGTCCCTTCTGCTGATACACCCTGCATCAGAGCAGATATCTATTCTTATTGTGGGTACCATGTCGGGAGCAGGGACATGTTACACAGGGCCCAGTTTCCAACTCCATGCCCATGTCCTGTGTACAGCTCTGTAGGGCCAGAGCCCCAAACCCTGGAGAAAGCCTGAGGCTCTGAGAAACCACAGGATTCACTTTGTTAAACAACATAAACTTATATTCCTCAAAGACAAAAAGCACTGTCCGAGACTTCTACCCATGAGGACAGGAGATGACTCTGGAGGCTGTGGATAAACACTGCCACTGCCCTTCTCCTCCTGACAGCCCTGCCCTAGATGGGAATGAGAACGGGACATTGGCCCAGGCTCAGTTTCCTTGTCCCTGCCCAGGAGCATCTGCCCTCAGTGCCTGTCCTCTGACCCCCTCACACTGATGACCTAGGGAGGGAATTGTTTATGCAGACTTACAGTGGAGGCCAGGCCTAAATAACCTTGTCCTGGAGTCTGTGTCTCTGAGTGGCTGGTTGCAGAGCCTAGGGACATCTGGCCTAGGCTCCCTCTTCTGTCTGGGTGCCTGGGGACTAGGCCTGGTGAATCCTGCCCTGTGCTGCCTTTGATGGTTGGGCAGTTCCCAGGGAGCATCCTGAAGTATCTTGGCTGAATGAACCATCCTCTCACTGGTTCCCAGGTTGTTTTCACATGGCGCATCCTGAGGCTGGGGTTTTGAGGCCTGGGAATGCAGCATAACATATTGCCTGATCACTCTCTCTAGCCAAGTGCCTGTGAAGGCCAACTGTCACCAGACCAAGGTGCTTGGTGACCAGATACTTCAGAGTTCTGTTTAGATCTGTTGCCAAGCAAATGAGGTCATACGCTAGGGTCCATAGCTGGGCTGCCACCTCTAATGCCCAATTTATTTTTATTGTGGAATAAATCATCTGTTCTCCTTAGAAACAGCAGGTGAAAAACTGGAAACCTGAGTGTGGTTTTACACTTTGCTACACTTTGAAAATTTAAATGCAGCAAACATGTAGATGCTTCAGATGTGGCAGGCATGGTGCCAAGCACACAATTCCATCCAAAGGGTCCCTTGTCTCTGAAGATGAAGTGTTCAGGGTCTTCATTTAGAGATATGTCACATTTTCAGGTGACTTGCTTTCCTGGGCATATGTTAGTTTCATTTCAATTCCATTAGGGAGCATGGAGATGTTCCCAGATTGCCCATAATATTTTTCCTTGAAGCATGAGAATGTTTCATGTTAAAATCCCACAGTCCAGGGAAGGAGGATTCCTAGCTAGTCTTGCTCTCACATGTCTATGAATGATTACTTATGAGTCCTTGGATTGTTACCTCTGCCACACACTGTAGTGCTCCGTACTCTGACAGCCTGTGAGGAGGGACAGCAGGTGGTGAGATCAAGGGAAGGCTTTGCAAGGCCATGAACATCATTGCCCCGTGTGAATGAAGGACACATGCGTGTCACTCCTGGGGAACTTGTCTCCTAGCAGCTGCTATCACTTCCTGTCCTCCCATCCCAAACATACCATGAGCTTTGTGTCCCACCTGGGTAGTTTGCCTTTCCTGTAGGTGATGGTGCTGAGCCTGTTTAGTGGCAATGCTCTTTGCTTGGTATACTTCAAGCAGTGTCTCCATGCTGGGCTCCCCCTGTGCTGTCACTACCTGCTATTATGGGCTGAACCAAACAACTGTGACTTGTTCATGCATGTGTCACCTATGTGCTGATGGGGATTTGTTCTGTTTATGGCTTGATTCTTGAAAGCAGGTTACCACAGCCATTTTTATTCATGTTCTCGTGTGTATATATGCTTTTATTTCAAAGAAAAGTGCTTGAATGTGAAATTACTGGATCATAGTTCTGTTGTATGGCTACCTTAGAGATTCCTAAAGTATCTTTGGAAGCAGTTGATTCAAGCAGAGTTAAGTGGTTGGTTTTTGTTTTATTATGCTATACGATGCCATGCTATGTTATGTTCCACTATGTTATATGTTGGTTAGGATTTTGAAACTCCTTCAGCATGTTTTCAGTGCTTTCTGAATGGACTTTGAATAATCAACCTGAGAAAATATAAGAATATAACATAATCTGACTAATTTTGCTTTGGAAAAAATTTAAAAAGGAAAACCCAGTCAGGGATGTTGGTGCGCACCTGTCATTCCAGTACTCAGAAGGTTGAGGCAGGGGGGTTGTAGTGAGTTTGAGGTCAGCCTGGGCTACAAGATAAGATGAAGACCACCCTGAACTGCATAGCAAAACCCTTTCTAAAAACAAAATGAAAGAAAGAAAGAAAGACGAAATAATATTAAAATGAAAAGTCAAAAGTCACCTATCAATTGAGAATTCAAATCTTTGTGAGATTTTCTTGAATATGTGTTTTAGTCAACACAACTAGCATAAGATTTACCATCATGTAGGCATTGATGTTCTACCTGATATTTTCATTGTTTTAATTTTTTAATGTTTTTATTGAAATGAGTGCAGGTATGCTACTGAATATACCCTCTTAGGATATGAGTAGCTCAGTATGAAGAGAATTTGATCATTCTTATTTTTTCTGTCCTAAATTTATATTTTGAACAAGAATTTGATCAAGGGATTACTATCTTTTTTGAAATAATAATAAGAATCATATTAAGATACTTTTTTTGAGTGTCTAAAATGGTAAAAGTGATAATAGATTAATAGTGGTTTACGTACCTTGCACTGAGATTTCTGGAATTTCTAAATGATGGATATTTTCATACATTTGTAAAATTATTTACAAATTTTAATATGTGGTCTCACTAATTTTCTAAGTTTCCCAGGCTATGCTTAAATCTTTCCTCATTCTTGCTCACCCTCCCAGAGTGCTGGGATTACAGGTGTACATTATCCTGCATTGGCAATTAATAGCAATGTTGTGTATTCATGGAATAAAATGTTCAGCTGCGGTTTTTAGACACTTTGCAGAAAGAGTCGATCTACTTAAGCTATCTGCTACCTTCCCAATCTGCAGTTTCTTTCACAGAGAGTAAGACTGAAAATCCCATTAACACTGTTTTAGATTCTCTGATTTTTAACTGTGGTCAGCATGTGCTTCAGAGCATCACTCTAATTGCCTTCTGCACTGGGACTGAGGTTTGGTGTCCTTGAAGCACATTCTCTTTTTATTTGATCCTTCCTGGAATTTGATTGTTGTTTGAATTCAGACCCCCAGAAAGGTGTTAAAGTTAAAGCTACTTGGGGCACACTGCCCTTCAAAAGGCCAGGCCAGTGTAAAACATTATTTTCCCTGCAGTTCTACTTTCCAAGGGTTTGTTTTGGTTTTTTGGATATTGATTTTTGTTTCTAATTTTTGCTCTGTTCATCAGTGTGTCTGTCCCTGATGTCTGTGGGTCAGTGACATCAAAGGAAACCACACATTCATTAAGGGTCATATTTCATTTTACTTAGGGATGCAGCCATTTTTTTTGGTATCCTCAAACTAACCCTACAGTGAATATTCTTGTGAGTAACTACTTTCCGTTATTTAGTCTTTTTAGCAAAATATACTCATCATGCTGCTTCTACTGAAGGAAACTGTAGCAGTCATGAGCCTGTCTCTTATTTCAGGCTCCATACCTTGACCAGCCTGCAGTGTCCCCATTTTCTGAACTGCTCCACAGCTGTGGTGAGTCCACATGCGGCAGTTGAGATCTGCACCTGAGTGGAAGACATTCAGTCAAGGTGGGCTCTGTAACAGGATGACCTTCTTGAACAAAGGTCCCCTGAGGGAGATAAGGGGCCTCAGGCCTGCAGGGAGGAGCTCTGGCAGCAGGGCCATTCCAGGGATCTCCTGTCCAGCCTGAAAGCTGTGTTGCTTTGCTGAGAAGTTCACTCAGGGATCAGCAGGCCTGAATCTGGGCCTTTCTTGCCATGGTTCCGGCTAGTTGTCATGATGTCCAGCACCTCTGCCTGGTAAATCTTCCCCACCTTCAGATCTCAACAGAGATCTGCACAGCTTTGGGCTTCCTCTTCCAGGCTTCCAATCTATGTAGATACTTCAGGTGTGAAATCTGTGACTATGAAACTCAACCTGTATACATTTAACCTGGAAATTCAGCATCTAAGGCTTCATTATAAAGAATGAGGCTGACAACACCCATATCCTCTTCTTACTTAACTTAGCTGTGAATAGTTAGAAACCACTGAATGTACCACAGCAGAGCTGCTGCATCAATTATAAAATTACAGCCACTGAAAATGTGGCAAGAAGGCCATGTCTCAGGCCATGTCCCCAGTGTTACCTGAGATGACAGAGAGTTTATGGCCTGGCCCTCTCTCTACCAGCAGTGAAGACACAGGGACCCATGCAGCAGGTAAGGACAGGAGAGAGGGGCTCATCGATGGCAGACCATGATCCTGGGGGTATGCCTATTTCTTTTTTGTCCATTTTCTTATACCTTTGAATTAATTATAGTGCTCTATTCAATATTACTTCTATTCAGTTTAGTTAACAACAAATAGTGGCTAATTTCTTGAATAGGTAAGTGAAAATGGATGATTTAATTACATTGTATATAATGAAATTCACAATACATACTTCGAATATCTATCTATATATGTATGTGTGTGTGTGTGTGTGTGTGTGTGTGTGTGTGTAAAGGAGTCTTGCTATTCAGAAAGGTAACACTCTGTTTATCACTATCTCTAACACATGAGGTCATGCAGAGTCCTTCCACGGTGCAGTGGTGCTAGAAGCCACCCTAGAAGCCACCATGTGCATCTGTGCCTGCTATTGCCAGAGGACAGCAAGAGATTTGGTTCAGTGTTTGTTTTTCCAGCAAGGAAGTCCTGAATCTTCCTGCTTCCAGGCAGCTCAGGGAGTGAGCAGCATGCAGAGGAGCCCAGCACTGCCTGCCTTACACCCCTTTCCCCCACTGTATCCATGCTGCAGCCCTGCCAGGGTGCAGCCAAGACTCTGCCTCCTCAGCCCCAGGGTCCTCAGTTCCTGAGTCCTGGCCTCAGCCTCTACCAGGCTTCAGGTGCTGCCATGTGTTCAGCTGGCATAGTGGGTGGTGCACACTCGAAGGCCCACACTGGCCCTTCCAGTCTGCAAATTTTGACTGAGGCTTTGGCATTGGAACAATACACAAAATTGTCATACCTTTTCTTTTTGTTCTTTTTTTTAGTGGTTTATTTATTTATTTAAACATATATTTAGAATTGCATTTTGCAAAAAACCTTGGTCTTTTCATGCCCCAGTTAACTGAAGCTCTTACAAATTTCTACTGCACTTCAAATCTATATGCTTGAATGCTCAGAATCCAATCTGCAGCTTCATAGCATGGTGGAAACAAAGCAGAAACTGAATTTGGGGATATTTATTTGCCTTCTAGCACCCAGAAAAGAAAACCTTGACTCGTGTGTTTTTACCTCCAAAATATAGGCTTCAACACCAACTGAATCTGCAACTGACAAAATGAGTTTCCTGCATTTATTTCAAACAATCTCATTTCCCCTCAACTGGATAAGCACATTGTCTAAGATTTCTTATGCCCAAACTTGAAAAATAAGTTCCAGTAGACAAGAGGCTGCTACCCATCCTGAAATCATGATAGGATTTTATGTAAACATATAGTCCAGCCCACACCGCGGCAGTCATGAGCTGAGAGAGGGGCAGATGGCTTGTGCAGATAGAATCACCTAGAAATAGTCAACCAGCAGCTGCAACAAGCAGGGAGCAGAGCTGCTGAGCCTTCACTGCTGGGTGATGGAATGTTGTGGTAGGTTTTGCCCTGGGTTTACTGATGTGGCTTGGTAAATCCAGGTTGTTGCAGGGATTATCCTTCCAAAGGAAAATCATGTACATGTATCATTCATTTGCAATTTTCTTTTGCATTTATGGAATCTGCATGCATGAGATTGTACGCCTCTGCCATTGCAGACCCATTCATGGGCATTATTCCCATGTCTTGTCAAGGGCTAGTTTATTTACACAACATGCAGAGCACTTTTGTCAGCCTTGTTGCTCCAGACCTGTGCATTTTCAATCATTTCTTCAAAGGAAGCTAAACAATTTAGTTTGAGAAAACTTCAACTGTGTTTCTGTGCTTCTGTGTGACTTCCTTGCTGCCAGACTTGAAAAAGGCAGTGAGTTGGACCTGCTGGAGGGTTATCCCCAGAGGGACATGCTTTGCACAGCTGTGCCAGGAAGTGCTGCTCATTAGTTGACTGGCCACCCTGACATCCAAATGTCCTTTACCCAAGCTGTTCTTGGTTTTGGGAAGCATTGGATTGCTGTAGAGACTCCCTGTGCACTGGCTGGCTCTTGGAAAGCCTTGTGCTGCCATGAGGTTGTCGGTTCCTAGACCTTCACCTCTGTGGCCCTGTGGCCAGTTAGTTCCAGCAACCATGCACAGCATCCTCCAGGTACCTCTCCTGTGCATCCTCTATGTGGAGGCTAGGGAGGGTCCCATTTCCTTTCTGCTTCAAACAGTACTGTGAATCAAACTCTTTAACAGAAATCTTGAAAAGTTGTGCAAGTTTCTCTCTGGGAGAAATCTCTGTTCTAAGCCCTGCATGCTCCAGGGACACCAGTGTATAGCTCTGATGGGAGCTGCATGTCAAAGTTCTGCTCTGCACCCCATAATTTCATGTGTGATGTTCAGCATCTGCCTTAGAACCTGCCATTGAATGGGGACACAGCACATCTCAGGGATCTGTTCCCTGTGTGCTTCAGCTTTGGGAGGCTCAACATTTTCTGTACTTGTGGGCCATGTGTGGTGATTGCCTTTGAGTTACAATAATTTGTCACTTCTCTCACAAATTGGACTCTTGAGATGTCTTTCACACCTATAATAACAATCATCTATCTGAATGTTGTACGGAAAGGTTTCCTGCTGTGGTCTCTACATTAGTCTTGTTTCTGTTTTTCAAATGTGATGTATCAGAACTTTAAATCTCCATTCTGTCACTGAAATCATGGGAAAGCTTTTCCAACATGAAAAGGTAAGTATACACACAATGGCCTCTACATTTTCCCTGCAGACTTTGTCTTTCTGGTATTTTCTCTTCTATCAAAGAGCAATAGCAGCCAGTCTCCTCCAGTAATGTTTGGCCAAACAGAATCTGATGCACTGACATGAAAGATTCAGAGTAGCTAATCACATCAAGAGAAATGTTAGAAGAACATGGGGACTAGCAGGAGAGTACAGGGCTATGGATGGGTCCAAAACAGCAGAAAGCTGAAACTCGACAGATGTGAATATTGTACAATTTGGCAATGTGCTTATGATAGCACTACTGAGTTGAACATGTTGAAACTAATAAAATCTTAACTGATAATTTAAATTAACTTAGAACGTAATGTTTAGAAGAATTACATAAGAGTACAAATGTGAACTGAAAGAAATACAAGAGGCACAAGGGGAGGGAAGGGAAAGGCAGTACTTTGCAGGACTTGGCCCTATGCAGAGCTCAGGATGTCTACCATGGTGCCAGCAACAGCCCAGCTCTGAAATTTATGAAGTCCTGGTACTGAATTGGGCATAGCTTTCACACTGATCCCAGAGCTGGTGAGGTCACTGGAGGTGGAGCTCGCACAAGCTCAGCAAGTAGGACTTGATCTCAGTCAGGTACCAGCCCTGCCTCAGAGAATGGAGAAAGATCACCAACTGTCCTTGATCCTTGTAAAGCCTCCCAAAGCCTCCCAAGGCCTCTCGAAGACAATTCTGTGCACAAATCCACCCCAGAAAAGCTTCCTGTTCTGCCTCGCCCCACTCACTTGTGCATGCCTCATTGTTGCAGAAGGCCCCAAGTTTGAGAGTCTTTCTCCATGTAAAGTTACACATGCCCTCCCCAGAGAATAATAGAACAAGGCCAAACCTTGCTCACTGGAGTTCTCATCTTCAGTGAGTTCAGGTTGTTCCAAAAGACCCAGGATAGTTTGGACTGGGTGTCCCAACTTGGTAAGCAGCACCTTCCAGGAGTCAGTAAAGGAAGCACTGGTCCTAGGGAGGACAAATGTAAGCAGCAGTACAGGTCCAGCCTCCCTTCCAAACTGCCCTCCCAAGGCATCCTGGGGAGTTTGATACCAGCCTCTTGCTCCAGCTACAGATAGCCCAGCCCCAGCCATCACTGTGCCCTGAATGGGGCAATGCTGACCCAGGCAGCCCTCATATGCTAATGGAAGTCCCTGGACAGTGCTGTGACCACCTGTCCTCCATTCTTCAGGAAGCCTGAAATGCATCTCCCTTTCCCGACCTCATGGCATGTTGCCTCTGTGAGAAAGAGAGTGGTGTATTCAGTGTTACTCTACGCATGCGTACTCTACAGGGTGCTGCTCTCTAACTATCTGAGAAGTGCAGAGGAAGTGTGTCCTGCCTGCCTTTTGTTCATCTTCAGTTCATATACTGATGCATCACTCCATTCTGTGTGGCTTCCCATGACATCCTTCCTCTATTTTCTGTCCCCATGTACAGAGGCCAGGAACATAGTCTATAATATTGGTAGCATTTGGTCCAAGTTGATTGTGTGCCTGGACAAAATGAAAGCACAGGAGAGCAATGGTTGCATCTGCTCTTGGCATTGCATCATGGTCAGTGCCTGGTACACTCATGATTTAAAGCACCCTCCAGCTCCTTCCATGATGTCTGTGTGGACCTGAGTCCTCTGGTATCCCCCAGAGATTACTGCTCTGCATACCAGAGAAGGCCATGAAATGACTCTCTGGTGTCCTTCACAGTGAAGAGAACAGCTTCACCGAGGCAAGGGCTCCTTGGTAGGAGGAAAAGCTTCCGCATAGGAAAGAAAAAACAGCAGTGTAGCCAGGGTGCCATTTCTGAGGAAAAATACCTGCTCCTTCTGACTTCCTATGTAAACCTAGGTAAAACATCATGCACTATAGAGGTCATACTGTCATCTGCTTCCTACGGACATCATCAGAGGTGTGAGATGACATTTGTGAAAATTGGCAGCTGGTATCCCAGGTACATAATGTATAGAAATAGAGGAGAAATCTGGGAAGGGCTGAGATGGAGGTGAATACAGTGCACGCTGGGCTGGTTCCTACTGCCTGGTGGTGGAAATGACACTCACCTCTGGACATGTTTCCCTGGTGGCATCGTGAGGAGACAGAAGTTCATCAGTTTGGCCATCCTTATGTTCCCTAAGCAGTGCAGTTGCTTCTATGTATTGGTATTGTAGCCTCAAGTGCAGAAAGTTATTGACATCTCATAGAATCACCCCTGGGTACAGCCTGGAGAGAGATAGCAATCAACCATGTTATAAAGGTGGTCAGCCAGACTATAGCAGTAGATTTGGATTTGGTTTTTAAAAAATGCCTAGTGAAATCAGTTGAAGTTTGAGTCTCTGTAATCCCCATGCTCTACCAGACTAGGGCAACAGGGTCACATATTTGAACCCAGACTAAACAACTTAGCTGCACAGTGAGACTCGGTGTCAAATTTAAATTTCAAAAACTAAAAGGGGCTAGGGATGTCGCTCTGTGGGAAGGACCTCAGTTCAACCCTCCTATATAAATACAAAACTTATTACCTTGTGAAGAAGCTCAATCAAGAGGATTCTACAACTTCCTTGGGGCAATGCAAAAGGAAGTTCCCCTAGGAACCTTAAGCCCTGATTGTCCAAAATTGTCTGAGATTCAGTAATTTGTAAGAGAATGTGAGTCAAGTTGTAGGCAATGTTCATCCATCTTCAAAAAGCAGAGGTGAGGCCACGTCATGCTGTTGTGCTGTCTGCTGAGATGTCATGGGGAAGCAGTGTCCCCATGGGAACACCACAGCTTGTAGAGCTGCATTTGCCAGAGGTCACCATTAAGCTCTGTGCACGGACACTGTGTATGCAGACCCATGGACAGGAACTGGTCCTACCCAAGCTTCTATGACCATGACTGCAAAATTCCACTGCTAAGAATCTAACACACAAAAGGAGATTTACAAAGGTGGCTGCTTAATATAGGGCAAAGCCTGACAAGACTGTGTCTCCACATCCTAGATGCAATCTACGAGGAGCTGTTCCCTGAGACACACTCCCACCCAACAGTTAAAACACTCAGGCTGACCCTAAAATGAGACCAAAAGAGTAGCACCTGGGAGGGAGGCCACTTTTCATGGATGGAACAACAGCCATTATGTCCTATATTATTCACTAATATTGCATTGTGTATTTAACCATAATATGTATTTCTTGCCCCAGAAAAGAATAGTGGATAATTTACTGAATCTGTGATTGACTAACCAAGGACATTAGCTTAAGATTCTGCCTTCTCACAAAAAAGCAACATTAAAGGTTACATCCAGCACCCTCTGGCTGAAGAGAAACTTGATGGCATTGATGTGGAAAATGTAGCAGAGGTAAATTATGAGGACATAAGGTGAGTGGTGGCTGGGATGGAGCAGGATGGTGAAAAAAAGAAAACACCTTTCTGTACAAAATTGAGGAGGAAAATGTTCTGGAAGTGGACAGTGATGAAATTTGCAAAACTTTGAGAATACACAGAATGCTACCAGGCTGATTATTTTAAACATGACTGAAATCTTAAACTTTATTTATACTAGTTCCATTACTGCCATACCTCTGGGAAATAAGGGTAGCAATGAATACACTGATAAGTAAATCTGTAAGAGAGGGGAATGGCGGGTGTGGGTCAAGGGTTCAGTGCAGGTAGAACTCAAGAAATGACTCCTGCTGGGAAGCCACCAGGATGTCCAGCTCTGCAGCTGGTGGAGAACTGAATCCAGGTCCTGTCTCTTGCTGTGGGGCCAGAGCTGGTGAGGAAGCTGCAGTTGCAGGAGGAGAAAACATCACTGACATTTCAGGGACCTCTCAAGAACAAACCTTGCCACTGCCTCTCAGAGGCAACTGTGTGCAAGAAGACAGCCCCAGTAAAGCCTCCCAGACTGCATCCCCAAAATGACTGCTGAGGGGCTCATGTTCCTGGGTCTCCCATCATCTGGACACATTGCTGAGTTCCATAGCACATTCCCTACCCTAAAGGCCACAGCCCAAATCCCAGGGCTCCTTACCCTGTGACTTAGGCTCCAGGGTCGTAGGAGGGTCCAGATGGTCCATGAGAAGCTTAGCCTGAGGAACCACCTTGGATTTCAGCTCCAGTGAGGAGTCAAGGACAGGAGATGTGGACCTGGGGCAGACAGGGAGGCAGCAGAGTGAGAGGTCTTGCCTCTCTTCACACACTACCTACATAGGTAACTTTAGGGATGGCACAAGGACCTCTAGCCCAGCAAGTGCAGGATCCACTCCCTCTGTCTCCCAACTACAGTGTGGCACTGTGGGCCTTGGGATGCCTGAGAGGCTGACAGAATGCTCCATAGGAGGCAGTCCTTGCTTAGTGGTATGACACCACTCCCTTCCTCCGGGAAGCCTGACACAGTGTCTCCCTGTCCTTCCCCACTGCATGTCAGCTCAGCAAAGGCAAAGACTGATATCTGCCATGTTTTTGCACTCAAGGGTTCAGGGCTGGTGCTCCATGAATATCTGAGAAGTGAGGGGTCATCAGTGTCTGTACTGCTTTTCTGCAGTGTCTAGGTCAGGCAAAGATCTCTTGCCTAGTTCTCTTTGACTCTGTACAACTCCTCCTGCATGGTGTGTACCCACATCTAGGGAGGCCTGGGACCCAGAAAAACTGCTTTGAGGTGAACAATGTCTGTTCTACTGCCAATGTTGACTTTGTGACCTCCAAAGAACATCAAAACTCAAAAGGGCAGTGTTTGTACCTGTTCTACTTACAGGACCATGGATAATACCCGGAAAAGTGTGTTCACACAGGGTGTATTCATGTGTATTTGTGGCTTGATGACATCCACCCACTTTCCAATGATACCTGTGGGCCATGAACACTTTGCCATCCCCAAGAATTCCTGTCCTGAGCACACCCCGATCTCCAATCTCCTTTCCAATGAATAGAACAGCTTTCCGCAAATGTGGGTCAGTGGGGAGGGGGTGGAAGGTCATCCCTGGGAATCAGCATAGCCTCTGGTCTTCATGGGGCTAAGGCCACAGCTGTCCCCTTGCCATGGAGCCACCATTTCCTCCTCAGTTACCCTGCACTCTGCATCAACTCAGCACCCCTCTTTCAGTGTTGTAAACTGAGGCTCAGCTGCTTGCTCACGGCCATGACTTGAATGCACAGGTGGCCAAGTTCCAAAGGGCTGCTCAGGTAAGAACTTACCTTCCCAGTGTCTGAACTTTTCCTGGACTCAGTGTCTCTGAGTGGCTGGTGGTTGAGCCTAGGGATAACGGTCCTGGGCTCCCTTTTATCTCTGGGACCCTCTGGCCTGGGGCTGGTGAGTCCTGGCCTGAGCTGCCCATGATGATTGGGTGTTTCCAGGTGAGCTTTCTGAAGCATCTGGGACAAGTGAACCATCCTCTCATACGTTCATAAGTCATGTCCAAATTTTCCTTATGGCTCCTTACAATTGCTTCCTTCTATCCTAAGCAATGCACCTTCTTTTTGTCTTTGGGAATCATTTTGTATTTTCTAGAGGTGACAGGTCTGTGACCACCCACTATACAGAGTGTTTTTATTTCTGTTTTTTGTTTGGGGGGGAGCTAATAGAGTTTTTTCAATCCTCATAACCATGTGAGGTTTCCCATGTGCTGCTCCCTGTAAGTGGCTGAGCCATCACATCCCACTGTGTGAATGAACCACAAATCCTCAATGTCTATCAGCTGAGGCCTTGTGTATTGTTTCAGTTTTAGTCTTAAAAATAAGTTTGCTGCAGTCATTCTTGTGTTTGTATAGCTGTAGCACTGATTTCCCTGGGGAAGATACTTTGTGTGAATTTGAATATTTCATGCCTTGAATGTTTAACTGTCTTTCAGAGTAGTTCTTCACAACAGAATTAAGATTTCTGGGTCTTCCTGTATTTTTAAACCCTGCTCTTATGTTTTTCTGCCTTTTGGGGTAGATTTTATAAAATTTACCTAAGTAAAGGTTATTTCTATTACACAAAATTCACCGTTTTTTGACGTTGGTTAGAATTTTAAAGGTGGAAATAACCTCAAAATATTGTATATATGCATATATGTAAATCACATATAACTTTAATATCACAAAATTTCTGCTATGTGATGATTAATATTCATGGTTACCTTGATGGGCGTGAGAGCTGTCCAAGGATTAATAAAGTGTACTTCTGGGCTCATCTGTATGGGTCATGGAGGAATGATTCTAGGTACTCCATCTGGTCTCTGGCCCCTTCTGCCCTGGCACTGTGCCTCCACTCTGATTCCTGGCTACCATGAACTGTGAAGCTTTGCACCGTCAAACCCTCCTGCTGTGGTGTCCCTGCCTTGGAACCAGGCAGGACTGACTCCCCTGAAACCATAAGCCAGATTAAACTTCTCCTCTTCTCAGCTGTGGGTCTTGCATTCTGTGTCCTATTAATGGGAAAGTTTGACCAAGACAATTGTTTTTATGTTTACATATGTGCTTCAACCTACACAGCTTTTATAGAATTTATCATAATTTCACCCTTACTTTCTGGTCAGATGTTGGAATTGTTTTCAATTTTTTACCCTTTTAAATGAGATGTTCACAAATATGCTGTTAAATGTATTCTTTCCTGATTTGGAGATTTTGTGACTAATGGAACTGTATTATTCTAAAATTTAAATATTTACTTATTTTCATAATTCCATTTATATAAATACCCAGAACAGGCAAAACCTTAGAAAGCATGGTAGTGGTCTGTGGCTGAGTGTGGGCAATGGAGAATGACAGTTTAACGAAGCTAGGTTACCACTGGGGATGGCAGAAGTGTTCTTTAACAGGCCTGGTGAGGGTCTCACAACGCTGAGTGCATGAAATGCCACTGAGCTGTGTGCTCCAGGACAAATGCTGAATTTTAGATTGACTTTTACCTTAATAAAGAAAGAACCACAGATGAGGAGTCTCCCTACCCCTGACTACAGACCTGTAGAGTGGGAGCCCCCTGAGGACAGAACTGGTCATGGAAACATTTCCCAAATGCTTCTTCTTCTCCCTCCTCTGCCCAGAATGAAGGGATCAGAGATGTGTTACTGAGTGTAGGTGAAAAAAACAAGTGTGCATGGTCAGGACACTGGAGGCTTCAACTGAAAAATTTGTCCTTTGAGTGATATATGGAATGTGTATTATGATCAGGACCCGGGAGCACACTACTCATCAAAAAGTAAACAGAGAGTCACAGAAATGTCCCTGAATCCACTCATCTCTTCTGTCCTCTTTATCATATCCTATCTATTGTCTAAAATATGTTAAAATGAGGCAGGACTGACTCCACTGAAACCATAAGCTAGATTAAACATCTCCTCTTCCAAGTTGTGGGTCTTGGATTCTGTGTCCTACTAATGGGAAACCTTGACCAAGACAATTTTTTTATGTTTACATATGTGCTTCAACCTACACAGCTTTTATAGAATTTACCATAATTTCACACTCACTTTCAGGTCAGATGTGGGAATGGTTTTCAATTTTTTTATGCATTTAAATAATGAGCTGTGTACAAACATACTGTTAAATGTATTTTTCATGATTTAGAACTCTTGTGACTAATAAAATTAAATTTTTGTCAAATGTAAATATTTATTTATTTTTATGCTTCCATTTGTATAAATATCCAGAACAGGCAAATCCTTAGGAAGCACAATAGTGGCTCATGGCTGAGTGTGCAGAATGGAGAATGACAGTTTAATGAACCTAGGTTACCACCTGGGATGGTGAAGGTATTCTTTACCAGGCATGGTGAGGGTCTCACAGCTCTGCATGAATTGCCTCTGAGTTGTTGGCTCCAAGACAGATGCTGAATTTTAGGTTGAATTTTGCCTTAATAAAGAAAGAAGAGCAGATGAGGGGTGGCCCCAACCCCACTACAGACCTGTAGAGTGGGAGCCTCCTGAGGACATCACTGGTCATGGAGATCTTTCGCAAATGCTTCTTTTCCTCCCTCTGCTTAGAATGAAGCCATCAGAGACATGTTACTAAGTGTAGGTGAGGAATCTGATGTGCACAGTCAGGAGATGGGAAGTTTTAACTGTAAGTTCTGTCTTTTGAGTGATATATGGGGTGTGTGTTATGATCAGGACCCGGGAGAGTATTACTCCTCAAAATGTGAACAGGGTGTCAAAAAATTGTCCCTGAATTCACTCATCTCTTCTGTCCAATTTCTCATCTCCTATTGAAAATATGTTAATATATGCACAACACAAAATCCACTAATTTTGTCAGTGAGTTAAGAACATTTACCTTGTGAAACTATCAGCACCATCCTGCTCCAAAACTCTGTTTCTGAGCAGAAATTGTGAACCCTCCCAACAATAGCATCATTTCGCTAGCTTCAACTCCTAGAAATACCATTATAGTGTCTGTCTCCATGAAATGGACTCTTCTGGGCCATCACATATTTAGAATCATATAACATTTCTTTTTCTCTCTGTTTTATTTCCCTTAACATACTATTGCAGGATATATACATAGCACCTTTTGTTTATCCACCATTTGGGTTTTTTTCCCCATGTTTTGGCTCTTAGGAATAATCCTATTGTGAACATGGGAATGCATATATCTGCTTGAGCTCCTGATTTTCGTTAAGCTGTATAAACATATTTAGAATTGTTGAATCATAGAATGATTCTATAGAATTTAGAGAGGATGGCTATGTAGTTCTCTACAGCAGTCAGTCCATTTTACAACCCCATGAACAGGACATGTGGTTTGGGTTTCTCACTGAGATCCTCTGGGCCAGGGAGCAGTCACAGAATATAATCAAGCTGCTGTCTCTGATCCTTGGTCTGGGAAGCCTCAGACTACACTCCACCTGATGGGTTTGTGTGGCACATGAGGCAATAGGAACACAGAGGGATTGGATCGAAGCCACACCCAATTTAGGGTCAGTTCTGCAGTGATGTGAACTCTTTAGAGACTGTCCCCTTTTACACCATGGAAACCAGTAGCCTTGTGACCCACATCTTGCAGCTCCCCACTCCCCAGTGACGCCCAGATGCCCCACAAAGCTGACCCTTTGCAGGGTGAATGTGTGGATGCTCCACTTTCTGTGTTTTAGGGGAAAGAGCTAGATGAATCAGCTGTTGCTCCTACAAGTTGAGCAGAACTCTGATTGGTTGTGTCCCAAACTTAGTTGCTGACTCTCACAGTTTCCAGTGAACTGATGTTCAGGCTTGGATCTGCCTTGTGTGAGCTGAGGAATCAGACCCTGTTTGAATGGCCTGTCCATGCCTGGGACCCCAGTGAGTGCCAGAGGCCAGACAGGAGACCTGGGCATGGAATCCTCACCCTTCAGGTCTCCTGGATCAGTTAGGGGAAAACTTTTAGAGAACAAGGACCCATACTGTAAGCCAAAACTCACTTATTTATTGCACTGCCTACACTGCAACTAGATCTGAATACTGAACTGAAGTTTTAGTTTAGAAAAAAATGGTCATCCATTGACATATTTTGCTTGAGACAAAAACACAATCACAAAGCTTTCAATGATACAACCTTTTATTGAAAAGTGAAGGTTTGCATTTGGTATGCTTTCACACAATTAATGTTATCTTGGCTGTTGCATGCACACTGATAGTTTGTCAAAGGTTGGCTCATACTGCATTCGTTTCATAGCAACACATGCAATACTCAAGTCATCTGTTGGTCTGTTTCATGTATCAGATTTAATATAATTCAAAGCTGAAAACAGTGGCCTGAAAGCATAAAATGATCCACAGTAACAAATGCAATCCCCAGTGTTTTCATTGACTTAATGGTTTTTTGTCTTTTTGAGACAGAGTCTCACTATACAGTTCAAGAGGGCAATCAACCTGTGAGGAGAAGAGACCAGCCAGGAGAAGGAACAAATGAAGGTGAGAAACACAGAGCCATGAGAAGAAAGACATCTACAACTACATGAAGCAGGTCATAAATGTATTGGCTTTGTGAAGGAGTCATTGTGTAAATCTAGCAAACATAAAGATAAATGAAAAAGTCAGACCCTCAAAAAACACAAACTGTAAGAGTACATATATGGATATAAATGAACATGCATATGTATAACTGATAAAAAGAGGACAAACTAATCTCTGGATAGGATTTATCTTGGGGGCAGAGAGGAGAAGCAGGCAGAAAAGAGCATAAAAGGTGAATGTTCATTTCATTTATGAAAACTCATTGAATTTAACATTTTCCTTTATTTTTGCTTGTTACCAAAGCTTCCCTTTCCTTGCTGCCTTCCGACAAAACTTGTCAAAGTTGACTCGCTGCTCCCCCGCCACCTCCTGAACATTCTGTGAACTACAATGCGGGACTAGAGAGGGCTCCTGGTGCAGTTGGGCTGAGTGAGAGGGATACTGTTTAATACTTTTTGCAGAAGACAAAGCCAGCCAACCAACCAAGCCCTGTCACTGTGCAAACATCACTTTAGGGACCTTGGGCAAACAGCATCTCTCTGACCCAAACTTGCATGTGCACACAAATGGAGTGGGACAAAGTCATCAACCTAATCACCTTCCTCTGGTTGCCATCTCTCCTATATACCCTAGATCTCACATACAACTGTAGTTTAGAGTCATCAATATGATAAGATGTCTTTCTCACATGCTATATCATATAAAACCCTACATCCTTGATAAAAGAAATGTATTTGATATACCATGAGGTTAGCAATAATTAATTTCAATGCCATATAAAAACTTTGTGTACATTTACTTAGATTTTACACTTTAGGCAAAATTTAGATTTTTTAACAGACATCTGTAGAAATCTAATAAATTTAGGATAGAGCATTAACGACTATATATATATATATATATATATATATATATATATATAGTTATTAACCAATATAATTATATCTTATTTATACAATAACAAAATGCTTATTTAATAAATTCCAGTAGATGTAGATCAAACTTTAAGTACCATGACCAACTTTAAAGAGATGTTGAAATATTTTACTGCTGTTTAACCTTTAGATGTACACTGTGTGACAGAGAGCACTTGTTATTTTTGTATGCTCTAAACAAATGCAGTCTTAACTCTGTACCTGAGATTCTCCTGTACTCGACAAAAATTGTCCTGGGACAGGGACAGTACAACCAACCATGGAAGCAGTAGGCAGCTACACTCATGGCTTTTCTTGACTTAGTTCATTCAGTAAGTTGCCACAGTGTTCTGTGCCACCACTTTGGGCCCCAATTGTGTTGTCAAGAAGTTTCTCACAATATAGGAACCTTCCTGAAAGAGGCAGGTGCCCCTGTGAGGGGTTCACCAGTGGAGGACAGAGAACTCTACATGCACATAGGAAAATTAGGGATGTACAGCTGCAGGCCAGGGTCAGGTCAGGAAGCTGACAAACACTAAGAGTGAGCAGCAGATGGAAGGGAGCTGTTTCCTGACAGCCTAGTGGAATGCTTGCAGAGGGCAGGCCAGGCTGGACAGGTGTGAGCTGCATGATGGTGGAGGATGAGGAGCCAATCAGATGTTAAGGGTGATCAGACATCAGGGATGGAGGCTTGTGGCCAACTGCCTTAGCAGGACACTGGCTAAAACTGGATAATGCAGATATGAACACACAAGCTAAAAATGAACTGAGAGTGAGAAATATGAAATAAATATAAGTGAAAAATTAAAACAACACTGAGATTCCACCTCACCCTGAAAAGAATGTTTATGTCAAGAAATCAACCAATAAGAAATGCTAAATGTGTTGTAGGCAAAAAGGAAGCTTCTGCACTGCTGGTGGGGGCATAGACTGGTGCATCCACTGTGGAAATCAGTGTGGAGATTCCTCAAAAGCTAGGATTGCTGGTCCCATTTGACCCAGGTATGGATAACAGATTAACTTAAACTAGATTAACTTCTGGTCACCCCAGGGACTTTGTGCTATACTAGGCCATATGAGTATTTGTTCACGAGGAAGTTTTACAAATGCATTGTGTTTAAAGTAAAGAATGCAGAACCCAGAGTCTCAGTGGAACGCTGCCGGGACAGCACAATTTGGTTTGCAAAGATGTGTTCAGAGGACTGGTAAATGTGAAGGCCAGGTATAGCCAGAGATGGTTCCTGGAATATCCCAGCTTCAGGATACAAATGTATCCAGAGTTACAATGTCTTTTTTTCCTTCCAAGAGAGTCACTGAAAAAAAAATCCACTGTCTTAAAGATAAAATAAGGCCTTAAACTGGGCCTTCTTTTGCCTTTTACCTAGAAAATGGGCCATTGCCTGCTGCCTGTAACTTGAGGCCCTGCCTTCTATAGATTCACAAATTCCACAGATTTCCATCCCCCATAACACAGAAGCTTCCCAGCCCTAGACCATAATGGGCCTCATTCTCTGAGCATCTGCACTCTGTTCTGATTGCCTGCATCTTTGAATCTGCTTACTAAATTTTACTGAGGCTCTCATAGGGATACATAGCAATTCTCCTCCATGACAAGACTGGAACCTCTGCACCAGGCCCAGGATGAGTGGAGGTCCCCATCTCCTCTTTGTGGAGACTTCTCAGATACTGTCAGGTGACTAGAGGATCCTGACTAGGGTTTGGGCAAGGAGAGAAAAGTTGTCAGACACGAATGCAAGTGACACATGTCACTACCAACTAAAAGCCTGAAGAGTCAGGGCTGTGAAAGACAATAAAACAAAATCAGGAAAGCTAAGACTTTCTGAGATAAGTCAGGAAATGGCTACAGGACAGTATGCAAACCCACTTAAGGTGAAACTGAATGATATTCCCTAGACTTAGAGAACAAATGAACAGATTCACCTCCTCCTCCAACACCTGTCACCCAGGAACATCCTTGTTAACCAACAGTCAGATGCACATGTGACTCAGGAGTCTGTGTAATCATAGAGATGTCTCTGAAAATAAATCTGGGAATCCTCTACAACAAACTTCACTGCATTTTTTTATGGGCTGCCTTGAGGGGGTGCACCTGAATTGCAACACGGTTTCCCATGTACCATTTCTTGCAGACATCTATTTTTTGTAGTTGTCATTGAATAATTAGTAAAAATTCTTTTTCCTCTGCTGTAAGAAGTGCAGTGTCCCACTGAGGGGAAGGAAGTGCAGGTGACATGAGTTGGACAAAAGTGTTGGCCCCTGGGTGATGCACACATGAGAAATGCTTTTTGTTTGTGTGTGTGATGGTTTGGATTGTAATTGTCCCTCAGCGATCCTTGTGGAAGAGGCTTGGTCATCAGCTGTGGCACCACTGGGAGGCCAGCATGCAAGAATGTAAACATAACAACATATACAGAGGCTGGATGATAAAGACACAACTCTCCCTGCCTGCTGCCTGGTACTGTTGCTGTACTGAGGTCTGCCTCCCTGATGTCTTTGGGGACTTCACAAGCAATTTACCCATTATCCTCCTCCTCTCTGATAGATGTAAAGGCAAGGGAGTAAAGTTCCAACCAGCAAGGAGCAGGTTCTGTGTAGGATACCCATGAGGGAGGCTTTATCTAGAAGTTGTTAAGGGGTATAGAAAAGAGCTGCCCTATGGAAGACTACCTACCTTTCAGGGTTCAATCTATGTAGTGTTGTGGGGAAGCACTCAGACTGCTTCACAGTTCAGGGACATCTAAAGACAACTGAGGACATGACCCTGCTTTTCTGCACAGGCACACAGTGGGGTACAGTTATGTAACCATGACTTAGCAAAGGTGAACTCATATGAACAGGTTAGAGCACTGAACAAGAATGTAAATATGAGATAACAACCTGTGTAAGAATTATACATCAAGAACAGTGGTTTTGGACTTCCAGCAGAACATGGAGGATAGATAGCAGCAGCTACGGAGGCTCTCTGAAAGACTCAGCTTAGAATTCAGGAATGGTGCGGAATAAGGAGTCATAAGCAGGTGGAGATATGCTCTGCTGACCCAGGAATGAACTGGGCTGAGAGAAACCAACTTGGAATGCAGTCCTGGTGCTAGAACAGGAACAGAGGGGCCTCAGTGTGGAGGATGGAGCCCGCGCCATTGGAAGCCATGATTTGGATTTTCCCGCCACATGGCGGCTGCGTCTATATCGGCTCGGCAGGGAGATAGACCTGAGAATGGGAATCAGCGAATGGAGTTGAAAACAGGACAGGCGGGCAGCTGTGCATTGACTTGCGGTGAGGTGAGTGAGAGAAACTGACACTCTTCCACAGTTTAATGAGTCACCAGCAGAAGACATTCTGGGACTGGGCAGACTTGCGGGAGTGCAGCACTGCAGTGACTTCAGCCACGTATCCCCCTCTCAAGCGGGATTGGTGAGAAGTGCCTAGCCTATGTGATGCTGCTGGCTAAGACCAAGTAGGCTAGCACAACCCAGATCCCAGAGCCTGAGGGTGGCATGGAAGGTCGGGCCCCGTGTAGGCTGCCTGGTCTACAATTTCCTGGTGTGCTGCGGTGGGTGGGAACACCTAGCCGGTGCAATTAGATCAGGCTGTGGCTGACAGGAGGGAAGCTGGGCCTCCTATATAAGCTTGCATATATAAGGAACAAATAATATGGGAAGAGGCAGCAACAAGAAAGGCTCCTCGGCCTCCAATCCTGAGAAACAGGCAATAGCGGACACCGCACCAATAGACATAAAGCGCCATCTAGAGAGCCTCATAGATCAGTTCAGGAATGAAGTT
Organism: Cavia porcellus; assembly: GCF_034190915.1. Taxonomy (NCBI): domain Eukaryota; kingdom Metazoa; phylum Chordata; class Mammalia; order Rodentia; family Caviidae; genus Cavia; species Cavia porcellus. The sequence goes on from NW_026947536.1 coordinate 1,956,553, forward strand.
ATTAATGACCTGAAGCTAGAAATAAGCAGAATAGTTAGAGAAATGCTAAGCACCACCCAAGAAAAAACAGATGGTGGAATGGAAGAACAGAAAAAGGGGGGAGAATTGTTTGATGGAGAAAATAGAGAAAGCATAGAATGCGTGAAGCAGGTTCAAAGAGACTACCAGGAAACTAAAAACTCTATCGAAAACTGGCATAACAGCTTGAAAGAAACTAAGGACAGACTATCTGAAATGGAGGGCAGATTTGTAATATGGGAGAATGAAATGAAAAACTTCTTAAAAGTAACAAAGAAACAAACAGCAATAATACAAAGACTAGAAGATGATAAGAGGATCCATAACCTAAGAATTAAGAACATAAAAGAAGAAGTAGGGACACAAACAAATGAACTACAAAAGCTACTCACAGAAATAATCCAGGAGAATTTTCCTAATTTAGCAAAATGTAAAGATACTCAGATGTGTGAAGCATACAGGACCCCAGCCACCTACAACCCAAACAGAGCAACACCCAGGCATATAATAATAAAAATTCCAGAAATTCAATACAAGAACAGAATATTAAAAGCTGTCAGAGACAAGAAACAGACCACTTACAAGGGAACACCCTTCAGAATTACAGCAGATTTCTTTGCACAAGCCATCAAATCACGAAGAACGTGGGGGGAAATAATTCAAGCTTTGAAAGATAATAATCTCCAGCCAAGATTGATATATCCTGCACAACTCTCCCTGGAAATTGATGGAAAAACAAGGTGCTTCCAGGATAAAGAGGAACTAGGGGAATTTTCAACCACCAATTCAACTCTACAGAGAATACTGCAGGATATTCTAAAAAAGAAAAATACAAAGAATCCAGAAATAGTGGCAGAGAGGCCACAATGAATGGAGCAGAAAACAACATGAAGAAGACAAACTGATAACTAATGACAGAAAAAGAGCTCAATAGAAACGAGGCAGAGAAGATTGGATGATAGGAACAGCTATTTTGGAGAAAATGGCGTCTTAATAGGTAATACTGGTTTAGTATTGTCTAGTTTTGAAGTCTCATCAAGCTTTTGTTCTTCTGTCTCCATTGGTCTAAACAGGTTGTATCTTACTGGATTTTATTATGTACGATAGTATAAGCAAAAACTTTTAAAGACAAGGAGATTATACAGAAACCATTGTTCATTTTCTGTTAGTTGATTCTTAATACCCTGTAATGCTGTCATTCTCTTGAATGGTTTTATATTGTTTTGATATATTTGATACTACAGTATATGAAGTTATACCCAAAGATTTCAAGGAAAGAGACAATATGGTAACTACTTTTTAAGTCAGGATTATCTTGTGGTGAAACTCTATTCTGCTTAAATGGTTATGTTTTGATCTGCACTGTTTTGCTGTTATGCCCTCTTTTATCTCAATCTCCACTTCATTATTTACTTTTTTATTTTTATCCTTTTAATTAAGGGAAAAATAAATAAAAATAGCAGGATATATTATAGTAACCCACTTTGACTTTCCATTATCTTGATTTAAAGTCCTGTATTACTCTCACCATCTTGTTTTTGACTGATGTCCCCCTATTCTGTTTTGCTTGATAGTACCAGGTTTGAAAGTTTAGGCAACAGCTGTGAAGATAGTGAGATTCATTATGATGCCCATTCTCATTGACTTTTATCTACTTTTGAAGACCTATAATGTCTCCAAAGTTTTGGTTTTGTCAGTTTTGTTCTTTACTGATTTGTTCAATTTTATTGTGACTGATGATATAGGCAATTCTATTAGAGATAGCGGGAGGCATTATGGTAACCATTATTGATCACCTTGTATTATGCTTTTACATTATCTATTATGTCCACCCTTTTGATTTGATTGACTCTGTTCTGTTAGGTCACATTTAGCTCAACTTCCTTCCAAAAACATAATAAGAACTGTGGGAGCAACAAAACCCAAAATGTGTAATTGTCATTGTACAAAAGAGAGGGGAAAAAAAGTGCTCTGAATGATATAACTGCATGTATATTTAGGTGTGTAAGATAGAAAATGATATCACTGAGTTTTATTGGATCATTGAACGGAACTGTTTGCAGTCTCACTATTGGAATGTCCACTTTACAAGCTTTAATTTTGTGACTTGAACAATTATTTCTAGGATGACAATATGTAATCCATTAACTAGTGATTTGCTACTGTTTATTTTTTTCTGTAAATCTGTATAATTTGTACCCTTTCTCTGCTTTTTTTGCTCCTTAAATAAAATTAAAAATAAAGAACAGTGGTTTTCTGCTCTGTTCCACTCTGCCTACCATTGTTGCTGATGTCTTCAACATGTACAGTCTCTAATTTTGTGACCTCACCCAACAAAATCTTCTGAGTCCACAAAACAGGCCAACAAGTGTTCACACAGTGCCCATGCACAGCCCATGTACCCTTCAGCCAATGTCCTGTTGATCATGTCTTGACAGCTCCCAATAAAACTGCAGGACATTCAGCAGATGATTTTGTAAGGTCCCTGGAAGGTCACAACTCAGCAGGCTCCAATTTGGACTTCCTGACTCCATTTTGGGGCTGCTATCCTTGGCTGGTAGAATTCTAATTCCTATTTCACTGATTCATGTTACAGTGGTGTAAACCTAAATTAATCACCCTGGAACCACATCTACAATAAGTCATTAACAGGAAAAGGGAGGCTAAAAAATGTACCAAAGATAGTCACCTCTCTACATAGAAAAAGAGCAAATATTTCCAATTTTTTCTCCTTGCTTTGTAGTACTTTTTGAAATATGTAAATATTGCCATAATTACCAAAACAATGATTGAGAGACAAACAGAAAAAGAAAAATTAGAGGATTCAAGATGAAACTTCAATGCTCCCCGGCATGGTGACCTGATTTAGGCCTCTGCCTACTCCTACTGCAGGACCATCCATTGTCCTCTTGTTTTCCTTAGGGAAACAAGAGCCTTGTTCTTCATCCTTGATGGCCAAAGATGCAAGGCTGAAGAAGATGCTGCAAAAGAGTTTCCTCTGGCCACCTCTAACTCATGAACACCATGGAAATGCTGTTTCTCATCTCCAGTCTCTATACTGCTGCTAACATAAGTGATCATTTGTAAGTGAGAAAACTAAGTGTGGAAAAGTGACCAGATCTGCTCAAGGTCATTTCTACAATAGGAGAGTCAGCATGCAGACCCTGTTCCTGGTTTCTGGCAGCTACCTCCATGCCCTATGAAGGCAGGGGATCTTTTTGCTATAGTACATGGCTTGGGGCAAGGGGACCTTCTATCATTTAGCTTCTTAGCCTTGGGCCTCTTGATTCATGTTCCACATGCAAGTGTCTGAGCCTTGAATACGGCCAGTGATGTTTTCCCAGCAATCACTGCACTCCTGTTACCTGCAACCCCACCAGGTGCATGGGATTAGCAATGGATTAAGTAATGTATGCATTAGCATGAAACTGCTTTGAAATTTGTTCCATCTCTTTTCCTTTTTACACATTATAATTATTGACGCATACTAGTTGTATAGAATAAGTGGATTCATTATGATATTTTCATATATGCATATAATGTGTATTGGTCAAGTTTGTCAACCCCTCTCCTATCTTCTCGCTCTCTCCTAACTGTTCTCCCAGGCCTGTATATCCCGTCTTCTACTTTATTTTTTAGTTTTCACATATGAGAGAAAACATGCAATATTTGTCTGTTTGAATTATTTTGTTTAGCATGATATCCTCCACTTCCCTGAATTTTTCTGCATATGACTGGATTTTATTCTTCTTTATGGTTGAATAGGGTGTGTGTGTGTCTGTGTGTGCATGTGTGCATGTGTGCACATGTGCATGCCATTATTGCTTTGCCCATTCTCTTGCTGACACATACCTAGATGGACTGCTTGCCTTGGTTATTGTGAATAGTGCCTCTCTTGCTCCTATCTTGCTCATTAGCCATTGTTGTATGACAAAGCATTCCCAAACTCAGTGCCTTATTGCAAAATTTTATAATTGAAACTCAATTTTCTGGTTTTACTAGGCTCAGTTGGGTAGTTATTGATTACAGTGTCCTGTCAAATAACTTCAGTCAGCTTGGGGCTAAAACTGCAGTACCCATGGCCTAATGTCCAGAAATAAGAAAGGGAGGACTGGAATATATCTTGAGGGTAGATCACTTGCCTAGCATGCAGGAGGTCCTGACTTCCATGCCAAGCATGAGATTGTATAACAGCTTACAACTGATTTTTAAGACCATAGGGAGAATGGAACATGGATAGAGGAGCATTATTTGTTATAATAAAGCAAAAGAAATGACGAGCTTAGTGCCTACAGAAAGGAAAACTGATGAGACCTCATTTCGCTGCAGAGCCTTGGAAGGTGTGAAATTCTGTGTGATACAAATCTATAATTGTGTGCTACTGCTGGTTTTCTTTCTGTCAACAAGAGTGCGCCATTCTTGTGTCGGGCATTGAGTTGGGTATTGAAAAACACTGATTACCAGTTGTGTGAGTTACTTTTCACTGGTTGTTGAGACAAAATACCTGACACCCAACATGCAAGAAGGAAAGGTTTATTTCTCACAGGTCAGAGGTTTCAGTCCATACTCAGTTGGCTCCAAGGCAAAGTGACATGGTTGAGGGGAAGCAGTTAATTGTGGCTGCAAACAGCAAGCAGGAACAGCAAAAGAGAGAACACATCTTCTTCCCTGAGGTACACTGTATGCTGGCTCCACTCCTGGGCAGATGTAGCACTCATACCACCAATCTGAGTGCTAGACAATGAACCAATCAGAAATACTGGATTTGGCAACATTCATTATTGCATGATGCTTGGGAGGGGCACTGACATAAACTATGACACCAGTAGAGGCAAAGAGACTGCTCTCATACTCTCAGCATGAAGCTTATGGTCTACTGAGGTAGGGGGATATTTATCAAATCACAATCCAAATATAGGCTGAGCATTCCTAATCTGAAATCTGATGTCTGAAATGCTTCAAAATCCAAAACTTTTGAGTACTGATGTAGTGCCAAATTGAGAAATTCCACAAAAATAAATTTTGTTTCAAACATAAAATGTTATTTAATTAAGATAATTGGTACATTTTAGATGTAAATAATGATCATGTTAATTGTGGGAAATTTGTACCATACATGATATGAATCTTTTTTCTCCATTCCCCTACCTTTCCTTCAACTCCCTTCCCCTCCTTATTTATGGAAGGATTCTTTCCTTCTTTCCTCATCATTTTTTTCATTTCCCTTCTTCCTTTCTCCCTCCTCCATCCATAATTCCCGATCTCATTAGAAAATGTTCAAATATCTATTTTATTTTAGTCCTTATATATATTTTCAGTTTCCCACACCAGAGAAACAACACAATACACATGTTAACCACAAAATTAATACAAATATTGTATAAAATTATCTTCAGGCTCTGAGTATGAAGTATATATGAACTATAAATACATTTCATGTTTAGATGTGGGTCCCATCCTAAAGACAACTTATTATGTCTATGCAAGTTCTCCAATAAATAAAAAAATCAGAAATTCAAAACACTTCTTGACACAATCATTTTGTATAAATGACACTGAATATGCAGATGTTTAATTAATAACCTCAAGGAAGGAGTACAAGGGCTGATCAAAATATACAGCTAAGATTCAAATTCTTTAAATTTATTACAATAGGAGATGCATACTCATCAATCCTCCTTAAAAAACACATTCTGAAAATAAATTAAATAAAATACACCTCCTTGCTTCAAACACACTTCTCCATTTGTTCTTGCAATTTTTGGAGCAGTTTGGAAGTCCTCTTTTGCAAGTGTCTTTACAAATTGAGATAAAAAAATATAGTGAGTACTGCTGCTGAGTGCCATCCAATGGGAAGTATGGTTCATAAATACATTATGGTGTGTCCTTATCCACCTGATTCACCAGATCTGGACCCTGTGACTTCTGACTCTTCTCCAAAATCAAAATGATCATGAAAGGTAAATAGTTTGAACTGATTCAAGACCTTGAGGCAGCCACAACAGCAAAACTAAAGATCCTTATAAGAGGACTTCCAGAATTGATTCAGAAGAAAATGGCAAGAATGATGGAATAAGTGCATTCAAATGAAGGAGGAACTGGGTGTGGTGGTGCACACCTGTAAACTCAGCACTTGGGAGGCCGAGGCAGCAAAATCTGAGTTTGAGACTAGCTTGAGCAACACAGTGAGTTCAAGGCCAGCCTGAACTCCAAAGAAAACCCTGTCTCAAAAAACTAACAGCCAACAAGCAAAGAACACCTAGGTGATTGTTTTATCACAGTTTTGTGTTTGTGTGTAGATTACTGACTCACTGAAGATGGAAGACCTTCCCTGTGTGTGGTGGGCAACCAATAGTGCTCATCCTGGATGTAGTAAAAAGGGAAAGGAAAAAGTCTGGCTTCTGCCTCTTCAGAAGAGGTTGAGTCCTTGCCATCAACTTAGGTGTCATTTCCAGGATCCTAGCACAAATTCTTCTGCTTCCTGCCAGAGACTCTCCCAGGACTCTGCTATGAGCTCCAGGTCATAAACTTATGTGTTGATCTTTTTCATCTCCAATGAGCACCTGGCCCTTTTGCGCTCTTCTCCAGCTGACTCTGCAGATGGCCTTCCTAAGCCTCCTTTGTAAATCCTTATCTGTCACACACACACACACAAATTAAATCTGATCCTCTAGTGCACCCTGACACAAACTGCCTCTAGCTACCTGTGCAATCCCCCATGAACAATTTCTTGCCTCACTCATGTGAAAAATCCAAAGCAGAACTGCAGCGGTGCTGTGCTAATTATGGGTTAGTTAACAGAGATGCTGGTGTTGGGCCCATTGGGTTAAAATTCTGTCCACTGCTTTGTTATTGGAAAAGGTATTTAATGTTGGTGTCTAGGCTCACAAAGCTATGAAAATGAAGATAATTCCTAACTCACACTGTTGTAAGAATTAACATATGTAAAGCGTCTCAAAGTGGCCCTGGCCTGACACCTATAAGTGCTACATATGCTTATTAATATGTTATATTAACATGTAAAGATATTTTTTAATTGGTACCCGGATCGAACTCACTACCGCCTACTTGCAAGGCAGGTGCTTATGCCGCTGAGGTAAATCCCCAGCCCCCATATAAAGATACTTTTAAGATATAAAGAAATCAGACAATGGATACCTAAAGCACTCATTTCTCTGTAATAAATGGACAACAACACAAATAACAATTGTACCTGAGCACTTGCTATATGCTAGGAACCATGTGATCTCTTCTTTGGATCTTCACAGCAGTGCCAAGAGATGAGTATTGCCTTTCATAACAGTTTGTTTTTTTAATGGAAAAACACCACAATATTTCAAAGTGAAATAATAGGAGAATAACAATAGTGGAAACTGAGGCTGCAAGAAGAGAAGCAGTGTGGCTAAGGTGTCAGGCCTGGGAAGATTTGAGTCTAGACATCCATAAATTCCAAGCCTCAGACTCAGTCCACTGCTCTGCTTCCTGTCATAGCAGGCCTGGTGTTAAGTCTCCCACAAGCCTCTTCAGAGACCTGCAACCACACCTCCCTTCAGCTTGACCCAACCCCCAATGCCACGCCCCCTTCCTCATTCTCCCCCCCCACAGGAGGACTACATACCTATTGGGCCCCAACTTTCTGGCCACGCCCCTTGCCCCGCCTCCCAAATGGCTGACTCCCACCACTGGCCTCAAGCGAAGATTACACTCCACCTGGCCCAACCTGCGCGGGCCGCGCCCACGGACTGTCCCTCGCCTTGCGCCTGCACATCCCACTCAGTCCCACGCCGTCCCTGGCCTCGCCCTCACAGTGGATGCCTGTCTTGTGCACGGAGTCGCCATTTTGCCACCATAGAAGCCCTCTGGAGACCTGAAGGCTCTTTCTTCAGCGGCCTAGCCTGTGGCGGGGCGGGGGCTGGAATCTGGGCCAGGTAGGCGGGCGGGAGCCGGCTGTGAGCAGCGGCGTGGCCCGGTGGTCCCGAGGTTATCGTGCTCAAGTGTCTCGGCGGGGAGTCCTGCCAGCGGGGTCGCGGGCCCAGGGCGGCGGGCGCGGCTCTGGGGGCGATCCGGCCTCAGCCCGCAAGGCCCCTCTCTCCCTTCCTCCCTCCTCTCCTTTAGGGGTCGGCACAGCCAGGCCTGGCGCGCGGCCCGGAGTCCCTGGCCTCTGCCAGGCGCTGCTGGGATCCCAGCCCTGGAATGGGACCTGCGGGAGGCTGCTCAGGTCTCACATGGCCTCTGCTGTCACTGAGCCTGGCTGTGCTGAGCCGGGGACATTTACCCCTAAACGACGATTTCATTTCACTCTGAGCTCCTCCCTGCAGAGACTGAGGGAGGACCAAGATATTACAGTAAGATAGCAGTTATTATTCTACCTGCACATGCTTTGGCTCAAGTCCCTTCCATTGATAAGGGGTTTCTGCTTCTTATAATATTGATGCCAGTTGGGTGTTTATGTTTTGTAAACATAAGGAGACTGAATGCAACATGGGGCTTTGACAACAAGGCAAAGTGTGATCAGCAGGGTTCAAAATATAAAACCACAAATAAAAATAATTCACACACATTGTTGAACCCAGCTACAGAATATCCAGCTTGCTCATAATCGGCTGTCTCTAACCACTACTACCCAGTTCTGCTCATATGATTTATATATTTGCATAGTGTTGAATATTTATATTGTACGTGTAGGTAGAGGTTTATTTAGTTATCCTGTTACTGACCATGTACAAAAGTCTAGTTCCTCTTAGAAAAATTGCATCGAGCATTTATCATTTTTTCTTGGGATAAATTCCAGAATTTGAAAATACTAATTCAGAGTTTTCTGTTCTTTCCCTGACACTTGACATGAACTGGTTCCTAAACAAGCCATGTTTACATCTTTCAAAATGTAGGCATTTGTCCAATTATCTTGGAAAATTTGGAGTTCAGCGAGATGTTAAGTCATTTTCTGTGCAGGCTAAGAGGCAGGCCACACAACCTACTGTAGGATTTTGTTCTTAAGTCATGTAACATGTTTATGTTTTTGTTTTGATTGACTATTCTGTTTTGTTTCATTTGGTTTTATTCTCTTTAAAATAAAAAATAAGAAAAAAAAATCATTTTCTTGCTGGGCATGGTGGTTCATGCCTGTAATTCCAGCACTCTGGAGAGTTAGACAGGGGCATCACAGGGAATGCCAGGCTAGCCTGAAATACTAGGTGAGTTCAAGGTCAAGCTGCAGTACATAGAAGGACCTTATGTCAGAACAAAACTACCCCTTTTTCGTCTTTTCTTATTTTAATGTAGCATAAGTAGATATAAAGAAAATATCAAAACACTTTTATAAATAGATTAAAGTTTTCATACCATGCAGTTTATATACTATGAAACTATAATATGCTTTATATAACTATATACTATGAAACAGCATAGTACTTTCATACTATGCAGTTTGTATACTATGTTCCATTATCCTGGGGATTTCTGCATGAGCTATATGGCTGTGCACTTTAAAAAAAAAGTTTTTTTTAAGTTTGAGACAGAGTCTAAATAATTCACTCAATTCCCCAGGTTGGATTTAAATTTGTGGTCCTCCTTTCTTAGCCTCCCAGATTGCTGGGAATCTACAGGCTATCCTTACTTAGAAATTAGCAATCATTATATATGTTTATGGGATAAAATGTGCCTTTGATCTATGGCTCCTTTGTAGTAAGAATCAATCTAGTTAAGGTGTCTACCACCTTCCCAACCTACAAATTCTTTCACAGTGACTGGGACTGCAAGTCTCACTGTTTAGCAGTTTTGAAAGTTATCCTTCTTATTAACTGTGGTCACCATGCAGTTTAGTAGAGAGTTGAAAATTTGTTCTCCACTGTGCCCGAGATTTTGTATTCTTAGGTGAACATCTTCCTTTCCCCATCCCTCATGGAATTGATCATACTAAAAATCAGAGTGCCCAAGAAAGGTGTGAAGGTACTTGGGGCACACTGCTCTTCAGAACGACCAGGCAGTGGTACCCTGCAGCACCTCAACTTGCTCCCAGTTTTTATTTTTTTTGTTTTGTTTTTTTTTTTCCTTAACTCAGTTCTGAGAATTGAATGCAGGGCTGGCTTAGTTACTTTGTCTTGGTTGCAGAGACAACATACCTGATGCCAAAATTTGGCAAACGAAAGATTTATTTCTTACAGTTATTGGAGGTATCAGTCCATACTCAGTTGGCTTTAAGGCAGTCTGGCATGGCAGGGCCAAGGTTCATGGCTGCTGCAAACAGCAAGGAGGAAACAGGCAAAAGAGCAAGACAGGCCTTCTTTCTGCCATTACATCACATCCTGGCTCCACCCCTAGGTCAGTGTAGCACTCACACCCCCAGTCCAAGGGCTAAACAATGAACCAGTCACAAATGCATAATATAAATGCAAGAGTCCTGGGGGCCACAGACATAAACTGTGACAAGGGCCTTGCACTGAACTAGACTAACTTCTGTTTTTAAAATTCTTTTTTTATTTTGAACCAGGGTCACCATAAGGAACTACAGTGCTGAGACATCTTTCTTGGACATAGATTCTTACATGCCTATGTGTGGATGCACCTTGATGTCATATTGGAATCTACTAGGAGGTGAAGCAGCTCTGAGCAGGATTTAAATTTTACTAATTGGCTTTCTATGTTTAGCTGTGAATCTGTCCTAGGCCCAGGCCCCTTGCCTGGAGATGGGAGCTGATTCATAGTAAGTGAACCTCTATGAATCACAGGTTCTGACTGAGGCCTGTAGTGGCTTGTGAGGCCAGAGATACCTCAAAAGGCAAGATAAGGCTACAGCTGTGGACAGTCTGGCTCCAACCACAATTAAGTAGTTAGAGACTGCAGCTGCAAAGATTACTCCTACAGTATCATGTCTTCATGATAAGACAGTGCTACTGAATTGACTTGATTCATTACTTGGAGACATCCTTGAAGTGACTCCCAAGGTCCTGCTCATTGCTTGTACTTTCCTCAGTTTCTCTGCCCTTTGTCCTTGGTCCTAATATAAGTGGTCTGACACAGAGAATCCTTTGTCATTACCCTCACAGTGGAGCCCTACAAATCATATAATTTCTCACTTTTTATTTAACCTCCACCATAAACTAGTTTGGGAGATCCGGGATCTAGGACAGAACCCCATAATGTCAGAGACATTTCACTTTGAAAACCGAGATCCTTATTCTCACATCCATGTATTATTTCATGATCAGATTCCGTGGCTTCTTTTCCTGTGCACCCAGAGAGACCAATCTCAGCATCCCCCCAGCTTTCCCTGCATCCTGTGGCCCACACTGATGCTGCACACCCTTTACATGGAAGATAAGGATGGTCCCTGTTTCTTCCTGCTTCAAACAGCTGTGAATCAAACTCCTGAAAAGAAATCTTGCAAAGTTGTGCAGCTCTCTGTAAGTCATAAACCTCTATTTTTAACCCTGCGAGGTCCAGGGACACTTGAATAGTGCTCTGATAGGAGCTGCCAGAAGGGGCTCTGCTCTGCCCCCCTTGTTCTCCCCAGTGCTGTTCAGCACCTGCCTTTAAACCTGCCATCAGATGGAGACATCGCACATATCAGGGATGTGTGCCTGCATGAATCAGCTTTGGAGGCTCAGTGTTTTCTGCCCTTGTTGGCCACCTCTGGTGATTCTCTTTTGATTTATAAGAATTTTTTGTCTCTCACAGAATGGACTCATGACACCTCTTTTACTCCTGTATCACAAACTATCTGTCTGACTATGGCTTGTAAGGAAAGGTTTCTTGTTGTGGTTTCTACATTATTCTTGTTTCTGTTTTTTGAAAGCAATGAATCAGACCTTTCTAGCTCCCTTCTATCACTGAAGTCATGGGAACACTTTTCCAACATGAAAAGATGAGTAGATACACAATGGTCTCTACATTTTCCTGATAGAATTGTCTACCTGGGGTTTTCTTTTCTATCAAAGATCAACAGCAGAGGGGCTGGGGATTTAGCTCAGAGGCATAAGCACCTGCCTTGCAAGCAGGCGGTTGTGAGTTTGATCCCCAGTACCAATAAAAAGGAAAAAAAATGTAAAAAAAAAAAAAAAAGATCAACAGCAGCAAGTGACTTCCAGTAAAATTTGACTGAACAGAATTGGGTAAACAATTATTAAAGACCCAGAGTACTAAATCACAGTGAGAAAAAGGTCAGAGGAGGGTGGGGTATAGCAGGAGAGGATAGGGGTATGGGTGAGTCCAAAGCTGAGCAGAGAGCTGGAAATCAACTGATGTGGGACTTGTACAAATAGATGATGTACTTATATGCTACTGAATTGAACATGATTAAACTAATGGTATCTTATCTTTAATGGTAAACTGTACTAGAATTTAATGTCTAGAAGAATTACAGACAGGAATAGGAATGTAAACTGGAAATAATACAAGGTATACAAGGAAAGGGGAAAGGAAAGGCAGGTGCTTTGCAAGATTGCTCCAAGTGGAGCTCAAGATGCTTATTGCAGAGCCAGTAAAAGCCTCAGCTCTAGAATTCCTTAAGACAGGCTGCCTGGCCTTGGGTTTCACTTTGATCCCAAAGCCGGTGAGGTCACTGGAGATGGATCTAGCATACACTCTGCATGTGGGACATGAGCTCAGTTAGGTACTACCCTGTGACAGCAGAAGGAGAAAAATCACCAACTATCCTTTTTCCTTGCAGGCCCTAGAACTTCCCAGTGCCTGTCACAGACAATTATGTGCACAAATCCACCCCCGGAAAGCTTCCCATTCTGATTTGACCCACTCACCTCTGCATGTCTCAGTGTTGCAGGAGGCCCCAAACCTTGGAGTCTTTGTCTGTGTAAAGTGTCCCATGCACTGCCCAGAGGACCACAGACCCAGGCCAAATCCTTCTGACTGCATTTCTCATTTTCAGTGAGCTCAGGTTGGTCCAAATCAATGGGGCATCTTATAGATTTAGACATCAACCTCCTGCTGCAGTTGCAGAGCCCCACCCCAACCTTTTCTTTCCCTTGAGTGGGGTAGTGCTGGCCCAGGTGGTCCTCACATCCTGACAGAAGTCCTTAATGGTGCTGTGACCACCTGTCCTCCCTTCTTCAGGGAAGCCTGACCTCCCTTTCGAACCCTTGTGCCCTGTTGTCTCTGAGCAAGAGTGGTGTCTGCAGTGTTACTTTATTCATGGTCACTCTACAGGGGTGCTGTACTATAAATATCTGCAAAGTGAGTGGACAGAGAGTGTGGGTTCTGCCTGCCTTTCCTCCATCTTCAGTTTATATAATGATGCATCACTTCATTCTGTGTGCCTTAGAGGAACTCCCCTAACCCTATTATGTGTTCACATGTACAGAGGCCAGGAAGTTAGGCACATTCACAGTAATGTGGGTATTACATGGTGTTCTCTCCAGGGTGACTGTGTAGCCTGTACAACATTAAAGCACAAGACAACAGTGTTTATGTTTAGTCTGGTCATTACATCTGTCAGAGCCTATTAAATTGATAATTAAATGTACCCACCAGCTTCCTGCATGATTTCTGTGTGGATCATGATATCTCACAGAAATTCCTGCTCTGGATAATAGGGAATCCCATGGAATGACTCTACATTGTTCTTTAAAATAAACAACAGCTTCTTCATCCAAGCGATGGATCCTTGACCAGAGGCAATGCTTTCCCAAGGCTAAGAAAAAACAGCAGTGCAGGAAGTGACTCACCTCAGAGGCAAAAGTCAGGAGTTTGGATACAACTTGTCTTTATCCTTTCCTATGTCAACCTAGACAAGATGCCATGCCTCTCAGGACATTCCCAATGTGTTAGTGTGCTCTATGGAGTTCATCCTGGCATCTGCCACCTGGGAACAGCATCAGTGGTGTGAGATGACATTTGTAAAATCTGTGGGCTGGGGTCACATGTACATAGAACACAGGATTAGAAGTGAAATCCAGTAAAGGGTAGGATGGAGGTGGAACACAGTGCACACAATTCTGGCTCCTGCTGTGTGGTGGTAGAAATGAGACTCATCTCCTGGACATGTTTCCCTGGTGGCTTCATGAGGGTGTGGAAATGCATTGATTCAGCCATCCATATTTTTCCTAAGCATCTCAGTTTCTTCTATGTATTGGTGCTGTGGACTCAAATCAGGACCTCACACAGGCTGAGCAAGCACTATGGATGTAGCTACATTCCCATATCTATGTCCATAGCTCCTATATTTACAGTTGTGTGAGCCACCAGGCCTATGGCCTGTAATCCTACTCAGTAGCTGAAAGTTCATCTTGTGATGGCCATATCCTGAGTAGCCTGTTCCCTATATTATGGTCCTAACTTTGTGGCTTATTATTATTATTATTATTATTATTATTATTATTATTATTTTAATTTTGCATTAGCAGTGCTGAAATTGAGCCCAGGGCCTCATGCATGGTAAGCAAGTATTGTATCATGAGCTCTCTCTCCAGTTCCTGACTCATTCTTAAATAACTGAATATGGCAGAGGTTATGTGATGGCACTGCTAAGGTTCACACAAAAAACCTGTGACCAATCTCCTGATCTTTTCCTTTGTTCTCCCCAGTATTGTGAGGTGTTTTTTTTTTTTTTTTTTTTTTTTTTGGTCCCTCTCTGGATCTCTGGATCCAAAGAATTTGCTGCTATCTCTGCAGCTTCCCTGAGGAGAGGCTGACAAACCTTGAGTGAGAAAAGGGAAAACAGACAGAGGAGACATTAGGCTTTTGTCTTGAGTCCTTTCTATAGACAAAGGACAAAGCCTGAGAGCAAATTCTGCCCTAGTGTCATGTTCACTGAGTACGTAGCTCTGTGTACCAAGCTACTATGGTAGCAGCCTCAGAAAAGCCTCCTGGATTCCTGATCCACAGCAACTCTTATTAGAACAGAGTATTATCTCATGTATCAGATACACAGACAAACCTGCCTTATACCTATTAATATTTTGCAAATGTATATAATGACTGGACAAAATTAGTCCTCTCTGTCTTTCACCAATCAATCATTCTGAGGTTACTGTACAGTGTTTTTATTTTTTATTAGAATTTCAATTCATGGCTTGCTGTGGTTTCTTTATTCATTTAGATGTTATTGGATATTCACATTGTAGTTTTCAGTTATTGAAAGCAAAGCTGATGTGAATATTTTGTGAAATTCTCTTCATGACATAGAGAGGATTGGATGCACAGAATGTTAAGGTAGTCAGATGTGTTACTCTTAAATTAAGTACCAAAATGATTTCTGAAGTGAATATACCACTAACAATGCAAAAGGAGTCTCCTTCCTCACCAGTACTAGTGTACTTTGACCTAAAAAACAAAGTCGGCTCTTAGTGCTCTTCAATACATGAGCACAGTTTTTCCTTGTGAAATGAATATTCACTTATCTGGTTACTGATAATGTTAAAAGACATCTACAGACTGGGAAGGGTCCATATGACTCCAAGGGCAAGTTGAAGGTCTTCAGAAGTGATAGACATGTGGATCCCAGAGAGGCCTTGAAATCACTGCAGGCTCCTGCTGAAGTCACACTGCATGAACAAGGGAGCTCCGCCTCCTTCTGAGGTTAAGGCCCCATGACCAGGACAGTCTCTGTGAGTTCCCTCAGACCTGCTACTTGACAGAAGGTGGAGTAGAGGAGCCCCTAGCCCAAGGAGGGGGACTTGAGGGACTGCTCCTCTCTACCCATGATACACATATAAAATCTTTATAGCCCTGGAATATGGGAGCTGGTGAGACAGTTGAATTAAAATGTGAGTGAAACTATCCCAACATGGGTGTTATAGCTATGGGAAAATGGGGCTGATCACACAAAGATGAGCCCACAGAAGACGTGCCAAATTTATTCCAGCCAGCACTGCCTCTATGTGACAAGTTCTACAGAATGTGAAAAGGACAACCTATGAGGAGATAAGCATACTTTGATTACTTGTTGACAGCAGCAGCTGGGATCAGAGATGCCAGACCAGCAAGTGCTGATATGGAGAGCATGACCGCACCACAGGGACTGGAGCCTGTTATCTATAGTGTCTGGGGATGGATAACAGGGAACTAAGGAGCATAACTGGATGCAGCCCCACTTTTATTCAACAGGTAAATGCAGCACCCCATTGTGGTGTAGATATGACTGCACCTGTGTAACTGTGTATCACTGAAAAATGATGCAGACATTTGGGGTGGCAACAAGCTCATCAGGGTGGTGCCCACTGATTGGCTTACTGTGGAAGCCTCTTACTTAAGTCTGTGTCACCTAGGGCTGACCATAACTATCCATACACTGACCAGGACACCACCTGGGTATTCCCATATATCCAGGACACCATCAAACCCATTATTATGGACACACTGCAATATTGTGAATCTGTTCTATAGGTGCCACCATATTGTACAGATGGCCTTGTGGTTTCCTCTAGTGGCTGTGTTGCTACCAAGGACAAAAATCATGGACCTGAACCCTTGTTAATGCAGGGCCCATGCCATTAACTTTACTTGCTAGGCTTGGTGTTGCTATGGACGAAACTTCTCAAATGTGAAAGGTGGTTTTGCAAAGCCACATGAGCCTTGATTTGGGAACCACAGCCCAACAAGGTACTTGCACCATCTTTCATGTAGCATATGACATTTATATCTCTGACCAACAGAGATAGGAACGAGAGGGCTTACAATAAATGGATGTTCACTTGAGACTCCCGAACTGCCACCACGGGTCTGCCCCACAACCTGGCAACCAAGGACATGCTGGACTGCCACTCAGGCCCACAAAGTCAGAAACTCCCCCACCTCCTGGACCTAGTATTACAGTTGACTTTTGGCTCTGAGCCTTTCTCCTAAAACCTTAGACTATAGTGGATTATCATGCTGGCTTCATGAGACACTCAGGAAACCCTCACGCAAACAGAAGTTGTCAGCATGCTCCAGTCAGTGTGGTGAGTGTAACCCTAAAACTGAGGTCTGCGGTGGGTAAATAGGAGCAGAAATGAAGCTCCCTCCAACTATAAGCCTTTGGTAAACCTGGCAAGATAGTAACATTCCACACAGAGAACATCAGACAAGTTGAGGAGTAAACCAACAAGGCCTCCCCTAGCTTGGAGAAAAAGTAAAGAGCTTATAAAACACCCAGTGACACAATAGGGTCTCAGCTGACACAAACATTATTAACAGGGACATCTGGTGACCTGCAAAAACCTGAAGACATAGCAATAGCAGGAACTAAGAGTTTGCCTAGATCTATTCTTTTAGGCTAGTTAGTCCAGGAAGAATATAGGACTCACAAAACAGACTCTGCAGGAGGAATTCAGGTGATGGGCTCTCCTCTTCATTTTGGTACCCAGCAATTGCACAAACATCAACCACACAATAGGACCCTAAAATCCACATGGTGTTGGGATTGGAAGACCAAATATGTACCCAAAGAATGAAAATGACAAAGTGAATTGGCAAAATGCAATCTCAAACATCTAGTCAATTAGGAGCAAGTACAGGTAGCACTGAAATAGAGGATCTTAAAAGTCATACACCAGAAATCTGTGGAAAGAGAGCAAATAAGGTAAAGAGAGAAATCCATGAGGATATAGCAGAAATCAAATTAGAAAAAATATCCCATGTAAAGACAGAAATACTAATCTTATTAAACTAGTTACACAACATAGCTACAGAAGAAATAGATTTTTTTTTTTGGTCTTTTTTCATTTTTACCGGTACCAGGGATCGAACTCACGACTGCCTGCTTGCAAGGCAGGTGCTTATGCCGCTGAGCTAAATCCCCAGCCCAAGAAATAGATTTTTAAAAAATCAAGAGCATAGGAAATTGATTGAAACTTTGAATGAATAATGTAGAAAATAAGCAGAATTCATGAAATGAGTGCAAGGAGATATCCAAGACAAAAATCTATTGAAAGCTGGTAAAGCTATTTATAAGAAGCTGAGGATAACTTGAGGACAGTGTCATACATAGTGATCATGATAGGGTAGAACTTCTAAAAACAACAGAGCAACATGAAATAACAATTCAGTAGTTTCAAGATGATGTTAAGACAAACATAACAGTAACAGACATCAGTAAAGGTACAGGAGTTGATACTAATGACATAACTAAACTATTCAGAGAAGTAATAGTAGTAAATTTCCCAAAGGCAGTAAAAGACTGATATACAAGAAAGTGATGCATACAGACTGTCAAGCAATCCCAACAAACATAAATATACACCCAGATATATAATAATTAAGATCTAAGACATACAGCATAGAAACAGAATACTGAAAGCTGTTAGAGAAAAAGACACAACTCACCTATCAAAGAAAGCATTTTAGAATCAAAGCAGAATTTTCAGTACAAATCTTCAGGTTAAGGATCAGCTTGGTTTGAAGTATTTCATGCCCTACAAAAAAACAACTTTCAGCCCAGACTGTTGTATCCAGCAAAACTTTCATTTAAATTTAACGGAGAAACAAGATAGTTCCATGATAAAGAAAAATTGAAGAAATTCATGTCCACCAAACCAACCCTAGAAAGAATACCGAAAGGCATGTTTAGATAGAGATAAAAATGACCACAATCTCCAGAACAACAGAAAGAAACCACCAAGCTGGACAGAAAACTAAACAGTGGAGGAAAGCAGGAATCCAAAAAGAGGAACACAATATGGCAAAGTTAAGTCAGTACATGTCAGTGATATCCATAAATGTAAATGGGCTCAACTGACCCATCAAAAGAAGCAAGGTCACAGAATGGATCAAGAAGAGTCCCACAGTATGCAGCATAAAAGAAATACATCTGACTCAAAAAGAAACTCAGATTAAAAATCAAATCATGGATAACAGTTTCCATGCAACAGGAAACCAGAAAAGAGCAGGGGTAGCTCTTCTGTTTGCAGACAAAGTGAAGTTCATACCTAAAATGATTAAAAGACTTAATGAAGGTCACTACAAACTTGTATATGGAAAAATGCAGCAGGAAGGACTAACAATTATAAGTATATATGCACCAAATATAGGAGCACCCAACTATGTAAGACAAATACTAATGGACAAGAAAAACTAAACAGGGGCTGGGGATTTAGCTCAGCGGCATAAGCGCCTGCCTTGAAAGCAGGCAGTTGTGAGTTCGATCCCTGGTACCGATAAAAATGAAAATGAAAAAGAAAAAGAAAAAGAAAAATTAAACAAACAAGAACACAATTGCAATAGGAAACCTTAACACCCCACTGTCACAAAGAGATAGATCAACTAGACAAAAAGTCAGCAAAGAAATAACAGAACTGAATCGTACCTGCGAGTGAATGGACTTAGTGGATGTTTACATAGTATTGCACTCAACCACATCAGAACATACATTCTTCTCAGCTCTACATGGGATGTTATCCAAAATCGACTATATATATTAGCCCATAAAATATTTTTAAGTAAATGCAAATGGAGTGAAATTATCCCGTGTGTATTATGGGAGCATAATTCACTAAAATTGGAAATCAGTGGCAAAAAGTCTGCAAAACCAGCTTAAATACATGGAAATTAAATAACAACCTTCTAAACAACCAGTGTGTTACAGATGAAATTAAAGAAGAAATAAAACAATACTTATAATACAATAAAAATGCAGAATAACATACCACAACCTATGGGACACAAAGCAGTCCTAAGTGGGAAATACATAGTAATCAGTAGTCACTCAAGAAAATGGAATGAACACAAATAAATAACCTAATGCTACGTCTCATGCTTCTAGAAAAGGAAGAGCAAATCAAACCCAACTTTCATAGAAGAGTGGAAATTCTAAATATTAGAGGAGAAACTAATGAAATTGAAACAAAAAAAATAGTACAAAGAATAAATGAATCAATGAACTGGTTTTTTGGGAGAATAAAATTGATAAAACTCTAGCCAATCTTATAAAGAAAAAAACTTGCAATAAGGACTGAAAAGAGAAATTACTATAGATCCCATGGAAATTCAAATCATGATGAACACCTACTTTGAACATGTCTATTCACATAGTGTGGAAAACAGAACAAATAGTTTTCTAGAGACATGTGACCTATCAATGCTCATTCAAGAATATATACCAATTTTGAATAACCAAATATCAGCTACTTTAATCAAAAACATGATTAAAAACTTACCAACAAGGAAAAACCCAGATCCTGCTGACTTCAGGGATGAATTCCATAAGAAATTCAGAGAAGATCTGACTCCAATATGCCTTAAACTCTTCAATGAAATTGAAAGAGAAGCAGTCCTCCCTAACTAATTCTTGGAAGCAAGTGCCACTCTGATACCAAAACCAGAGAGAGAGCCAACCAAATAGCAGAACTATAGACTAACCTCACTAATAAATATTGATGCAAAGATTTTCAATAAAATATATGCAAATAGAATGTAGCAAATCATCAAGTAGCTTATACAACATAACCAAGTAGGATTTACTCTAGGAATGCAGGGATGGTTCCACATACAAAAATCAGTCTACAGAGCCAAAAATAAAAATCGTGTAATCATTGCAATGCACGCAGAAAAAGCTTCTGATACCATACAACACCTGTTCATGATAAAAACCCTACAGTAACTCAGAATAGATGCTATGTTCCTCAATGTCATAAAGACCATTTATTGCAAACCTACAGCCAATGTTATACTAAATAGAGAAAAACTGAGAGGCTTCACACCAAAATCAGGAACAAGACAATGATGTCCACTATCACCACTCCTAGTCAATATACTTCTGGAAATATTAGCCAGAGCAATCAGACAAGAGGGATAAATAAAAAGAATAAAAATAGGGAAAGAAGTTAAATTAACATTATTTGCAGATGACATGATACTCTACATAGAAGACCCCAAAAACTCAATTGAAAAACTACTAGAGGTAACAAACAAATTAAACAAATTGAGCAGAATAGCTGGATACAAAGTCAACATTCACAAATCAATAACATCCCTGTACACAAAAAACTCCATGAGAGAGCAATTACGGAAATGTAGCCTTTCACAATAGCATCTAAAAAAAATGAAACACTTAGAAATCAACCTAAGAATGTAAAAGTCTTGTATGCTGAATATTATACTACTCTGATAATGGAGATTCAAGAGGATATTGGAAAATGGACGGATATTTATTGCTCTTGATTAGGAAGCACCAATATTGTGAAAATGGCCATACTCCCAAAACTATTATATAGATTCAATGCAATCTCAATCAAAATATCATTAACATACCTTCAGATCTAGAGAAAATATTTCTGAAATTCATCTGGTAACAGAAGAAATCTAGAATTAACAAAAGCATTTCTGGGCAACAATGGAAAGACAAGAGGCATCTCAATTCCTGACTTGAAACTATACTACAAAGAGACAGTAATAAAATCAGCATGGTACTGGCTGAGAAATAGACCTGAGGATCAATGGAACAGATTAGAAGATGCAAACACTACTACAAAGACACAGAGTCACCTTACATTTGTCAAAGGGGCTAAACATGTTCACTGGAAAAAGATAGCCTCTTTAATAAGTGCTGTTAGAAAAATTGACATTACATGCCAAAGACTGAAACTAGATCCATACCTACAACCATACACTAAACTAAAGTCAAAGTGGATCAAGGATCTTAATTTTGAAAAAGAAACAATAATCTACTGGAGGACATGGTAGGTAGAAATCTTTAAGTCATAGGAGTAGGCAGAGAATTCATGAATAAAACACAACCACATGAGAAATACTTCAAAGAATCAACAACTGGGATCTCATATTACTAAAAATATTTTGTACTTAAACATATATCAAACAAAGTGAAAAAAAAACCACAGAGTCAGAAAGAATCTGGATATAAGACAAAGGACTTGTATGCAGAACATATAAAGAATTGAAAAATGTCAAGCCCCCAAATTCAAAGACCTTTTCCAAAAATGGACATCAGAGGTGTGCACACAGTTCTCAGATGAAAATATACAAATGGAAAACAAATACATACAACACCTGTTCATGATAATGCCCTACAGTAATTCAGAATAGATGCTATATACCACAATTTCATAAAGACCTTGTATGACAAACCTATAGCCAATATTATACTAAATGGACAAAACTGAAAGGCTTCACACTAAAATCAGGAACAAAACAAGGATGTCCACCATCACCACTCCTATTCAATATACTTCTGGAAATACTAGCCAGAGCAATCAGACAAGAGTGAGAAATAAAACAAATGAAAGTAGGAAAAGAAGTTAAATTATCATTATTTGAAGACAACATGATATTCTGCATAGAAGACACCAAAAACTCCTTTGAAAGACTACTAGAGGTAATAAACAAATTCAGCAGCATAGTTGGATACAAGTCAACACTCAAAAATCAATAGCATTCCTACACACAAACAAAAAACTCCATGAGAGAAAATTTATGGAAATATATCCTTTCATAGTAGCATCTAAAAAATTGAAATACTTAGGAATTAACTTAACTAAGAATGTAAAAGACCTATATTCTGAAAATTATACTACTCTGAAAATGGAGATTCAAGAGAATTTTGGAAAATGGAAGGATATTTCTTCCTGTTGGTTAGGAAGAACCAACATTGAGAAAATGGACATACTTCCAAAACTGTTACACAGATTCAATGCAATCCCAATCAAAATATCATTAATATACTTTACAGATCTAGAGAAAATATTTCTAAAATTCATCTGATAAGAGAAGAAATCTAGAATAACAAAGACGATTCGGGGAAACAAAAGCAAGACAGAAGGCATCTCAATTCCTGACTTGAAACTATATTACAAAGCCACAGTAATAAAATAAGCATGGTACTGGCAGAGAAATAGATCCGAGAATCAATGGAACAGTTTAGAAAATGCAAACACTACTACAAAGACACAGAGCCACCTTACATTTGTCAAAGGGTCTAAACATGTTCACTGGAAAAAGCCTCTTTAATGAATGATGTTGGAAACATTGAGTTTACATGCCAAAGATTGAAACTACACCCATAACTATCACCATACACTAAACTTAAGTCTAAGTGGATCAAGGATCTAAATAAGTAAAAAAGAAAGAAAAATCTACTGGAAGACAAGGTAGATAAAAATCTTGGAGATATAGGAGTAGACAGAGAATTCATGAATAAAATGCAAAGTGCATGGGAAATACTTCAAAGAATCAACAACTGGGATCTCATATTACTAAAAGGTTTTATACTTCAAGAGAAATCAGACAAGTGGAAAAAAACACACAGATTGAGAAAGCATCTGGATATAAGACACAGGACTTATATGCAGGACATATAAATAATTGAAAAACATCAAAGACCCTTTCCAAAAATGGGCATCAGAAATGAGCACACAGTTCTAAGATGAAGATATACAAATGGCAAACAAATGTATGAAGAAATGTTTAGCATAACTGATCATTTGATAAATGCAAATTAAGACAGCACTGATGTTTCATCTTACTCCAGGAAGAATGGTTACCATCAAAAAATAAACTGAAGCAAATGTTGGCGAGCAAGAAGGGAAAAAGGAACTTCTCCACTGTTGGTGGGAATGCAGACTGGTGAAAGCACTATCAAAAGCAATGTGGAAATTCCTCAAAAAACTAGGATGGAAGTTTCATTTAATCCAGCTATTCCACTCCTGGGTATTTTCCCAGAAAAATTGAAAATATCATGTCACAGTTATATATGTGCACCTATGTGTGCAGCACAGTTGTGAAAGCTAAATCTTGGAAACAACCAAACTGCCCATCAACCACAAATGGATGAAAGAATTGTATTTTTACACAATGAAATGCTACTCAGCTATAGAAAAGGATGATCTTGAGGCCTTTCTAGGTAAATGAAGGTAACTTGAGAATACCCTCATTAGTAAAATAAATGACTCACATTAGAAAATGTCACATTGTCTCTCTAATGTAAAAAATAATAAAAACAGACACAGTAATCAGACCCAAAATAGTATAATAGATATTATAAAAAAGAAAGGGAAGAAAAGTGTTCTAAAGTATATAACAGTATGTATAGTATGTAAGATAGATGACCATATTACTAAATTTCTGTTAGATCATTGCACTTTCAATGTTTCAGTGTTCAGCAATTTCTTAAGCTTTGTTTTTGTAACTTTAACAACTATTTTTAAGACAATGATATGTAATGTATCAAGTAGTGATTTTATGATGTTAATTTTTTTCAATTCTATATTCTATACCTTTTTGCTTTTTGTATCTTGTTTCTTTTAATTTTGTTTTCTTTCTTTAAATAAAAAAAATAAAAATTAAAAAAAAAAAGAAATGGACCTGGAGTTTTGTGCCTTTGATTCCTTGAAGCAGGGCCTGCTCATGCAGTGGTGGGAACCCTTGGGATCCACCTAGCTTTGCATGGCTATAGGCTACACTGCTGTGGGATTAGTGGTGATATGCTGTACATTTACTGTTGTCGTGTTCTTTGTGTGCATGAGTCCACCCTATGGGTCACTTACAATAAGCACATTTTCCCTGATTTTTGAGTTGGTGGAATGAGAAAAACCACTGCATATTGTTTCAATGCCAAAGGGTATGAGGACTTGTATGGACCTCACTCAACCGATTGGCATGTGCACACCATGGAAATAGTTATATAAGCATGAGTTAACATAGACAGCCATGAATGTGCTCAGGCTTGTGACAGTATGCAAGAAATAATGCCTGAAGATGGCTGATATATACAGGCTGGATAATAAAGATGCTTGCTTACTACTGTTGCTAATGTTGGCTCTGTGTGGTTTATTCTTCCTAGGGATCTTACCTTCTAAAATACCCACTCATCTCCCTAACTCTGAGAAAATATCACACCACAGACACAGGGCACTTTAATACCCCACAAAACTAAACTCCCTGTACGCTTTTCCAAGCCATGCATCACATCCTAAAGCCCAATTCTCTGTTGGGATACAGCTTAAGAATGTAGACTGAGTTTTATGTCTGTGTCTTGGTGACCACTTCCTAAACCCTTTGATGAACATTTGCCCCACTTCCATCCCACCTCTGTACCCCCCAGTGCATTAATATTCACAAATGTTCTGACCTGGAAGTGGAACACAGCTCCCCTAGCAGCAGATGTGCAGTTCTGGAGCAGCTTGGTCGGACCATGGTCTGAGGTGAGTCAGTCCCAGGCTATAGGCCAGGACAATAGGGTCCATTGGCACCTCTCTCACATGGGTGGAGCTACTTGCCAGCATATCTTAGCCTCCCTTGATCCCTGAACACATGCAGACTCATTTTTCCTGTGTATCATAGTGTGTTAAAACCAGGCACAGCATTAACGCATGGTAGGAAGAACCCATGTCCAGCACAAACCCTCCTAAAGGCAGCTCCCCATGTACTCTGCAAGCCATCTGTTCTTAATATGTGGCACCACGTTGTAGCTGAGTGCTATGAGGGAGAGCACAAAGCAAGGGCAGGATCGGGTGCTATGGAACTCATAGAGTTGGGCAGCCCTTCTCAGATATGTGTGGACCCCAGTGTCTGTCAGGATATAGGGATGGCCCTCTTGAATAGCTAGGGATATCCCTGCCTGGGGGTGTTGGGTCAGGGTGGCAGTGGACACTGGCTATGTCTGGCAGCCACATTGGGCAACACAGAGTGTGTACCATTGCCGCATGCCCAGGACATCCGCCCACAAGGTCATTCTTTTGTCATTCCCCCACCAGACTTTGTATACCCAGGGCCCTCCTTGTCCACTCCAGTCTTCAATGGATCTTTGAATGGAGTCATGGGAGAAGGCAATGCATGCATGTGTAACTGCCCAAAACCCCGTGTCAGTGATGTCTGCTGTCACCCAAAAGTTATGGTGGGTAACAAAATTAGGTGTCGATCACTAAGTAATTCGGGACTTTTTTCTAATCTTCCTTCTTTCATTCCCTCATTCCTCAGGCATCCCTCCCTCCTCCTCCTATACTCTGTTCTCATCCTAAAAGCACACAGCTGGACTTGTGCTAGCCCTGGCTGGCCTAGAAACTGCTCTAGGATCCTTCAATCCCTTTTTGTCCCAGAGAGAATCCTGTTCCCACAGGTATTGGTTATCAACTAGAACAAGCTTAATCCAACCTGTGTTGTGCTTGGACCAAGGCCTAGGACTGAGGATACCATGAGCCCTTAATGTTGGCTTCCAGCTCCAGAAGTTCTCAGAACATTGTGCTTAGAATTGAGGTCTCAAGATCAGTCTGGAAACTCTAATCTGTGAAGCATCTAAGGAGCTGATCTAAACTGTGAGTTGTCATATGATACATCTGTATCTAGATATGTGGGGAGACAAATGCAGATGCTCCTGTCTGGCACAATCCAAGTAGAAACAGTAACTTTGAAATAGCTCATGTGGGATGAGCAGAATTGGATCTGGCCAGGGAGCAAAAGCTGTGTGCACAAGACCTAGAAGCAGGACCCTGAGATCCGGACCACCCATTGGAAGGAAGGGAAATAAGGGTGCCAAACCCCAACTGTGTCTGGGAACAAATTCTTCCCAACTGCTACAGTACATCTTTGTTCTGTCCCAAGACCAAATGACCATGTTATAAGGCCTGGAATTGTCATCATCCGGTTATTGGTATATCTCTGGGCCCCTCAGAAGCAGACATCACCTGGAAAGGAGATGGCCCAAGGCTCACCTGTGCATAATGTGCCTCTCATCGACTGACCCTCAGGTAAGGTGGTCATGGCCAGTATCATCTCTTTTTACTGTCTGACCAGCTAGTTGCCAGGCACTGCTGTGTTCTCACTTTCCTGCTCATTGGCACATGAGGGAAATACCTAGTGTTCGAGTCCTGGTGTGCATGAGAATTTAGTCAAGTATGTTGGGGTGGGGCAAGCATCTCTGTGATCAGCAATGGGGCAGCTGAGTTTTGAGTGGCCATGGAGTGGGGCAAGAATCCCATATATTTCGTTCCCCACCACATTGATGTGGGTATCTTGGTGTATAAAGCAGGGTTCCTTCCAACTAACTGTCACTTTTTACTACATCTTTCCATCTCATGATAATTTACTGGAAAACTGTCTGTATGTGACACAGTATGTCACATATAAAAGTATGTTGATAAAAGTGTGTTGAAGGCCCTGCTGAGCATCTCTGCCCAGACCGCTCGGCAGCAGCTCAGCCTTCGAAACTTAGTGGGAGAGACAGGGGAGGAAGGAGGAGGAAGACAAGGGGCTTTCTCCTCGAAGATAGCAGTTACAGAGGGGCAAGCGACACCTCCAGCTGCCACTGTTAGACCCACTTTTGAGCCTGTATCCAGAGGCTAGAAAGAACACAGCAGTTTTGGCCACTTTGCTAGAAATCAGGGGTCTGAACAGAGTTACAAAGGCAGGACTTGGGAGCCGGACTGAGGGCTCCTCCAGAAGACATTCCTGTGTTTGGTTTTCACTTTCGGTTCCATGACTCAGTCAACACCAGCTGTTGGCAGTGTGGGTTCACTTGTCTCCCAAAGATTGAGCTGCTTCTGTAGATCTCTGGTACTCAGCTCACAGTGAGTCCTCTATGTGTCTCTGTTAGGTTGTGCATAGACAAAAGTATAAAAGTGCATATTCCTATGATAGGAAGATTAGCCCCAGAAATTGCATTAGCAAGGATGTAGATTGAGGACAGCTGCTGCTTTGCTCTACAAGTTTGCATCTACATGAAGGACCCAGTGCTGGCCAGGTAGATCGTGTCCTTCCTGTGTGAGGTTTTACATCAGTTGCTGTTTTTTTCACACATGTCTGAATAGATTTTCTTGCATTGTGTTTTGTTTACAGATTATTGTACATTTTTATTAGTACCTATATACAGTGTATGCTGATTACATTGGTGATAGGTCCATTGCAAATGTGAGGCATAGAATGGAAATTAGGCCCCATCTTGTGCACAGTGGTACAACCCAACAACCAGTGACTGTTCTCAAAGTTTTGTGCATTGAGCACACATCTCAGGACTAAGACATTGGCAACACAAGGTGATGCTTGGTCTTGATTGTCCTTTCTTTATGACCAGTACTGTGGGTAATGATGTAATATTTGGGAGCTTAGCCCAACCCTAACCTTAAAAGTCTAGCTTAAACCCTAAACCTAACTCTAACCCTAGAAAGTCATTACCAGCATTCTCGGGCCAAATTGAACTTTATGACACTGATGTGGGAAATGTAATATAGGTTAATTATGAAAGTATACAATCTGTGGTGGCTGGGATGGTGCAAGAGGGGAAAGAAAAGTAAACACCGTTGTGTAAACATTTGAAGAATACATTCTGGAAGTGGACCATGGGGAAATTAGCTTCAAATTGAGAATGCACTGAATGCCAGCAAGCTGATTATTTTAAACAACATTAAAATCTTAAATTTTATCTGTTTGTTCTATCACTAACATATCTCTGGTAAATAAGTGTAGCAGTGAATACAGTAATAAGTAAATCTGGAAAAGAGGGGAATGGAAGATGTGGGTCAAGAGCTGCCTGCAGGTAGACCTCAAGAGATGACTCCTGAGTGGAGGCACCAGGAGGCTTAGATCTCCAGCTGCTGGACAAAGGAATCCAGGTGCTGGCTCTTGCTCTGGGATCACAGCTGGTGACGGAGTTGCAGGTGAAGCTGGCACAAGGTCTGCAGGTGCAACTTCTGCATGGGCTGAACCTGGCCCTGAAATTGCAGGATGTGAAAAGATCGCCAGCTGTCCATGGGATTCCTGAACAAAACCTTCCCACTGCCTGTCCAGGCAGCCATGTGCACCAATAAAGCCCCAGCAAAGCTTCCCTGACTGTATTCACACATTGACTGCTGAGTGTGTCACGCTCCTGGGTCACCAAGCATATGGGCACTTTGTTGAGTTCCAAGGCCATCACCTCCCACAAGCCCAAATCCCACACTCCAGGGCTACTTATTTTAGGGCTCAGTCCCTGATGGTTCAGGAGGCTCCAGCAGTTCCAGGACAAGCTCAGCCTGGGGATCCACATGGGCATACATTTCCAATGGGGCATCAAGCACAGAAGACCTGGGGAGACAGGGAGCTAGCAGAGTGAGAGGCCTGGCCTTTCCTGCCACAATGTCTGCACAGCTCACTTGTAGAGAGGGGTGCATGAGCCTCCTGTCCAGTCTGTACAACATCCATACCCATCCTCACCCAGCCATAATTGGGCAGTTGCAGCCCAAGGAGCTCTTAGAGGCTGACAGAAGTCTCAGTGGGTGGGAGTTCTTGCTCAATTGAATCATACCTCTGCTTTGTACATGGAATCCTGACACAGTTTCTCCCTGCCCATCCCCAGTGCAATTCAGTGTGTTGAGCACAGAGAGTGGAATCTTCCCTGTCTTTGCACTCAAGGGCTCAGGGCTGCCTCTCCATAAATATCTGAGAAGTGAGGGATCAATCAGTGTCTGTCCTGTGTCGCTGCAGTCACTAGCTCAGGCAGTCATGCATTGCCCAGTTCTCTTAGCCTCTGTATAACTCCTTGTTTATGGTCTGTCCCCACATCTAGGGAGGCCTGGGGACCAGAATAATGGCCTTGACGTGAGCAATATCTGTTCTGCTGCCAAGGGTGACTCTGTAGCCTCCAAAGAACATCAAAACTCAAAAGGGCAGTGGTTGCACTGGCTCTGCTTATAGGATCATGGTCAATGCCCAGAAAAGTGTCTGCACACAGTGTGTCTTCATGTACATTTGTGGGTTGATGACATCTATCTGCTCTTCCATGACATCTGACAGCCATGGTAAATTTGCTGTTCTTAAGATTTCCTGTGTTGAACAAACCCCAAAGCCACAAAGTGACTCTCTAATCTCCTTTCCAATGAAAAGAACTGCATCCACTAAGTATTGGTCAGTGAGTGAGACGGAAGATCATCCATCAGAATCATTACATCCTTCAGAGTAGGTCTTCATGGGGCCAAGGCCACACTTGGCATGGAGGCCCCATTTCATCCATAGTGACCTTAAGGTCTGAAACCACTCAGACCCCACCCATTCAGCATTGTAAACTAAGGTTGATTGAGGCCTTTGCATATGGCCAGGACCTGAATCCATAGGTGGCCAAGTCCCACTGGGCTGCTAAGGTGAGAACTCCACTTCTCAGCCTTGGTGCTTGTGGGGTAGAGATGTGATCCTTGGAGGAGTCCAGGGATCTGGATAGATCTGGAGCATCTATCCAGAAGGCCAGGTCCATAGGCTCCTTCAGGCTGTGAGGCCCATCTGCCTGCACCGTGCTTCCTGTACAGACCTCTGCTAGGCTCTCTGCTGCCTGACTTCTGAGAATGTGGTGATACTGTGGCTGGATATGGAATTGGTGTCCTGCATGTGGCTTCTCAGGAGGGTTTGGGGATGAAGCAAAGCGCACACTCCAATTGGTCCACAGAGCCTCCTGGTAATGGGCTCACAGGATGATCCTTGCAGAAAAGGGATTCTCATATTAAAAGTTACATTTCACAAGGGACACTTAGGAATACTAGTATGCTCAGATCACCTTGATAGAGAGGTTGAAAGAAGTCTATGCATGAACAAAACCTATGAGTCCTAAAATGGGCCCCCATTTTAGAGATGAGAAAAGGAGGCTCATTCTGGGTGTCCAAGTTCATTAATGAGACACCACAGAATATTCTCAGTTTTCTGATGAAAACTTCCCAGAAAGGAATTAAGTTCCTCTTCCATTTCCATGGGAGGCTGAGCAGCTGTGTTCACTGATCTCTTCTTGTGCTCATTTTGCCCAGAGGCTCCTGCAATAGTAAATGCAGAGCCTGAAAACTCCCATGAGACAAATGCCAGAGAAATGGACAGAGTGGACTGACATTTGAGGTGAGCACATCTCTAGCAAGTGATGCTGTGTAACAGCTGGAGACAGTGGGGGAAAGACAGCTCACTATTTGTCCTTGGACACCAGGTCCAGTACTGACAATAAGGTGCAATGGCAGAATTCAATCATGACAGGAAATGAAATTACTTTCGTCTGTCCCCTTTCTCCTGCTCCCACTGATATGTGTACAGTGACCTTGCCTGTGACAAGGCAGAGACAGAGTTGAGAGTATATGCTAGTTGAGCGCTTGGAGTCAAGATTCCTTTGGAGCAGGACCATGGGCCCAGTGTTTGAAAAGCCCTGGAGGGAGGTGCTGGAAGGATTGACCTGACACAAAGTTCCTCTCAGTCATCTGTGTGTCTCTATACAGTCCCTTCTGCTCACACACCCTGCACTGGAGCCAATATATGTTGCTACTGTGGGTACCATGTCTGGATCAGGGATGTGGCACACAGGTTCCAGGGTCCATCTCCATGTCAGTGTCCTGTATGCAGATCAGGTGGGGCAGTGCCTAGCCACCATCAGGAAGCCTGAGATTCAGACACCACAGGTTTCACTTTGTGAACCCAGATAACCTTATGTTCCTTAAGGACAGATAGATCTGTACCAGACATCTACCCAGGAGGACAGGAGATGACTCTGAAGGCTGCGGATAAACATGAGCTCTGTCCTTCTCCTTGAGGCTGCCCTGTCCTGGGTGGGAACATGACAGAAGCACAGGCTCATGCATCCCAGCACCTGCCCCTTCTGCAGAGCATCTGCCCTTGGTGTCTGTCCTCAGAGCCCTTTCACTGATGATTTAGGATGGGAAATGTTTAGGAGAACTCTCAGAGGTGGCCAGGCCTTAATGTACCTGTCTTGTACTTGATGTCTCTGAGTGGCAGGTGGCTGAGCCTAGGGACACCTGTCCTGGGCTCCCTCTTGTCTCTGGTCTCTTGGGAAGCCTATGTTGCCCTTGACATTTGGACAGTTCCTGGTAAGCATCCTGAAGCATCTTGGCCCAGTGAACCATCCTTTCCCTCATTCCCCTGTGGTTTTCCCATGCGGGATCTTGAGGTTGGAGCTTCAAGGCCTTGGGAAGCAGCACAGTATATTCACTGGTCACTCTCTTGAACCAAGTGCCTATGAAGGTCAACTGTTGCCAGAACAAGGTACCTGACGACCAGAGCCTTCAGAGTTCTGTTTAGACCTGTTGCCAAGGAAGTTGTGTCATGTGCTGGGGTCCATAGCTGCACTGCCCCCTCTGATGCCCCCTTTCTTTTTATTGTGTTCCTTAGAAATGGCAAGTGAAAAACTAGAAAATTGAGTGTCATTTTACACTTTTCTTCGCTTTGAAATTTTTAATACGGGCTGGGGATTTAGCTCAGCGGCATAAGCGCCTGCCTTGCAAGCAGGCAGTCGTGAGTTCGATCCCTGGTACCGATAAAAACGAAAAAGACAAAAAAAAAAAAAAAGAAAGAAATTTTTAATACAACAAACATGTAGATGCTTCAGATTTGGCAGGTTGGATGCCAAGTGCACATTTCCATCCAAAAGTTCTTTTCATTGAGAATTAGGTTTCACTTAGAGATCTGTCAAATTTTAAGATGAGATTCTTTCCTGGCTTTATGTTAGTTTCATTTCAGTTCTATTAGAGAGTATGGAGAAGTTTCCAGAATACCCATAATAATTTTCCCAAAGGATGTAAACGTTTCATGTTATTACCCCCATATGTCCAGGGGAGGATTTCTAGCAAGTTTTACTCTCATGTGCATATGAATGATTACTTATCCTTAGATATTTAACTTGGCCACACACTGTAGTGCTCTGCCCTCTGACTTCCTGTCGAGGGGTCAGCAGGTGTTGATTGCAAGGGGTGTCTTTCCAAGCCCATGGACATCATCACCCCGTGCTGAGGAAAGACACATGCACATGTCTCCTGGGGAACGTGTCTCATAGCAACTGGTATGACTTCCTGTCCTCCCACCCCAAATAGACCATGGGCTTTGTGTCCCTGCTAGGTAGTTTACCTTTCCTAGAGGTGATGGCCCTGAGGCTGATCAGGCGCAATGCTCTTTGGTTGGTCTCATTCAAGCAGTGTCTCCATGCTGGGCTCCCAATGTGCTGCCACCACATGCCACTGGGGGGGGGGGGCTGAATGAAACCAGCTGTGACTTGTTCATGCACCTCTCACCCATCTGCTGATGGCCATTTCTTCTGTTTCTGGGTCAACCCATGAAAACGAGCTGCTATAGCCATTCTTATACATGGGCTTGAGTCGATGCAGACTTTTATTTTAAAGAAAAACTACTTAAATGTGAAATTACTGGGTCATATTGCTGGTTTATGGTAACTTAGAAATTCTTAAAGTATCATTGGAAGCAGCTGTTTAGCAGAGTTAGGTGGTTGCTTTTCATTTTATTTTGATTTGTTTTATTATTGTATACTGTGCTATCCTATGTTATTTTACAACATGTTATATGTTGGTGAGGATTTTGAAATTGTATTTTCTGTGGTTTCTGATTTGATTTTGCATAATCAACCTAAGAAAGTATAAGAATATCACATATCTCTGAGTAAGTATTTTTTGGAGAAAATTTAAAAAGGAAAACACAGTCAGCGATGTTGGTACACACCTGTCATTCCAGTACTCAGAGATTGAGGCAGGGGGATTGTTGTAAGTTTGAGGTCATCCAGGGCTACAAGGGAAGATCAAGGCCAGCCTCAACTGCATAGCAGAACCCTGTCTCAAACAAAGAATGAAAGAAAGAAGAAAAAAACAATTAAAAATACAAAGTCAAATATTGCCTGTGAATTCAGAATAAAAATATATGTGAGTTTTTCTCGCAAGTGTACTTTAGTCAGCACACCTAGCACAAGGTTTAGCATTATGTAGACATTGATGTGTTACCAGGTTTGCATTGTTTTAATTTTTTGAATGTTTTACGAGATGACTGCAGATATGCTAATTAATATACCTTCTTAGGATTTGGGTAGCTCAGTATTAAGAGAATATGATCATTGCTTTTACTCATCTCTTAAATTTATATTGAGAATCAGAAGGTGATCAAGCAATTGCTATTTTTTAAAATAAAAATAAAGACCATATAAAAGATAGTTTTTTAAATCTATGGAAAGATAAAAATAATGGTAGAATAACAGTGGTTAAAGCACCTTGCACAGTGATTTCCAGGATTTCTTAATGATCAATAATTTCATACATTTGTAAGTTTTTAAAAAATATTTTAAGACATGGTCTCACCAGTTTTCTGAGTTTCCCAGGCTGGGCTTAAACTCTTCCTCATCCTTCCTCTCACTCCCAGAGGGCTGGAATTACAGGTGTACATTATCCTGAGTTGACAATTGGCAGTAATTTTGTGTACTCACGGAATAAAATATTTGGCTTTGATCTTTAGACTCTTTGTAGAAAGAATTCATCTAGTTAAGCTATCTCCTACCTTCCTAATCCACAGTTTCTTTCATAGTAAGACTCAATATCCCATTAACAATATTAGTAGAGTCACTGCTTTTTAACTGTAACAGTGGTCAGCCTGGGATTCAGGAGATCACTCCAAATGCCATCTGCTCTGGGACTGAGGCTTGGTATCCTTGAAGCACAGTCTCTTTTTCTCTGATCACTCATTGCAATTGATGACTGACGTCAATTCCCAAGAAAGATGTGAACCTTAAAGCTAATTGGGGCCCATTGCCCTCCAGAAGGTCAGGCCAGGGGAAAACGTTTTTGCCTTCCCCTTCTACTTTCCAAAATTTTTGTTTTGCTTATGGTTTTGGTTTTACACTTATTTTCTAGAATTCAATACAGAGGTTTGTATTTAATTCCATTACCTTCCACTATTAAAAGTCTTCCTTTTTTGAGGAGTTTCTTAATAAGTTGCTAAGTTGGTAAGTCTCTCCTTGAATTTGTGATGTTCCTGTTTTAGTCTTCCAGAGTAGTAAGCTTACAAGCCACACCACCAGATGTGGTTTCATCATGGTGCTCTTCAAAACTCATTGGCTGCACAGGGAATGGTGAAAATGCCTGTCATGTCAGCATTCAGGCCACTGAGGCAGTAGGATTCCTGGGAGTTGCAGACAAGCCTGCAGCACTCTGATTTCAGCTTAGGCCAGAGAGACAGATGGAGTCCCTGAGCAAAAAAAGAAAAGAAAAATATAGGAAAGGACAGGAATGGAAGGAAGATACAATACCAAATTCCTGGTGATTCTATGAGTTCTTTTGTATCTGGGCTAGTCATTTTAATCTGCGGTCCTATTGCAGTATAAGACCTTTTGGACTGCTGTCACTTTAAAATATACCTTGACACCAGGGATTTTGGTACTTCTAAGTTTAATGTTCTTTACATGGCTAGAGGATGTTGTACTTCTTTGAGAATTTTCACATTGGTTTTTTTTTTTCAATTTCTAGGAAAATATCAGTGGTATTTTGACAGCAATGCTTTGAAATGGCTGGTTGCTCTGGGATGCACATATATTATAACATCATAAATTCTTCCTATCCACCATCATGCTATGTGTTTTCTTCTGTAAGTGCTATTTCACTGATTGCATCAATTTCTACAAATTTTAAACAACAGGTGAGTTTCATTAAATTTATCATAAGTGTTAATTCTATTTGATGAATTATGAAGTGAATTGTATTCTTTGTATTTGAGGCTGCAGTTTGTTTGAAGCACATAGATATGGATTGTTTAAGACATGTGGATCTTGTACCCTGCACCCTCTATGATTTGTGAATTTGTTCTAAAAGGTTTTCAGAGAGATATAAGTTTCTTATATGAAAGGTTGTGTCCTCAGGAAACAGGGACCATGCTTAATTCTTCCTTTCTGGTACAGAATCCTTTGATTTCTTATTGTTGAGTAAATTCTAGGGATAGGACTTGGAGTACTGTGTTGAAAGGCATTGCAAGCCTTGTCTGGTTCCTGATCTGAGAAGAACATTTTGCAGCTTGTCAGCCTCTGAGCACAATGTCAGGGATGGGCTTCTCATGCATGATCTTTGATGTGCTGAGGTCCACTCTTACAATACATGGTGTGTGGGTAGTTCTTATAATGAGAAAATGTTGAAAATCAGTATTTTTCAAAGCTATTTTTCCAAATCTATTGAGAGGTTACTTCTGTCTCATTCTGTGAGAGTGACAAGTGACACTGAATGGTTTATACATGGGACAGTTCCTGGATCACTGAGATTGAGCCGAGTTTTGATCGTGGTGCTTAACTTGTGCATGTGCTGGCAAATTCAGCTGACAAGTATTTAGCTGAATAATTTTGCTTATGTTCATTAGGAATATTGGTCAGTAGGGTGCTTTCATTTATTTTGTTTTATTTTATTTTTCAATACATTATTGTCTGGCTTCATTCTCAGGGTGACTTTGTCATCTAAAAGAAGTTGGTGTTGGATTTTTCCCTTCAATTTCCTGGAAAAATCCAAAAATGATTATTATTTATGTTTTATTATACACTTGAAAAAATCCACTGGGGCATTTATCTTATCCTAGTTTTGTTGTTGTTATTAATGAGTTTTGATTGTTGACCCATCACCTATATTAATTTTTGCTCTGTTCATCAGTGTGTTTGTTCCTTATGGGTGTGGGTCAGTGACACCAAAAGAGACCACATTCCCATTAAGGGTCATATCTCATTTTACTTAGGGATGCAGCCATTTACTGTTGTATTTTATATATTTTTGTCAGTAACTCCTTTCAGTTACTTAGTCTTTAATGCATACTGTTCTTGGCAGGAGTTTACTGCTGAAGGAAACTGGAGCTGGTCAGGTGCCCGTATCTTATTTCAGGCTTCATACTCTGGCCTGCCTGCAGTGTCCCCATCTCCTGATTTGCTCCCTGTAAACACCTGTCCTGCTCCATAGCTGTGGTGAGTCCACATGCGGCAGTTGAAATCTGCACCTGGGTGGAAGACATTCTGTCAAGGTGGGCTCTCTAAGAGGCTGGCCTTCTGGTACAGTGCTTCCCTGAGTCAGCCAAGGGGCCTAGGGCCTTCAGGAAGGAGTTCTGAGAGCAGGGCCACACCAGCCCTCTTCTGTCCAGTGTGCAGTATATGCTGTTTTGCTGGAAGCTGACTTGTGGATCAGGAGGCCTGGACCTGGGCCTTTCTTGCCCCTGGTGCCACCGTGTCCTCTACGTCTGCCTGGACAATTTTCCACTGACATCAGATCTCCACAGGGATCTGAACACCCCCTAGACTTGCTCTTCCAGGCTCCAACTCAATGTGGAGACTTCAGGTGTGAAATCTGTCCCTATGAAATTCAACATGTATACATTTTTCTTGGAACATCCACTGCTAAGTCTTCATAACAAAAAGTGAGATTTACAGTTTCCCATATTCTATTCTTACGCAGTTAAGGTGTGAAAAGTTATAAGCCATGAACCTAAGACAGCAAAGCTGCTGAGTGAATTATAAACTTACAGGCACTGAAAATGATGAAAGAAGGCCATGTCCTAGGCCATGTCCCCAGTCTTACTTGAGATGACAGAGAGCTTGTGGCCTGGCCCTCTCTCCCCCCAGCAGTGAAGAGACACAGGCCAGCACATCAGGTGAGGACAGGAGAGAGGAGCTGGTCAGTGGCAGACCACTCATCCTCAGAGGGATGCTTTTGTGGTTTTTCAATTTTTAATTTCCATTGAATTATTGCTAGTGTCCAACTCACTATTTCTTGTCTTGTACCCAACCGAGTTAAGAAAAAAATAGTATGTAATTTCTCAAACAGATGAGTGAAAATGAATGAATTGATTGTCATTTATGTAAAATGAAGGGTATGCACAGTACAGAAACTTCAAACGTCACCTGATAGATATATAAAATAAGGAGTTTTGTTACTCAGAAAAACAGCACATCATTTATGACTAATTTTTAAAACCTTAACACATGCGGAGCCCTTCCATGGTGGGGTGGTGCTGCCCTCCTCCCCTAGAAAGCACCGGTTCAACTGTGCCAATAACTCTCAGAGGAGAACAAGAGTTTTTCTTCAGAGTCTCTTTTACCAGCGAGGAGGACCTGAATCTTCCTGCTGCCAGGCTGAACACAGAGTGTGTAGTGTGCAGAGGAGCCCAGCACCGCCTGCTTTACACTCCTCTCCCCCACCACATCCATGCTGCAGCCCTGCAGGGACAGCAAGGCAGAGCTGCCAGGATGCAGCCAAGACTCTGCTACATCAGTCCTAAGTCCGCCTCCACCAGGTGCCTGATACTGCCTGGGTGTTGCTCGCATAGTGCGTCTACACACCCTCAGCCTCCTAGGCCAAGTGTGTCCACCACTGTGACCCTTTCCAGTCTGCAAATTTCACTCCTCTCCTTTCTGACTATGGATGCAGCATTGGAACAAAACACAGCATTACCATTACCTTTTATTCTTTGTTCTTTTCCATTTTGTTTTATTTATTTATTTATTTAACCATATGTTTAAAACTGCATGTTGCCAAAAAAGCTTTTCTTTTGTTTTTACTCTCCACTTGCCTGAGGTTTTACAGATTTCTACTGCAGTTCAAACCTTAAGTTCTTGGATGCTCAGAATCTACTCTGTAGCTTGGTAGAATGAGTGAAGTGAAGCAAAAAGTGAGCTTGGGCACATTTCTGTGCCTCCCAGCATCTTGTACAGCAAACCCTGACTCATGTCTTTTTTTCCCCAAAAATAGTCTTCAGTAGATTCAGTAGCTTGAATCTGCCACTGCAAAATGTGTTTCCTAGATTTTTCCAAATAATGTCATTTCTGCTCAACTGCTAAGCACATTGTGTAAGGTTTTTTATGCCCAAACTTGAAAAATAATTTCCAGTAGACAAGAGGCTGCCACCCATCCTGAAATCATGACGGGATTTTTGTAAACACATAGTGCAATCCATAGTCTTAGAGCATGGTGCCAGGGCAGGGTTCTCTCCAGCAACCGTGCACAGCATGCTCCACACACTCTCCTACTTCCACCTTACCCGTGGTCTGTGACTTGTGGGAGGGGCCACCCTGACACCTCATTGTAGGAGTACTGAGGCTGGTAGACATTCCCAGAGCTGCTAATGACACAATCTTCAAGTTCTCTTCCTTCCCAGGAGAAGAGGAGACATTGTCTCTCCCCTGTGTCAATGCCATTATCTCAGTGACTGTATTCAGCTTAAGTCCTCATATTTCTACACTGAAGGATTTTTAATGAGGGGAACCTACAGCAAGACCATTCATATCTGTGGAGCAGCTGAGTGGTACATGGCTTCCCACCTTTCCTACAGAACTAGCCAATGTTCAAACAGCTGACATGTAAATACTTTTTAAAAATTTAACATGGTTCTATTGTTCATGTCTCTGGTGGCTCCTTTTTCAGAAACTCTTCTCACCTGTTAGTTGTCTTGTTTTCTTGTTAGTTTTTAATTGCAGGAAAAAAGCAGAGACATAGTGGCCCTGTAGGCATACTGTGATTCCCTCTCCCACAGCTGAGCCCTGTCCCTCTTCCAACACAGCCTTGTACTCTGTGCTGTGTCCCCATCCTCCCCCCTACACACTGGGAAGTGGTGGCATCTCTCTTTGATTTAAGTAAGGAGTCTCAAGTGACATTTTTTTCAACTAAGGTTAAACCCCATTTCCCCCTTTATATGGACCTCCCTTCCCTTCCCTCACCCTTCTCTCTTCTGAGTCTGCTAATGACAAGCCCATGGATGACTCTGCTACTGGAGAACTATTTGTATGTCATTAATATATTCTCTTTTATTGTAAATGCCATATTTAGAAAAAGAAAATCTTGGTATATTTATCTATTTCTCCAGGTTCCTGTTACTCCCCTGTGCCCCTTCCCCACCCAAAGATGTCATTGTACAATAAAGAACTTTGAGAGTAAAACCGAGAACAGTGTTCACATTTTCTGTCCTCTGCAGCTCCACTTCATTAAGTGATGGGCAAGTCTCCCAGGCTCTGCCTCACTCTCTTCTGTCACTCTGCCTCACACACATCTCTGTGTGTATGCACATTGATGTCAGAGATATTTCATTGTAAAAACTGATACCTTCCTCACACACATTAATCTTGCATCAATGGTTATTTCATGACCAGATTCCTTGGCCTTTTTCCCTGTGGGCACAGAGAGACTGAGCTCAGCATCCCTGCAGCTTCCCCTGGTTCCCATGACCTACACTGGTGCCCGCACCATCTACCTGCAGGGTAGGGAAGGTCCCAGTTCCTTTCTGCTTCTAACAGTGCTGTGAACAACAATCTTGAAAGGAAAGTTAAGAAGTTATGCAGCTTTTCTTTATTTTTTTGTGTTGTTGTTGTGTAGTTCTCTGTGTGGAAGAAACCTCTATGCTTAGCTAAACGAGGTCCAGGGACCTGTGTAGAGGTCTGATGGGAGCTGACGGAAAGGGCTCTGCTCTGCCCCTCCATTTTCTCCCCACTGCTCTTCCCCACCTGCCTTAAAACCTGAAGTCAAATGGGGACACAGCACATCTCAGTGATGTGTCCTTAAATGTATCTGCAGTGGGATAGTGTGTATTTTATACATTCGTTGGCCATATGAGCAGATCCCCTTTTGAATTGTAAGAGTTCATCTCATATCTCACAAAACAAATGGAAAGGTAATTCCAACCTCAAAGATGAATTATTGAATTTTTTCTTATATCCTATAGTCTATCTAGGATAGTCCCCTTTATCAAAGACAAATATCAGTTAATCTCTTCCAGTACTGCTTGGCCAAACAGAGCTGTGGTGCACTGATGTGAAAACCTGGGGTAATAAATCACAGAGGCAGAAAGATCAGTGGTGTCTGGGATGGCAGGGAAGAGAGGGAATGGTGTCCAAATGGGAATGAAGTTGGGGGAAACATTCTGGAACTGGGCAGAAATGAAGGCTGTACACATTGAGAATGTGATAGTGCCACTTCCCTGAGGATTTTAATTAAAATGAATGAAATCCTATAATTTGTTTAAAATTTAATTCATGCCATAATATTTAAAAAGAGTATAGAGGTAAGTGCAAGAAAATGGAAAAAATAGTGGAGGAGATGGGAAAGTCACATTTTCAGCAGGAGCTGGCCTCAGTGGAGTTGAGGAGCTGACACTGGCTGTGGAGCCACTGTTAATCATACATCTGAGCTGACTGAGTGGACTTCCTGGTGCTGCCTCTTCCCGTGGACCCAGAGCTGATGAAGGCACTGGAGATGAATCAGGTACAAACTCTTCAGCTGGTCCTTGAGCTTGGTGTTCAGCTGACCCTTCAATAGCAAAAGGAGGAAAGATCATCAATTTCCCATGTTCTTTGCAGAGCAAACAAACTTCCCAGTGCCTGTCAGAGACAGCTCTGTGCAAAAATCCACTATCAGGAAGTTTCCCACACTGCATCCACCAGTGACTGCTGAGTCTCATAGTTGCAGGGTGGTCCCTTAGCTTTGTCCTCCTCACATACCCTCAAGCCTATACCCAGTTCTCCTCACCCTTGTTTCTGCCTCAGTGGGTTCACAGTGCTCCAGGTCAGTCAAGTGGAGTTGCATTGGAGGGTCCATGTGGGTTTGCAGCTGCTGCTTAGAGCTAAGAAACAGGGCTGTGGTTCTGCAGGAGACAGGTGTGGGAGCTGAGTGTGAGGTCTGGTCCTCCCTCCGAAACTGCTCACCCAAGGCAACCTGCTCAGTTCAACACCTGCCTGCTGCTCCAGCAGTGGAGAGCCGAGTTCACTCTATCTCTACCACCAGTGAAGCCGTCCTGGCCCAGACAGCCCTGAGAGACTGACAGATGACTCCATGGGTGAGTCTGTGGACACTGGGGTGACCATCTCTCCCTTCTTCAGGAAAGCTGTACACACATCTGTCTAGTGCTCCCCAGTGGCATGTTGCCTTCACGTGGGATGTAAAATGTCTGCTATGGAACAGTGGTTGTCTTCCATAAATGTGTGAGAAGTGAGGGGACAGAGGGATGTGTCCTGTTCCACCTTTCCTCATTTGTTAGATCGCGCAGTGACTTGCCACCCAGTACTCTGTGCTTCCTCTGGGCTCCTCTTCCACTGCTGTGCATCCTTGTCTAGGGAAGCCAAGAGGGGGTTTCATGTACCATAATGTCAGTGATACATGATCTGCATTCAGGGTAGCCCCCACTAGTGTGGAGGGTCAAGAGGGGAGTAGATACATATTTCCTGGTCATTGGATCATGGTCAATGCCTGGAAAAGTGTCTGTGCATGGTGTAGCTCTATGAATATTCATGTACTCATGGTACCAACTGGATCCTGCCTTGATGTCTAAAAGGGCCTGATGCCACTGCCACTTCCCAGAGAATCTGTCTCTGAATAATACACCCCAAAGCCCATAGAGCAACTCTCCAATCTCCTCTACAATGAAGAGAGAATGTTTATTCAGTGTAGGAATCAGTGCAGGAGAAACAAACCTTTATCATGAAGAGAGAATCTCAATGGGGAATAAACATGCCTACACAAGCAGGCCTTCCACAGAGACTTGGCTGGGGTCAGCAATTGCCTGTAAACCCCATTTTGTTCCATAGGGACCCTGTAAGATTCGCCCTAGGTGGAATTCACTGTTCTGAGAATTAAAGTGTTACTGGGTGCAATTCTCAATTCTCAGTGAACTAAGGCTAAGAGATATAAGCACATTTCAAAGACTCAGCTCTAGATGGCTGAGTCACACTGTGCACCTGAGAGCAAACTCACCTTCCCACCTGTGGGGTGGAAATGTTGGCCCTTGAGGGACCTGGGAAGGAAGAGCTGTTGATAGGGCAGCTGTGCAGAAAGTCCTGCTCCAGGGGATCCATCAGGCTGTGCAGCCCTTTTGCCTGTGTCACCCTCACTGTGCAGATCACTGCCAGGTTCTCCACTGACTGATTTCCAGTCTGTGATGAGACATGGGAAGCCTGAAGTTACTGGCCCACCCATGCCCCACTGTAAGTGCTGGAAGCCGTAGTGATACTCAAAGGTTAAATTTCATAAGGAGCAGTTAGAAACAACAGCATTTTCAGATCAGTTGTGAGCAAATAGGTCATTAGCTTCCTACATGAAGAGTATCATCCCACATGTTCTGTGACAACCACACATTCTGGAGATGAGAAAACAGGATTGTCCTGGGTGTGGGAGTGCGGACCTGTATGTGATCACAAACAGAGTACTTCCCTGTGGTGCTTCTGAAGAAATTGGGTCCAGTTTCCTTAGCCATGAAAGGCTGAGTGGCTGTATTCACTCTCTCCTGGTACAGTCATTTAGGCTAGTGGGGCCTCAACCTCTGACCTGAGGGGCTGGATAATTTCCCTGAGACATGGACAAAGTAGCAAGGGCCTAGGTTTTGGGTGAGTGCATCCCTGCTGATGTGATGATGTGTCAGAGCTGGGGACAGGGTAGAAGCACAGTCACACCAGTGCCAAAGGGATAAATGGGCCCAGGCATTACAGTGAACTAAACAGCAGAAGTAAATCATGACAGGAGGTGAAGTGACTTAGTGTCCATGTCCCTATTCTGATGCTCCGACTAATGTGTGGACAGTGACTTGGCACCTGGCCGAGTTGGCTGAGCAGAGAGGAGGTGATAGTTGAAGAATTAGACCCCAGTTTCCTTTGGGGGCAGGACCACAGGCCTGCTGTTTACACACCCCTGAGGGAAAATGTAATCTGACCCTGAATATCCTTTGTCCTCTTTGGGCTTCATTACAGAATCCCCTTAGCTCACTCTCTCCCCCTGCTGGCATCTGTTGTTACTGCAAGGCCCCACTGTGGTACAGGTATGTGGATTGCATCCCTGCAGGGACCTGCTACAGGCTGATGTCTGGGGCAGCACTGTTGGTGCAGTGACTAGTAGTTTGCAAGAAGCTTCTGAGATCTCAGACAAGCAGAGAATAGGGCCATGAGCACTCCCCAAAAGCCTCCAAGAGTTCTGAGTATAGCACAGAGAGACATGGCAGCTTCCGGAAGCACAGGCTGCACATAGAGCTGCAGGGTCTGCCCTGCACAGTGAGCTGGGAGAGGCCATGCCCTGTTTCATAACCCTGCTCCCCCATGGTAGGCATGGTAGGGACACCCAGGCCCACAGAGCAGATGGTCACTAAGGGGTGTTTACCAGCATTTATGATCCAGGAAGCCCTCAAAGCCACCAGCCAGCCAGGACAGAAACCAGGAGGTCTCACTTTGTCTGTTTTGGGATTGCCTAAGTGGGAAAGGATTCACCTTTCTAGTGACAGCACAGAAGAACCAGCCATGTGATGAACCACACCCTTTAGTACAGTTCCCCATGGCAGGTTTTCAAACAGCACGTGGGGCTTGCTAGCCTGGTGGGGAAGCCAGGCTGGGTCCTTCTGGAAGCTGATCTCGCCCACCTTTCCCTCCCCATCTAGAATTTATTCTCACCCTGTGGTTTCCCAAACCCTAGACCAGCTCAGGCTCACTTATCAGCCCCCAGGTGGCCTCTCTCAGAGCCCTAGTGAAACTCCCTCTTCCTGGGTTGCCTGGCCTCTGCTTTGCATCTGAGGCCTGAAAAAACCCCATCCTTATTCCTGTTTCCTGCTGGGGACTCATGGCCACCTGAGTGAGCACTTGGGTAACAGAACTTCTTATGTACACAGGAAGGTTCTTTAGAAATTAAGCAGCGAGTCCCTAGCTTCTGGATTGAAGTTTCTGCATTAGAGCCAGGTCAGAAGGCTGTACCATCTCTCACTGATAGTACATATTGCACATGTTACATTTTGTGTCTGGTTGTACCCCCAAAGCCTCATGTAGTCACAGGAGAACGGTTTTTCAAGAAGTCGCTGAAACTAAGTTTGTGATGAATTCATGGTCTAATTCTGAGATTAAGGGTGTTTGTGGAACACCTGCCCTAGGGTTGGTACCTGCTTACATTGTAAGGGATGGAAGGAGACTTCCTCTCCCCTCCTCACATGTTGTTTTTACTGTTTTACACTGCCATGGACTGTTGCCCTCTGCCATGTCCCACCCTGCCTTGAAGCCAGCAGGTAATGGACTGAAACCTCT
This sequence comes from Cavia porcellus, assembly GCF_034190915.1. Lineage (NCBI taxonomy): Eukaryota > Metazoa > Chordata > Mammalia > Rodentia > Caviidae > Cavia > Cavia porcellus. Next base: position 2,001,224 of record NW_026947536.1, read on the forward strand.
CCAAACTGTGAACTAAAACACCCTCCCCCTTTTAAATTTGGGTGTCTGTTATTTTGCCTCACCAGCAAGAGAAAAGTAACTAAGACAGCACACAAGAGACCCAGCCTGCTATATACGTTCCCATGCTCTCAGCCTCAGGAATTCTTGCTCACATTGCTGAATTCAGCTGAGTGTAACCCATTTCCCTTATAGACCACGCATCTGATACGCAAAGGAGCAGTGCTGGCCCTGTGTAATTAGAGACCTGCACTTGACCTTGTGTCTCACAGGCCACCTTTCAAGCCTTGTGCTGTCTGAGACCGGGACTTTTACCTGTGAGATCATGGTGAACCTGGACTGACGAAATCCCACACCAAAAAATCCAGGCTAAGGCCTGCTCAACTCCAAAAAGTAAGCTTCTGTCAAAGTCAGACTCCTGATGTGTTTGGGGTTGATTATTAGTAGGAAAAGTCCATTCAGAGAGTGAGCTTCATGCTCCATGGGAGCTATGCAGAGCAAAAGAGAACACTATGATGCGGTCTGCAGCCAGGAGATAGGCAGTGGGTTTTTCCCCACCACAAGGCTCTGTCTACACAGGAAGGAAGCTCCCTTCCTCCTGGGTGCACAGAATAGAGTGTTGGGGTCAACAACCAAGACACTGCATGTGGTCCTCTCAATCCATGCTCTCTATGGCTGCTCAAACCTGTGACCAACACTTGGTCATGGCCAAGGCCATGATTGTCTGTGTTGAAGCTTCCTCACAGTCTCAGAATAACAGAGCAGCACTTAATGAAGGTTCCAACAGAGGAGGGGTGAATCTGGGCCCCAAAAGGCAGAGGCATCTATGGAAGCTGTGCTCAGGGGGAACCATACCCTAGGGGACCATATTCTGTCACCAGGAACATGAACCGCATGTCAGGCAGGTTGTGGTGGGTCACAGGCACAAGATACTGTGGGTTCCAGTATGTGGTCAAGGTTTGGGAGGGAGGTAGAGTGTGTGCCCAGGGAGGTTACTCTGCACCCTTTCACTTCCTGCCAGGCTCCCATGGACAGGCAGAGAGACCTGGCAGATGTCGGGGAACCTCCCTTTCTGTTCTGTGAGCCTCAGGCCACAGACAAGGGAGGCAGCTGCATCCCACCCCATGCTCTTCCAGAGGGCACTAATTTCATGGACTAGTGGCTAAATGACCTCCTGACTGGTAAGTATTTGACGGAGAGCAGAATCATCATTGGTTGGCATCTGCCTGCATCTTCAGAAATTCAGGCTGCCAGTTGCCTTCCTTGCACCCAGCCATCAACCTGGTTGGTTGATTGTTCCCAGCCCAAGAGGCAGGATTATGGAAGGCTCATCTCTCAAAAGATTCTTGACAGTCATGATAAATGTTTAGTAGTCCATATCTCTGGCCCCTTTGCTTTGCTGACATTGTTTCATAACTACTAAAGGAACAGCGTTGGGGGTGCACCCTGCAGTGTTCAATGCCAAAAGCATACACTGTCAGAGAATAGCAGAGTGAAGACAGATTTGTGACTATTGACAATTGAACAGTTCCTGGGTTAACTGTCAAAACTGCCTCCCCAACACAAGGGCAGCTGGATTGTACCAGAGAGACCTAACACACCCTTGTGGGGAGGACTGGTCCTCATCTCTAGAGGGAGACACTTTCCTATTCTCCTGGAATCACTTTATAGATCATGCTGCATTGTGCACTGTACATCAAAACTGGTGGATTAGGTGCCTCATCTCTTTGAGCACCCACATTGCATGCTTAAGTGCATTTTGTGTCTCCCTCTAGCAAACCTTTCTGAAGCCTGTGTTTGAAAAAAATGGAAGCAGAGCATGGTGGTACACACCGGCAATCCCAACACTCAAGAGGCTGAGTCAGGATTCTTGAAAGTTTGAGACCAACATAGGTTACACAGTGAGCTCAAGTCTAGCCTTAACTGCAAAGTGAGACCTTGTGTCAAAAAGACAAAATTAACCTAAACAAATGGTGGACTAGAACACTTCTGAGTAGAGATTTGGGTATGGCTAATTTGTTGTCACCCACAACAAATTAGAACCAAAATGTGTTGTCCTTGATTCACAACGTGGGACTGAGGATACCAGGAATTCTATTCTTGGCACTGAGCTCTAGAGTTCTCTTCAGGGCATGGTGGTCAGAACTGGGGGATCAAGATCAATCTGATTGTGGAGCAACCCAGGACCTGACCTAAGGTTTGGGTCCCTGTGTGATGCATGTGTTCCTGGATATGTGGGGAGAAAAATGCAGGTGCTCCTGTCTGGCAGAATCCAGGTAGATACAGTATGTTTGAAATGGCTCATATGATATGGGCAGAATTGTATCTGCTCAGGGAACAAAGGCTGGGTGCACCAGACCGTGAAGCAGGACCCTCAGCTATGTGCTACACTTTGGAATAAAGGCAAATAAGTGTGCCCCAGCCCAAATGTGTCTGCGTGCAAATTCCTGCCCCCTGGGCTCATGCATTTCGGTCCTGTCCTAAGAACAATGGAAGGTATTATAAGGTGTGGCAGTGTGGTCAGTCTTCTAATGGCCCAGCCTCTGGGCCCCTGAGGAGCTGGACAGCACCTGGACAGGAGACAGGTGCAAGGCTCACTTTTGTACAGTGGGACTTTGTCTTAGTGACCAGCCTCAGGATATGGCCACCGTCAATTCTTCTTTTGTTTTGGTCGCCTAGTTGCCAGGCTTCCATTGTGTTCTCACCTGAATCACAGAAGAATTGATTTCCCAAGTCCAGCTGCACAGTGTGGTTGTAGGCCAGTGTGCTGGTGTGACGCAGGCACCTGTGCCACCAGCAATAGGGCTTCTGTGTTGTGAACAGCTGTGGATTGTGGCAAGAACCCTATGTGCTTTGATCCCCACTGTATTGTTTCTGCAGTCATGATGTACAGAGCAAGATTCCTGCCACCCAGATGTCATTTTTTATTATAACTTTCCTTCCCATGATGTTACTCAGAAGCTGTGTGCCAGATATATATATGTTCAAGGCCCTGATAAGTGTCTCCACCCAGACTGGTAGCAGCTCAGCCTTCAAAGCTGGGTGGGAGAGGCAGGGAGGGAGGTGGAGGAGGACAAGAGGCTTTGTCCTCCAAGACAGCAGCTACAGAGGGGCAGGAGGCACCTTCAGCAGTCACTGTTACATCCACTTCTGAGCCTGTAACCTGTGGTCAGAGAGGAGACAGCAGTTTTGAACACTTTGCTAGAATCAGTGATCTGAACAGAGCTACAAAGGCAGGACATTGGAGCCAGACTGAGGGCTCCTCCAGAAGATTTGCCTGCTTTTTGTTTTCACTTTCTGTTCCATGACTCAGTCATCACCAGATATTGGTGGTGTGGATTAACTTATCTCCAAAAGAGTAGGCTGCTTCTGGGGATCTGGGGCAGTCAGCACACAGTGAGATCTCCATGTCTCTCTGTTAGGTTGTGTATACAGCAAAGTATAAATGTGCATGTTCCAATGATAGAAAGATTGATCCCAGAATCTCCATTAGTGAGGTCTTAACTTGAGGACAGTTGATGCTTTGTTCTTGAGCTTGAATTTGCCTGAAGGACCCCTTGCCTGATGCAATATACACTTTTTTTGCAGTGTATATTGATTACACTGATGATAGGCACATGGTTTATTTATTATGCAGAATGCATATTAGATCCTATGTGGTGCATGACAGTACAACCTATCAACTAGAGACTGTTCTAAAAATTGTTTGCATTGATCACCCAGAATTTAAAAAAGTGGAAAAGTTTACAGAGAAAATCTTTCAGATACAAAAACGTACTTTAAGTCAAATATATTAGAAAACACACAAATAAAAGAATAGATAAACATAGGAAAACAATGAAAAACAATGGTTGCCCAACATAGCAAAGAAATGGAATACATGAAAGAGATCCAAACAAAAGTTCAACAAGTTCAATGCTATATGAAAGATATATAAAATCTATAAGAGGTTAAAACAATATGCACAGACTGAAGAAAAGTTAGGTTTAGAATTTCAGATCTTTAAGACAAAATTGTAGCTAGTTGTCATGAAAACAATGCTATCTTAAAAGTTGCAAGGGACTATGAGAGACGAATCCAACAGGTACAAAATGCATCAAAGAAGAATTGCATGAGATTGATTGGGGTCAAAGAGAAAGCCAGAGACAACACAAATACTATAAAAAAAAACTTCACAAAATAATGGAATAAACTTCCCAAGCATGATTAAAGAACTTGCCATACAAATAATTGAAGCATATAGAACTCCAAACAGACATAACCAAAATAAAACTATACCAAGACATATAATATTCAAGATTCCAGAAATACAGCACAGGAGCACAGTATAAAATGCAATTAAGTAAAAGTCACAGATGAATTATAATTGAAAGCAAATCAAATTCTTAGCAGTCTTTGTTGTAGCTTGGCATAACTGACATCATCTTGAGCCCTTCTTTTAACTGGTGGCCTATGTTTAACCCAAGAGAATGGAAAATTACTCAGAGTACAAGTCCTGTGAGAAAAGCAGAATGAGCTGCATCACCTGGAGAAAAATTATCCTGCTCAACAAAAGAAACATGATACAGGTGCGAACTAAAAATTACTGTAAGATTCTAGCTCAATTGTTTCCAATAGGATGTCACTTTGTGGTTCTCTGTTTAAAAGCTTTGTAAGTCTCCAGTTCAGCCACTTGTTTGGACTCTGAAATTGGCAGGTAATCTAAATGAGTGGTCCTGAACACTATTAATCAAATTTCCAATTTATCAATTGTATGCTTTGATTCCTTTATTTTTGTTCATGAACCTACCTCAGTCTTCTCAACACAAATATCCAATTAAAGAAGAAAGCTGTAGTTGAAACAGAAGAACAAGTCCTGAAGTTGGACAGAAGTACAAGTCCTGAAAGGAAAGAACATCCAATCCAGATTGATGTATCCTGCAAAACTTTCAAAGTTAATGGAAACATAAAATACTTCCATGACAAAGAAAAACTGAGAAATATATGACTGCAAAACTGACCGTAGAGCTCAATCAAGAAGATGTAAAACTACTGAATAGCTCAGTCTCTATTAATGAAATTGAAAATATACTAATTCTCCTTACATACAACGAAGAGCCCAGACCCAGATGGATTCACTGTGGAATTCTTCAAGAGATACAAAGAAATTTAATGCCGGCACTTCTCAAAAACTTCAGTGAAATCAAAAGGAAAGCAATTCTTCCTTAATCATTTCTGGAAGCAAATATTATTCTAGTTGCAAAACCTGAGAAAGACCCAACTAAAAAAGAGAACTACAGGCCAATCTCCCTAATGAACACAGATGCAAAAATCCTTAATAAAATATTGGCAAACAGGAAGCAGCAAATCATCAAAATGATACACCACAACCAAGTGTGATTCATCCCAGGCATGCAGGGATGTTTCACCATATGTAAATCAGTCAATATAATCCACCATATCAATAAAACCAAAGGTAAGAATTACATGAGCATTTCTATTGATGTAGAAGAAGCTTTTCGTAAGGTGCAACTTTCATTCATGAAAAAAACCTTACAGAAAATTGGAATAGATGATCTTTACCTAAATATGATAAATGTCATCTATGACAAACCAATAGCCGGCATCATATTAAATGGCAAAAAGATTAAGGCCTTTACCTTAAAATAAGGCAAGGATGTCCCTCACCACGGTTCCTATTCAGAATAGTACTGGAAATACTAGCCAGAGCAATGAAATAATAGACAGAAATTAAATTAAAGGGGGAAAGATAGGAAAGGAGGAAGTTAAATTATTATTATTTGCAGATGACATGATACTCTACATAGAAGACCCTCAAAATTCCATTGGAAGTCTCCTAGATACAATAAATTCAGCGAAGTAGCTGGATACAAAGTCAATACTCAAAAATCAATAGCATTCCTATACACTAACAACAAAATCATTGAGAGAGGAATAGGAGAAACCACACCCTTCACGTTATCACCCCCAAAAAATGAAATACATTGGAATTAATCTCACAAAAGAAGTAAAAAATATCTATATAAGGAAAATTATATCCTGAAAAAGAAATTGAAGAGAATATCAGAAAATGTAAAGACATCGCTCGTTCATGCATAGGAAGACTAAATATTGGGAAAATGCCCTTCCTCTCAAAACTGCTATACAGGTTCATTGCAATCCCAAAGAATATAGCATCAACATACCTCATAGATCTAGAGAAATCACTCCTAAAATTAATCTGGATCCAGAAGAGACCTAGAATAGCAAAGATTATTCTAAGCAGCAAAGGAAAGGCAAGAGGCATCACAATCCCTGAGTCAAACTTATACTACTAAGCAATTATAATAAAATCAACATGGTATTGAAATAAAAACAGATCTAAAGATCAGTGGAATAAATTAGAAGATACTACCACAACTACAAACAAAATCAACCATCTTATCTTTGATAAAGGGTCCAAACATGTTCACTGGAAGAACCACAGTCTCTTTAATGAATTGTGCTTGAAAAACTGGCTCACCATAGGCCAAAAACTAAATCTAGACTGATGCCTAACAAAATGTACTAAACAAAAATGTAACTGGATTAAAGATATGAATATTATAACAGAAATACTAAATCTGTTGGAAGATAAATAGGGAAAAATTCTTGAAGAATAGGAGTAGGTACAGAATTCATGAACAGGAATCAAAAAACACAGGAAATACTTACCAGAATCAATAACTGGGATCACATCTTATTAAAAAGTTTGTGCATGTCAAAGAAATCTCCAGCATAGTGAAAAAAAAAAAAAACAGAAACTGCAAAAAATTCTTAGTGAACCATCCCTAGGACAAAGGATTTCTGTCTAAAACATACAAAGAATTAAAAAAAATCAGAGCTCCAAAATTCAAAGATCTAATCCAAAAATAGCACTTGAGATGAATGCATAATTCTCAGATGAAGAAATACAAATGGCAAATACATACATGAAAAAAAGTTCCTCATCATTACTCATTAGAGAAATTCAAATTAAAACCACACTGAGATTCCATCTCACTCCAGAAAGAATGGCCAGGATCCAGAAAACTACCAACAACAAATGCTGGGGAGGCTGTGGGGAAAATGGAACTCTCCTTCACTGTTCTTGTGAGTTTAGACTGGTGAAACCATTATGGAGGTCAGTATAGAGATTTCTCAAACAGATGGGATAGGAAGTCCCACTTGATCCAGCAATTCCACTTCTAGATATATTGCCAGAAGAACTGAAAGCATCATACCTCAGTGATATATGTACACCCATTTTTATAGCAGCACAATGTGTAATAGCTGGATCTTGGAAACAACCTAAGTGTCCGAAAACTGAGGAATGGATATAAATCTGTGGTATTTTAATTCAATGGAGCACTACTCAGCTATAAAGAATGATCACATTGAGATATTTATAAATAAATGGATGCAACTTGAAACCTTACTCAGATGTGAAAAAAAAAAATCAAAGTCACATGTATAAATACTGTATACTCTCCCTAATATAAGAACCAGTTAAGAGTAAATAAGAGTTTATGGTAATCATGATTCCCCATTACATTGCTTTGGAGACTTATAATGTTCCCATTCATTAGTTGGAATGGTTTTATCCTGCATTGTTTGTTTTTATTATCTGTGATGGTATGAACAGCTATTTTTAAGAAAACAAGACATTATAGTAGCTACTGCTAATTTAATATCATCTTGCTTTGAAGTGCTGCCAAGCTCTTGTTCTTCTGTTTCCATTGGTTACATCATGTTTTACCTTATTGGATTTTTTATGAGTGATAGTATAAAGAAATCTTTCATGGATAATGAGATAATATGATAACAATTTTCCATTTTCTGTTATTTGAATGCCCTGTAATTGTTTCATTATCTTTAATGGTTTTATACTATTTTGTTATGTTTGATACTATTTTGTTATGTTTTTTATGTTATATATGAAAGTATACTAAACTATTTCAAGCAAAGAGGAATTATGGTAGCTACTGATATATCAGGGTGTCTTGTGGGGAAATACTGTGTTGCTTAAAATTGTTCTGTTCTGAAAAAATATAATTTGCAAGTCTCCCAAATCTTTTACTGATTTTGCTGATGTAAAAAAAAAAATGTAGGATGCACAATCTGAGTTCCCAATAATCAATTATTACAACTCTATAAACCTATCTGAACTCATGGAAATTCTACTATAGACTCCCCCTATTCCATCTAGAATTGGCCTTGAACCTAAGAGGTTCTGCAACATGTTACTAGACTTCTACAAGCACAAGAGGGATAAGCTTCTCAGAGCCTCCCTTCTTTTTAGTTTACATTTACACAGTGTGTAACAATGCCATGTCTCTATGGTCAGCAGACCCTCATGTCTTTGCTTCAAACTACTGTTTCTGCCATCAATACTATATTAACATTGTCTCATTAACCTATTTGTGTTATTCAAACAACTCTAGGTAAAATGCAATTTTACTCTTCAGTTGAGCTAATGAGTTTCAGACTGCCTTTTCTCATTTTCTTACAGAATCTTGCACTTTTAATTTTTCCTTATTATCACAACTATGAGTTTCATACTCACTTGGTCTAAAAATATTATGCATGCTGAGAAAAAGTATTGATGAAAAAAAAATGTTACTCTGTCCTCAGCATCTCATGGCTCAGACTGACAAATTTTCTTCTGTTGAGCATGGTAACTAAGCATAAATGGGATGAGATAGGGCAAATGTCTATCAGTATTCAGTAAAATTGAAAGGCCATGTCTGGGAGTGAGAGAAAGTGTCAGTAATGAATGAGACTTGAGTGATGTGCATTTGTGATTGATGTAATTATATGCAAAAATGTTGGAGCCATTGAAGCTGAATACACATGCAAGCCTGTGGCATGGCCTGGGCATGACTAAACTGAGAATGAGGAGACATCACAGGGGGCAAGATAGGGCAAAATAGTTTCCCTAAATTAGCATCATTTGTTGCTCTGAGAGATCCTTGAACCCCTCCCAATATCCTGCTCAGGTTTCCTCCATTGTCCAGTAAACTCCTTTCTGTTTCTGATTAAATATTGCTACCCAGCATCATTCAGCCAGGTGGCTAGCAGACTTATGAGCTCTCCCGAGACTTTCATTTCTCCTGCAGTCCTAAAGACTGTGTCACTTGTTTCATTGTTTAGGGCCTTTCCCATGACCCTGTTTGAGGGGCTGTGGATCCCGGAATGGAACCCAAAATCTTGATGCCTGAACAGGGACTCTACAGTGGAGATGTCTGATGTGGAGTGTAACTTACTTTTGCTGAGTTCCTGGGATGGAATACAGCCCCCAAAGCATGACTATTTCACTTTTTTTGGAAAATCCTTCATTTTCTTTGAAAAAAAATCCCTTGGCCCATTAAATCATGGAGAATTCTGTGTCTGAAGTGCAACAGAAATATAATGCAAAGTGCATTTCCTTAGGAAGGTGGGCCATGTCAATTCTAAGGATAGTTTGGTCCACCCCATGTGGGAAATTCATGATCATTCTCCTTGTTATTCTGAGGTTGGTGTGGTCATTGTGGCAGATTGGGAAAAACATATGTAAACTGCTGCATTGAGGAGCCTTGATCTCTGATCTCTGTCTTGTATACTTGGTATCTTTGCAGGGATGCTGTGACATTTGGCAGGCAGGCAGATGGAACAACGCACGGTTGGCTTCCCAGTTTTCCTGGATGCCTCACTTGTGCTGTTTCTCACCTCCTCTTGCTGCAGTCTCTAAAATATGCAAAATATGCAAACCCCATTAACCCTCTGGGCAACTCTTCACCTCTTGGACCTCCCAGGCAAAAGATGGCGCAAGAAGGTAAACAACATGGCAAATTAATTGCTTGACCTGTTTTGTATCAACAGGAAAAGAGCCCCACTTTGAAAGTTTGCAATACTCTATTTAAAGATTTAAAAGGTGCAGGGGGTAATGTCAGTGGCCTAAGTGGCTGCCTGACACCCACAAGGTTGTGAGTTGAATCCCATGTTCCAAACAACAAAAACAAGAAAATAAAGAGTTTAAAATGGCTGTCAAGGAATATGGATTCAAAAGTACTTTGTAATTGGCATTACTGAGGGTTTCCTTCATGATTGTGAAGTGATCCTTTAGAACTGGAAAGTCTCAGTGTGTACTATTATCACTCCAGCCCAACATCAGGTGTGGCTTAAGAATGTACTGGTGCTGAGGACATGCAAACTATAAATAATATCTATTGCTATATTCCTATAGGAGCTGCTCAATTATGAGGGGCAAGATATTTTTCAGATATTTGTCAACATGTTCATTGTCACCCTCAGGCTATTATCCTCAAATTGCTTTGAAGGCTTGAAAAAGAATCCCTGAAGCAGTGAACACACAAGGTTTTTTTAGTACTATTAAACAGGAGGACACTGAACATTGCCTTGCTTTTATAGAAGATTAAATAAGGCTATTGAATGCCAGGTGGACAACAAGGCAGTGGCCACTATCTTGTAAAAGCAATTAACATACAAAAATGCAAACCAAGGATACAAAAATGGGTGAAAAGAGGTGTCTGTGATACCTGACACTAGCTTGTAATTTTCTGGTATGTTTTAGAAGGTTCCTACTACTTTTCATGATCCTTTACCTCCTGGGACAGTTGTCCAGTTCTTTCCTGTTCACCTGCATCAAAAAAGAGGCACTTTTGTTATCCTTGACATCATTGATGTTGGTTATATGGACATATTGTTGCTTCAATTGTGATCTCTCTTACCCATTCAACTAATTTTTTTTTAATCTGCAGCCAAACTAATTGTCTTGCCTTGTCTCCTCTAAAACTTGTGATGTTACTCAGGGAAATCAAGCATTTGGCTCTACTGTGGTGGCTACTGCTATTCCCCTGGGAGATGAATGCTGAAGCCTCTCTGTAACCATTGATAACTTTTCCTTTACAGGTTTGCTGCACACTGGCGATGATGGTTTTGTTTTACTCCACTCGCCTGGAAATACTTTATTTCCCATTGTCAGTGCTATTCCCTCTCATCACTTGAGGATGTACTGGAACACCTATAGTCCTTGGAATTGATTTAATCAACTGTCTTACCACTTACCAAGGCTGACTTTTCCTTTTTGCTGTCCTCTGCTGTTCCCTCTGCAAGACTCAGGTCTGGGAGTTTAGCTTAGTGGTATGAGCGCCTGCCTTACAAGTGCACAGTTATGAGTTTGATCCCTGGGACCAAAAAAAAAAAAAAAAAAAAATCAAGGCCTCTGCAAGTGGCTTTGGCTGTCTATGTTGGTTCCATTTCTTTTGATATGCTCCATGATCATTGTTTGTCTCTATTTACCCTACTTCCCTTTTCTCTTCAAACTTATTTGGTTAGTTGCCCTTTAAATAGTGCCCTCACTGTCTTCACTGATGGGACCCCCCATCATGAAGCTGTAACCTATGTTTTTACAATACTTGGAAACACCTGTATTCTCCACCAAAAACCTCTTGTCAATGCAGTGAGCTCTCTGTGTTATCCTTGCTTTGCAAATTTTTTTCATCCCAAGTCCTTAACTTAGTCACTGCCTCTTTATCTGTACATAATGCTATCCCACACTTATCTTCTCTTGTTATCTCTCCTTTAGCAATAGGCTCACACTTAATGTCCCTGTTTTGCATCTACAGGCTCCTCTTTGACTTCACCATGCCCCTCTTTTTCTTTTACATACAGGTAGTCATTAAGCCCTACCTGTTGTGTGATACTATAATTACTGATAAAGCACTGAATATTCTGTTCGCTCTTTTTTTGGGCATGGTCTTTTCAACACAGTGTTTCTATATGCAGTTCAGGCTGCTCTTGAGATTAATTTGTAATCTACCCTCATTTGATAACACTAAAGAAAGCCCCACCTTCTTTCAACAATCAGCGTGTTCCTTGCACAAATTGTTTCACATTTCAACTTCTGCAGCTAGAGCTTTCATTTACACTGATTTCTATTGCACTGCCATGCCTCACCCTTTTCCCTGTGATGCTGTCAACTCTCATGGCCTCTGCTGCAATGAACCTTGGTAAACATGCCACACACTGTTCCTTGATTTCTTTTTTATTTCTTCATGTTTCTGTTGATACATTTTCTAGTTTTATTTGTGCTTCACCACTGCATGCTGAATCTGCCCAACATGTAACTCAACATCTCTTGGCTGCATTTGCACTCATGGGTGTATCTTCCTTCCTTAAAACTAACAATGGTCCAGCCTATACCTCACAGGGTTTGCTTCCTTTTGTTCCACATGGAACATGTCTCATGTAACTTGTATCCCCTATAGTTCCACTGGCCAAGCAATGATTGAACAAGCTCATTATACCCTCAAATCTCTTCTCTTGAAACAATTAAAGAAGAATAATGCACTTCCTGCTGAGGTTCTTACTATTCTGTTAATGGTGCTATTTACTTTAAGTCACTTCTCTTTCCCAACAAAGCATTCATCTTCCCTAGTTCAAATAGGTTTTTACCAGAATATAACTCTGACAAAGCCTTTTGTATTATACAAAACACCCCCAGACCCTTGTGGGCAGAGGCTCTTGCCCCTGCTGATCTGGGGAAGAGGGGATGTTTGTGTGTTATTGCCAAGGTTTTGTGTGGATTTCTGCTTATTGTGTTTGCCCTGCATGAATGCATTGGCACCACCGGCTCCACATCATAATTCCACCATTTCAGCTCTCCCTGATTCAAGCCTCAATTCCTTTTATACAGGATCTCAACTAGTTGGACTATAAAAAATTCAACTGACTGGTCAAGAAATTGGTCAAGAAATTGGTCATTCATACATCAGTCAGTTGAATTCAAGTTGTAGACTCTAACTTTGTAAGAAGGTATTGTAATTTGGCTTCAGGATATGCTGAAGTTCACTCTGATATTATAAGATGTTTGTCAGTCTGTCCATATATCAGTTGTCTGTTTGTTCAGTCAGTTTGTAAGCAGTTTCTGGGAGTTGCTGAGCTAGTGATTGTTCAAACCTGTAAAGCAGAAATCAATTATGCCCATACAGGAGCGCTCAAGTGTCCCAGAACATCTGGGAACACCCTGAGTGCTGGAGGTGTACAGGTTCTCCAGCACTGGGAGTATGGGGTGTACGAGATGAGCTAGTTTAACAAAGGGGTATGGTGCAAGTACACAAATGGCTTCTGAGGAACTTAAAGTGTTCTCACGGACCCCCACAAGCTTTGTGCTTATTTCTATGTTTGTTTGAATCTGCACAGATTGTCTGTCTACGTTTATCCACTTGTCCACTGTGTGAATAGTTGTTCCTTTCATTTTGAGCTCAGTAATCTTTCTCTTTTTCCATACCTGGATCACATAATCAAAGATTTCTTTTGGCAGCGAATTTATAAAGTATGCTTTTATCTTGGTTGCCAGCTGTTCTGAATGTCACAAAGACTGGGTATATGAATGGAATGTGTTGTTATTTATCCTTGACTTGATAGTCTTATTATTTAGAAATGATATTATTTGGATGAATAAACAAAGTCTCTTAGGACTGAGATTGCTGGACAAGGCTCTCTGATTGATAAATCATAAACTAGTTGCCGGGTAACATTTTTAACCAGTGCTTGCTTATTGATCAAAGACCTCAATGATCTCCATAGTCTTATAGGAGACACCTTAACTAAAGTTATGATATGTACTCCAAAATGTTCACATTGGTCACTATCAAAAGAATTAATACATTTTTTGATTGAATATGCCTGTGAAAAGGTTTCACATGGTTACAAATGTTTATTGTTGTCAAATTGATGATGTATTTGATATATTCATATTTCTGTAGGCATAGGCCTTCAACATTGTAAAACTGGGATTACTTATTGTAGCAGAATTTTTTCCATGTTCATACCTCTCCTAATACCAAAGACTTGTGAGATTCACTTTCCACTAAAGGTCAATAAATTGGTCAATGATACATAGGAGACTTCTTGGGTATTTGATAAGGGTGCTTGACTAAAATGGATATTTTATGTCAAAAGAGAAATTCAGATTATTGCAAGGATGTCATAATACAATAATATGTACAGTTCTGATTTCTGATTTATTATGTAAAATATGTCAATGTTAACACTATAGGTATTCAAATGTTAAAAAATATCCATGGATAGTAGAAAACACATTTCACTTAATATTCTAAGGTGTTTCATGTTTAGATAAAATAGTAATGTTAAGCTTACTGCCTCTAATGTATTGTATTGTGATCAATCTTTTCTTCTGGATGTCCAACAGCTAAGGTTTAGGACCAAAGATGAGAGACACAGATGGGCTAAATGGATAGCCAATATTTTGTCCACAGCACTTCAAGCTTGGAGGAGACTCAGGATGTAAAAGAAATCCTGCTTTCATCATCAGAAGATAACCAGTGAGTACCTAGTATTCTGATCAGGAAAATGATGAGACCACAGAGGAAAGTGACCTTTGATGCAAGGTGTGCTTAAGGAGAATCACAAGTCACCAGAAAAATCTCCTAAGTTTTCACAGAAATCAACATGGTCAAGCAATGGCCATGACTCTTCCAGGTGACAGACACTGACAGAAGAGATATGAGGAGCTATGGATGGTAATAAGAACTGGCCTTGATAGGAAGTAACCAACCAATTGTCCTTAGTGTAATCCTTATGTTAGCTTGATCTTGAAACTTCTGCAGAAAAGTCTGGACTCGGGAGGTACTGTGCAAATATAAAATATTGTCTGTGGGTGAATCTCGTATCACTAACATCATCTGACAATTTGTATCTATGCTGGTAACTGACTACCATTATGGATGGATGGACTGTGCAGTGGTGGGAGCTCTAACACAACTTCTCCATCTTCAGCTGGTCACCCATCCGTGTATCAACCAAACAAGAAGGAGGAATATTTTGGAGCCATTGAAGCTGAATACTCATGCAGGGCTGTGATGTGGCACAGGCATGATTGAACTGAGAATTAAGAGATGCCTCAAGTGGCAAGATAGGCCACAGCTGTGGCCACCTAGACACTTTCTGTGGGATAGTTCTCTCCAGTTACCATCGTCTGTTGCTTGGAGTGGGTCTTGAACCTCTCCCAAGATCCTGTTCAGGTTTCTTCCATTTTCCACTCAACTCTTGCCTGCATGAGGTTGGCCAGCTGGCTAGCAGAGTGATGAGCTCTGCCAAAGATCTCTCTCCTCCTGCAGCCCTGAAAACCATGCTGTGTTTCTCATTTCTTAGAGTCTTTTTGGTACACCCTTTTGGCATCTTGGTTTCTAGGAAAATACCCCAACGTGAAACATAAAATGCATCTGTTTTAAAGACTTAGCACTGAAATCTGGTATTGTTGGATAATGACAGGAACAAGTATCAAACCTGTTTAAGGCAATTCACATATACAAAAGCTGCTATATTCCCCTGTATTTTTTTTGTTCACCAATAACAAATCCTCTTACATGACACAACTTTCCTCAAGACAATTATTTCCACTCCAATCAATGACCTACATATGAATTATTTTCTGTAGGACACAAACACAGATATGCAGGTTTTTATGATATGTCTCCACTAAGACATCCTGAAGAAAAAATTAACACTCCAGAGCCATTCCAGGCCTGATAGGAGAAATAGAAATCTAACGTGCCCTTGCTGTGAGCTGGTGGATGTCATAAGGGGAATGGTAGGGGAAACTAGCCAATGTGCCCATATTGTGATTCTGTGGAAGCTATTCTGGTTCTCTGAAGAAAAATAAGAAAGTAACTTACACTTCTTGTGAGCTATTGCATTGGCTGGGAGATGAGCACCACAGTCACCTCCTCCCACCACCAACAGTCTGACTGGTTTAGAGCACATGCTGAGTTGATAGCAATGGAGGTATAAAAAAACTTAATCCTTGTATTACTTGATTGGCCTTGCAGCCTAAGGCTAGTATTCTTAAGCATGTATTTAAATTGGGAAATAATGGTAAATGAAGTTGCAAAAACTGCGTAAGTATATGGAAATTAAATAACATTCTTCTAGACAACCAATGGGTGACAGATTAAATAAAGGAAGAAACTTAAAAATACCTACAACCTAACAAGAACATAGATGCAAAATCCTGTATCTTATGGGATTCAGTCAAAGAAGTCCAAATAGGGAAATTTATAATAGTCAAATCTCACATCAGGAAATAGAAAGAACACAAACAGATAATGTAATGTTACATCTCATTCTTCCAGAAGAAGAATGGCAAGACAAGCACAAATCCCATACAAGGGAGGAAATTATAAGACCAGGCAAGAAATTCATGCAATGCAGAACAAGAAAACAATACAAATAGTTAATCAAAGAGGTGGTTCACTGAAAGAATAAAGAAAATTGATAAGCCCTTGGAAACCATATCAGAAAAGAAAAAAATAAAGACTGAAAACCATGCACTGAGGAATCAGAAGAATAAAATAATTACAGATCCTGTGAAAATTCAGAAGATCATCAATATCTATTTGAAAAGCTTATACTTTCATACGTTAGAAAATATAGAAATGCACTGATTCCTAGAAACATATGAAATGCCAAATCTGATCCAAGAAGATATAAAAATTCTAGAAAATACAGTATCAGTAAATGAGAATGAAGATCTAATTAAAAATGTGTCAGCTGCTGGGCATGGTGGTGCATTCCTGTAATCCCAGAACTTGGGAGGCTGAGGTACAAGGATTGTTGTGAGTTTAAGAATAACAGCACTACAAAGTGAGCTCAAGGCCAACCTGAACTGAATAATGAGAGCGTATCTCATAAGCACATTAAAAAAAAAGAAAAACAATGAAAACAGAAAAGCAAATGACCAACATAAAAAAGTCTAGGTCCTGATGGATTTACTGCTGAATTCTACAATAAATGTAGAAAAGAATTTAAGGCCACTGCTGTTTAATGACATTGAAAGAGAAGCTGTTCTCCCTAACTCATTCCTGGAGGCAAGTATTACCCTGATACTAACACCAGAGAAACACCCAACCAGAAAAAGTATACTATAGGACAGTTTTCCTAATGAACAAGATGCAAAACTCCTTAACAATATACTAGCAAAGTGAATGTAGCAAATCGTCAAGAAGATTTTAAAATCTGATCAACTTGCATTCCTGCTAGGAAGTCAGGGATGTTTCAGTACATGCAAATCAACAAATTTAAATGTCATATCAACACAGTCTAAAACAAAGTCACATGGTAATCATCTCAATAAATGCACAATAAGCTTTTTATAAAATCAAGCACTGCTTTGTGATAAAAACCCTACAGTAAATAACAACAGATGACCTTTAACTCAAGCTGATAAAATCAAACAATGACATGGCTGGGGATTTAGCTCAATGGCATAAGCACCTGCCTTGCAATTGTGTGTGGGGCTGGGGATTTAGCTCAGCGGCATAAGCGCCTGCCTTGAAAGCAGCCAGTCGTGAGTTCAATCCCCGGTACCGATAAAAACGAAAAAGACCAAAAAAAAAAAAAAATAAATAAATAAATAAAAATAAAAATAAAAAAGAAAAAGACAAAAGTATCAGACAATGACAAAGAAAATTCCAGCATCGTACTAAATAGAGAATAACTGAAAATTTTCATTTTACAGTTATTGAAAGGACATGGATCTCTATATGACCACTCCCATTCAATATAGCTCTGGAAACATTAGGCAGACAAATTAGACAAAAGAGAGAAATAAGAATAAATATATAATAGAAAGTAATTAAACTATCCTTATTTACAGATGATAAGATATTCTAAATAGAAGATACCAAAGACTCCACCAAAACAGTCTTAGAATTAATAACCAAATTCAATAATGTAGCGGGAGACATAGTTGAGAACTTTTATCTACTTTTGAAGACCTACAATGTCTCCAATGTTTTGGTTTTGTCAGTTTTGTTCTTTACTGTTTTGTTCAATTGTATTATAACTAATGATATAGGCAATTCTATTAGAGATAGCGGGAGGCATTATGGTAACCATTGTTGATCACCTTGTATTATGTTTTTACATTATCTATTATGTCCACCCTTTTGACTTGACCGATTCTGTTCTGTTATGTCACATTTGGTTTTACTCTCTTCCAAAAAAGCAATAAGAACCGTGGGAGCAATGAAACCCAAAATGTGTAATAGTCATTGTACAAAAGAGAGGAAAAGAAAGTGCTCTAACTATATAAATGCATGTATATTTAAGTGTATAAGATAGAAAATGATATCACAGAGTTTTATTGGATCATTGAACAGAACTGTTTGCAGTATCATTGTTGGAATGTCTACTATACAAGCTTTAATTTTGTGACTTGAACAATTATTTCTAAGATGGCAATATGTAATCCATTAACTAGTGATTTCCTACTATTCATTTTTTTTCTGTAAATCCGTATAACTTGTACCCTTTCACTGTTTTTTTTGTCTTTTCTCCTTAAATAAAATTAAAAAAAAATCAATA
Organism: Cavia porcellus; assembly: GCF_034190915.1. Taxonomy (NCBI): domain Eukaryota; kingdom Metazoa; phylum Chordata; class Mammalia; order Rodentia; family Caviidae; genus Cavia; species Cavia porcellus. Next base: position 2,019,608 of record NW_026947536.1, read on the forward strand.
GCATTCCTGTACACAATCAACAAACTCACCAAGAGAGAAGTTACAAAATCCATAGCCTTTGCAGATAGCCTCTCAGAAAACAAAATACTTGGAAAGGACCTAACGAAGAAAGTAAGGACTTACATATTGAAAATTATAGTACTTTGGAAAAGGATATTGAACAGATTATCATAAATAGATATTCCTTGCCCATTCTGGGCATTGTCTTTTCACTCTGTTAGTGATTTCTTTTGATGTAGAAATATTTTTTTTTAATAAATGGGGTCCCAGTGTTTGATTCTTTAAAATTTGTATTTTGTTCATGAAGCCTCATTAGTGTTTCTGTTTTAATATTTAGATTTTTAAACTAGTTTGACTTTTGCTTGTTTCATAGTGATAGACATGTCTCCAGTTTAAGTCTTCAGTATGAGGAAAGTCATTTTCTTCTGTACCATTTATTGAAGAGGCTATCTCTCTTCCAGTGAACATGTTTGGCTTCTTTGTCAAACACAAAGTACCAGAGTGTGTGTGTTTGTAGTTCTATTTGCACCTTGTAGTCTTTTTGGTTGATTCTCAGGTCTGTTTTTCTGCCAGAACTATGCTGATTTTCTGACAGTAGCTTTCTAGTATTATAGCAAGTCAGGAATTGTGATGCTTCCTGACTTGCCTTTGTTGCCCAGCAATGTCTTTTGACATCTAGAGCATTTCTGTTTTCAGATGAATTTTAGAAATGTTCTCTCTACATTTGTGAGCTATCCTCGTGGTATTTTGGTGGGCAATGCATTACATCTATATGATAGTTTGCAATAAGATTTTTTAAGTTTTCTCCATATCCTTGAAGGTAGTTTTACTCTTATACTCACCAGGTGGAACATAATAGGTATGATCTTAAGAGTTTCAAACATTTGAGTTCTTCTTCCCAAGGATATCCACAATAATAGGATATTTTTTCTGTTTGTTTGAGACAGGATTTCCCCATGCAGTTCAGGCTGACTGTGGACTCACTTCCTAGTCCAGTCAATTCACACTGATTATCCTACCTCAACCTCCAAAGTTCTGGGATTACAGGTGTGCACATAAAACTTGAAAGAATTCCTGGTGTTATTTGAAATCTGAAGAAACAGTTATAAGATACACATGTATTCATTAAATGCCATTCCCTTAAAGGAAAAGTGTCCAATATAACACATAACATCATTGGAGTGTAGGGAATCAGAAGATGTGTTTCTATCTCTTATGAGCCCAGGATACCAGGATAGACTACTGCACAAAAAGGAGATATCACAGGTAGGAATATGAATCAAATGTGAGCATTAGTATTAAGAATTCAGGGAGTGTTGTATTTAAGGATGATGAGAAAAAGACCAGTGGAAATCAGTGAGAGTCCTGGTGAGCTTCGCTTGTCCTGACTATAGATCACACTTTACTTATAAGAATGAACATCATAAACAGTGAAATATTCAAACATTATGTGCTTTTGACCCTAGAAAATATTGAGGCTTGGCACTGTAGCTCAGCTGTATTGTAGCTTGGCATAACAGATGCCATCTTGCACCCTGCATTTATCTAGTGCTCTGTATTTGATCCAGGAAAATGAAAAATCACTCAGGGTATAAGTTCCATGAGAAAAGCAAAAGGAGCTGTACCCAAGTAAAAAGGTAACCTGCTAAAAAAATAAGCAGGATACATGTGTCAACCAAAAATTAATTTAAGATTCTAGCTAAATTGTTTCCAATGGGATGTCTTCTGTGATTCTCTCTTTCAAAAATGCCTAACTTTCCAGTTCAGAGCCAATCGTTTAGATTCTGAAATAGGGAAAGGGGTCTTTATAAAAGTGGTTTCGAGCTCAAATATTTAAATTCCAAATTTATCCTCTGGATGCTTGGATTCCTATACTGTTGTTCACAAACTCACCTCAAGAAGCAGAAAGATTATTGACAGAAGCAAACCTCTGGATTAAATGTCAGTGCCCCTGAAATGAAAGAATAATGCTGAAAAGGAGGGAAGAAAATGACCAACACCATGTGTTACGATGCCCACCTCTTTTCCACAGCATTAAAAAGGCTGAAACAGGAGAATAGCCATGTATTCAAGGACAGTCTAACCTATGCAGTGAATGAAAGGCCAGCCAGAACTACAAAGTGAGACTACATCTTTAAAAACAAAAAAGTAAAAATGAAAAAAGTAAAAAACCAAGGGAGAGAGAAAGACTATTAAAGGAAAACAAAAATAATAGTGCTGAATGAAAGCTGATCTAAATTGGCTATTATGGAATGATGTTGCAGCGGCCAGCTGGCCATGTAGTGTCATCCTGGCAGCTGTGACAAATACAGAGTTAGGAATGGTACCTATTGTGCTATAGGACAAGAGTGACCTCCTTCCTCCAATAAATCTGCAATATTTTTTTAAAGCAAACCAAATGTGTCTTATGCAGTTACTTTTCAAGTTTCACATTTTCTGCAAGGTATCTCAGTCAGGGTTTCTTTATTTGAGACAGCTCTGTAACTTAGGCTAGCCCCAAACTAAAGGCAGTTCTCCTGCATCAGCCTCCCAAGATAGATTTCTTATATCTGAATGTAAAGTGATCACTTGGTGACACTGAGCTATAATTTGAAGCTTGTACCTGGTTTCATTATTTATACATTTTTTTACATACAACAGTTTTCCATGAACATTTGAGTTTTTATTTATGTACTATATTTGATGTTATTTATGTTTTGTTCTATGAAACCAAATTCAAATATCAAAATGCTGCTTAAGTATATTAAGAACAAAGGACTCAGTGGCCTAAATGAGATTTGAAGAGATATCATTGTTAGTACATCAAAGTGATTGATGAGATATTTGTCTGTCTCTGTGCTTTATGGATGTTGATCCGGCAGGCTCCCACTATAAGCTCTGCTTTAGAGACAGTAAATAGGGACTCTTGCACTGACTCAGCACAAGAATCAGTGCTCCTATTTGGCTGTAGCATTAGCAGTGAGTTCCAATCTAGTATTAAATTTGCTGTCTTAAAAAAATGTGTATATACAAAAAAATTAATGCCTGAGACATGGAATTTAGGTTTGAAGGAATCAGTCTCCATTCAGCTGTTGTGTTTGGATTTGTTTAGTTTAGTTTTGTTTTATTGAGACAAGTTTTCTCTATCTATATCAGCTAGATTTGAACCCCTTACAGAGCTCAGAATTGCCCTAACCTCAAAGCAGCACTCCTGTTTCAGATTCTTAATTATTGGGATTATAGATATGTTATTTTTACCCCAGAAAATATTGAGGCTTGTAACTTAGCCCTGTTGTAGCTTGGCATAATAGATGCCATTATGAGCTTTGCATTTAAATGGTGCCCTGTATTTGACCCAGCAAAAAGGAAAATCACTTAGGGGAGAAGTCCCAGGAGAAAAGCAAAATGAGCTGTACCCAGTGAAAAAAAATTAACCTGCTCAACAAAAGAAGCAGAATACAGTTGTCATCCAAAAATTATTATAAAATTCTAGCTAAATGATTTCCAACAGGATATTTTATGCTTCTAACTTTTAAAACATCTGTAACTTTCTAGTTCAGAGCCTCTTGTTTAGATCTTGAAATGGGGTTCTGTACACAAGTGGTCCTGAGACAAGCTAATGAAATTCCACATTTCTTAATTGGGTTGCTTGGCTTCCTATATTGTTGTTCACAAACTCAACTCAAGTTGCAGAAACCTTTACAGACACAAGCAAACACCACGATTAAAAGGCAGGGCCACTGAAATGAAAGAATAATAGTGAAAAGGAGAGGAGAAAAAAGACAATCGCCGTGTGTTATAATGCCCACCTCTTTTCCACAGCAATGAAGAGGCTGAAACAGGAGAATGGCCATGTATTCAAGGACAGCCTAACCTACATAGTGAGTGCAAGGCTGGCCAGAACTCCAAAGTGAGACTAGGTCTTTAAATCAAAAAAACTAAAATGAAAAAAAAAAAAAAAAAAAAAAAAAAAAAAAAACAAAAAAAAAAAAAAACAAAAAACAACAACAACCAAGGAGAGAGGAAAGACTATTCAAAAAAAAAAAAAAAAAAAAAAAAACAAAAAAAAAACACCAATAATAGAGCTGTGTGAAAGTTGAGTTCTCTAAAATGGAAATTATTGAATGATACTGCAGAGGAAAGAAATCCATGTAGTGGCATCCAGGAGGCTGTAACCAACACAGACTTAGGAATGGCACCTATTGTGCTACAGTACAACAATGATTCCTTCTTGCAATACATCTGCAATTCACTAGACTGAGGACTTCTAAAAGCTCATGGAAATGTTAAACCCATGGCAAACAAGCAGCTTGAAATCCAGGCTTTAGAACATGGCCTTTAGCAGACATTTAATATTCAAACTGAAATAAGAGAAATATAATCCTGCCCTGTTTGATGTCAAATGCAGCAAGTTAATGGCTCACAACATTGAGAAAGGAAGTCACAAACCAAAAGAAGTTCAAAAATTTTCTTAGAAAAAAAGAGAGAAGTATAGCCCTGAATTTTCAGGAGTGATCTTCACTGTTTGGCCACAGACCTATTGTCAGGGGTCATTTATACAGGAAAGTTACAATGTGGGTACAGTGTGGGTCTCAAACTACAACCAACCTATAAGCTTAAAGCTGCTTAACTAATATTATTCAGCAGGGGAACAAGTCAGCCAGAAAATGTATGTGGAAAGAGCCAAGGCATTTTGTGGGAACAATAGTCCAGTTGTTCTGGTTATTTGGTATGATAATTGATGCCTATCAGGACTTTGTGGAGGAGGTGGTGGTAACTATAGTACATTTCATGCTGTTGTTTTTCTCTTCAGGAGAATGTAGACATGGTCACTGCATCTTCTCCTTCAGGTCTGGCTTTCTTCAGCTGTGCCTGTAGCAGTGATTGTTGTATTTAGATTTTTATATAGACTCTTTGAGGTTGCATTTCCTCTCTGATTGTATATCAATTTCTGTCTACATTGACATCCTTTGTTAAAATCACAATACTATTTGAATGAATAAAGTGATGTTTATACATTTAAAAATATTCATTAATACAGGCCAGGGATTTAGCTCAGCAGGCAAAAACACCTGCCTGGAAAGTGCTAGGTTGTAACTTTGATCTCTGGTACCTAAAAAAAAAAAGTAATTTAAACTGCAAGGAAAGAAAATAATTTCATTTACGAAAATGTAGGTTTAAAAATTTATAACTAAATATGTAAATGGCAAATTAAGCATTGTTAATAGTCATATTTAGTATCTAAAGTTGTTGGGGCTGGGGATTGAGCTCAGTGATACAATGAGCTGTCTGGAGAGCACAAGGTCATGAGTTCAATCCCTCATAGAAAAAAATAATTCACAGTTGTCAACGATGCAGTGCTGTGAGCACATTTATTGAAATGGATACTTGTTAATTAATAGGCTCAATGTTTCTTTTGTGGTCTACGAAATACCTGCAGAGTACATGGCAATTACAGTGAATGATATACTGTCCCCTATAGGATTGATATTTTCTGAGTTGTTTTTATTTTTTGTTTTCCCACATACTTGAAAGTTGAAAATGTTGGCTGGTGCTAGGTAGAAAAACTGTGATAATCATTTTTTCAATTTAATGATATATTTCCCTATATTCATTAAGAATATTTTATTTGCTACAATTATTCCAAGTGAAATTGATAAACAATTCTTAAAGTTACAGGCATCTGAGTTAGTTAGAAATACAGGCAGCCATACCATGTTATAGTAGAATGAAATTCCTGACCTTCTATGTCTGGTATGATTTTGTATTCTCTAAAATGGAAGAATGAATTTTAGGAACAACAGAGATGAAGAGCAGAATGTATATATTGAGAGAAAGAAGGTGAAAGTATTTTGCCCTAAATAGGATATTTTGGCAGTGGAATGAGGAGCCAGGAAACTTTTATCTTGAGATCACTTTCCCCTCCCCTATGCAACTTACCTGTGCCCAGAAAAGTGTCTCAATCAGGCACCTGCATACAGCAATGCTACCTTTAAGCACCACCCAAATCAAAAACTATATGTGTGCCCCACACATTTCCAAAAGAAAAGGCCAGAACCCCAGTGATCATGGGGTTCTCTCCCTGATTTTAGAATAAAGGCCTTTTTGACTTTATATTCTCTTCTTTACTACACCAAAAATCCTATTGGAAATCTTCTGTCTGTGAGAAAGAGGAGGGGTGCTGAGCAGGTAGCAAAGGGCTCTGTCTTTTCTAGGGACTTTATAGAATAAAATCATGTGGTGATATAGATATAAAGTGGGTTAGAATACTGAGGTTAGTGAGGAGGTAAATTAGCACAATAGAGAAGCAGAATATAAGAAATGGAAAAGTGACCTTTTATTTAAAGAATGTGGTGAGGTGCCCACAGCCACCAAGGGTTTGGCTTTTTTTTTTCTGACTGACTATGTGGTTACGGGGTATGTGTGACTTTTGACTGGATGTGGTTCTTGGAGGGGACATTGATGTCATGCAAGGAGCTGATGGAAATTTTCTTTAGGCCCCTGGGAAAGAAAGAGGAAGTTTTAATCAAGGAGAAAAGAGGAAGTGGCCAAATGAGTAAGCATCCCTGATTTCACCTTCTTCCACCTGAGACTACAACCATGAGGTCCTGTAATTGTTTCTAGGGCAAAATTCTTTCAAGTACATCCTTCGGTTTGAATGAAGAAATCAAAACAAAGAATTTTTGCTATCTGTCTTCCTCCATGGCTGGTGGTAAACCATTCATAAGGAATATTTTGAGTCATTTCCTTAATGCATTGTCGATACCATAACCAAAATTACAGATCAGTTCACTTTCAGAAAACAGAAGCAGCACTTGAGGCAGGGATAAAGCCCTTCAGTGCAAGTATCACTGGAATGGTGACATCAACATTGTAGAATACAAACTACTGCTGATTTCTCTGACTTCAAGAAAGAGAAAAATTTATACTGATATTGCTAGAGGGGAATGAATCTCCCAGTCTACAATGTCTGATATGAGTTCGTGTTCTCCAAGGTCAAAGAATGAATTTTAGGAACAAAAGAGACTAAGGGATAAATACACTTATTGAGAGAAATAAAGCTGCTTGAGAGAGAGAAGGGTTTCTGAGCAGGTTGCCAAACACTGTTCTTTCTATGGACTTTATAGAGTAAAATCATGTGGGGAAATGAGCTTAAGGTGGGGAGAACTAGGAACTCCAATTCAGATGGGCATAAGATGGAACAGAGCTATGGTAGCCAATAAGATTATAAGTTCAGGTAAAGTTGATTAAATTGGGAACAAAGGGGGAATAGAGTCACATAGAAAGCAGGCATTCTTAGGCAGCTGTGACTCTTCCCTTAGGGGTTTGGGAGGGTGACTACTGAGCTGATCAGGATGATAGGAACTATTTAGAATGTCAGCCTTTAAGATAAGGATACATTTCTTTGAATGGTTACTCCTGACTTCCTCAGAGGGGTATGGAACTATTTAGAATATCAATACTTAGGATAGGCATGAATTTGCTTATTATTTGACTTGAAACCAAATTTATATTTAAAAATACTGCTTAATTATTTTAAGAACAAAGTAGTCAAATGAGATTTGAAGAGACATCATCTGTAGTGTATCAAAGGGATTGATGAGATATTTTTATTTTTTTTTAATTTTGAAAGTGTTAAAATACAACAGAACAAGACAGAATAAGGCCACCTAAGATTGTACAGTAAAATTGGTACAGAACTTCATAGCAGGTTAGTGGGATAATAATAATAGGTATCACCGTATATTTCATTATTTTTATAATAGTTCTTCTTTCATTCACATATATCCAAATGAGATGAAATACAGAGCATTATAGAACTTATCAAAACAAAATATTGAATAGAGCAATACCATTAATCAGATAGATCAAAACTGTAATAAAAATATTTGCCTTCCAAGAGATAGTAGAAGGAAGTCCCCCTTATTTGTTATGGTCTGCTTCCCAGGAGATGCTCATTTTCCTGGTTCACATTTGTTAACAGGAGGATGATAGGAGAAGAGGGGTAGGGAAGTGGGATGTTTGATTCTAGGCTGTGAATCAGTAGGTCCACTATTGCTTAGCAGGGAGGCAGGCTGGTTGTTTGGTTTCACAGCATCCTAAGTTCCAAAATGGCGTGGATCTCAGGAGCTGCTGTTGGTTCTCCCCATGAAGGGCCGCAGTCTGCCAAACCACCACTGCTTACCATGGATGGCAGGTGCTTACTTGTCTTCCCAGGGTCCTAAGTTCCAATATGACATGGATCTCAGGAGTTGCTGATGGTTCTCCCCCTGGAAGGGCTGCAGTCTGCTAGACTGCCACCACTTACCAGGGAGGGGATGTGCTTGCTTGGTTTCCCAGTTGATTGATGAGATATTTATCTGTCTCTGTACTTTGTGGATGCTGGTCCTTCAGGCTTTTCACTGTGAGCTCTGATTTAGAGAGAGTACAAAGGGAATCTTGCAGTGACTGAGCACAAGAATCAGTGTTCCTATTTGGCTGTTAAATTAGCAGTGAGTTGCAATCTAGCATCAAACTTGCTGTCTCCAAAAGTGTGTATATACACACAATTAATGACCCAGACATGGAATTAAGATTTGAATGAATCAGTCTCCATTCAGCTGTTCTGTTTGGTGTTATTTGTTTAGGTTAGTTTTGTTTTATAGAAACAAGCATTCTGTATGTATATCAGCTGGATTAGTACCCTGCATGGAGCCTAGAATTCTCCTGACCTCACCAAAGCCCTCCTGTCTCAGCCTTGTGATGCTGGGATTATAGATATACACCACCACACTTTGCTTTTGATTCAGATTTGTAGGAGAGAATTTAAGATATCCCAAACCTGGGGTCTGAACCTTCTTTGAGGAATATATGTATGATCTTTTATGAGGTGGTGACCTTTGAGGATGTTTCTGTGAACTTCAGCAATGAGGAGTGGACTTTGCAGAGTACATCCCTAAAGGACCTCTACAGAGATGTGATGGGTGAAATCTTTAGGAACTTGACTATGATAGGTAAGCATGACATCTTTTTGTCACTCATGCTGTTAGAATGTTTGTTGCTCATCAGTGCTGTTTCATTAAAAAGAATGTGAAAATATTTTTAAAAATAACTCAGACCTGGACACATTATATCATAAATCTACACAAAATCTATTAATTTGTATGTATTACTCTAATGAGTCCTGGTATTTCTATGTCTACAATTCAGGAGGATTTGGGATATCCAGGAAGCTGAACAAGAATGCAAAGTTTACTGGAGATACTTAAGGTAATTCGCACTCACAAGGGGAAGAAATGTTCCTGAGTAATTAGTTTGTGAGCAGAAAAATGACAACCAAAGAAATGAGGCACCATTCAATTTAATGTCAGTAATATTCTCCCAAGATGAATAAGCCAGGGTATGTATAATGAGGGAATTAAATCATAAAAATGAATGACATTGCATATAGATGTGTACAAAAGGCATACACTTTGATTTATGACATTCTGCCTTCAGGTTTGTATCCATATATACTTGCAAATACAACACATTCATTCTCTAACAATTGCTAAGATTGCAATAGAATTTGAAATAAAACTGAGTGCTCGTGTTTCCAAGCCATGCTATAGAGAATCAGCCATTCTGATTAAAATTCTTAGTAGGCTGGTGGAATATTAAGTGCATTCATTGTGAATATCAGTATGCAGTTATCTCTAAAAGTTGATCACCTCATACTTGTCCTAGATATATTTTTAAAAACTCAAAATCCACATAAAATACAGATACATGCTTATTCATATACAAAGCAGATCAAGTTATAAGAGATCAGGCCTTGAAGCAGCTTAGCAATCTATAACTGGATTTGTGGAGAAGGAAAATGTTAATAGGACCTCTATGATGGTACATTCTTGTAAACCAAGCACCCTAAGAATCAGATTTTGCAGAATGGCAAATTCAAGTTCAAACTTCACAGCTTAATAATCAGTGAAAATCTCTTAAAATAAATATAAAAGCTAGAAATTTTATGCTAATACCTGTTGTTCATTCCCAGCATGGAAAACACAAACGTGTTATATAATGTCAAAAAATAAATAATCTAATGTCATTTGTGATAAGAAATGTGTGAGTCTTTCTCCCATCAATTCAGTGAAATAGCTCAGATATAAAGCCTAAAAGGTCACAGGGTTTCTTTTTGGTGAGAAACCAGACTATTAATTGTGGAATGAAATGAGAGAGGGTTGATAGAGAAAGGTAACACTGACTGTTTGGAAAAGGGAATTACAGGTTAAGCACAGAAGGGAGACTGTGATTGAGAAATGTATCAGAATGATTTGTCTGTGATACACATATATACCCATGGCCAAAGTGAAGCTAAATGTTCTGCATTTCAAAAGGTACCAACTTTTAAGATATCCAAATGTGCACTAGTGTTTTGGGAATGGTTGTTTTCAACATATCTTACAAGGCCATTCTGTTGCTTCATTGTCAGAATTTCTTAGCAGGCATTAAAAGCAGAACTTGATGTTAATGGAGTCATTAACACAGAGACCCATTTCACTGTGATTTTTAAAATTTTATCTAAGGAAAGACTAAACAAAACAAAATAAGTAGAAATAATGCTACTTTCAAAGTGAAAATCAATGGTAAGAAATAACTAGTCGATGAATTCATATGTGCTCATAGAAATAGTTAATCAAGATACAAAAGTGAAACATATGAAGTGGGGATTCAAACAGCGAGACTGCAAACAGTTTTGTTCAGCTCTCCAACAAAAACTTACTAATATGGTTATCGATCCTATAGGTGATTTTTTTCTTTACAGAAATGACTAGCTAGGGAAATCCTATGAACATACATCTTGGAATCAGTGTAAAGAAGTATTCCTTTGTGCTGCAGAAGGTAATTTGAATGTGAAAGAAACAGAAACACACCACAATGTTCAGATCCATGAAAAATACTGCAGTGGAGGGAAACCCTATGTATGCAAGCAATGCGGGAAAGGTTTTACCACTCATGGAATTTGTAAGAAACATGAAAGCATTCACAGAGGAGAGAGACCCTACATATGTAAGCAATGTGGGAAAGCTTTTGCAACATGTACATATTGTTAAGTACATGAAAGTCTTCACTCTGGAGAAAAACGATATAAATGTAAGCACTATGAGAAAGCTTTCAGCACATGTACTTATTGTGTAATCCATGAAAAACTTCACATTAGGCAGAAATCATATATATGTAAGAAATGTGGGAAAGCTTTTAGCAGTAACATTCATTGTCAAATACATGAAAGAATTCACACTGGAGAGAAACCCTATGTATGTAAGCAATGTGGGAAAGCTTTTACCAAATATGGACACTGTAAGGAACATGCAAGAATTCACACTCTAGAGAAACCCTAGGTATGTAAGCAATGTGGGACAGGTTTTCCCACACATAGACAGTGTAAAGGACATGAAATAATTCACACAGGAAAAAAACCCTATGTATGCAAGCAATGTGGAAAAGCTTTTAACACAGATGAAAATTGCAAAAAACATGAAAGAATTCACACTGGAGAGGAACCTTATGTATGTAAGGAATGTGGGAAAGCTTTTACCACACATGGACAATGTAAGAAGCATGAAAGAATTCACACTGGACAGAAATACTATGTCTGTAAGCAATGTGGAAAAGGTTTCACCCAACCTGGAAATTGTAAACAACATGAAAGAATTTACACTGGAGAGAAACCCTACGTGTGTAAGCAATGTGGGAAAGTTTTTACCCAACATGGACATTGTAAGCAACATGAAAGTTCACACTCAAGATAAATCCAGTGTATATAAGCATTGTGAGAATGGTTTGGGCACATGTACATATTGCATAATGCATGAAATCTTCACACTGGGCAGAAAAGTTATATATGTAAGGAATGTGGGAAAGGTTTCAGCAGAAATGCTCATTGTCCAATACATGAAAAAGTTTACACTGTTGAGAAACCCTGTGTATGTGAAGAACATGGCAAAGCTTTCACCACGCATGGATATTTTAAAAGACATCAATGACTTCATACTGGTGAGAAACACTATGTATATAACAATGTGTCAAGCTTTTAATGCATACAGTCATTGTAAAACATGTGAAAGAATTCATACTGGGAAGCACCACTGGCTATGTAAGCAAGTGGAGACGCTTTCAGCAGCCAGAGGTATGTATTTCACTTACATGAAGAAACTCACACAAGAGATAAATCCTATGTGTTATGGGAATCCTCTCAGCATACATGATCATTGTTACATTTCTGAAAGAGCTCACTGGGCTGAGATCCTATGTGGATTAGCAATGTGAGATATATAGCAATCCATATTTGTTGTTAAATACTTATTAAAAGCATCACTGGTCAGACAGTTTAGATCTAAGTTTCCTTTAAAAATCCCTAGGAGACCTGAAGAAATAATCACAAATTTTCCAGAAATGACAAATCTGAGGTGGAGCTCTCCTCAAGTGCACATGTTGTATGGTTTTCAGTTAATCACTTGTGCCTCTCTAGATTTTTTAAAGTGTTTTTGTGCTTCAACATGGCATCTTGTAATTAAAAATGTTAAACTTAAATGTGCTTTTCACTTTCAAGTATGGATAGTGACTGTTGTAGTCAGGGGTGTGCACAGAGAACAATTGGATCAAGACAAATGTTTATAATATTATTTTTATAATAGTCACCGGGAGTTAACACAGGAAACTGCAGGAAGCATATCCACAACACAAAGACATAGATTATTTAGTCAAGAGCCTAAACCCCACAGAAATTTCCCACATGATTCCAGATAAAAATCCAGAGCTCAGGGCAATGCCTACTATTAGTCCAACTGGAGGTCCAGAGCACACAAGAAGGACTCATGGAGTCTCGTTTATGGATCCATGCTGGAAAGACTCAAGGGTCAGCAGTGGAAGCTAGAAAGTCTATGCCAGCTGGATGATGGAGCTGTGCTAGTGGGATGAGTGGTCTACGCTGGAGCTGAGAAGTCTCACTCACAACAAAGAACAGGTCTATCCTGAAAGGCACCACAGCCGTCCTCAGTGACACGGAGGGCCGGAGCTCCTCCAATGAGAAGCACAGTCCAGAAGCAGCGTGATGAGCTCATTCTGGAGACCAAGCAGCACATGTCTTCCCATCCAAGTCCTTCCAAGCCAAGAAGCAATGCTCAATGTAAGGACCAAGGCTTTCTTCAGGAGAACCAACAGCTCAGACAGAAACTCGTAGGACAATCCACAATGCTTCCTTAATGCCTCAACACTCATTACCTCCCTTCTTCTCCATATATTTATCCTGGCAACTTACCCCAGGTGGGACATCTTTGCTGAATGCCATGCTGATGTAATCCAGCTGACGTTAAGTTGACCACCAGTTCTTAATGCAAAACAGTATCTATGTACTTAATGTTTTGTCTTTAAAACTCAATTTTCATATTTTTTGGTGAATTGTAATGTTTTTTTTTTATTTAAAGAGAAAAAACAGAAAAAAGGTAGAAATAACACAGAATTTCAAAAAAATAAACAATAAGAAATCACTAGTTGATAAGTTACATATTGTCATCTTAGAAATAGTTGTTCAAGTTAAAAACTTAAAGCATACAAAGTGGCGTTCAAATAATGACACTGTGAACAGTTCTGCTCAATGATCCAATAAAAACTTAGTAATATGCTTATCTGTCCTACATACTTATTTTTTAATCTTAAAGAGGGTAAGATTAAACATGACAAAACAGTACAGCATAGTTCATAAGAAAACAAGTTAAAGAAACACAGATTTCAAAGCAAGCCCACTGGAGATGTTCACTGTTTATCTTACTGTATCTAGTTTTCTTTTAAATAGTTGTTCCCATCTTCACATGCATTGAACATATACTGAACATTATAGAACTAATCAAATAATTACAGGATGATGCAGGCTTTTTTGGTCTTCAAGAACTGATTTTGGGGAAGTTGATAATAATTACAATAAGGTCTTTCATTCTCTTTGTAGTAGCTGTCTTTATCTTTATGTATGCTGAAATTCAACATATGAGACTAGACTACTGTCTTAGTTACTTTTTACTCGTCGCTGAGACAAAACACCTGAAGCCCAAAGTTGGGAAAGGAAAGTCATTTCATACAATTTCTTACAATTCTTTGAGGATTCAGTCCTCTCTTGGTTGGCTCCAAGACAGGTGGGCATGGCTGGACCGCAGTTCATGGCAGCTGCCAACAGCAAGCTCAAACCAGCAAAGAGAAAGAGACACCTTCCTGCCATTACATCACATCCTGGCTCCACCCCTTTGTGGGTGGAGCACTGACACCATCAATCCAAGCACTAGACACTGAATGAATAACAAATGCACAATTCAAATTTATGAGGCCTGGGGGACACAGACATAAACCATGACAACTATTATCACTCTGAACAGTGAATAATAGTATGCTGAGAAGGAGAAAGGTGAGGAATTGCTTAAAAAAAAAAGGCAGAGGACATTGCTAAAAGTGTATCGGGATTTAAAAGCTACAGTACTCCTATTGGTCTGTTTATTGTGATTATATTTTGTTCTGGTCTGTTTACTCATATTAGATTTGAGGGCGCAGACATATAACCTAAAAATATCAGGTTATACCATGGTAATTATCCTTAATTTCCTATAAACTTAAACTGAAACCCTCTATTTCTTACATTGTCTTACTATGACTGATATTATTTGAAGCTGGTTTGTCTGAATGCTATTTGGTCTTGACTGATTTTATTCACATTTGGTATGCTTGCTGGTATCAAGTCTAAGAGTAGAGGCAACTACTCTGAAGATTACAAGATGTAAAAGATATGCATTGGGGGGCTGAGGATTTATATCAGTGGCTTAAGCACCTGCCTGGCAATTGTGAGATCGTGAGTTTGATCCCCAGTACCAAAAATAAATAAATAAATAAAAGATATCCATTCCAGGTTTGATTATTAACTGCTTTCACATCATACAATATCTTAAAAGTTGTGTTTTTATAAAAATAGCTATGCAATGTTATCCTTAACTATATAATGCTTGATAGTGTGGGCAATTCTATTGATAATAAAAAGAGAAAGCATAGTAAATACTGTAAATGACCTAATATTGTGGTCTTATATGTCTTTTTCATATCATGATTTTATACGAATTTGTTTTGTTGTCTTGTTTTGATCTGTTTTTCCCAATAGTACAAAAAGGATTGATATACACATAGAGATTCATACCTGGGAAGAATTTCTAATGTATTTATGGGAACAAATTATATAATACACGATGTAATCAACAGATACTCTGAAGAAGAGACACTAAGAAACCCAATGCAAATTTTGTAGCATTGTGATTTAAAATTGAGCAATACTATTAATTAGTTTAGTCACTTATTTTTTGGTGAATTGTAATTTTAACACTGCATTTGCTTTAATCTTTTGATGCACATGCTTCATTTTCTCTTTCATAAATGATGTTTCTGAAGTGGATGCAATATATGGCATTAAGATATACATTTATAAGACTCGGAGCATGTGGTTTTGACAAAGTTGTGTTCTTTTCACATAACTTGCACATTAATGAATGTTGCGTTTTCCATGTTGTGACAACACAAGATATCTGCTGATTCCCTAACATCACTGGACATCATAGCATGTACATTATGTTGCTTGATTTTCTTTCTCAGTAGTGCCAATATTTGTCATTTAACTAAACTGTTATTTTTTTCTAACCATAAGAATTTTACCTTTTATGTTTATATTGCTTCTTTACTTTGCTAGTAATGTTTCCCCTCATGTACCAAGTAAACCATACTACTGTGAATTTCTGATTGCCACATACTGACAGAACCATAACTTGTCTCCAATGGCACATCACAAAATATATTAATATCTCCAGAAATTATAAAATTTGGCATGATTCATGAGTAACCATACTTTGAAATAAATTTTTCTTAAATGTGGAATTGTTTTGGGGGAAAACATCGCTATTGTATGTATCATTCAAATGCCTTTATTTTATTCCTTGATGCTATGAATGCATTATATATTTTGTAATTATTACAGCTTTTCCTAAAACACTGAAAGTAATGGCATGAAGGGAAACCTAAATTTTGAGCTGTCAACACAGTAAAAAGTAAATTTGCTAAGTTAAGGTTCAGATTGTGTTCTGTTTTACTGAATTATGAATTTATACAATGACATATCTCTTTATTTATAAGGACCAGAACCTGATGTTTGTGGTGTGTGCCAATTATCTTTAAACACGTACACTGGGCCATGAGTCCAAGTTGGTTTCCTGTGGCCTGTGGTTTTCACTTCCATTTTAACATTCATGTAATTTGGAACGTGTTTAATGCAGTGTTGTTCAATGCAAAATCTGCTTAGGTTCCAATGGAATTATGTTTTTAAAAAATGTGGTGTCATGAAAACACAAGTGAGAATTTCATTAAATACCCCTAATCCAGTGAAGACAGCTTGTCCAAGTCTCAATTATCCTTGGAAGAATACATTACCCACCTGTTGTGTAGTCACCACTAAAACTATATTTTGTACCTGAAGTACCTGACATACTTCATAAAGTAAAAGACACTGTAAAGTACATTGTCAGCCTGTATGTACTACAGCATGTGGCCAGATTCCCTGAAGCACATTTCTGCTTACCATCAATGGGAAAATTTGGAGTTTGTATTACAGCTAATAATTGAAGACTGTTTACCTGTTACTCCCTGATAGCTAACATGTAAAACCAATAGGAACGTGAAAGGAACACACATTTTTCAGCATATGTACAACTTGCCAAGAAATACCTGAAGAACTATTGAGCATTTTTGCACAATAGAGAAATTCAAATAGGGACATCATCTCATTGCAGAGAAAACAAATCACAAGATCTAAGCAACATACATGAGACTGCAGGAGTAAAGAAACTATTTAACCTTCTTGGTGGAAATGTAGGTAAGTGGTTCAACTACTACCGAAGTCAGTTTTTAAAGTATTCAAAAGACTAAAATAAGTAATTCTCATTAGTGCAGTGCTTCCTTTAGTGGGTCTCTTCCTCAAAGAGTTAAGGACATATTGCAGTGATGCATGCAGATTCCTGTTACTGCAGCAATAGTCATTTTTCTGTGGAGAGCAACAGCAAGCACTGCTCCATCACCACCAAATATCAGTGATGAACAATAAATACTCACCAGTGTACTCCATTTGGTAAATGGTGTGATATTTTATTGTGAAATGGGCTGTAAGTTAGGTTTTCCTAGTAGACTATAGGTCAGTATAAACATGATAGTCATGCTAATGTCACAAGGCCATCACTAGTACACTATTATGTTCATTAGATTTGATGTATTTATCTTTTTGAGGAAGCATGTTGCTATGTAGTCCAGGCTGGCTTTGAGATCGCTTTATAACCCAGAATGGTCTCAACAAGTCTTCCTCAGTGTCACAAATAATGGGCTCTATGCACGAGCCACCAGGCCTAGTTTAGATTTGGTATATTCAGTGCATTCAGTATATTTTATTTCAACTGATTTTGTTGTTAAAGTATTTCCACTTTTTTACCTGCAGGACCTGGAAAAACCTTGGCATTGTTGAGGTGGTGATTTGCATACTACCAGCCTCGTGACATTCTCTCCTGGGTTCAGTGCTGTCAGTGTACTGCAGTGAAACATAGGCGTACTTATCTGTTTCTTTTTATACATTCCTTAGAAAAGATTTTTTAAATTTCCATGGATAATGAGAGGGTCAATAACCCTGACTATAGTTTCATTCAAATGTCCACAGTTATGTAGTGTGTAGGACACACAGATAGAAACATATCACATAGTTCCAGTGAGAGTTTTGTCAAAGCAGATGTGAAGACTACATTGTAAAGGTTTGTGTTCCTGATTATTTCATTAGAATGAGCCTCAGGTTTTCTCACTGTTGTTTATGTGAAGCAGACAAGATGACCACTTTAATATATGAAGCCTGTTTAGATTTTAAGTACCTAAAGAACTGCTCTGGTGCTGTGGCCTCCTTAGTAATGGTCAACTTGGATTACCCAGTGAATGAAGTCATCATGGTTTTGGGACAGAACATGCATTGATGGATTGTTTAAAACAGCATTAAAGGAGAACTAGAGGGAAAGGAGCTGGGATGTTGATTCTCATGGAGAAGCTGGTAGCACTGGTTTTCCAGATATGAACTCAGCCATCATCATCATCATCAAAGAAGCTCAGGTCCTCATTATTGCTGTGCATGGCTACTGTTCTCTTTTGCAGATCTCTGGCACTTATCTTGAGCTTCATGCCTTGGCTCCAGTAATGATCACTCAAATTTGTGGCACAGATTCTACGACCAAAGGAACAGAGTTTCTAGCTTCCAACACTGAACTTTGAGCCTTCCTAGTGTACAACCTTAACAGAGACTTTCATGACACATTGTAAGTGCCTCTAAGTCTCCAGGTACAGTTTTGATTGTGCTTGCCATGGGCTCGAATTCTTCAGTTGTACTTGTGCTGAATATTGTCATAGCATTCAAGTACTCAGTTGGATATTTTGGTCTCTAGTATCTGAAAATCTCTACATCTCTTTAAATCTGACATTCTTGGATAAATATTTTTAAATTGTCTTATCAATTATAAGTTCCATGTTAAGTCTCTTTCCTGGCAAACCCTGACTACAACAGATGGGAAAGGATAAGATGTGACATTTCTGAGACAGGAGAAATTTCTTTAGTTACCTAATGTTATATGTAATTTTTCTCTTGGAGAGAAACCCACCTATATCAATAGCTTGATTTTTCAGGACTGTTGATAGCTTCTCCAGCACTATCAAGCCATTACATTGTGTGTTGCATGGGCAAGAAGTAGGTGTGTTAGGAACCTGCATGGTGCTTCCAGTCACCTTAACATGAGCCTTTGCAGCCTATGCTGTCTGGCCTCTGTGTACCTAAATTGTCACTAAAGAATGCACTCACAGAGGCAGTCATTTTATATTGGCAAATAATTTGCAAGTCTCTCAGGTCTTTTACTGATGTTCTGATGTGAAGAAAAATGTAGAATGCACAACCTGAGTTCCCAAAAATAATTATGATCTCAGTATAGACTTATCCAGACTCATGAAAATTCATTTATAGGCTCCCTTATTCCATAAAGAATTTGTGTTGAACCTAAGTGGCTCTGCAACATTTTACTAGACTTCTACAAGCACAAGAGAGATAAGTTTCTCAGAGCTTCAATCCTCCTTTTCAGTTCACATTTGGACAGTGCATAACAATGCCCTGTATTTGTGCTCAGCAGAGCCTCATGTCTTTGCTTCAAACTACTGCTTCTTCCATCAATACTGCTTTAACATTGTAGGGGTAACCTCCTTGTGTTATTCAAACAACTGTAGGTAAAATGTCATTTCTTCAATTAAGGTAATGAGTTTCACATTACCATTTCTCATTTGCTTACAGCATCTTTTACTTTTAATTTTTCATTATTATCACAATGACTCATTTGGTATGAAAATATTATGCATGCTGAGAAACAGTATTGACCAAAAGAAAAGTGTTACTCTGTCGTCAGCATCTCATGGCTTAGACTGCCAAATTCTCTTCTGTTGAGCATGGTGACTAAGCATGAATGTGATGAGATAGGGCAAATGTCTATCAGTATCCAGTAAAATAGAAAGGCTATGTCTGGGAGTGAGAGAAGGTGACAGTGTTTGAATGAGACCTGAGTGATGTGCACTTGTGATTCATGCATTTATTTGGAAACTTGTTGGAGCCATTGAAGCTGAGTACATGTGCAGGGCTCTGGCATAGCCTGAGCACGATTGATCTGAGAATGAGCAGACACTTGGTGAGCATGATAGGTCATAGCTGAAGCTACCTGAAGACTTTCTGGATTGTTTTCCTTAATTAGCATCATTTGTTGCTCTGAAGGTTCCTTAAAACCATCCCAAGACCCTGCTCAGGTTTCCTCCATTGTCCACTCAACTCTTTGCTTGTTCTGATTAAATATGGGCTGCTCAGCATAAGTTAGCCAGCCAGCTAGAAGAGTCACGAGCTCTGCCAAGGATTTAAGCCTCTTGCATTCCTAAAGATTGTGTCACTTGTTTCATTCTTTTGGGCCTTCACTATGCATCTGTTTGAGGATTGGGGATCTAGGCATGGATACCAACAGCTTGCTACCTAAAAAGGTACTCTGAAGTGAAGATGGTAACTTATCATTGCTGTGCTCCTGGGGTAGAAAACGGCCCCAAAAGCATGTCTATTTCATTTTATTTGGAAAACCACCTCATTTTCTGAAAAAAAATCCCTTCACCTGTGAAGTCATGATGAGTCCTACATCTGAAATGCAACAGAAACATACCACAAAACTGCTTTTCTTTAGGAAGGTGAGCCCTGTTACTTCCAACGAAATTTTGGTGCAGCTCTTGTGGGAAATTCATGATCACTGTCTTTGAGGTGGGTGTTGTCACTGTGAAAGATTGGGAAAAAACAGGCAAACTGCTGCATTGAGGACCCTCGAGCTCCGATCTGTGTCTTGCACACCTGGTATCTTTGCTGAGGTGACATTTGCCACTGCCCCCACAAGATGCAAACCTTGTAAAGTCTCTGGGGAACATCTTACCTTTTTTAACTCCCATGCAAAAAAGTGGCTCAAGAAGCCAAACAACATGGGGAATTAACTGCTTGTCCTGTTTTGCATCAGTGACAAGAGCCACACTTTGAAGGTTTTCAGTAACTGTTTAAAGAGTTAAAAGGGGCTGGGGATTAAGCTCAGTGGCATAAGCACCTGCCTGGTAACTGCAAGATTATAAATTGAATCTCGTCTTCCAAAAGAGAAAAAAAAAAAAAAAAGATAAAGAGCTTTTAAAAGGCTATCCTGAATATGGATATAAAAGTACTTTTGTAATTGGCATTATTGAGGGTTATTAGTCATGGCTATGAAATGATCCCTTTGGAGTGGAAAGTCTTAGTGCATACTATTGTCACTCAAACCCAACATCAGGTGTGGCACTAAGAATATACTGATGTTGTGAACAAGCAAGCTACAAATAATTTAGATTGCAATATTGCTATAGGAGTTACTGAATTATGGGGAGAGAGAGCTTTTTCAGATATTTGCCAAAAAATTCATTGCCACCCTCAGACTAATGCCCTCAAATGGCTTAAATTGTTTTAAAGGCTTGAAAAAGAATCCCTGAAGCAGTGTGCACACACGGTTTCTTTAGCACTATTAAACAGGAGGCCACTGAACCTTACCTTACCTTTATAGAATGATAAATTAAGCTAGTGAATGCCATGTGGACAAAACAGCAGCAGTGTCTATCTTGTTAAAGCAATTAACATACAAAAATGCAAACCCAGACTACAAAAACGCTTGGAAAGATGTTTCTATGAAACCTGACACTACTTTGGAAATCCCTGGTAAGTTTTATAAGGTTCCTACTACTTTTCATGATCCCCTACCTCCTGGGACAGCTGGCCTGGTTCTATCCTGTTCACGTGCATCAAAAATAGGCACTTTTGTGATTCCTGATATCATTGATACTGCTTATACAGGCATATTGTTGATTCAATTGTGATCTCTCTTACACATTCACCTAAATGTTTCTGAATCTGTAGCTCAACTAACTGTCTTGTCTTATTTCTCCTCTAAAGCTTGTCATGTTATTTGTGGATATCAAGGATTTGACTGCAATTTGGTGTCTGCTGCTATTCCCATAGGAGATGCATGCCCAAGCCTTTCTTTAACTATTGACAACCTTTCCTTTTCATGTTTGCTGCTGGAACTGATGTTTCACTTTTACTTCATTAACTTGGTGATATTTTATTTCCATTGTCAATGCTATTCCCTCTCATCTCTTGAGATGTACTGGAACACCTATAGTCCTTAGAATTGATTTAATCACTACTATTTTGCCACTTACCAAGGCTTACTTTTCCTTTTTGCTGTCCTCTGCTGTTCCCTCTGCAAACACAGGGCTGTAGAATTAATTCAGTTTCATGAATCCCTGCCTTGCAAGTGCAGTCATGATTTTGATCCATTGCTCTTTGAATCCCCACTTTTTAAAAAATTTTATTTAAAAGAAAAAAGAGAAAAAACAAAACAAAACAAAACAAAGTGGTGTAAGGGTACAAGTAATACAGACTACAAAAATAAGACAGTAAGAAATCACCAGTTAATAGATTACACATTATTATCTTAGAGATAGTTGCTCAAGTTACAGTATCAAAGCATACAAAGTGGACATTGAAACAGTGAGACTGTAAACAGTTGACTTTAATGATCCAACCAAAAACATTAATATGGTCATCTATTTAACACCCCTAAACACACTTGCAGTTGTATCCTTTAGAGCACTTTTTCCCTCTCTTTTTTACAACACAATTTACACATTTTGGGTTTTATTACTCTTTAGTTCTTATTACTTTTTTTTGGAAGAGAATAAAGTCAAATATGGCAAAATAAAGCTGTCAGTCAAAACCAAGGATAGACATAGCACATGATGTAAAAACAGAGTACAAGGTTATCAACAATTGTTACCATAATGCCTCTTGCTTCCTTAAAAGAATTGCCTATCTCATTAGGTATTATAAAGTTGAACTAAACAGTGGAGAATAAGACCAATAAAACCTAAAGGTTGTAAACATTACAGGACTTCCAAAGGAGATAATAGTCAAATCAGAATGGGCATCTTAGTGAATCTTATTGCCTTCTAAGTAGCTGCCTATACCCTCAAACTTGATACTATTGTACAGAACGGAACAGAGTCTAATCTGTCAAAATAAGATAGTGGGAGTATTACAGGACTTCAAATCAAGTTAATAGGAAATCAAAAAGTTTACTATAATATATCCTGCTAATTTCTTTTAATTTTCCCCTTAATTAAAAATTCATAAAAAATAACTAAATAATTTTTTAATGAATAACAGAGAGATTGAGATAAAAGAGGACATAACAACATAACAATACAGGTCAAAGCATGACAGTTTCAGCAACCTAGTGCTTCAGCACAAATAACCCAACTTAATAGTAGTTACCATAGTGTCTGTCTTTTTCTTTGAAATATTTGAGTATAATTTCATATCCTATAGCTTCAAATATTTCCATATCAAGCATCCCAGAATAAAGCCATTCCAATTAATAAGTGAAAACTTTGTAAGCCTTCAAGGCCACATAATGGGGAATCATGTGAATCCCCACTTTATATAATCCCCTCTTGTATCTTGAACACTTATTTGTAAGAGGACATTATGTAAACAACAACCAGTGATTTCTTATAGTTTCATTTGTCTTTGAAAGCATATATCTTTTCTTCCTGTTTTCTGTTTTGTTTAGTCTATTTTAAATAAAAAATAAGAAAAGAATATCTCTTCTCTTTAAACAATTAAAAAAAAGACAAATGCACTTCCTGCACAGGTTTTACTATTCTCTTCATGGTGCTATTTACTTTAAGTCAGTTGTCTGTCCCAATGAGGCTGTTTTCTTCCCTGATTCAAATACATTCTTGCCAGTATATACCTCTGACAAACTGTTTTGTATGATACAAAACCCCCCAAGACCCATGTGGGCGACGGCTGATGCCTCTGTTGATCAGGGGAAGGGGCATCCTCTGTGTTTTCGCTAAGGTCTTGTGTGGATTTCTGCTAATTGTGTTTGCCCTGTATGGAATGGTTTGGCATCACAGGCTACAAAGTGCAATTCCACCATTTCAACTCTCCCTGAATCAGGCATTTGATCCTTTTTATAAGATCTCTGCCAGTTGGTCTAAAGCAAATCCAACTGGTTGATTCATAGTTGTAGATTTGAAATTTGTAAGAAGGTATTGTAATTTGGCTTGATTAAGGATATGCTTGAGTGCACTCCGAATTTGTAAAGATGTTTATCAATCTGTCCATATATCACTGGTCTGTTTGCCCAGTCCGTTTTTAAGCAGTTGCTGGGAGTTGCTGAGCTACTGATTGTTCATACCTGTAAAGAAGAAAGCAAAAATACTAATACAGGCGTGCTCAATGGCACAGAACATCTGGGAAACACGCTGAGGGCATGGAATGCTTGAGGTAAACAGGTGTTCCAGCACTGGGAGCATGGGGTTTAAGAGGACAGCTAGTTTAACAAAGAGGCATGGTACAAGTACATAAATGGCCTTTGGGGAACTTAAATATTCTCACAGACCCCAACAAGTTGTGTGCTGATTTCTGTGTTTGTTTGAATCCACACTGATAATCTGTCTGTTTGTCGATTTATCCACTCTGTGAACAGTTGTTCCTTTCATTTTAAGCTCAGTAACTTTTCTCTTTCCAAGTTTGCATTGTTTGATCAAAGATATGTTTGGGTTGTGAATTTACGAAGCATGGTTTCACATTGGTTTCCAGCTGCTCGAAATGTCACAAAGACTGGGTACATGAATGCAATATGTTGTTATTCATCACTGATTTATAGTCTCATTATTTAGAAATTATATTATTAGGATGAATAAACAAATTCCTGGAGGTGAAAAGATGGTGATAGGTAACAGCAGACAACAGAGACTCTCTGAGATGTCAACCTAGATTCCAAAAATAATACAGCATAGTGAGACCCAGGCAGAGGGAGATAGACCCTCTCAAGCCTGGAACAAATTAAGCTGAGAGAAACCATTTAAAAATACAGTCCCAGTGCTACTACTGAAACAACTACTGTCTCAGTGCTGCCGCTTGAACTTGCTGCCACTTCTACACTTGATCTCATGCAGCCAAGATTTATGGAACTACACAAAAGCTCATCAGTTTCATGTCACTGGAGATGCATTCACACTGAAGATGGGAGTCAGTGCTCTTAACTGACAGCTGAGCTGGCAGGGTGCCAGGTGCTGCGGCCAAGCGGGGAAGGAGTCAGGCGAGAGGGAGACCAGTTGCTCAGGAGGCAAAAGGCGATTTATTGAAGGGCTCCAGAGTTTTTATAATGTTTCAAACAAAGAGCAGTATAAGTCACTTCAGGACACTTTCTTGTGCACACATCAAAGGTAAACATGTTCTTGGGCTCGTGAGAATCTTCTATGTTGTGCAACCCAGGATGTAAACATGTTCCTGGGTCCATGAGAAACTTCTTTTGTTTATGCTATTCCCAGGTTAATATCAGCGCGATGCTTTGTCTAGAAGGCTGAGGTTACTGCAGGATGAGGAACTGGTTGAGGTCCAGCTTCAGTGTGTGGTTTTCCATACCCGTTCACTGCTGGACCCCTGGTTCCTGCTCCCAACAGCAGGGAACCCTGCATTGACCTTTGGTGAGTGACGGGAATAAATCCTTTCCATAGAGCTCCAAGCAATGACATTCTGGGACAGGGCAAATTGGCCAGAACAAGAGGCTGCAGTGACTTCAGTCAGCTTCTCCCTTCTCAAGCGGGATTGATGGGGAGCACCTGACATATGTCATGCATAAGGCTGAGACTAATAGGCTAGCCCATACCAGTCCCAACGCCTGTAAGATCAACTTAATGCAGTGAAGCCTTCAGCAGTCTGATTAATCCAGAGGGGCTGGCCCACCATAGGCTTCCCTGGTCTGTATCTACATAGTACACTGCACTTGGTGGGAACATACAATCAGCACTTCAGACAAACTGTAACCAACAAGAAAGAACCTGGACCTCCGATATACACCTGTATGGAAAGAACAAAAAATAATAAGAGGAAGGAACAAGAAAGGGTTCCCATTCCCCAATCATGAGAACATGGATCCAGGAAAGGTAAATGCAAAAGAGAATGAGGACAGCAAACATTCAATATCAGACATGGCCCCAGTAGACGTAAAGCAGTATCTTCAGGAATGCATAGATAATTTGAAAGGTGAAGTATTGAACCGAGTAAAGCAAGTTATAAATAGAATAATTTAAGAAATGCTAAGCACCTCTCAAGAAAAAAACATGAAAAAAGGGAAGAAAACAAAAAAATGGGAGAGTTGTTTCATAGGAAAATAGAGAAAAGATAGAAGAAAGGAAGCTGGTTCAAAGAGACAACCATGAATTTAAAAACTCCTTTGAAAGCTGGCACAATTGATTGCAAGAAACT
Source organism: Cavia porcellus (assembly GCF_034190915.1). NCBI lineage: Eukaryota > Metazoa > Chordata > Mammalia > Rodentia > Caviidae > Cavia > Cavia porcellus. Next base: position 2,045,565 of record NW_026947536.1, read on the forward strand.
AAGGATAGATTATCCAAACTAGAGGACAGGTTTGTACTGTGGGATCATGAAAGGAAAAATTTCTTAAAAATGACAAGGACATAAGTAGTAACAATACAAAGGCTAGATGATGACAAAAGGATGTATAACTTAAGAAAAAAGAATGTGAATTAAGAAGCAGGAGTACAAACAAAGGAACTATAAAGGCTATTCACAAAAATAAGGAAAACATCCCAAGCTTAGGAAAAGGAAAAGATACTCATGTGTATGAGGCATACAGAAGTCCAGCCACCTAAACCAAAACAGAACTACACATAGGCATATAATAATCAAGATCCCAGAAATCCAATATAAGAACAGAATACTAAAAGCTGTCAGAGAAAAGAAATAGATCATTTATAAGGGAAAGTCCATCAGAATTACATCAGAGTTCTCGGCATAAACCATCAAATTGAGAAGAAAATGGAGTGAATCATTCCAAGTTGTGAAAGAAAATAACCTATGGCCCAAATTGATGTATCCTGAAACATTTTCCTAGAAATTAATGGAGAAACATGATGCTTCCAAGATAAAGACAAACTGGGAAAATTAACAACCACCAATCCAACCCTACAGAGAATACTATGGGACATTCTAAAGAGAAAGAAAATCACCAGGATTTCAGGAACAGTGGTAGAGAGGCCACAATGAATGGAGCAAAAAGCAAAGTGAAGAAGACAAATAGACAACTGATGACATAAAAAGAGAAGAGCAGAAATGAGACAGAGAAGGTTGTATTTAATTTCTAATGCAGATGTTCTATATACACTAAATTAAGGGAAAAAAAGAATCATAGGCAAAGTGGATCAAAAAATAGGGCCAACTGAGATGCTCTTTATAGGAAATATAATTGACCTGAGGAATGGTATTTGGACCAAAATTGAATATGAGAAAATAGAACTCGATGTGATAGGGAATGAGAGAGTAATAGGGGCAACTGGACCAGTATTTATGGGTAGGTTGGAAAGACAGGCTTTAATAAGTAAAGAAATACAAATAGAGATCAAGTCCAGGAGTGAGAAAGTTCAGAAACACTTAGATAAATAGCAGATTGCCCCCAACAATATAAAACCAAGGGTGTTGGGGAGACCCAAAAATACACAGTACACCCTAGGGGAGTAAAAGGGGAAGAACAGTCTTTAAAAAGACAGAAGAAGATATTGCTATAAGTGTATCAGGAATTAAAACCCATATTACTTGTACCATTCTGCTTAGATAGAACTTATTCCATCCCAGTTTTTATACAAGCACTAGATCTGAGGGCACAGACAGCTATCCCAAAAATATCAGGATACAGCACAGTAATCATCTTTAATTTCCTGTTAACTTAAACCGGATCCCTCTATAACTTATACTGTTATATCATTACTGATTTTAGTTAAATCTGATTTGTTTGATTGCTTCTTGTTATTGCCTATTGTATTCAAAACCGTTAGTTTGGTAGTATTGTCAGAGTGTAGACAACTATACTGAAAATAGCAATTATGCATTATAATACCAACTGTGACTTGATTAATATCTGGTTTTGTAGCTCTACACTATCTAAAAAGTTCTATATCTGTTAATACTGTTATGCACTGATATATTCAATTATACTTTATCTGATGATATAGCCATTTTTATTGATGATAACAAGAGACAACACAGTAACCACACCTTCCTTGTACAGCAGTTTTATATGTCTTTTTAGTTTTATGTATCTCTAGGATTATGTTTTGCTCTGTCCTTATTTGTTCTGTTTCTCCCTCTAATATAGAAATGATAGTAACACATGTTAAGATGCATGCTTCCATAAAACCTATCAACAATTTACAAGAACTTATGACACATGATGAAATGAACAAATACTTTGAAGGAGAAAAAAAGGGACTACAGTACCCAGTGCTGATTCCATTGTGTTATGATGTGAAATCAAGCAATACTATTAATCTTCAATTAGAGTGATTTTAATCTGCTTTGGTTTGTTTAAACTCAACCGAAATGAAGGTATGGATAAATACATACATGTTTAAGTGTATAGAAATGATTGCCATATTACTTAGTTTTTATTAGATAGTTGAACAGAACTATGTGCAGTCTCCCTGTTTGAATTCCCATTTATATGTTCCACTTTTTTATCTTGAACAATTATTTGTAAGAGGACAATAAGTAAACACAAACTAGTGATTTATTACTGTTTATTCTTTTCTTTGAATGCATGTACTATTTACGCCTGCATTCTGTTTTGTTTTGTCTTTCTTTAAATAAATATAAATTTACAAAGATAAATAAACAAAGTCCCTTAGCAGTGAGACTGATGGACCAAGCTCTGATTGATAAATAAGAAAGCAGCTGTCTGGTAACATTTTTAACCAGTTTTTGTCCATTGATTAGAGACCTCAATGATCTCCAGAGCATTATAGGAGACATCTCAAACAAATTTATGAAATGTATTCCTAAATGTTCACATTGGTCATTATCAAAGGAAGTAATACATATTTTTGGTTTGATGATGCCTATATAAAGGTTTCACATGGTTATGACAGTTGATTGTAATCAACTATATGATGTATTGCATATATTGGTAATTCTGGATGCATAAGACTCCATGATTGTAAAGTAGGGATTACTTACGGTAACAGATTTTTGTCTCATGTGCACACCTTTGCTGATAACAAAGACTTGTGAGATTCACATTCAACTAAAGATCAATAAGTTGTTCAATAATACACAAAAAATCTTCTTGTGTATTAGATAAGGGTGATTGACTAAAAGCGATATTTTATGTTAAAACAGGAATTTAGATTATTACAAGAATCTCATGATTGTCATGATGCAATACTATGTATGGTTCTGATTCCTGATATATTATGTAAAATATGCAACTGTTAATACTGTAGGTATTCAAATGCTAAAATGTCCATGGAGAAAAGAAAATAGGATTCATTTAGTGTTCTAAGTTGTTTCATGTTTAGATAAAATAGTAATGTTAAACTTACTGCCTCTAATATACTCTATTGTTACCAAAATCTTCTTTTGGATGTTTGACAGCTAAGGTTTGGAAGCCAAAACTTAGAGAAAGAAATGGGCTAAATGGATAGCCAATATTTTGGCCCCAGCCCTTCAAGGGTGGTGGAGACCCAGGATATAAAATAACCTCTGATTGCATCATCCTAAGATATTCAGTGAGTCCTTGGTTGTCTCATCAAGAAGATGATGAGACCACAGAGGAAAGTCACCTTCAATGCAAGGTGTGCCTAAGAAGAGTCACCAGGAGAAAAATCTCCCAAGCTTTCACAGAGAGCAATGTGATAAAGCAATGACTGTGACTCTTCTAAGTGGCGGACACTGACAGAAGAGCCATGAGCTACTATGCATGGTTCTAAGATAACTCCTGAGAAGACCTAAGTGACCTTGATAGGAAGTAAGTAACTGTCTGTAGTTGTCATGGTTTATGCATGTGTCCCGCAGGTTGCATAAATTGGCATTGTGCATTTGTGATGGTTCATTGTCTAGTGCTTGGATTGATGGTGTCAGTGCTAAACCCACATTGGGGTGGAGCCAGGATGTAATTCAATGGCAGGAAGAAGGTGTGTCTTGCTCTTTGCTGGTTCCTGCTTGCTGTTTGGAGCCTCCATGAACTGTGGCCCAGCCATACCTGCCTGTCTTGGAGCCAACTGAGTGTGAACTGAAACCTGCAAAAACTGTAAGACATAAACCTTTCCTTTCTCAAGTTGGGCTTCAGGTATTTTGTCTCAACAACAAGTAAAAAGTAATGAAGACAGAATTTGGTACCTAGGAGTGGGGTCTTTTGCTGTGACTATACTTAACCATGTTTTTCGAGAGGCTTTGGAAATGGCTTGTGGGCAGAGTTTGGAAAGGTTTGGACATGTTGCCTGGATGTGTAGAGCTGGAACAGCTTAGGCTGTTCTGTAGAGGGGATTCTGGTCAGAGCTCAGGAGAACAGAAGGCTGATAGAGTGCCTGATGGTAAAGACCAGGCTTGGGAGGTTTCTGTTGGGAAGAAGGACTGCATTGGTTGTTGGACTCCACATGATGTGTGTTATGGCTTGGCAGAAGGTTTGTCTGCATTTTGCTCCTGCCAAGAGACTTTGCTGAGACTGAGACAAAGGTCAATGGACTGATTAAACTTGAAAAAGAAATTAAAAAGCAATCAAACCTCGAGGCTGTGGCATGGGTATTCTTGGGGGCTTTTAGCTAGATTTATGTTGCATATCAAAAGCAAAGAGATCAGCAGGATAGTGTACAACACTGTGAGTTTGGCCAGAAGGAAAATTCCAGGAAGACTGTGGATTGCAAAGACAGAATTGAGATTTTGATTCCTGAGGAGAAACAGAGAGATAAGAAAGATGGCCCCAGGGCATCATAGGAAGGAGGTCCCCACCCTGTGCAGCCTCACTGCAAAAGTGAAAGAATTTGCAAAGAGCTAAAAGCTGCAAAGTGCCATGTTCCAGAATGGTGACAGAGGCCACTTGATGTTCCAGAACGGTGGCAACTTAGAGAAGATTTTCCTTACAATCAGGTAAACAGAGCCCTGCAATCCAGGCAACTGACCCCTATAGCCAAAAGACAGAAAACCCTAAGTAGTGCTCCCGTCAGCAGCAAACCTTGGAGGCAACCACAAGGTGCTGATTTTAGATGCAAGGAAAATGAACAAATTCTGAGGCAAGGTGGCATCCTCCTCAAGTGCAAAGTTCCTGGGAGGCCACAAAGTGTGCCCCTGAGAGGGCAATTTGTGAAGACATAAGGGTGAAGCCAAAGGTGCGGTGGAGACTCCAGAAGTTTGGAAAAGGCAGGAACGTGGATGATCCAAGGAAAGCTGAAAAAAGTGTGCATAGAAGATTTAAGTGAAAAGCTGTGGGAGTTAATATCACTGGAAGTGTCATGGGGGTGAAACTACCCAAGCCTTTTGGAGTTTGTAACCAGATTGCTTCTGATGTTGAACATGGAATTCTAGGACTTAATGTTCACCCTGCTGGACTTCTTTTGTTTCCAATGCTTTATATTCCCCTACTTGTAACTTTTGGAATGGTAATGTTTACCTTGTGCCTTTGCATTTGAGAAATGTTTAACCTTGTTTCATTTGTACAGGGGTTACAGTTAAGAGTTTGCCTTAGGTCTTGGACGAGACTTGGGCATTAGACTCTTCAGCAATGCTGAAACCTAGGACGTTGGCAACTCTTGGAAGTGGAATAAATGTCTTTTGTATAATGGATGTACATGAGTCCTGGGGGCCAGGGGTGGAATGTCATGGTTTCTGCCTGTGTCCCCAGGCTTCATGAGTTTGCATTGTGCATTTGTGATGGTTCATTGTGTAGTACATGGATTGATGGTGTTAGTGCTACACCCACATAGGGGTGGAGCCAGGATGTAATATAATGGCAGGAAGAAAGTGTGTCTTGCTTTTTGCTGGTTCCTGCTTGCTGTTTGAAGTTGCCATGAATTACGCCCCAGCCATGCCCACCTACCTTGGAGCCAACTGAGTGTGGACTGAAACCTCCAAAAACTGAAGAAATGAACCTTTTCTTTCTCAATTTGGGCTTCAGGTATTTTGTCTCAGAAACAAGTAAAAAATAACTAAGACAGTAGTTAATGCAGATCTCATGTTAGCTTGGCTTTGGACGTCCTGTAGAAAAGTCTGGCCTCTGGAAGACATAGTGCAATGTAAAAGCTTGGCTGTGGGGGAAGCTAGGATCACTAACATCCTCTGACAATTGCTGGCTATACTGGTAAATGACTACTGTTATGAACTGATAGAATATGATGAGTTTAAATTGGAGTTCTCCTCAATGCTTCTCCACCTTAAGCTGGCCACCCATCCTGGGAGTCAACAAAACAAAAAAAGAGAGAGATGTTGGAAAGGGTTGAAGATGAATACATGTGCAGGGCTGTGGTGTGGCTTGGGAATGACTGAATTGATAATGAGGAGACACCATAAGGAACAAGATAGGCTACAGCTGAGGCCACCTGGAGACTTCCTGGGTAGTTTTTCTTAATTAGTATCATCTGTTGCTCTTTGGGTTCCTTGAACCTCTGACAAGGGGCCTGCTCAGGTTTTTACCATTGTCCACTCATTCCTTGCTTGTTCTGATTAAATATAGGCTGCCTAGTGATAGGTGGCTGGCTGGTTAGCAGAGTTATGAGTTCAAAAGAAGATTTCACTCCTCCTGTTGCCCTCAAGACAATGCCACTTTTCTGATTCTTTTTGTCTTTTGCTGTGCACTTTTTTGGGGGCTAGATATTTAGGCATAGGCCCCAACAGAAAATTAACTTTCAGATAGGATAACTGTAAGTTTCCTGAAAAATTTGTTGCATGTAAATTTTATTTACCTGTAGATGGAAGTGTTATTATCAACAAATATATTGCTAAGTTATCAACATGTGCTACCTTATTAACATATTGAGGGATATTATAGTGATTTCTCAGAAATCATGATTATACACCTCTTTACATCATTGTGAGTATTCTGCATAACTTTTCTAAGTCAGTACTTATACGTGAAATTGGTAGATAATAAAGGAGGCCTCCATCAACTGGCTAAGTACTATGTAACATGAGTCTCGGAGTTTCTAGCAGTTCATTTGTTTTAATCATGAATTTCTCACCACATGCCAGTTATGCCTGCTTGAAAGAGAATGGATTGTACAGGAAATTACGTGGTTTTGATCTCCAAAGAACTGCTGGAGTCAAACTGAAACAGGTAAAAGCTAAAAAACTGTTAGGGTTATCATAGATTAAAAACTCATTTACATAATCAGTTGAAGAATGAGTTGATGCATTTGGAAGATTATTCAGAACATACAGCTAGCTGAATTATATTAGATATTTATTTCTTTACTTTTATACAGGTACAAAATACCTGACTTACAGAATTTAAAATAAATATATACTTTATCTCATTGTTTCCATGAGGGAAGTTTGGTTTTGACTGTTTCCAAAGCATAAATATCTTGGAAAAAAGTGAAAAGGAAAAGGCAACTTTTTTATGAGGTCAAGGAGCCAGAGAACAGTTTCAGAACCTGAGAGGAAGGATCCAGGGACCAGATTTGGTTCATGGATTCCAACATACATGGCTGCAGTGTATTCATATACAAGCGATCATAGTAATATCCTACAGATTTCTGAAGCCAAAAAGGTGTTAAAAATGGATCACCAGGCTTTAGGAAATATACAACTCCTAGGAATGTTAAAATCCTGAACAGCTGAGTGCCAATTCGTGACAAGGGAACTATATGGCAAGGGGAACTTAGAGTGTGAAGTCCTTGGGTATCCCTGCCTCATCAGAAGGAAATGTTTAATTGGATTAGGAATTTGGTTCCATTTCAGCAATAATTGTTACCCCCATGCTTGGCAATATGATCACTTTCAGAATTCAGCATTTTTATGAATCTGAATGAGTAGCAAGCTTGTCTTGGAGAATTGATGCTTGCTTTTATTTCATCTTTACTCTGTTGCAGACCATTACTATCATTTAAATGTAATGTCTTCACTTTACACAGTAACTGTGCTCCTTTTGTGTTCACATACTGAGTTTCTAGGTGGAAAATTAATAGAAATCAGTGAAAATCATTAAAATAAAGCCTGCTGCCTCTAACACAGACTTCTGACTCTGTGCTGTTGTGTCCTGCCCTGGCCTGTTCTCAGAATATTTTCTGACATCAGTGGATTTTTTATTCCTGGAGGATTGAACCTGAATCCTGAAAACACTTGCAGCCCATTATGGAAAGAGTCCACTGATCCTTGAAAGAAAGCAGAGGTAGCCATGAAATGGCAGGGATAAATAAGAAATTTAGAGAAGACCTAACACCACCACTTCTCAAAATTTAGTGAAATCAAATGGGAAATGGTACTTCTCAATTCATTCCTGGAAGCAGGCATTACCCTGATACTGAAACCAGAGAACAATCCAAATAAGTAAGAGAATTACAGACCATTCTGCCTAGTGAACATTGAAGCAAAAATCCTCAATAAGATAATGGCAAACAGACTGCAGAATATCATTAAGAAGATTTTACAACATGATTAAGTGGAATTATTCCCTGGGATTCAGGGGTGGTTCAACATACATAAATCCATACATATAATACACCGTATTGACAAATCTAAAAGCAAAAATCATTTGATCTTTTCAATAGATGCAGAAAAAGATTTTGACAAAGTCCATCACCTATTCATAATAAAAAACCTATAAAAATTGGGAGAGATGATCTTTATCTCAATCTGATAAAAGCCTTTTATTAAAAACCAACAGTCAACCTCATACTAAGTGGACAAAAACTGAAAGCTTTCAGTCTAAAATCAGGAACAAAACAAGGATCTCTACTGTCTCCACTCTTATTCAATATAGTCCTGAAAACTAGCTGGAGCAATTAAACAAGAGAAGGAAATAAAAGGTGTAAAGATAGTAAAGGAAAATGTTAAACTATCATTATTTGCAGAAGACATGATATTCTACTTAGAAGACCCTAAAAATTCCACCAAAAGACTTCTAGTTTAAGAAGCAAATTCAGTAATATAGCTGGTTACAAAGGCAACACTCATCAATAGACTTCTTAAACAAGAATAACAAACTCATGGAAAGAGAAATCAAGGAAACAATAACTTTTACAATAGCATCCAACAAAATGAAATACTTAGGAATCAATCTAACAAAGGATGTAAATGAGCTCTACACTGTAAACTACAGTACTCTCAACAAGGAGACTGAAGATGATATTCTAAAATGAAGAGCTATCCCATAGTCTTTGGTAGGGAAATTCAATATAGTGAAAATGACCATACTTCCAAAGTTATTGTACAGATTTAGTACAATCCCAATCAAAACCCCATAGCATATCTCAAAGAATTACACAAAATAAATCCTAAAATTCATCTGGAACCAGAAAAGACCTAGAGTAGCAAAGGTGATCCAGGGCAACAAAGAAAAGATAGGGTTCATCAAAATGCCTGACTTGAAATTATACTATAAAGGTATTGTGATTTTAAAAAAAAGGTGTGGTACTGACAAAAAACAAAACAAACAAAACCAGACCCAAATATCAAAAAAACAAATTAGAAGATGGAGAAACAACCCCAGACCACTAAACCATCTTATCTTTGACAAAGGTGCCAAACAGTGTCATTGGAAGAAAAGCAGCCTCTTTAATAAATGGTGCTGGAAAAACTGGCTCTATAGGTTATAAATACTATCTTTCAACGTGTATTAAGCTAAGATCAGAATAGATCAAAGATCTTATATTAAAACAGAAACATTAAATCTTCTGCAAGATAGAGTAAGTAAAATTCTTGAAGACATTGATGTAAGCAAAGACTTTATGAAGAAAACTTGGATTGCACAGGAAAAATCAAAGAGAATTAAGTGAGAATCTCACCCTACTGAAAAATTTTTAACAGCAAGAGAAATCACTAACAGAGTGAAGAGACAACCCACAACGTGGGAGAAAATGTTTGCCAACTGTTCCTCAGACAAAGTGTTACTATAATAGAGTATGGAAAACTAAAAAAATTCAGTCTTCCCAGATTTAAAGACCCAATCCAAAAATGTGCATCTGAGGTGAAATACACAGTTCTCAGATGAAGAAATAGAAACAGCAAATAAATATGTGACAAATTGTTCTGCATAAATCATCATTTTACAGTTGCAAATTAAATAACACTGATATGTCACCTTGAACCAGAAAACATGCCTACGTCAAGAAATCAAACAGTAACGAATGCTGGAGGGGTTGTGGGGGGGGGGAGGAACCCTTCTCCACTGTTGGTGGTAAAGCAACCACTGTGGAAATCAGTGTGGAGATTTCACATAAACTAGGTCTACAGGTTCCACTCAACTCAGCTATTCTCCTTCTGGGTATCTACCCAAAAGAATAAAAATCATCATACCACAGAGATATATGTGCACCCATGTTTATAGCAGCACAGTTTGTGGTAGCCAGATCTTGGATGGAATGCAGGACCTCTAGCTTGCCAGGCAGGCGCTTAAGCTAAATCCCTGGACCACTGTTGGGAGCGGGAGCCAGGGGTCCTACAGTAACCTCAGCCTTCTAGATAAAGCATCGCGCTGACATTAACCTGGGAATAGCTTCATAACACAAACAATAGAAGTTTCTCATGGGGCCAAGAACATATTTACCTCCTGGGCTGCACAACATAGAAGTTTCCCTAACAGGAACGCATTCTAAGATTTTTTTTTTTTTGTCTTTTTCATTTTTATCGGTACCAGGGATTGAACTCACGACTGCCTGCTTGAAGGCAGGTGCCTATGCCGCTGAGCTAAATCCCCAGCCCCAGGCTTTTATTCTTTTCTTTGATGTTCCCTTTAATTTGTTTTCAGACAGCCAATATGTAATACAAGCCTTGTCTGTTTTAGAATGTGTACCTGTTATCAACACTGCTAATATCCTTGTTGCACAGTTATTTGGTCTTATTCAATCATCTTTACATTCTCGATCTGCACCTTGTTTTGTAGGACATACTCGCAGTCACTCTAATCTTCCAGGTGCTTTAACTCATGGAAATGCAATTGCAGATCGAGCCACGCACATTGGACTGTCTGCTGTTTTGCAATCACAACAGTCACATGCTCTTCATCACCAACGCATTCTAAAACAGACAAGGCTTGTACTACATATTGGCTGTCTGGAAACAAATTAAAGGGAACATCAAAGAAAAGAATAAACGCCTGATGAACAGCATAAAGTTCAGTCTCCTGAGCTGAAGTACTCCTCAATTGCCATACATAAGTTTGACTTGGGGATACTAAAGTAGCTTTTCCATTGGAGCTTCCATCTGAAAATAAAGTAATAGCATTAACAAGGGGTTTCATGCGTATGATTTGAGGAAATGAAAAGGTAACTTGGAGGCAAATGGAAGAATTTTATCCTTGGGATAATGATGTTAGATTTGACCGGTATAGGATGCTAGAGAAAGAGGAAAATAATCAGTCATATGAAGCAACCATTCGAGCTGTTCAGATGTATAAGGGATTATAATAGAGTGAGGGTCTCTTCCTAAATGCATTATAGACAATTTTCTTCCTTGCATAATCCTTTCTGCAACCAAAGAGGCATAAGGGGGCAGAGCCTTTTTTGGGGAATGTGGACCATGAATCCATGAGAGAACTCCCTGCTGATATAACACACCTGTAGGGGAAAAAGACGTGGGTATGATGATAAGAGACCAGGGAGTGGAATAATCACAATAATGAAGCTGCGCACTTTGAAGAGCCTTATTAACCAGTTGAAGAGCTTTGCGAGCTTCTGCCATCATTTGCCGGGGTGAACTTGGGTCAGAATCTCCAGCTAATAAGGAAAACAATGGGTGGAGGTCTTGAGTAGTTAACTTTAGAGATGGCCGGATCCAATTAATTTCGCCTAAGAGTTTTTGAAAATCATGCAACGTACACAAGCGAGAAGTATTAACAGACAATCGTTGAGGAGAAAAATGCCGTGGATATAAGTGAAAACCTAGATAAGAAAAAGGAGGTGAAGTTTGGACCTTCTCAGGTGCGATGACCAGCCCATTATTTGTTAAATCCTGATGAAGAGAGGTATATACTTGCAAAAGCATCTCAGAATCTTGATGGGCTATTAAAATATCATCCATATAATGAATAATGGTGGCATGGGCAAATTTAGATCTGGTATTGGCAATGGCTACATGCACAAACTTTTGACACAAGGTGGGGCTGACTCCTGAACCCACGACCCTGAGATTAAGAGTCTCATGCTCTACCAACTGAGCTAGTCGGGCTGATTGTAACAGGGTGGCTCAGAGAGTGGTGGCAGAGCAGAGGGGGGTGGGGGGGGCGGGGTATAAGGAGGATGCCACATTCTCTGAGGATTTGGTTTTTCTTATAAAACTTTCTCGAGTTCTTTTTTCCCATTTACTAGACTCAGAGTCCCCTTTTAAACAGTCCTTAATTAGAGTCCAAATTGGAAACACATCCACAGGAAACTTCTCAGGACCCCAAGCACAGTAATAATCTTTAATCTTTTCTCCTACTATTTTCCAAGTCTCAACATTAACCATTCCCTGTGCGGGAAACCAGGGGCAAACCTGATGCACAAAATCAACAAACCGATGAATTTGAAGCTTAGCTACAGGAATGCCCCTACTCTTTAACAAAGAGGAAATAACTTGTTCAAAAAGTTCCCGTTCTGATGACGGGTAGTTACCCATTCTCAATCCCTGTGTATATGCCACTCCCTGCTACTTTCACTTTTTACTTACCCAGGTCGTCTGTAGCAGCGGTCTTCTGGGAACTGCCGATTCTCCTTCCACTGGAAAAACGCTCCGAATGCTTATATTCCAAGCCCCAACTTCGGGCGCCAGATGCCAGGTGCCAGGTGTCTTAGCCAGCGCGGAGAAGGAGTCAGGTGAGAGACTGAAGACAAAGGGAGACCAGTTGCTCAGGAGGCAAAAGGCGATTTATTGAAGGACTACATAGTTTTTATAATGTTTCAAAACAAAGAGCAGTACAAGTCACTTCAGGACACTTTCTTGTGCACACAGCAAAGGTAAACATGCTCCTGGGCCCGTGAGAAACTTCTATGTTGTGCAGCCCAGGAGGTAAACATGTTCTTGGGCCCATGAGAAACTTCTATTGTTTATGTTATGAAGCTATTCCCAGGTTAATATCAGCGCGATGCTTTGTCTAGAAGGCTGAGGTCACTGCAGGATGAGGAACTGCTTGAGGTCCAGCTTCAGTGTGTGGTTTCCCACACCCATTCACTGCGGGACCCCTGGCTCCTGCTCCCAACATATTCCCCTTATTTCTTAGACAAAGCGTCGCATGGGAATTTCATTAGCAGTTGATTCTAACTTAAAACGTTTCAAGTCCAAACGCACATTTCTCATTTGCCCAACAACAGTTCTCACAAAATATGGAAAAATTGTTATCATGACAATAAATGCTAGAGCTCCAATACCAGCTAGAATGATAAAATGCGAAATGCCCGTGAGGCTTGGGAAATGGCTGGTTAATGCGTTGAATATTTGCTCAGTTTCTTTTGCTAGGTCAACTTTTATTGCTGGTGCATTGGTTATATCTTGGATAGTCTTATGCAGCGTAAGCAAATCTAGAGAAGTATTGGAATTATGCCATATTCCTAGCAAATGATTTTTCACCCTATCACAAGGTACATCACTTTCATTATATCTATGTGAAGTAACACAAATATGTTCATATAAGGCATGACATTTCAAAGATGATTGTACTTGCAAAGCATATAATTGATCTCCTAAGGTTATTACTGTATCTTGTAGAGCATTTAGTTTTTGTTCAATCATACTATCCCAACTTTCCTGTATTTTCAAAACCAAAGAAACATTATGGGATGACTCATTAACGTAGGATGCAGTTTGCACACTTTCTGTAAGAGATATTGCGGACATTGCAGTGGAGGCTATCAAAGTAATAAGTGCAGCAATTCCAGTCATTAACATCCCAACAAATCGTTTGGCCCGATTTAAAAGCTTAGTTAATTTTTGCAAAATAATCACAGAAGGATCTTGATACCACTCTGTGGTGATATTAACAGGTAAAAATACAAATGGAGGTTGTTTGACCACTAATATGGATGAGTGGTTTCGTGAAGCATTTACACAACTGGATAAGATGCGATCTTTACAAGTAATTTCATAAGATTCATTGTTCTTATTTACAGTAAGTTCTCCACTTATAACACCATATGGTTCAGAAATACAAGCTATGATAGTTACATTTTGTACTGTGCCATTAACAGAAATAGCATCCTGTGTCCCTATATGTTGCCATACAACTTTTTCCTTTGCAACAGCAATGTAATCAAGTGCTGCAACCAACTTCCACAGCATGGTAAAAAAGGTGATATTATTCCTTGTCCATATTCCATATAATAAATTTCGGGGCCTGTAGGTTGTTTCTCTGTAATCACTCCAATCACATAGATCTTTGTAACATATCGTATAATTATGATGGCACAAAAGCCATGAGGGTCTATATACACTTTTGCTTGGATATTTTTGTCTGCATTCTGGAATATGCTCAGGGGGATTACTTTTTCCCACTCTAGTTTCACTACTGTTGCAAAACACATACATCATATCTACTCCCCAGTGCATTCCATTAGTAAAGTTTCCATCCCAATCAGAATATCTTTCTATTAATGTACAATTCTTATTTGTTTTAGAAAAACATAGGAGTAATGAAGCAGACATTTCAGTGTAATTATATACAATAGAGATAGGTTGTATGTGAGTGGAAGAAGGAAACCTTAAGACACGAGTATTATTTACATAAACAGTAACATCATCGTTGTCGCCCCATGACATAGGGTGTAACAAAGGAGGATTAGGTACAAATGCCCAATAATTATCTGCCCACACAGGCATATAAAATATATGCAAAACCCAAATAATGCTTAACAGTTGAGCCAAAAACAGAAAAGTTTCATCTCTTGTCGCAGGAGGCCTTCTGGTCATTGTTCTCGTCCTCGAGGTCATGGTTAGTCGAAGCATCGTCCTGCGCAATTTTTCTATCTTGCTCTTGGGCATGTCGTACACAGCGTTCTGGGATCCACCTGGGTGTATCAGCGTCTGTGGGAAAAAAACAATCATACCCTCTTCCCCATATCAATACTGGGTCAGGGCCATGTAATAGATTAGTTAATGGGCCTTTCCAATAAACCATTGGCTTGGAGGGCAAATGAGGAGACCAATGTCTCTCAGCTGCAGATCTATTGGATGCATCAAAAGTTAAAAAATTAAGAACGTAAAGAGCATGGTTAAGAAGGGTTTTGGGAGAATACTTATACCATCTCCCCCTTTTAAATTTCTTTAATGTGTTTTTTAGTGAGAGATTAGCACGTTCAACAATTCTTTGTCCTTGAGGATTATAAGGCAGTCCAGTAACATGTTTAATATGGAAAGTCTGACAGAATTTGGCAAAGGGTTTACTAACATATGCTGCGCCATTATCAGTTTTAAAGGATCGAGGAATGCCCAGGATAGAGAAACAATATAGTAGGTGTTGTATTACATGGGTGGCAGTTTCTGCAGTCATAGGTGAAACAAGCATGTAATGAGAAAAGGTGTCTATGGTAACGTGTAGGTATTTTAATGACCCAAAAAAAGGATAATGAGTGACATCCATCTGCCAGATGTCATTTGGACCGAGTCCTCGAGGGTTGACTCCAAAATGCGGTACTGGAAGGAGAGGCTCACATGAGGGACAGTTTTTAACAATTTCTCCTGCCTGCTGCCGTGTTATACCATATTGATAACATAAAACCTGTGCAGCTTGGTGATGAAGAGCATGTAACTCTTTGTTAAAGAGTAGGGGCATTCCTGTAGGGAAGCTTCAATTTCATAGGTTTATTGATTTTTAGCAGGAGCCAATCAGTGATGAAGAGGCGGGCTGTAAGAACTGTCCTATCAGGAGGGCCAACGAAGGCTGTCTCTTCCGGTGTCATGGCGTCAGTTGCAATATCATGGCAAAAAAGGGAGTACTAGATGTTTGCTAGACAACTGTTTTTTGCTTCTGTTCTCCGTTGACTGCTTAGAAAGAAGCTCGGAGACCTCCAAATTACGCAATGGTGATGATATGGGATGGGAGCATTGAAATGGGGTGGAATCCGGTTGAGACCAGTTAGAAGTGGTGAGAAGGGATTGGGGGTTTAGCTCAGCAGCATAAGCACTTTCTTTGAAAGCAGGCAGTCATGAGTTTGATCCCCGTTACTGATAAAAAGGAAAAAGACCAAAAAAAAAAAAAAAAAAAAAAAACAGTGGTGAGAAGCAGCTGTGCTGTCTAGAGCCTGCGTACTTAGCCTCAGACCCTGAGGTACTCTAGTGCCAACAGGGAGTCATTCTGTGTGGCTTTTACCTCTCGCTGGGTGCAGGATATTTCTGGGTCCCTAGAATGTTGTCACCACTGTGGTACCACCAGGCCACAATGCGATTTTTGAAATCGCCTGCTGCCCTTGCTCCTCCAACAGTCTGGCCCAGGACAGGGCATGAGGAGACCCTGATTCCGAAGTGGTTTCAAGCGGGTGCAGCTGTAATAAGCTAGGTGTCTGCTTTCATTCCTTTCAGCAACAGATCTGAAAGCCAGAAGTTTATAAATGTCTGTGCTGCAGGACCTCAGAGCCACAACTGCTCTCCTTAAACTTATGCATTTATGTATTTTGTGATCGTCTAAATTTGTACTATGTTCTCATATTTCCATGCTCATTAAAGGTGGAGGCAAAGGTTCTGAGAATTCAAAGATGTGTAGTGATGTGCCTCAGTGGAGGAAGGCTTCCCAAACACCGGATGAACTGCTGTGTATTACACAGAACAATGCAAAGAATTTCTGAACGTACTTGATGTGACACATGTGCTCATAGACGATGTTTGGGAGAACATCCATAGAGGTTTAAATTTTGAGAAAAATGAAGCAGATATAAATTTGTCATCAAGGGCAGGGAAAAGTGTGTTTACTAAGGACAAATTCCAGAAAGGGCTGCCTGTTAAATTCTCCTTGAAAAATGCCTAAATTTAGTCATTTGCATGAATATATATATATATATATATATATATATATATATACACGTGATATACTTCTGAATGGAAAGGAATATGGGTGTCATATCTGAATTAATAGGTGATTTAATAGCTTGGTTGATCATATACATTGTTTAAATATGGAAATGTTCTGTAATGGACTTTACTAATTCATGTAAAGAGATGCCCTAAATTGTAATTGTGCAAGGATATCAGTAGTTAAGGCATGAATGGTTTTCTGCTTAGGGTGGATCAGACAAGCTTGGAAAGGATGTGGAAATGACTGGCAGAACTCAGTGTGCCAATAGCATGACGTACAACAGAGAGGGTCTTCCCTGAAAGTCGGGTAGTTCTTAGGGTAAGCATGAAGTTAAAGTTGAATTATGATATCTTCCTTGAGGTGAATAACACCAGCTCTGGTAAGAATCAGTATTCCACATCCTTGTCAACCCATGAATTCTGTGTTCTTCACTTGAGATCTAGTTTTGATTATCTTTAATTATGACCCAGTGTCATGAAGGTGAAATTTGAAATTTTTTTTTAACAGGGATCGAACTCATGATCTCAAGCTTGCTAGGTAGGTGTTCATGCTGCTGAGTTAAATACCCAGCTCTGAAATTGTTTTCTGTATACTATGTATGATATCAACATTGTTCCTCAGAAAATGTTGAATATTATAGAATTTTTCTATATTGTATGGATATAATTTTTAAAGCAAACCAAAGGTGTCGTATGCAGTCACTTTTCAAGTTTCACATTGTCTTTGAGGTGTCTCAGTCAGGGTTTCTATATTTCAGACAGCTCTGTAACTTAGGCTAGCCCCAAACTCTAGGAATGTCTCCTACATCAGCCTCCCAAGATATATTTCTTATATCTGAATGGAGAGTGATCACTTGGTGATCACTTGGTGACACTGAGCTATAATTTGAAACTTGTACCTTGTTTCATTGTTTATACATTTTTTACATACAGCAGTTTTCCATGAACATTTGAGTTATTATTTATGTATCGTATTTGATGTTATTTATGTTTTGTTCTATGAATCCAAATTTAAATATCAAAATGCTACTTAAGTATATTAAGAACAAAGGACTCAGTGGTCTAAATGAGATTTGAAGAGATATCATTGTTAGTACATCAAAGTGATTCATGAGATATTTGTCTGCCTCTGTGTTTATGGATGCTGGTCCTGCAGGCTTTCACTATGAGGTCTTCTTTAGAGACAGTGCACAGGGACTCTTGCAGTGACTCAGCATAAGAATCAGTGCTCCTATTTGGCTGTTGTATTAGCTGTGAGTTGCAAAATAGCATTAAATTTGCTGTCTCAAAAAATGTGTATATACAAAAATTAATCCCCAAGATGTGGAATTAAGATTTGAAGAAATCAGTCTCCATTCAGCTGTTTTGCTTGGTTTTATTTGTTTAGTTTAGTTTTGTTTTATTGAGACAAGTTTTCTCTATGTATATGAGCTAGATTTGAACACTTTATGGAGCACAGAATTGCCCTAACCTCAAAGCAGCATTCCTATCTCAGCATCTTGAGTATGGGATTATAGATATGTGTGTTTTTACCCTAAAAAATATTGAGACTTGTAACTTAGCTGTGTTGTAGGTTGGCTTAATAGATGCCATCTTGAGCTTTGCATTTAACTAGTGCCCTTGTATTTCACTCAGAAAAATGGAAAATCACTGAGGGTATAAGTCTCAGGAGAAAAGCAAAATGAGCTGTACCCAAAGAAAAAAAATTATCCTACTCAAAGAAAGAAACGGAATAGAGTTGTCATTCAAAAATTATTATGAGATTCTAGCTAAATGATTTCCAACAGGATCTTTTTGTGATTCTATCTATAAAACATCTCTAACTTTCCAGTTCAGAGCCTCTTGTTTAGATCCTGAAATGGGGTTAGGGTTTCTGTATACAAGTGGTGCTGAGCCCAGCTAATGAAATTCCACATTTCTCAATTGGGTTGCTTGGCTTCCTATATTATTGTTCACAAAATCACCTCAAGCTGCAGAAACCTTACTGACACAAGCAAACCCCAGGATTAAATGACAGTGCCCCTGAAGTGAAAGAATAGTAGTGAAAAGAAGAAGAGAAAAAGACAAATGCCATGTGCTATAATGCCCACCTCTTTTCCCCAGCAATAAAGAAGCTGAAACAGGAGAATGGCCATGTATTCAAAGACAGCCTAACCTACATAGTGAGTGCAAGGCTGCCCAGAACTCCAAAGTGAGACTATGTCTTTAAATCAAAAACTAAAATGGAAAAAACCCAACCAGTTACACAGAAAGACTATTGAAAACAAACAATAATAGAGCTGAGTGAAATTTGACTTATGTAAAATGGGAATTATTGAATGATGCTGCAGTGGAAAGAAGGCCATGTAGTGGCATCCAGGAGGCAGTGACAAACACATACTTAGGAATGGCACCTATTGTGCTACAGGACAACAGTGACCTCCTTCCTCCAATACATTTGCAGTTCATTAGACTGAGGACTTCTAAAAGCTCATTGAAATTTTAAACTCAGGGCAAACAAGCAGCTTGAAATTCTGGCTTTGGAACAATGCCTTTAGCAGACATTTCATATTTAAATTGAGATAAGAAAAATATAATCCTGTCCTGTTTGATATCAAATGCATCAAGTTTAATGACTCACAACACTGAGAAATGAAGTCATAAACCAAAAAAATTTCAAAAAATTTTTTAGAAAAAAAGAGAGAAGAATAGCCCTGAATTATCAGGAGTGGTCTTCGGTGTTTTGGCCATAGACCTATTGTCAGGGGTCATTTATACAGGAAAGTCACAATGTGGGTACAGTGTGCATCTCAGACTACAATCAACCTATAAGCTTATAGCTGCTTAACTAATGTTATTCAACAAGGAACAAGTCAGCCAGAAAAGGTATGTGGAAAGAGCCAAGGCACTTTGTGGGAACAGTAGTCCAGTTGTTCTGGTCATTGAGTATGGTAATTGATGCCTATCAGGAGGTCGTGGAGGGGGTGGTGGTAACTGTAGTACATTTCAAGCTGTTGTTTTTCTCTTCAGGAGCATGTAGACCTAGTCACTGCATCTTCACATTCAGGTCGGGCTTTCTTCAGCTGTGCCTGTAGCAGTGATTGTTGTATTTAGTATTTTGCATTGACTATTTGAGGTTCCAGTTCCTCTCTGATTGTATATCAATTTCTGTCTACCGTGACATCCTTTGCTAAAATCACATTTCTATTTGAATGAATAAACTGAAATATTCATTAATACAGGCCAGGGATTTAGCTCAGGAGGGAGCAATGCCTGCCTGGAAAGAGTTAGGCTGTAGTTTGATCCCTGGTACCTAAAAAAAAAAAGTAATCTAAACCGCAAGGAAAGAAAATAATTTCATTTGTGAAAATGTAAGTTTACAAAATTTATAACTAAATATGTCAATGGCAAATTAAACATTGTTAATAGTCATATTTACTATCTAAAGTTGTTGGGTCTGGGGATTGAGTGGAGGTATACAAGGAGCTGCCTGGAGAGCACAAGGTCATGAGTTCAATCCCTCATACAGAAAAAAAAAAAATCACAGTTGTCAACGATGCAGTGCTGTGAGCACATTTATTGAAATGGATACTCGGTATTTAATAGGCTCAATGTTTCTTTTGTGGTCTATGAAATACCTGCAGATAACATGGCAATTACAGTGAATGATATACTGTCCCTTATAGGATTGCTATTTTCTGAGTTGTCTTTATTTTTTGTTTTCCCACATACTTGAAAGTGGAAAATGTTGGCTGGTGCTAGGTGGAAAAACTGTGATAATCATTTTTTCAATTTAATGATATATTTCCCTATATCCATTAAGAACATTTTATTTGCTACAGTTACTCCAAATCAAATTGATAAACAATTCTTAAATTTACAGGCAGCTGAGTTAGTTAGAAATAGAGGCAACCATACCATGATATAGTGGAATGAAATTCCTGAACTTCTCTGTCTGGTATGAGTTTGTGTTCTCTAAAATGCAAGAATGAATTTTAGGAACAACAGAGTTGAAAGGTGGAATATATATATATTGAGAGAAAGAAAGTGAAAGTATTTTGCTCTAAATAGGATATTTTGTAAGTGGGAGGTGGAACCAGAGGACTTTTACCTTGAAGTCACTTTCCTCTCCCCTATTCAACCTACCTGTGGCCAGAAAAGCATCTCAATCAGGTACTTGCATATCAGCAATGCCAACTTTAAGCAGCGCCCAAGTCAAAAACTATATGTATGCTGCCCACACACTTCCAGAGAAGAAAGCCAGACCCCCAGTGGTCATGGGGTTCTCTCCATGGTCTTAGAATAAAGGCCATTTTGACTTTATATTCTCTTCTTTACTACACCAAAAATAATATCAGAAAGCTTCTGTCTAAGAGAAACAGGAGGGATTCTGAGCCAGTAGCAAAGGACTCTGATTTTATACAATAAAATCATGTGGTGAGTGTGATAGCTTGGACCCCAGCATAAAACCCAAGGAAGCAAGAAATTAAAATTTGGGGAGCAAATACTTTATTTTAGGCCATGCCAGGTGACGCAATCTCAGGGAGCCAATTTGGAGATTGTGTGCTTACAGCTAAAAAGGTTGTATTTTAAAGCTGAAAACCACAGGAATGTTGTGAACTTTGACCCAGTTTGATAACTTTCTTGTAGTTAAACATTTCTTAGGGCCAGTACATTGTATTGCAGATAGGCTGAAAGGGGGGGATTACAAGAAACTGAAACTTAAAGCTTTTATGGGAAATGGAGACTTAACCTAAGAATGGGGAGGGGAGGGGAATTTACAAGGAGCTGAAACTTAAGTCTTTACTGGAGATGGAATTTTAATCTCTATTGAAATGGTGCATATAGAACAGGAAGAGGGCACATTGGTTTGAACTAAGTTACAACAGTGAGATAGGTTTAAAGTGGGTTAGGTTACTGAGGTTACTGAGGAGGTAAATTAGCACAATAGAGAAGCAGAATATAAGAAATGTAAAAGTGGCCTTTTATTTAAACAATGTGGAGAGGAGCCCACAGCCACCAAGGGTTTGACTCCCCTCTCCCTGGACTAACTATGGGGTTTTGTGGTTGTGATAACTCAGACCCCAGAATAAAATCCAAGGAAGCAAGAAATTAAAATTTAGGGAGCAAAGGTTTTATTTTAGGCCAGACCTGGCAAGGAGTCTCCAGGAACAAATTTGGAGACTGGGCACCTGACAGAAATTAGTCAGGGCTTTTATCTTGTACATCAACAAACAGCTGCTGGTCACACAATGCAAGGAGGGGGATGGGGTGTGGTGCACTACAAAACAGAAACATAGGTGCATTACATTTCATGGGAAGGGCAAGATTCGGGTAACAAACAAGTTTTCCTGTAAACAAGCAAGTTTAGATAATAAGAAATCCTGTTTTCCTCAGTAGAGACTAGAAGTCTAGCAGTGATTAACAATTTCTGTTAGGGTATCTTAGCATCACATGTGTTATTTGTAGAGGGCAACAATGGTTAACATATCGATTAGGTATTTACAATTCTTTACACAGGAGAGCATTGATTAATATATTAATTAGGTCATCCGGAGGGGGAAGGGAAAAACACTTATATAGTAAGGCCAAGTTACAGGTATTGCTATGATACAAAAATAACGAAGCTATTTTTCTAGAGTACAACAGAGGTATATGTGACTTTTGAGTGGATGTGGTGCTTGGAGGGGACATTGATGTGATGCAAGGAGCTGATGGGAATTTTCTTTAGGGCCCTGAGAAAGAAAGAGGAAGTTGTAATCAAGGAAAAAAGAGAAAGTGGCCATATGCGTAAGCATCCCTGATTTTGCCTTCCTCCACCTTGAACTACCACCATGAGGTTCTGTAATGGTTTCTAGGGCAAAACTCTTTCAAGTGCATCCTTCAGTTTCAAGGAAGAAATCAAAACAATGAAGTTTTGCCACCTGTCTTCCTCTATGGCTGGTAGTAAACCATTCATAAGAAATACTGTTAGTCATTTCCTTAATGCATTGTAGATACCATAACCAAAATTACAGATCATTTCACTTTCAGAAAACAAAAGTAGCACTTAAAGTCAGTGATAAAGCCCTTCAGTGCCAAGCATCCCTGGAAAGGTGAGATCAACATTGTAGAATACAAACTACTACTGATTTATCTGACTTCAGGAAAGAGAAAAATTTATAATGATATTGCTATAGAGTAATGAATCTCCTGGTCTAATGTGTCTGGTATGAGTTTGTGTTCTCTAAAGTCAAAGAATAAATTTTAGGAACAACAGAAATTAAGAGCACAATATACTTATTGAGAGAAAGAAAGCTACCTGAGAGAGAAGGGGTCCTGAGCGGGATGCCAAACACTGTCTTTCTAGGGACCTTTATAGAGTAAAATCATGTGGTGAGATGAGTTTAAGGTGGGGAAAAATCGGAATTTATAATCCAGATGGGCATAAGACGGGACAGAGCTATGGTAGCCAATAAGATTATAAGTTCATGTAAAGTCGATTAAATTGGGAAAAAAGGGGAAAGGGAGTCACATAGAAAGCAGGCATTCTTAGGCAGCAGTGACGTTTCCCTTAGGGTTTTGGGAGGGTGACTCCTGACTTCATCAGGATGATAGGAAATATTTAAAATGTCAGTCCTTAGGATAAGCATACTTTTCTTTGAATGGTGACTCCTGACCTCCTCAGAGTGCTATGGGACTATTTAGAATATCAGTCTTTAGGATATGGATGAATTTGCTTATCATTTGTCTTGAGACTTGGCCCATAGCATGAGGTGTCAGTCTTCCCCATAGTTGCACAGTGTCTCGTCTCCTGCATGGACTCCTTGGAGGACCTAGCCCTGCCTTATGCCAATACTATTTAAATAACTCAGGTGCCTGTAACAGTACTGTTTGGATAATTGATTAGAGATGTCTTGTGCTGTGGGTGAATGATCTGTGGATTACAGTGTGCAGTGTATATACCAGTGTTGCCCCCTGATTGACATGTTTTTAAATTTAATTTTAGTTGATGTGTTCTTTTTTCACTGAAATAGAATGGATAGGAAAATTAAAAGCCTGAGGTAAAGCTCTTCAGTACAAACACTCCTCTGGTCAAGCTGAGATCACCACTGTAGAAGAACGGCAGCTCCAGAAGTCTCTGCACTACAGTCTATCATTTGAGATCCTCTCTTGCAGGGAGGGGTGTCTTTCCCTGTTGATTCTTGACTCAGAAGGAGAGCAGTAGAGCAGGAGTCAATCAGTGATGAAGGCACAGGCTATATGAACTGTCAATTTTCAGGCCATTGCTGGCTGTGACTTTTGTCTCTTCTGGTGTCTCAGCATGATTTACCTTTTCTGAGTTATGATACTGGTAGCAAAACACTTGCT
The DNA here is from genome assembly GCF_034190915.1 of Cavia porcellus. Taxonomy (NCBI): domain Eukaryota; kingdom Metazoa; phylum Chordata; class Mammalia; order Rodentia; family Caviidae; genus Cavia; species Cavia porcellus. The sequence continues at coordinate 2,069,472 of NW_026947536.1, forward strand.
GCATCTCATTTAGTACTTTCGATGTCCTGTGGCCTGATTAGCAAAGAACCTGAGAGATCCTGGAGCCATGAAATGGTGAGGTTGTGGATGGGAGCCCAGAGTTAGGGTGGATTTGGTAAAACCAGTTACAAGTATGTAGAAGTAATTCCTGTGTCTGGAGCCTCAGGTATTTAGTTAGCTTCAGCTCCTGAGGTCCTCCAGCATTGGCCATGGGTCATTCACTCTCCCTTTTGCCTCTTGCTGTTGCCAAGGGTGATTTGGGGTCCCCAGATCCCTGGCTTCACTATTACAGCAGCAGACTCAAGTATCATCTTTGGAATTCACTGCTGGCCTAGAAACTCCACAATCTTAGTCATTGGAAGGAGCTTGAGAAGACCCTGACTATGATGTTTTTGTAGCTTGTAGAGCAGTAATTAGCTAGGTTTCTGCTCTCTATCCTCAGAGTAGAAGATCTGGAATGTCCAAAATTTATTAATGTCTGTAATGCAGGGTCTCATTGCCACAATGGTTCAACTTAAACTTGGGCTTTTTTGTATTTATAGTGATCTCCTCAATTTATAGTATGTTCTCATATTTACATCCTCATGACAGGTAGTGGCAAAGGTCCTGAGAATTCATAGATGTGTAGTAGTGTGCCTCAGTGGAAAAAGGCTTCCCAAACAACTCGTGAACTCCTGTGTATTATACAGATCAGTGCAAAATAATTTCTGAACATACTTAATTATTTAGGTGGCACCCTTGCTCACAGACTAGGTTTGTGAGCACAGCCATAGAGTTTTGATGTCTGAGAAAAATGAAGCAAATATGAAAGTGTTATCAAGGACAGGGTAAAAATTTGTGGAGGAAAAATTCCAGAAAGGGCTACCTGTTAAATTCTCATCAAAAAATGCTGAAATTCAGGCATTTGCATGCACATATACACGTGATATCCTTCTGAATGGAAAGGAATAGGTGTGTCATCTCTGAATTAAGAGCTGATTTAGTGTCTTGGTTGTTCAGAGACAGTTTAAATATGGAAATGCTCTGCAATGGAATTTATGAAGTGGTGTAAAGGAGAAGCGCTAAACAGAAATTTTGCAGTGGTATCAATAGTTAGGCATGAAGGGTTTCCTGCTGAGGATGGATCAGAGGAGTGTGGAAGGGATGTGCAAGTGACTGACAGAATTCAGGAAGCCAATAGCAGGACATACAACAAAGAGGGTCTTCACTGAAATTCAGGTAGTTCTTAGAGTAAGTGTAAAGTTAAAGTTGGTTTCTGATTGCTTCCTGGAGGTGATCAACACCAGCTCTGGCAACAATCAGTATTTCACATCCTTGTCAACCCATGAATTTTGTGTTCCATACTTGAGATCTAATTTGGATTATCTCTGATTATGCCCCCAGTGTCATGAAGGTAAAATGTGCATTTTTTTTTGTACCAAGGATCAAACTCATGACCTATGCTTTCCAGGCAGGTGTTCATGACACTGAGCTAAATACCCAAGTTTATCTTTGTTGTATGGAAGATATCCACATTGTTTCTCATAAAGTGTTGAATATTGTTGGAATTTTCCCATATTGTATGGCTATAATTTTTAAAAACAGACTAAAGGTGTCTTATGCAGTCTCTTTTCAAGTTTCACTTTGTCTGTGGGGTGTCTCAGTCAAGGTTTATCTACTTTAGACAGCTCTGTAACTTAGGATAGTCCCAAGTCCAAGGAAGAAGTCCTTCACCAGCCTCACAAGATATATTCCTTATACCTGAATTGGAAGTGATCGCTTGGTGACAGTGAGCTATAAATTACAGCTTGGGCCTGGTTCCATTTTATATACTTATTTTTTAAAAACAGCATTTTCCACTAACATTTGAGTTATTAGTTGTGTACCATATTGGAGGTTATTTATGTTTTGTTCTATGAAACCAAATTCATGTTTCAAAATGCTGCTGAGGTATATTAAGAACAAAGTACTCACTGGCCTAAATGAGATTTGAAGAGACATTATCTGAAGCCTATCAAAGTGATTGATGAAATTTTTTTTCCTTTTTTCAAATTTTGAAAGTGGTAAAATAAAACAGAACAAGGCAGAATAAGGCCAACTAAGATCATACAGTGAAATTGGTACACAACTTCACAACAGGTTACTGCGATAAGAGTAATAGGTATCACAGTATATTTTATTATCTTTATAATAGTTGTTCTTTCAAACACATATATCAAAATGAGATGAAATACAGAACATTATAGTACTTATCAAAACAGAATTTTGAATAGAGCAATACCATTAATCAGAATAGAGTAAAACGGTAATAAAAATATTTGCCTTCAAAGAGATAGTAGAAGGAAGTTCCCCTTATTTGTTATGGTCTGCTTCCCAGGAGACACTCAGATTTCTGTTCCCCATTTGCTAACGGGGGGTGACAGGAGAAGAGGGGTAGGGAAGTGGGATGTTTGATTCTTGGCCCTGCGTCAGTAGGTTCACTATTGCATAGTAGGGAGACAGGCTGGTTGTTTGGTTTCACAGCGTCCTATGTTCCCACATGGCGTGGATCTCAGGAGCTGCTGCTGGTTCTCCCCCGGAAGGGCCACATTCTGCCAGACCGCCACTGCTTACCAGGGAGAAGTGGTGCTTGCTTGCCTTCCAAGTGTCCTAAATTCCAGCATGGCATGGATCTCAGGAGCTGCTGCTGGTTTGCCCCCTGGATGGGCCCCAGTCTGCCACCCCGCCACCACTTACCAGGGAATGGAGGTGCTTGCTTGGCTTCCCAGTTGATTGATGGGATATTTATCTGTCTCTGTACTTTGTGGATGCTGGTCCTGCAGGCTTCTCACTGTGAGCTCTGCATTAGAGACAGTACACAGGGAATACTGCAGTGACTCAGCACAAGAATCAGTGCTCCTATTTCACTGTTACATTAGCAGTGAGTTGCAATCCAGCATCAAATTTGCTGTCTTCAAAAATGTGTATAGACACAAATGACCAAGACATAGATTTAAATTTGAAGACATCAGTCTTCATTCAGCTGTTTTGTTTGGTTGTATTTGTTTAGTTTTGTTTTGTTTTATTGAGACAAGCTTTCTATATGTATATCAGCTGGATTTGAATACCCTATGGAGCCTAGAATTGCCCTGAACTCACTGAAACCATCCTGCCTCAGCCTTTTGAGTGCTGGCATTATAGATATATACCACCACACTTTGCTTTTGATTCAGATTTGTAGGAGAGAATTTAAGATATCCCAAACCTGGTGTCTCAACCTTCGTGTGAGAAATATATGTATGATCCTTTAGGAGGCGGTGACCTTTGATGATGTGGTTGTGAACTTCAGCAATGAGGAGTGGACTTTGTTGAGTCCATCCCAAAAGAACCTCTACAGAGATGTGATGGGCGAAACCTTTAGGAACATGACTGCAATAGGTAAGGACAAAATACTTTTGTCACTCATGCTGTCAGAATGTTGTATGTCGCTCATCAGTGCTGTTTCATTAAACACAATGTGAAAATATTTTTAAAAATAACTGAGACCTGGACACATTATATCATAACTCTAAACAAAATCTATTAATTTGTATGTATTATTCTAATGAGCGCTGGTATTTCTATGTCTACAATTCAGGAGGACTTGGGAATATCCAGGAACCTGAAAAAGAATGCAAAATTTACTGGAGATACTTAAGGTAATTCGCACTCATAAGGAGAAGGAATGTTCCTGAGTAATTAGTGAGTCAGGAGAAAAATACCGCCAAGAAATGAGGCACCATTCAATTTATTGTCAGTAATATTATCCGAAGACATATAAGGAGTTATAACATTCTCCCTTCAGTTTTTCTACCCATATATACATGTGAATATAATACATTCATCATCTAAACATTACTAAGATTGCAATAGAATTTGAAATAAAATGGAGTTCTTGTGTTTCCAAGCCAAGCTCATAAATCAGCCATTCTGAATAAAATTCTTAGAAGGCTGGTAGAATGTTAAGTGCACTGATTCTGAGTATCAGTGTGCATTTGTCTCTAGAAATTGATCCCCTCATACTTGTCCTGGATATATTTTTAAAAATTCAAGATGCACATAAAATACTGGTACATGCTTACTCATTTACAAAGCAGATCAAGTTATAATTCATCAGGGCTTGAAGAAGCTTAGCTATCTATCACTGGATTTGTGGAGAAGGAAAATGTTAATAGACTTTCTGGATTGTGCATTCTTGTAAAAAGCACACTAGGAATCAGCTTTTGCAGAATGGCAAATTCAAGTTCAAACTTCACAGCTTAATGATCAGTGAAAATCTCTTAAAACACATTTTAAAAGCTATAGATTTTATGCTAATAGCTGTTGTTCATTCCCAGCATGGAAAAGAAAAAAAGTCTTATATAATGTCAAAAAATAAATAATATAATGTCATTTGCCATAAGAAATAGGTGGTTCTTTCTCCCATCAATTCGGTGAAATAGCTCAGCTATAAAACCTAAAAGTTCACAGGGTACCTTTTAGATGAGAAACCAAAATATAAATTGTGGAATGAAATGAAAGCGTTAATAAAGAAAAGTAAGACAGACCATATGGAAAAGGGAACTGCAGGTTAAGGACAGAAGGGAGATTGTGATGGGGAAACATATCAGAATGATCTGTATGTGATACACATATGTACCCATGCCCAAAGTGAAGGTAAACATTCCGTGTTTCAAAAGGTACCACATTTTAAGATTTCCAAACGTGTACCAGTCTTTTGGGAATGGTTGTTTTCAACATGTCTTACAAGGCCATTCTGTTAATTCACGGTAAGAATTTCTTAGAAGGCATTAAAAACAGAATTTGACATTAATGCAGTCATAAAACTGAGACCCATTTCACTGTGAGTGTTTCTTTTTTTATTTAATGTAAGAAAAGACTAAAAAAAACAAAATAAGTAGAAATGATACCACTTTCAAAGTGAAAATAAACAGTAAGATATATAAAGACAATGATTACATATGCTACTCATAGAAATACTTAATGAAATACAAAAGTGAAACTTATGAAGTGGGGATACACAGCGAGACTGCAAACAGTTTTGTTCAACTCTGCCATAAAAAATTAGTAATATGGTTATCAATCCTATATGTGATTTTTTTTACAGAAATGAAAAGCTAGGGAAATCCTATGGACATACATCTTGGAATCAGTGTAAAGAAGTATTCCTTTGTACTGCAGAAGGTAATGTGAATGTGAAAGAAGCAGAAACACACCACAATATTCAGATCCATGAAAAATATTGCAGTGGAGAGAAATCCTATGTATGTCAGCAATGTGGAAAAGGGTTCACCAAATCTGGACACTGTAAGCAACATGACATAATTCACACTGGAGAGAAACCCTATGTATGTAAGAAATGTGGGAAGGCTTTTAACACAAGGGGACATTTTAAGAAACACGAAAGAATTCACACTGGAGATAAACCCTATGTATGTAAGCAATGTGGCAAAGCTTTTAACACAAGGGGATATTTTAAGAAACATGAAAGAATTCACACTGGAGAGAAACCCTATGTATGTAAGCAATGTGGCAAAGCTTTGAACACACAGGCAAGTTGTAAAATACATGAAAGAATTCACACTGGAGAGAAACCCTACGTATGTAAGCAATGTGGGAAAGCTTTTACCCGACATGGACATTGTAAGCGACATGAAAGAATTCACACTGGAGAGAAACCCTATGTATGTAAGCAATGTGGGAAAGCTTTTAACAGATGGGGAGGTTGTAAGAATCATGAAATAATTCACACTGGAGAGAAACCCTATGTATGTAAGCAGTGTGGAAAAGGTTTTACCAATTCTGTACATCGTATGCAACATGAAAGAATTCACACTGGAGAGAGACCATATGTATGTAAGCAATGTGGGAAAGCTTTTAACACACGGGGAGATTGTAAGAAACATGAAAGAATTCACACTGGAGAGAAACCCTATGCAAGTAAGCAATGTGGGAAAGCTTTTACCCGACATGGACATTGTAAGCGACATGAAAGAATTCACACTGGAGAGAAACCCTATGTATGTAAGCAATGTGGGAAAGCTTTTACCCAACATGGACATTGTAAGCGACATGAAAGAATTCACACTGGAGAGAAACCTTATGTATGTAAGCAATGTGGGAAAGCTTTTAACAGATGGAGAGGTTGTAAGAATCATGAAAGAATTCACACTGGAGAGAAACCCTATGTATGTAAGCAGTGTGGAAAAGGTTTTACCAACTCTGGACATCGTATGCAACATGAAAGAATTCACACTGGAGAGAGGCCATATGTATGTAAGCAATGTGGGAAAGCTTTTAACACACGGGGAGATTGTAAGAAACATGAAAGAATTCACACTGGAGAGAAACCCTATGCATGTAAGCAATGTGGGAAAGCTTTTAACACACGGGGAGATTGTAAGAAACATGAAAGAATTCACACTGGAGAGAAACCCTATGTATGTAAGCAATGTGGGAAAGCTTTTACCCGACATGGACATTGTAAGCGACATGAAAGAATTCACACTGGGGAGAAACCCTATGTATGTAAGCAATGTGGGAAAGCTTTTACCCGACATGGACATTGTAAGCAACATGAAAGAATTCACACTGGAGAGAAACCATATGTATGTAAGCAATGCGGGAAAGATTTTAACAAAAATGGACAGTGTAAGGTACATGAAAGAATTCACACTGGATAGAAACCATATGTATGTAAGCAATGTGGGAAAGCTTTTACCCAACATGGACATTGTAAGCGACATGAAAGAATTCACACTGGAGAGAAACCTTATGTATGTAAGCAATGTGGGAAAGCTTTTACCCAACATGGACATTGTAAGCGACATGAAAGAATTCACACTGGAGAGAAACCTTATGTATGTAAGCAATGTGGGAAAGCTTTTAACAGACGGGGAGGTTGTAAGAATCATGAAAGAATTCACACTGGAGAGAAACCCTATGTATGCAAGCAGTGTGGAAAAGGTTTTACCAATTCTGTACATCGTATGCAACATGAAAGAATTCACACTGGAGAGAGACCATATGTATGTAAGCAATGTGGGAAAGCTTTTAACACACAGGGAGATTGTAAGAAACATGAAAGAATTCACACTGGAGAGAAACCCTATGTATGTAAGCAATGTGGGAAAGCTTTTACCACACCTGGACGTTGTAAGGATCATGAAAGAATTCACACTGGTGAGAAACCATATGTATGTAAGCAATGTGGGAAAGCTTTTACCCGACATGGACATTGTAAGCAACATGAAAGAATTCACACTGGAGAGAAACCCTATGTATGTAAGCAATGTGGGAAAGATTTTAACACACATGGACAGTGTAAGGTACATGAAAGAATTCACACTGGTGAGAAACCATATGTATGTAAACAATGTGGGAAAGATTTTACCCGACATGGATATTGTAAGCAACATGAAAGTTCATATTCAAGATAAAACCAGTGTATATAAGCATCATGAGAATTTTTGACCACAATTACATATTGCATAATGCATGAAAAACTTCACACTGGGCAGAAAACTTATATATCTAAGGAATGTGGGAAAGGTTTCAGCAGAAATGCTCATTGTCCAATACATGAAAAAATTTACCCTGTTGAGAAACCCTGTTTATGTGAAGAATGTGGGAAAGCTTTCACCACACATGGATTTTGTAAAATACATCAATGACTCCACACTGGTCGAGAAACCCTATACATGTAACAATGTGGCAAAGCTTTTACCACATACAGTCATTGCAAAACAGATGAAACAATTCACAGTGGGATGAATCACTGGCTACGTAAGCAAGTGGAGACACTTTCAGCATCCAAATTGTAAGTGAAATACATGAAGAAACTCACACAAGAGATAAATCGTATGTGTTATGGGAATACTCTCATCACACATGATCATTGTTACATAGCTGAAAGAGCTCACTGGATCCTATGTGTATTAACAGTGTGGAACATATGGCAATCCATATTTATTGTTAAATACATAGAAAAAGCAGCACTCTTCAGATAGTTTAGATCTAAGTTTATTTTAAAAATTCCAAGTAGACCTGAAGAAATAATCAATACAGAAGTTTGATGTCAATATTTCTTCACGATTTTCCAGAAATGACAAATCTGAAGTGGAGCTCTATTCAAGTACACATTTTGTATGGGTTTCAGTTAATCACTTATACCTCTTTAGATTTTTTAATGTGTCTGTGCTTCAACATGGCATCTTGTAATTAAACATGGTAAACTGAAATGGGCTTTTTACTTTCAAGTATGGATAGTGTCTATGTACTTAACATTTTGTCTTTAAAACTTAATTTTCATATTTTTGTGAATTTTTATTTAAAGAAAAAAACCAAAAAGTGTAGAAATAATACAGAATTTCTGAAAAATAAACAATAAGAAATCACTAGTGATTAATTACATATTGTCATCTTAGAGGTAATTGTTCAAGTTACAAAATTAAAGTATACAAAGTGATATTCAAATAATGACACTGCGAACAATTTACCTCAGTGATCCAAAAAAACTTATTAATATGCTTATCTGTTCTACAAACTTGTTTTTTTATCTTAAAGATGGTAAAGTTAAACATGACAAAACAGAACAGTTCATAAGGAAACAAGTTAAGGAAACAGGTTTCAAAGCAAGTCCACTGAGATGTTCATTGTCTATCTTACTGTCTCTAGTTTTCTTCAAAATAGTTGTTCCCATCTTCACAAGCATTGAATATATACTGAACATTATAGAACTAATCAAATAATTACAGGATGATGCAGGCTTTTTTGAACTTCAAGACTGATGTTGGGGAAGTTGATAATGATTACCATAATGTGTCTCGTTCTCTTCATAGTAGATGTCTTTATTTTTATGTATGCTGAAACTGAACATAAGACACTAAACTACTATCACTCTGAACAGTGAATAATAGTATCCTGAGAAGGAGAAAGGTGAGGAATTGCCTAAAAAAAGAAGGCAGAGGAAATTGTTAAAAGTGTATCAGGATTTAAAAGCTACAGTAGTTCTATTGCTCTGTTTAGTTTGATTATATTTTGTTCTGGTCTGTCTACTCATATTAGATTTGAGGGCACAGAGAGGTAACCCAAAAATAGCAGGTTATACCATGATGGTAACTGTCCTTAATTTCCTATTAACTAAAACTGAAACCCTGTATTACTTACATTGTCTTACTATGACTGATCTTATTGGAAGCAGGTTTGTTTGAATGTCATTTGGCCTTGACTGATTTTATTCACATTTGGTATGCTTGCTGGTATCAAGTCCAAGAGTAGAGGCCACTACTCTGAAGATGATAAGATGTGAAAGATATATATTGGGGGGATGGGGATTTAGCTCAGTGGCTTAAGCCCCTGCCTGGCAAGTGTTAGGTAATCAGTTTGATCCCCAGTACCAAAAAATAAATAAAAGATATAATTTCCAGGTTTAATTTTTTTATTTAAAGAGAAAAAAAAGAACATAAAAAACAAAGCAGTAAAAGGGTACAAATCATACAGAATTTCAAGAAAAAATACAGTAAGAAATCACTAGTTAATAGGTTACATATTGTCTTCGTAGAAACAGTTGTCCAAATTATAAAATTAAAGCATATAAAGTGAACATTCCTACAGCGAGATTCCAGACAGTTGCATTCAATGAACCAACAAAGCTCAGTAATATGGTTTTCCTTCCTATACACTCAAACAGGCAATTATATCTCTTAGACTACCTTCCTTTCCTCTTTTCTTCACAATTACATTTACACTTTTGGGGGTTTTTTTACTCCCATAGCTCTTATTACTTTTTTTGAAGAGAATAAAACCTCAAGTGAGTTAAAAAAAAACAGAGTTGGTTAGAACATATGGATGGGCATAGTACTTGATGCAAAAATAGAATATCAGGTGATCAAAAATGGTTACCATTGTGCCTCTTGTTATTTTTTTAAAAAGTTGCTATATCATCAGGTATAATAGAATTGATCAAAACAGTACAGAACAAGACCAATAAAATCTACACTGGAGACCTTATAGTATTTCAAAAGAAGATAATAGTCAAACCATAATGGGCATCATAGTAAATCTTATTGCCTACAAAGTGGTTGCCTATACCCCAAACTTGATACTATCAAACAAAATAGAATATAGTAAAATCAGGCAGAACAAGATGGGGAGAGCAATACTGGGGTTAAAATCAGGTTAATAGGAAAACAAAAAAGTTACTATAATATATCCCGCTATTTTTTAATTTAGTTTTATTTTAATTGAAATAAAAATAAGAAAACATAGAATAACTTTTTAAAAGGGTGGAGATCGAGATAAAAGAGACATTGTCATAGAACAACACAGGTCAGAACTGCACAATTAAAGCATTTTGTTTCACCACCAGATAATCTAACATAATATTAGTCACCATAGTGCCTCTTTCCTTGAATTGTTTGAGTATAATGTCGTATACTATAGAATCAATCATATCAAGACAGTGTGAAGCCATTCAAGAGAATGAAAGAATTACAGGCTATTTAGAGCCAGTTAACAGAAAATGGACAACGATTTCTATATTATCTCTTTGCCTGTGAAAATTTTTATTTATACTATCACATACAGTAAAATATATTAAGATACAACATGTTAAAACCAGTGGTAACATGTACAACAGCTTGATGGGAGTTCCAAAGAAGATGATATTAAATCAGGACTAGCTTTTATGATGTGTTATTTTCTTCAGAATAGCTATTCATACTATCAGTGATACTAAAATCGAAAAACCCAGGGTAAAACCATTGCACTTAATACCATGTTGATTGTACTACAGTTGCTTTGTAGTATAACTTCAAGTCAGGGATTGTGGTACCTCCTGCCTTGCTTTTGCTGCTTCTAACTGTCCTTGCTATTCTAGGTTTCTTCTCATCCCACAGGAATTTTAGGGATGATTTCTCAAGTTCTATGAGGTATGTTGATGGTATTTTTATCGGGATTGCATTGCACTTAATAATGAGTGAAAACATTATATGGATTCAAACCAATATGATTGGGTATCATGATTACTACATACTTCTATGTATTATCATTTTTTATACTAGGAAATATATTCAGTATTTATACATGTGAGTTTGATTTATTTCACTTATGAGTATGGTCTCAATCTGCATCTATTTATTTATATGTCAATGTGATCATTCTTTATAGCTGAGTAGTACTCCATTGTATAAAAACACCATAACTTTTTTATCCATTACCCAGTTGATGGACACTTAGGTTGTTTCCAAGATCTGGCTATTACAAACTGTGCTGCTATAAAAATGGGTGCACATATATCACTGCGGAATGATGCTTTCAGTTCTTCTGTGAATATGCCTATAAGTAGAATAGCTGGGTCAAAAGGTGCTTCCAGTCCCAGCTTTCTGAGAAATCTCCAGACTGATCTCCACAATGGTTGCACCAGTCTACACTCCCAAAAACAGTGCAGAAGAGTTCCTTTTTCCCAACAGCATCTCTGACATGTGTTGTTGGTAGTTTTCTTGATCTTGTCCATTCTTTCAAGAGTGAGATGAAATCTCAGTGTGGTTCTAATTTGAATTTCTATAATGACCATTGATGGTGAACATTTTTTCATGTATTTATTTGTCATTTGTATTTCTTCATCTCAAAATTGTTTATTCATCTCAGATGCTCATTTTTGGATTGGGTCTTTGAATTTTGGTGGTCTCATTTTTTAAAATGCTTTATATGTTATAGACAGAAGACCTCTGTCTGAGGGGCAGTTCACTAAGACTTTTTCCTAGTTTGTGGGTTTTCTTTTCACTATACTGGAAATTTCTTTTGATGTGCAGAAACTTTTTTATAAGAGGTGATCCCAGTTATTGATTCTGGGAAGCATTTCCCATGCGGTTTGAGTCCTGTTCATCAATTCTCTACCTACTCCTATGTCTTCAAGGTTTTTACCCAATTTGTCTTCCCATAGATTTAGTGTTTCTGTTTTAATATTTAGATCTTTGATCCATTTAGATTTTATTTTAGTACATGGTGATAGGCATGGGTCTAGTTTTAGTTTTAGGCATATGGAGAGCCAGTTTTTCACCACCATTTATTAAAGAGAATGTGATTCTTCCAGTGAACATGTTTGGCCCATTTATCAAAGATAAGGCAGTTGAGTGTGTTTGTAGTTGTGGTTGTATCTTCTCATCTATTCCACTGATCTTCAGCTCTGTTTCGATTCCAGTAGCATGTTGATTTTATTACAGTTGCTTTGTAGTATAACTTCAAGTCAGGGATTGTGGTACCTCCTGCCTTGCTTTTGCTGCTTCTAACTGTCCTTGCTATTGTAGGTTTCTTCTCATTCCAGATGAATTTTAGGGTGATTTCTCAAGTTCTATGAGGTATGTTGATGGTATTTTTATCGGGATTACATAGCATCTATATAAAAGTTTTGGGAGAATGGCCATTTTCACAATATTTATTCTTCCTATCCATGAGTAAGGGATGTCTTTCCTTTTTTTGAGATCAACTTCAATTTCATTTTTCAGTGTGTTATAATTTTCCCTGTGTAGGTCTTTCACTTCTTTCATGAGAGTAATTCCTAAATATTTCATTTTTTTGGTTGCTAGTGTGAAGGGTGTGGCCTCTCTTATTTCTCTCTCTGTGACTTTGTTTGTTAGTGTATAGGAATGTTATTGATTTTTGAGTATTGATTCTATCCAGCTACATTACTGAATTTATTATATCTAGGAGTCTTTCAATAGAGCTTCGGGGATCTTCTATATAAAGTATCATGTCATCTGCAAATAATGATAATTTAACTTCTTCTTTTCCTATATTTAAGCCTTTTATTTCTCTCTTGTCTAATTGCTCTGCCCAGTATTATCAGTAGTATATTAAATAGGAGCTGTGAAAGGGACATCCTTGTCTTGTGCCTGATTTTAAAGTAAAGGCCTTTAATTTTTGACAATTTAGTATGGTACTGGCTGTTGTTTTGTCATTGCTGGCCTTAATTATATTGAGGTAAGGACCATCTAATCTAATCTTCTGCAAGGCTCTTATCATAAATGAATGTTGGACCTTATCAAAAGCCTTTTCTGTATCTATAGGAATGATCATGTGATTATAACTTTTGGCTCTATTGATATGGTGTATTACATTTATTGATTTACATATATTAAACAATCTCTGCATGCCTGAGATGAATCCCCCTTCATCATGATATATGATCTTGTTGATTTGCTGCATCCTATTTGCCAAAATTTTAATGAGGATTTTTGCATCCTCCTTCATTAGGCAGATTGGTCTGTAGTTCTCTTTCTCAGTTGGGTCCTCCTCTGATTTTTGTACTAGAGTAATATTTGCTTCTAGGAACAATTTATGAAGGATTGCTTCCCTTTCCATTTCATTGAAGAGTTTGCGGAGTGTTGGCATTAGGTCTTCTTTATATTTCTTGTAGAATTCTTCAGTGAATCCGTCTGGGCCTGGGCTCTTCTTTGTAAGTAATGATTTTATTATGTTTTCAATTTCATTAATAGAATTTGGGTTATTCAGTAGTTTTACATCTTCATGACCTAGCTGTGGTACTTCATATGCTTTAGGAATCTGTCTATTTCCTCTGTGTTATAAAACTTTGAGAGTAGAAGTTTTTGAAATAGGTGTTGATGATCTTCTGTATTTCAATAGGGTCTGTAGTAATTTCACCTCTTTTATTCCTTATTGCTTGCATTTGAACTTTTTCTTCCATTTTTTAAATGAGGTTGGCTAGGGGCTTTTCAATTTTATTTATTCTTTCAAAGAACCAGGTCTTTGATTCATTGATTTTTTGGATTGTTTTTTTAGTCTCTATTGCATTGATTTCTGCTTTGATATTTATAATTTCTTCTTTTCTTTTGGCTTTGGGCTTGACTTGCTCTTCTTTTTCTAGATGTTTGAGGTATAACATCAGGTTATTTATTTGTATTCATTCTGTTTTCCTAATGTGGGAACTCGTGCAATAAATTTTCCTCAGAGGACAGCTTTCATTGCATCACACAGATTCTGGTACATTGTATTTGTGTTTCCATTTGTTTGTAGGTATTGTTTAATTTCTTCTTTAATTTCCTCTGTGACTCACTGATTCCTCAAGAGTGTTATTCTGTTTCCATGTGTTTGTGGGATTTTTGCAGTATCTTTTATCATTAATTTCTAATTTCATAGTGGTATGGTCTGGTAGCATGCAAGGGATACTTTCAACCCTTTAGCATTTATTTAAATATGCTCTGTGAATTAACATATGGTCTATTTTAGAGAATGACCCATGTAATACTGAGAAGAATGTGTATTCTGTTGTTGTTGGGTAGAATACACTGTATATGTCTATTAAGTCCATTTATTCACAGGTGCGATTCAGTTCTTTTATTTCTTTGCTCATTTTCTGTCTGGTTGATCTGTCCATTGGTGTCAGTGGTGTGTTAAGATCTCCTGTTAGAATTGTGTTACTACTAATTTGATTTTTCATTTTTGTTAGTACTTGTTTTATATAATTGGGTGCTCTGGAGTTTGGTGCATGTAAATTTAAGATAGTTTTCTCTTCCTCTTGGAGTTTTCCCCTAAGCACTATGTAGTGACCTTCTTCATCCCTTCTGATCATTATTGGCTTGACTTGCTGGCCTTGGCAGGAAACCACGGGTTCTACATCAGGTTTGATTATTAACTGCTTTCACATCCTACAACATCTTCAAAGTTGCGTATTTATAAAAATAGCTATATAATGTTATGCTTACTTGTATAGTCCCTGATGATGTAGACAATTCTATTGAAAATAACAAGAGAAAGCATAGTAAGTAGTGTATATCACCTAATATTGTGGTCTTATATCTCTCTTTCATATCATGATTTTCTAGGAATTTGTTTTGTTGTCTTATTTTGATCTGTTTTCCCCCATAACACAGAAAGGATAGATACACACATAGAAATTCACACATCGGAAGAATTTCAAACCTATTTATTTAAACAAATAATATAATGCATAATGTAATGAACAGATACTCTGAAGAAGTGACACTAAGAAACCCAATGCTAATTCTGCAGCATTATGATATAAAATTGAGCAATACTATTATTCACTGTTCAGAGTGATATTAGTCTAGTCTCTAATTTTTTGGGGAATTGTAATTTTAACATGGCGTTGTTTTAATCTTTTGATGCACATGCTTCATTTTCTCTTTCATAAATAATGTTCCTGAAGTTGAGGCAATATTTGGCATTAAGATATACATTTGTAGAGGCTTGGAGTATGTGTTTTTGACAAAGTTGTGTTCTTTTTCACATAACTTATACATTAATGAATGTTATGTTTTCCAAGTGGAGACAAGACATCTGCTGATTTCCTAACATCACTGGATATTATACCATGTAAATTATGTTGCCTGATTTTGTTTCTCAGTGGAGCCAATATTTGTCATTTAAGTAAACCTTTGTTTTTCTAACCATCAGAATTTTACTTGTTATGTTTATATTACATCTTTATTTGCTAGTAAAGTTTCCCCACATGTACCAAATGTAAACCATACTACTGTGAATTTCTGATTGTGCCATACTGATAGAATCATAACTTGTCTCCAATAGCACATCACAATATATATATCAATATCTCCAGAAATTATAAAATTTGGCATGATTTATGAGTAACCATACTTTGAAATCAATTTTTTTAAATAGGGGTTGTTTTGGGGGAAAATGTTGTTATTGGATGTATCATGCAAATGCCTTTATTTCATTCCTTGATGCTGTGAATGCATTATATATTTTGTAATTATTACTGTTTTTTCCTAAAATACAGAAGTAATGGCATGAAGGGAAACCTAAATTTTGAGCTGTCAACACAGTAAAAAGTAAATTTGCTAAATTAAGATTCAGATTGTGTTCTGTTTTACTGAATTGTGAATTTATACAATGGCATATCACTTTATTTATAATGACCAGTGCATGATGTTTGTGGTGTGTACTGATTATCTTTAATCACGTACACTGGGCCATGAGTCCCAGTTGGTTTCCTGTGGCCTGTGGTTTTCACTTCCATTTTAACATTCATGTAATTTGTAACGTGTTTAATGCAGTGTTCTTGAATACAAAATATGCTTAGGAATTATGTTGTTAAAAACAGTGGTGTCATGAAGACACAAGTGATAATTGCATTAAATACCCCTAACCCAGTGAAGATAGCTTGCCCAAGTCTCAATTATCCTTGGGAAAATAAATTACTCACCTCTTATGTAATCACCACTAAAACTATATCTATTTTGTACCTGAAGAACCTGATATACTTCACAAAGTAAAAGACACTGTGAAGTACATTGTCAGCCTCTATGCACTACAGCATGTGGCCAGATCCCCTGCAGCATATTTCTGCTTAGCATTAATGGGAATATTTGGAGTTTGTATTACAGCTAATAATAGAATACTGAATCTATAAGACATATATCCTGAGTACATGCACTTTCTCATTTTACCATGAAAGTAAATCTTGCTGGTCCTGTTGATGCATGCTTGTAGTCCTAGCACCTCAGCAGGCTTAAATTAGTGGAAGAGGAAGTTGAGTCTAACCTACACAATTAGAGTGGCTTGTCTCAAAATATATCTTCAAGTTCTGCAGATGTTGCTTAGTGCTTTAGATCTCCTCCTTTTCTTCCCCAGCATCAACATTTTTTAGTACTCACAATTGCACATCAGTAGTTGTCCTTTTATTGGTTGGCCATGTAGCAGTTATTCCGGAGAATCACTTGTGAAACACATTTGTTTTTGCAGTGACCATCATGAGCATCATTTGGGCAGTTGTCAATTTAACCCATTCATTCTTGTATTGAATACAGTAGAATTTTCACTTGTATATTCCTTGCTATTTTATAAAAACTAACAAAAAGTATGCAATTTTTGATCATTTTGTATTTAAATAATTGAATTGGTAAGGAGTTACCTGTAAAGATTAGGCTAAAGATGATTTCTTTAGTTCAAGCATCAGGAGAGAATGAGATGGGATTATAATGGCTTTAAAGCTGATTTTGGGAGGAAATTGCTAGATGGTTTAGCAGAGTATGAAACAGTTGTTTTTATGCCTGCATTTGAAGTTTAAGGAAACAAGTACATTGAGGTCAATAATATAAATGTACGGTAGGGTAAAAGAATCACTACTGCAAATTGTGATTTTTCTTTTATTCAGGAAGTGTACTTTTTTGGTAATTTGTGCAGCAGTCTCAAATATGCCTCTATTGGAATAAAACATTGTGAAACATGAAAGAGCCACGCATTCCATGTTCTCAATGTATAGGTATTAAAAAACATTTTTTAATACTATTGCTGCTGTTTTGTGTAGAAAATAAGGTAGGGTGACAAAACAAGCAATAAGGACTTTGTAAGATTGTAATCCTCCTGCATAAACATAGAAGCCACAAAAAAGTCAAACCAAAAGGATGAAGAAATAAACTACAGAATGAGAGAAATTTTGCCTATTAATCCCTGACAGCTAACATGTAAAACCAATAGGAACATCCAAGGAATGCACATTTTTCAGAATATGTACAAATTGCCAAGAAATACTTGAAGAACTATTGAGCATTTTTGCACAATAAAGACATGCAAATAGGGACATCATTTCATTGCAGAGAGAACTAATCACCATAAGATCTAAAGAACATTCAGGAGATTACAGGAGAAAAGGAATTATTTAATCTTCTTTGTGGAAATGTAGCTAAGTAGTTCAACTACTACTAAATTCAATTTTTAAAGTATTCAGAAGACTAAAATTAGTAATTCTCATTAGTGCAGTGCTTCCTTTAGTGGGTCTCTTCCCCAAAGAGCTAAGGACATATTGGAGTGATTCATGCAGATTCCTGTTACTGCAGCAATAGTCATTTTTCTGTGGAGAGCAGCAGCAAACACTGCTCCATCACCACCAAATACCAATGACAAACAACAAATACTCACCAGTGTACTCCATTTGATAAATGATATGATATTTTATTGTGAAGTCAGCTGTGACTTAGGTTTTCCAGTAGACTACAGGTCAGTATAAACATGATAGTGATGCTAATGTCACAAGGCCATCACTAGTACACTATTACATTCATTAGATTTGATGTATTTATCTTTTTGAGGATGCATGTTGCTATGAAGTTCAGGCTGGCTTTGAGGTCACATTATAACCCAGAGTGGCCTCAAACAATTCTCCTTCCTTAGTGTCTCAAGTGCTGGGCTCCACACAAGAGCCACCAGGCCTAGTTTATATTTGGTATATTAAGTGCATATTCAGGATATTTTATTTCAACTGTTTTTGTTGTTAAAGTATTTCCATATTTTACTTCCAGCATTTGTAGAAACTTCGGCCTTATTGAGGTCATGATGTGCATATAAGCAGCCTCATGACATTGTCTGCTGGGTTCAGAGCTGTCAGTGTACTGCAGTGAAACATAGCTGTACATAACTGTTTCTTTTTCTACTTTCCTTAGAAAACATTTTTAAAATTTCCATGGATAATGAGAGGGTCAGTAACCCTGGCTAGAGTTTCATGCAAATGCTGACAGTTAAGTACAGTGTAGCACTGACCCGAAGATACTCTCTGTCATCTGAGAGTCTCTATAGTCCTTTCTGTACACACACTTTGTGCCTGAGCCAGCACCTGTTGTGGTTCCCAGAGTCTGCTGCAAGGCCATGGAACACATAGCTTTGTGACCGCCTCTAGACTGGTGTCCTATATGCCACTCTGCTGAGGCAGAGCACAGCTTCTGGCAGGAAGCCAGAGGCTCTGAGGCTCTGAGACAACACTGGTTTTTCTTTGTGAACACAGATAATATTATATTTCTGTAAGACAGACAGCTCTGTCCCATAATTCTACCCAGGAAGACAGAAGAGGAATCTGGAGACTGTGGATTAAACAGGGGTGCTGCCCCTCTGCTCTGCCAGCCCTGTCTTGGGTGGGAACCTGACAGTGGCCCAGGCTTGCATACCCCCCCCCCCCGGACCTGCACCTGCCCATGAAGATCTGCCCTCAAAGCATGTCAGACCCAGTCACACTTGACTTAGGGCAGGAATTGTGTAGGGGGATTCACAGTGGTAGTCAGGCCTTAATGTTACTCTGCTGGACTCAGTGAGTCTGAGTGGCTTGTGGCTGAATCTAGTAACACCTGTCCTGGTCTGTCTCCTGACTCTGGGTGCCAGAAGGCTGGGGACAGTGAGCCCTGTCCTTTAATGCCCTTGTCATTTGGCATTTGCCCACAATCATCCTGAAGGCTCTGGGATGAGTGAACCATTTTTTCAGCTATTCCCACATGGTCTACCTATGAAGGATCCTGAGGCTGGGGTCTCATGTCCTGGGAAAGCAGCCTAACTTGCTCCCTGCTCTCTGTCATGAGCCAACTACCTGTGAAGACCAACTGTCACCAGACCAAGGTGCCTGGTGACCTGAGCCTTCAGAGTTCTGTTTGGACCTATCGCCAAGGAAGTGAGGTCATGCACTGGGGTCCACAGTTTGGCCTACCTCTGTGATATCACCTTTCTTTTTGTTGTGGAACAAATCTATGTCCTCCCTAGAAACAACAAGTTAAAATGCTAGAAAACTGAGTATACTTTTAGACTTTGTTGCTCTTTGAAGATTTTCATGCAGCAAACATGTAGATGCTTCAGATGTGTCAGGCTGGGTGCCAAACACAAATGTCCATCCAAAGGATCCATTGTCTCGGAGGATGAAAGACACATTGTCTTCTGTTAAAAATTTGTCAAATGTTAGGATGACTTGTTTTGTTGGGCTTATGTTAGTTTCATTTCAGTTCCATTAGGAAGCAGAATACCCATAATAATTTTACCAAACAATGTGAAGGTCTCATGTTATAAACCCCATATATCCAGGGGTGGAGGATTCATAGCCAGTTTTACTCTCAATTGCTTAGGAATGATTATTTATTCATCCTTAGATGTTTAATTCAGCCATACACTGTAGTGCTCCAAACTCTGACTTCCTGAGAAGGGGGGACAGCAGGTGGTGAGTACAAGGGGAGGTGACATCATCACCCCATACAGATGAAGGACACATGTGCATCACTCCTGGGGAACTTGTCTCCTAGCTGCTGCTGTCACTTCCTTTCCTCACATCCCAATCAGACCATGGGCTTTGTGTCCCTGATGGGTAGTTTCCCTTTCCGAGAGGTGATGGTGCTGAGCTTTTCAGTGGTAATACTCTTTGGTTGGTCTCCTTGAAGCAGTGTTTCCATGCTGGGCTCTCTCTGTGCTGCCACCACCCACTATTATGTGGCTGAACCAAGCACATGCACCTGTCACCCATCTTGTGATGGCCTTTTTTAATGTTTTTGGGTCAGACTTCAAAAGGAAGCTGCCACACCCATTCTTACACAAGTATTTGAGTGGATACCGACATTTATTTCAAAGAAAATGCATCATATTGCTGGTGTATGGATAAATGAGAAATTCTTGCTGTATCTTTGGAAGCAGATGTTTAAAGCAGAGTTATGTGGTTCCTTTTTTATTTTGTTTTGTGATATTATGCTATACTATATTATGCTCTGTTATGTTATATTATGTTATATGTTGGTGAGGATTTTGACAGTCCTTCAGGGTGTTTTCAGTACTTTCTGATTTGGTTTTGTATAACCAACCTAATGAACTTTGAGAATATCAAAATCTTTGACGAGTTTTGTTTTGGAGAAAATTTAATGAGGAAAACACAATCAGGGATGTTGTTGCACACCTGTCATTTCAGGCCTCTGAAGGCTGAGGCAGAAATTTTGTGGTGAGTTTTAGGTCATCCTGGGCTACAAGGGAAGATCAAGGCCAGACTGAACTGCATAGCAAAACCCTGTCTGAAGAAAAAAGGAAAGAAGAAAGAGAGCAAAAAAAAAAAAAATAAGAGAGATAAAAATGAAAAGTCAAAAATAGACTTTGTAGTGAGAAATCTTTGTGAGTTTCTCTTGCATGAGTACTTTAGTCAGCACACCTAGCATAAGGTTTACCATCATGGAGACATTGAAGTGCTTCCAGGTGTTTGTACTCTTTCAATTTTTTAAGGCTTTTTACTTAGATGACGGCACATATGCTGCTGAATATATCCTCTTAGGTTTTGGGTAGTTCAGTATGAAGAGATTTTGATCATTCTGTTTTTTTTTTTCTGTCCTAAATTTGTATTTAGTGCCAGAATTTGAGCAAGGGATTACTATTTTTATTTTGAAATAATAATAAGAATCATATAAAGATACACTTTTGAAGTCTATAAAAAGATAAAATATGTATAGATTAATAGTGATTAATGTACCTTGTTCAGTGACTTCTGAGATTTCTTAAAGATCAATATTTTCATACATTTGTAAAAGCTTTGGTTTGGTACAAATTTAAAGACATGGTCTCACTAATTTTCTAAGTGTCCCAGGCTAGGCTTAAACCTTTCCTCATCATTCCTCCCTCTCCCAGAGTGCTGGGATTACAGGTGTATATTATCCTGAGTTGGCAGTTGGTAGCAATGCTGTGTATTCATGCAATAAAATGTTTGGCTTTGTTGTTCAGATGTGGATTTTTAGATGGAGTCACTCTAGTTAAGCTGTCTGCCACCTTCCTAGCCTGCAGCTTCTTTCACAGTGAGTAGGACTGAAAATCCCATTAACACTGTTAGTAGCTTCTCTGCTTTTCTAACTGTGGTAAGCAGGAGCTTCAGAAGATAACTCCAAATGCCTTCGGCACTAGGATTGAGGCTTGGTGTCTTTGAAGCACATTCTGTTTTTTTTTTTTTTTTTTTTTTTTTTGATCCCTCATGGAATTTGATGATTGTTTGAAGTCAAATCGCAAGAAAGGTGGGAAGGTTAAAGCTACTTGGGGCACACTACCCTCCAGAAGGCCAGGCGAATGTAAAAATTTATTTTCCCTCCTGGTGTCAGTTGCAAGGTTTTTTTTTTTTTTTTTTTTTTTTTTGTTCAATTTCTAGGATTTGAATACAGAGCTTTGCATTGGCTTCTTTGTCTTCACCTTTTAATACTTTTCTTGTTTTGAGCCAGGTCCTTAATAAATGGCTAAATTGCTGAGGCTCACCTTGAATTTGTGATGCTCCTGACTCAGCCTTCCAGACTGCTAGGATTACAAGCCACACCAGCAGACCCGGTCTCATCATAGTGTTGTTAAAAACTTATTGGCTGAGCAAGGAATGGTGAAAATGCCTGTAATGCCTGTACTCAAGTGGCTGAGGCAGCAGGGTTCCTGGAGTTCCAGACAAGCCTGCAACATATTCTGAGTTCAGCTCAGCCTACAATGACACAGGGAGACCTTGCCTATAAAAAGAAAATGAAAAAATAGGGAAGAAAAGGAAAGGAAAAAAAAGAAAAGAAAGGAAAGAAGAAATAAAATAAAATTCCTAGTAATTTTGTCACTTGGTGTGCATCTGGGCAAGCTGTTTTAGTCTGTGGTCCTTTTCTTCCAGTGTAAAACCCTTTTGACTACTGTTACTTTATAATACCTGGAAACTAGTATTTTGATGCTTCTACTTTTAAGCTTCTTTCTGTGGCTATAGGATGACTCTTTGTAATTCCTTGTGAATTTTCATATTTTTTTATGTTTCAAGGAAAATGGCACTGATACTTTGACAGGAATGGCACTGAAACACCTGGTTGCTCTGGGTAGCATGTACATTATAACATGAATTCTTCCCATCCCTCATCACAGTATGGCTTTTCTTCTGTTAGTGCTTTTCTACTTATTGCATTCCAAGAAGATGTGAGTTTGCTTCAATTTAACCTAATCAATAGTTATTTTTGATTATTTGTGAAATGAATTGCGTTCTTTGTATTTGAGGCTACAATTTGTTTGTAGGATGTAGTAATGAATTGATTAGGGCATGTTACTCATGTATCCTGCAATTTAAGTGATTTGTGAATTTGTTCTATAACGTTGTTAATGGAGTTTAAATTTCTTATGTACAATGCTGCACTCTCAGGAGAACTGAGACAACACTTAATTCTTCCTTTCTGATTTGGAAGGCTTTGTTTTCTCTTTCTGGATTAAATTCTATGGCCAGGACTTTGAGTACTGTATTTTGAAAAGAGTTGCAAGCCTTGTCTCCTTCCTGACCCTAGAAGGTAAGCTTGAAGCTTGTCAGCCTCTGAGTACCATGTCAAGGATGGAGCTTGCCATGCTGTGCTGAGGTCGATTCCTCCTACTTATAGTCTATGATTGATTTTTATCATGAAAAATGGTGACCTTTTGAGGTTCTCAAAGCTGTTATTCCAAATCTCTTCAGGGGTTAGCTGTGCCTTATGCTGTGAATGTGGTAAGCGACACAATAGTTTGTGCGAGAGGGAACATTCTTGCACCACTGAGATTGAGCCCAGTGTTGATCGTGTTGGTTAATTTTGAACATGCTGGTGAGTTAATGTGGCAAACATTTAGCTGAATACTTTTGTGTAAGTTCATTAGGAATATTAGCCAACAGAGTGTTTTCATTTATTTTATTTTTAACACATTATTGTCTGGCTTCATTCTCAGGATAACTTGTCACTTAAAAGAAGTTGGTGGTGGTTTTTTCTCCAACTTGATAGAAGAATTGAAAAACAATCAGTATTTATTCTTTATTATATACTGGATAAAATTCACCATTGCACTTATTGTATCCCAGCTTTGTTGTTGTTATTAAGCAGCTGTGATGTTTACCCATTGCCTGTGCTCCTTATTGCTCTATTCATCACACTCTTTCCTTTTGATGCGTGTGGTTTGGGGACATCAATGGACACCACATCCTTTAAGGGTCACGTCTCATTTTATTTATGGATGCTACCATTTACTTTTGTATCTTCAAACTATCTCCATAATATATAATTTTGTGAGTAACTCCTTTCAGTTACTCAGTTTTTAATGCACACTCTTGCAGGGTTTGGTTACTGCTGGAGGAAACTGGGGCTGGTGAGGGCCTGGTCTCTTATTTAAGGCTTTGTACCCTGACCTGCCTGCAGTGCCTCCATCTCCTGGCCTGCACCCTGTAAACACCTGTCCTGTTCCATAGCTATGGTGAGTCCATATGTTGCAGTTCAGATCTGCACCTGGGTGGAAAACATTCATTCAGTTTGAGCTCTGTAACAGACTGATCTTCTCATACAGAGCTCCCCTGAGTGAGACAGGGGGCCTCAGGCATGTAGGAAGGAGCTCGGGAACCATTTCAGCTCTCTCCTGTCCAGTGTGGAGTGTGTGATGCTTTCCTTAGAACTCACTGATGGATGAGGCAGCCTGGACTGGGCCTTTTTTAGCCATGGTTCCTGCTAGGTGCCATGGTGTCCTGTACCTCTGCCTGGACCATCTCTCTGACTTCAGATCTCCACAGAGATCTGAGCAAACTCAGTCTTCCTCTACCAGGCTCTAACTCTATGCTGAGGATTCAGGTGAAATATCTGCAACCCTCAAATTCATCTTATATACATTTAACCTGGAAATTCCACTTCTAAGTGTCATTATAAAAAATGAGATTGATAGACACCGTATTCTCTTCTTAATCAGTTAAGGTGTGGACAGTTAGAAACCATGAATGTTCCACAGCACAGCTGTCGAGTTAATTATAAATGACAGCCACTGAAAATGCTGAAATAAGGCCATGTCCTAGGCCATGTCCCTGATCTTTCAATTGAAGAAAGCTTGTGTCTTGGCTCTCTCTCCACCCAGTAGTGAAGAGACACAGGCCTGCACAGCAGGTGAGGACAGGAGAGAGGAGCTGGTCAATGGCAGACCTCTCATCCTGGGAGGGATGCCTTTGCGGTTTTTCCATGTTATGTTCCACTGCATTATTTATAGTGCTCCACTCAATATTACTTCTGTTCAATTCACTTAAGAATAAATAGTTGGTATTTTCTTGAATAGGTGAGTGGAAATGGATGACTTAATTTTCTTTTATCTGTAATGTAGGATAAGCATATAGAACATTCAAGCATCACTTTATAGATATATAAAATAAGGAGTCTTTTTATTCAGAAAGCCAACACATCATTCATGACTAACTTTTAAACCCCCAACACATGAAGCCATGCGGATCCCGCTGTGGTGGGTGTCCTGCCCTCCCTACCTGCGAAGTCACTGTGCTCATCCGTGTCTTGTAGAGGACACCCAGAATCTTCTTCAGAGTCTCTTTTTTCAGCAAGGAAGACTTGAATCTTCCTGTGTTCAGGCCACACAGGGAGTGTGCAGCATGCAGAGGAGCCAGCACCTCCTGCCTTACACCCATTTCCACCACTGCATCCATGATGCAGCCCTGCAGGCCCAATAAGGCAGAGCCACCAGGGTGCAGCAAAGACTCTGCCACCTCAGCCCCAGGGGCCTCAACTCCTAGGTCCTGGCCTCAGCCCCCACCAGGCTCCAGGCTCTGCCCTGGGATGGACTTACATAGTGGGCCAGACACACCATCAGTGTCTTCTGGCTAAGTCCGTTTTACACAGTGACACTTCCATTAAACAAATTTTGATCCTTTCCTTTGTAAATGAGGCTGAGGCATTGGAGACAAAACCACACATTAGCATTACTTTTTGTTTTTCTTTCTTTCCCCTTCTTCTTTTATTCTTCCCTTTCCTCCTCCTCCACCTCCTCCTCCTCCTCCTCCTCCTCCTCCTCCTCCTCTTCTTCTTCTTCTTCTTCTTCTTCTTCTTCTTCTTCTTCTTCTTCTTCTTCTTCTTCTTCTTCTTCTTCTTCTTTTTCTTCTTCTTCTTCTTCTCCTCCTTCCCCTTTCCCTTCCCTTCCCCTTCCCCTTCCCCTTCTCCTTCTCCTTCTCCTCCTTCTCCTTCTCCTTCTCCTCCTCCTCCTCCTCCTCCTCCTCCTCCTCCTCCTCCTTCTTCTTCTTCATCTATTCATCTTTGTCTTTGTCCTTTTCTTGGACTTCTTTGTCTTCTTCTTGGTTTCTTTGTTGCTTTAAGCATATATTTAGAGGTGCATTTTGCCAAAAACCTTTCTTGGTCTTTTCACTTTCCAGTTAACTGAAGTTTTTACAGATCTCTACTGCAATTCTAACCCTATGTGTTTGAATACTCATCATCCATTCTGTGGCTTGGTAGAATGAGGGAAGTAAAGCAGAAACTGAACTTGGGGAAGTTTTTGTGCATTTTAGCATATCGTACAACAACACCTGACTCATGGCTTTTTACCTCGAAAATATGGACTTCAGCAGCAAGTGGGTCTGCCACAGACAAAATGAGTTTCCTGTATGTATTTCAAATAATCTCATTTCCCCTCAACTTGTGAAGCACATGGTATAGGTTTCTTATGGCCAAACTTGAAAAATTATTTCCAGTACATGAAAGGCTGCCACTGGTCCTGAAATCATGACGGAACCTTCTTGTAAACATATAGTGTGATCCACACTCTGGCCGACAGAAGCTAAGAGAGTCAGAGATGGCTGACACAGATAGAAACACCTCAAGATTGTCAACTACCAGCCACAACAAGCAGGAACCACGTTGCTGAGCTTTCATTGTTGGGTGATTGAATTGTGTGGTGGGTTTTGAACTAGGTTTTCTGAGGCAGCTCAGTAAATCTAGGTTGATGCCTGGATCCCCCTTCCTGCAGTGCAATACAAACAGAAAGTCATGAACATGCATCATTTATTTCAAAATTTCTATTGCAGTTATGAAACCTTTATGCATGAGAGTCCACATCTCTGCCATAGCAGACCCACACACGTGCATTACCACCATATCTTGTAAAGGGTCAGTTTATTTATACAAAATGCAGAGTGATGTTCTCAGCCTTGATTTTCCAGACTGGTGCATTTCTTGAAGGGAAGTCATTTGTTGAAGGGAATTTCTTGAAGGGAAGTCATAAGTCATTCTTGAAGGGAAGCTAAATGATTTAGTTTGAGTAAACTTCAAGTATGTTGCTGTGCTTCTGTGTGATGTCCTCGCTGCCAGACATGAGGAAAGCAAAGAGTGGGATCTGCTGCAGGTTTAGCCCCAGAGGGACACACTTTGCACAGCTGTGTCAGGCAGGGCTCTCCATCACCTGACTGGCCACCCTTGCCCAGTGCTGTCTCTGGCTTTGTGAGGTGCTGGATTGCAGTGGAGATGCCCAGTGTACTGGCTGGCTGGCCCTGGGGAAACCTTGTCATGCCATGAGTTTGTCATCCTTATCCCTGCACTTCTGTGGCCCTGGGGCCAGGGCAAGGTTCCCCCCAGCTGCAGTGAACAGCATCATCTAGACAGCTCTCCTTGTGTGTACACTATGTGGAGGCTAGCAAGGGTCCCAGCTCATTCCTGCTTCAAAGAGTACTGGGAATCAAACTCTTGAAAATTTGTGCAGCATTCTGTGTGGGAGAAAACTCTATTCTTAGTCCTAGGAATTCTGGGGAAGGCTTTTCAGAGCTCTGATGGGAGCTGTGAGATATGGCTGTGCTCTGCCCTTCCCATTGTTGTTCAGCACCTGCCTTAAAATGTGTCAGTGGATGGGGGCACAGCACTTTTCAGGGATGTGTGCCTGCAGGAAACCAGTTTAGGAGGCTCAGTGTTTTGTGTGCTTGTTGACCATGTCTGATGATTCCCTTTGAGTTAGAAGAATTTTCCATTTCCTTCACAAAATGGACTCATGAAACCTCTTTCACACTTGTAATAAAAACCATCTATCTGACTATTGGTTGTAAAGAAATGTTTCCTGTTTTGGTTTTTGCATTATTGTTGTTTTTCAAATGCAATGAATCAGCCCTTTGTAGCTCCCTTTGTATCACTGAAATCATGGAAAACATTTTCAAAAATGAAAAGATTAGTACATACACAATGGTCTCTACATTTTCCCTGTAGACTTTTTTTCTCTAGGATTTTCTCTTCTTTCAAAGAGCAGTAGCAGCCAGTCTCCTCCAGAAATGTTTGGCCAAGCAGAATCTGATGCACTGATGTGAAAGACCCAGGGTACTCATTGGTAAGCGGTGGTAGTGTGGGCCACTGCAGCCCTTCCAGGGGGAGAACTAGCAGTGTCTCCTGAGATCCAAGCCATGTTGGAACTTAGGACTCTGTGAAGCCAAGCCAGCACCTCCCCTCCCCTGGTAAGTGGTGGTAGTGTGGCCCACTGCAGCCCTTCCAGGGGGAGAACTAGCAGTGTCTCCTGAGATCCACGCCATGTTGGAACTTCGGACTCTGTGAAGCCAAGCCAGCACATCCCTTCCCTGGTAAGTGGTGGTAGTGTGGCCCACTGCAGCCCTTCCAGGGGGAGAACTAGCAGTGTCTCCTGAGATCCACGTCATGTTGTAACTGAGGACGCTGTGAAAACAAATGACCCTTCTGCCTCCCTCTTAGCAATAGTGAAGCTACTGCTACATGGCCTAGAGTCAAATATCCCACTTCCCGTATCCCCCTTCCCCTCCGCATCCCCGCCCATTAGCAAATGGGAACCAGAAATCTGAGCATGTCCTGGGAGGTTGACCATAGCAAATAAGGGACACTTCCTTCTACCATTTCTTGGAAGGCAAATAATTTTATTACTGTTTTGCTCCTTTCTGATTAATGGTACTGCTCTATTCAATATTCTGTTTTGATAAGTTCTATAGTGTTCTATGTTTCATCTCATTTTGATATACGGGATTGAAAGAACAACTATTATAAAGATAACAAAATATACTGTGATACCTATTACTGTTGTTCCGGTAACCTGCTGTGAAGTACTGTAACAATTTCACTGTTCAATCTTAGTTGGCTTTATTCTGAATTGTTCTGTTGTATACTTTCAAAGTAAAAATTAAAAAAAAAAAAAGAAAAAGAAAGACCCAGGGTAGTAAATCACAGTGAGAGAAAAGTCAGCACTGGGTGGGGACTAGCAGGAGAGAACAGGGTATGGATTGGTCCAACACTGAGCAAAAAGCTGGCACTCCACAGATGTGAAGATTGTACCAATTGACGATGTGCTTACGTGTGACTCAACTGAACATGTGGAAACTAATGAAATCTTAACTTAAAATTATCTTAGAATTTAATGTTTCAAAGAAATGTAGACTTACGAGTAGAACGGAAAACTGAGAGAAATAGAAGAGGCAAAGGGAAGGGGAAGCGAAGGGCAGGTGCTTTGCAGGACTTGAGCCCTGAGTGGAGCTCAGGACACCTGCCATGGAGCCAGCGACAGACCTGCCTTGGAATTCCACCAGACCGGGTATCTGCCCTTTATTTTCAGGTTGACCCCAGAGCTGGTGAGGTCATTGCAGTTGGAGCTGGCACAAGATCTGTAAGTAGACCTTGAGCTCAGTCAGGTACCAGCCATGCTTTAGAAAAATCACCACTGTCCTTGCTCCTTGGAGGACCCAAAACCTCCCAGGGCCTGTCAGGGACAGCTCTGTGCACAAATGCACTCCAGGAAAACTTCCCATTCTCCCTCACCCCACTCACTTCTGCATGCCTCTGTGTTGCAGGAGGCCCCAAGTCTGAGAGTCTTTCTCCCTCTAAAGTGCCCCATGTCCTCTTCAGAAACCAACAGACCCAGGCCAATTCCTTCTCACTGCAGTTCTCATTTTCAGTGAGCTAGGCTTGGCCCAACTCAATCAAATTAGATTGGGCTGATTGTACCACCTTGCTTAGCAGCACCTGCCAGGAGCCAAGAAGAGAAACTCTGATCCTGAAGAGGACAGGTGTAAGCAGCACTATAGGTCTGGCCTCCCTCTCAAACGGCCCTCCAAGGGTATCCTGTGTGCTAACCATAATCAGCCCTCACTTGCTGTCAGAGGTCCCTGGACAGTGCTGTTACCACCTGTCCTCCACTCTGGAGGAAGCGTGAAATGCAACTCCCTTTTCCACCCTTGTAGCCCATTGCCTCTGTGAGAAAGCAAGTGGAGTCTGCAGTGTTACTCTAATCATGGTTGCTCCACAGGGTGCTGCTCTATAACTAACTGAGAAGTGAGTGGACAGTGGGAGTGCATCCTGCCTGCCTTTCCTCCACCTTCAGTTCATATGCATCACCCCATCTGTGAGCCTTTGTGAGCCTTGCTTTCCCCTATTTTATGTCCATATGTACAGAGGCCAAGAATTTGGCACATTCACCATAATGTGGGTGGTACATGGTCTGCTCTCCAGGGTGCCTGTGTGGCCTTCATAACATGGAAGCACAAGAGACCAGTGCTTGTATCTGCTCTGGTCATTGCAACATGGTCAATACCTGGTACACTGATGATTTAAGGCACCCACCAGCTCCCTCCATGATGTCTGTGTGGAACTGGGTCATCTGGCATCACCCAGAGATTCTTGCTCTGGATACCATGGAAGCACATGGAATGACTGCCCAGTGTCCTTCAGAGTGTAGACAACTGCTCCACCCAAATGATGGATCCTTGGCAGGAGGCAAAGCTTCCCCATGGGAAAGGAAAAACTGCAATGAAGCCAGGGTCCCCGTTCTGAGAAGACCTAGTTTTAGACCCAACTCCTCCTTCCTACTTCCCCTGTCAACTTAGAAAAGACACCATGCCTCTCAGGTCATTTCCAGTGTGTCCCCCTGTGCTATGGAGGTCATATTGGCATCTGCTTCCTAGGGACATCATCAGAGGTGAGAGATGACACTTTTAAATTTGTGGGCTGATGTCATGTGTACACAGTGTACAGAATTAGAGGTGAAATGGATGAAAGGTTGGGAGGGAGGTGAATACATTGCACACAGGCCTAGATCCTTCTGTGTGGTGGTGTAAATGACACTCACCTCCTGGACATGTTTGCCTAGTGTCATCATGAGGGGGCAGAAGTTCATCAGATCACCCATCATTTTGTTCCCTAAGCATCTCAATTTCTTCTATGTATTGGTTCTGTGGCCTCAAGTCAGGACTTCACACAGGCTAGGCAAGCAGTATGGATGCAGATGCACCCCCAAATCTACCAGCACTGTGCCTCATTCACACCTGTGTGAGTCACTACACCCATGGCCAGCGTGCTCAACTGCTGACAGCTCACCTTCTGATGGCCATATCCTGAGTAGCCCATGCCTTGAGCGTGGGTCACACATAGTGAATTTTGTTCTGGTTTGTATTAGCCAGGCTGAAATTGAGCCCAGGTCCTCACACATGGTAGGAAAGTACTCTATCCTGAGCTCTGTCCCCAATTCCTTACTTGTTCTTAATAACAGAACATGGCAGACATGATGGGATGTGACTATCAAGGTTCACAGATAAAATACCTGTGACCAACCTCCTGATCTCTCCCTCCTCTGTTCTTCCTTCCTTTCTCTCTCTTTTGTTTTTTTCTTCCTCTCTGTACCTCTATCTATGCATCTTCCCTGAGGAGAGGCTGACTTTTTGCAGAGAAAAAGTGTAAGAGACAGCACGTCCTGAATTCCTAACCCATAGAACCTGAGAGAACTGAAGTTTATCTGTTGTACCTAAGTTTGCAGCCACTCATTCATCAGTGGTCACTGATGTACTATATCAGTTGTGAGGTTCTGCCCCCACACCTGTCCCTTGCCCACTCCTCCCTTCCCTTATTCTCACCAGGCCCTCTGTTCTCTCTTCTCATCTTTCTTGACTAAAAAAAATTGAATTTGCATCTCTAAATTGTTGGTCCTGTCTTCTGCCACACAGACTCTGCTCTGTACAGCATTAGGGCCTGCAAGTCTCAGGTTCAGGCATCAGTTCCATCTCAGTGAGGCTGTTCAGATGCCCCCATGTAGTGACCTTGGCCTCTGTGTGCCCTTGCTTTATTGGGATTTAGCGCTGGGTCTTTTCTTCCACTACATTCTGCTGTGGATTGTCCCTCTCCTCCAGCCTTCCAGCTTCTGGGTGGCCAGTGACATATTGTCCTTTTCTGTGTTGGTGCCAGCCTCTTTCAGCCCAGGAATAAGGTGAGAATTTGAGGCACATAGATTGAATAGATCAGATCAATTTTCCTCTGAGCAACCCAGTGTGTGCCCATGGCATCACTGTGTGTTCATGTGTGAGTGTATGTGCACATGTATGTGTATCCCTTGGGATGCTGCTTGAAATCAGTCCCACATGTTTAGGCTCAGGTCCCAGGAGCTTGAGGGCTGCTTTTCTAATGCCTTTGGGAATTGGCTGGGTCCTGTGCTAGGAGGTCTTTCTCCTTTGGACTTCTCCCCTATCCTCTTCACTCTGCCCATGTCCTGTGCCTAGGACCTGGTATTGTCCCTCTCTCGGCACTGGTTCTCAAATGTCCATCGGGAGTGGAATAACACACATAGTCCTTTACTGTGGAGATTCTAGCATGCTCGGGGGTGAGGCACTAGAGGGTCACATGTGGTTCTCTTCACCTGGGCACTGTCCCCATCCACACCTGCCTGTAATTCGATACCATCCCTACTAAGGTCCTCATCTTCAGGTTACCTCACATTGCCATTGTCACATGCAGTCCATTGGGCAGGGCAAGGCCTGGACTTAGAACTCACCACTCGCTGTCACTGATGCCTTGCCCAAAGCCTGTGACACTTTGTAGGCCCACTTGGTTCAAAGACCATGGGAAAACTTTCTATCATCCATCGAATTCAGAAGCTACACCTTAGCTCACAGTGGGGCACTCACGTGCTCAGCTATTTCTTTGTGGGAAACCCAGTGGCTGCTGAATCAGTGACCTAACCTCTCCTGCTTCCCAGGCCCCAGTGGCATCCCAGTCCAGCCAGGACTTGGGGGAATAACTTCAGCCTGGAGTATTTATAGTGTGGAGCAACCAATCAGCTGGCCTCTGTGAAGGCTGCAGGGGTTTACACCATGACACAGCAGATCTGTGATTGAAGACCGCCCCCCGTGAGCCCCTGAGGAGTCATGGAGAGCTCTTGGGTGCCCTCCATTTTCACGGACTGGGCACGAGCCTAGCAGATTCTAGTTCTGGGCTCGTTTTTACTACCTGAGACCTGATGCCACTGCTGTTTCCCAGTGCTCATTTCTCCCATTTGTTTGCCTCCTTGACCATTATGTTTCTTTAATTATGTACACAAGGCCTCATTATTCTTAATCAGCCTGTGTTCATGTGTCTCATTCTTTTACTGAATTACTGGGGAAATATGTGACTTATAGGTGGTGGCATACTGAGCCAGACTTTATGCAAATTTACTCTGTCCAGAGAAGAGGACATAGGCAGCTATATTCATGACATTGTATGGAAGTACACCACATGGGAATTTAATGGACATCCTGCCTGCAACACTGCACTTTCTATTCTAGGCCATAGAGTTTACTTGGAACACACAGTGCCTCACATTTTAATGGTTGTATTACAGCTATAATACTTTAATTTGTGATTTCTTTTCCTGTTAAGCACTCATAAATTAAAATTAATAATTTATCATTGGAAATATCTAAAGTATAAACATGGGTGTGACACTCCCATGGTGCTGCTCTGTAACAAAAGAAAGTGTGTTAGTCTCCTTCATATGAAATAGACATGAAATGACCAACATGTAATTAAACGTGGACCAGTTTTGATGTGTATCTGTCTATAAAGACAGGAACATAATTAAGAAAACAAAGAATCCTAAGAATTACAAAAAATTCCTGAATTCTTTTTCTATGCCCCGCCAAGAGTCCATGAATATGTGAATGAGAAATTGATGCAGTCTGTCTGGATTTTCCCTTCTCAGACAAGATGAGATTAAACAGTTACTTACAGCAGGGTAAGTCAGAGGAGAAACACAACTTCAGTGATGTGGAAAAGGTAGGACAGGTAAATTATAAGGCCATTGGATGAGTGGTGGCCAGAATCTAGTAGGAAGGAAAAGAAAAGAAAATATATTTGTGTAGCGAGTTTATGAAAATGTTCTGGAAGAGGACACTGGTGAAAGTTTCACAATATGGAGAATGCACTAAATGGTACCAAACTCATCAACTGAAACAAGAATAAATCCTTAAATTTCATTTACAATGATTCTATCACTGGCAGCCCACAATAGAATAATAATAAATAGAATAATAAGTAAATGTGGAAGAAAGGAATGGCAGGAGTGGGTCAAGAACTGCCTGCAGGTAGAGGTCAAGAGATGACTCCTGCAGAGGACCCACCAGGAGATCCAGCTCTGCAGCTGGTGGAGAAAAGACAACATGTGTCTGCTCTTGCTGTGGGGTTAGAGCTGGTGAAGGAGCTGCAGGTAGAGCTGGCATGAGCTCTGCTGGTGCACATTCAGCATGCCCTGGAATTGCCTCTGCAGTTGCAGGAGAAGAAAACATCACTGACTTTCCAGGGACTTCTCAGGGCCAAACCTTCCCACTGCCTGTCAGAGGCAGCTGTGTGCATGAACACAGCCCCAGTAAAGCCTCCCAGACTGCATCCCCACACTGACTGCAAGGGGATCATGTTCCTGTGTCTCCCATCCTCTGGGCACATTGTTGAGTTCAATATCACATTCCACCCTCTCAAGGCAAAAACCCACATCCAGGGCTCCTTACCCTGTGACTTAGGCACCAAGGACTTAGGAGGCTCCAGATGGTCCATTAGAAGCTTGGCCTGGGATCCACCTTGGAGTTCAGCTCCAGTGAGGAGTCAAGGACAGGAGATGCGTACCTAGAGCTAACAGGGAGGTAGCAAAGCAAGAGGTCTGGCCTCTCTTCTGACACTACCTACACAGGTTACCTTAGGGGGGGCACATGGGTTTCTAGCCCAGCAAATTCAGTGTCCACTCCCACCCTCTCCCAACTACAGTGTGGCAGTGTGGGCCTTGGGATCCCTAGAGGCTGAGAGAATGCTTTGTGTGAGGCAGTCCTTGCTTAGTGGTATGACACCACTTCCTTCTTTAAGGAAGTGTGATACAGTTTTTCCCTACCATTCCCAACTACAGGCCAGCTCAGCAAAGGCAAAGGCTGATATCTGCCATGTCTTTGCACTCAAGGGCTCAGGGCTGGTGCTCCATGAATATCTGAGAAGTGAGGAGTCATCGATGTCTATCCCGCCTTTCTGCAGTGTCTAGGTCAGGCAAAAATCTGCTGCCCACTTCTCTTGGTCTCTGTGGAACTCCACCTACATGGTCTGTAACCACTTCCAAATGAGACCTTGTACACCAAAAGACTTCCTTGAGGTGAACCATATCTGTTCTGATGCCAGTGCTGACTCTGTGGCCTCCAAAGAACATCAAAGCTCAAAAGGGCAGTTGTTACACCTGTTCTGCTTACAAGATCATGGACAATACTCAGAAAAGTGTCTTCACACAGGTTGTCTTCATGTGTATTTTGGCTTGATGATACCCACTCACTTTGCAATGATACCTGTGGGCCACGGACACTTTGCCATCCCTAAGAATTCCTGCCCTGAGCATACCCTGAAACCCCTAGAGTGACTCTCCAATTTCCTTTCCAAAAAACAGAACAGTTTTCCCCATGTGTGTGTCAGTGAGGTGGGTGGATAGTCATACCTGGGAATCAGGACAGCTTCATTAGCAGGTCTTCATGGGGCCAAGGCCACAGCTAATCCCTTGCCATGGAGCCCCTATTCCATCCTCAGTGACCCTGCAATCTGGTTCCACTCAGCACCCCATAGTTCAGTGTTGTAAACTGAGACTGAGGTGCTTGTACATGGCCAGGACTTGAATACACAGGTGACCAAGTCCCACAGGGCTGCTCAGGTGAGAACGTAACTTCCTTGTATCTGAACTAGTCCTGGACTCAGTGTCTCTGAGTGGCTGGTGGTTGAGCCTAGGAATATGTTTTCTGTGCTTCCTCTTGTCTCTGGGTACCTCTGGACACCTCTGTGTGCCAGTGAGTCCTGGCCTGGGTTGCTGACACCTGGGTGTTTCCAGTTGAGCTTCCTGAAGCATCTGGACCAAGTGAACCATCCTCTCCATATGTTCCCACATGGTTCCCTGTCACGGGGTGCTGATGATGGGGCCACTAGCTCTGGGAAAGCAGCATAGTATTTTCCTTGTTCACTCTCTCAAGTCAGCCATCTATTAAGGCCAACTGTTACCAAACCACAGTGCCTGGTGACCAGAGCCTTCAGAGTTCTGTTTGGACTTGTCACCAAGAAAGTAAGGTCATGTGCTGGGGTCCACAGTTGAGACTCCCCCTCTGATGCCTCCTTTGTTTTTCTTGTGAGCTAATCTGTGTCCTCCTTAGAAACAGCAAGTTAACAAACTAGCAAAATGTGTGTGTTTTTAGACTTTTCCATCCAAATGATCCTTTCCCTTGAGGATGAGGTGCACAGTTTCTTCATTAAGATATTCCTCAAATTTTATTTTGACTGTCTTTTCTGGACTTATGTTAGTTTCATTTCATTATCATTAAGGAGCATGGAGCTGTTCCCAGAATGCCCATAATAATTTTCATTGAAGGATATGAAATGTTTCATGTTATATCACCCATGTGTACAGGAAAGGAGGAATCATAGCAAGTTCTACTCTCACATGCCTATGAATGATCATTTCATCCTTAGATGTTTTCCTCAGCCACACACTGTAATGCTCCATACTCTGACCTCCATTGAGGAGGGACAACAGGGGGTGAGGTCAAGGGGAGGCTTTGCAAGGCCATGGACATCATCACCCTGTGCTGATGCAGGACACATGGGCATCCCTCATGGGTAATTTGTCTCCTAGTCACTATTTGCACTTCCTGTTCTCCCATTCCAAACGGACCATGGGCTTTGTGTCCCTGCTGGGTAGTTTGCCTTTCCTAGAGGTGATGGCACTGAGCCTGTTCTCGATGCTCTTGGTTGGTCTCCTTCAAGCAGCATCTCTGTGCTGGGCTCTCCACGTACTGTTGTTTAGTAGTGGTGGAGCCACCACACACTCTTATGGGGCAGAACTCGCCAACTGCAACTTGTTCATGCATCTGTCACCCATCTACTGATCCCATTTGTTATGTTTCTGGGTTGGCCCTGGAAAGCAAGCTGCCACAGCCATTCATATACACAGTCTGGAGTGGACATAGACTTTTATTTCAAAAAAAAGTACTTAGATGTGAAATTGCCAGATTATATGTCTTGTGTATGATTAGTTTACAAACTGTTAAGGTACACTTGTAAGCATTTTTGAAAATCAGAGTTAGGTTACTGAATATTGAACTTATGCTCAGGTTTGCCAAGTGGGCACTTATATTGCTGAACTAAACCTCCAACCCTGTTTTCTTATTTTGTTTTGCTTTGTTTTGTTTTGTTTTTTTATGCTAAAATATGTTATGTTATGTTATGTTATGTTATGTTATGTTATGTTACAGTATGTTTAGTGTTGGTGAAGATTTGAGTCTCCTTCAGTGGATTTTCAGTGCTTTCTGATTTCATTTTGTATAACTCACCTGATAAACTATGACATATTGCATAATCCTGGATAATTTAATTTTGGAAAACATTTAAAAAGTAAATGAGAACCAGGTTTGGTAGTAACATCTGTAATGCCAGAAGTTACAAGGCGGAGGCAGCAAGATTGCTGTGATTTGAGGTCAGCCTGGGCCACAATGTGAGTTCAATGAAAGCCTAAACTTGATAGCAAAATCCTGTCTCAAAAAAAAATAAACAAATCAAAATAAAACATATTAAAAAGTTTTAAAAAGACACAAAAGTCATCTATAAACCAACAAATCAAATCTTGGTAAATTTTTCTTACATATGTACTTCAGTCAGCACACTGAGCATTAAGTTTACCATGAAGTAGACATTGATCTACTGCCAAGAAGTTGAACTGTTTCATTTTTTTTTTGACCTTTTAACTGAGATGAATGTGGATATGCTACTGAATATACACTCTTAGGATTTGGAGAGTGTAATATAAAGAAAATTTGATAGTTCTTTTCATTTTTGTACTAACTTTATATATGGAAGTAGGGTTTGAACAAAGGACTACTGTTTTTTGCAAAGACTTTTTTTGTCTTATTTTAATGTAACTCAAGTACATATTAAGAAGGACCACATAAAAGATGCTTTTGTTCAGTCCATAAAAGGATAAAATACAGAAGAATAATGAAAGAATAACATTGGCTATGGTATTGTGCACAATGATTTCTTAATGATCTATATTTTCATACATTTGTAAAATTTGTTAATCTTTTTACAAATCTTAAATCATGATC
This sequence comes from Cavia porcellus, assembly GCF_034190915.1. Lineage (NCBI taxonomy): Eukaryota > Metazoa > Chordata > Mammalia > Rodentia > Caviidae > Cavia > Cavia porcellus. Next base: position 2,107,369 of record NW_026947536.1, read on the forward strand.
TCACAAAGATTGTGAGTTTCCCATGCCAAGCTTAAACCTTTCCTTATTCAATCTCCCTCCCTCTCCCAGAGTGCTAGGATTGCAGGTATTATCTTGAGTTGGTAATCAGCAGTAATTTTGTGCATTCATAGAATGAAATATTTGGCTTTGAACTTTAGACACTTTTCAGAGAGAGTGGTTCGAGTTAAGCTATGTACCAACTTCCTAACTGGCAGTTTTTTCAAAGTAAGTAGGATTGAAAATCCCATTAACACTGTTTGTAGATTCTCTGTTTTGTAACTGTGGTCATCATGTGCTTCAGAATATCTCTGCAAATGCCTTCTGCACTGGGACTGAGGCTTGGTGTCCTTGAAGCACATTCTGTTTTTTTTTTTTAATCCCTCATGGATTTTGATGATTGTTTGAAGTCAAACCACAAGAAAAGTGTGAAAGCTAATGCCACTTGGGGACACTGCCCTCCAGAAGGCCAGGAAAGTGTAAAATATTACTTTTTTCAACCGTTGCACTTTCCAAGTTTTTTTGTTTTGCATTCAGTTTCTATGGGTTGAATACTAAGGATTGCACTTAGCTCCATGGCCTTCCACATTTACAATTCTTTTTATTTTCATCCAGGTTTTGGATAAGTGGCTGCATTGCTGAGGCTGTCCTTAAATTTGTGATGTTGCTGCCTCAGCCTTCCAGACTGCTTGCATTACAAGCACACCACCAGACCTGGTTTCATCATAGTGTTGTTAAAAACTCATTGGCTGAGCATGGAATGTTAAAAATGCCTGCAATGCCTGCACTCAGGAGGATGAGGCAGCAGGATTCTTGGGAGTTCCACACAAGCCTGCAACACACTCATCTTAGACCAGAGCTACACAGGAAGAACTTGGCCAAAAACTGAAAAAGAAATAGAAAGAAAACTAAAGGAAAGGAAAATGAAGGAAAGTGGAGGGGCAGGGTGAGAGGAGGGAATGGAAGGAAAAAGGAGAAACAAAACAAAATTCCTGGTGACTGTATGAGTTTTTCTCTACTGGGCTGGCCTTTTTAATCTGTGGTCCAGTTCTTGCAGTATAGGACACTTTTGACTGTTGTCACTTTATTATACACCAGAAAACTATGCATTTTGTTGCCTCTAACTTTAATATTTTTTCCATGGCTATAGGATGACTCTTTGTCTTTCCCTGTGCATTTTCATTTTGTTTTTTCTATTTCTAGGAAAATGGCACTGATATTTTGACAGGAATGGCATTTAAACACCTGGTTGCTCTGGGTAGCATGTACATTATATCAACATGAATTCTTCCCATCCACCATCACAATCTTTATTTTCTTCTCTTAGTGCCACTTCACTCATTGCTTCAATTTCTACAATTTTCCAAGAACAGGTGAGTTGGGTTTAAATTTTACATGAGTATTACTTCTTTTGGATGAATTATGAAATGAATTGTGTTCCTTGTATTTGGGGCTGCAGTTTGTTTGAAGCACATAGATATGAATTGATCATGACATGTGGATATTGTACCTTGAAACTGACGTTATTTGTCAATTTGTTCTAAAAATTTTTCAGTGAAATTTTAAGTTTCTTATATGAAACATTGTGTCCTCAGGAAACAGAGATACCTCTTAAGTCTTCCTTTCTGATTTGGTAAACTTTTGGGTTCTTATTGTTGACTAAATTATAGCACTAGGACTTCAAGTAGTTTGTTGAAAGAGTTCAAAGCCTGGTCTTGTTCCAGACCTGAGAAGCAAATCTTGCAGCTTGTCAGCCTCTGGGCATGATGTCAGTGATGGACTTCTCATGTCTGTTCTTTGCTGTGCTGAGATTCATTCCTCCTTCACATGGTGTGTGAATCATTCTTATCATGAAAGGATGGTGAACTTTTCAATTTCTCAAAGTGAATTTTCCAAATCTCTTGAGGGGTTAGCTGTGCCTCATGCTGTGAATGTGGCAAGTGACACTGAATGATTGTGCAAGTGGAACCATTCTAGCACCACTGAGGGTGAACCCAGTGTTTATTGTGGTGTTTAAATTTTGCATGTGCTGGTGAATTTAGCTGATGAGCATTTAGTTGAATATTTTTGTGTATGTTCATTAAAAATATTGGCCATTAGAGCATTACCATTTTTTAAGACATTATGGTCTGGCTTTGTCATCTGTGTGACTTCGTCATCAAAAAGGAATTGGTGGTGGTTCCCTTCCCTTGAAAGAGTTGAAAAATGATTAGTATTTATTCTTTTTCAAAATTTTATTTTGAAGGTAGTAAAATACAACAGACCAAACAGAACAAAGCAAATCGAGACAATGCAGGGATTTTGGTACAGACCTTCACGGCAGGGTCCATGATAACAGTAATAAGCACCATAGTACATCTCATTATCTTCACAATTGGTTTCTATTCAGCTAGTTATAGTGAAATCCAAACAAACACAGAACATTTTAAAACCAGTCAAAAGATAATATTGAATAGAGCAAAACAATTAATCAGAACACAGCAAAAGATTAAAGACAACATTTGTTTTCAAACACAAGATAGAAAGAAATCCCCCATATTTTCTATGTTGCACACAGTCATCTTCCCAAGAGATGCTCAGAATTCTGCCTCTCCTTGCTAACCAAGGGTGAGCACGTGAGATGTACGATTCTCAGTCCATGCACCAGTAGGCTCATGGGAGATGCTGACTGGTTCTTCTCCTGGCTCACACCAGTGGTGCTTGCTAGGAAGGCAGGAGAATTGTTTTCTTGTTCATCTCCCTAAGTCCCAACATGGCCAGATCCAGTATTTATTCTTTACTATATACTTCATACAAGTCATTAGAGGATTTATCGTATCCTGGCATTTGTTGTTCTTGTTAAGCAGTTATGATTGTTGACTCATTGCCTGTGTTTGTTAATGATATGTCAAATGGTGTGTATTCTTCTGAGGATGTGGGTCAGGGATGCCATAGGAGATCATGTACTGATTAAGGGTCACATCACATTTTACTTAGGGATGTAGCAATTTACTTTTGTATCTTCAAACTTCCCCTACAATATATATTGTTGTGAGTAATTTGTTAAGTTATTTAGTCTTTTAAAGCACATTGTTGCAGGTGCAGTTACTCCTGGAGGACACAGGGAAAAGTTAGGGCCAGGTCTGTTATTTCAGGCTTTGTACCCTTGCCTGCCTGCAGTGTCTCCACCTCCTGACCTGCTTCCTGTCAACACCTGTCCTCCTCCACAGCTGTGGTGAATCCACATGTGGCAGTTGAGATCTCACCTGGGTGGAAGACATTCAGTCATCGTAGGCTCTGAAACATGCTGATCTTCTCATACAGAGTTCCTCTGAGTGTGACATGGGGCCTCAGGACTGCAGGGAGGACCTCTGGCAGCAGGGCCACAACAGCCCTCTCTCATCCAGCATGCAGTGTATGCTGTTTGCTGAGAAGCTGACTGATGGATCAGGAGTCTTGGACCTGAGCATTTCTTGCACCTGAGCCTTTCTTGCACATGGTACACTACTAGGTGCCACGGTGTCCTCCACATCTGCATGGTCCATCCTCCCCTGACTTCAGATCTCCACAGAGATCTAAGCAGCCCCAGGGTTCCCCTTCCAGGCTCCAACTCTATGGTGAGTTGTAGTGTGAATTTTATGATCAGGAAATTCAATTTATATATGTTTAACCTGGAAATTCCACTTCTATGGCCTCATTATAAAAAATAAGATTGAGAGACACGCATGATCTTCTTATTCAGTTATGAATGTGGATAGTTAGAAACCGTGAATGTACCACAGCAGGGCTGTTGAGCCAATTCTAAAATTATAGTCACAGAAAATGCTGAAAGAAGGCCATGTCCTAGACCATGTCCTGGATCCTACCTGATATGATAGAAGAGTTCATAGCCTGGCCCTCTCTCCAGCCAGCCATGAAGAGACCCAGGCCTGAATAGCAGGTGAGGACAGAAGAGAGGAGCTCCTGGAGGGCAGACTACTGAACCTGGGGGGAAGCCTTTTTGGTGTTTTTCCCATTTTTCCATTCCATTGCATTATTTAGAGTGTTCTATTCAATATTTCTTTTATTCAAATCAGTTAATATTTAATTGTGACTAATTTCTTGAATAGGTATGTGAAAATGGGTGATTTAATTTCATTATATATACTGAAAGTTATGCACAACACAGACACTTCAAGTATCACTGTAAATATAAAATAAGGAGGCTTGGGATTCAGCAAGCGAACACATCGTTCATGACTAACTTTTAAAAATTCCAACACATAAAGCCATGAGGACCCTGCTGTGGTGGGTGTCCCTGCTCTTCCTACCATAAAAGCCACCTTGCTGACCTGTGTCTGCTACTGCCATGGGAAAGCAAGACTTTTTCTTCAGGGTCTATTTTTCCAGCAAGCAAGTCCTGAATCTTCCTGCTTTCAGGCAGCACAGGGAGTGTGCAGTTTGCACAGACTAGCACTGCCTGCCTTACACCCTTTTCCCCCACCTCATGCATGCTGCAGCCCTGCATGCAAGGGAAGGCAGAGCAGCCAGGATGCAGCAAAAACTCTGATTCTTCAGTCCCAGGGGCCTCGGTTCCTGGGTCCTGATCTCAGCCTCCACCAGGATTCAGGTACTATCCTGAATTCATCTGGCTTATTGGGCAGGGTATGCAATCTGCACCTCTGGGGATAAAGAACATGAAGACCACTGTCTTCAGTGACCCTTCTACTCTGCAAATTTTGTTCCTATCTTTGAGACTGAGGCAGTGGCATTGGAACAAAGCACAATGTTTTCATTACATTTCTTTTTGCTGTTATTTTTTTCTGGCTTCATTGTTTATTTAAGCATACATTTAGAACTGCATTTTGCCAAAAAACATTTCCTTGTCTTTTCATTCCCCAGTTAAGAGAAGTTTTTACAGATTTCTACTGTAGTTCCAACCCTATGTGTTTGAATGCTGCAAATCCACTCTCAAGCTTGGTAGAATGAGGGAAGCAATGAAGAAACTGAACTTGGGGACACTGCTGTGTCTTCCAGCATTTCGTACAGCAAACCCTGACTCATACGGGCTTCAGTACCAACTGAATCTGCCACTGACAAATGAGTTTCCTACATTTACTTCAAACAATCTCATTTCCCCTCAACTTGCTAAGCACATGGTCTAAGAATTCTTACACTCAAACTTCAAAAATAATTTCCAGTAAACAAGAGACTGTTACACATCCTGAAATCATGATGGTATTTTATGTAAAGACATAGTTTGATCCACACCAAGGCAATCATGAGCTGAGAGTGGCAGAGATGGCTTGTGCAGATAGAAACACCTTGAAATTGTCAACCAGCAGCAGCATCAAGCAGGAAGCAGAGCTCCTGAACCCTCATATTTGGGTGATGGAATCACCTGGTGGGTTTTGCCTTGTGTTTACTGAGGTGGCTCAGTAAATCTAGGTTGCTATAGTGCAGTGCCAAAGGGAAGTCATGTCCATGTAGCATTTATTTGGAGTTATACTTTTGCAATTGTGAAACCTGCATGCATGAGGTTTCACACATCTGCCATTGCAGACTCACCCACAGGCATTATTTCCATGACATGTAAAGTGTCAGTTTATTTACACAACATACAGAATTCTGTTCTCAGCCTTGTTTTTCTCAGACTTGTGCATTTTCAAACATTTCTTCAAAAGGAAGCTAAATTATTTAGTTTGAGCAAACTTCAATTGTGTTGCTGTACTCCTGTGTGATGTCCTTGCTGACAGACCTGAAAAGGAAGTGAGGTAGACCTGCTGGGGGTTCAGCTCCAGAGGGATACTCTACTCAGGGTGTCAGTCAGGGCTGCCCCTCACCTGACTGGCCACTCTGGTATCCAAATGCCCTTGCTCGGTGTTGTCCCTGGTGTTGGGAAGAACTGGTATGCAGTGTAGACTCCCAGTGCACTGGTTAGCCCATGAAAAACCTTGCTGTGCTATGAGTTTTTCACCCGAGACCTGCACCTCTATGGCCCTTGCCAGAGTTCCCTCCAACAATCATTCATGGCATTCTGCAAAGAGCTCTCCTGTGTATGCTCTATGTGAATGCTAGGGAGGGTCCCAGTTCCTTTGTGCTTCAAACAGTACTGTGAATCAAAATGTTGAAAAGAACTCTTGAAATTTTGTGTAGCATTCTGTGTTGGAGAAACCTCTCTTCTTAGTCCTGTGAGGTCTAAGGATGGCTCTGTATATAGCTGTGATGGGAGCTATGGGATAGGACTCTGCTCTGTCCCCAATGTTCTCTCCAGTGCTGTTCAGTTCCTGCCTTAAAAATGTGTCTTTTGATGGTGACACAGCACTTCTCAGTGATTTGTGCCTGGGTGAATCAACTTTGGGAGGCTGAATGTTTTCTGCACCTGTTGGCCACAAGTGGTGATTTCCTTTTGAATTACAAGACTTTCTCATTTTTCTCACATGGACTGGTGAGACCTCTTTTACTCTGACAATTCAAACCCCGGGAAGGTGAAGCACTTTCATCACCAATCGCAGCACTAAACATTGAATGAATCACAGATGCTAGGTTTAGCTGCCTCTGTGACTTCATGAGGCTTTGGTGGGGGCACCCAGATACAAACCATAACACCTTCGAAAGCAAATCCTCTGAAAATGCCCATGCTTTGGACTAGAAGATAATTCCTTGCCTTAGTCCAGGGTTTATCTTATTCTAGTTTATTAATTCATTTTTAAGACTCTCACTGTGTAGTTCAGGCTGGCCTTCAATTCACTATGTAAATTAGGCTGACCTAGAGCTTGCAACAATCCTCCTGCCTCAGCTTCCTAAGTGCCAGGATTATACGCATGTACTGTCACACGCAGCTATTGATTGTTAAGCAGTATTTATTTATTTACTTGAGACTACTCAATTTAGTTACCCTTGTTATACTTAAGTATACAAAAATGCTAATAAATGTAATAAAATTCCAGCCCAATGTAAACAACTTAGCAACTTAGCAAGGCCCTGTCTGGGAATAAATTATGATAAAAGGACCAAGGCACTGGATTCAATCTTCAGCACAGCAAAAAATAAATAAATCTATAAATAAACAAACTTTGTGTAAAATAATCTATAAATAAACAAAATTGCTTATTAGTAAATCTATAAGTAAATAAAGCTTTTGTGGATAGCTCAGATGAGAAGTGTTTTAAAAGCAATTTTATTTCATTATAATTGACATACAATGAACTTACAGGTTTAAACTACAAAATTGGATGAAAATTGACATGGGCCAGGGATATAGCTCAGTGGCAAAGTGCTCCCTGGCAAGCACAGGGTCCTGAATTTGGTTCCTGGTACCAAAAATAACCAAACTAAAACTAAAAACAAAATCTTCTAGGAGTCTTGTCATATATGAGCCCCTTGAAAATCGTCACCAAAGTGGTGATGTATACGTTTCCTTCACATTTTCCTTATGGCTCCTTATAATTGCTTCCTTCCATCCTAAGCAACGTGTCTGCTTTTTGTCTCTGGGAAACACTTTGTATTTTCTAGAGGTGACATGTCTGTAACCACACAGGATGCAGACGGTTTTTGTTTTTGTTTTGGGGAGAGCTTCTAGGGTTTATTCAATCCTCATAACCATGTTAGGTTTCCCAAGTGCTTCTCCTTGTCAGTGGCTGAGCCATCACACCCCACTGTGTGGATGAACCACAGATCCTCATGTGTCCATCAGCTGAGACCCTTTGTGGTGTTTCCAATTTTGATCTCAAAAATAAAGTTGCTGTAGTCATTCTTGTGTTTGTATAGCTGTAGCACTGATTTACAAGGGAAGATACTCAGTGTGAAGTTGAATATTTCAGGTCTTGCATGTTTAACTTCTAAATTGTTTAACTGTCTTTCAAGTAGTTTTTCAAAGCAGAGTAAAGATTTCTGCCTCTTCCTGTGAGTATTTTTAAACCCTATTCTTTTTAAAACACTTGTTCATTTATTTTTCAGTCTTTTTCAGTTCATTTTATAAAATGTACCTAAGGAAAGTTTATTTCTATTATATAAAATTCAGCTATTTTGACTTTGGATAGAATTTTAAAGGTGGAAAAAACCCAAAATAATATATATATATATATATATATATATATATATATATTCACATATGTAAATCATCTATAATTTTAACATCACAAAACTTCTGCTATGTTATGATTGACTTCATTGTCTACTTGATGGGCTTGAGAGCTGTCCAAAGGATTAGTAAAGTGTACTTCTCAGCTCATCTGTATGGGTCATGGAGAGATGACAATAGGTACTCCATCTGGTCTCTGGCTTCTTCCTCCCTGGTGCTGTCCCTCTACTCTGCTTCCTGGCCACCATGGACTGCTTAGAGCACTATACAAGAATGTAAATATGAGATAACAAACTGTAAGAATTATACAACAAAAACAGTGGTTCTCTGCTCTGCTCCACACTGACTACCACTGTTTCTGATATCTTGAACATGTACATTCTCTGACCTTGGGACCTCACCCCAGAAAATCTTTCTTGAGTTCCCAAAGCAGGCCAACAAGTGTTCACACAGTGCCCATGAACAGTGCATGTAACCTTCAGCCAATTGTTCTGCATCTCCAAGGGGTACATGGCCCTTTTGTGTTCTCCCCATGACTCTGCAGATGGCCATTCTAATCTTACTTTGTAAATCCTTTATGTGTGACACATACACAGGTACACACACACACACACACACACACACACACACAAATTAAAGCTGACTCTCTAGTCAACCCTGTCACAAACTGCCTCTAGCTACTTGTGCAACCTCCCATGAACAACTTCATGCCTCACTCATGTGAAAAATTCAAATCAGAACTGTAGCAGTGATGTGCAAAGTATGGGTTAATTAATGGAGGTGTTGGTATTAGGCCCACTGGGTTAAAATTGTGTCCATACGTTTGTCATTGGAAAAGGTATTAAATGTTGGTGTCTCAGTTCACACAGCTATGAAAATAATTTCTAACCCTTAGTCTTGTAAGAATTAACATATGTAAAGCACCTGAGAGAGGCCCTGGCCTTATACCTGTGTTACATATGTTTGTTAGTGTGTTATATAAGCATGTAAACATATTTTTAAGTTATGAAGACATCAGATGATGGATACCGAAAGCACTCATTTCTCTTTAATAAAAGAAGGGCAACAACGCAAATAACAAGGGCATCTGAGCACTTGCTATATGCTAGGAACAATGGGAAGAGCTGTGCAGGGTTTTCATTGGATCTTCACAACAGTGCCAAGAAATGAGTATTGCCATTCATCACAGTTTGTTTTTTTTAATAGAAAAAAACCACACAATATTTCATAGCAAAATAATACGAGAATAAGAATAGTTTAAATTGAGGTTCCCAGAAGAGAAGCAGTGTACCTAAGTGTCAGGCCCGGGAAGATTTGAGTCCAGACATCTATAAATTCCAAGCCTCAGACTCAGTCCACTCCTCTGCTTCCTCTCACTGCAGGCCTGGGGCTCAGTCTCCCAGAAGCTCAACCTGCAGCCACACCCAGCGTCAGAGAAACCCTAACCCTCACTGCCACGCCCACCCCCTCATTCTTGCCTCCTGGAGGGCTCTGCACCTCCTGGGTCCCAGCTTCTGGCCCCGCCCCTCACATCGCTTGGCCCCACCCACTGGCCCCCAGCGAAGATTACACTCCACCCGGCCCAACCTGGGCATCCCGTGCCCAAGGACGGTCCCTAGCCACTGGCCTCCGCATTCCACTCAGTCCCGCCCCGCCCCCAGCCTCGCTTCACAGGGGATACACGGAGTGGCCTTTATGCCGCTAGCGACCCCTTCTGGAGACCTGAGCACTCGTCCTTCCTTCCTCCACCTAGGCTGTGGCTGGGCTGGGACTGGGGTCTGGGCCAGGTAGGCGGGCAGCAGCTGGTGTTGAGTGGCGGCGCAGCCCGGTGGCCCCGATGTTAGAGGCGCAGGTGCCCTTGCTCTGTGTTCCAGGGAGGCGGCTAGCACCGCACTGGGGCGACCTAGCCTCAGGTCTTCAGGGCCCTCTCTCCTTTCCTCCCTCCTCTCTGTCGGGGTCCGCATGGTCAGCCTGACACGTGGCCCGGGATCCTTGCCCCCCCCCCCAGGTACTGGTGGGAGCTCAGCCCTTGTGTGGGACCTGTGGGCAGGGCGGCTGGGGATCTCACATGGCCTCTGCTCTCAGTGAGCCTGGCCCTGCTGAGCTGCGGACATTTACCCCAATAGGACGATTTTATTCCACTTGGAGCTCCTCCCTGCAGACTGAGAGAGGACCTAGATGTTATACTGAGACAGCAGTTATTATTCTACCTGCACATGCTTTGTCTCCAGTCCATTCCATTGATAAGGGCTTTCTGCTTGTTTTAATATTGGTGCCTCTTGGGTGTTTAAGCTTTGTGAGGAGTCTGAATGTGGTATGGGGCTTTGAGGGATGAGGAAGTGTGATCAGCAGTTTAAAAATTTAAATCCACAACAAAACTAATTCACCCACATTGTTGAACCCGCTGCAGAATACCCATCTTGTCCTTATTCGGCTGTCTCTAAACATACTCCCCAGTTCTGCTCACATCATTTATGTATTTGCGTAGTGTTGAATATTTATTTTATGTGCATAGGTAGAGTTTTACTTAGTTATCCTGTCACTGACCATTTACACAAGTCTAGTTCCTCTTAGAAAAACTACATTGAGCATATATCTTTTTTTCTGGGATAAATTCCAGACATTGGGAATAGTAAATCAAGGTTCTGTGTTCTTTCCCTGGTTCTTGATATGAATTGCTTTGTAGACAAGACATGTTAACAATAGACACCTTGGGGCTGGGGATTTAGCTCAGCGGCATAAGCGCCTGCCTTGCAAGCAGGCAGTCGTGAGTTCGATCCCTGGTACCGATAAAAAGGAAAAAGACAAAAAAAAAAAAAAAAAAAAAAAAAAAAAAACAATAGACACCTTGCAAAATTTAGATATTTGCCCAATTATCTGGAGAAATTCGGAGTTCAGCAAGGTGTTGAGTCATTTTCTGTACCAGCTGAGAGGCCACAACATAGTGTTGGATTTTATTTTTAACTGATGTATCATGATGATCGTTTTGTTTTGATTGACTCTATTCTGTTTTATTTCATTTGATTTTATCCTCTTTACAATTAAAAAAAAAACACTTACTTGCAAGGCATGGTGGTGCATGCCTGTAATCCCAGCACATGGGTGTTTCTGTTTTTCAAATATAAGGAATCAGATATTTCTCTCTCCCTTGTATCTCTGAAATCATGGGAAAGCTTTTCCAACATGGAAAGATGAGTAGATACACAATAGTTTTTACATTTTACCTGTAAACTTTGGTCTACCTGGGATTTTGTCTTCTATCGAAGAGCAATAGCAGCCAATCTCCTCTAGGAATATTTGGCCAAACATAATCTGATGCACGAATATTAAAGACCCAGCGTACTAAATCACAGTGTGAAAAAGTCAGAGTGGGTGGGGAATAGCAAGAAGTACAAGGATATGGAAGAGTCCCAAACTGAGCAGAGTGCTGGAATTCAATGGATATGGAAATTGGTGTACAAATTGGTGATGTGATGATGTGCTACTGAATTGAATATGTTGAAATGCATGATATCTTAACTTTTAATTAAAATTACCTTAGAATTTGATGTTGAGAATAATTATAGACATAGCAGTAAAAATCAAAACTGAAAGAAATACAAAGGGAGGGGTTACAAGGGAACAGGAAGGGAAAAGCAGGTGCTTTGCAGGACTTGGCCCTAAGTGGAGTTCAACACACCTGTCATCGCATGAGTAAAACTGCCAGTTATGGAATTCCTTAAGACAGGGTGCCTGACCTTAATTTTCATTTTGGTCCCAGAGCTAGTGAGGTCACTGGAGGTGCAGATGACCAAAGCTCTGTAATTGGGACTTGAGGTTAGTCAGGTACCAGCCCTGCATCAGCAGAAGGAGAACAATCACCAACTGTACTTGCTACTTGCAGGCCCCAGAACTTCCCAGTGCCTGTCACAGACAAATCTGTGCACAAATCCACCCCAGCAAAGTTTCTCATTCAGCTTTGACAGGCTCATTTCTGCATGCCTTTGGGTTGCAGGAGGTCCCATGACTGGCAGTCTTTCTCCTTGTCAAGTGTCCCATGCACTCCTCAGAGGCCCACAGCCAAAGCCAAAATCTTCTAAAGGCACTGCTCAGGTTCAGTGAGCTCAGGTTGGTTCAATTCAGCTGGGACATCTTGTAGAATTGGAAACCAGCCTTCTGCTCCAGTTGCAGAGAGCCCAGCCCAGCCTTCTCTCTGCCTTGAATGGGACAGTGCTGGCCGAAGAAGTCTTCCCCTGCTGATAACAGTCCCTAAAAGTGCTGTGACCACCTGTCCTCCATTCTTTAAGAAAGCATGAAATCCATCTTCCTTTCCCACCCACCTGGTGCTGTCTCTGTGAGAAAGAGAATGGTGTCTGCAGTGTTACTCTACTTGTGCTTACTCTACAGGCTTGGTGCACTGTAAATATCTGTGAAGTGATTGGTCAGAGGGAGTGTGTTCTGCCTGCCATTCCTTCATCTTCAGTTCATATAGTAATGCATCATTCCATTCTGTGAGCTTTCTGGGGACAACCCTTCCCCTATTATGTGTTCATATGTACAGATGCCAGGAGGTTAGGCACATTCACAGTAATGTGGGTAGTACCTGATCTGTTCTTTAGAGTGACTTGTGTCCAGGATAACATGGAATCACAAGAGAACAGTGGCTACATTTGCTCTGGCCATTGCATCATGGTCACAGCCTAGGAAATGGGTGGTTAAAGGCACTCACCATCTCCTTTTATGATGTCCATGTGAACCTGTATCCTATGGTATCCCCCCAGAGATCCCTGCTGTGGATATCTTGGAAGCCCATGGAATGACTCTCCAGTGTCCTTCAAAATGAACAGAACAGCTTCACTCAAGTGACAGATCCATGGTAGGAGGCAAGGGTTCTCCAAGGCTAAGAAAAACCAGCAGTGCTGACAGGATCACAGCTCTGAGAAGAAAGATCTGGATTTAGAACGAAATCCTCCTCCTGACTTCCTATGTAAACCTAGACAAGACAACATTCCTCAGGTGTTTCACAGAGTGTCCCCATGCACTATAGAGGTCATCCTGGCATCTGCTTCCTAGGGACATTATCACCAGTCTGAGATGACAAGTGTAATGCCTGTTGGCTGTTTTCTTGTGTACATAGTGTACAAAATTAGATGTTAAATCCAGGAATGGGTGCGATGAACGTGAAATACAGTGCTGCCTAGTGGTAGAAATGACACTGACCTCCTGGACATATTCCCTGGTGGCATTGTGAGGGGAGAGAAGTTCTTCAATTCAGTCATCTTTATGTTCCCTAAGCATCACAATCTCTGCTAGGTACTGGTGCTATGACCTCGAGTCAAGACCTCACACAGGCTATGCAAGCACTATGGATGGAGTTACACCCCCAAATCTTCTGGCATTGCTTCTACATTCACACCTGTGTGAATTAGCACTCCCAAGACCTGACTCCTACCCAATAGCTGACTGATGACCTTCTGATGCCAAAAGCTGAGTAGCCCATTCCCTACATTATGAGCTTCACTTAGTGAAGTATTATTATTATTATTATTATTATTATTATTATTATTAGTGTTGGCATATTGCATTAGCAGTGCTGAAATTGAGCCCAGGGCCTCATGCATGGTAAGCAAGTACTCTACACTGTGCTCTCTCCCCAGATCCTGACTCACTCTTAAATAACTGAATATGGCAGACATCATGTGATGCGAATACTAAGGTTCACACATTAAAATAACTGCGACCCATCTTCTGTTCTTTCCCTGTTATGTTCTCTCTTACATTTTAGTATTTATATTTCTCCTTTTCTGGATCTCTGGCTTTGGGGAAGCCACTGCTATCTCTGAAGCTTGCAAGAGTAGAGGCTGATGAGCTTTGAGTGAGAAAAGGGAAAACAGTCCAAAAGTCATCAGACTTTTGCCTTGGGTCCTGCCTGTCAGCAAGGTACAGAGCCTGAGAGCAAATTCTGCCCTAGGGCCATCTCCCCTGAGCCTGTCTTCACAGAAATATGATGGTAACAGACCCAGCAAAGCCTCCTGGATTCCTGATACACAGCAACTCTGAGAGAACAGAGTTTATCTCTTATATGAACTGACCTGTCTTCTATCACACATGTCTTGTCATATTTTCAAAATGTATGTAATGACTGGACAGAATTTGACCTCTCTGCCTTCTTTCACCAATAATAATCATTAAAGATTATGTACAGTGAGATTACTGTACAGTATTATCCTATGGATTTTCTTTAGTAGTTTCTCACTTCATGGTTTGCTGTGGTTTGTTTATTCATTCAAATGTTATTGAATATTCACATTGCAGTGTTCAGTTGTTGGAAACAAAGTTGATGTGAATATCTTATAAAACTCTCTTCATGACATATAGAGGATTGTGTGCACAGAATCCTAAGATAGTCAGATGAGTTAATCTGAAAGTAACTGCCAAAATGATATCTGAAGTGAATGTACCACAAGCAAGACAGAAAAAATTTCCTTTGTGCACTTCCTCAAGAATACCAGTGTGTTTTGCCCAAAAAAAGAAAGTCTGCTTTGGTGCTCTTCAAAACATAAACAGGGTTTCTCTTGTGGAATGAATATTCACTTACCTGATAATTGACAATAATAGGAGGAATGTAGAAACTGGGAAGGGTTCATGTGACTGCCAAGGGCATTTTGAAGGCCTTAGAATTGATAGACTTGTGAATCCCATGGAGGACTTGGAATCACAGCTGGCTCCTGTGGAAGTCACACTGCATGACCCAGGGAGTACTGAATACTCCTGAAGTTAAGGCCCCATGACTAGGACAGTCCTTGTGAGAGTTCCGTGGTATTGCATGACAGGCCTACTACTTGACAGAAGATGGAGGAGGAGGAGCCCCTAGCCCAAGGAGAGGGACTCAGGGGACTGCTCCTCTCTACCCATAATACATGTGTATAATCTAGACAGCTTTGGAATATGGTAGTGGCCGAAAGAGTTAAAGCAAAATGTGAGTGAAACGGTCCCACCATGGGTGTTATACCTGTTGGAAAATGACCAAAAAAAAAAAAGCATAATGCAATCTCAAACATCTAGCTCATCAGGAACAAGACCAACAGACATTGAAATAGAGGACTTTAAAAGTCATAAATCAGAAACCTGAAAAGATAGCACATGAAGTAAAGAAACAAATCTATGATGCTATAGAGGAAACAGAATTAGAAATAATGTCTCATGTAAAGAAATAACAGAAATAACAACTATAGTAAACTAGTTGCTCACCATAGCTAGAGAAGAAATAGATAAAACAAAAATACAGGATCGTGGTAAATTGAAACTATGAACGAACAATGTAGAAAACAAGCAGAATCTATGAAACATATGCAAAGAGATAGTCAAAAAACAAAAAAAATATATTGAAAGCTGACAAAACCATTTAAATGAAGCTGAGGGTAGAATTTCATAATTTGAGGATAGCATTGCAGGGAGTGATCATGAATATGTAGAACATATAAAAGTAACAAAGCATCATGAAATGACAATCCAGCAGCTGCAACATGATGCCAAGAGAAGCAATGTAAGACTAATAGACATCAGTGAAGATGCAGGAGTCAATGCAAATGACATAACTAAGCTATTCACATAAATAATAACAGAAAAATTTCCAAACATGAGGAAAATTCTGATAAACAAATAAGAGACAAAAAGTGCCAAACAGTCACAACAAACATAAGTCTATGCTCAAACATATAATAATTAAGATCCCACACATAAAGCATAAAAACAGCATACTGAAACTGTTACAAAAAAGACACAACTCACCTGTCCAGGAAAGACTATGATTACTAATAAGGCAAACTTTTCAGCACAAAACTTCAGGTTAAGATGAGCTTGGAGTGAACAATTTCAAGCCCTAACAGAAAACAACTTTCAAACTAGGCTGATGTACCCAGAGAAAGTGTCTTTCAAATTTAATGGAGAAACAAGATACTTTGATGACAAAGAACAACTGAAGAAATTCATGTCTACCAAACCAACCCTAGAAGGATTACTGAAAGACATGCTAGATAGAGATAAAAATGAAGACAATCTCCAGAACAACAGAGAGAAATGACCAGGCTGGGCAAGAAATTGAACAAGGGAGAAAAGTAGGAAATCAACAAAAGGAATCCAACATGGCAAAGTCAAGCCAGTACATATCAGTGATATCCATAAAGGTAAATGGGCATAACTCACCTATAAAAAGAATCAGGTTGACAGAATAGATCACAAAACAGGACCCCACAATATGCTGTATACAACAAACACATCTTACTCAAAATTCATAGATTAAAAGACAAAAGATGGAAAACAGTTTTCCATGAAACAGGAACCCAGAAAAAAGCAAGGTAGCTATTCTGTTTGTAGAAAATGTGAACTTTAAACCTAAAATGTTTAAAGGAGTTAAAGAAGGCCACTACTTACGTGTAAGTGAGAAACTGCAAGAGGAAGAATTACAAATATATATGCACCAAATACAGGAGCACCCAACTATATAAGGCAAATACTAATGGACATGAAAAACCAAATACAAGTATATAATTGCAATAGGAGACTTTAACACCCCACTGTTAGAGATAGATCGAGAAAAAAAGCCAGCAAATAAATAACAGCACTGAATAATACCTGTGAGCAAATGGACTTGATGGATGGATGTTTACAGAGTGTTCCACCCAACCACATCATAATTTATATTAGAATACACATTCTTCTTAGCTGTACATGGGACCTTCTCCAAAATAGATCATATATTAACCGATACAGCATGCTTAACTAAATGCAAAAGGAACAAAATTATCCCATGCATAATATCAGACCATATCTCAATAAAATTGGAAATCAATGGCAAAAAAGTGCAAAGCCTTCATATACATGGAAATTCAATAACAACTTTCTGAATAACCAGTGTGTTACAGATTAAATTAAAGGGCAAACAAAACAATACTTACAATACAATGAAAACACAGATACAACATACTGTAACCTATGGAATGCAATGAAAGCAGTCCTCAGAGGGAAATATATAACAATAAATAGTCACATGAAGAAAATGGAATGAACACAAATAAGTAACCTAATGCTACATCCCAAGTTTCTAGCAAAGGAGCAAGTCTAACCCAACACTGATAGAAGAGAGGAAATTGTAAAGATTAGAGCAGAAATTAATGCAATTGAAACTAAAAAAAAGTTACAAAAAATTAAGGAATCAGCTGGGGTTTTTTTGAGAGAATAAACAAAATTGACAATCCCCTGGCCAGCGTTATCAAGAAAAAGAAATAAAAAAATTAAAATCCACCCAATAATGACTGAAAAGAGGGAAATTACTACAGACTCCATGGAATTTCAAAAGATCATGAATACCTACTCTGAAAATCTCTATTCACATAGGGTGGAAAACACAGAGGAAATGGACAGATTTCTAACAACATGAACTATCAAAGCTCAGTGAAGAAGATAAAACAATTTTGAATAACCCAGCATCCGATACTGAAATTAAAAACAATTTAGAAACCTACCAACAAACAAAAGCCCAGGTTCTGATGAATTCATGGCTGAATTCCATACAAAGTTTAGAGAAGACCTAACTTCAGTACTCCTTAAACTCTTCAATGAAATTGAAAGAGAATCAGTCCTCCCTAACTTCATTCTTGGAAGCAAGTATCACTCTGATACCAAAATCAGAAAAAGACCCAACCAATAAGAAGAACTAAAGGCCAGTCTCACTAATGAACATTCATGCAGAGATTCTCAATAAAATATTAGCAAATAGAATGCCACAAATCAGCAAGAAGATTATACACCATGACCAAGTGGGAATACGGGAATGGTTCAAAATATGTCAATAAATGAAATACTCCACATCAACAGAGCCAAAACTAAAAATCACATGAACATCTCAAAAGAGGCAGAAAAAGCTGTTGATAAAGTCCAAAACCTGTGCATGATGAAAAGCCTACGGAAACGTGGAATAGATGGTATCTACCTCAATCTCATAAAGACCATTGATGACAAACCTAAGGCCAACATTATATTACATGGACAAAAATTGAAAGCGTTCACACTAAAATCAGGAAGAAGACAAAGATGTCCACTATCACAACTCCTATTCAATATAGTTCTGCAAATATTATTCAGAGCAATGAGACAAGAGGGTGAAGTAAAAGGAAAAAAATAAGAAGTTAAATTATCATTACTTGCAGACAACATGATACTCCATATAGAAGACCCCAAAAAATCCATTAAAGGACTACTAAAGGTAATAAACAAATTCAGCAGCATAGCTGGATGCAAAAGGAACATTCAAAAAAATCAATAGCATTCCTGTACACAAACGCCATGAGAGAGAAATTATGGAAATATCACCTTTCATAATAGCACCTAAAGTAATGAAATAGTAATCAACCTAGCCAAGAATATAAAAGGGTTATGTGCTGATAATTATACTACTCTTTAAAAACAGGTTGAGGAGGATATTAGAAAATTGAGGGATATTCCTTGATTGTGGTTAGGAACAACCAACACTGTGAAAATGGCCATACTCCCAAAACTGTTACACAAATTCAATTCAATCCTAATCAAAATACCATTAACATACCTTGAAGATCGAGAGAAAATATTCCTACAATTCATCTGGAAACAGAAGAAATGTAGAATAGCAAAGGCAATTTTGGGTAACAAAGGCAACACAGGAGGGATCTCAATTCCTAACTTAAAACTATACTACAGAGTCACAGTAATAAAAATCAACATAGTACTGGCAGAGACCTGAGGATCAATGGAATAAATTAGAAGATGCAAACACTACCAGCCACATTACATATGACAAACAGACTCCATAATAAATGGTATTGGAAAAATTGGCTTTCCACATTTTGAACACTGAAACTACACTCATGTTTAGCACCATACACTAAACTAAAGTCCAAACAGATCAAGGATCTAAATATTAAAAAGGAAACACTAAATCAACTGGAGAACAAGGTAGGTAGAAATCTTGGGGACATAGGGGTTGGCAGAGAATTTGTGAATAAAATGCAAACCACATAGGAAATTCTTCAAAGAATCAACAACTGGGATCTCATGTTATTAAAATATTTTTGCACTTCAAAAGAAATCAACAACTAAGTGAAAAGTAAACTCACAAAATGGGGAAGAATTTTAGCAAACAGCCACTCAGACAAGGGACTTATATCCAGAACATATAAAGAACTGAAAAACATCAAGCCCCCCAAATTTGAAGACCATCTCCACAATTGGGCATCAAAAATAAACACACTGTTCTCAGATGAAGATATACAAATGGCAAATAAATATATGAAAAAATGTTCACCATTAATGATCATTTGAGAAATGCAGATTAAGACAGCATTGAGATTTTCTCTCACTCCAGAAAGAATGGCTGCCATCAAGAAATCAACTGATAACAAATATTGGTGAGACTGTGGGGAAAAGGAACCTCAAGAACTACCCCTGTATTCCTGGGGTAAATCCCTCTTGGTCATGGTGTATAATCTTCTTGATGATTTGATGGGAGTGCAGACTGGTGCAAGCACTGTGGAAATCAGTATTGAGATTCCTCAAAAAACTAGGATTGGAAGTTCCATTCAATCCAGTTTTTCCTTTCCTGGGTATTTTCACAGAAAAACTGAAAATGTCATGTCACAGTGATATATGTGCACCCATGTTCATAGCAGCACAATAGGTGATAGCTAAGTCTTCAAAACAACCAAAATGGTCATCAGCTTCAGAGTGGATGAAAAATATATTTTTATCCATTTTTACTACCACTCAGATATAGAAAAAGATGGTCTTGAGTTCTTTATAGGTAAATGGAGGCAACTTGAGAATATCCTCATAAGTGAAATAAACAACACTCACAGTAGTAAATATCACATTGTGTCTATGGTGTAAAACATACTAAAAAATGAAAAAGTAATATGATCCAAAAAGTATAATAGATATTGTAAAAGAGAAAGGAAACTGCTCTAAAGGATATAATGGTATGTATAGTGTGTAAGATAGATGTCCATATTACTAAATTTCTGTTAATCATTGATAAAAATGGTTTTCACTGTAAATATTTGAGTGTTTAGCCTCTTTTTATGCTTTTTTTCACTTTAACAATTATTTTTAAGATGACACTATGTAATGTATTCACTAGCGATTTTATGATGTTAATTTTTTGAGATCAGTATGCTACCTTTTTTATTGTTTCTATTAATAAAAATTTTTTTTAAAAGAAATGATGTGGAGTTCTCTGACCTCCAGACCTTGAAGCAAGACCTGCACATGCAGTGGAGAGAATCCTTGGTATCCACTTCACTCTGGGTGGCCATAGGCTGCACTGCAGTGGGATTAGTGGTATTATGCTTTACATTTATTGTGGTTGTGGTCTTTGTGTGCATGAGTCCACCATATGGGTCACTTACAAAAATCATATTTTCCCTGATCTTTGAGGTGGTTAAATGTGGTAAAGCACTTCACATTGTTTCAACCCCAAAGGCTTTGAGGACCTGTATGGAATTGACGCAACTGAATAGCATATGCACAGCATGGACACAAGTCTAATAAGCAGAACTTAGCATAGACAGCCATGGATGCGCTAAGGTTTGTGACAGTATGCAACAATGTAATGCCTAATGATGGATGATATATCCAGGCTTGATAATAAAGATGCTTGTTTACTGCTGTTGCTAATTTTGGCTCTGTGTGGTTTCTTCTCCTTTTACCCACTAAAATATCCATTCACCACCCTATCTCTGAGAAAATCTCATACCACAGACACAGGGAACTTTAATACCCCACAAAACTAAAGCCTCTGTCCCCTGTTCCAAGGCACACATAACATCCTAAAGCCCAAATCTCTTTTGGGGTACAGCTTTAGAAAATAGACCAAGTTTCAAGCCTGCACCTTGAAGATCAATTCCTAAGCCCTGTGACAAACATCTGCCTCACTTCCATCCCTCCTCTATATGCACAGAGCATTAAAGTTCTAAAATGTTCTGACCTTGACCTGGAACACAGCTCCCCAAGCAACAGATGTGCAGCCTTCAAGCAGACTGGTCAGACAATGGGCTCAGATGAGTCAATCCCTAGGCTGAAGGCCAAGGACAGTGTTATGTGTTGACCCCACTTACACAGAGGAGTTACTTACCAGAATATCTTAGCCTTCCTTGTTTCCTGAACCCATGGGGACTCACTTTTCCTGTGGTTCATAGTGTGTTAAAACCAGGCACAGTATTAATGTGTGTTAGGGAGAAGGCATGCCCATCACAACCCCTACTGAAATCAGCTCCTCATGTACTCTGCAAGGCACCTATTCTTATCATGTCATATATAAAAGTATGTTGAAAAAATGTATGTTGAATGACCTGCTAGCCATCTCCACCCAGCCCACTTGGCAGCAGCTCAGCCTTTGAAACTCCATTGCGCAGGCAGGGGAGGAAAGTAGAGGAAGACAAGGGGCTTTCTCTGCCAAGACAGAAAATATAGAAGGACAAGGGGCACCTCCAGCTGTCATTGTTACACTCACTTCTGAGCCAGTATCCTGAGGCAGTGAGGAGACAGCCATTTTGATCACTTTGCTAGAAATCAGGAGTCTGAGCAGAGCTACAAAGGCTGGACTTGGGAGCCCAACTGAGGGCTCCTCCAGAAGATTTGCCTGCATTTGTTTTCACTTTCTGCCCCATGAATTAGTCATCACCAGCTGTTGGCAGTGTGGATTCACGTGTCTTCCCAAGTGAGCTGCTTCTGGGGATCTTGGATAGTCAGCACACAGTGAGATCTCTATGTGTCTCTGTTAGGTTTTGCATAGAGCAAAGTATAAAACTGCAGTTCCCATGATAGTAAGGTTGGCCCCAAAATTCTATTAGTGAGGTCTTAGTTTGAGGACAGCTGATGCTTTGACCTTCAGGTTTGCATGTGCATGAAGGACTCAGTGCTGACCAGGGAGAGTGTGTCCTTCCTGCATGAGGTTTTTCATCAGTTGTGCTTTTATACCCACATATCAGAAGTGGATTTTCTTGCTGTGTGTTTTGCTTATAAATTATCATATTTTATTACTACTTATTTACAGTGTGTACTGATTATGTTTTTGATAGTTCCATGGAACATGTGATGCACAGAATGGAAATAAGGCCTTACCTTGTGCCCAGTGGTGCAGTCCATCAACTCATGACTGTTCTCAATGATGTGGGCATTGAGAACTTAGCTCAGGGCCAAGCCATTGCCAGCACAAAGCACTGCTTTGTATGGATTGTTCTTTCTTTATGATCATTGCAGTGGGTATGATGCAATATTTGGAAGCTTATTCCAGCCCTAACCTTAACTCTAACCTGAACCCTAAATCTAACTAACCCTAAAAGTCACTACCAGCATTCTCTGGGCAAAGAAAACTTGATGGCATTGATGTGGGAAATGTAACATAAGTTAATTATAAGGACATAAGATCACTGGTGGCTGGGGTGGAGCAGCAGGGGAAAGTAAAAAAAACATTGTGTAAAAATTTGAAGAGCATTCTGGAATTGAACAGTGGGGAAATCTGCACAACATTGAGAATACACTGAATGCCAGCAAGCTGATTACTTTAAACTTCATTAAAATGTTAAATTTTATTTATTTTGTTCTGTCACTAACAAATCTGTGAGAAATAAGAGTAGTGATGAATACAATGATAAATAAAACTGGAAGAGAGGGGAATGGCAGGTGTGGGTCAAGAGCTGCCCACAGGTAGAACTCAAGAGGTGACTCCTGCTGTTAAGCACCCAGGAGGTCCAGCTCTGCAGCTGATGGACAAGGGAATCCAGGTGCTGGCTCTTGCTGTGGGGCCAAAGCTGGTGAGGGAACTGCAGGTGGAGCTAGCACAAGGTCAGGAGGTGAAACTTATGCATGGACTGAAACTGGCCCTGAAATTTCAGGAAGAGAAAATATCACCAACTCTCCATGGATTTGTTGGGGCAAACCCTTCCCATTGCCTGTCAGAGGCAGCTGTGTGCACCAGCTCAGCCCTAGGAAAGCCTCCCAGACTACATCCCCACACTGACTGCTGAGGATCTCATGCTCCTGGGTCACACAGCATTTGGTCACTTTGCTGAGATCCAAGGCATATACCCTGCCCACAAGCCCATAAACTCTGGAACTCAGGCCTGGGAGGTTCAGGGTGCTCTAGCTGTTCCTGAAGAAGCTTAGCCTGGGGATCTACAAGGAAGTACAGTTCCAATGAAGACTCAAGCACAGAAGATGGGAATCTGGGGCAGAAGGCAGCCAGCTGAGTGAGAGGCCTCATATACCTGGGGAACTCATCTGTGGGAGGGGTGTAGGCCTTTTTCCCAGTCTGTACAGCATCCAGCCACAGCCTCTCCCACCCACAGTGGAGCACTTTGGGCCCAAGGAGACATTAGAGGCTAAAAGAAATCTCTGTGAGAGGGAGACCTTGCATAGTTGTATCACACTTGTACTTTCTGACACATTGTCCCCTTGCTCCTCCCCAGTGCAGTCAGCTTGGTGAATTCAG
Source organism: Cavia porcellus (assembly GCF_034190915.1). Taxonomy (NCBI): domain Eukaryota; kingdom Metazoa; phylum Chordata; class Mammalia; order Rodentia; family Caviidae; genus Cavia; species Cavia porcellus. Next base: position 2,130,906 of record NW_026947536.1, read on the forward strand.
TGACTGCCATATGTCATTTCATTGCACTCAATGGATCAGGGCTGCTGCTCCACGAATATCTGAGAAGTGAGAGTTCAGTCGGTATCTGTCTTGCTTCTTTGCAGTCTCTAGCTTAGGTAATGATCCATTGCTGTACCCACACTGAGGGAGGCCTGGGGTGCAGAAAAATGGCTTTTAGGTGAGCAATATCTGTTCTTCTGCAAATGGTGACTCTGTGACCTCCAAAGAACATTGTAACTCAAAAGGGCAGGAGTTGCATCTGCTCTGCTTACAGTCAGGGCCAATACCCAGAAACGTGTCTGCACACAGTGTGTCTTCATGTGTATTTGTAGCATAATTAAACCTATTTGCTCTTCCATGATATCTGACAGTCATGGATTCCTTGCTGTACAGGGTTTCCTGTGTTGAACAAACCCTGAGGCCCATATAGTGACACTACAATCTCCTTTCCAAAGAATAGAAAACTTCCCCCAAGTGTTGGTCAGTAAAGGGGATGGAAGATCATTCATGGGAATCAGCACAGCCTCTACTGTAGGTCTCCATGGGGTCAAGGCCACAGCCAACCACTTTGCATGGAGCCCCCATTTCATCCCCAGTGACCCTGAGTTCTCAATTCACTCAGCACCTCATTGTTCAGCATTGTAAACTGGGGTTGAGTGATCAACTTGCACATGGCCAGGACCTGAATCTGCAGGTGGCCAAGTCTCTCTGGGCTGCTAAGGTAAGAACTCACATTCTCAGCTTTGGTGCTGAGATGTCAGCCATGGAGGAAGCCAGAGAAGAATGGCCGGAGCTGGGACAGCTGTCCAGGAAGGCTAAGTTCAAAGTCTCCTTCAGGCTGTGAGTTCCATCTGCCTGCACCTGGCTTTCTGTACAGACATCTGCCAGGCTCTCTGCTGGCTGACTTCCGATCTGTGATAAGACAGTGGGGAGACATGGAATTGGTGTCATACACATGACTTCTCAGAAGGGTTGGAGCTGAAGCAAAGCCCACACTCTAAATTGTCCACAGAGGCTTGTGCTACAGGGCTCACTAAGGAATACTACCATGTTCACATCACCTTGATAGAGGAGAGGCAGAAAAGAAGTCTATGCATTAACAAAACCTATGAGTCTTAAGACGGCCTCCAATTTTAGATATGACAAAATGGAGGATCATTCTAGATGTCCAGATCCATTAATGAGGCCCCACAGAATGTTCCCAAGTTTCCTGATAGAATGTCCACAGGAAGGAATTAAGTTACCCTTCCGTAGCCATGGAAGGTGAGCAGCTGTGTTCACTGCTCTTTTCTTGTGCTCATTTAGCCCTGAGGCTCCGATGATAGGAACTGTGGTGCCTGAAAAATTCCTGTAAGACAAGCGCCAGAGAAATGGACAGAGTGGAATGACATTTGAGGTGAGCACATCTGTGGTGAGTTGATGATGTGTAAGAGCTGGAGATAGGGTGGAGAGGCAGCCAGCTAATGGTCCATGGACACCAGGCCTAGGGATGAATATGAGATACAATGGCAGAATGCAATCATGCCAAGAAATGAAGTGACTTTGTGTTTGTGTCCCATTTCCCCTTCTCCACCAATGTGTGTACAATGACCTTGCCTGTGACAAGGTAGATGCTGAGTAGAGAGCATATGATATTTGAGCACTTGGAGTCTAGATTCCTTGAGAGCAGGACCACAGGTGCAGTGTTTGACCAGTCCTAGATGGATGTGCTTAAATGACTAATCTGACCCTAAATTCCCCTCAGTACTATATGGGCCACAATACATTCCCTTCTGCTGACATACCCTGCACCAGAGCAGATATCTCTTGTTACTCTGGGTACCATGTCTGTAGCAGGGACATGTCACACAGGGCCCAGGGACCAGCTCCATGCCCATGTCCTGTGTACAGCTCTGTTGGGCCAGAGCCGTGAAGCCTGGAGAAAGCCTGAGGCTCTGAGAAACCACAGGATTTACTTTGTTAAACAACATAAACTTATGTTCCTCAAAGACAAAAAGCACTATCCCACACTTCTACCCAGGAGGACAGGAGATGACTCTGGAGGTTGTGGATAAACATGGCCCCTGCCCTTCTCCTCCTGCCAGCCCTGTCCTAGATGGGAATGTGAATATGACAGTGGCCCAGGCTCAGTTTCCCTGTCCCTGCCCAAGATCATCTGCCCTCAGTGCCTGTCCTCAGACCCCCTCACACTGATGACCTAGGGAGGGAATTGTTTATGCAGACTTACAGTGGTGGCCAGGCCTAAATATCCTTGTCCTGAAGTCTGTGTCTCTGAGTGGCTGGTGGCAGAGCATAGGGACATCTGGCCTAGGCTCCCTTTTCTTTCTGGGTGCCTGGGGACTGGGCCTGGTGAATCCTGTTCTGTGCTGCATTTGATGGTTGGGCAGTTCCCGGTGAGCATCCTGAAGTATCTTGGCTGAATGAACCATCCTCTCACTTGTTCCCAGGTAGTTTTCCCATGGCGAGTCCTGAGGCTGGTGTTTTGAGGCCTGGGAAAGCAGCATAACATATTGACTGATCACTCTCTATAGCCAAGTGCCTGTGAAGGCCAACTGTTGTCAGACCAAGGTGCTTGGTGACCAGATCCTTCAGAGTTCTGTTTAGATCTGTTGCTAAGCAAATGAGGTCATACACTAGAGTCCATAGCTGGGCTGCCACCTCTAATGCCCAATTTATTTTTATAAATCTGTTCTCCTTAGAAAGAGCAGGTGAAAAACTGGAAAACTGAGTGTGGTTTTACACTTTGCTACACTTTGAAAATTTAAATGCAGCAAACATGTAGATGCTTCAGATGTGGCAGCCATTGTGCCAAACACACAATTCCATCTAAAGGGTCCCTTGTCTCTGAAGATGAGGTGTTTAGTGTCTTCACTTAGAGATATGTCACATTTTCAGGTGACCTCCTTTCCTGGGCATATTGTTTCATTTCAATTCCATTAGGGAGCATGGAGATGTTCCCAGATTGCCCATAATATTTTTCCTTGAAGGATGTGAATGTTTCATGTTAAAACTTCTGCATGTCTGGGGGAGGAGGATTCCTAGCAAGTCTTCCTCTCACATGCCTATGAATGATTACTTATGAGTCCTTGGATGTCTACCTCAGCCATACACTGTAGTTCTCCATACTCTGACAGCCTGTGAGGGGGGACAGCAGGTGGTGAGAGCAAGGGAAGGCTTTGCAAGGCAATGAACATCATTGCCCCATGTGGATGAAGGACACATGTGTGTCACTCCTGGGGAACTTGTTTGCTAGCAGCTGCTATCACTTCCTGTCCTCCCATCCCAAACAGACCATGAGCTTTGTGTCCCTCCTGGGTAGTTTGCCTTTCCTGTAGGTGATGGTTCTGAGCCTGTTTAGTGGCAATGCTCTTTGCTTGGTATACTTCAAGCAGTGTCTCCATGCTGGGCTCCTCCTGTGCTGTCACTACCTGCTATTATGGGGATGAACCAAACAACTGCAACTTGTTTATGCATGTGTCATCTATGTGCTGATGGGCATTTGTTCTGTTTATGGCTTGATTCTTGAAAGCAGGGTACCACAGCCATTTTTATTCATGTTCTTGTGTGTATATACACTATTATTTCAAAGAAAAGTGCTTGAATGTGAAATTACTGGATCACATTTCTGTTGTATGGCTACCTTAGAAATTCTTAAAGTATCTTTGGAAGCAGTTGATTCAAGCAGAGTTAAATGGTTGGTTTTTGTTTTGTTTTGTTTTATTATGCTATACTATGCCATGCTATGTTATGTTCCACTATGTTATGTATTGGTTCGGATTTTGAAACTCCTTCAGCATGTTTTCAGTGCTTTCAGATTTGACTTTGAATAATCAACCTGAGAAAATATAAGAATATAACATAATCTGACTAATTTTGCTTTGGAGAAAATTTAAAAAGGAAAACCCAGTCAGGGATGTTGGTGCACACCCCTCATTCCAGTACTCAGAAGGTTGAGGCAGGGGGATTGTAGTGAGTTTGTGGTCATCCTGGGCTACAAGGTAAGATGAAGACCAGCCTGAACTGCATAGCAAAACCCTTTCTAAAAACAAAATGAAAAAATGAAAGAAAGAAAGAAAGAAAGAAAGAAAGAAAGAAAAATAATATAAAAATGAAAAGTTGAAAGTCACCTGTCAATTGAGAAATCAAATCTTTGTGAGGTTTTCTTGAATGTGTATTTTAGTCAACACAACTAGCATCAGATTTACCATCATGTAGGCATTGATGTTCTGCCTGGTGTTTGCATTGTTTTAATTTTTTAAATTTTTTACTGAAATGAGTGCAGATATGCTACTTAATATACCATCTTAGGATATGAGTAGCTCAGTATGAAGAGAATTTGATCATTCTTATTTTTTCTATCCTAAATTTATATTTTGAACAAGAATTTGATAAAGAGATTACTACTTTTTTTTGAAATAATAATAAGCATCTTATAAAGATACTCTTTTTGAGTGTATAAAATGGTAAAAATCATTATAGATTAATAGTGGTTAACGTATCTTGCACTGGGATTTCTGGAATTTCTAAATGATGGATATTTTCATACATTTGTAAAATTATTTACAAATTTTAACACATGGTCTCACTACTTTTCTAAGTTTCCCAGGCTAGGCTTAAATCTTTCCTCATTCTTTCTCACCCTCCCAGAGTGCTGGGATTACAGGTGTACGTTATCCTCATTGGCAATAGATAGCAATGTTTTGTATTCATGGAATAAAATGTTCAGCTTCGGTTTTTAGATACTTTGCAGAAAGAGTCGATCTACTTAAGCTATCTGCTGCCTTCCTAGCCTGCAGTTTCTTTCACAGAGAGTAAGACTGTGTTGGGAGCCTGCCTTATTACCCATGAGAATATAGCCACAGGATGGCATCCGCCTACCGCCTCGCTGCTCCCCCGCCCATCGTGTGCCCAAGATGGCGCACACATCCTGCTTCCTGGTTCTTGCTCGGCTTACTGTCCCTGCCATATATGGTAATGATTGATTGCTTCCTTGTTGCCGCCCAATCGCCTGTCCCCACGTGTAATCCCATGATTGGATAACATTAGCTATATAAGCCCAAGTATAGGAAGTGCCCGACGCACAACACGGAAGAAGCCGTCGAGGACGGACATGTATTGAGGTTGCTGCCCAGTCAATAAAGGAGCCAGCAGAGACAAAGTGTTCGTGTGCCTCATTCCGTGGGACGGAAGCGGCTCCGGACAAGACTGAAAATCCCATTAACACTGTTTTAGATTCTCTGCTTTTTAACTGTGGTCAGCATGTGCTTCAGAGCATCAGTCTAATTGCCTTCTGCAATGGGACTGAGGTTTGGTGTCCTTGAAGCATATTCTCTTTTTATTTGAACCCTCCTGGAATTTGATTATTGTTTGAATTCAGACCCCCAGAAAGGTGTGAAAGTTAAAGCTACTTGGGGCACGCTGTCCTCCAGAAGGCCAGGCCAGTGTAAAACATTATTTTCCCTGTAGTCCTACATTCCAAGGGTTTGTTTTGGTTTTTGGATATTGATTTTTGTTTCCAATTTTTGCTCTGTTCATCAGTGTCTCTGTCCCTGATGTCTGTGGGTCAGTGACATCAAAGGAAACCACACATCCATGAAGGATCATATTTCATTTTACTTAGAGATGCAGCCATTTTCTTTGGTATCCTCAAACTAACCCTACAGTGTATATTCTTGTGACTAACTATTTTCAGTTATTTAGTCTTTTAAGCAAAATATTCTCATCATGCTGCTTCTAGTGAAGGAAACTGTAGCAGTCATGAGCCCGTCTCTTATTTCAGGCTCCATACTTTGACCAGCCTGCAGTGTCAGCATTTTCTGAACTGCTCCACAGCTGTGGTGAGTCCACATGTGGCAGTTGAGATCTGCACCTGAATGGAAGACATTCAGTCAAGGTGGGCTCTGTAACAGGATGACCTTCTTGAACAAAGGTCCCCTGAGGGAGATAAGGGGCCACAGGCCTGAAAGGAGGAGCTCTGGCAGCAGGGCCATTCCAGCCATCTCCTGTCCAGCCTGCAAGCTGTGCTGCTTTGCTGAGAAGCTCACTCATGGATCAGCAGGCCTGAATCTAGGCCTTTCTTGCCATGGTTCCAGCTAGGTGTCATGGTGTTCAGCACCTCTGCCTGGTCCATTTTCCCCACCTTCAGATCTCAACAGAGATTTGCACAGCTTTGGGCTTCCTCTTCCAGGCTGCCACTCTATGTAGAAACTACAGGTGTGAAATCTGTGACTATGAAACTCAACCTGTATGCATTTAACCTGGAAATTCAACATCTAAGGCTTCATTACAAAGAATGAGGCTGACAACACCCATATTCTCTTCTTACTCAGCTTAGCTGTGAATAGTTAGAAACCACTGAATGTACCACAGCAGAGCTGCTGCATCAATTATAAAATTACAGCTACTGAAAATGCAGCAAGAAGGCCATGTCTCAGGCCATGTCCCCGGTTTTACCTGAGATGACAGAGAGTTTATGGCCTGGCACTCTCTCTACCCAGCAGTGAAGACACAGGGGCCCATGCAGCAGGTAAGGACAGGAGAGAGTGGCTCATCAATGGCAGACCATGATCTTGGGGTTATGCCTATTTCTTTTTTGTCCATTTTCTTATACCATTGAGTTAATTATAGTGCTCTATTCAGTATTACTTCTATTCAATTTAGTTAACAACAAATAGTGGCTAATATCTTGAATAGGTATGTGAAAATGGATGATTTAATTACATTATATACAATGAAATTCACAGTACATACTTTGAATATCTATCTATCTCTCTCTCTCTCTCTCTCTCTCTCTCTCTGTGTGTGTGTGTGTGTGTGTGTGTGTGTGTGTAAAGGAGTCTTGATATTCAGAAAGGCAACACTCTGTTTATCACTATCTGTAACACATGAGGTCATGTAGAGCTCTTCCATGGTGCAGTGGCACTAGAACCCACCATGCACATCTGTGCCTGCTACTGCCAGAGGACAGCAAGAGATTTGGTTCAGTGTTTGTTTTTCCAGCAAGGAAGTCCTGAATCTTCCTGCTGCCAGGCCACCCAGGGAGTGAGCAGCATGCAGAGGAGCCCAGCACTGCCTGCCTTACACCCCTTTCCCCCACCGTATCCATGCTGCAGCCCTGCCAGGGTGCAGCCAAGACTCTGCCTCCTCAGCGCCAGGGTCCTCAGTTCCTGAGTCCTGGCCTCAGCCTCCACCAGGCTTCAGATGCTGCCATGTGTTCAGCTGGCATAGTGGGTGGGGCACACTCTCAGACCCACATACATGAAGATCACTGACCACACTGACACTTCCAGTCTGCAAATTTTGACTGAGGCTTTGGCATTGGAACAATACACAAAATTGTCATTACCTTTTTATTTGTTCTTTTTTTAGTGGTTTCTTTATTTATTTAAACATATATTTAGAATTGCATTTTGCAAAAAACCTTTATTTGTCTTTTCATGACCCAGTTACCTGAAGCTCTTACAAATTTCTACTGCACTTCAAACCCATATGCTTGAATGCTCAGAATCCAATCTGTAGCTTTGTAGCATGGTAGAAACAAAGCAGAAACTGAATTTGGGGATATTTCTTTGCCTTCTAGCACCTTGAAGAGCAAAACCTTGACTCGTGTGTTTTTACCCCCAAAATATGGGCTTCAGTACCAACTGAATCTGCCACTGACAAAATGAGTTTCCTGCATTTATTTCAAACAATCTCACTTCCCCTCAACTGGATAAGCACATTGTCTAAGATTTCTTATGCCCAAACTTGAAAATGAGTTCCAGTAGACAAGAGGCTGCTACCCATTCTGAAATAATGATGGGATTTTATGTAAGCATATAGCCCAGCCCACACCCAGGCTGAGAGAGGAGCAGATGGCTTGTGCAGATAGCAACACCTAGAAATAGTCAATCAGCAGCTACAACAAGCAGGGAGCAGAGCTGCTGAGCCTTCACTGCTGGGTGATGGAATGGTGTGGTAGGTTTTGCCCTGGGTTTACTGATGTGGCTTGGTAAATCCAGGTTGTTGCAGGGATTATCCTTCCAAAGGAAAATCATGTACATGTATCATTCATTTGCCATTTTCTTTTGCATTTATGGAATCTGCATGCATGGGATTTTATGCCTCTGCCATTGCAGACCCATTCATGGGCATTATTCCCATGTCTTGTCAAGGGCTAGTTTATTTACACAACATGCAGAGCACTTTTCTCAGCCTTGTTTCTGCAGACCTGTGCATTTTCAATCATTTCTTCAAAGCTAAACAATTTTGTTTGAGAAAACTTCAACTGTGTTGCTGTGATTCTGTGTGACTTCCTTGCTGCCAGACCTGAAAAAGGCAGTGAGTTGAACCTGCTGGAGGGTTATCCCCAGAGGGACATGCTCTGCACAGCTGTGCCAGGAAGGGCTGCTCATTAGTTGACTGGCCACCCTGACATCCAAATGTCCTTTCCCCAAGCTGGTATTGGTTTTGGGAAGCATTGGATTGCAGTAGAGACTCCCTGTGCACTGGCTGATTCTTGGAAAGCCTTGTGCTACCATGAGGTTGTCGGTTCCTAGACCTTCACCTCTGTGGCCCTGGGGCCAGTTAGTTCCAGCAACCATGCACAGCATCCTCCAGGTAGCTCTCCTGTGCACCCTCTATGTAGAGGCTAGGGAAGGTCCCAGTTCCTTTGTGCTTCAAACAGTACTGTGAATCAAACTCTTGAACAGAAATCTTGAAAAGTTGTGTAAGTTTCTCTCTGGGAGAAATCTCTGTTCTTAGCCCTTCATGCTCCAGGGACACCAGTATATAGCTCTGATGGGAGCTGTGTGTCAAGGTTCTGCTCTGCATCCCATAATTTCATATGTGCTGTTCAGCATCTGCCTTAGAAACTGCCATTGAATGGGGACACAGCACATGTCAGGGATCTGTCCCCTGCATGCTTAAGCTTTGGGAGGCTCAACATTTTCTGTACTTGTTGGCCATGTGTGGTGATTGCCTTTGAGTTACAAGAATTTGTCACTTCTCTCACAAAGTGGACTCTTGAGACATCTTTCACACCTGTAATAACAATCATCTATATGAATATTGGTTGTACGGAAAAGTTTCCTGCTGTGGTCTTTACATTAGTCTTGTTTCTGTTTTTCAAATGCCATGTATCAGAATTTTCAATCTCCATTCTGTCACTGAAATCATGGGAAAGTTTTTCCAACATGAAAAGATAACTATATACAAAATGGTCTCTACGTTTTCCCTGTAGACTTTGTCTGTCTGGAGTTTTCTCTTATATCAAAGAGCAATAGCAGCCAGTCTCCTCCAGTAATGTTTGGACAAACAGAATCTGATGCAATGATATGAAAGATTCAGAGTAGCTAATCACATCGAGAGAAATGTTAGAAGCACATGGGGACTAGCAGGAGAGTACAGGGCTATGGATGTGTCCAAAACAGCAGAAAGCTGAAACTCGACAGATGTGAATATTGTACAAATTGGTGATGCACTTATGATAGGGCTATGAGTTGAACATGTTGAAACTAATAAAATCTTAACTGTTAATTTAAATTAACTTAGAATGTAATGTTTAGAAGAATTACATAAGAGTAGAAATGCAAACTGAAAGAAATACAAGGGATACAAGGGGAGGGAAGGGAAAGGCAATACTTTGCAGGACTTGGCCCTGTGCGGAGCTCAGGATGTCTACCATGGTGACAGCAACAGCCCCAGCTCCAAAATTCATGAAGTCCTGGTACTGAACTGGGCATAGCTTTCACATTGATCCCAGAGTTGGTGAGGTCATTGGAGGTGGAGCTCACACAAGCTCAGCAAGTAGGACTTGAGCTCAGTCAGGTACCAGCCCTGCCTCAGAGGACAGAGAAAAATCACCAACTGTCCTTGATCATTGCAGGCCACAAAGCCTCCCACGGCCTCTCGAAGACAATTCTGTGCACAAATCCACCCCAGAAAAGCTTCCTGTTCTGCCTCGCCCCACTCACTTGAGCATGCCTCATTGTTGAAGAAGGCCCCAAGTTTGAGAGTCTTTCTCCATGGAAAGTTACACATGCCCTCCCCAGAGAATAATAGAACAAGGCCAAACCTTGCTCACTGTAGTTCTCATCTTCAGTGAGTTCAGGTTGTTCCAAAAGACTCAGTGTAGTATGGACTGGGTGTCCCAACTTGGTAAGCAGCACCTTCCAGGAGTCAGTAAAGGAAGCACTGGTCCTAGGGAGGACAATTGTAAGCAGCAGTACAGGTCCGGCCTCCCTCCCAAACTGCCCTCCCAAGGCATCCTGTGGAGTTTGACACCAGCCTCTTGTTCCAGCTACAGAGAGCCCAGCCCCAGCCATCACTGTGCCCTGAATGGGGCAATGCTCACCCAGGCAGCCTTCACATGCTAATGGAAGTCCCTGGACAGTGCTGTGACCACCTGTCCTCCATTCTTCAGGAAACCTGAAATGCATCTCCCTTTCACAACCTCATGGCATGTTGCCTCTGTGAGAAAGAGAGTGGTGTATTCAGTGTTACTCTACTCTTGGGTACTCTACAGGGTGCTGCTCTCTAACTATTTGAGAAATGCAGATGGAGTGTGTCCTGCCTGCCTTTCGTTCATCTTCAGTTCATATAGTGATGCATCACTCCATTCTGTGTGCCTTCCCATGACATCCCTCCTCTATTTTGTGTCCCCATGTACAGAGGCCAGGAACGTAGTCTATAATATTGGTAGTATTTGGTCCAAGTTGATTGTGTGCCTGGACAAAATGAAAGCACAGGAGAGCAATGGTTGCATGTGCTCTTGGCATTACATCATGGTCAGTGCCTGGTACACTCATGATTTAAAGCACCCTCCAGCTCCTTCCATGATGTCTGTGTGGACCTGAGTCCTCTGGTATCCCCCAGAGATTACTGCTCTGCATACCGTAGAAGCTCATGAAATGACTCTCTAGTGTCCTTCACAGTGAAGAGAACAGCTTCACCGAGGCAAGGGCTCCTTGGTAGGAGGTAAAACTTCCGCATAGGAAAGAAAAAAACAGCAGTGTAGCCAGGGTGTCATTTCTGAGGAAAAAGAACTGCTCTTTCTGACTTCCTATGTAAACCTAGGTAAAACATCCTGCACTATAGAGGTCATACTGTCATCTGCTTCCTAGGGACATCATCAGAGGTGTGAGATGACATTTGTGAAAATTGGCAGCTGGTATCCCAGGTACATAAGGTATAGAAATAGGGGAGAAATCCGGGAAGGGTTGGGATTGAGGTGAATACAGTGCATGCTGGGCTGGTTCCTCCTGCCTGGTTGTGGAAATGACACTCACCTCTGGATATGTTTCCCTAGTGGCATCGTGAGGAGACAGAAGTTCATCTGTTTGGCCATCGATATGTTCCCTAAGCAGTGCAATTGCTTCTATGTTTCGGTATTTTAGCCTCAAGGGCAGAAAGTTATTGACATCTCATAGAATGACCCCTGGGTACAGCCTGGAGAGAGATAGCAATCAACCATGTTCTAAACATGGTCAGCCAGACTATAGCAGTCGATTTGGAGTTGGTTTTTAAAAAATGCCTAGTGAAATCAGTTGAGGTTTGAGTCTCTGTAATCCCCATGCTCTACCAGACTAGGGCAAGAGGGTCACATATTTGAACCCAGACTAAACAACTCAGCTGCACAGTGAGACTTGGTGTCAAATTTAAATTTCAAAAACTAAAAGGGGCTGGGGATGTCGCTCTGTGGGAAGTCCCTCAGTTCAACCCTCCTATATAAATACGAAACGTATTACCTTGTGAAGAATCTCAATCAGGAGGACTCTACAACTTCCTTGGGGCAATATGGAACAAAATTCCCCTAGGAACCTTAAGCCATGATTGTCCAAAATGGTCTGAGATTCAGTAATTTTAAGAGAAAGTGAGTCAAGTTGTAGGCAATGTTCATCCATCTTCAAGAAGCAGAGGTGAGGCCATGTCACGCTGTTGTGCTGTCTGCTGAGATGTTGTGGGGATGCAATGTCCCCATGGGAACACCACAGCTTGTAGAGCTGCATTTGACAGAGGTCACCATGAAGCTTTGTGCATGGACACTGTATATGCAGACCCATGGACAGTAACTGGTCCTACCCAAGGTTCTATGACCCTGCCTGAAAAATTCCACTGCTAAGAATCTAACACACAAAATGTGATTTACAAAAGTGGTTGCTTCCTATGGCATAGAGCTTGACAGGACTCTGTCTCCACATCCTAGATGCAATCCATGAGAAGTGTCCCCTGAGACACACTCCCCACCCAACAGTTAAAACACTGAGGCTGACCCTAAAATGAGACTGAAAGAGTAGCACCTAGGAGAGAGCCCACTGTCCCTGGATGGAACAACAGCCACTATGTCCTACATTATTCACTCATACTGCATGTGTATTTAACCATAATATGTATTTCTTGCCCCAGAAAAGAATACTGGATAATTTACTGAATCTGTGATTGACTAACCAAGGACATTAGCTTAAGATTCTGCCTTCTCACAAAAAAGCAACATTAAAAAGTCACATCCAGCACCCTCTGGCTGAAGAGAAACTTGATGGCATTGATGTGGAAAATGTAGCAGAGGTAAATTATGAGGACATAAGATGAGTGGTGGCTGGGATGGAGCAGGATGGTGAACAAAAGAAAACACCTTTCTGTACAAAATTGAGGAGGAAAATGTTCTGGAAGTGCACAGTGATGAATTTGCAAAACATTGAGAATACACAGAATGCTACCAGGCTGAATATTTTAAACATGACTGAAATCTTAAACTTTATTTATATTAGTTCCATCACTGCCATACCTCTGGGAAATAAGGGTAGCAATGAATACACTGATAAGTAAATCTGTAAGAGAGGGGAATGGCAGGTGTGGGTCAAGGGTTCCCTGCAGGTAGAACTCAAGAAATGACTCCTGCTGGGGAGCCACCAGGAGGTCCAGCTCTGCAGCTGGTGGAGAACTGAATCCAGGTGCTAGCTATTGCTGTAGGACCAGAGCTGGTGAGGGAGCTGCAGGTGGAGCTGGCCCGAGCTGTGTGGGTGCAAATTCAGCATGCACTGGAATTGCTTCTACAGTTGCAGGAGGAGAAAACATCACTGATATTCCAGGGACCTCTCAGGAACAAACCTTGCCACTGCCTCTCAGTGTGCATGAACACAGCCCCAGTAAAGCCTCCCAGTCTGCATCCGCAAAATGACTGCTGAGGGGCTCATGTTCTTGGGTCTCCCATCATCTGGACACATTGCTGAGTTCCCTAGCACATTCCCTATCCTAAAGGCCACAGCCCACATCCCAGGGCTTCTTACCCTGTGACTTAGGCTCCAGGGTCTTAGGAGGCTCCAGGTGGTCCATGAGAAGCTTGGCCTGGGGAACCACCTTGGAGTTCAGCTCCAATGAGGACTCAAGGACAGAAGATGTGGACCTGGGGCAGACAGGGAGGCAGCAGAGTGAGAGGTCTTGCCTCTCTTCACACACTACCTACATAGGTAACCTTAGGGAGGGCACCTGGACTTCTAGCCCCGCAAGGGCAGGATCTGCTTCCACTGTCTCCCAACTACAGTGTGGCACTGTGGTCCTTGGGAGCCCTGAGAGGCTGACAGAATGCTCCATAGGAGGCAGTCCTTGCTTAGTGGTATGACACCACTCCCTTCCTCAGGGAAGCCTGACACAGAGTCTCCCTGTCCTTCCCCACTGCATGTCAGCTCAGCAAAGGCAAAGACTGATATCTGCCATGTTTTTGCACTCAAGGGCTCAGGGCTGGTACTCCATGAATATCTGAGAAGTGAGGGGTCATCAGTGTCTGTAAAGCTTTTCTGCAGTGTCTAGGTCAGGGAAACATCTCTTGCCTAGTTCTCTTTGCCTCTGTACAACTCCTCCTGATGGTCTGTACCCACATCTAGGGAGGCCTGGGATCCAGAAAAACTCCTTTGAGGTGAACAATGTCTGTTCTACTGCCAGTGCTGACTTTGTGACCTCCAAAGAACATCAAAACTCAAAAGGGCTGTGTTTGTACCTGTTCTGCTTACAGGACCATGGACAATACACAGAAAAGTGTGTTCACACAGGGTGCATTCATGTGTATTTGTGGCTTGATGACATTGGCCCACTTTCCAATGATACCTGTGGGCCATGGACACTTTGCCATCCCCAAGAATTCCTGTCCTGAGCACACCCCGATCTCCAATCTCCTTTCCAAGGAATAGAACAGTTTTCCACAAGTGTGGGTCAGTGGGGAGGGGGTGGAAGGTCATCCCTGGGAATCAGCATAACCTGTGGTCTTCATGGGGCTAAGGCCACAGCTGTCCCCTTGCCATGGAGCCCCCATTTCCTCCTCAGGTACCCTGCACTCTGCATCCACTCAGCACTCCTCTTTTAGTGTTGTAAACTGAGGCTCAGCTGCTTTCTCATGGCCATGACTTGAATGCACAGGTGGCCAAGTTTCAAAGGGATTCTCAGGTAAGAACTTACCTTCCTAGTATCTGAACTTTTCCTGGACTCTGTCTCTGAGTGGCTGGTGATTGAGCCTAGGGATAACTGTCCTGGGCTCCCTCTTGTCTCTGGGAGCCTCTGGCCTGGGGCTGGTGAGTCCTGGCCTGAGATGCATATGATGGTTTGGTGTTTCCAGGTGAGCTTCCTGAAGCATCTGGGACAAGTGAACCATCCTCTCATACATTCATAAGTCATGTCCTAATTTTCCTTATGGCTCCTTACAATTGCTTCCTTCTATCCTAAGCAATGCACCTGCTTTTTGTCTCTGGCAATCACTTTGTATTTTCTAGAGGTGACAGGTCTGTAACCACCCACTATACAGAGTGTTTTTGTTTTTGTTTGGGGGGGAGCTAATAGAGTTTTTTCAATCCTCATAACCATGTGAGGTTTCCCATGTGCTGCTCCCTGTCAGTGGCCGAGCCATCACATCCCACTGTGTGAATGAACCACAAATCCTCATGCGTCCATCAGCTGAGGCCCTGTGTATTGTTTCCAGTTTTAGTCTTAAAAATAAGTTTGCTGCAGTCATTCTTGTGTTTGTATAGCTGTAGCACTCATTTCCCTGGGCAAGATAGTTAGTGTGAAGTTGAATATTTCATGCCTTGAATGTTTAACTGTCTTTCAGAGTCATTCTTCAAAACAGAATTAAGATTTCTGGCTCTTCCTGTGAGTATTTTTAAACTCTGCTCTTATGTTTTTCCATCTTTTGGGGTTGATTTTATAAAATTTACCTAAGGAAAGGTTATTTCTATTACACAAAATTCACCATTTTTTTACTTTGGTTAGAATTTTAAAGGTGGACATAAACTCAAAATACTGTATATATGCATATATGTAAATCACATATAATTTTAATATCACAAAATTTCTGCTGTGATGATTAATATTCATGGGCACCTTGATGGGCTTGAGAGCTGTCCAAGGGATTAATAAAGTGTACTTCTGGGCTCATCTGTACAGGTCATGGATGAATGATTCTATGTACTCCATCTGGTCTCTGGCCCCTTCCTCCCTGGCACTGTGCCTCCATTCTGCTTCCTGGCCACCATGAACTGTGCAGCTTTGCTCCATCACACCCTCCTGCTGTGGTGTCCCTGCCTTGGAACCAGGCAGGACTGACTCCTCTGAAACCATAAGCCAGATTAAACTTCTCCTCTTCTCAGCTGTGGGTTTTGGATTCTGTGCCCTATTAATGGGAAAGCTTGACCAAGACAATTGTTTTTATGTTTACATAGGTGCTTCAACTTACACAGCTTTTGTAGAATTTACCATAATTTTACCCTTACTTTCTGGTCAGATGTTGCAATTGTTTTCAATTTTGTTACCCTTTTAAATGAGATGTTCACAAATATGCTGTTAAATGTATCTTTTCTGATTTAGAGATTTTGTGACTAATGGAACTGTATTATTCTAAGATGTAAATATTTACTTATTTTTTATAATTCCATTTATATAAATACCCAGAACAAGCAAAACCTTAGAAAGCATGGTAGTGGTCTGTGGCTCAGTGTGGTGAATGGAGAATGACAGTTTAATGAACCTAGGTTACCACTGGGGATGGTGGAAGTGTTCTTTAACAGGCATGGTGAGTGTCTCACAGCCCTGAGTGCATGAAATGCCACTGAGCTGTGTGCTCCAGGACAGATGCTGAATTTTAGATTGACTTTTACCTTAATAAAGAAAGAACCACAGATGAGGAGTCTCCCTACCCCTGACTATAGACCTGTAGAGTGGGAGCCCCCTGAGGACAGAACTGGTCATGGAAACATTTCCCAAATGCTTCTTCTTCTCCCTCCTCTGCCCAGAATGAAGGGATCAGAGATGTGTTACTGAGTGTAGGTGAAAAAACAAGTGTGCACGGTCAGGACACTTGAGGCTTCAACTGAAATTTTGTCCTTTGAGTGATATATGGGATGTGTGTTATGATCAGGACCCGGGAGCACACTACTCATCAAAAAGTGAACAGACAGTCACAGAAATGTCCCTGAATCCACTCATCTCTTCTGTCCCCTTTATCATATCCTATCTATGGTCTAAAATATGTTAAAACCAGGCAGGACTGACTCCACTAAAATCATAAGCTAGATTAAACATCTCCTCTTCCAAGTTGTGGGTCTTGGATTCTGTGTTCTACTAATGGGAAACCTTGACCAAGACAATTGTTTTTATGTTTACACATGTGCTTCAACCTACACAGCTTTTGTAGAATTTACCATAATTTCATACTTACTTTCAGGTCAGATGTGGGAATTGTTTTCAATTTTTTTATGCATTTAAATAATGAACTGTGTACAAACATACTGTTAAATGTATTCCTCATGATTTAGAACTCTTGTGACTAATAAAATTAAATGTTTGTCAAATGTAAACATTTACTTATTTTTATACTTCCATTTTTATAAATATACAGAACAGGCAAATCCTTAGGAAGCACAATAGTGGTTCATGGCTGAGCATGCAGAATGGAGAATGACAGTTTAATGAACCTAGGTTACCACCTGGGATGCTGAAGGTATTCTTTACCAGGCATGGTGAGGGTCTCACAGCTCTGTGTGCATGAATTGCCTCTGAGCTGTTTGCTCCAGGACAGATGCTGAATTTTAGATTGAATTTTGCCATAATAAAGAAAGAAGAGCACATGAGGAGTGGCCCTAACCCCACTACAGACCTGTAGAGTGGGAGCCTCTTGAGGACATCACTGGTCATGGAAATCTTTCGCAAATGCTTCTTTTCCTCCCTCTGCTTAGAATGAAGCCATCAGAGACATGTTACTGAGTGTAGGTGAAGAATCTGATGTGCACAGTCAGAAGATGGGAAGTTTTAACTATAAGTTCTGTCTTTTGAGTGATATATGGGATGTGTGTTATGATCAGGATCCGGGAGAGTATTATTCCTCAAAATGTGAACAGGGTGTCAAAAAATTGTCCCTGAATTCACTCATCTCTTCTGTCCAATTTATCATCTCCTATCTACTATTGAAAATATGTTAAAATATGCACAACACGATATCCACTAATTTTGTCAGTGAGTTAAGAACATTTACCTTGTGCAATTATCAGCACTGTCCTTCTCCAAAACTCTGTTTCTGAACCGAAACTGTGAACCCTCCCAACAATAGCATCATTTAGCTACCTTCAACTCCTGGAAATACCATTATACTGTCTGTCTCCACGAAATGGACACTTCTGAGCCATCACATATTTGGAATCATATAACATTTCCTGTTCTCTCTGTTTTATTTCCCTTAACATATTATTGCAGGATATATACATAGCACCTTTTCTTCATCCACCATTTGGGTTTTTTTCCCATGTTTTGGCTCTTAGGAATAATCCTATTGTGAACATGGGAATGCATATATCTGCTTGAGCTCCTGATTTCTGTTTAGCTGTATAAACATATTTAGAATTGTTGAATCATAGAATGATTCTAGAATTTGGAGAGGATGACTATGTTGTACTCTCCAGCAGTCAGTCCATTTTACAACCCCATCAATAGGACATGTGGTTTGGGATTCTCACTGACATCCTCTGTGCCAGGGAGCAGTCACAGAAACTAATCAAGCTGCTGTCCCTGATCCTTGGGGAGCCTCAGAATACACTCCACCTGATGGGTTTGTGTGGCACTTGAGGCAGTAGGAACAAAGAGGGACTTGATCCAAGCCACACCCAATTTAGGGTCAGTTCTGCAGTGATGTGAACTCTGTAGAGACTGTCCCCTTCTACACCATGGAAACCAGTAGCCTAGTGACCCACACCTTGCAGCTCCCCACTCCCCAGTGAAGCCCAGATGCCCCACAAATCTGACCCTTTGCAGGGTGAATGTGTGGATGCTCCACTTTCTGTGTTTTAGGGGAAAGAGCTAGATGAATCAGCTGTTGCTCCCACAAGTTCAGCAGAACTCTGATTGGCTGTGTCCCAAACTTAGTTGCTGACTCCCACAGTTTCCAGTGAACTGATGTTCAGGCTGGGATCTGCCTTGTGTGAGCTGATTAATCAGACCCTGTTTGAGTGCTCTGTCCATGCCTGGTACCCCAGTGAGTGCCAGAGGCCAGACAGGAGACCTGGGCAAGGAATCCTCACCCTTCTGGTCTCCTGGATCAGTTAGGGGAAACCTTTTAGAGAACAAGGGCACATACTGCAAGCCAAAACCCAATTATTTATTGCACTGCGTACACTGCAACTAGATTTGAATACTGAACTGAAGTTTTTGTTTAGAAAAAACTGCTCATCCATTGACATATTTTGCTTGAGAGAAAAACACAATCACAAAGCTTTCAATGATACAACCTGTTAATGAAAAGTCAAGGTTTGCATTTGGTATGCTTTCACACAATTAGTGTTATCTTGGCTGTTGCATGCACACTGATAGTTTGTCAAAGGTTGGCTCATACTGCATTCGTTTCATACCAACACATGCAATACTCAAGTAATCTGTTGGTCTGTTTCATGTATCAGAGTTAATATAATTCAAAGCTGAAAACAGTGGCCCAAAAGCATAAGATGATCCACATTAACAAATGCAAGCCGCAGTGTTTTCATTGACTTTATGGTTTTTTGTCTTTTTGAGACAGAGTTTCACTATACAGTTCAAGATGGCAATCAACCTGTGCTGAGAAGAGACAAGCCAGCAGAAGGAACAAATGAAGGTGAGAAACACAGAGCCATGAGAAGAAAGACATCTACAACTACACGAAGCAGGTCATAAATGTAATGGCTTTGTGAATGATTCAGTGTGTAAATCTCGCAAACATACAGATAAATGAAAAAGTCAGACCCTCAAAAAACACAAACTGTAAGAGTACACATATGGATATAAATGAACATGCATATGTATAACTGAGAAAAACAGGACAAACTAATCTCTGGGTAGGATATTTCTTGGGGGAGGAGAGGAGAAGCAGCCAGAAAAGAGCATAAAAGGTGAATGCTCTTTTCATTTATGAAAACTCATTGAATTCAATGTTTTCCTTTATTATTCCTTGTTACCAAAGCTTCACTTTCCTTGCTGCCTTCCTACAAAACTTGTCAAAGTTGACTCGCTGCTCCGCCGCCACCTCCTGGCCATTCTGTGAACTACAATGCTGGACTAGAGAGGGCTCCTGGTGCAGTTGGGCTGAGTGAGAGGGATGCTGGTTAATACTTTTTGCAGAAGACAAAGCCAGCCAACCAACCAAGCCCTGTCACTGTGCAAACATCACTTTAGGGACCTTCTGCACACAGCATCTCTCAGAATCAAACCCACATGTGCACACAAATGGAGTGGGACAAAGTGATCAACCTAGTCACTGCTCTCTGGTTGCCATCTCTCCTATGTACACCAGATCTCACCTACAACTCTAGTTTAGAGTCATCAATACGATAAGATGTCTTTCTCACATGCTATATCGTATAAAACCCTACATCCTTGATAAAAGAAATGTATTTGATATACTGTGAGGTTAGCAATAATTAATTTCAATGCCATATAAAAACTTTGTGTACATTTACTTAGATTTTACACTTTAGGGAAAATTTAGATTTTTTAACAGACATCTGTAGAAATCTAATAAATTAGGATAGAGCATTAATGATTATATATATATATATATATATATATATATATGTATATATATATAGTTATAAACCAGTACAATTATATCTTATTTATGCAATAACAAAATGCTTATTTAATAAATTCCAGTAGATGTAGATCAAACTTTAAGAACCATGACCAACTTTAAAGAGATGTTGAAATAGTTTCCTGCTGTTTAATCTTTAGATGTACACGGTATGACAGAGAGCACTTGTTATTTTTGTATGCTCTAAACATATGCAGTCTTAACTGCACCTGAGATTCTCCTGACCTCGAGAAAAATTGTCCTGGGATGGGGACAGTACAACCAACTGTGGAAGCAGTAGGCAGCTGCACCCAGGGCTTTTCTTGACTTAGTTCATTCAGGAAGTTGCCACAGTCTTCTGTGCCACCAGTTTGGGCCATGTTTGTGTTGTCAAGGAGTTTCTCACAATATAGGGACCTTCCTCAAAGAGGCAGGTGCCACTGTGAGGGGTTCACCAGTGGAGGACAGAGAACTCTACATGCACCTAGGAAAATCAGGGATGTACAGCTACAGGCCAGGGTCAGGTCAGGGAGCTGACAACACTAAGAGTGAGCAGCAGATGGAAGGGAGCTGTTTCCTGACAGCCTAATGGAATGCTTGCAGAGGGCAAACCAGGATGAACAGGTGTGAGCTGCGTGATGGTGGAGGATGAGGAGCCAATCAGATGGTAAGGGTGATCAGACATCAGGGATGGAGGCTTGTGGCCAACTGCCTTAGCAGGACACTTGCTAAAACTGGATAATGCAGATATGAACACAGAAGCCAAAAATGAACTGAGAGTGAAAAATATGAAATAAATATAGGTGAAAAATTAAAACAACACTGAGATTCCACCTCACCCTGAAAAGAATGTTTATGTCAAGAAATCAACCAATAAGAAATGCTAGAGATGTTGTTGGCAAAAAGGAAGCTTCTCCACTGCTGGTGGGGGCATAGACTGGTGCATCCACTGTGGAAATCAGTGTGGAGATTCCTCAAAATACTAGGATTGCTGGTTCCATTTGACCCAGATATGGATAACAGATTAACTTAAACTAGATTAACTTCTGGTCACTCCAGGGACTTTGTGCTATACTAGGCCATATGAGTGTTTGTTCTGGAGGAAGTTTTGCAAATGCATTGTGTTTAAGGTAAAGAATGCAGAACCCAGAATCTCAGTGGAATGCTGCTGGGACAGCACAATTTGGTTTGCGAAGATGTGTCCAGAGGACTGGTAAATGTGAAGGCCAGGTATAGCCAGAGATGGTTCCTGGGAAATCCCAGCTTCAGGATACAAATGTATCCAAAGTTACAATGTCTTTTTTTTCCTTCCAAGAAACTCACTGGAAAAAAAAATCCACTACCTTAAAGATAAAATAAGGCCTTATACTGGGCCTTCTTTTGCCTTTTACCTAGAAAATGGGCCATTGCCTGTTGCCTGTAACTTGAGCACTTGCCTTCTTTTTTAGTTTTTTAAATTTTTTTTGTCTTTTTGGTTTTTATCAGTACCAGGGATCGAACTCACGACTGCCTGCTTGCAAGGCAGGTGCTTATGCTGCTGAGCTAAATCCCCAGCCTTTGAGCCCCTCCCTTCTATAGATTCACAAATTCCACAGATTTCCATCCCGCATAACACAGAAGCTGCCAGACCCTAGACAATAATGGGCCTCATTCTCTGATCACCTGCACTCTGTCCTGACTGCCTGCATCATTAAATCTGCTTACCAAATTTACCTGAGCCTCTCATAGGGATACATAGCAATTCTCCTCCATGACAAGACTGGAACCTTTGCACCAGCCCAAGATGAGTGGAGGTCCCCATCTCCTCTTTGTGGAGACTTCTCAGACACTGTCAGGTGACCAGAGGATCCTGACTAGGGTTTGCGCAAGGAGAGAATAGTTGTGAGATACAAGTGCAAGTGACACATGTCACTACTCACTAGAAGTCTTAAGAGTCAGGGCTGTGAAAGACAATAAAACAAAATCAGGAAAGCTAAGACTTTCTGAGGTAAGTCAGGAAATGGCTACAGGACAGTATGCAAACCCGCTGAAGGTGAAACTGAAAGATGTTCCCTACACTTAGAGAACAAATGAACATCTTCACCTCCTCAAACAACTCTCACCCAGGAACATCCCTGTTAACTAACAGTCAGGTGCACATTTGACTCAGGAGTCTGTGTAATCATGGAGCTGTCTCTGAAAATAACTCTGAGAATCCTCTACAACAAACTTCACTGCATTTGTTTTATGGGGCTGCCTTAAGGGGGTGCACCTGAATTGCAACACGGTTTCACATGTACCATTTCTTTAGGCATCTATTTTTTGTAGTTGACATTGAATAATTAGTAAAATTTCTTTTTCCTCTGCTGTAAGAAGTGCAGTGTCCCACTGAGGGGAAGGAAGTGCAGGCGACCTGAGTTGGACACCAGTGTTGGCCCCTGGGTGATGCAAACATGAGAAACGCTTCTTGTTTGTGTGTATGAGGCTTTGGATTGTAATTGTCCCTCAGCGATCCTTGTGGTAGCGGCTTGGTCATCAGCCTGTGGCACCACTGGGAGGCCAGCATGCAAGAACATAAACATAACAACATATACAGAGGCTGGCCCATAAAGACACAACTCTCCCTGCCTGCTGCCTGTTGCTGTTGATGTACTGAGATCTGACTCCCTGCTGTCTTTGGGGACTTCTCAAGCAATTTACCCCTTATCCTCCTCCTCTCTGATAGATATAAAGGCAAGGCAGTAAAGTTCCCACCAGCAAAGAGCGGGTTCTGAGTAGGATACCCATGAGGGAGCGTTTATCTAGAAGTTGTTAATGGGTTTAGAAAAGAGCTATCCTATGGAAGACTACCTACTTTTCAGGGTTCAATCTATGTATTGTTGTGGGAAACCACTGACTGCTTCACAGCTCAGGGACATCTAAAGACAACTGAGGACATGACCCTGCTTGTCTGCACAGGCACACAGTGGGGTACAGTTATGTAACCATTATTTAGCACAGGTGAAATATGAACAAGTTAGAGC
The DNA here is from genome assembly GCF_034190915.1 of Cavia porcellus. Lineage (NCBI taxonomy): Eukaryota > Metazoa > Chordata > Mammalia > Rodentia > Caviidae > Cavia > Cavia porcellus. The sequence goes on from NW_026947536.1 coordinate 2,153,955, forward strand.
ACTGCACAAGAATGTAAATATGAGATAACAACCTGTGTAAGAATTATACATCAAGAACAGTGGTTTTCTGCTCTGTTCCACTCTGTCTACCACTGTTGCTGATGTCTTCAACATGTACATTCTCTAGTTTTGTTACCTCACCCAACAAAAATCTTCATTGAGTCCACAAAACAGGCCAAGTTTTCACACAGTGCCCATGCACAGCCCATGTACCCTTAAGCCAATGTCCTGCATGATCATGCTCTTGACAGGTCCCAAAAAACTGCAGGACAGTCAGCAGATGTTTTTGTAAGGTCCCTATAAAGTCACAACATGGCAGGCTCCATTTTGGACTTCCTGACTCCATTTTGGGGCTGCTGTCCTTAATGCCTGGTAGAATTCTAATTCCTATTTCACTGATTCCTGTTACAGTGATGTAAACCTAAATTAATCCCCCTGGAACCACATCTACAATAAATCATTAACAGGAAAAGGGAGGCTAAACAATGTACCAAAGATAGTTACCTCTCCACATAGAAAAAGAGCAAATATTTCTAATTTTTCTCCTTGTTTGTTGTACTTTTTGAAATATGTAAATATTACCAAAATAATGATTGAGAGACAAACAGAAAAAGAAAAATTAGAGGATTCAATGATGAAACTTCAAAGCTCCCCAGCATGGTGACCTGATTTAGGCCTCCTGATTCCTACTGCAGGACCACCCATTGTGCTCTTGTTTTCCTTAGGGAAACAAGAGCCTTGTTCTTCATCCTTGATGGCCAAAGATGCAAGGCTGAAGAAGATGCTGCAAAAGAGTTTCCTCTGGCCACCTCTGTCTTAGTTACTTTATGCTCATACTGAGAAAAAATACCTGAAGCCCAAAGTTGGGAAAGGAAAGGTTTACTTCTTACAGTTTTTGGAGGTTTCAGTCCACACTCAGTGGGCTCCAAGACAGGCAGGCATGGCTGGGCTGCAGTTCATGGCAGCCGGCAACAGCAAACCAGCAAAGAGAAAAACACACCTTCTTCCTGTCATTACATCACATCCTGGCTCCACCCCTATGTGGGTGGAGCACTGACACCATCAATCCAAGCACTATACAATGAACCATCACAAATGAACAATGTAAACTCATGAGGCCTGGGGGACACAAACATAAACCATGACATTTCACCCTTGGCCCCCAGGACTCATGTACATCCTTTATACAAAAGACATTTAGTCAACCTCCAAGAGTTGCCAAAGTCCTAAGTTTCAGCATTGCTGAACAGTCCAAGTCCTAAGTTTCCACCAAGATAGATCTATGGCAAACTCTTAACTGTAACCCCTGTACAAATGAAACAAGGTTAAACATTTCTGAAATACAAAGGCACAGGATAAACATTACCATTCCAAAAGTTACAAATAGGGGAATATAAAGTATTGGAAACAAAGCAATTCCAACATCCAGCAGGGCAAACATTAAGTCCTAGAGTTCCAAGCTCAGCATCTAAAGCAATCTCTTGCAAGCTCCAAAAGCCTTGGGTGATTCCACCCCCAGGGCACTTCCAGGGATTTCAACTCCCACAGATTTTCTCTTAAATCTTCTCTGCTCGCTTTTTGCAGCTTCCCTTGGATCATCCACATTCCTGGCTTTTCCAAACTTCTGGGGTCTCCACTGCACCTTTGGCTTCACCCTTACATCTTCACAAATTGCCCACTCAGGGACACACTGCTTGGCCTCCCAGGCCCTTTGCAACCGAGGTGGAAGCCGTCTTACCCTCAGAATTCATGCATTTTCCTTGCACCTAAAATTAGCACCTTGTGGATGCCGCCAAGGTTTGCTGCTAGCTGAAGCAGTAGCCAGGCTTTTCTCTCTCTTGGCTGTAAGCGTCAGTTGCCTGGATCGCAGGGCTCTGTCTACCTGATTGTGATGAAAAGCTTCTCTGTGTTGCCGCCATTCTGGAACCTCACGTGGCCTCTGTCGCCATTCTGGAAACTCACATGGCCTCTGTTTCCATTCTGGAGCATGGCACTCTTCATCTTTGCTATGAGGCTGCACAGGGTGGGGACCTGCTTCCTGGGATGCCCCGGGGCCATCTTTCTTATCTCTCTGTTTCTCCTCAGGAATCAAAATGTCATCTCTGTCTTTACAATCCACACCCTTCCTGGAATCTTCCTTCAGGCCAAACTCACAGTATTGGAAATTATCCTGCTGGGCTCTTTGCTCCTGATTTGAAACATAAAGCTGGCTAAAAGCCCCCAACAATAGCCATGCCACAGCCTCAATGCTCGATTGCTTTTTAATTTCTTTTTCAAGATTAATCAGTCCATTGCCCTTTATGTCAGTCTCAGGCAAAGTCTCTGGGCTGGAGCAAAATGCAGGCAATCTTTCTGCCAAGCCATAACACACATCATGTGGAGTCCAACAACCAATGCAGTCCTTTCCAGCAGAAACCTCCCAAGCCTGGTCTTTACCATCAGGCTTTCTATCATCAGCCTTCTGGTCTCCTGAGCTCTGACCAGAATCTCCTCTACAGAACAGCCTAAACTGGTCCAGCTCTATGCATCCAGGTGACATGTCCAAACTTTTCCAAACTCTGCCCATAAGCCATTTCCAAAGCCTCTTGAAAAACATGGCCAGGTATAGTCACAGCAAAGGACCCCACTCTTGGGTACCAAATTTCTGTCTTAGTTACTTTATGCTCATCACTTAGACAAAATACCTGAAGCCCAAAGTTGGGAAAGGAAAGGTTTATTTCTTACAGTTTTTGGAGGTTTCAGTCCACAATAAGTTGGCTCCAAGTCAGGCAGGCATTGCTGGGCTGCAGTTCATGGCAGCCGGCAACAGCAAACTCGAACCAGCAAAGAGAAAAACACACCTTCTTCCTGCCATTACATCACATCCTGGCTCCACGCCTATGTGGGTGGAGCACTGACACCATCAATCCAAGCACTATACAATGAACCATCACAAATGAACAATGCAAACTCATGAGGCCTGGGGGACACAAACATAAGCCATGACAACCTCTAACTCATGAACACCATGGAAATGCTGTTTCTCACCTCCAGTTTCTATACTGCTGCTAACATAAGTGATCATTTGTAAGTGAGAAAACTAAGTGTGGAAAAGTGACCAGATCTGTACAAGGTCATTTCTACAATAGGAGAGTCACCATGCAGACCCTGTTCCTGGTGTCTGGCAGCTACCTCCCTACCCTATGAAGGCAGGGGATCTTTTTGCAATAGTACATAGCTTGGGGTGAGGGGACCTTCTATCATTTAGCTTCTTAGCCTTGGGCCTCTTGATTCATGTTCCACATGCAAGTGTCTGAGCCTTGAATATGGCCAATGATGTTTTCCCAGCAATCACTGCACTCCTATTACCTGCAAAACCCCTCCCAGGTGCATGGGATTAGCAAGGATTATGCAGCATATGCATTAGCATGTAAATACCCACATGCTTTAAAATTTGATTCCTTTCTTTTTCTTTTTACACATTACAATTATTGACACATACTAGTTGTATAGAGTAAGGGGATTCATTATGATATTTTCATATGTGCATATACTGTGTATTGGTCAAGTTTGTCAACCCCTTTCCTATCTTCTCTCTCTCTCCTAAATCTCCTCCCAGGCCTGTATAGCCCCTCTTCTACTTTATTTTTTAGTTTTCACACATGAGAGAAAACATGCAATATTTGTCTGTCTGAATTATTTTGTTTAACATGATATCCACCACTTCCCTGATTTTTTCTGCATATGACTGGATTTCATTCTTTTTTATGGTTGAATAAGGTGTGTGTGTGTGTGTGTGTGTGTGTGTGTGTGTGTGTGTGCACATGTGCATGCCACGTTTGCTTTGCCCATTCCCTTGCTGATGCATACCTAGACTGATTGCTTGTCTTGGTTATTGTGAATAGTGCCTCTCTTGCTCCTATCTTGCTCATTAGCCATTGTTGTATAACAAAGCATTCCCAAACTCAGTGCCTTAATGCAAAATTTTATAATTGGCACTCAATTTTCTGGTTTTACTAGGCTCAGTTGGGTAGTTACAGTATCCTGTCAAATAACTTCAGTCAGCTGGGGGCTAAGACTGCACTACATTCCCATGGCCTAAAGTCCAGCAATAAGAAAGGAAGGACTGGAACGTATCTTGAGGGTAGAGCACTTGCCTAGCATGCAGGAGGTCCTGACTTCCATGCCAAGCATGAGATTGCATAACAGCTTACAATTGATTTTTAAGACCATAGGGAGAATGGAACATGGATAGAGGAGCATTATTTGCTATAATAAAGCAAAAGAAATGACAAGCTTAGTGCCTACAGAGAGGAAAACTGATGAGACCTCATTTCACTGCAGAGCCTTGGAAGCAGTGAAATTCTGTGTGATACAAATCTATAATTGTTTGCCACCGCCAGTTGTCTTTCTGTCAAGGAGCACACCATTCTTGTGTCAGGCATTGAGTTGGCTATTGAGAAACCCTGATTACCAGTTGTGTGAGTTACTTTTCATTGGTTGTTCAGACAAAATACCTGACACCCAACATGCAAGAAGGAAAGGTTTATTTCTTATGGGTCAGAGGTTTCAATCAATACTCAGTTGGCTCCAAGGCAAAGTGACATGGTTGAGGGGAAGCAGTTAATCATGGCTGCAAACAGCAAGCATGAACAGCAAAAGAGAGAGACACACCTTCTTCCCTCCACTGTATGCTGGCTCCACTCCTGGGCAGGTGTAGCACTCATACCACCAATCTGAGTGCTAGACAATGAACCAATCAGAAATACTGGATTTGGCCACATTCATTATTGCATGATGCTTGGGAGGGGCACTGACATAAACTATGACCCCAGTAGAGGCAAAGAGACTGCTCTCATACTCTCAGCATGAAGCTTATGGTCTACTGAGGTAGGGGGATATTTATCAAATCACTATCCAAGTGTAGGCTGAAAATTCCTAATCTGAAATCTGAAGTCTGAAATACTTCAAAATCCAAAACTTTTGAGTACTCATGTAGTGCCAAATTGAGAAATTCCACAAAAAGAAATTTTGTTTCAAACACAAAATGTTTTTTAATTAAGATTATTGGTGCATTTTAGATGTAAATAATGATCATGTTAATCGTGGGAAATTTGTACCATACATAATATGAATCTTTTTTTTTTTCTCCATTCCTGTACCTTTCCTTCAACTCCCTTCCCCTCCTTATTTATGGAAGGCTTGTTTCCTTCTTTTCTCATCATTTTTTTCATTTCCTTTCTTCCTTTCTCCCTTCTCCATCCATAATTCCCCATCTCATTAGAAAATATTCAAATATCTATTTTATTTTAGTCCTTATCTACATTTTCAGTTTCCCACACCAGAAAAACAACACAATACACATGTTAACCACAAAATTAATACAAATATTGTATAAAGTTATCTTCAGGCTCTGAGTATGAAGTATATATGAACTATAAATAAATTTCATGTTTAGACTTGGGTCCCATCCTAAAGACAACTTATTATGTCTATGCAAGTTCTCCAATAAATAAAAAAACATAAATTCAAAATACTTCTTTTCCCAATCATTTTGCATAAATGACACTGAATATGCAGATGTTTACTTAATAACCTCAAGGAAGAAGTACAAGGGCTGATGAAAATATACAGCTAACATTCAAATTCTTTAAATTTAGTACAATAAGAGATACATACTCATTAATCCTCCTTAAGAAACACATTCTGAAAATAAATTAAATACACCTCCTTGCTTCAAACACACTTATCCATTTGTTCTTGCAATTTTTGGAGCAGTTTGGAAGTCCTCTTTTGTGAGTGTCTTTACAAATTGAGATAAAAATATAGTGAGTTATGCTGCTGAGTGCCACCCAATGGGAAGAACAGTTCATAAATACATTATGGTGTGTCTTCATCCACCTCATTCACCAGATCTGAACCCTTGTGACTTCTGACTCTTCTCCAAAATCAAAATGGTCATTGAAAGGTGAATAGGTTGAACTGATTCAAGACGTTGAGGCAGCCACAACAGCAAAACTAAAGATCCTTATAAGAGGACTTGCAGAATTGATTCAGAAGAAAATGGCAAGAATGATGGAATAAGTGCATTCAAATGAAGGAGGAACTGGGTGTGGTGGTGCACACCTGTAAACTCAGCACTTGGGAGGCTGAGGCAGGAAAATCTGAGTTTGAGACTAGCTTGAGCAACACAGTGAGTTCAAGTTCAGCCTGAACTCCAAAGAAAATCCTGTCTCAAAAAACTAACAGCCAACAAGCAAAGAACACCTAGGTGATTCTTTTATCACAGTTTTGTGTTTGTGTGTATTACTAACTCACTGAAGATGGAAGACCTTCCCTGTGTGTGGTGGGCAACCAATAGTGCTGCATCCTGGAGGCAGTAAAAAGGGAAAGGAGAAAGTCTGGCTTCTGCCCCTTCAGAAGAGTTTGAGTCCTTGTCATCAACTTAGGTGTCATTTCCAGGATCCTAGCACAGATTCTTCTGCTTTCTGCCACAGACTCTCCCAGGACTCTGCGGTGAGCTCCAGGTCTTAGACTTAGGTGTGGATCTTTTGCATCTCCAATGAGCACCTGGCCCTTTTGCGTTTTTCTCCACCTGACTCTGCAGATGGCCTTCCTAAGCCTCCTTTGTAAATCCTTATCTGTCACACACACACACACACACACACACACACACACACACACACACACACACAATTAAATCTGATCCTCTAGTGCACCCTGACACAACCTGCCTCTATCTACCTGTGCAACCTCCCATGAACAATTTCTTGCCTCACTCATGTGAAAAATCCAAAGCAGAACTGCAGCGGTGCTGTGCTAATTTTGGGTTAGCTAACAGAGATGCTGGTGTTGGCCCCATTGGGTTAAAATTCTGTCCACTGCTTTGTTATTGGAAAAGGTATTTAATGTTGGTGTCTAGGCTCACACACCTATGAAAATGAAGATAATTCCCAACTTACACTGTTGTAAGAATTAAAATATGTAAAGCGTCTCAGAGGGGCCCTGGCCTGACATCTATAAGTGTTACATATTAATATGTTATATAATATGTTTTTTTTATCAGTACCAGGGATCAAACTCACAACCCCCTACTTGCAATGCGGGTGCTTATGCCGCTGAGCTAAATCCCCAGCCCCCATGTAAAGATACTTTTAAGATATAAAGAAATCAGGTGATGGATACCGAAAGCACTCATTTCTCTTTAATAAAAGGAGGGCAACAACACAAATAACAATTGTATCTGAGCACTTGCTATATGCTAGGAACCATGGGAAGAGCTCTTCATTGGATCTTCACAGCAGTGCCAAGAGATGAGTATTGGCATTCATAACGGTTTGATTTTAATGGAAATAAACCCTCAATATTTCAAAGCCAAATAATAGGAGAATAACAATAGTGAAAATTGAGGCTCCCAGAACAGAAGCAGTGTGCCTAAGGTCAAGCCAGGGAAGAAGTCTGAGTCCAGACATCCATAAATTCCAAGCCTCAGACTCAGTCCACTCCTCTGCTTCCTGTCATAGCAGGCCTGGGTCTCAGAGTCTCCCACAAGCCTCACCAGAGACCTACAACCACACCTTGCTTCAGCCTGACCCAACCCCCAATGCCACGCCCCCTTCCTCATTCTCCCCCACAGGAGGACTACATATCTATTGGGCCCCAACTTTCTGGCCACGCCCCTTGCCCCGCCTCCCAAGCCGCTGAGCCCCACCACTGGCCTCAAGCAAAGATTACATTCCACCTGGCCCAACCTGCGCATGCGGAGCCCTCGGACTGTCCCCCGCCTTGTGCCTGCACATCCCACTCAGTCCCGTGCTGGCCCTGGCCTTGCCTTCGCAGTGGATGCCTGTCTTGTGCACGGAGTCGCCATTTTGCCACTAGAGAAGCCCTCTGGAGACCTGAACGCTCTTTCTTCAGTGGCCTAGCCTGCAGCGGGGTGGGGGCTGAGGTCTGGGCCTGGTAGGCGGGTGGGAGCCGGCTGTGAGCGGCGGCGCGGCCTGGTGGCCTCGAGGTTAGCGGGCGCAGGTGCCTTGGCGGGGAGTCCTGCCGGCGGGGTGGCGGGCCCAGGGCGGCGGGCGCGGGTCTGGGGGCGACCCGGCCTCAGCCCGCAAGACCCCTCTCTCCCTTCCTCCCTTTTCGCTTTCAGGGGTCCGCACAGCCAGGACTGGCACGCGGCCTGGAGTCCCTGACCCCCGCCAGGTGCTGCTGGGAGCCCAGCCCTGGTGTGGGACCTGCGGGAGGCGGCTCAGGTCTCACATGGCCTCTGCTGTCACTGAGCCTGGCTGTGCTGAGCCAGGGACATTTACCCCCAAAACAACGATTTCATTTCACTCCGAGCTCCTCCCTGCAGAGACTGAGCGAGGACCAAGATATTATAACAGATAGCAGTTATTATTCTACCTGCACATGCTTAAGCTCAAGTCCCTTCCATTGATAAGGGGTTTCTGCTTCTTTTAATATTGGTGTCACTTGGGTGTTTAGGTTTTGTAAGGAGACTGAATGCAGCATGGGGCTTTGACAAGAAGGCAAAGTGTGATCAGTAGGGTTTAAAAATTTAAATCCACAAATAAAAATAATTCACCCACATAATTGAACCTTGCTACAGAATACACATTTGCCCGTATTCGGCTGTCTCTAACCATTACGACCCAGTTCTGCTCATAGCATTTATATATTTGCATAGTGTTGAATATTTATATTATATGCATAGGTAGAGGTTTACTTAGTTATCCTGTTACTGACCATGTACAAAAGTCTAGTTCCTCTTAGAAAAGTTGCATTAAGCATATATCATTTTTTCATGGGATAAATTCCAGAATTTGGAAATACTAATTCAGAGTTCTCTGTTCTTTGCTGACACTTGACACGAACTGGTGCCTAAAGAAGCCATGTTTACATCTTTCAAAATCTAGGAATTGTCCAATTATCTTGGAAAATTTGGAGTTCAGCAAAATGTTGAGTCATTTTCTGTGCAGACTGAGAGACAGGCCACACAACCTACTGTTGGATTTTGTTTTTAAGTCATGTACCGTGTTCGTCTTTTTATTTTGATTGACTCTATTCTGTTTTGTTTCATTTGACTTCATTCTCTTTAAAATAAAATTAAAAAACATTTTCTTGCTGAGCATGGTGGTTCATGCCTGTAATCCCAGCACTCTGGATGGTTACACAGGTGCCTAACCCTCCAGGGAATGCCAACCAAGCCTGAAGTACTTGGTGAGTTCAAGGTCAGGCTGCAGTACATAGCAAGACCTTATCTCTGAACAAAATGAACAAACCCTTTTTCCTCTTATCTTATTTTAATGTAGCACAAATAGATACTAATAAAAATATGAAAACCCTTATAAATAGATTAAAGATTTCATACTATGCAGTTTATATACTATGAAACTATAGTATATTTATATACTATAGTATAATTTATATAACTATATACTCTAAAACTGCACAGTATGAAACTAGTATGAGGTATACAGTTTCATATTATGCAGTTTATATTCTATGTTTAGTGATCCTGGTGATTTCTGCATGAGCTATATGACCCTGCACTTTTAAAATTTGCTTTTATTTTGTTTTTGTTATTTTTGAGACAGGGTCAAAATAATTCACTCAGTTCCACAGGTTGTGTTTAAATTTGTGGTCCTCCCAGAGTGCTGGGAGTATAGGTACATGCTATCCTTACTTAGAAATTCACAATAATTATGTATGTTTATGTGATAAAAATGTGCCTTTAATCTATTTGCTCCTTTGTAGAAAAAATCAATCTAGTTAATGTACCTACCACCTTACTAATCTACAAATTTTTTCACAGTGACTAGGACTGCAAATCCCATTGGTTAGTAGTTTTGAAAGCTGTTCTTCTTATTACCTGTGGTTACCATAATGTTTAGTAGAGAATTCAAAATTTCATGTCCACCGTGACTGAGATTTTGTATTCTTGGGTGAACATCCTCCTTTCACCAGCTCTTGTGGAACTTATCATTTTTTTAAAATCAGACTGTCAAAGAAAGGTGTGAAGGCTCAAGGTACTTGGGGCACATTGCTCTTCAGAAAGCCCAAGCAGTGGTACTCTGCAGGCCTTCGCCTTGCTCCCAGTTTTTTTGTTTTTTTTGTTTGTTTGTTTGTTTGTTTGTTTTTTCCTTAACTGAATTCTAGGAATTGAATGCAGGGCTGTCTTAGTTACTTTATACTTGTTGCTGAGACAAAATACCTGATGCCAAAAGTTGGGAAAGGAAAGGTTTATTTCTTACAATTTTTGGAAGTTTCAGTCCGTACTCAATTGGCTTTAAGGCAGCCGGCATGGCAGGGCCAAGGTTAATAGCTGCTACAAACAGCAAGGAGGAAACAGGTAAAAGAGCACCACAGGCCTTCTTTCTGCCATTACATCACATCCTGGCTCCACCCCTAGGTCAGCACTCACACCCCCAGTCCAAGGGATAAACAATGAACCAGTCAAAAATGCGTAATAGAAATGCATGAGGCCTGGGGGCCACAGACATAAACTATGACAAGGGCCTTGCACTAAACTATGCTAACTTCTGTTTTTAAAATTCTTTTTTTATTTTGAGCCAGGGTCACCAAAGGAACTACAGTGCTAAGACACCATTCTTGGACATAGATTCTTACATGCCTATGTGTGGATGAACCTTGATGTCATATTGGAAACCACTAGGAGGTGAAGCAGCTCTGAGCAGGATTTAAATTTTACTAATTGGCTATCTATGTTTAGCTGTGAATCTGTCCTAGGCCCAGGCCCCTTGCCTGGAGACAGGAGCTGATTCATAGTAAGTGAACCTCTATGAATCACAGGTCCTGGCTGAGGCCTGTAGTGGCTTGTGAGGCTAGAGATACCTCAAAAAAGGTAACATAAGTCTATAGCTGTGGACAGTCAGGCTCCAACACCAACTAACTAAGTAGAGACTGCAGATGCAAAGATGACTCCTACAGTCTCACTTTTACCATGCCTTCATGATAAGGCAGTGCTACTGAATTGACTTGATTCATTACTTGGAGTCATCCTTGAAGTGACTCCCAAGGTCCTGCTCATTGCTTGTACTTTCCTCAGTTTCTCTGCCGTTTGTCCTTGGTCCTAATATAAGTGGACTGACACAGAGAATCCTTTGTCTTTATCCTCAAAGTAGAGCCCTACAAATCACATAAGTTCTCACTTTTTATTTAAAGTGAGAACTAGTCATAAACTAGTTTGGGAGATCCGGTATCTAGGACAGAACCCCATAATGTCAGAGACATTTCACTTTGAAAACCGAGATACTTATTCTCACACCCATGTATTATTTCATGATCAGATTCCTTGGCTTCTTTTCCTGTGGACCCAGGGAGACCAATCTCAGCATCCCCACAGCTTTCCCTGCATCCTTTGGCCCACACTGATGCCCCACACCCTTTACATGGAAGATAGGGATGGTCCCAGTTCCTTCCTGCTTCAAACAGCTGTGAATCAAACTCCTGAAAAGAAATCTTGCAAAGTTGTGCAGCTCTCTGTAAGTCATAAACCTCTGTAAGTCATAGCACTCTGATGGGAGCTGCCAGATGGGGCTCTGCTCTGCCCTCCATGTTCTCCCCAGTGCTGTTTAGCACCTGCCTTAAAACCTGCCATCAAATGGAGACACAGGACATCTCAGGGATGTGTGCCTGCATGAATCAGCTTTGGAGGCTCAGCGTTTTCTGCCCTTGTTGGTCACTGCTCTGCTTCCTGTCATAGCAGGCCTGGGTCTCAGAGTCTCCCACAAGCCTCATCAGAGACCTGCAACCACACCTCCTTTCAGCCTGACCCTACCCCCAAAGCCACGCCCCCTTCCTCACACCCCCCCCCCGCCACAGGAGGACTACATACCTATTGGGTCCCAACTCTCTGGCCACGCCTCTTGCCCCGCCTCCCAAGCCGCTGAGCCCCACCACTGGCCTCAAGCAAAGATTACACTCCACCTGGCCCAACCTGCTCAGGAAGCGTCCACGGACTGTCCCTCGCCTTGCGCCTGCACATCCCACTCAGTCCCGCGCCGGCCTCACCTTCGCAGTGGATGCCTATCTTGTGCACGGAGTCGCCATTTTGCCGCTAGAGAAGCCCTCTGGAGACTTGAACGCTCTTTCTTCAGTGGCTTAGCCTGCGGCGCGGTAGGGGCTGGGGTCTGGGCCAGGTAGGCCGGCGGGAGCTGGCTGTGAGCGGCGCTGAGACCCGGTGGGCCCGAGTTTAGCGGGCGCAGGTTCCTCGGCAGGGAGTCCTGCCGGCGGGGTCGCGGGCCCAGGGTGGCGGGCGCGGGTCTGGGGGCGACCCGGCATCAGCCCGCAAGGCCCCTCTCTGCCTTCCTCCCTCCTCTCCTTCAGGGGTCCGCACAGCCAGGCCTGGCGCGCGGCCTGGAGTCCCTGACCCCCGCCAGGCGCTGCTGGGAGCCCAGCCCTGGTGTGGGACCTGCGGGCGGTGGCTCAGGTCTCACATAGCCTCTGCTGTCACTGAGCCTGACTGTGCTGAGCCAGGGACATTTACCCCCAAAACGACGATTTCATTCCATTCCGAGCTCCTCCCTGCAGAGACTGAGGACCGAGATAGTACAGTAAGATAGCAGTTATTATTCTACCTGCACATGCTTTGGCTCATCCCTTCCATTGATAAGGGGTTTCTGCTTCTTATAATATTGGTGCCACTTGGGTGTTTATGTTTTGTAAACATAAGGAGACTGAATGCAGCATGGGGCTTTGACAACAAGGCAAAGTGTGATCAGTAGGGTTTAAAAATTTAAATCCACAAATAAAAATAATTCACACACATTGTTGAACCCTGCTATAGGATATCCATCTTGTCCGTATTCTCCTGTCTCTAACCACTACTACCCAGTTCTGCTAATATCATTTATGTATTTGCATAGTGTTGAATATTTATATTATACGCATAGGTAGAGGTTTACTTAGTTATCCTGTACTGACCATGTACAAAAGTCTAGTTCCTCTTAGAAAAATTGCATTGAGTATATATCATTTTTTCTTGGGAAAAATTCCAGAATTTGTAAATACTAATTCAGAGTTCTCTATTCTTTCCCTGACACTTGACACGAACTGGTGCCTAAACAAGCCATGTTTACATCTTTCAAAATCTAGGTATTTGTCCAATTATTCTGGAAAATTTGAAGTTCAGCAAGAAGTCGAGTCATTTTCTGTGCAAGCTGAGAGGCAGGCCACACAACCTACTGTAGGATTTTATTTTTAAGTCATGTAACATGTTTATGTTTTTGATTTGATTGACTATTCTGTTTTATTTCATTTTGCTTTATTCTCTTAAAATAGAAAATAAAAAACATTTACTTGCTGAGCACGGTGGTTCATGCCTGTAATTCCAGCACTCTGGAAGGTTAGACAGGAGCATCACAGGGAATGCCAGGCTAGCCTGAATACTTGATGAGTTCAAGTCAGGCTGCAGTACACAGCTGGACCTTGTCTCAGAACAAAACAACCCCTTTTTCGTCTTTTCTTATTTTAATGTAGTATAAGTAGATATTAATATAGAAAATATGAAAGCACTTTTATAAATAGATTAAAGTTTTCATACCACACAGTTTATATACTATGAAACTATAATATACTTTATATAACTATATACTATGAAACAACATAGTAGTTTCATACTATGCAGTTTTCATACTATGCAGTTTATATACTATGTTCTGTGATCCTGGGGATTTCTGCATGAGCTATATGGCTGTGCACTTTTTAAAAAAAATTTTTTTTTAAATTTTTGAGACAGGGTCTAAATAATTCACTCAGTTCCCCAGGTTGGAATTAAATTTGTGGTTCTTCCTTAGCCTCCCAGATTGCTGGGAATACAGCTACAGGCTATCCTTAGAAATTAGCAATCGTTATATATGTTTATGGGATAAAATGTGCCTTTGATCTATGGCTCATTTGTAGTAAGAATCAACCTAGTTAATGTGTCTACCACCTTCCCAACCTACAAATTCTTTCACAGTGACTGGGACTGCAAATCTCACTGTTTAGCAGTTTTGAAAGTTATCCTTCTTATTAACTGTGGTCACCATGCAGTTTAGTAGAGAGTTGAAAATTTCTTCTCCACCGTGCCCGAGATTTTGTATTCTTGGGTGAACATCCTCCTTTCCCCATCCCTCATGGAATTGATCATATTAAAAATCAGAGTGCCCAAGAAAGGTGTGAAGGTACTTGTGGCACACTGCTCTTCAGAATGACCAGGCAGTGGTACCCTGTAGCACCTCACCTGCTCCCAGTTTTTATTTTATTTTTTTTCCTTAACTCAGTTCTGGGAATTGAATGCAGGGCTGGCTTAGTTACTTTTTCCTGGTTGCAGAGACAACATACCTGATGCCAAAAGTTGGCAAGTGAAAACTTTATTTCTTCCAGTTTTTGGAGGTATCAGTCCATATTCAATTGGCTCCAAGGCAGACTGGCATGGTGGGGCCACAGTTTATGGCTGCTGCAAACAGCAAGGATGAAGCAGACAAAAGAGCAGGACAAGCCTTCTTTCTGCCATTACATCATATCCTGGCTCCACCCCTAGGTCAGTGGAGCACTCACTCCCCCAGTCCAAGGGATAAACAATGAACAAGTCACAAATGCATAACATAAATGCATGAGGCCTAGGGGCCACAGACATAAATTGTGATAAGGGCCTTGCACTGAACTAGACTAACTTCTGTTTTTAAAATCCTTTTTTATTTTGAGCCAGGGTCACCAAAGGAACTACAGTGCTGAGACACCGTTCTTGGACATAGATTCTTACATGTCTATGTGTGGATGCACTTTGATGTCATATTGGAAAATACTAGGAGGTGAAGCGGCTCTGAGCAGGATTTAAATTTTACTAATTGGCTTTATATGTTTAGTTGTCAGTCTGTCCTAGGCCCAGGCCCCTTGCCTGGAGACGGGAGCTGATTCATAGTAAGTGAACCTCTATGAATCACAGGTCCTGACTGAGGCCTGTAGTGGCTTGTGAGGCCAGAGATACCTCAAAAGGTAAGATAAGGCCAAGCTGTGGACAGTCTGGCTCCAACCCCAATTAACTAGGTAGAGACTGCAGCTGCAAAGGTTACTCCTACAGATCACTTCTACCATGCCTTCATGATAAGACAGTGCTTCTGAATTGACTTGATTCATTACTTGGAGATATCCTTGAAGTGACTCCCAAGGTCCTGCTCATTGCTTGTACTTTCCTCAGTTTCTCTGCCCTTTGTCCTTGATCCTAATATAAGTGGACTGACACAGAGAATCCTTTGTCTTTACCCTCACAGTGGAGCCCTACAAATACATAATTTCTCACTTTTTATTTAACCTCCACCATAAAATAGTTTGGGAGATCCGGTATCTAGGACAGAACCCCATAATGTCAGAGACATTTCACTTGAAAGCCGAGATACTTATTCTCACACCTATGTATCATTTCATGATCAGACTCCTTGGCTTCTTTTCCTGTGGACCCAGGGAGACCAATCTCAGCATCCCCACAGCTTTCCCTGCATCCTGTGGCCCACACTGATGCCCCACACCCTTTACATGGAAGATAGGGATGGTCCCAGTTCCTTCCTGCTTCAAACAGCTGTGAATCAAACTCCTGAAAAGAAATCTTGCAAAGTTGTGCAGCTCTCTGTAAGTCATAAACCTCTGTAAGTCATAGCACTCTGATGGGAGCTGCCAGATGGGGCTCTGCTCTGCCCTCCATGTTCTCCCCAGTGCTGTTTAGCACCTGCCTTAAAACCTGCCATCAGAAAGAGACACAGGACATCTCAGGGATGTGTGCCTGCATGAATCAGCTTTGGAGGCTCAGCGTTTTCTGCCCTTGTTGGCCACCTTTGTTGATTCTCTTTGGATTTATAAGAATTTTTCATCTCTCACAGAATGGACTCATGACACCTCTTTTCCACCTGTATCACAAACTATCTGTCTGACTATGGCTTGTAAGGAAAGGTTTCTTGCTGTAGTTTCTACATTATTCTTGTTTCTCTTTTTAGAATGCAATGAGTCAGACATTTCTAGCTCCCTTCTATCACTGAAGTCATGGGAACACTTTTCCAAAATGAAAAGATGAGTAGGTACACAATGGTCTCTAAATTTTTTTGATAGAATTATCTACCTGGGGTTTTCTCTTCTATCAAAGATCAACAGCAGCCAGTGTCTTCCAGTAAAATTTGACTGAACAGAATCTGGTAAACAATTATTAGGACCCAGAGTACTAAATCACAGTGAGAAAAATGTCAGAGGTGGGTGGGGTATAGCAGGAGAGGACAGGGTATGGGTGGGTCCAAAGCTGAGCAGAGAGCTGAAAATCAACAGATGTGGAAATTGTACAAATAGATGATGTACTTATATGCTACTGAATTGAACATGATTAAACTAATGGTATACTATCTTTAAAAGTAAATTGTACTAGAATTTAATGTCTAGAAGAATTACAGACAGCAGTAGGAATGTAAACTGGAAATAATACAAGGAGAGGGGAAAGGAAAGGCAGGTGCTTTGCAAGATTGCCCCAAAGTGGAGCTCAGGATGCTTGATGCGGAGCCAGTAAAAGCCTCAGCTCTAGGATTCCTCAAGACAGGCTGCCTGGCCTTAGCTTTCACTTTGATCCCAAAGCTGATGAGGTCACTGCAGATGGATCTAGCATACACTCTGCATGTGGGACATGAGCTCAGTTAGGTACTACCCTGTGACAGCAGAAGGAGAAAAATCACCAACTATCCTTGTTCCTTGCAGGCCCTAGAACTTCCCAGTGCCTGTCACAGACAGTTCTGGGCACAAATCCACCCCAGGAAAGCTTCCCATTCTTCTTTGACCCACTCACCTCTGTATGTCTCAGTGTTGCAGGAGGCCCCAAATCTTGGAGTTTTTGTTTGTGTTAAATGTCCCATGCACTCCCCAGAGGCCCACAGACCCAGGCCAAATCCTTCTGACAGCATTTCTCATTTTCATTGATCTCAGGTTAGTCCAACTCAACTGGGCATCTTATAGATTTGGACATCAACCTACTGCTGCAGTTGCAGAGCCCTGCCCCAGCCTTTTCTTTCCCTTGAGTGGGATAGTGCTGGCCCAGGTGGTCCTCACATCCTGACAGAAGTCTCTAATAGTGCTGTGACCACCTGTCCTCCCTTCTTCAGGGAAGCCTGACATACACCTCCCTTTCCAACCCTTGTGGCCTGTTGTCTCTGAGCAAGAGTGTTGTTTGCAGTGTAACTTTACTCATGGTCACTGTACAGGGGTGCTGTACTATAAATATCTGCAAAGTGAGTGGACAGAGAGTGTGGGCTCTGCCTGCCTTTCCTCCATCTTCAGTTTATATAGTGATGCATCACCGCATTCTATGTGCCTTACAGGAACTCCCCTTACCCTATTATGTGTTCACATGTACAGAGGCCAGGAAGTTAGGCACATTCACAGTAATGTGGGTATTACATGGTGTTCTCTCCAGGGTGACTGTGTGGCCCGCACAACTTTAAAGCACAAGACAACAGTGTTAATTTTTAATCTGGTCATTACATCTGTCAGAACCTAGTAAATTGATAATTAAATGCACCCACCAGCTTCCTGCATGATTTCTGTGTGGATCATGATATCTCACAGAAATTCCTGCTCTGGATAATAGGGAATCCCATGGAATGACTCTACATTGTTCTTCAAAATAAACAACAGCTTCTTCATTCAAGTGATGGATCCTTGGCCAGAGGCAATGCTTTCCCAAGGCTAAGAAAAAACAGCAGTGCAGGAAGTGACTCACCTCAGAGGCAAAAGTCAGGGGTTTGGATAAATTGTCTTTATCCTTTCCTATGTCAACCTAGACAAGACACCATGCCTCTCAGGCCCTTCCCAATGTGTTAGTGTGCTCTATGGAGTTCATCCTGGCATCTGCCACCTGGGAACATCATCAATGGTGTGAGATGACATTTGTAAAATCTGTGGGCTGGTATCACATATACATAGAGCACGGAATTAGAAGTGAAATCCAGGAAAGGGTAGGATGGAGATGGAACACAGTGCACACAATGCTGGCTCCTGATGTGTGGTGGTAGAAATGAGACTTATCTCCTGGACATGTTTCCCTGGTGGCTTCATGAGGGTGTGGAAATGCATTGATTCAGCCATCCATATTTTCCTTAAGCATCTCAATTTCTTCTATGTATTGGTGCTGTGGCCTCAAATCAGGACCTCACACAGGCTGAGCAAGCACTATGGATGGAGCTACATCCCCATATCTAAGTCCATGGTTCCTGTGCTCCTATGGCCTGTGCTCCTACTCAGTAGCCGAAAGTTCATCTTGTGATGGCCATATCCTGAGTAGCCTATTCCCTATATTATGGTCCTAACTTTGTGGCTTATTATTATTATTATTATTTTAATTTTGCATTAGCAGTGCTGAAATTGAGCCCAGGGCCTCATGCATGGTAAGCAAGTATTGTATCATGAGCTCTCTCCCCAGTTCCTGACTCACACTTAAATAACTGAATATGGCAGAGGTTATGTGATAGTACTACTAAGGTTCACACAAAAAAACTGACAAATCTCCTGATCTTTTCCTTTGTTCTCCCCAGTATTGTGAGTTGGTTTTTTTGGTTTTTTTTTGTTTTGTTTTGTTTGTTTTTTTGGGGGGTCCCTCTCTGGATCTCTGGCTCCCAAGAAGTCGCTGCTATCTCTGCAGCTTCCCTGAGGAGAGGCTGAGGAACCTTGAGTGAGAAAAGGGAAAACAGACAGAGGAGACATTAAGCTTTTGTCTGGGGTCCTTTCTGTAGACAAAGGACAAAGCCTGAGAGCAAATTTGTCCCTAGTGGCATGTTCACTGAACAGGTAGCTTTGTGCACAAATCTACTATGGTAGCAGCCTCAGAAAAGAATCCTGGATTCCTGATCCACAGCAACTCTTATTAGAACAGAGTATTATCTCATGTATCAGGTACACAGACAGACCTGCCTTGTACCTTTTAATATTTTTCAAATGCATATAATGACTGGACAAAATT
Organism: Cavia porcellus; assembly: GCF_034190915.1. Taxonomy (NCBI): domain Eukaryota; kingdom Metazoa; phylum Chordata; class Mammalia; order Rodentia; family Caviidae; genus Cavia; species Cavia porcellus. The sequence goes on from NW_026947536.1 coordinate 2,172,919, forward strand.
AATCCTCTCTGCCTGCTTTCAGCAATCAACCATTCAGAGGTTACTGTACAGTGTTTTTATATTTTTTATTAGGATTTCAATTCATGGCTTGCTGTGGTTTCTTTATTTGTTTAGATGTTATTGTATATTCACATTGTACTTTTCAGTTATTGAAAGCAAAGCTGATGTGAAAACCTTGTGAAATTCTCTTCATGACATAGAGAGGATTGGATGCACAGAATGTTATGGTAGTCAGATGTGTTACTCTTAAATTAACTACCAAAATGGTTTCTAAAATGAATATACCACTAGCAATGCAAAAGGAGTCTCCTTCCTCACCAGTACTAGTGTACTTTGACCTAAAAAACGAAGTCGGCTCTTAGTGCTCTTCAAATACATGAGCACAGTTTTTCCTTGTGAAATGAATATTCACTTATCTGGTTACTGATAATATTAAAAGACATGTGCAGACTGGGAAGGGTCCATATGACTCCCAAGGGCATGTTGAAGGCCTTCAGAAGTGATAGAATGTGGATCCCACAGAGGCCTTTGAATCCCTGCAGGCTCCTGCTGAAGTCATACTGCATGAACCAGGGAGCTCCACCTCCTTCTGAGGTTAAGGCCCCATGACCAGGACAGTCTCTGTGAGTTCCCTCAGACCTGCTACTTGACAGAAGGTGGAGGTGGAGGAGCCCCTAGCCCAAGGAGGGGGACTTGAGGGACTGCTCCTTTCTACCCATGATACACATATACAATCTGTATAGCCCTGGAATATGGGAGCTGGTGAGACAGTTGAATTAAAATGTGAGTGAAACTGTCCTAACATTGGTGTTATAGCTATGGGAAAATGGGGCTGATCACACAAAGATGATCCCACAGAAGATGTGCCAAGTTTATTTCATCCAACACTGCCTCTATGTGACAAGTTCTACAGAATGTGAAAAGGACAACCTGTGAGCAGATAAGCAGACTTTGATAAACTTGTTGATAGCAGCAGCCTGGGATGCCAGACCAGCGAGGTGCTGATATGGAGAGCATGACCGCACCACAGAGAATGGGGCCTGTTATGTACAGTTTCTGTGGTTGGATGACTAGGAACTAAGGAGCACAAATGGATGCAGCCCCACTTTTATTCAACAGGTTAATGTAGCATTGGGGCACCCCACTGTGGTGTGGATATGACTTCACCTGTGTAACTGTGTATCATTGAAAAATGACACAGACATTTGAGGTGGCAATAAGCTCATCAGGGTGGTGTCCACTGATTGGCTTACTGTGGAAGCCTCTTAAGTCTGTGTCAGCTAGGTCTGACCATAACTATCCCTACACTGATCAGGACACCACCTGGGTATTCCCATATATCCAAGACACCATCAAACCCATTATTATGGACACACTGCAATATTGTGAAACTGTTCTATAGATGCCACCATATTGTATAGATGGCCTAGTGGTTTCCTCTAGTGGCTGTGTTGCTACCAAGGAAAAAAATCAGGGACCTAAACCCTTGTTAATGCAGGGCCCATGCCATTAACTTTACTTGTTAGGCTTGGTGTTGCTCATGGATGAAACTTCTTAAATGTGAAAGGTGGTTTTGCAAAGCCACATGAGCCTTGATTTGGGAACCACAGCCCAACAAGGTACTTGCACCATCTTTCATGTAGAATATGACATTTATATCTCTGACCAACAGAGATAGGAACAAGCAGGCTTACAATAAATGGATGTTCACCTGAGACTCCTGAACTGCCACCATGGGTCTGCCCCACAACCCAGCAACGAAGGACATGCTGGACTGCCACTCATGCCCACAAAGTCAGAAACTCCCCCACCTCCTGGACCTAGTATTACAGTTGACATTTGGCTCTGAGCCTTTCTCCTAAAACCTTAGACTATAGTGGATTACCATGCTGGCTTGATGAGAGACTCAGGAACCCCTCACACAAACAAAAGCTTTCAGCATGCTCCAGTCAGTGTGGTGAGTGTAAACCTAAAATTGAGGTCTGCGGTGGGTAAATAGGAGCAGAAATGAAGCTCCCTCCAACTACAAGCCTTTGGTAAACCTGGCAAGTCAGTAACACAGAGAACATCAGACAAGTTGAGGTGTAAACCAACGAGGCCTCCCCTACCTGGGAGAAAAAGAAAAGTACTTATAAAACACCCAGTGACACAATAGGGTCTCAGCTGACACAAACACTATAAACAGGGAGATCTGGTGACCTGCAACAACCTGAAGACATAGCAATAGCAGGAACTAAGAGTTTTCCTAGATCTATTCTTTTAGGCTAGTTAGTCCAGGAAGAATATAGGACTCACAAAACAGGCCCTGCAGGAAGAATTCAAGTGATGGTCTTTCCTCTTCATTTTGGTACCCAGCAATTGTACAAACATCAACCACACAATAGGACCCTAAAATCCACACTGTGTTGGGATTGGAAGACCAAATATGTACCCAACGAATGAAAATGACAAGATGAATTGGCAAAATGCAATCCCAAACATCTAGTCAATCAGGAGCAAGTACAGGTAGCACTGAAATAGAGGATCTTAAAAGTCATATACCAGAAATCTCTGGAAACATAGCAACTGAAGTAAAGAGAGAAATCCATAAGGCTGTAGCAGAAATCAAATTAGAAAAAAATGTCCCATGTAATACTAATCTTATTAAATACTAATCTTATTAAACTAGTTGCACAACATAGCTAGAGAAGAAATAGATTTTAAAAAACACAAGAGCATGGGAAATTGATTGAAACTTTGAATGAATAATGTAGAAAATAAGCAGAATCCATGAAACAAGTGCAAGGAGATATCCAAGACAAAAAAAAACTATTGAAAGCTAGTAAAGCTATTTATAAGAAGCTGATGATAGCTTGAGGACAGTGTCGTACATAGTGATCATGATAGGGTAGAACTTCTAAAAACAACAGAGCAACATGAAATAACAATTCAGTAGCTTCAAGATGATGTGACGAGGAACATAACAGTAATAGACATCAGTAAAGGTACAGGAGTTGATACTAATGACAAAACTAAACTATTCAGAGGAGTAATAGTAGTAAATTTCCCAAAGGCAGTAAAAGACTGATATACAAGAAAGCGATGCATACAGACTGTCAAACAGTCACAGCAAACGTAAATCTACACCCAGATATATAATAATTAAGATCAAAGAAATACAGCATAGAAATAGAATACTGAAAACTGTTAGAGAAAAAGACACAACTCACCTATCAAGGAAAGCCTTTTAGAATCACAGCAGAATTTTCAGTACAATTCTTCAGGTTAAGGATCAGCTTGGTTTGAAGTATTTCATGCCCTAAAAGAAAACAACTTTCAGCCCAGAATGATGTATCCAGAAAAACTTTCATTCAAATTTAATGGAGAAACAAGATAGTTCCATGATAAAGAACAACTGAAGAAATTCATGTCCACCAAACCAACCCTAGAAAGAATACTGAAAGGCATGTTTAGACAGAGATAAAAATGACCACAATCTCCAGAACAACAGAGAGAAACCACCAGGCTGGACAGAAAACTAAACAATGGCGGAAAGCAGGAAGCCAAAAACAGGAACACAATATGGCAAATTCAAGCCAGTACATATCAGTGATATCCATAAAGGTAAATGGGCTCAACTCACCCATCAAAAGAAACAAGTTGACAGAATGGATCAAGAAATAGAATCCCACAGTATGCTGCATAAAAGAAATACATCTGACTCAAAAAGAAACTCAGATTAAAAATCAAAGCATGGAAAACAGTTTCCATGCAATGGGATTCCAGAAAAGATCAGGGGTAGCTATTCTGTTTGCAGACAAAGTGAAGTTCATACCTTAAATGATTAAAAGAGTTAATGAAGGCCACTACAAACTTGTATATGGAAAAATACAGCAGGAAGGACTAACAATTATAAGTATATATGCACCAAATATAGGAGCACCCAACTATGTAAGACAAATACTAATGGACAAGAAAAACTAAACGAACAAGAACACAATTGCAATAGGAAACCTTAACACCCCACTGTCACAAAGAGATAGATCAACTAGACAAAAAGTCAGCAAAGAAATAACAGAACTGAATCATACCTGTGAGTGAATGGACTTAGTGGATGTTTACATAGCATTGCACTCAACCACATCAGAACATACATTCTTCTCAGCTCTACATGGGATATTCTCCAAAATCGACTATATATTATACCATAAAATATTTTTAAGTAAATGCAAATGGAGTGAAATTATCCCATGCGTATTATGGGAGCATAGTTCACTAAAATTGGAAATCAGTGGCAAAAAGTCTGCAAAATCAGGATAAATACATGGAATTTAGATAACAACCTTCTGAACAACCAGTGTGTTACAGATGAAATTAAAGAAGAAAAAAACAATACTTATAATACAATAAAATGCAGAATAACATACCACAGCCTATGGGACACAAAGCAGTCCTAAGTGGAAAATATATAGTAATCAGTAGTCACATCAAGAAAATGGAATGAACACAAATAACCTAATGCTATGACTCATGCTTCTAGAAATGGAAGAGCAAATCAAACCCAACTTTCATAGAAGCGTGGAAATTCTAAAGATTAGAGGAGAAACTAATGAAATTGAAACCAAAAAAAAAAAAAAAACAGTACAAAGAATAAATGAATCAATGAACTGGTTTTTTGAGAGAATAAAATTGATAAAACTCTAGCCAATCTTATATAGAAAAAAAAACATGCAATAAGGACTGAAAAGAGAAATTATATAGATCCCATGGAAATTCAAATCATGACGAACACCTACTTTGAACATCTCTACTCACATACTGTGGAAAACAGAACAAATACATTTCTAGAAACATGTGACCTATCAATGCTCAATCAAGAATATATACCAATTTTGAATAACCCAATATCAGCTACTTAATCAAAAACATGATTAAAAACTTACCAACAAAGAAAAGCCCAGATCCTGTTGGATTCAGGGATGAATTCCATAAGAAATTCAGAGAAGAACTGACTCCAACATGCCTTAAAATCTTCAATGAAATTGAAAGAGAAGCAGTCCTCCCTAACTAATTCTTGGAAGCAAGTACCACTCTGATACCAAAACCAGAGAGAGAGCCAACCAAATAGCAGAACTATAGACTAACCTCACTAATAAATATTGATGCAAAGATTCTCAATAAAATATAGGCAAATAGAATGTAGCAAATCATCAAGTAGCTTATACAACATAACCAAGTAGGATTTATTCCAGGAATGCAGGGATGGTTCCACATACAAAAATCAGTCAACAGAGCCAAAAATAAAAATCATGTAATCATTGCAATGCATGCAGTAAAAGCTTCTGATAACATACAACACCTGTTCATGATAAAAACCCTACAGTAACTCAGAATAGACGCTATGTTACTCAATGTCATAAAGACCATTTATTGCAAACCTACAGCCAATGTTATACTAAATGGAGAAAAACAGAGGCCTCACACCAAAATCAGGAACAAGACAATAATGTCCACTATCACCACTCCTAGTCAATATAGTTCTGGAAATATTAGCCAGAGCAATCAGACAAGAGGGAGAAATAAAAAGAATAAAAACAGGGAAAGAAGAAGTTAAATTAACATTATTTGCAGATGACATGATACTCTACATAGAAGACCCCAAAAACTCAATTGAAAGATGACTAGAGATAGCAAACAAATTAAACAAATTCAGCAGAATAGCTGGATACAAAGTCAACATTCACAAATCAATAACATCCCTGTACAAAAAAACTCCATGAGAGAGAAATTATGGAAATGTAGCCTTTCACAATAGCATCTAAAAAAAGGAAATACTTAGAAATCAACCTAAGAATGTAAAAGTCTTGTATGCTGAAAATTATACTACTCTGATAATGGAGATTCAAGAGGATATTGGAAAATGAAAGGATATTTCTTGCTCTTGATTAGGAAGCACCAATATTGTGAAAATGGCCATACTCACAAAACTGTTATATAGATTCAATGCAATCTCAATCAAAATATCGTTAACATACCTTCAGATCTAGAGAAAATATTTCTGAAATTCATCTGGTAACAGAAGAAATCTAGAATTAACAAAAGCATTTCTGGGCAACAATTGAAAGACAAAAGGCATCTCAATTCCTGACTTGAAACTATACTACAAAGCCACAGTAACAAAATCAGCAAAGTACTGGCTGAGAAATAGACCCGAGGATCAGTGAATCAGATTAGAAGATGCAAACACTACTACAAAGACACAGAGCCACCTTAAATTTGTCAAAGGGGCTAAACATGTTCACTGGAAAAAGATAGCCTCTTTAATACGTGGTGTTAGAAAAATTGACATTACATGCCAAAGACTGAAACTAGATGCATACCTACAACCTTACACTAAAATAAAGTCAAAGTGAATCAAGGATCTTAATATTGAAAAAGAAAGAATAATCTACTGGAGGACATGGTACGTAGAAATCTTGGAGACATAGGAGTAGGCAGAGAATTCATGAACAAAACACAACCACATGAGAAATACTTCAAAGAATCAACAACTGGGATCTCATATTACTAAAAAGATTTTGTACTTAAACATATATCAAAAAAAGTGAAAAAAACCCCACAGAGTCAGAAAGAATCTGGATATAAGACAAAGGACTTGTATGCAGAATGTATAAAGAATTGAAAAATGTCAAGCCCCCAAATTCAAACACCTTTTCCAAAAATGGGCATCAGAGGTGTGCACACAGTTCTCAGATGAAAATGTACAAATAGAAAACAAATACATACAACACCTGTTCATGATAATGCCCTACAATAACTCAGAATAGACACTATATACCACAATTTCATAAAGACCTTGTCTGACAAACCTATAGCCAATGTTATACTAAATGGACAAAACTGAAAGGCTTCACACTAAAATCAGGAACAAAACAAGAATGTCCACTATGATCACTCCTATTCAATATACTTCTGGAAATACTAGCCAGAGCAATCAGACAAGAGTGAGAAATAAAATGAATAAAAGTAGGAAAAGAAGAAGTTAAATTATCATTATTTGAAGACAACATGATACTCTGCATAGAAGACACCAAAAACTCCATTGAAAGACTACTAGAGGTAATAAACAAATTCAGCAGCATAGTTGGATACAAAGTCAACACTCAAAAATCAATAGCATTCCTACACACAAACAAAAAACTCCATGAGAGAAAAATTATGGAAATATAGCCTTTCATAGTAGCATCTAAAAAAAGGAAATACTTAGGAATCAACTTAACTAAGAATGTAAAAGACCTATATTCTGAAAATTATACTACTCTGAAAATGGAGATTCAAGAGAATTTTGGAAAATGGAAGGATATTTCTTCCTCTTCGTTAGGAAGAACTATCATTGAGAAAATGGACATACATCCAAAACTGTTACACAGATTCAATGCAATCCCAATCAAAATAGCATTAATATACTTTATAGATCTAGAGAAAATATTTCTAAAATTCATCTGATAACAGAAGAAAACTAGAATAACAAAGATGATTCTGGGTAACAAAAGCAAGACAGGAGGCGTCTCAATTCCTGACTTGAAACTATATTACAAAGCCACAGTAATAAAATCAGCATGGTACTGGCAGAGAAATAGAGCCGAGAATCAATGGAACCGCTTAGAAGATGCAAACACTACTACAAAGACACAGAGCCACCTTATATTTGTCAAAGGAGCTAAACATGTTCACTGGAAAAAGATAGCCTCTTTAATGAATGATGTTGAAAACATTGAGTTTACATGCCAAAGACTGAAACTGCACCCATAACTATCACCATACACTAAACTTAAGTCCAAGTGGATCAAGGATCTAAATATTAAAAAAGAAACAAAAATCTACTGGAAGACAAGGTAGGTAAAAATCTTGGAGACATGAGTAGACAGAGAATTCATGAATAAAATGCAAAGTGCATGGAAAATACTTCAAAGAATCAACAACTGGGATCTCATATTACTAAAAGTTTTTATACTTCAGGAGAAATCAGACAAGTGGAAAAAAAACCCACAGATTGAGAAAGCATCTGGATATAAGACACAGGACTTATATGCAGAATATAAAGAGTTGAAAAACATCAAAGACTCTTTCCAAAAATGGGCATCAGAAAGAGCACACAGTTCTAAGATGAAAATATACAAATGGCAAACAAAAGTATGAAGAAATGTTTACCATAACTGGTCATTTGATAAATGCAAATTAAGACAGCATTGAGGTTTCATCTTACTCCGGGAAGAATGGTTACCACCAAAAATAAACTGAAGCAAATGTTGGCGAGCATGAAGGGAAAATGAAACTTCTCCACTGTTGGTGGGAAAGCACTATCAAAATCAATGTGGAAATTCCTCAAAAAGCTAGGATGGAAGTTTCATTTAATCCAGCTATTCCACTCCTGGGTATTTTCCCAGAAAAATTGAAAATATCATGTCACAGCTATATATGTGCACCCATGTGTGCAGCACAGTTGTGAAAGCTAAATCTTGGAAACAACCAAACTGTCCATCAACCACAAATGGATGAAAAAATTGTATTTTTACACAATGGAATGCTACTCAGCTATAGAAAATGATGATCTTGAGGCCTTTATAGGTAAATGAAGGTAACTTGAGAATATCCTCATTAGTAAAATAAATAAGACTCATATTAGAAAATGTCACATTGTCTCTCTAATGTAAAAAATAATAAAAACTGACAAAGTAATCAGACCCAAAAAACTATAATAGATATTATAAAAGAGAAAAGGAAGAAAAGTGCTCTAAATGATATAACAGTATGTATAGTATGTAAGACAGATGACCATATTACTAAATTTCTGTTAGATCATTGCATTGCCAATGTTTCAGTGTTCAGCAATTTCTTAAGCTTTGTTTTTGTAACTTTAACAACTATTTTTAAGACAACGATATGTAATGTATCAACTAGTGATTTTATGATGTTAATTTTTTGAATTCTATACCTTTTTGCTTCTTTGTGTTTTGTTTCTTTTAATTTTGTTTTCTTTCTTTAAATAAAAAAGTTAAAAAATAAAAAAAAAGAAATGGACCTGGAGTTTTGTGCCTTTGACTCCTTGAAGCAGGGCCTGCTCGTGCAGTGGTGGGAATCCTTGGGATCCACCTAGCTTTGCATGGCCATAGGCTACACTGCTGTGGGATTAGTGGTATTATGCTGTACATTTACTGTTGTCTTGTTCTTTGTGTGCATGAGTCCACCCTATGGGTCACTTACAATAAACATTTTCCTTGATTTTTGAGTTGGTGGAATGAGAAAAACCACTTCATATTGTTTCAATGCCAAAGGATATGAGGACCTGTATGAACCTCACTCAACCGATTGGCATGTGAACACCATGGAAATAGTTATATAAACTTGATTTAACATAGACAGCCATGAATGTGCTCAGGCTTGTGACAGTATGCAAGAAATAATGCCTGAAGATGGCTGATATATACAGGTTGGATAATAAAGATGCTTGCTTACTACTGTTGCTAATGTTGGCTCTTTGTGGTTTATTCTCCCTAGGTATCTTACCCACTAAAATACCCACTCATCTCCCTAACTCTGAGAAAATATCACACCATGGACACAGGGCACTTTAATACCCCACAAAACTAAACTCCCTGTGCCCTGTTCCAAGCCATGCTTCACATCTTAAAGCCCAATTCTCTGTTGGGATACAGCTTAAGAATGTAGACTGAAATAGGCTGTATCTTATTGGATTTTATTATGTACAATAGTATAAGCAAAAACCTTTTAAAGACAAGGAGATTATACAGAAACCATTGTTCATTTTCTATTAGTCGATTCTAAATACTCTGTAATGCTGTCATTCTCTTGAATGGTTTTACATTGTTTTGATATACTTAATGTTACAGTATACGAAGTTGTACTCAAGGATTTCAAAGAAAGAGACAATATGGTAACTACTTTTAGGTTAGGATTATCTGATGGTGAAACACTACTCTGCTTAAATGGTTATGTTTTGATCTGCGCTGTTTCGCGGTTATGCCCTCTTTTATCTCAATCTCCACTCCATTATTTACTTTTTTATCTTTATCCTTTTAATTAAAGGAAAAAATAGCAGGATATATTATAGTAACCCACTTTGACTTTTCATTACCTTGATTTAAAGCCCTGTATTACTCTCACCATCTGGTTTTTAACTGATGTTCCCCTATTCTGTTTTGCTGGATAGTATCAGGTTCGAAAGTTTAGGCATCAGCTGTGAAAATAATGAGATTCATTATGACGCCCATTCTTGTTGACTTTTATCTACTTTTGAAGACCTACAATGTCTCCAATGTTTTGGTTTTGTCGGTTTTATTCTTTACTGTTTTGTTCAATTGTATTATAACTAACGATATAGGCAATTCTATTAGAGATAGCGGGAGGCATTATGGTAACCATTGTTGATCACCTTGTATTATGTTTTTACATTATCTATTATGTCCACCCTTTTGACTTGACTGATTCTGTTCTGTTATGTCACATTTGGTTTTACTCTCTTCCAAAAAAGTAATAAGAACCGTGGGAGCAATGAAACCCAAAATGTGTAATAGTCATGGTACAAAAGAGAGGAAAAGAAAGTGCTCCAAACTATATAACTGCATGTATATTTAAGTGTATAAGATAGAAAATGATATCACAGAGTTTTATTGGATCAATGAACAGAACTGTTTGCAGTATCATTGATGGAATGTCCACTTTACAAGCTTTAATTTTGTGACTTGAACAATTATTTCTAAGATGACAATATGTAATCCATTAACTAGTGATTTCCTACTGTTCATTTTTTTCTGTAAATCTGTATAACTTGTACCCTTTCCCTGCTTTTTTTTTCTTTTCTCCTTAAATAAAATTAAAAAAAAAAAGGAAAAAAAAAAGAAGAATGTAGACTGAGTTTTATGTCTGTGATTTGGTGATCACTTCCTAAACCCTTTGATGAACATTGCCCCACTTCTATCCCTCCTCTGTACCCCACAGGTCATTAATGTTACCAAATGTTCTGACCTGGATGTGGAACAGAGCTCCCCTAGCACAAGATGTGCAGTTCTCAAGCAGCTTGCTAGGACCATGGTCTGAGGTGAGTCAGTCCCAGGCTGGAGGCCAGGACAATAGTGTCTGTTGGCCTCACTCTCATGTGGGTGGAGCTACTTGCCACCATATCTTAGCCTCCCTTGATCCCTGAACAAATGGGGACTCATTTTTCCTGTGTGAATTAGTGTGTTAAAACCAGGCACAGCATTAATGCATGGTAGGGAGAACCCATGTCCTGCAAAAACCTTACTGATGGCAGTTCCCCACATACTCTGCAAGCCATCTGTTCTTAATATGTGGCACCATGTTGTAGCTGAGTGCTATGAGGGAGAGCACAAAACAAGGGCAGGATCTGGTGCTATGGAACTCATAGAGTTGGGCAGCCCTTCTCAGATATGTGTGGACCCCAGTGTCTGTCAGGATATAGTGATGGCCCTCTTGAATAGCTAGGGATATCCCTGCCTGAGGGTGTTGGGTCAGGGTGGCAGTGGACATTGGCTATGTCTGGCAGCCACACTGGGAAACACAGAGTGTGTACCACTGCCACATGCCCACAACATCCTTCCAAAAGGTCATTCTTTTGTCATTCCCCTACCAGACTTTGTATACCCAGGGCCCTCTTTGTCCACTACAGTCTTCACTGGATCTTTGAATACACTCACAGGAGAAGGCAATGCATGCGTAGCTGCCCAAAATCCCATGCCAGTGATGTCTGCTATCACCCAAAAGTTATGGTGGGTAAAAAAATCAGGTGTCCATCACTAAGAATTCAGGGCTTTTTTCTAATCTTCTTCCTTCTTCCATTCCCTCATTCCTCAGGCATCCCTCCCTCCTCCTACTATAATCTGTTCCCACCCTAAAAGCACACAGCTGGGCTTGTGCTAGCCCTGGCTGGCCTAGGAGCTGCTCTATGCCCCTTCCATCCCTTTTTGCCTGAAAGAGAATCCTGTTCCCACAGGTATTGGTTATCTCCCAGAAAAAACTTTTTTTTTTTTTTTTTTATTTTTTTTTATTTAAGAGGAAAAAGAGAAAAACACAAAACAAACCAAAGCGGTGTAAGGGTACACGTAATACAGAACTACAAAACAAAACAAAACAAAACAAAACAAAAACAAAGCAAACAAACAAACAAACAAAAAAAAACATAACAGTAAGAAATCACCTGTTAGTATATTACATATTATCATCTTGAAAATAGTTCCTCAAATCACAGCATCAAAGAATACAAGGTGGACATTCAAACAGGTAGACTGCAAACAGCTGTGTTCAATGATCCACAAACATTGATACAGTCAGCTATTTAACACCCCTAAACACACTTGCTGTTATATCCGTTAGAGCTCTTTTTTTTTTCTTCCCCTCTCTTTTTTACAACAAAATTCACACACTTTGGATTTCATTACTCCTTAGTGCTTATTACTTTTGGGGAGGGGGGGGAGAATACAGTCAAATATGGCAAAACAAAGCTGTCAGTCAATACCAAGGATAGACATAGCACATGGTGTAGAACACAGTACAAGTTTATCAACTATGGTTATCAACGTTGTCCCTTGTTTCCTTAAAAAGAATTGTCTATCTCATTAGATATTATAAAGTTGGACAAAACAGTAGAGAACAAGACCAATACAACTTAGGCATTGTAAACATTACAGGACTTCCAAAGAAGACAATAGTCAAACCAGAATGGGTATCTTAGTGAATCTTATTGTCTTCAAAGTAGTTGCCTATGTCTTCAAACTTGATACTACCATATAGAATGGAACAGAGTCTAATCAGTCAAAACAAGATCGTGGGAGTACTACAGGACTTCAAAACAAGTTAATAGGAAATCAAAAAGAGTTATTATTCATATATCCTAATTATTTGAATTTTTTCTTTAATTAAGACAAACATAAGAAATGACTAATTTTTTTAAAACAATAAGGGGGAGATTGAGATAAAACAGGACATAACAATATAACAATAGAGGTCACAGCATGACTGTTTCAACAACCTAGTACTTCACCACCATATAACCTGACTTAATAGTAGTTACCATAGTGTCTTTTTCCTTGAAATATTTGGATAAAACTTCATATACTCTAGCTTCAAATATTTTTCAAATCAAGAAGCCCAGAATAAAGCCTTTCTAATTAATGAGTGAAAACTTTATAAGGCTCCAAGGCCACCTAATGGGGAATCATGATTACCACATATTTTTATATATTTGAATCATTACTTACATTAGGGAAACTATTCGGTATTCACACATGCGAGATTGATTTATTTCACTTATGAGTATGGTCTCAAGCTGCGCCCATTTATTGATAAATATCTCAATGTGATCCTTCTTTATAGCTGAATAATACTCCATTGTATAGAAATACCACAACTTTTTTATCCATTCCTCAGTTGATGGACACTTGGGTTGTTTCCATGATCTGGCGATTACAAATTGTGCTGCTATAAACATAGGTGCACATATATCACTGTGGTGTGATGCTTTCAGTTCTTCTCCCAGAAAAAACTTAATCCAACCTGTTTTGTGCTTGGTCCAAGGCCTAGGATTGAGATTACTAGGAGCCCTTAATGGTGCCTCCCAGCTCTAGAAGTTCTCAGAACATGGTGTTTAGAATAGAGGTCTCAAGGTCAGTCTGGAAACTCCAAACTGTGGAGCATCTAAGGAGTTGATCTAAAATGTGAGTTGCCATGTGATGCATGTGTATCTGGATATGTGGGGAGACAAATGCAGATGCTCCTGTCTGGCACAATCCAAGTAGAAACAGTAACTTTGACATAGCTCCTGTAGGATGAGAAGAATTGGATCTGGCCAGGGACCAAAAGCTGTGTGCACCAGACCTTGAAGCAGGACCCTGAGATCTGGACCACACATTGGAAAGGAGGGAAATAAGGGTGCCCAAGCCCAACTGTGTCTGGGGACAAATTCTTCCCAACTGTTACAGTACATCTCTGTTCTGTCCCAAGACCAAATGACCATGTTATAAGGCCTGGAATTGTCATCACCCTGTTATTGGTATATCTCTGGGCCCCTCAGGAGTGGACAGCACCTGGAAAGGAGATGGCCCAAGGCTCACCTATGCATAATGTGGCTCTCAGTGACTGACTCTCCAGTAAGGTGGTCATGGCCATTGCCATCTCTTTTTTCTGTCTGGCCAGCTAGTTGCCAGGTACTGCTGTGGTCTCACTTTCCTGCTCATTGGCACATTAGGGAAATATCTAGTGTTTGAGTCCTAATGTCCATGAGAATTTAGTCAAGTGTGGTGGGGTGTGATCAGCAATGGGGCAGCTGAGCTTTGAGTGGCCAGGGAGTGGAGCAAGAATCCCATACATTTCCTTCCCCACCACATTGATGTGGGTATCTTGTTGTATAAAGCAAGGTTCCTTCCAACTAACTGTCACTTTTTACTACATCTTTCCATCTCATGATAATTTATTGGAAAACTGTCTGTATGTGACACAGTATATCACATATAAAAATACGTTGATAAAAGTGTATTGAAGGCCCTGCTGAGCATCTCTTCCCAGACCACTGGGCAGCATCTCAGCCTTCGAAACTTAGTGGGAGAGACAGGGGAGGAAGGAGGAGAAAGACAAAGGGCTTTCTCCTCGAAGATAGCAGTTACAGAGGGGCAAGGGTCACCTCCAGCTGTCACTGTTAGACCCACTTTAGATCCTGTATACTGAGGCTAGAAAGGAGACAGCAGTTTTAACCACTTTGCTAGAAATCAGGGGTTTGAACAGAGTTACAAAGGCAGGACTTGGGAGCCAGACTGAGGGCTCCTCCAGAAGACTTGCTGTGTTTGGTTTTCACTTTGTGTTCCATGACTCAGTCAACACCAGCTGTTGGCAGTGTGGGTTCACTTGTCTCCCCAAGATTGAGCTGCTTCTGTAGATCTCTGGTACTCAGCACAGTTAGTCCTCTATGTGACTCTGTTAGGTAGTGCATAGACAAAAGTATAAAAGTGCATATTCCTATGATAGGAAGGTTAGCCCCAGAAATTCCATTAGTGAGGATGTAGATTGAGGACAGCTGATGCTTTGCTCTACAGGTTTGCATCCATATGAAGGACCCACTGCTGGCCAGATAGAGAGTGTCCTCCCTGTGTGAGGCTTTTCATCAGTTGCTCTTTTTTCCCCCATGTCTGAATAGATTTTCTTGCTTTGTGTTTTGTTTATAGATTATTGTATATTTTTATTAGTACCAGTGACTATTCTCAAAGTTTTATGCATTGAGCACACATCTCAGGACTAAGACATCAGCAACACAAGGTGCTGCTTTGTCTTGATTGTCCTTTCTTTATGACCAATAGTCTGGGTAATGATTCAATATTTGGGAGCTTAGCCCAACCCTAACCTTAAAAGGCTAGCCTAAACCCTAAACTTAACTCTAACCCTAGGAAGTCATTACCAGCATTCTCTGGCCAAATTGAACTTTATGGCACCGATGTTGGAAATGTAATATAGGTTAACTATGAGAATACACAATCTATGGTGGCTGGGATGGTGCAAGAGGGGAAAGAAAAGAAAACACCGTTGTGTAAACATTTGAAGAATATATTCTGGAAGTGGACCTTCGGGAAATTAGCTTCAAATTGAGAATGCACTGAATGCCAGCAAGCTGATTAATTTAAACAACATTAAAAATTTAAATTTTATCTATGTTTGTTCTATCACTAACATATCTCTGATAAATAAGTGTAGCAGTGAATACAGTAATAAGTAAATCTGGAAAAGAGGGGAATGGAAGGTGTGGGTCAAGAGCTGCCCACAGGTAGACCTCAAGAGATGACTCCTGAGTGGAGGCACCGGGACGCTTAGATATCCAGCTGCCGGACAAAGGAATCCAGGTGCTGGCTCTTGCTCTGGGATCACAGCTGGTGAGGGAGTTGCAGGTGAAGCTGGCACAAGGTCTGCAGGTGCAACTTCTGCATGGGCTGAACCTGGCCCTGTAGATGCAGGAAGTGAAAAGATCGCCAACTGTCTATGGGCTTCCTGAGCAAAACCTTCCCACTGCCTGTCCAGGCAGCCATGTGCACCAATACAGCCTCAGTAAAGCCTCCCTGACTATATTCACACACTGACTGCTGAGTGTGTCACGCTCCTGGGTCACGAAGCATATGGGCACTTTGTTGAGTTCCAAGGCCATCACCTCCCAAAAGCCCACATCCCAAACTCCAGGGCTACTTATTTTAGGGCTCAGTCCCTGGTGGTACAGGAGGCTTCAGCTGTTCCAGGAGAAGCTCCGCCTGGGGATCCACATGGGCATACATTTCCAATGGGGTATCAAGCACAGAAGATCTGTTGAGACAGGGAGCTGGCAGAGTGAGAGGCCTGGCCTTTCCTTCCACAATGTCTGCACAGCTCACTTGTAGAGAGCGGTGCATGGGCCTCCTGTCCAGTCTGTACAACATCCATCCCCACCCTCACCCACCCATAATTGGGCAGTTACAGCCCAAGGAGCTCTTAGAGGCTGACAGAAGTCTCAGTGGGTGGGAGTTCTGGTGCAATTGAATCATACCTCTGCTTTGTACAGGGAATCCTGACACAGTTTCTCCCTGCCTGTCCCCAGTGCAATTCAGTGTGGTGAACACACAGAGGTGAATCTTCCTTGTCTTTTCAATCTAGGGCTCAGTGCTGATGCTCCATAAATATCTGAGAAGTGAGGGTTCAATCAGTGTCTGTCCTGTGTCATTGCAGTCTCTATCTCAGGCAGTGATGCATTGCCCAGTTCTCTTAGCCTCTGTATAACTCCTTGTTTATGGTCTGTCCCCACATGTAGGGAGGCCTGGGGAACAGAACAATGGCCTTGAGGTGAGCAATATCTGTTCTGCTGCCAAGGGTGAGTCTGTGGCCTCCAAAGAACATCAAAACTCAAAAGGGCAGTGGTTGCACTGGCTCTGCTTATAGGATCATGGTCAATGCCCAGAAAAGTGTCTGCACACAGTGTGTCTTTGTGTACATTTGTGGGTTGATGACATCTATCTGCTCTTCCATGACATCTGATAGCCATTGGAACATTTGCTGTTCTTAAGATTTCCTGTGTTCAACAAACCCTGAAGTCCACAAAGTGACTCTCCAGTCTCCTTTCCAATGAACAGAACTGCAACCACCAAGTATTGGTCAGTGAATGAGATGGAAGATCATCCACCAGAATCACGACAGCCTCCACAGTAGGTCTTCATGGGGCCAAGGCCACACTTGGGATTGAGCCCCCATTTCATCCTTATTGACCCTAAGGTTTGAATCCACTCAGACCCCACCCATTCAGCATTGTAAACTAGGGTTGATTGAGGCCCTTTCATATGACCAGGACCTGAATCCAAAGGTGGCCAAGTCCCACTGAGATGCTAAGGTGAGAACTCCCCTTCTCAGCCTTGGTGCTTGTGGGGTACAGATGTGATCCTTGGGGGAGTCCAGGGATCTGGATAGATCTGGAGGATCTATCCAGAAGGCCAGCTCCATAAGTTCCTTCAGGCTGTGAGGCCCATCTGCCTGCACCGTGCTTCCTGTACAGACCTCTGCCAGGTTCTCTGCTGCCTGACTTCTGAGAATGTGGTGAGACTGTGGGTGGATATGTAATTGGTGTCCTGCATATGGCTTCTCAGGAGGGTTTGGGGATGAAGCAAAGCCCACACTCCAATTGGTCCACAGAGGCTCATGGTAATGGGCTAACAGGATGGTCCTTGCAGAAAACGAATTCTCATATTAAAAGTTACATTTCACAAGGGACACTTAGGAATACTAGTATGCTCAGATCACCTTGATAGAGAGGTTGAAAAGAAGTCTATGCATGAACAAAATCTATGAGTCCTAAGACAGCCCCCCATTTTAGAGATGAGAAAAGGAGGCTCATTCTGGATGTCCAGGTCCATTGATGAGACACCACAGAATATTCTCAGTTTTCTGATGAAAAGTTCCCAGGAAGGAATTAAGTTCCTCTTCCATTGCCATGGGAGGCTGAGCAGCTGTGTTCACTGATCTCTTCTTGTGCTCATTTTGCCCAGAGGCTCCTGCAATAGTAATTGCAGAGCCTGAAAACTCCCATGAGACAAGTGCCAGAGAAATGGACATAGTGGATGACATTTGAGGTGAGCACATCTCTAGTGAGGTGATGCTGTGTAAGAGCTAGAGACAGTAGGGGAAAGACAGCTCACTAATTGTCCTTGAACACCAGGCCCAGGACTGATAATAAGGTGCAATGGCAGAATTCAATCATGACAAGAAATGAAATGACTTTTGTCTGTCCCCTTCCTCCTGCTCCCACTGATATGTGTACAGTAACCCTGCCTGTGACAAGGTAGAGACAGAGTTGAGAGTATATGTTAGTTGAGCCCTTGGAGTCAAGATTCCTTTGGAGCAGGATCATGGGCCCAGTGTTTGAAAAGCCCTGGAGGGAGGTGCTGGAAGGGTTAATCTGACACAAAGTTCCTCTCAGTCATCTGTGTGTCTCCATACAGTCCCTTCTGCTCACACACCCTGCACCGGAGCCAATATATGTTGTTACTGTGGGTACCATGACTGGATCAGGGATGTGACACACAGGTTCCAGGGTCCATCTCCATGCTGATGTCCTGTATGGAGCTCATGTGGGGCAGTGCCCAGCCACCAACAGGAAGCCTGAGACTCAGACACCACTGGTTTCACTTTGTGAACCCAGATAATCTTATGTTCCTTAAAGACAGACAGCTCTATACCAGATGTCTACCCAGTAGGACAAGAGATGACTCTGGAGACTGTGGATAAACATGAGCTCTGCCTTTCTCCTCGAGGCTGCCCTGTCCTGGGTGGGAACATGAAAGGAGCACAGGCTCATGCATCCCAGCACCTGTCCCTTCTGCAGAGCATCTGCCCTTGGTGTCTGTCCTCAGAGCCCTTTCACTGATGATTTAGAATGGGAAATGTTTAGGAGAACTCACAGAGGTGGCCAGGCCTTAATGTACCTGTCCTGTACTTGGTGTCTCTGAGTGGCAGGTGGCCGAGCCCAGGGACACCTGTACTGGGCTCCCTCTTGTCTCTGGTCTCTTTGGAAGCCTATGCTGCTCTTGACATTTAGACAGTTCCTGGTAAGCATCCTGAAGCATCTTGGCCAAGTGAACCATCCTTTCCTTCATTCCCATGTGGTTTTCCCATGTGGGATCTTGAGGCTGGAGCTTCAAGGCCTTGGAAAGCAGCACAGTATATTCACTGGTCACTCTTTTCAACCAAGTGCCTGTGAAGGTCAACTGTTGCCAGAACAAGGTGCCTGGTG
Source organism: Cavia porcellus (assembly GCF_034190915.1). NCBI lineage: Eukaryota > Metazoa > Chordata > Mammalia > Rodentia > Caviidae > Cavia > Cavia porcellus. The sequence goes on from NW_026947536.1 coordinate 2,192,219, forward strand.
ACCAGAGTCTTCAGAGTTCTGTTTAGACCTGTTGCCAAGGAAGTTGTGTCATGGGCTGGGGTCCATAGCTGCCCTGCCCCCTCTGATGCCCTCTTTCTTTTTATTGTGTTCCTTATAAACAGCAAGTGAAAAACTAGAAAATTAAGTGTGGTTTTACACTTTTCTTCACTTTGAAATTTTTAATACAACAAAAATGTAAATGCCTCAGATGTGGCAGGTTGGGTGCCAAGTGCACATTTCCACCCAAAAGTTCTTTTCATTGAGAATTAGGTTTCACTTAGAGATCTGTCAAATTTTAGGATGAGATTGTTTCCTGGCTTTATGTTAGTTTCATTTCAATTCCATTAGAGAGTATGGAGAAGTTCCCAGAATGCCCATAATAATTTTCCCAAAGGATGTGAACATTTCATGTTATATCCCCCATATGTCCAGGGGAGGATTCCTAGCAAGTTTTACTCTCACATGCATATGAATGATTACTTAACCTTAGATGTTTAACTCAGCCACACACTGTAGTGCTCTGCACTCTGACATCCTGTGGAGGGGTCAGCAGGTGGTGATTGCAAGGGGTGGCTTTCCAAGGCCATGGACATCATCACCCAATGTTGAGGAAGGACACATGCACATGCCTCTTTGGAACTTGTCTCATAGCAACTGGTATAACTTCCTGTCTTCCCATCCCAAACAGACCATGGGCTTTGTGTCCCTGCTAGGTAGTTTACCTTTCCTAGAGGTGATGGCCCTGAGGCTGATCAGGAGCAATGCTCTTTGGTTGGTCTCCTTCAAGCAGTGTCTTCATGCTGGGCTCCCAGTGAGCTGCCAACACATGCAATTGGGGGCTGAATGAAACCAATTGTGACTTGTTCATGCACCCCTCACCCATCTGCTGATGGCCATTTCTTCAGTTTCTGGGTCAACCCGTGAAAATGAGCTGCCATAGCCATTCTTATACATGGGCTTGAGCCGATGCAGACTTTTATTTTAAAGAAAAACTAATTAATGTGAAATTACTGGATCACATTGCTGGTTTATAGCTAACTTAGAAATTCTTAAAGTATTATTGGAAGCAGTTGTTTAGCAGAGTTAGGTGTTTGCTTTCTGTTTTATTTTGTTTTGTTTTATTATGTTATACTGTGCTATGCTATGTTATTTTACATTATGTTATATGTTGGTGAGGATTTTGAAACTGTATTTTCTGTGGTTTCTGAATTGATTTTGTATAATCAGCCTGAAAAAATATAAGAATATTGCATAACTCTGAGCAAGTGTTTTTTGGAGAAAATTAAAAAGGAAAACACAGTCAGCGATGTTGGTACACACTGTCTTTCCAGTACTCAGATGTTGAGGCAGGGGGATTGTTGTAAGTTTGAGGTCATCCTGGGCTACAAGGGAAGATCAAGGGCAGCCTCAACTGCATAGCAGAACCCTGTCTCAAACAAAGAATGATAGAAAGAAAGAGAGAAAGAAAGATGAGGAAAAAAACAATTAAAAATACAAAGTCAAATATTGCCTGTGAATTCAGAATAAAAACCTGTGTAAGTTTTTCTAGCAAGTGTCCTTTAGTCAGCACACCTAGCATAAGGTTTAGCACTATGTAGACATTGATGTGCTACCAGGTTTGCATTGTTTCAATTTTTTTGAATGTTTTACTGAGATGACTGCAGATATGCTACTGAATATACCTTCTTAGGATTTGGGTAGCTCAGTATGAAGAGAATATTATCATTGCTTTTATCATCTCCTACATTTATATTTACAGTCAGAGGTTGATCATGGGATTGCTATTTTTTTAATAAAAATAAGGACAATATAAAAGATACTCTTTTTAAGTCTATGGAAATATAAAAATAATTGTAGAATAATAGTGGTTAAAGTCCCTTGCACAGTGATTTCCAGGATTTCTTGATGATCAATAATTTCATACATTTGTAAGTTTTTAAAAAATATTTTAAGACATGGTCTCACCAGTTTTCTGAGTTTCCCAGTCTAGGCTTAACCCCTTCCCCATCCTTCCTCACCCTGCCAGAGGGCTGGAATTACACGTGTACATTATCCTGAGTTGGCAATTGGCAGTAATTTTGTGTATTCATGGAATAAAATACTTGACCTTGATCTTTAGACTCTTTGTAGAAAGAATTCATCTAGTTAATCTAACTCCTACTTTCCTAATCTGCAGTTTCTTTCATAATAAGACTCAAAATCCCATTAACAATATTAGTAGAGTCAATGCCTTTTTAAAATAATTTTTTTAATGAATAAAGGAGAGATTGAGGTAAAAGGGACATAACAACATAACAATGCAGGTCAAAGCATGACAGTTTCAGCAACCTAGTGCTTCACCAACAAATAACTCAACTTAATAGTAATTACCATAGTGTCTTTTTCCTTGAGATATTTGAATGTAACTTTATATACTATAGCTTCAAATATATCAAGGCAATGTAAAACCATTCAAATGGTTGAAAGCATTGTAGGGTATTTAGAACCAGCTAACAGAAAGTGAACAATAGTTTCTATATTATCTCTTTGCCTATAAAAATTTTTTGTTTGTACTATCACATATAATAAAATCCAGCAAGATACATCATGATAAAACCAATGGAGACAGAAGAGCCATAGTTTGGTGGGGCTTCAAAACAAGATGATAATAAATCAGCACTGCTTTTATAATGACTTAATTTCTTCAAAATAGCTGTTCATTTCATCACAGGCAATAATATCAAGCAGCCCAGAATAAAGCCATTCCAATGAATAAGTGAAAACTTTATAAGGCTTCAAGGCCACATAATGGGGAATCATGATTATCACATACTTTTATATATTTGAATCATTACTTACATTAGGGAAACTATTCAGTATTCACACATGTGAGATTGATTTATTTAACTTATGAGTATGGTCTCAAGCTATGCTCATTTATTGATAAATATCTCAATGTGATCCTTCTTTATAGCTGAGTAATACTCCATTGTATAGAAATACCACAACTTTTTTTATTGATTCCTCAGTTGATGGACACTTTGGTTGTTTCTAAGATCTGGCAATTACAAATTGTGCTGCTTTAAACATAGGTGCACATATATCACTGTGGTATGATGCTTTCAGTTCTTCTGGGAATATGTCTAGAAGTGGAATAACTGGAACAAATGGGACTTCCAATCCAAGCTTTTTGAGAAATCTCCAGACTTACCTCCACAAAGGTTGTACCAATCTACCCTCCACCAACAGTGTAGGAGAGTTCCTTTTTCCCCACAGTCTCTCCAGCATTTGTTGTTTTTGGTTTTCTTGATCCTGGCCATTCTTTCAGGAGTGAGATGTAATCTCAGTGTGGTTTTAATTTGCATTTCTCTAATGACCAATGATGATGAGCATTTTTCATGTACTTATTTGCCATTTGTATTTCTTCATCTGAGAAGTGCGTATTCATCTCAGATGCCCATTTTTGGGTTGGATCTTTGAATTTTGGGGGTCTGAGGTTTTTTTTAATTCTTTATATGTTTTAGACAAGAGTCCCTTGTCTGAGAGAGAGTTCACTAAAATCTTTTCCCAGTTTGTGGGTTTTCTTTTCACTATGCTGGGGATTTCTTTTGACATGCAGAAACTTTTTAATAAGAGGTGGTCCTAGTTATTGATTCTGGGAAGTATTTCCCATGCAGTTTGAGTCTTGTTCTTGAATTCTTTCCCTACCCATATGTCTTCAAGGTTTCTACTCAATTTCTCTTCCAGTAGATTTAGTGTTTCTGTTTTAATATTCAGATCTTTGATCCATTTAGATTTTAATTTAGTACATGGTGATAGGCATGGGTCTAGCTTTAGTTTTCGGCAAATGGAGAGCCAGCTTTTCCAAATACCATTTATTAAAGAGACTGTCATTCTTCCAGTGAACCTGCTTGGCTCCTTTATCAAAGATAAGGTGGTTGAATGTGTTTGTAGTTGTGTTTGTATCTTCTAATCTATTTGATTCATCTTCAGCTCTGTTTTGGTTCCAGTACCATGTTGATTTTACTACAGTTGCTTTGTAGTATAACTTCAAGTCAGGGATTGTGATGCCTGCTGCCTTGCCTTTGCTGCTTAGAATTGTCTTTGCTATTCTTGGTCTCTTCTGGTTCCAGATGAATTTTAGGAGTGATTTCTCTAGATTTATAAGGTATGCTGATCGTATTTTTATTGGGATTGCATTGAATCTGTATAACAGTATTGGAAGCATGGCCATTTTCACAATGTTTGTTCTTCCTATCCATGAGCAATTGATGTCTTTTTCCATTTCGGAGACCATCTTCAATTATAATTTTCCCTGTATAAGTCTTTCACTTCTTTCATAAGAGTAATTCCTAAGTAAATCATTTTTTTTTTTGCTTACCAGTGTGAAGAGTGTGGTTTCTTTCATTTCGCTCTCTGTGATTTTGTTGTTAGTGTATAAGAATGCTATTGATATCTCAGTATTGATTTTATATCCAGCTACATTACTGAATGTATTATCTAAGAGTCTTTCAATGGAATTTAGCGGGTCTTCTATGTACAGTATCATGTCATCTGCAAGCAAACAATGATAATTTAACTTCTTCTTTTTCTATCTTTACCCCTTTTATTTCTGTCTCATCTAATTGCTCTGGCTAGTATTTCCAGTACTATATTAAATAGGAGTGGTGATAAAGGACATCCTTGTCTTGTGCCTGATTTTAAAGAAAAAGCTTTCAATTTTTGGCCATTTAGTATGATGCTGGCTGTTGGTTTGTCATAAATGGCCTTTATTATATTGAGGTAAAGACCATTTATTCCAACTTTCTGTAAAGTTCTTATCATGAATAAATGTTGGACCTTTACGAAGGATTTTTCTGCATCTATAGAAATGATCATGTGATTCTCACTTTTGGCTTTATTGCTATGGTGGATTACATTTATTGATTCATGTACGTTGAACCATCCTTGCATTCCTGGGATGAATCCCACTTGGTCATGGTGTATAATCTTCTGGATGATTTGCTGCATCCTATTTGCCAATATTTTATTGAGGATTTTTACATCTGTGTTCATTAGGCAGATTGGTCTCTAGTTCTCTTTTTTAGTTGGGTCTTTCTCAGGTTTTGGTACTAGAGTAATATTTGCTTCCAGGAATGACTTAGGAAGGATTGCTTCCCTTTCAATTTCATTGAATAGTTTGAGGAGTGTCAGCATTAGGTCTTCTTTGTATTTCTTGTTGGATTCTCCAGTGAATCCATCTAGGCCTGGGCTCTTCTTTGTAGTAAGGACTTAATTACATTTTGAATTTCATTAATAGAGTTTGGGTTATTCAGCAGTTTTACATCCTCTTGATCTAGCTTTGGTACTTCATATGTTTCTAGGAATCTATCTATTTTGTCTGTGCTATCAAACCTTTCAGAGTAGAGGTTTTTGAAATAGGTGTTGATGATCTTCTGTATTTATATAGAGTCTGTAGTGATTTAACCTTTTTCATTTCTTATTGCACGAATTTGAGCTTTTTCTTCCCTTTTTAAAATAAGGTTGGCTAGGGGCTTATCGATTTTATTTATTCTTTCAAGAACCAACTCTTTGATTCATTGATTCTTTGGATTGTTTTCTTAGTCTCTATTGTGTTGATTTCTGCTTTGATTTTTATAAATTTCTCTCTTCTTTTGGCTTTGGGCTTGACTTGCTCTTCTTTCTCTAGCTCTTTGAGGTGTAGCATCAGGTTATTTATTTGAATTCATTCTGTTTTCCTGATGTGGGGACTCAGGGCAATAAATTTTCCTCTGAGGATGGCTTTTGTTGCATCCCACATATTCTGGGAAGTTGTATCTGTATTTTCATTTTCTTGTTGGTATTGTTTAATTTCTTCTTTAATTTCTTCTGTGACGCACTGGTTACTCAATAGTGTGTTATGCAATTTCCATATGTTTCTGGGATTTTTGCATATCCTTTATCATTAGTTTCTAATTTCAAAGTGCTGTAATCTGATAACATGCAAGGGATGACTTCAACTCTTTTGCATTTGTTTAAATATGTTCTGTGAGCTAATATATGGTCTATTTTAGAGAATGACCCATGTACTGCTGAGAAGAATGTGTATTCTGATGTTGTTGGGTGGAACATTCTGTATATGTCTATCAAGTCTGTTTGTTCACAGGTGTGATTCAGTTCTGTTGTTTCTTTGCTCATTTTCTGTCTCATTGATCTGTCCCTTGGTGTCAATGGCATGTTAAGGTCTCCAGTTACAATTGTGTTACTGATAATTTGAGTTTTCATTTCTGTTAATAGTGGTGTTATATAACTGGTTGCTCTGGAGTTTGGTGCATATATATTTAAGGTAGTTATCTCTTCCTCTTTGAGTTTTCCCCTAACCAGTATGTAGTGACCTTCTTTGTCCTTTATGATCATTCTTGGTTTAAAGTTCATGTTGTCTGCAAACAGAATGGCTACTTCTGCTTATTTTTTTTTTTTTTTTGGATTCTTGTTGCGTGAAGTATTGTTTTTCATCCCTTGACTTTCTGTCTGTGAGTATCCTTCTGGGTTAGATGGGTTTCTTGTAAACAGCATATGGTTGGATTTTGTTTCTTGATCCATTTTTGTAGTCTGTTTTTTGATTGGTGCATTGAGACCATTTAAATTAATGGTTATAACTGTTATATGCTGGTTTATTGTTGACACATTATCTCTCTGCTGTTGCAACTTTATCTTTCTGCTCTGTTTAATTTTCTGCTTTGCTTAGTGGTTTTTTCCTTTGTGTATCTAAACTGTCTCTCAATATTTTTTGCAGGGTTGGCTTGGTGTTCATGAAGTTTTTCAGCTGTTCTTTGTCATGGAAATATCGTATTTCACCATCGATTTTGAATGATAGTTTTGGAGGGTACATCAGTCTAGTTTGGAAATCATTTTGCTTTTAAATCTGGAATACTTCACTCCATGCTCTTTGTGACTTTATTATTTGTGCTGAGAAGTCTGCTGTGATTCTGATAGATTTTCCTTTATAAGTGATCTGTCTTTTCTCTCTGACAGCTTTTAATAACCTATTCTTGTGTTGGATTTCTGGGATGGTGTTTATTACATGTCTGGGTGTAGTTTTATTTTGGTTATGACTATTTGGGTTTCTATAGCCTTCAGTGAACCTGATGTCGGTTTCTGATCTCATGCTTGGGCAATTTTCAGCTATTAATTCTCTAAATATCCTCTTGACATCCTTTATGTTGTCCCCTTCTTTTTCATTAATCCCTGTCAATCTTATGTTGTTTTTCTTTGCATCATCTTGCAATTGTTGAGTTGTTATTTCCTGTTTCCTTGTTTTTTTAAAAAAATATTTCCTTTCCTGTTCACTAGCTGCAATCCTATCTTCAAGGTCTGAAATTCTATCTTCACTTTCATCAAGGCAGTTTTTACAGCTTTCAATGGAGTTTTTGATTTCCTGTATATCTCTATGCATCTGCTGTATGTATTCTATTTGTTTCTTTTATGGCTCATCTAGGGATTTTATCTTTTTGTTTAGTTCCTCTAATTTTTTAACTCTGTTTTCTTTAGATATATTCAGAATCTCTTTCAATTCTTTTATCATTTCTTCTTTTACTTGGGAGATTATTTCAAGTTTGAATTCCTTTAAAGCTTCCTGGAGTTGCTTGTTTATTTTAGTAGAGATTATGTCTGATATTTGAGGTGTATGGCATATATTTTCTTCTATAAACATTGCTCCTAAGGTTTCTTGAGATGGGCTGAGGTTTCAGGTTGTAATTTGGTCTTTTGTTTTGTCATTTTCCTATATTTCTGTGCTTCAAGTGTTATTCAAAAGCTTCCTCAGGGTCTGTTGGAAACCCACTTCTGTGTTTGCAGCTCCTCGGATTCTGGCACCCAATTCCCCCAGGTCGCTGGGCCTCTGGAACCAGTGGCCGGGCATCTTCTGCCTGTTTAGAACTCCATAGTTCCAGATAAGCTGGGCTCTAGGGACGCTGTGCACCCGCCTGTTTGCTCAAAACTCCACAGTTCTCTGGGAGCAGCCAGAATGGGAAGGCAGATGTAGGTGCCTCAGACTCACTTAGCCACTTCACTGCTCCCAGAAGCCTGGAGGGTCCCGAACAGTCTGGGCTTGGGACAGAGTGCACTGGTCATTTACCACAGGCTGCAGGGCCTCCGGAACTGGTGATGCTCACCTGCTTGCTGAGAAATCCACAGTCCTCCAGGCACACAGGGAGGTGGATGCAGGCACCCCAAATACGCCTAGCCCTTACTCTGCACCCAGAGGGTGCAAAAGTCCCAAAAAGGCTGGGCTCTGGGGATAGTGTGCGCCCTCCCTGCTTACTGGAAACTCCACAGTTCTCCGAGCACAGCCAGAAGGGGAGGCAGATGTGAGTTACTGCTTTTTAACTGTAACAGTGGTCAGCATGGGATTCAGGAGATCACTCCAAATGCCTTCTGCTGTAGGACTGAGGCTTTGTATCCTTGAAGCACAGTCTTTTTTTTTTCTCTGATCGCTCATGGCAATTGATGACTAACATCAAATCCCAAGAAAGATGTGAAAATCAAAGCTACTTGGGGCCCACTGCCCTCCAGAAGGCCAGGCCAGGGTAAAACATTTTTGCCTTCCCCTTCTACTTTCCAAAATTTTTGTTTTTGTTATGGTTTTGGTTTTACACTCAGTTTTTAGAATTGAATACAGAGGTTTTGTACTTAGCTCCCTTATCTTCCACTTTTAAACGTCTTCCTTTTTGGAGAAGTTTCTTAATAAGTTGCTAAATTGGTGAGTCTAGTCTTGAATTTATGATGTTCCTGCTTTAGCATTCCAGAGTGGTAAACTTACAAGCCACACCACCAGATGTGTTTTCATCATGGTGTTCTTAAAAACTCATTGGCTGTGCAGGGATTGGTGAAAATGCCTGTCATGTCTGCATTCAGGCCACTGAGGCAGCAGGATTCCTCGGAGTTCCAGACAAGTCTGCAACACACTCTGATTTCAGCTCAGGCCAGAGTGACAGAGGGAGTCCCTGACCAGAAAAATAAAAGGAAAATATAGGAAAGGACAGGAATGGAAGGAAGATACAAAACCAAATTCCTGGTGATTCTATGAGTTCTTTTGTATCTGGGCTAGTCATTTTAATCTGCGGTCCTATTGCAGTATAAGACCTTTTGGACTGTTGTCACTTTAAAATATACCTTGACACCAGGGATTTTGGTACTTCTAAGTTTAATGTTCTTTACATGGCTAGAGGATGTTGTACTTCTTTATGAACTTTCATATTGTTTTTTTTTTTTTCTAGGAAAATATCAGTGGTATTTTGACAGGAATGCTTTGAAATGGCTGGTTGCTCTGGGCTGCACATACATTATAATAACATGAATTCTTCCCATCCACCATCATGCTATGTGTTTTTTCTGTTAGTGCTATTTCACTGATTGCATCAATTTCTACACATTTTAAAAACAAGTGAGTTTCTTTAAATTTACCCTAAGTGTTAATTCTTTTTGATGAATTATGAAATGAATTGTGTTCTTTGTATTTGAGGCTGCAGCTTGTTTGAAGCACGTAGATATGAATTGTTTGAAACATGTGGATCTTATACACTGCACCTTATGTGATTTGTGAATTTGTTCTAAAGGTTTTCAGTGAGATATAAGTTTCTTATATGAAAGGTTGTGTCCTCAGGAAACAGAGACAATGGTTAATTCTTCCTTTTTGTTATGGAAGCGTTTGATTCCTTGTTCTTGAGTAAATTCTAGGGCTAGAACTTGGAGTACTGTGTTAAAAGGCATTGCAAGCCTTGTCTGGTTCCTGATCTGAGAAGAAAATCTTGCAACTTGTCAGTCTCTCAGCACGATGTCAGGGATAGGCTTCTCATGTATGATCTTTGATGTGCTGAGGTCCATTCTTCCAATAAATGGTATGTGAGTAGTTCTTACAATGAGAAAATGTTAAAATTCAGAATTTTTCAAAGCTATTTTTCCACATTTATTGAGAGATTACTTCTGTCTCATTCTGTTAGAGTGACAAGTGACACTGAGTGGTTTTTACAGTGGGACAGTTCTTGCATCATTGAGATTGAGCCGAGTGTTGATCATGGTAGTTAACTTTTGCATGTGCTGGCAAATTCAACTGACAAGTATTTAGCTGAATAATTTTGCTTATGGTTCATTAGGAATATTGGTCAGTAGGGTGTTTTCATTTGTTGTATTCTATTTTTCAATACATTATTTACTGGCTTCATTCTCAGGGTGACTTTGTAATCTAAAAGAAGTTGGTGTTGGATTTTTCCCTTTAATTTCCTGGAAGAATCCAAAAATGATTATTATTTATTCTTTATTATACACTTGAAAAAATTCACAGGGTCATTTGCCTTCTCCTGGTTTTGTTGTTGTTATTAATGAGTTTTGATTGTTGACCCATCGCCTATATTAATTTTTGCTCTGTTCATCAGTGTGTTTGTTCCTTATGGGTGTGGGTCAGTGACACCAAAGGAGGCCACACTCCCATTAAGGCTCACATCTCATTTTACTTAGGGATGCAGCCATTTACTTTTGTATTTTATATATTTTTGTCAGTAACTCCTTTTAGTTACTTAGTCTTTAATGCATACTGTTCTTGGTGGGAGTTTACTGCTGAAGGAAACTGGAGCTGGTCAGGTGCCCGTATCTTATTTCAGGCTTCATACTCTGGCCTGCCTGCAGTGTCCCCATCTCCTGATTTGCTCCCTGTAAACACCTGTCCTGCTCCATAGCTGTGGTGATTCCACATGCAGCAGTTGAATTCTGCACCTAGGTGGAAGACATTCTGTCAAGGTGGGCTCTGTAACAGGCTGACCTCGTACAGTGCTTCCCTGAGTCAGCCAAGGGGCCTAGGGCCTTCAGGGGGGAGATCTGCGAGCAGGGCCACACCAGCACTCTTCTGTCCAGTGTGCAGTGTATGCTGTTTTGCTGGAAGCTGACTTGTGGATCAGGAGGCCTGGACCTGGTCCTTTCTTGCCCCTGGTGCCACAGTGTCCTCTACATCTGCCTGGACCATTTTCCACTGACATCAGATCTCCACAGGGATCTGAGCACCCCCTAGACTTGCTCTTCCAGGCTTCAACTCAATGTGGAGACTTCAGGTGTGAAATCTGTCACTATGAAATTCAACATGTATACATTTATTCTGGAACATCCACTGCTAAGTCTTCATAATAAAAAGTGAGATTTAGTTTCCCATATTCTATTCTTACTCAGTTAAGGTGTGAAAAGTTAGAAACCATGGACCTACCACAGCAAAGCTGCTGAGTGAATTATAAACTTACAGGCACTGAAAATGCTGAAAGAAGGCCATGTGCTAGGCCATGTCCCCAGTCTTACTTGAGATGACAGAGAGCTTGTGGCCTGGCCTTCTCTCCACCCAGTGAAGAGACACATGCCAGCACAGCCAGGTGAGGACAGGAGAGAGGAGCTGGTCAGTGGTAGGGATGTGTCATCCTCGGAGGGATGCTTTTGTGATTTTTCAATTTTTAATTTCCATTGAATTATTGATAATGTCCTACTCAGTATTTCTTATACCCAACCAACTTAAGAAAAAATAGTATGTAATTTGTTAAATAGATGAGTGAAAATGGATGATTTAATTTTCATTTATGTATGATGAAGGATATGCTCAGTACAGAAACTTCAAAAGTCACCTTATAGATATATAAAATAAGGAATTTTGGTATTCAAAAAAACAACACATCATTTATGACTAATTTTAAAAACCTTAACACATGAGGCCACGCGGAGTCTAGCACCCCCTAGACTTGCTCTTCCAGGCTTTCCATGGTGGAGTGGCGCTGCCCTCCTACCCTAGAAAGCACTGGTTCACCTGTGCCAGTAACTCTCAGAGGACAACAAGAGTTTTTCTTCAGAGTCTCTTTTACCAGTGAGGAGGACCTGAATCTTCCTGCTGCCAGGCTGAACACAAAGTGTGCAGTGTGCAGAGGAGCCCAGCACCGCCTGCTTTACACTCCTCTCCCCCACCACATCCATGCTGCAGCCCTGCAGGCACAGCAAGGCAGAGCTGCCAGGATGCAGCCAAGACTCTGCCACATCACTCCTAAGTCCGCCTCCACCAGGTGCCTGATGCAGCCTGGGTGTTGCTCGCATAGTGGGTCTACACACCCTCAGCCTCCTAGGCCAAGTGCATTCACCACAGTGACCCTTCCAGTCTGCAAATTTCACTCCTCTCCTTTCTGACTATGGCTGCAGCATTGGAACAAAACACAGCATTAACATTACCTTTCCTTCTTCTTTGTTCTTCTTTTTATTTTTTGGGGGGGGTTATTTATTTATTTAACCATATATTTAAAACTGCATTTTGCCAAAAAAGCTTCTCTTTTGTTTTTACTCCCCACTTGCCTGAGTTTTTACAGATTTCTACTGCAGTTCAAACCTTAAGTTCTTGGATGCTCAGAATCTACTCTGCAGCTTGGTAGAATGACTGAAGCGAAGCAGAAAGTGAACTTGGGCACATTTCTGTGCCTCCCAGCATCTTGTACAGCAAACCCTGACTCATGTCTTTTTATCCCCAAAATATGGGCTTCAGTAGATTCAGTAGCTTGAATCTGCCACTGCAAAATGTGTTTCCTAGATTTTTCCAAATAATGTCATTTCTCCTCAACTGGCTAAGCATATTGTCTAAGGTTTCTTATGCCCAAACTTGAAAAATAATTTCCAGTAGACAAGAGACTGCCACCCATCCTGAAATCATGATGGGATTTTATGTAAACACATAGTGCAATCCGTAGTCTGAGAGCATGGTGCCAGGGCAGGGTTCTCTCCAGCAACCGTGCACAGCATGCTCCACACGCTCTCCTACTTCCACCTTACCCGTGGTCTGTGACTTGTGGGAGGGGCCACCCTGACACCTCATTGTAGGAGTACTGAGGCCGGTAGATATTCCCAGAGCCACCAGAACCTGGCTCTGCTAGTGACCGAATCTTCAAGTCCCCCTCCTTTCCAAGAGAAGAGGAGACATTTGTCTCTCCCCTGTGTCAATGCCATTATCTCAGTGACTGTATTCAGCTTAAGTCCTCATATTTCTACACTGAAGGATTTTTAATGAGGGGAACCTACAGCAAGACCATTCATATCTGTGGAGCAGCTGAGTGGTACACGGCTTCCCACCTTTCCTACAGAACTAGCCAATGTCCAAACAGCTGACATGTAAATAGTTTTTAAAAATTTAGCAGGGTTCTGTTGTTCATGTCTCTGGTGGCTCCTTTTTCAGAAACTCTTCTCACCTGGTAGTTGTGTTGTTTTCTTGTTAGTTTTTAACTGCAGAAGAAAAGCAGAGACATAGTGGCCCTGTAGGGATACTGAGATCCCCTCTCCCACAGCTGAGCCCTGGTCTTCTTCCAACCCAGCCTTGTACTCTGTGTTGCATCCCCGCCCTCTCCCCTACACACTGGGAAGTGGTGGCATCTCTCTTTGATTTAAGTAAGGAGTCTCAGGTGACTTTTTTTCAACTAAGGTTAAACCCCATTTCCCCCTTTATATGGACCTTCCTTCCCTTGCCCCCACCCTTCTTCTGTCTTCTGAGCCTGCTAATGACAAATCCATGGATGACTCTGCTACTGGAGAACTCTTTGTATATCATTAATATATTCTTTCTCATTGTAAATGCCATATTTAGAAAAAGAAAAAATCAATTCTTGGTATATTTATCTATTTCTTCAGGTTCCTGTTACTCCCCTGTGCCACTTCCCCACCCAAAGATGTCATTGTACAATAAAGAGCTTTGAGAGTAAAACCAAGAAGAGCGTTCATATTTTCTGTCCTCTGCAGCTCCACTTCATTAAGTGATGGGCAAGTCTCCCAGGCTCTGCCTCACTCTCTTCTGTCACTCTGCCTCACACACATCTCTGTGTGTATGCACATTGATGTCAGAGGTATTTCATTGTAAAAACTGAGACCTTGCTCACACACATCCATCTTGCATCCATGGTTATTTCATGAGCAGATTCCTTGGCCTCTTTCCCTGTGGGCACAGAGAGACTGAGCTCAGCATCCCTGCAGCTTCCCCTGGTTCCCATGGCCCACACTGGTGCCTGCACCATCTACCTGCAGGGTAGGGAGGTTCCCAGTTCCTTCCTGCTTCTAACAGTGCTGGGAACAACAATCTTGAAAGGAAAGTTAAGAAGTTATGCAGGTTTTTCTTTATTTTTTTTGTGTTGATGTTGTGTAACTCTCTGTGTGGAAGAAACCTCTATGCTTAGCTAAATGAGGTCCAGGGACCTGTGTAGAGGTCTGATGGGAGCTGAGGGAAAGGGCTCTGCTCTGCCCCTCCATTTTCTCCCCACTGCTCTTCCCCACCTGCCTTAAAACCTGAAGTCAAATGGGGACACAGCACATCTCAGTGATGTGTCCCTGAATGTATCTGCAGTGGGATACTGTGTATTTTCTACACGTGTTGGCCATATGAGCAGATCCCCTTTTGAATTGTAAGAGTTCATCTCATATCTCACAAAACAAATGGAAAGGTAATTCCAACCTCAAAGATGAATGTATTTAATTTTTCCTTATATCCTATAGTCTATCTAGGATAGTCCCCTTTATCAAAGACAAATATCAGTCCAGTACTGCTTGGCAAACAGAGCTGTGATGCACTGATGTGAAAACCTGGGGTAATAAATCACAGAGGCAGAAAGATTAGTGGTGGCTGGGATGGCAGGGAAGAGAGGGAATGGTGTCCAAATGGGAATGAAGTTGTGGGAAATGTTTTGGAACTGGGCAGAAATTAAGATTGTACACATTGAGAATGTGTACATGCCACTGCACTGGGGATGCTAATTAAAATGAATGACATCCTATCATTTGTTTAAAATTAATTTATGCCATAATATTTAAAAGGAGTATAGAGGTAAGGGCAAGAAAATGGAAAAAATAGTGGAGGAGATCGGAAAGTCACTTTTTCAGCAGGAGGTTGCCTAAGTGTAGTTGAGGAGCTGCCACCAGATGTGAAGCCCCTATTAGTCATACTTCTGAACTGACAGAGATGGGTTTCCTGGTTCTGGCTTTTCCCATGATCCCAGAGCTTGTGAAGGCACTAGAGATGGGTCAGGTACAAACTCTGGAGCTGGTCCTTGGGCTTGGTGTGCAGTGGACACTTCAACATCAAAAGGGGAAAAGATCATCAATTTCCCATGTTCTCTGCAGAGCAAACAAACTTCCCAGTGCCTGTCAGAGACAGCTCTCTGCATAAATCCACCATCAGGAAATCTTCCCACACTGCATCCACCCACTGATTTCTGTGTGTCTCTGAGCTCCAGGGTGGTCCCTTAGCCTTCTTCTCCTCACATACCCCCAAGCCTGTACCCAGTCCTTTTCACCCTTTTTTCTGCCTCAGTGGGTTCACAGTGCTCTAGCTCAGTGGAGTGAAATTGCATTGGAGGGTCCATGTGGGTTTGCAGCTGCTGCTTAGAGCTAAGAAGCAGGGCTGTAGTTCTGGAGGAGACAGGTGTGGGGAGTTGAGTGTGAGGTCTGGTCCTCCCTCCCAAACTGCTCACCCAAGGCAACCTGCTGAGTTCAACACCTGCTTGCTGCTCCAGCTGTGGAGAGCCGAGTTCACTCTATCTCCACCACCAGTGAAGCACTGCTGGCCCAGACAGCCCTGAGAGACTGACAGATGACTCCATGGGAGAGTCTGTGGACACTGGGATGACTGTCTCTCCCTTCTTCAGCAAAGCTGTACACACATCTGTTTAGTGCTCACCAGTGGCATTTTGCCTTCATGGGGGAGGGAAAAATGTCTGCTGTGGTACAGAAGCTGTGTTCTATAAATACGTGAGAAGTGAGGGGACAGAGGGATGTGCCCTGTTGCACCTTTCCTCAGTTTTTAGATTGCGCAGTGACTGGGCACCCAGTACTCTGTGCTTCCTCTGAGATCCTTTTCCTCAGTTGTGCATCCACGTCTAGAGAAGCCAAGAGGGGGTCTCATGTACCATTATGTCAGTGATACATGATCTGCCATTCAGGGTAGCCCCCACTAGTGTGGAAGGTTAAGAGGGGAGTAGATACATCTTTCCTGGTCATTGGATCGTGATCAGTGCCTGGAAAAGTATCTGTGCATGGTGTGGCTCTATGTATATTCATGTACTCATGGTACCAACTGGTTCCTGCCCTGATGTCTAAAAGGGCCTGATTCCTCTCCCAGCCACCAGAGAATCTGGTTCTGAATAATGTATCCAAAAGCCCATAAACCAACTCTCCAATCTCTCTATGAAGAGAGAATGTCTACTCAGTGTAGGGATAAGTGCAGGAGAAACAAACCTTTCCCATGGAGTGGGCAGCTCAATGCAGAAGAAACATGGCTACTCCAGCAGGTCTTCCACAGAGCCATGGCTGGGGTCAGCAATTGTCTGGAAACCCCATTTTGTCCCATAGGGACCCTTTAAGCTTGGCCTTAGGAACAGTTCACTGTTCTGAGAATTGCACTGTTACTGGGTGCAATTCTCACTTGTCAGTGAACTGAGGCTGAGACATATAAGCACATTTCAAAGCCTCAGCTTTAGATGGCCCAATCACACTGTGCAGCTGAGAGCAAACTGACCTTCCCAGCATCAGGGCCTGTGGGGTTTAAATGTTGGCCCTTGAGGGACCTGGGAAGGAAGAGCTGTGGATGGGGCAGCTGTGCAGAATGTCCTGCTCTATGGGCTCTGTGAGGCTGTGCAGCCCTGCCTCACCCTCACTGTGCAGACCACCACCAGGTTCTCCACTGACTGATTTCCAGTCTGTGATGAGACAGTGGGAAGCCTGGCGTTAGTGGCCCAGCCATGTCCTACTGTGAGTGCCGGAAGCTGCAGTGATACTAAAAGATTAAATTTCATTATGGGAAGTTAGAAATAATAGCATTTTCAGATCAGTTTGTGAGCAAATAATTCATTAACTCCCTACATGAAGAGTATCATCCCATGTGTCCTGTGACAACCACACATTCTAGCGATGAGAAAACAGGCTTGTCCTGGGTGTGGAAGTGGGGACCTGTATAGGATGACACACAGGGTACTTCCCTGTGGTGCTGCTGAAGAATTTGGGTCCAGTTTCCTTAGCCATGAGAGGCTGAGTGTCTGTGTTCACTGTCTCTGGGTACAATGTAATTTAGCCTAGTGGGGCCTCAACCTCTGACCTGAGGGGCCTGTATATTTTCCCTGAGACATGGACAAAGTATCAAGGGCTTAGGTTTTGGGTGAGTGCACCTCTGGTGATGTGATGATGTGTCAGAGCTGGGGACAGGGTAGAAGCACAGTCACACCAGTGCCAAAGGAATAGCTGGTCCCAGGAGTTACAGTGAACTAAAACATGTTGAAATAGCTAGTCCCAGGATTTACAGTGAACTAAAACAGTAGAAATAAATCATGACAAGAAGTGAAGTGACTTAGTGTCCATGTCCTTATTCTGATGCTCCCACTAATGTGTGGACAGTGACCTGACACCTGGCCAACTTAGTGGCTCAGCAGAGAGGATGTGATAGTTGAAGACTCAGACCTCAGTTACCTTTGGGGGTAGGAGCACAAGCCTGCTGTTTACTACAATGTGGAGGGAGGTGCTGAAGGTGTAATCTGACCCTGAATATCCCCTGTCCCCCTTGGGCCTCATTACAGAGTCCCCTCAGCTCAAACTCTCCCCCTGCTGGCATCTGTTGTTATTATGAGGCCCCACTGTGGTACAGGTATGTGGATTGCAGCCTGGCAGGGATCTGCTCCAGCTGATGTCTGGGACAGCATTGTTGGTGCAGTGCCTAGTAGTGTGCAAGAAGCTTCTGAGATCTCAGACAAGCAAAGAAAGGACTCCCCTAAAGACTCCCAGAGATCTAAGTATAGCACACAGAGACCTGGCAGTCTCTGGAAGCACATGCTGCACACAGCTGCAGGGTCTGCACTGCACAGTGAGCTGGGAGGGGCCACACCCTGTCTCATAACCCTGCTCCCCCATGGTAGGGATGGTAGGGACACCCAGGTACACAGAGCAAGTAGTCACTAAGAGTGTTTACCAGCATTTATGATCCAGGAAGCCATCAAAGCCACCAGCCAACCAGGACAGAAGACCAGGAGGTCTCTCTTTGTCTCCCTTGGGATTTCCTAAGTGAGAAAGGATTCACCTTTCTAGTGACAGCACAGAAGCCACCAGCCATGTGATGAACCAGGTCCTTTAGTGCAGTACCCCATGGCAGCTTTTCTGACAGCATTTGAAGCTTGCTGGCCTGGTGGGGAAGACAGACTGGGTCCTTCTGGAAGGTGATCTCACCCACCTTCCCCTCCCTACCTAAAATTTATTCTCACCCTGTGGTTCCTCAAACCCTGGACCAGCTCAGGTTCACTTATCAACCCCCATGTGGCCTTCCTCAGAGCCAGTTGGTAAATTGTCCCCATCCCAAGAGGCAGAATTATAGAAGGCTCATCTCTCAGATGAGTCTTCACAATAGTGATAATTGTTGAGTAGTCCATATCTCTGGCCCCTTTGTTTTGCTGACACTGTTTCCTAACTACTAAAGGAACAATGTTTGGGGTGCACCCTGCAGAGTTCAATCCCAAATGTATACACTGCCAGAGTATAGCAGAGTGAAGACAGATTCCTGGCTATGGGAAATTGAAGAGATCTTCTAGGGTAACTGTCAAAACTGCCTCCCCAACACAAGGGCAGCTGGATTTTACTGGAGAGACCTATCACACCCATATGGGGAGGACTATTCTTCACCTCTAGAGGGAGACACTTTCCTGTTCTCCTGGGATCACATTATAGATCATGCTGCATTGTACACTGTGCATCAAAATTAGTGGATTAGGTGCCTCATCTCTTTGATCACCCGCACTCCACACTTGCGTGCGTTTTGTGTCTCCTTCTAGCAAACCTTTCTGAAGCCTGTGTTTAAGAAAAATAGTGGAAGCTGGACAAGGTGGTGCACACCTGTAATCCCAGCACTCAAGAGGCTGTGTCAGTATTCCTGAAAGTTTTTTTTATTTAAGGAGAAAAGAAAAAAAAACAGTGAAAGGTTACAAGTTATACAGATTTACAGAAGAAAAAAATGAACAGTAGGAAATCACTAGTTAATGGATTACATATTGCCATCTTAGAAATAATTGTTCAAGTCACAAAATTAAAGCTTGTAGAGTGGACATTCCAACAATGATACTGCAAACAGTTCTGTTCAATGATCCAATAAAACTCTGTGATATCATTTTCTATCTTATACACTTAAATATACATGCAGTTATATAGTTTAGAGCACTTTCTTTTCCTCTCTTTTGTACAATGACTATTACACATTTTGGGTTTCATTGCTCCCATGGTTCTTATTGCTTTTTTGGAAGAGAGTAAAACCAAATGAGACATAACAGAACAGAATCGGTCAAGTCAAAAGGGTGGACATAATAAATAATATAAAAACATAATACAAGGTGATCAACAATGGTTACCATAATGCCTCCTGCTATCTCTAATAGAATTGCCTATATCATTAGTTATAATACAATTGAACAAAACAGTAAAGAACAAAACTGACAGAACCAAAACATTGGAGACATTGTAGGTCTTCAAAAGTAGATAAAAGTCAACGAGAATGGGCGTTATAATGAATCTCATTATCTTCACAGCTGACGCCTAAACTTTCGAACCTGATACTATCCAGCAAAGCAGAATAGGGGAACATCAGTCAAAAACAAGATGGTGAGAGTAATACAGGGCTTCAAATCGAGATAATAGAAAGTCAAAGTGGGTTACTATATTATATCCTGCTATTTTTTCCCTTTAATTAAATGGATAAAAATAAAAAAGTAAATAATGGAGTGGAGATTGAGAAAAAAGAGGGCATAACAGCAAAACAGTGCAGATCAAAACATTCCTGAAAGTTTGAGACCAACCTAGGCTACACAGTGAGCTCAAGTCTACCCTGAATTGCAAAGTGAGACCTTGCTTCAAAAAAGACAATACTAAGCTAAACAAATGGTGGATGAATACACTTCTGAGTAGAGAAATTAGTATTATAATGTGTGCCTAGCTTTTTCTGTTTAACTTTTCTCTCTCTGTCTCTCTCTGTCTCTCTGTCTCTCTCTGTCTCTCTGTCTCTGTCTCTGTCTCTGTCTCTCTCCCTCTCCCTCTCCCTCTCCCTCTCCCTCTCCCTTTCCCTCTCCTTTTCTCTCTTCTGCTCCTTCTCCCTTTCTCTCTTCCTCTCCATTTTTGGATTCTCCATATTCTTCGGCCTTGGCTTGAACTTTTGCTGTTGCTGTCTCAGATTACTACAGTATGGGAATTGCAGTTGTGCACACCTATGCGAGTTTCACAGGGTGATTGTAACAAACACTGTTTACTCTAGATGACTTACAGGGGTGTGTGTGTGTACAGTTTTGGTAGGTTTAAATTAATTTTTCATTTTTCATTTTTGTTTTTTTGGTACCATTGATCAAACTCACAACTTTGCATTTTCTAGGCAGGTGCTGAAGCTGCTGAGCTAAGCCCCCAGCCTAAACCAATGTCTTGTGGTTCTCATTACCTTGAGGATGTCATCTGAAATAAGTAAACAATTTAAAGGGGTGTTTGCAATTACTAGTAGTACTTCCCTTAACCCTCACCATCCCAAAGAACAAATGCTTAAGCCTATCCCCTCCTGCATAGCAGCTAACTACTTTGGGAATGTCTCCTCCTTGGCCACCAGTAAGCTGGGAGGCCTGGACAGTTGTTCTTGACTGAATTGTCCATTGAGGCAACTTCATTCTCTTTGGTTGTTGTTACAAAGTGCCTGCAAGAACTGTCATACCTCAGACACAGTGAACAAACCCAAATGCCCTGTGCCATGATCCATAGCACTGATGACTAACTAAAGGCCAAATCCCTGGTGAGTACAACTTTTGAGAGGAGACTGAGTTTCATTCTTCTTCCCTGGCATCATTTCCTAAGCCGTGTGATGACATTTGCCTCACTTCCATCCCGCCCCTGTTTCCCACAGGTCACTGAGTGTCTCAGCTGTCACAACCTGGACTGAAACATGGTTCTCTAAGCAGCAAATGAGCAGCTCCCCAACTTGCTGCTTTGACCACAGTCTGATGTGCATCACTCCCGGGCTGAATGTCAGGGAAATAGCATCTCTTGGTGCCACTATCACACATGGCAACCGCGTAACTGGGAATTTGGCCTCCCTTATTCCCTGAGCCTGAGAGGAATCACTTGAACTGGTACCATGGCACAGCAACCTGAAGCACAGGATCAGTGCCAGGAAGCACAGAAAAATCCAGGCCCCTGTGTGTGGCACCATTTGGGAGCTGAGCACCACAAGGTAGAGCACAAAACAAGGGCAGGAGCAGGTTCTGTGGAAACCACAGAGGTGGGCAGCCCTTCTCTGATGTGTGGACCCCAGTACCTGTGAGGGTATTAGGATGGCCCTATTGCATAGAACATGGGAGTTCCCGGCCTGATGTTGCTGGGTCAGGGTGTCAATGGACACTAGCTCTGTCTGATAGTGAATTTGCACAACACAGACTGTGTCACTGCCTGACTTTGTCTACCTAGGTCCTTCTTTGTCCAGCCCAGTCTTCTCTGGACCTTTTGGTGGAGCCACAAGAGGAGACACTGCATGTGTTGCTGCCCAAAATATAGCTGGTGCAGTTAGGTGCTATCAGCCAAAAGGTATGATGGGTGACAAAATGAAGTGCCAGCCATTGTGTAGCTCAGGGACCTTTCTTTGCCTTCTTCCAACTTCCATTCTCTCTTTCCCCAGGCAGCCTTCCCTCCTCCTCTTATACTCCCTTCTCTCAAGAGTACACATATGGGCTTGTGCTAGCCCTGGCTGGCCTGGGACCTGCTCTGCACTCCTCCAGACACTTTTGACAAAGAGAGAATCCAGTACCCAAAGATATGGCTGATTTGTTTTCACCCAGAAAAAGTTAGAACCAAAATGTGTTGTACTTGCTTCACAACCTGGGACTGAAGCTACCAGGAATCTTATTCTTGGCTCTAAGCTCTAGAGTTCTCCTCAGGACATGGTGGTCAGAACTGGGGGATCAAGATCAATCTTAATGTGGAGCAACCAAGGACCTGACCTAAGCTTTGGGTCCCTGTGTGATGCATGTGCTCCTGGATATGTGGCGAGACAAATGCAGGTGCTCCTGTCTGGTGGAATTCAGGTAGACACAGTAACTTTGAAATGGCTCATATGATATGGTCAGACTTGTATCTGTTTAGGGAACAAAGGCTGGGTGCACCAGACCATGAAGCAGGGTCCTCAGATATGTGTTACACTTTGCAATAAAGGCAAATAAGTGTGCCACAGCATAAATGTGTCTGCGTCCAAATTCCTGCCCCCTGGGTTCATGCATTTTGGTCCTGTCGTAACAGCTACGGAAGGTATTATAAGGTGTGGCAGTGTGGTCAGTCTTCTAAGCGTATGGCTCTGGGCCCCTCAGGAGCTGGACAGCACCTGGACAAGAGACATGCATAAGGCTCACTTGTGTACAATGTGACTCTGTCTCAGTGACCAGCCTCAGGATATGGCCACCATCAATTCTTCTTTTGTTTTGGCCACCTACTTGCCAGGCTTCCATTGTGTTCTCATTGTTCTTGCCCACTGTCTCCTGATTCACAGCAGAATCAATTTCCCAAGCCCAGTTGCACAGTGATATTGTAGGCCATTGTCCTTGTGTGAGACAAGCACCTGTGCCACCAGCAATAGGGCTGCTGTGATGTGAAAAGCTGTGGAGTGTGGCGAGAGCCCTATGTGTTTTAATCCCCATCACATGGATGCTGGGGTCATGAAGTACAGAGCAAGGTTCCTGCCACTCAGATGAAACTTTTACTATAACTTTCCTTCCATGATCAGTTACTCAGAAGTTGTGTGCCAGATAAATATATGTTGAAAGCTCTGCTAAGCATCTCCACCCAGACTGCCTGACAGCAGCTCAGCCTTCAATCCTGGTGGGAGAGGCAGGGAGGGAGGTGGAGGAGGATAAGGGGCTTTGTCCTCCAAGACAGCAGCTACAGAGGGGCAGGGGCACCTTCAGCTGTCATTGTTACATCCACTTCTGAGGCTGTAACCTGTGGTCAGAGAGGTGACAGCAGTTTTGAACACTTTGCTAGAATCAGTGATCTGAACAGAGCTACAAAGGCAGGACATTGGAGCCAGACTGAGGACTCCTCCAGAAGATTTGTCTGCTTTTCATTTTCACTTTCTGTTCCATGACTCAGTCATCACCAGATATTGGCAGTGTGGATTCACTTGTCTCCAAAAGAGTGGGCTGCTTCTGGGGATCTGGGGCAGTCAGCACACAGTGAGATCTCCAGGTGTCTCTGTTAGGTTGTGTATACATCTAAGTATAAAAGTGCATGTTCCTATGATAGGAAGATTGGTCCCAGAAACTCTGTTAGTGAGGTCTTAACTTGAGGATAGTTGATGCTTTCTTCTTGAGCCTGCATCTGCCTGAAGGACCCCTTGCCTGATGCCTGGAGGTTGTCCTTCCTGTGTGAGATTTATCATTAGTTGCTCTTTTTTTCTAAAAAGTAAGAAGTGGATTTTCTTTCTGTTTATTTTGTTTGTTATTTATGATATATTTTTTACTAGAAATCTTTGCAGTCCATATTGATTACACTGATGATAGGCACATGGTTTATTTATTATGCAGAATACATATTAGATCCTATGTGGTGCATGATAGTGCAACCAGTCAACTAGATTGTTCCCAAAATTGTTTGCATTGATCACCCAGAATTGAAAAAAAGTGGAAAGTTTACAGAAAAAATCTTTCAGATACAAAAACATACTTTAAGTGAAATATGTTAGAGAACACACAAAAGAATAGATGAACATAGGAAAACAATGAAAAACAAAGTTTGCCAAATGTAGCAAAGAAATGGAATACATGAAAGAGATCCAAGCAAGAATTCAACAAGTTCAATGCTATATAAGAGATATATAAAACCTATAAGAGATTAAACTTATATGCTAAGACTGAGCAAAAGAGAGGTTTAGAATTTCAGATCTTCAAGACAAAATTGTAGCTAGTTGTCATGAAAAGAGTTCTATCTTAAAATTAGCAAGAGACTATGAGAAATCAGTCCAACAGGTACAAAATGCATCAAAGAAGAATTGCATGAGATTGATTGGGGTTTGTGGTTCTCTGTTTAAAAGCTTTGTAAGTTTCCAGTTCAGCCATTTGTTTGGACTCTGAATTTGGCAGGTAATATCTATATGAGTGGTCCTGAGCTCTATCAATCAAATTCCAAATTATTAATTTGTATACTTTGATTCCTTTATTTTTGTTCATGAACCTACCTCAGTCTTCTCAACACAAATATCCAAGTAAAGAGGAAAGCTGTAGTTGAAAAAGGAAGAACAAGTCCTGAAGTTGGACAGAAGTACAAGTCCTGAAAGGAAAGAACATCCAATCCAGATTGATGTATCCTGCAAAACTTTCAAGATTAATGGAAACATAAGATACTTCCATGACAAACAACAACTGGAGAAATATATAACTCCAGAATTTACCCTAGAAAAAATAAATAAAGTTATACTAGAGAGAGGTAAAAATGGCACAATTCCAGAAAAACACAGAAACAACCAGGCAAGGCAAGTAACTAAACAGAGGAGAAAAGCAAAGAATCAACAGCAGAACAATATTACAGCAAAGACAAACCAATACATATTATTGTTAATGGTCGCAACTCATGAACCAAAAGAAATTGATGGGTGAAATGGATCAAGAAACAAGATACAAAAATATGCTGTTACAGAAAAAAATGTTTAATTCAAAAAGAAATGCAGAGACTGAAAGTCAAAGACAGAAAACAATCTTCCTTGCAACAGAGGCCCAGAAAAAAGCATGAGTAGCTATTCTCTTTGCAGACAATATAAACTTCAAACCAAAAATGACCAAAAAGATAAAGAGCCTCTCTACCTACATGTTAATGGAAAGTTTTTAAAAGGATAAGATAACAATCATAAATACGTGTGCATCTAATACAGGAACACCCAACAATATAAGGCAATTGTTAAAGATCTGAAAATAATGCAACAAAGAATAATACAATTGACCCAAGGCACTTCAATACCCACTATTGCAAATAGATGAAGTAGACTAATAATCAGCAAAGAAATATGAAAATAGAACCGAATCTGTGAACAAATGAACTGAAGAGATGTTTACCAAGTATGTGACCCAACATATTCAGAACAAACCTTTCAGCTATGCAGGGGAGGTTCTCTAAAACATGCCATATAAACTAGTCCACAGAACATGCTGAAATAAGTGCAAAGAAACTGAAGTTACCCCATACATTTTACCTGACCATAGTGCAATACAATTGGGAAATAATTGTAAAAGAAGTTACAAAAACTTCATAAATATATGGAAATTAAATAACACTCTGCCAAACAATCAATGGGTCACAGATGAAATAAAGGAAGAAACTTGAAAATCTCTACAACACAACAAAAGTATAGATGCAAACCTTGGTTCTCATGGGATTCAATGAAAGCAGTTCAAAGAGGGAAATTTATAGTACTCAAATCTCACTTCAGGAAATAGAAAGAGCATAAATAAAGATCTACTGTTGCACCTCACACTTCCAGAAAAACAATGTCATGATAAACCCAAAGCCAATAAAAGGGAGGAAACTATAATGATCAGAGAAGAAAGTAATGCAGTGCAGAATACAAAAACAATAAAAAGTTTTAATGAATCATAGAGTTCGTTCATTGAAAGAATAAACAAAATTGATAAACACTTAGCCAACCACATCAAAAGAAGAACCACTCAAAACCATTCATTGAGGAATGAAAACAGTGAGATAACTACAGATTGTGTGAAAATTAAGAAGACCATCAATATCTACTTCAAAAACATATGCTTCCCTACGTTGCATAATATAGAAATGAATCAATTCCTAGATACATATGAATTGCCAAAGCTGACTCAAGAAGATATAAAAATTCTAGATAATGCAGTATCTGTTAATGAAACTGAAGATCTAATTAAATTTTATCAGGTACTGGCCGGGTGGTGCATGCCTGTAACCCCAGAACTTGGGAGGCTGAGGTAGAAGGATTGTTGTGAGTTTGAAACTAACCAGGGCTACAATGTGAGCTCAAGGCCACTCCAGTGCATAATAAGACCCTCTGCAAAACACATTAAAATGAAGCAAAACAATGACAACCAAAAGGCAACTGACCAACATATAGAAGTCCAAGTCTTCAGGGATTTACTGCTGAATTTTATAAGAAATGTACAGAAAATTGAAGGCCCCTACTCTTTAATGAAATTGAAAGAGAAGCAGTTCTCCCTATCTCTTTCCTGGAGGCCAGCATTACACTGATACTAATACCAGAGAAAGACACAACCAGAAAAAGAAAACTATAGGCAGGTTTTCCTAATGAACATAGATGCAAAAATCCTTAAGAAGACACTAGCAAAGTGAATGTAGCAAATCATCAAGAAGATTTTAAAACCTGATCCCCTTGGATTCATTCCAGGAAGGCAGGGATGTTTCAGCACATGCAAATCAACAAATTTAAATGTCATATCAACACAGGCAAAAACAAAAGTCACATAGTGATCATCTCAATAAATGCATGATAAGCTTTTGATAAAATCAAGCACTGATTTGTAATAAAATCCTGCAGTATGTAACAATAGAGAGCCTTTACCTGAATCTGATAAAACAAGCAAAGACAAAAATATACCCAGCATCATACTAAATGGTGAAAAACTAAAAACTTTCACACTACAATTAAGAACAAGAAAAGGATGATTCCTGTCACCACTCCTGTTCAATTTAGCTCTGGAAACATTAGGCAGAATAATTAGAGATAAGAGACAAATAAGAATAATCATATAACAGAAAATAGGTAAGCTATCATTTTTCACAGATGACATGATATTCTACATAGATGTCAATTACTCCACCAAAAGACTTCTAGACTTAACCAAATTCAATAATGTAGCTGAAGACAAATTTGACAGTCAAAAATCAAGATCATTCCTGTACACAATCAACTCATTAAGAGAGAAGTTACAGAAACCAAACCCTTTTTAATAGCCTCCAAGAAAATGAAATACTTGGAATGAACCTAACAAAGAAAGTCAAGGAAGTACATATTGAAAATTACAGTACTTTGTAAAAGGATGCTGAAGAGATTATCAGAAAATGGAAAGATATCCCTTGCCCAAACTGTGCAATGTCTTCACTGTGTTAGTGATTTCTTTTGATGTACAAATATTTTTTAATAAGATGGGGTCCCAGTGGTTGATTCTTTGAAGATGATTTTTCAAAATTTGTGTTTTGTTCATGAAGCCTCGTTAGTGTTTCTGTTGTAATATTTAGATCTCCAATCTAGTTTGAGTTTTGTCTATTTTATGGTGATAGGCATAGACCCAGTTTAAGTCTTCAGTATGGGGAAAGTCATTTTCTTCAGCATTATTGAAGAGGCTATCTCTCTTACAGTGAAAAACTTTGGCCCCTTTATCAAAGACCAGGTAGCAGAATGTGTTTGTAGTTGTGTCTCCATCTTCTAGTGTCTTTGATAGATTATCCGGTCTGTTTTTCTGCCATTACTCTGGTGATTTTGTCACAGTAGCTTTCTAGTATTATAGCAAGTGAAGAATTGTGATGCCTCCTGACTTCCCTTTATTGCCTAGGAATGTCTTTATTATTCTAGATCTTTTCTGTTTCCAAATGAATTTTAGAGAAGTTTTCTCTATATTTGTGAGCTATACTAATAGTATTTGGATGGGCATTGCATTAAATCTGTATAAGAGTTCACAATATGATTTTTTTTTGAGTTTTCTATATCCTTAAAAGTAGTCTTACTGGTTTTGGTACTCACCTGATGTATCCTAAAAGGTATGATCCTAAGAGTTTCAAACTATTGAGTTTTTCTTCTCAAGGATATCAGCAATAATAGATAATTTTTTCCTATTTGTTTGAGACTGGGTTTCCCTATGCAGTTCAGGCTGACTGTGGATTCACATCTTAGTCCAGTAAATTCACACTGATAATCCTACCTCAGTGTTCCAAGTCCTGGGATTACAGGTGTGCCCATAACACCTGAAAGAATTCCTGGTGTTATTTGAAAGATGAGGAAACAGTCCTGAGATACACACGTACTCATTAACTGTCATTTCCTTAAAGGAAAAGTGTCTAAATTAACACATAATACCATTGGAGTGTAGGGAATTAGAAGACGTATTTCTATCTCTTATGGGCTGGGGATAACAGACTACACTACTGCAGAAACAGGAGATGTCACAGCTAGGAATATGTGTCAAATTTGAGCATCAATATTATGAACTCAGAGAGTATTTATGGAAGATGGGGAAAAAGACCAGTGGAAAATAGCAAAAGACCTGGTGACCTTAGCCTTTCAGGACACTAGATCAGGCTTTATTATAATGCTGGATGTCACAAATATTGAATTAGTCAAATACTATGTGTATTTTAACCTAGAAAATATTAATGCTTGGCACTGTATCCAAGCTATGTTGTAGCTTGGCATAAATCATGCCATCTGGAGCCCTACATTTAACTAGTGCCTTGTGTTTGAGCCAGGTAAGTGGAAAATGACTCAGTGTATAAGTGCAATGAGAAAAGCAAAATGAACTGTACCCAAAGAAAAAAATTTAACCTGCTCAACAAAAAAACAGGATACGGGTGTCAGCAAAAATTAACATAAGATTCTAGCTACATTGTTTCCAATAGGGTGTTGTTTGTGATCCTCTCTTTTAAAAACAGTTAACTTTCCAGTCCAGGACCACTTGTTTAGATTTTGAAATGGGAGAAGTTAGTCTGTATAGAAGTGGTTCTGAGCGCAGCTATTTAAATTCCAAATTTATCCTTTGGCTGCTTGGATTCCTATATTGTTGTTCACAAACTGAGTTCAAGCTCCAGAAAGGTTTACTGACACAAGCAAGCAACTGGATTAAATACAGTGTCACCTTAAGGAAAGAATCATAGTGAAAAGGAGGGAAGAAAAATGACAAACACCATGTGTTATGATACCCACCTCTTTATCTGGTATTAAAAAGGCTGAAACAGGAGAAAGGCCATGTATTTAAGGACAGACTACCCGACATAGTGAGTGCAAGGTCAGCCAGAACTACAAAGTGGGACTATGTCTTTAAAAACAAAAAACAAAAATTAAAAATTAAAATATAAATAAAATGAGGAACAGAGAAAGAGTATTAAGAGAAAACAAAAATATTAGAGCTGAATGAACGTTGACTTAACTAAAATGGGAATTATGGAATGATGTTGCAGAGGAAAGCTGGTCCTGAAGTGTTACCCACGAGGCAGTGAAAAATACAGTTATGAATGGGACCTATTGTGCTACATCACGATAGTGACCTCCTTCCTCCAATACATCTGCAGTCTACTAGACAGGAGGTCCAAAAGCTCATGGAAATGTCAAACTCAGAGCAAATAAGCAGCTTGAAATCAAGGCTTTGGATCATGGCCTTTAGCAGATGTTTCATATTCAAATTGAAATAGGAGAAATATAATCCTACCCTGTTTGATGGCAAATGCAGGAAGTTGGTTGGCTCACAACATTGAAGAATGAAGTTACAAATCAAAAGAAATTCAAAAAGTTTCCTTGGAAAAAAAGACAGAATATCCCTGCCTTTGCAGGAGTGGTCTTCAGTGTTTAAGCCACAGATCTATTGTCAGGGGTCATTTATACAGCAAAGTCAGAATGTGAGTACAGTGTGGGTCTCAAACTACAAACTACCTATAAGCATATAGCTGCTTAACTAATATTATTCAGAAAAGGTATGCAGAAAGAGCCAAGGCATTTTGTGGGAACAATAGGCAAATTGTTCTGGTCAATAGGTATGGTAATAGATGCCTATCTGGACTTCCTGGGGAAGGTGGTGGTAACTGTAGTACATTTCAAGCTTTTGTGTTTCTCTTCAGGAGGCATGTAGACATGGTCACTGCATCTTCACCTTCAGGTCTGGCTTTCTTCAGCTGTGCCTCTAGCAGTGATTGTTGTATTTAGTTTTTTACATTGACGCCTTTGAAATTCCATTTCCTGTCTAACTGTATATCAATTTCTGTATACTTTGGCCTTCTGTAGTAAAATCACAATACCATTTGAATGGATAAAGTGATATTTATATATTTAATAAAATATTATTTAATAGAGGCCTGGGTTTTACCTCAGCAGACAGAAGTACCTGCCTGGCAAGTGCCAGGTTGTGAGTTTGATCCCCAGTACCTAAAAAAAGTCATTTAAACTGCAAGGAAAAAAATAATTTCATTTGTGAAGATGTAGATGAACAAAATTTTCAATCAAATATGTCAATGGCAAATTAAACAGTGGTAATAGTCATATTTAGAATCTAAGGTTGTTCAGGCTGAGGATTGAGCTCAGTGGTAAAAGCACCAGCCAGGCAAGCACAAGGTCATGAGTTCAATCCCCGGTACCAAAAAAAAAAAAAAAAAATCTACAATTCTCAACCATGTAGTGCTATGAGCATAATTATTGAAATTCATAGTTGTTCATTCAATGGCTCAGTTTTTCTTTTGTGGTCTACAAAATATCTACAGATAACATGGTAAATACAGTGAATGATATATTGTCCCCTATACTCTGGGTATTTGCTGAGAGTTGTTTTTAGTTTTTGTTTTTTCACATACTTGAAACCTGAAAATATTGGTGATGCTACATAGAGAAACTGTGATAATTATTTTTTCATTTTAATCATATAGCTCACTATATCCATTAAGTACATTTTATTTGCTACAATTATGCTAAGAAAAGTTGATAAACGATTCATAAATTTATAGGCAGATGAGTTAGTTAGAAATATAAGCAGCCAGACAGTGATATAGGGGAATGAAACTCTTGACCTACTATATTGGGTATGAGTTTAGGTTTTCTAAAATTGAGGAATAAATAATTAAGAACAATGGAGGTAAGAGCAGAATATATTTTTTGAGAGAAAGAAATTGACAGGATTTTGCTCTAGATGAGACATTTCAGCACTGGGAGGTGAGATCAGGGGACATTTACCTTGAGGTCTCTTTCCCTCTCCTATGCAACTTACCTGTGGCATGAAAAGAGTCCCAATCAGCTACTTGCACATCAGCAATGCCACCTTTAAGCACCACCCCAATGGAAAGCTATATGTATGCCCACACATGACATTTTTATTTTGTATTCTCTCTTTTAGCACGCCAAAAATCCTATCATTTGGTTCCCTGACCATGAAGGCAGATTGAGTGTCTCCTGGGAATCCCTCCCATTTTGAGTCCCTCTTCCTTAAAACCACCCCTTTCTTCCTCTGGGACAGTTTACTTGCCACTGCTAATCTACATACAACAGCAGCCTTACTCACTGAACGTGGGTGAGACACCTCCTGGGGTTTTTTTGGTTTCTGTTCCTTAGCAATCTTGTGACAGAAAACCCATCCTGCCATCCCTGAACAGGGTTACTAGTTTCCACACTCGTTAGGCCACACGGCTGGAGGTAACACTGAGATTTTTGTGTGCTGAGATGCCACCCTGCTCTCATGGTTACCTGCCAAAAAGAATGGGTGTTGGGATTTTACCTGTCACACTTTCAAAATAGATTATGATCTCTTATGTTGTGTGTGACTGAGCACAGCTTCCACGTTCCTTGGGGAAGCTACAGCTCTTAGTTCCTGAGGTGAAATTGTTCTCTCAGCTTCCTTATAATTCAGTCATGGGGACCACTTCCTGTCCTCAAGAAAACACACCTCTGTGATGCCTGGTTCATAACCTTGGCACTTTTGGCCTCTAAAAGGCTACAACAACCAAAAAGCTGATCTTTACACGTTTACCACAATGGTGACAATTTGGCAAAAACCCTTCATCTTTAGGCCTTCTTCACTTTAAGGACGTGGTTTTCTCTCACTCTGTCTTCTGTGACGGCCCAAGTACTCCTGGCTCGCTCTGCTCCACCAGGATTTCTCCCTTCCCCTCACTTATGATGCGGCTTCTGTCTTTACAGCTTCTCCCCATATCTCTCCTACCAAATCCCACTGCTTTCTCAGCCAAAGGTTCCTATACCCCCTGCATCATTCTCTCCCCCTCCTTCACTCCCCAGGGTCTCCAATCCTCCCTCTAGTGTCTCCAGTCTTTCCCCTAGGGTCTCTAATCCTTCCCCTAGCATTTCTCACAAGGCTCTGACTTCTCAATCCCCCTGCTCTAGCCGTCTGTCCCGTCTGAGTGTTCTTTTTCTCCTTCTCCTGCATCACCATTTTCTCTGCCTGCCCACCATACTGGGTCTCAGGGATTGCAGTCTTTTGGCAGGCCACATGGTTGCCAGCAGCCATGTTGATTACACACATGCACCTGCTGGGCTCATCTCTACTGCTGCTTTGGGAACAGGCTGGACCTAAAAGATTAAATAATAGTAGTGTTCCTTCCTTTTAACTTTCTGAGCTACCTCAGGTTAACCATCAATTAGGTTCCTTTTCTGGTATTCTTATTTCAAGAGATCTCTATTAATTGATCTATAAGAAGGTTCACTCTACTCTATTTATTATAGTTCAAGTTGGCCAAATATATTTGAGTGCATTCTAATTTTATAAGATGATTGTCAGTTTATATATCTGTTGTCCATTTGTCCAATTGTCTGCTCTATTAGCAGCTTTTTCTTTTTATTTGAGCTCATCAACTCTTTCCTCAACACTTATATTTTCAGATCATGTAATAAAGGTTTATTTGGGTAACAGGTTTAACAGACATGCTTCCACCTAAGTTGCCAGCTGGTCAAAATGATGCTAAAATTGGTTAAACAAAATCCATTGGGGTGAGGCAACAATAGACAAAACTTCAATTGATAAACAAGAAAGTGGCACCTGGTAACTTTTTTAAAATTTATTTTAATTTTAAAGAGATTAAAATAAAAGAGCACTTAACAAATGTGATTGGAGCACAACAATTTAAGCAACACAGTATTTCAACACAATACAACCTAACATATCAGTAGCTACCATAATGTCTCTTTCCTTGAAGTAGTTGAGTATATCTTCATAAACAACAGTATCAAACATAACAAAATATTATAAAACCATTAAAGAGCATGAAATTATTACAGATTATTCAGAACCAAATAACACGAAATGAACAATGGTTACTATATTATCTCATTGTCCATAAAATATTTGTTTATACTATCATACAAAATACAATCCAATAAGACAACAAAATAGAACCAATGGAAACAGAAGACTAAAAGCATGTTAGCACTTCAAAACAAGATGATATTAAATCAGCACTGATTATTATAGTGTCTTGTTTTCTTCAAAACAGCTGTTCAAATAATCATAGATAATAAAATCAAACAACCCAGGATGAAACCATTCTGAGTAATGAATGGGAATATTATAAGGCTCCAAAGCAATGTAATGGGGAAGCAGGATTACCACAAACTCTTATGTACTCTTACCATTTCTCACACTAGGGAGACTATATGGTATTTACACATGGACAACCAGGTACTTTAACCAGGTCAGGTTCACTGATTGAAGGTCCAAATAAACCCTATAGCCTCATGGGAGAAAGCTTAAGTAAAGTTCATATAAGACAATTCATTGTTGCTGACCTGATTCATGCCTTCAAACATAAAATTGCGATTATTTATGATGACAAATGTTTTCTTTCATATATAGATGACTTATGCCTTTTTCTTGTGTTCCAGCCTGGTGATTTAGATCAGAACAATACAAGGCCAACAGGCAAATAATTTTTTAACACAAATTTATGTAATGTAATAGTGAGCAGTCCAAAATATGTCACTCATATCCTCAGGGCTCAAATGTTAAAACACCCATGGTTAATACAAAATAACATTTCCATTTAGTGTTCTATATTAAGTTTAGTGCTTGTCTTGCACTGTATGGTATTAATCTTCTGGATGTTTAACAGCTACAGTTAAGAGATAATTATAAATTCCCTTTGGATTCCTTGTGCTAGGATCCACCAGATATTTTCAACAAAAAAAAGGTTCTATGATGCAGGGGGCAACAGAACAATGAGACCAGCAGTGGGGCTGAGACTGGGGCAGCAGCCAGGTCAGAGCCAATCCAAGTCTGTCTGTCAGCACTGGCTCAGCCCTTGGGATAGGAATGCATTTGCTTGGTGTTTTCTCTTGAGGCCCGACCCAAAACTGGAGGTATCTGTCTCCCCCATGGTTGCAAGGTATCTGGGCTTCTGCATTGGCCACTTCTAGGACCTAGTCCTGTCTCACTGCCTATATATTTCTAACAAAGTCAGCTTCCTGTAACAACAGGGCTGGGACCTCAAAGGAGCAAGAGGATAAATTCACATTGCTTATAGCCTTGGAAGAAACAATCAGCTCCTGCTCTGGGCCAAATCTCAAGACAAAAGCCAACAGAAATACAACCAAGTGCTAAGGACCAATAGTCCAAATAGTTTTGTATCACCCTGAAGAAGTCAAGAGTCACCACCCCAACCCCCTACAGGAAGAGTCCCTGCTGTTAAGCAAGCCAACTTATTATGACATGCTCCCCCATTTGTTCCTAATTGAATCAATTTTACCTGAGCAATTGACCTTATTGGTTGAACACAGTTCTATCCTGCCTTATGCTCACTTTACAAATTCCCATTTTCCCCCTCCTTTGACCCATCTAGCCTCCTGTGTTTACTCTATAAATGTTCTTCAAAATACAGAGTCTTTGGCAACCCACTCAGGACCCCTGCAGTCTCTCAGACAGAAGCTTTTTTTCTCTCAATAAATGTATTCCATTCTTAAACTCCATCATTCCTAAACTTTATTCTTCTATTTTAGAGAACACAAACTCTTACCAGACATATAGTAGGTCAGGAGTTTCATTCCCCTCTTCATTACCATGAGCCAAATTAATATAAATATCTTTATGATTTGTCTGAATACTTTTCACTTTTCTTGCAGTTTTAAGTAATCAATACAACTCACAGTTTTTGTCTTCCTGGCAATGTATAAAGTTGTATACATCAGTCATTATAAATGTAAAATAACTGGTTTGAGTGTATAATTTAGCAAGAACTAGATATTGCCACACAGTAGGTTACCTCATATAAGTGAAGGTTCACCTAAAATTGTTCAGAACAATTTCTACATTTCTGGCTGCTTCAACAATTTAAGATACAAAAACTGTATTTTTGCCTTTTTCTAGAAGGCTTCTATTACGTTACTGAACGAAGTCTGTATGCCTGTAAGACCCTGTTTATATTTTGATGCTTTTTCTGCATTGAAGTTTATATGAAGATTTATTTTTACCTTAGGATAAAACTCACTGCATTGACACTGATGGAGTGAAGCAACAATCCACTACATTCATTTCAATTAGATATTCTTGGCATTGATCATATGAATTACTGAGGAGGTAAATTCGCTACATACATAGACAAGAATCAGTATTGTTAGCATTTTCTGGTGCAATACAGAAGCAGAATATAAGAAAAAGTAAAAGTGGCCTTTCTATTTAAGGAATGTGAGAAGGAGCCCAAAAAATCCAAGTTTTTTTTTTTTTTTTGACTGACTATGGGGTTAGGGATATGTGTGACTTTTGCCTGGATGTGGAGATTGAAGCAGACATTTCTGTCATGTGAGGAGGTGATTGAAATTTTCTTCAGGCCCCTGGGAATGGAATGAGGAAGTTTTAATCAGGGAAAAAGAGGAAGTGGCCATATGGTTAGCATCCCTGATTGGGCCTTCCACCATGTTGAACTACAACCAGGATGTCCTGTAACTCATTCTAGGGCAAAACTCTTTCAAGTACATCCCTCAGTTTGAATGATGAAATACAAATAAAGAAGTTTTGCTATGTGTCTTCCTCCAAGGCTGGTGGTAACCATTCACAAGAAGTATTTTGAGACATATCCTTAATAAATTGTAGATACCATAACCAAAATTACAGATCAGTTCACTTTCAGAAAACAGAAGCAACACTTAAATGCAAGCGTAAAGTTCTTCAGTGAGAGTATCCCTGAAGAGGTGAGATCAACATTACAGAACACAAACTGCTATTCATTTATCTGAGTTCACTAAAGAGAAAAATTTATAATGGTATTGGTACAGGGGAAAGAAACTTCTGATCTACTATGTCTGGTATGAGTTTGTGCTCTCTAAATTTAAAGCATAAATTTTAGGAACAACAAAA
This sequence comes from Cavia porcellus, assembly GCF_034190915.1. NCBI lineage: Eukaryota > Metazoa > Chordata > Mammalia > Rodentia > Caviidae > Cavia > Cavia porcellus. The sequence goes on from NW_026947536.1 coordinate 2,228,296, forward strand.
CTTAAGAGTAGAATATATTTATTGGGAGAAAGAAAGCCATCTGAGAGAGAGAAGGTATCCTGAGTGGGTTGCCAAAGAGTGTCTTTTCTAGGGACTTTTATAGGGTAAAATCATTTGGTGAGATGAATTTAAGGTGGGAATACTCAGAACTCACAAGGCAGATGCACGTAAGAAGTGTGTGGTGGTAAGTTCGATCTCTGGTACCTATAAAAAAAGGAAAAGGACAAAAAAAAGAAATATGAGAGCCAATAAGATTAATAGTTCAGGTAAGTTGATTAAATTGGAATCAAATGGGGAAGGGAGTCACATCGAAAGTAGGCATTCTTATGCAGTAGTGACCCTTCACTTAGTGGGTTCAGAAGATGACTGACTCATGACTTCACCAGGATGATAGGGATACATTTATTTGAATGGTGACTGCTGACTTCCTCAGATTGCTAGGGAAGTATTTTGAATCAATCCTTACAATATGAATACATTTGCTTAATCTTTTATCCTGAAGTCTGACTCCTAGCAGGAAGTGTCTGTCTTCCCCACAGCTGCAAAGTATCTGGACTTCTGCATGGGCTCCTTAAAGGACCTAGCCCTGTCTCACTGCCAAACATTATTTGACTAACTCAGCTCAGTATTGTTTGGAAAATTGAATACAAATGTCTCGTGCTCTGAGTGAATGATCTGGCGATGACAGTGTGCAATGTATTTACCATTGTTGTTCCTGATTTACATGATTTGAAATTTAGTTTTACTTTTTCTTTTTATCCTTGAAATCAAATGGATTTGGAAATAAAAAGCCTGAGGTAAATCTCTTTGGTACAAGCACTCCTCTGTGGATATCAGCCCTGTAGAAGACAGTCAGCTCCAGAAGTCTGCACTACAGTCTATCATTTGGGATCCTCTCTTGCAGGGAGGGGATCCTTTCCCTGTTTATTCTTGACTCAGAAGGAGGGCAGTAGAGCAAGAATCAATCACTGATGAAGAGGTGGGCTATATGAAGTGTCCCACCTGGTGGGCCACGACAGGTGGTCTCTTAGGTCTTTCCTGTATCAGGGCATTATTGACCTGTTGTGAGCACAGTACTGGAGCAGAATGTTTGCTGGATCTCATTTAGTGGTTTCAATGTCATGTGGCCTGATTAGGAAAGAACCTAGGAGATCTTTGAGCCATAGAATGCTGAGGTTGTAATGGGAGCCCAGAAATAGGGTGCAAATGGCCTAAACCAGTTACAAGTTGTTAGAAGCAGTTCCGGTGTCTCAAACCTCAGGTATTTAGTTAGCTTCATTTCTGATGTTTATAAATGTCTGTGATACAGGGCCTTATAGCCACAAGTGCTCTTCTTAAACTTGTGCTTTGTTGTATTTAGAGTGATCTCCTAATTTATAGTATATTCTTGTGTTTCCATCCTCATCACAGGTGTTGGCAAAGGTACTGAGTATGCAAAGATGTGTAGTGATGTGCCTCAGTGGAGGAAATGCTTCCCAAATACCTGGTGAACTGCTGTGTATCATACAAGACAATGCAAAAGAATTTTGAACATAATTATTTAGGTGACACCTCTGCTCACAGACTGTTTGTGAGAACAGCCATGGATTTTTGAATTCTGAGAAAAATAAAGCAGATATGAAAATGTTATCAAGGGCAGGGTAAAGTGTGCTTGCTAAGGACAAATTCCAGAATCACCTGCCTGTTAAACCTTCTTTGAAAAATTCCAAAATTTACGCATTTACATGGACACATGCACATGATATCCTTCTGAATGGAAAGGAATATGGGTGTTATCTCTGAATTAACAGTTGATTTACAGCTGGGCTGATAATATACATTGTTTATCTATAGAAATTCTCTGCAATGGACTTTACTAAGTGATGTAAAATAGAAGCCCTAAATAGAAGTTGTTCTGCAGGGATATCCATTGTTAGGTATGCAGGGTTTTCTGTGTAGTGTGGATAAGAGCAGCATGGAAAGGATGTGCAAGTGATTGGCATGATACAGGGTGTCAATAGCAGGATTTACAACTGAGAGGATCTTTACTGAAAGTCAAGTAGTTCTTAGGTTAAGCACGAAGTTTAAGTTGGCTTCTGATTTCTTACTTGATATGAATAACACCAGCTCTGTCAATAATCAGTATTCTGCATACCTGTTAACCCATGAATTCCGTGTTCCATAATTGAGATCTAATTTTGATTTTCTCTAATTATGTGCCAGTGTCATGAAGTAGGAATTTGAATCTTTTTTTTGTACCAGAGAACGAACCCACTAGCTCATGCTTGCCAAGCAGGTGTTTATGCCACTGAGATAAATACACAAATATGAATGTGTTTTCTGTATATTAAGGAAAGTATCAACATTCTTCCTCAGAACATGTTGAAAGTTCTTGGAATGTTACTATATTGTATGGATATAATTTTTAAAGCAAACCAATGGTGTTTTATGCAGTCAATTTTCTAGTTTCATTTTTTTATGGGATTTTGCAGTCAAGGTCTTTCTATTTCAGACAGCTCTGTAACTGAGGCTGGCCTCTAAATAAAGGCAGTTCTCTTGCATCAGCCTCCCAAGATGTATTTCTTATTTCTGAGTGAAAGGTGATCACTTGGTGACATTGAGCTATAATTTGCAATGTGTGCCTTGTTTCAATGTTTATACATTGTTTACATACAGAGTTTTCCATTATCATTTGAGTTATTATTTATGTACCATATTTGATGTTATTTTTGTTTTGTTGTATGAAACTAAATTCAAATTTCAAAATGCTGCTTAAGTATATTAAGAACATAGACTTAGTGACCTAAATGAAATTTGAAGAGATATCATCTGTAGTTTACCAAAGTGATTCATGTGATATTTGTCTACCACTTTGCTTTGTGGATGCTGGTCCTGCAAGCTCCCACTGTGAGCTCTGCTTTAGAGACAGTGCACAGGGACTCTTGCAGTGACTCAGCACAAAAATCAGTGCTCTTATTTGGCTGTGAGTTGCAATCTAGCATCCAAATTGCTTTTTCAAAAAATTTGTCTATACATAAAATTACCAAGACATGGCATTAAGCTTTGAAGAATTCAGTCTCCATTCAGGTTTTACTTTGTTTAGTTTAGTTTAGTTTTATTGAGACAGGCTTTCACTATGTACATCAGCTGGATTTGAAACCCCTATGGTGCCTACAATTTCTTTGACTTCACAGCAGCTCTCCTCTCTCAGCCTCTTGAGTGCTGGGATAATAGATATGCACCAAATCTGCTTTTGAGTCAGATTTTTAGGAGCAAATTAAGATATCCCAGGCTGTGAGTCTCAAACTTCCTTTGAGAAATATATGTATGAATCTTTAGGATCATACTTTTATCCCTGGGCCACTCAGCAGTATCCCATAACATCACTTGGAAACCACATTTGTTTATGCACTGACTATGCTGAGCATCACTGGGGCAGCTGTCATTTTAACCAGTTGATTCTTGTATTCAATGCATTACAATAGTCACTTTTATATTTCTTGTTATTTGATAAAAACTAACAAAAAGTATGCAATTTTTGATTATCTTTTATTTAAATAATTGCACTGGTAAGGACTTACGTATAAAGCCTTAGGCTAAGTTTGATTCCTTTGGTCCCAGCATCAGTAGAGGATGAGATCAGATGATCATGGCTTTGAAGCTGACTTTGGGAGGCAATTTTGCTATATGATCTAGCAGAATGTGTGGCAGTTGTTTTTATACCTGCATTTGAAGTTTAAAGAAACAGGTAAGTTTAGGTCAGGAATATAAATGTAAGATGGGATAACTGAAGCAAACTGCAAATCATGATTTTTTGACTCAGGAAATGTGCTTTTCATGGGAATTTGTGCAGCAGTTTTGAATATGCCTGCATTAGAGTAAAATGTAGTGAAACATGAATGAGCCATGCATTCTATGTTCTGAATGTAGAGGCATTAACAAAAGATTCTTACTCAATCCTATTGTTGGTGCTTTTTATAGAAAATAAGATAGGGTAACAAAGCAAGCAAAAAGGATTATATAAAATTTTAATACTCATGCACAAATGAAGAAGCCAAAAAACAAAACAAACAAACAAACAAAAACCAAGTCAAATTTTAAAAGGATGAAGAAATAATCTACAGGATAGGAGAAGATTGCATGTTACTCCCTGACAGCTAACATGTAAATCCCATAGAAATGTGAAATGAATACACACTTTTCAGAACAGGTACAAATTGTCAAGAAATACCTGAAGAACTATTGAGCATTTATGCACAATAGAGAAATGCAAATCAGTACACCATCTCATTGCAGAGACAAATCACCACAAGATCAAAAGAACACTCATGAGACAACAGGAGAAAGGAAACTGTATAACTTTGTTGGTGGAAATGTAAGCAAGTACTTCAACCACTACTGAAGTCAGTATTCAAAGTATTCAAATGATTAAACATAGTGAGTCCACTAAGTGCAGTGCTTCCTTTAGTGGGTCTCTTACTCAAAGATCTAAGGACCCATTGCAGTGATTCATGCATATTCCTGTTTACTGCAGCAATAGTCACTTTTCTGTGGAGAGCAGCAGGAAGCACTGCTCCATCACAACCAAATGCCAATGATGAACAACAAATATTCATCAGTGTACTCTGCTTAGTAAATGATATGATATTTTATCATGAAATGGGCTCTAAGTTAGGTTTTCATAGTGTGATAAGCATGATATAAGCATGATAGTCATGCTAATGTAACAAGGCTATCACTATTACACTATATTTATTAGATTTGAACTGTTTTTCTTTTGGAGGCAACATCTTGCTATGAAGTTCAGGTTGGCTTTGAGATCATTTTATAACCCACAGCGTTCTCAAACAATTCTCCTGCCTCAGCCTCTCAAGTATGTGGCTTACACACACATGCAATCAGGCCCAGTTTAGATTTGGTATGTTAAATGCATATTCAATTTTTTTTTATTTCCACTGTTTTGGTTGTTAAAGTATTTCCACTTTTTACCTCCAGCATCTTTAACCACTGAGACCTATTGAGGTGGTGATGTGCATACCACCAGCCTCATGACATGCTCTCCTGTGTTCAGTGCTGTCAGTGTACTGCAGTGAGACTTACGTGTAAAAATGTATATAACTCTTTGTTCTTCTACTTTCCTTCAAAAAGATTTTAAAATTGCCTTATACAATCAATAACCTTGTCTACAGTTTGATGCAAATTCCTACAGTTAAGCAGAGTGTAGCATACATACACAGGAAAGAGACCACATAGTTCCCATGAGAGGTTTGTCAAGGCAAATGAGGAGACAACTCTCTGGAGGTATGTGTTTCTGATTATTACATTTGAGTGATCCTCAGGTTTTCTCACTGTTGTTTATGTGAGGTAGACCAGATGACTACTTTAAGACATGGAGTTATATAATGTCCTTTTTTTTTGTACAGAGGATCAAACTCATGACCTTGATCTTGCTAAGCAGATGCTTATGCCACTGAGCTCAATCCTCACCACCCATAAAGTCTGTTTTGGAATTTAAGAATCTAAAGAAATGCTATGGTGGTGTGGCCCACTTAATAATGTTAACTTGTGAATGTCAACTTGTGGCACCATGGTTTTGGGCATAGAGCATCCATTGAAGGATTGTTGCAAATACTGTAAAAGGAGAAATGGAGGGGAATGTGCTGGGCTGTTAATTCTCATGGAGAAGCTGGTATCACAGTTTCCCAGATATGAACACAGACATCATCATCATCAGAGGAGGAGGAGCTCAGCACATCATTAGTACTGTGCATGGCTACTGTTTTCTTTTGCAGATCTCTGGCCCTCAACTTGCGCTTTTTGTCTTGGCTCCAGTACTGATCACTCAGCCTGATGGCACTCATGCTGCACCCAAGTGCACAGACTTTGTAGTTTCCAACACTGAACTTTGATACTTCCTAGAACACAACCATGATAGAGACTTGCATGAGATGTTGACAGAGCCTCTAAGTCTCCAGGTAAACTTGTGGTGGTCCTTGCCATGGGATCTAGTGTTCAGCAGAACTTAAGAAGTATATTGTCATAGGATTCAGATTCTCAGCTGGATTTTTTAGGTGTCTAGTATGTGGAAAGATCTACACCTCTCTAAATCTGACTTTCTGGGAGTAAACATTTTAATATAATCTTATCAACTATAAGTTGCATATTAAATCTCTTTCCTTGCAAACCCTGAATACAACAGATGGGAAAGTGTTAGAGGTGAAATTTTTCAGACATGATGGTGTTCTTTAGTTAGCTAATGTCCCATGCCACTTTTCTCATGTGGAGAAGCTCAGCTATATCAATAGCTTGGTTTTGAAGACTGTTGTAGATTCTTTAAGGATATTAAGCCATTACATTCAGCATTGCATGATCAAGAAGCACATGGGTTAGGAACGTACATGGTGCTTTCTGTCACCTGAATCTAGCCTTTGTAGCCTATACTGTCTGGCCTCAGTGTACATGAATTGCCAATAATGGATGTGCTCACAGATGCACTCATTTTATATTTACAATTAATTTGAAAGTCTATTGATATGTTATATCCTGCTGTTGCATCTTTAACTTTCATGACAAAGAACATCTAAAGAAATTTATGACCACCAAGCCAACCCTGCAAATAATACTGAAAGACAGTTTAGATACTCATAGAATAAAACTACTAAGCAAGTCAGACAATTAACCAGTATGGAAAGATAACATGTCAACAGTAAACCAATATATAACAGTTATAAATATTAACATGAGTGGGCTCAATTCACCAATTAAAAGAAACAGACTGGTACAATGGATCAAGAAACAATGACCAATCACATACTGTCTATACGAAACCCATCTAACCCAAAATGAAACTCACAGATAGAAAGTCAAAGGATAGAAAACAATGCATCATGCAACAGGAAGTGAAAAAAACAAGGGTAGCTATTTTGTTTGCAGACAATGTGAACTTCAAACCAGGAATGATTCTAAGACATAAAGAAGTCACTACATATTGGTTAAGGGGAAAATTCAAGAGGAAGAGATAACTATCTTAAATATATATGCACCCAATTCCAGAATACAATGTTATCCAAAGCAAGTATATATAGAAATGAAAAATCAAATAAGCAATAACACAATTCTAACAGGAGAACTTAACACACCATGGACACCAAGAGACAGATCAACCAGACATAAGTCAGCAAAGAAATAACAGAACTGAATCACACCTGTAAACTAATGGACCTGATGGACATATACAGAGTGTTACTCACAACATCAGAATACATATTTTTCTCAGCATTACATGGGATACTCTCTAAAATAGATCAAATACTAGGCCACAGAACATTTTTAAATAAATGCAAAAAGTTGAAATTATCTCATGCATATTATAAGATCATACTTCCATAAATCTAGTACCTAATGATAATAGAAACTGCAAAAATCACACAAACACATGGAAATTGAATAACACACTCTTGAGCAGTCTGTGGGTCACAGGGTAAATTAAAGAATAAATTTAACAATACTTAAAAGCAAACAAAAATACAGATACAACTTATTGGAATATGTGGGATGCAATAAAGCAGTCCTCAGAGGAAAATTTATTGCACTGACTTCCCACAACATAATGAATACAAATAAACAACCTGATGGTACACCTCAAATATCTAGAAAGACAAGAGCAAGTGAAGTCCAAAGTCAAAAGAAGGGTGGAAATCATAAAAATCAGAGCAGAAATTGATGCTGTAGAGACTAAGACCACAATCCAAAGAATCATTGAATGAAACAGTTGGTTCTGTGAAAGATTAAATAAAATTGATAAGCACCTGATCTACCCTATTTTAAAAAGGGAAGAAAAAGCTCAAATTCATGAAAGAAGGAATGCAAATGAGAAAATCACAACAGACTCTTGGGAAATACAGAAGATCATCAACACCTATTTTAAAATTGTCTACTCTATTGGTTTAATAACACAGAAGCAATGGACAGATTCCTACAAACATATGAAGTACCAAAGCTTGATCAAGAAGATGTAAACATACTGAATAACTCAATCTCTATTAATGAAATTGAAAATGTAATAATTCTCCTTACATACAAAGAAGAGCCCAGGCCCAGATGGATTCACTGTGAAATTCTACAAGAAATAAAAAGAAATTTAATGCCAGCACTCCTCAAACACTTCAATGAGATCAAAAGGAAAGCAATTCTTCCTTAATCATTCCTGGAAGCAAATATTCTAGTTGCAAAACCTGCGAAAGACCCAACTGAAAAAAAAAAAAAAAAGAACTACAGGCCAATCTCCCTAATGAACACAGATGCAAAAATCCTCAAAAAAACATTGACAAACAGGATGTAGCAAATCACCAAGATGATACACCACAACCAAGTGAAATTAATCCCAGGCATGCAGGGATGTTTCACCATATGTAAATCAATCAATGTAATCCACCATATCAATAAAACCAATGGTAAGAATCACATGAGCATTTCTATTGATGCAGAAGAAGCTTTTCATAAGGTGCAACTTCCATTCATGAAAAGAACCTAACAGAAAATTGGAATAGATTATCTTTACCTCAATATGATAAAGGTCATCTATGACAAACCAACAGCCAGCATCATATTAAATGGTCAAAAGCTGAAGGCCTTTACCTTAAAAAAAAGGCACAAGACAATGATGCCCCTCATTACTGATCCTATTCAAAATAGTACTGGAAATACTTGCCAGAGCAGTGAGATAATAGAAATTAAAGTGGAAAAGACAGGAAAACAGGTAGATAAATTATTATTGTTTGCAGATGACATGATACTCTACATAGAAGACCCTCAAAACTCATTGGAAGTCTCCTAGATACAATAAATTCAGCAAAGTAGCTGGACACTAAGTCAGTACTCAAAAATCAATAGCATTCCTATACACTAACAACAAAATTATTGAGAGAGAAATAGGAGAAGCCATACCTTCACACTACCACCCTAAAAAATGAAATACTTTGGAATTAATCTCATGAAAGAAGTAAAAAAATCTATATAAGGAAAAGTAATATCCTGAAAGATACACTAAAAAGAATATCAGAAAATGGAAAGACATTGCTTGTTCATGCATATTAAGACTATATATTGTGAAAATGGCCGTTCTCTCAAAACTGTTATACAGATTCACTGTAATCCCAATGAACATAGCATCAACATACCTCATAGATCTAGAGAAATCGCTCATAAAATTATTCTAGAACCAGAAGAGACCTAGAATAGCAAAGACAATTCTAAGCAGCAAAGAAAAGACAGGAAGAATCACAAGCCCTGAGTCGAACTTATACTGCTAAGGAATTATAATAAAATCAACATGATATTGGAATAAAAACATATCTGAAGATCAATGGAATAAATTAGAAGATACAACCACAACTACAAACAAACTCAACCATCATATCTTTGATAAAGGGGCCAAACAAGTTCACTGGAAGAACTACGTCTCTTTAATGAATTGTGCTTGAAAAACTGGCTCACCATAGGCCAAAAACTAAAGATAAACCCATCCCTATCACCATGTATAAAGTAAAATGTAAGTGGATCAAAGATATGAATATTATACCAGAAACACTAAATCTGTTGGAAGATAAACGGGGTACAATTCTTGAAGACATAGGAGTAGGTAGAGAATTCATGAACAGGAATCAAATCACATGGGAAATATTTCCCAGAATCAACAACTGGGATCATATCTTATTAAAATTTTGTGCATGTCAAATGAAATATCCAGCATAGTGAAAAAAAAAAAACCACAAATTGGGAAAAAATCTTAGTGAACCATCCCTCAGATGAAGGATTAAAACATATGAAGAATAAAAAAAATCAGACTCCCAAAATTCAAAGATCTAATCCAAAATTGCACTTGAGATGAATACACAATTCTCAGATGAAGAAATATAAATGGCAAATAAATACATGAAAAAAATGTTCATCATGATTACTCAATAGTGAAATGCAAATTAAAACCACACTAAGATTCCATCTCACTCCAGAAAGAATGGCCAGGATCCAGAAAACTACCAACAACAAATTCTGGAGAGGATGTGGGGAAAATGGAACTCTCTTGCACTGTTCATGGCAGTTTAGATTGGTGAAACCATTATGGGGTCAGTATGGAGATTTCTCAAAATACTGGGACAAGAAGACCTATTTGATCCAGCTATTCCACTTCTAGGTATATTCCCAGAAGAAATGAAAGCATCATACCTCAGTGATATAAGTACACCCATTTTTATGGCAGCACAAATTTTATAGCAGCCAGATCTTGGAAACAGCCTACCTGTCTGTATACTGAGGAATGGATACAAATCTGGGGTATTTTAATTCAATGGAGTACTACTCAGCTCTAGAGAATGATCACATTGAGATATTTATAAATAAATGGATGCAACTTGAGACCTTACTCATACGTGAAATCAATCAAACTCACATGTATAAAAACAGTATACTCTCCCTAGTGTAAGAACCGGTAAGAGTACGTAAGAGTTTATGGTAAACATGATTCCCCATTACATTGCTTTGGAGACTTATAATGTTCCCATTCATTAGTTGTAATAATTTTATCCTGGGTTGTTAGATTTTATTATTTGTGATGGTATGAACAGCTACATTTAAGAAAACAAGACATTATCATAGCCACTGCTAATTTAATATCATCTTGCTTTGAAGTGCTGCCATGCTTTTGTTCTTCTGTTTCCATTGGTTACATAATGTTTTATCTAATTGGATTTTATTATGTGTGATAGTATAAACAAATCTTTTATGAATAATGAGATAATACGGTAACAGTTTTCCATTTTGAGTTGTTTGGTTTTGAATGTCCCATAATAATTTCATTCTCTTTAATGGTTTTATACTATTTTGTTATGTTTGATACGATTGTATATGAAGGTATACTCAACTATTTCATGGAAAGAGAAATTATGGTAGCTACTGATATATGGGGTTGTCTTATGGTGAAATACTGTGTTGCTTAAATTGTTCTGTTATGAAAAAATATAATTTTCAAGTGTCCAATATCTTTTACTGATTTTGCTGATGTGAAAAAAATGTAGGATGCATAATCTGAGTTCCCAATAATCAATTATTACAACTCTATAGACCTCTCTGAACTCATGGAAATTCAACTATAGGCTCTCCCTATTCCATCTAGAATTGGCCTTGAACCTAAGTGGTTCTGCAACATGTTACTAGAGTTTCACAAGCACAAGAGGGATAAGTTTCTCAGAGCCTCTCTTCTCCTTTTTAGTTTACATTTACACAGTGTGTAACGATGCCATGCCTCTATGGACAGGAGACCCTCATGTCTTTGCTTCAAACTACTGTTTCTGCAATCAATGCTATTTTTACATTGTCTGGGTAACCTATTTGTGTTATTCAAGCAACTCTTGGTAAAATGCAATTTTACTCTTTATTTGAACTAGTGAGTTTCACACTGCTTTTTCTCATTTCCTTACAGCATCTTGCACTTTTAATTTTTCCTTATTATCATCACTGTGACTTTCATACTCACTTCGTCTAACAATATTATGCATGCTGAGAAATAGTATTGATCAAAAAAGTGTTACTCTATCCTCAGCATCTCAGGGCTCGGACTGACAAGTTCTCTTCTGTTGAGCATGGTGACTAAACATAAATGTGATGAGATAGGGCAAACATCTATCAGCATTCAGTAAAACAGAAAGACCAGGTCTGTGAGTGAGAGAAAGTGGCAGTGATGAATGAGACCGGAGTGATGTGCACTGGTGATTGATGTAATTATATGGAAAAATGTTGGAGCCATTGAAGCTGAATACACATGCAAGCCTGTGGCGTGGCCTGGGCATGACAGGACTGAGAATGAGGAGACATTACAGGGGGAAAGATAGGGCAAGAGTTTTCCTAAATTAGCATAATTTGTTGCTCTGAGGGATCCTTGAATCCCTTCCAAGACCTGCTCAGGTTTCCTCCATTGTCCAGTAAACTCCTTTCTGGTTCTGATTAAATACTTGCTACCCAGCATCTTTCAGCCAGGTGGCTAGCAGACTTATGAGCTCTGCCAAGACTTTTACTTCTCCTGCAGCCCTAACGATTGTGTCACTTGTTTCATTGTTTTGGGCCTTTGCCATGAACCTGTTTGAGGAGCTGTGGATCCAGGAATGGAATCTCAGATCTTGGTGCCTGAACATGACTCTACAGTGGAGATGTCTGATGTAGAGTGTAACTTACTTTTGCTGAGTTCCTGGGCTGGAATACAGCCCCCAAAGCATGTCTATTTCACTTTCTTTGGAAAATGCTTTCATTTTCTTTGAAAAAAAATCCCTTCACCTATTAAATCATGGAGAATTCTGTGTCTGAAGTGCAACAGAAACATAATGCAGAACTGCACTTCCTTAGGACGGCGGGCCATGTGACTTCCAAGAATAGTTTGGTGCACCTCTTTTGGGAAATTCATGATCATTCTCCTTGTTATTCTGAGGATGGTGTGGTCACTGTGGCAGAGTGGGAGAAACATATATAAACTGCTGCATTGAGGAACCTTGAGCTCTGTTCTCTGTCTTGCACACTTGGTATCTTTACTGTGATGTGGTGACATTTGGCAGGCAGGCACATGGAACAACACACAGTTCACTTCCCAGTTTTCCTGGATGCCTCACTTGTGCTGCTTCTCACCTCCTCTTGCTGCTGCCTCCAAAATACGCAAACCCTGTAAAACGTCTGAGCAACTCTTCACCTGTTAGACCTCCCATGTAAAAGATGGCCCAAGAAAGTAAACAACATGGCAAATTAATTGCTTGAACTTTTTTGTATCAATAGGAAAACAGCCCCACTTTAAAAGTTTGTAGTACTTTATTTAAAGAGTTAAAAGGAGCAGGGGGTAATCTCAGTGGCCTAAGTGGCTGCCTGATGCATTCAAGTTTGTGAGTTCAGTCCCATGTTCCAAAAAAACAAAAACAAGAAAGATCAAGAGTTTAAAATGGCTGTCAAGCAATATCGAATTAAAAGTACTTTTGTAATTGGCATTATTGAGGGTATCCTTCATGATTGTGAAATGATCTTTTTGGACTGGAAAGTCTCAGTGCGTACTATTATCATTCCAGCCCAACCTCAGGTGTGGCTTAAGAACATACTGGTGCTGAGGACATGCAAGCTACAAATAATATTGATTGCTATATCCCTATAGGAGCTGCTGAATTATGAGGGGAGAGAGATTTTTCAGATATTTTTCAACAAGTTCATTGCCACCCTCAGGCTATTATCCTCACATTGCTTTAAAGGCTTGAAAAAGAATCTCTGAAGAAGTGGACACACAAGGATTTTTAGTACTATTAAACAGGAGGACACTGAACCTTGCCTTGCCTTTATAAAGATTAAATAAAGCTATTGAATGCCAGGTGGATAACAAGGCAGTAGCCTCTATCTTGTTAAAGCAGTTAACATACAAAAATGCAAACCAAGGCTACAAAAATGCTTTAAAAGATGTTTCTATGATAACCTGACACTAGCTTGGAATTCTCTGGTATGTTTTAGAAGGTTCTTACTTCTTTTCATGATCCTTTACCTCCTAGGACAGCTCTCCAGTTCTTTCCTGTTCACCTGCATCAAAAAAGAGGCACTTTTGTTATACTTGGCCTCATTGATGCTGGTTATGCGGGCATATTGTTGCTTCAATTGTGATCTCACTTACCCATTCAACTAATTTTTTTGAATCTGTAGCCCAACTAATTGTCTTGCCTTGTCTCCTCTAAAACTTGTGATGTTACTCATGGAAATCAAGCATTTGGCTCTACTGTGGTGGCTACTGCTATTCCCCTGGGAGATGAATGCTGAAGCCTCTGTTTAACTGTTGACAACCTTTTCTTTTCAGGATTGCTACACATTGGAGCTGATGGTTTTGTTTTACTCCACTCACCTGGCAATACTTTATTTCCCATTGTCAATGCTATTTCCTCTCATCTCTTGAGGATGTACTGGAATACCTATAGGCCTTGGAATTGATTTAATCAATACCGTCTTACCACTTACCAAGGCTGGCTTTTCCATTTGCTGTCCTCTGCTGTTCACTCGGCAAGGTGCAGGTCTGGGAATTTAGCTCAGTGGCATGAGTGCCTGCCTTACAAGTGCACAGTAATGAGTTTGATCCCTGGGACAAAAAAAAAAAAAAAAAAAAAAAAAAAAAAACCCTCCGCAAGGGACTTTGGCTGTCTATGTTGGTTCCATTTTTATGGATATGCCCCATGATCACTTTTTGTCTCTATTTACCCTACTTCCCTTTTCTCTTCAAACTTTTTGTTTAGCACCACTTTAAATAGTGCCCTCACTGTCTTTACTGATGGAACCCCCCATCATGAAGCTGTAACATATGTTTTTATAATACTTGGAAACACCTGTGTTCACTACCACAAACCTCTTGTCAATGCAGTGAGCTCTCTGTGTTATTCTTGCTTTGCAAATATTTTTCATACCAAGTCCTTAACTTACTTACTGCCTCTTAGTGTGTACATAATGCTATCCCACACTGATCTTCTCTTGTTATCTCTCCTGTAGCAATAGATTCACACTTAATGTCTCATTTTTGCATCTACAGGCTCCCCTTTGCCTTCCCCTTGCCCCTCTCTTTCTTTGTCATGTAGGTAGTCATTAAGCCCTCCCTGTTGTTTGATATGATAATGCTATTACTTATTATCAAGCACTGAATATTATGTTACCTCTTTTTTGGGCAGGGACTTTTTGACACAGTGTCTCTATATGCAGTTCAGGCTGACCTTGAGTTTAATTTGTAGTCTATCCTCATTTGATAGCACTAAAGAAAGCCCCACCTTTTTTCACCAATGGGCTTGTTCCTTGCACAAACTGTTTCACATTCCACCTTGTGCAGCTAGAGCTTTTATTTCCACTGGTTTCCATTGTGCTGCCATGCCTCACCCTTTTCCCTGTGATGCTGTCAACTCTCATGGCCTCTGCTCTAATGACTTATGGTAACATGCTACACACAGTGTTCTTCCTTAAACCTTTTTCATTTCTTCAAGATTTGTTGATAAATTTTCTGTTTTTATTTGTGCTTCAGCACTGCATGATGAATCTGCCCAGCATGTAATTCAACATCTCCTGGCTGCATTAGCTGTCAAGGGTGTATCTTCCTTTTTTAAACTGACAATGGTCCAGCCTACACCTCACAGCCTTTTGCTTCCTGTTGTTCCACATGGCAAATTTGTTATGTAACTTGTATCCCCGCTAATCCCAGTGGCCACACTATTATTGAACAAGCTCCTTATTCACTCAAATCTCTTCTCTTGAAACCATTAAAGGAGAAAAAGGCTCTTCCTGCACAAGTTTTACTATTCTGTCCATGTTGCTATTTACTTCAGTTACTTGTCTTTCCCTACAAGGCTTTCTTCTTCTCTGATTCAAATGCATTTTCATGAGGGTATCCCTCTAACAAAGCATTTTATATTGTATAAAACACCTCAAGAGCCACGTAGCCAGGGTCAAGTGCCCCTACTGAACTGGGTAAGATGGGATGCTTCTATGTTATTGCCTTGTGTGGATTTCTGCTTGTTGTGTTTTCCCTGCATGGAATGAGTTGGCACCACAGGCTACTCAACATAATTCCACCATTTCACCTCTCCCTGAATCAAGCCTTGGATCGTTTTGTACCAGACCTTTGCTAGTTGGTGTATAACAAATCCAACTGGTTTATTTGTACTTGGAAATTCTAAATTTGTAAGAAGGTATTATAATTTGGCTTGATTAATGATATGCTCAAGTTTACTCTGATTTTATATTTGTCAGTCTGTCCATATATCAGTTGCCTGTTTGTCCAGTCGGCTTGTAAGAAGGTGCTGAAAGTTGCTGAGCTTGTGATTATTCATACCTGTAAAGCAGAAAGCAAAACTGCCCATACAGGAGTGCTCAAGGTGCCCAGAACATCCTGGAAATGTGCTGAGGGCATGGAGTACTGGATGTGAACAGGTGTTCCAGCACTGGGGGCATGGATTTTAAGAAGTGAGATAGTTTTCTTCTGTTTTATTTCTTCTGTTTTCATCTAAGTTATCTTCTGTTTTTATCTCTCCTGTGGCAATGGACTCACACTTAGTGTCTTTTTTTACATCTACAGATTCTTCTTTGCCCTCACAATGCTGCTCTTTTTCCTTTACATATATGTAGTCATTTACACCTACCTGGCTTTTTACAAGATAATGCTATTTCTGATCAAGGATTGCATATACTCTACAGCCCCCACTCCTTTTTTTAGCCTTTTTGAGGTAGGTTATCCCTATGCAGTTCAGTCTGGCCTTGGACTTACTCTGTATTCTACCCTCTTTTTGATAACACTAAGCAAAGCCATGCCTTTTTTCAACAATAAGCTTGTTCCTTGCATAAATTGTTTCACATTCCAACTTCTGAAGCTAAATCTTTTATTTCCACTGGTTTCCATTGTGCTGCCATGCCTCACCATTTTCCCTGTGATTCTGTCAACTCTCATGGCCTCTGTTCCAATGACCCTTGGTAAGCATGCCACACACTGTTCCTTGATTTCTTTTTCATTTCTTCATGTTTCTGTTGATACAATTTCTGGTTTTATTTGGGCTTCACCACTGCACGGTGAATATGCAGGACATGTAGTTCAACATCTCCTGACTACATTTGCAGTCATGGGTGTATCTTCCTTCCTTAAAAGTGACAATGGTCCAGCCTATACCTCACAGGCTTTGGCTTCCTTTTGTTCCACATGGAATGTTTCCCATGTAACTTGTATCCCCTATAATGCCACTGGACAAGCAATCATTGAACAAGCTCATTATACTCTCAGATATGCTTACTGCCTCTAATATACTGTGTTCTTATCAATCTTTTCTTCTGGATGTCCAACAGCTAAGGTTTAGAGACCAAAAATGAGAGACACAGATGGGCTAAATGGATAGCCAATATTTTGGCCCCAGCACTTAAAGCTTGCAGGACACCCTAGATGTAAAAGAAATTCTGCTTGCCCTGCTTGCCCTATCAAATATATTCAGTGAGTACCTAGTATTCAGATCAGGAAGATGATGAGACCACAGAGGAAAATGAACTTTCATGCAAGGTGTGCCTAAGGAGAGTCATGAGTCACCAGAAAAATCTCCTAAGCTTTCCCAGAAATCGATGTAGTTAAAGCAATGGCCCTAACTCTTCCAGGTGGCTAACACTGACAGAAGAGATATGAGGAGCTACGCATGGTTATAAGAGTGTTCTTGAGTAGACCTAACTGGCCTTGATAGGAAGTAATGAACCAATTGTCCTTAGTGCAGTCCTTATGTTAGCGTGGTCTTGAATCTTCTGCAGAAAAGTCTGGCCTCTGGAGGTACAGTGCAAATTAAAATATTGTCTGTGGGTGAATCTCAGATCACCCACATCCTCTGACAATTGCTGGCTATGCTGGTAACTGACTACCATTATGAACATATGGATTGTGAGGTGGTGGGAGCTCTAACACAGCCTCTCCATTTATGCTGGTCACCCATCTGTGTATCAACCAAACAAAAAGGAGGGATATGTTGGAGCCATTGAAGCTGAATACTCATGCAGGCCTGTGATGTGGCACAGGCATGATTGAACTGACAATGAAGAGATGCTTCAGGGGGCATGATAGGCCACAGCAGAGGCCACCTAGACACTTTCTGTGGGATAGTTCTCTGAAGTTGGCATCATCTGTTGCTCTGAGGGGGTCTGGAACCTCTTGCAAGATCCTGATCAGGGTTCCTCCATTTGTCCACTCAACTCCTGCCAGCATGAGTTGGCCAGCTGGCTAGCAGAGTGATGAGCTCTGCCAAGGATCTCTCTCCTCCTGCAACCCTGAAGACCATACTGTGTTTCTCATTTCTTAGAGCCTTTTTCATACACCATTTTGGTGTCTTGGTTTCTAGGAAAAGACCCCAACATGAAACATAAAATGTATCTGTTTTAAAGACTCAGCACTGAAATATGGTATTGTTAGATGACGACAGGACCAAGTATCAAACTGGTTTAAGACAATTTAAGTATACAGAAGCTGTTCTATTCCACTGTGGTTTTTTGGTTCACCAATGCCAAATCCTCTTACATGACACAACTTTACTCAAGACATTTCCACTCCAATCAATGACCTACATATGAATTATTTCCTGTAGGACACACACATAAATATGCAGGTTTTATGATATGTCTCCACTAAGTCATGCTGATGACAAAATTAACAATCCTGAGCCATTCCAGGCCTGAGAGGAGAAATAGAAAGCTAATCTGCCCTTCCTGTGAGCTGGTGGAAGTCATGTGGGGAATAGTAGGGGAAACTAGCCAATGTGTCCATGTTGTGATTCTGTGGAAGCTATTCTGGTTCTCAGAAGAAAAGCAAGAAAATAACTTACACTTCCTGTGAGCTAACCACTGCATTGGCTGCGAGAGGAGCACCACAGTCACCTCCTCCCACCACCAACCATCTGACTAGCTTAGAGGACATGCTGAGTTAATAGCAATGGAGGTATAAAAACAACTTAATCCTTGTATTACTTGATTGAGTTTGCAGCCTAAGGCTAGTATTCTTAAGCATGTACTTAAATTGCGAAATAATGGTAAAAGAAGTTGGAAAAACTTCATAAGTATATGGAAATTAAATAGAACTCTCCTAAACAACGAGTGGGTGACAGGTGAAATAAAGAAAGAAACTTAAAAATACCTACAACCTAACAAGGATATAGATGCAAAATCCTGTACCTTATGGGATTCAATGAAAGCAGTCCAAAGAGGGAAACTTATAGTAGTCAAATCTCACATCAGGAAATAGAAAGAACACAAACAAATAATGAAATATTGCATCTCAATCTTCCAGAAGAAGAATGGCAAGACAAATACAAATCCCATACAAGGGAGGAAATTATAAGACCAGGCAAGAAATTCATGCAAAGAAAAAAATTCAAAGAATTAATGAATCAAAGAGGTGGTTCACTGAAAGAATAAACAAAATTGATAAATCCTTGGACAATCATATCAAAAAAGAAAAAAATAAATACTGAAAACCATGCATTGAGGAATCAGAAGAATAAAATAACTACAGATCCTGTAAAATTCAGAAGATCATCAATATCTACTTGAATAGCTTACACTATCATAGGTTAGAAAATATAGAAATGCACTGATTCCTAGATACATATGAAATGCCAAATCTGATCCAAGAAGATATAAAAATTCTGGAAAATACATTATCAGTTAATGAGAATGAAGATCTAATAAAAAATTTTCAGCTGCTGGGCATGGTGTTGCTTTGCTGTAATCCCAGAACTTGGGAGGCTGAGGTACAAGGATTATTGTGAGTTTGAGACTAAACAAGGCTACAAAGTGAGCTTAAGGCCAACTTGAACTGAATAATGAGAGCCTGTCTCATGAGCACATTAAAGAAATAAGAAAAACAATGACAACAGAAAATCAAATGACCAACATAAAAAAGTCTAAGTCCTGGTGGATTTACTGCTGGATTGTACAATAAATGTAGAAAAAAATTTAAGGCTGCTGCTGTTTAATGATATTAAAAGAGAAGCTCTTCTCCCTGAATCATTCCTTGAGGCAAGTATTATCCTGATACTAACACCAGAGGAAGACCCAACCAAAAGAAGAAAACTATAGGACAGTTTTGCTAATGAACATAGATGCAAAAATCCTTAATAAGATACTAGCAAAGTGAATGCAGCAAATCATCAAGAAGACTTTAAAACCTGACCAACTTGGATTCACCCCAGGAAGGCAGGGATGTTTCAGTACATGAAATCAACAAATTTAAATGTCATATCAACACAGACAAAAACAAAAGTCACATGGTGATCATCTCATAAAAGCACAATAAGCTTTTGATAAAGTCGAGCACTGATTTGTGATAAAAACCCTAGAGTAAATAACAACAGATGACCTTTACCTCAAGCTGATAAAATAAAATAATGATGGGGCTGGGGATTTAGCTCAATGGCATAAGCACCTGCCTTGCAATTGTGTGGTGGTGAGTACGATTACTGGTACCGATAAAAAAGAAAGAGACAAAAAAAAATCAGACAATGACAAAGAAAATCCAGCATCATACTAAACGGAGAATAACTAAAAACTTTCATTCTACAGTTATTAAAAGGACCCAGATGACTACTATGACCACTCTTGTTCAATATAGCTCTGGAAACACTAGACAGAACAATTAGACAACAGAGAGAAAAAAGAATAAGTGTATAATAGAAAATAATTAAACTATCATTATTCACAAATGATATGATATTCTAAATAGAAGATGCCAAAAACTGCAGCAAAACAGTCCTAGAGTTAATAACCAAATTCAATTATGTAGCTGGAGACAAAGTTGACAATCAAAAATCAATAGCATTCCTGTACACAATCAACAAACTCACCAAGAGAGAAGTTACAGAAACCACACCATTTTAAATAGCCTCCAAGTAAATGAAATACTTGGAAAGATCCTAACAAAGAAAGTCCAGGACTTACATATTGAAAATTATAGTACTTTGGAAATGATATTGAAGAGATTATCAGAAAATAGAAAAATATCCCCTGCCCATTCGGAGCATTGTCTTTTCACTCTGTTAGTGATTTCTTTGATGTACAAATATTTTTTAATAAGATGCGGTCCCAATGGTTGATTCTTTAAAATGTGTATTTTGTTCACAAAGCCTCACTAGTGTTTCTGTTTTCATATTTAGATCTTTGATCTAGTTTGACATATTTATTTCATAGTAATAGACATTTCTCTAGTTTAAGTCTTCAGTATGAGGAAAGTCATTTTCTTCAGCACCATTTATTGAAGAGGCTGTCTCTCTTCCACTAAACATATTTGGCTACTTTGTCAAAGACAAGTTAGCAGGTTCTCTTTGTAGTTCTATTTGCATTTTCTAGACTTTTTGGGTGATTCTCAGATCTGTTTTTCTGCCAGGACAATGCTGATTTTCTGATAGTAGCTTTCTAGTATTATAGCAAGTCAGGAATTGTGATGCTTCTTGAATTGGCTTTGTTGCCCAGCAATGTCTTTGGTGATCTAGAGCATTTCTGTTTCCAAATGAATTTTAGAAATATTTTCTCTACATTTGTGAGCTATCCTAATGGTACTTTGTTTGGCAATGCATTACATCTATATGACAGTGTGCAAATAAGATTTTTTGAGTTTTCTCCATATCCTTGAAGGTAATTTTACTGGTATCTTATACTCACTAGATGAAAACTAAAGTGTATGATCCTCAGAGTTTCAAACTGTTGAGTTCTTCTTCCCAAGGATATCCACAATAATATGATATTTTTGTTTGTTTGTTTGAGACAGGATTTCCCTATGCAGTTCAGGCTGACTGTGGACTCACTTCTTAGTCCTGTAAATTCAAACTGATTGTCCTACTTCAGCCTCTTAAGTCCTGGGATTTCAGGAGTGCACCTAACGCTTGAAAGAATTAATGCTGTTATTTGAAACCTGAAGAAACAGTCATGAGATACACATGTATTCATTAACTGCCATTCTCTTAAAGGAAAAATGTCCAATTTAACACATAACCTCATTGGAGTGTAGGGAATCACAAGATGAATTTCTATCTCTTATGGGCTGGGGATGCCAGTCTAGACTACTGCAGAAACAGGAAATGTCACAGGTAGGAATATGAATCAAATGTGAGCATTACTATTAAGAAATGAGAGAGTCTTGTATTTAAGTATGATGAGGAAAAGACCAGTGGAAAGCAATGAGAGACCTGGTGAGCTTAGCTTGTCCTGACTATAGATCACATTTTATTATAAGGATGAACATCACAAATTATGAAATATTCAAACATTATGTGCTTTTACTCTAGAAAATATTAAGGCTTGGCACTGTAGCTCAGCTGTATTGTAGCTTGGCATAACAGATACCGTCTTGCACCCTGCATTTATCTAGTGCCCTGTATTTGACCCAGGAAAATTAAAAAGCACTCAGGGTATAAGTCCCATGAGAAAAACAAAAGGAGCTGTACTCAAAGTAAAAAAGAACCCTGCTAAAAAAAAAGAAGCAAGATACAGGTATCAAACAAATATTCATTTAAGATTCTAGCTAAATTGTTTCCAAATAGGATGTCTTTTCTGATTCTCTCTTTTAAAAATGCTTAACATTCCAGTTCAGGGACACTTGTTTTGATTCTGAAATGGGGAAGGGGTCTGTATACAAGTGGTTCTGATCTCAGCTATTTAAATTCCAAATTTGTCATTTGGATACTTGAATTCCTATACTGTTGTTCACAAACTCACCTCAAGATGCAGAAAGATTTACTGGCAGAAGCAAACATCTGGATTAAATGTCAGTGCCCCTGAAATGAAAGAATAATAGTGAAAAGGAGGGAAGAAAATGACAAACACCATGTGTTATGATGCCCACCTCTTTTCCACAGCATTAAAGAGGCTGAAACAGGAGAATGGCCATGTATTCAAGGACAATCTAACCTACACAGTGAGAGTGAAAGTCCAGCCAGAACTACAATGTAAGACTATGTTTTTAAAAACAAAAAATAATAATGAAAAATGTAGAAAACCAAGGGAGAGAGACTATTAAAGGAAAACAAAAACAATAGAGCTGAGTGAAAGCTGACCCGAATTGGCAATTATGGAATGATGTTGCCTAGGAAACCTGGCCATGTAGTAGCATCTGGGCAGCAGTGACAAATACAGAGCTAGAAATGGTGCCTATAGTGCTACAGCACAACAGTGAACACCTTCCACCAATAAATCTGCAATTTGCTAGAATGAAGAGGTCCAAAAGGTCATGGAAATCTTAAACTCAGAGTGAAGAAGTAGGTTCACACAAAGGCCTTTAGCAGATATTTCATATTCAAATTGAAATAGGACAAATATAATCCTGCCCTGTTTGGGGTGAAACGCACCAAGTTCGTTGGCTCACAATATTGAGGAATGAAGGCACAAAACAAAAGATGTTCAAAATTTTTTTCTGGGAAAAAAGAGAGAAGAATAGTCCTGGAATTTCAGGAATGTTCTTCAGTGTTTAAATCCCAGACCTATTGTCAGGGGTCATTTATACAGGAAAGTCACAATGTGAGTACAGTGTGGGTTTCAAACTACAATCAACATATAAGCTTGTAGTGGCTTAACTAATATTATTCAAACTTGGAAGAAGTCACCCAGAAAAAGCATGTTAAAAGAGCCAAGGGATTTTGTGAGAACAATAGACCAGTTGTTCTGTTCATTGAGTATGGTAACTGATGCCTATTTGGACTTCCTGGAGGAGGTGGTGGTAACTGTAGTACATTTCAAGCTATTGTTTTTCTCTTCAGGAGGCATGTAGACATGGTCACTGCATCTTCACTTTCTGGATGCCTTGAGTTTTGCCTCTAGCAGGGATTGTTGTGTTTAGGTTTTTACACTGACTCCTTTGAGTTTCCATTTCCTCTCTGATTGTATATCAATTCCTCTCTACTTTGGCCTCCTCTAGTAAAATAACAATACTATTTCAATGGATAAAGTAATGTTTATACATTTAATGAAACGTTATTTAATGGGGGAGTGGGATTTAGCTCAGCAGTCAGAATCACCTGCCTGGGAAGTGCTAGGTTGTGAGTTTGATCCCCAGTACCTAAAAAAAATGTGTTTAAACTGCAATAAAAGAAAATAATTTTATTTGTGAACATGTAGATTAACAAGATTTTTAATTAAATATGTCAATGGCAAATTGAACAATGTTAATAGTCATATTTAGAATCTAAAGATGTTGGGCTGGGTATTAAGCTAAGTGGTCAAAGCACCTGCCTGGCAAGCACAAGGTCAGGACTTCAATTCCTCGTAAAAAAGAAAAACCTACAGTTGTCAACCATGTAATGCTATAAGCACAACTATTAAAATTGATAGTTGTTCATTAAAAAGCTCAATGTTTCTTTTGTCATTTATGAAGTACCTACAAATAACATGGTAAGTACAATGAATAATACACTGTGCACTATACCAGTGCTATTTGCTGAGAGCTGCTTTTATTTTTTCCCCACATAGTTGAAAGATGAAAATGATTGGTGATGATAAACTGTGATAATAGTTTTTTCAATTTCATTGGATATTTCCCTACATGCATTAAGTACATTTTATTTGCTACAATTATGCTAAGTGAAATAAATAAATAATTCTTAAAGTTATAGGCATCTGTGTTAGTTAGAAATATAGGCAGTCAGATAGTGATATAATGGAATGAAACTCCTGACTTACTGTGTTTGGTAGGAGTTTGTGTTCTATAAAATGGAAGAATGAATTTTAGGAACAATGGAGGTGAAGAGCAGAATAAACTATTGAGAGAAAAAAGTGAAAGATTTTTGCTCTAGATAGGATATTACAGCAGTGGGAAGCAGGTCAGGGGACATTTACCCTGAGCTCACTTACCCCTCTCTTAGGCAACTTATCTGTGGCATGAAAAGAGTCCCTATCAGCTCCTGGCACATCAGCAATGCCACCTTTATGCACCACCCCAGTCCAAGTAGATATAATCCCCCTCACCACGTATCCAGCAGAAAAAGGCAGATGTCTAGCAGTCATGTGGCACTCTCCACTTTCTTAGAATAAAGGCCATTTTTGATTTATATTCTCTCCTTTACCGCAGTGAAAATCCTACAGAAAGCTTCTGTCTGAGAGAACAGGAGGGGTCATAAGTGGGTTGTCAAGGACTCTGTATCTTCTAGGGACTTTATAGAATAAAATCATGGGATGAGATGGGTTTAACGTGGGGAAAATTGGGAACTCACAAGGCAAATGGGCAAAACTTTGGACAGAGCTATGTTAGCCAATATAATTAATAGTTCAGGTAAAATCATTTATACTGCAGACAAATGGGGAAGCGAGGTCATAGAAAGCAGGCATTTTACATAACAGTAACTCTCCTCTATGGGACTGGGAGGGTGGCTCCTGACTTCAGCAGGGTGACAGGGAACTATTTAGAAAATCAATTCTTAGGACATGGACGCATTTGCTTGGTATTTTCTCTTGAGGCCTGTCCCATAACAGGAGGTATCTGTCTCAACATAGCTGCAAGGTATGTGGGCTTCTCAGCTGGCCACATCTAGGACCTGATTCTGTCTTCCTGGCTATATATTTCTAACTAACTCAGCAGCCTATAACAACAGGGCTTGCCCCTCAAAGGAGCCAGAAAATAAGTTCAGATTGCTTGCAGGATTGGAAGAGACAATCACCTCCTGCTGTGGGCCAAATCTCAAAACAAAAGGTAAATGAAATACAACCAAGTGCCAAGGACCAAGAGTAAAATAACAATACTATTTCAATGGATAAAGTAGCGTTTATACATTTAATAAAATATTATTTATTGGGGCCTGGGATTTAGCTCAGCAGGCAGAAGCACCTGCCTGAGAAGTGCTAGGTTGTGAGTTTGATCCCCCGTACCTAAAAAGAAAGTGTTTTAAACTGCAATGAAAGAAAACAATTTCATTAAGATGTAGATTAACAAGATTTTTAATTAAATATGTCAATGGCAAATTAAACATTGGAAACAGTCATATTTAGAATCTAAAGATGTTGGGCTGTGTATTGAGCTCAGTGGTCAAAGCACCTGCCTGGCAAGCACAAGGTCAGGAGTTCACTCCCTCGTACCAAAGAAAAATCTACAGTTGTTAACCACCATGTAGTGCTATAGTGAGCACATCTATTGAAATTGATATTTGTTCATTAAAAAGCTCAATGTTTCTTTTGTTGTCTATGAAGTACCTACAAATAACATGGTAACTACAGTGAATAATACACTGTGCACTATAGCATTGCTATTTGCTGAGAGATGCTTTTATTTTTCCCCACATAGTTGAAAGATGAAAATGATTGGTGATGATAGAGAAACTCTGATAATAATTTTTCAATTTTATTGGATATTTCACTACATCCATTAAGTACATTTTATTTGCTACAATTATGCTAAGTGAAACAAATAAATAATTCTTATTGTCACAGGCAGCTGTGTTAGTTAGAAATATAGGCAGTCAGATAGTGATATAATGGAATGAAACTCCTGACATACTGTGTCTGGTAGGAGTTTGTGTTCTATAAAATAGAAGAATGAATTTTAGGAACAATGGAGGTGAAGAGCAGAATATAACCACTAAGTGAAAAAAGTGAAACATTTTTGCTCTAGATAGGATATTATAGCAGTGGGAAGCAGGCCAGGGGACATTTACCCTGAGGTCACTTTCCTCTCCCTTTGGCAACTTACCTGTGGCATGCAAAGAGTCCCTATCAGCTACTAGCACATCAGCAATGCCACCTTTAAGCACCACCACAGTCAAAAAGTAGATATGAACCCCCTCACCACGTATCCAGCAGAAAAAGGCAGATGTCCAGTGGTCATGTGGTACTCTCTACCTTCTTAGAATAAAGGCCATTTTTACTTTATATTCTCTCCTTTACCACAGTGAAAACCCTATCCTAAAGCTTCTGTCTGAGAGAACAGGAAGGGTCATAAGTGGGTTGTCAAGGACTCTGTATCTTCTAGGGACTTTATAGAATAAAATCATGGGGTGAGATGGGTTTAAGGTGGGGAAAATTGGGAATTCACAAGGCAGATGGGCATAACTTTGGACAGAACTATGTTTAGCCAATATAATTAATAGTTCAGGCAAAATCATTTACCCTGCAGACAAATGGGGAAGTGAGGTCATAGAAAGCAGGCATTTTACATAACAGTAACTCTCCTCTATGGGATTGGGAGGGTGACTCCTGACTTCAGCAGGGTGACAGGGAACTATTTAGAAAATCAATTCTTAGGACATGGACGCATTTGCTTGGTATTTTCTCTTGAGGCCTGTCCCGTAACAGGAGGTATCTGTCTCCCATAGCTGCAAGGTATCTGGGCTTCTGAGCTGGTCACTTCTAGGACATGATCCTGTCTCCCTGGCTATATATTTCTAACTAACTCAGCTGCCTATAACAACAGGGCTTGCCCCTCAAAGTAGCCAGAAAATAAGTTCAGATTGCTTGCAGGATTGCAAGAGACAATCACCTCATGCTGTGGGCCAAATCTCAAAACAAAAGGTAAATTAAACACAACCAAGTGCTAAAGAGCAACAGTCCAAATAGTTCTCTGATCACCCTGAGGAACACAAGAGTCACCATCCCAACCCACTACAAGAAGAGTCTCTGCTCTTAAACCTGCCCATTTACTATGACTTGCTCTCTCATTTGCTCCCAATTTAATCAATTTTACCTGAGCAATTAACCTTATTGGTTGACCACATTTCTACTCCGCCTTATGCTTCACTTTCAGATTCCCATTTTTCCCCTCCCCTGGACCCATCTAACCTCATGATTTCACTCTATACAAGTTCCTCAAAAAGACAGTCTTTGGCAACCCACTCAGACCCTTCCTGTCTCTCAGACAGAAGCTTTCCTTCTCCCAATAAATATATTCCACTCTTAAACTCCATCATTCCTGAAGAGACCAAGAAAGCTCATTCCATCTGCTGCTTCCCCTCCCCTTCTCCCTTCAAATCTAACTAGATTAAGTTTTAACTTCCTAAAGGCCATAGAACAAAGGCCTGAGGTAATAGCTCCTGACATCCTGGGTCTTCCCTATCCGGTAGCCCCGTCACAAATTGTGTTAATTGCATCAGATTGTATTAGATTGTACATTCTTCACAAAAATAGCTTCATTTATATCATAGTAATACCTGTAACTTGGCTTTACTGTAAATGTGTGTCTTCCTTTTCCTCTGGGCAAAGAATTGATATGTTATGAATCAGTGCTCTCTGTAAAGAATTGTAAAATCTTACCTAATTGATATGCTAACCATTGTTGCCCTCTACAAATAGAACGGTTGTGGTGCTAAAGTAAGGTAATTAAGGTTGTTAATTGCTGTTAGACTTTTCTATTCAGGAGGCCTTGTGGTGCGAGTTTTCAAACTATGTGCAGCTCCACCCCCACAGGAACCAGTGTTCTTAAACAGTTAAGACAAACAACCTTAACCTAAGGCAGATCTCTCAGTCATGAGACAAACGCCCATTCCTAAGAAATGCCACCCCTTCTAGGGAGACATTCCTCCGCCCCACTAAAAAACCCAATCCCTTAAGGACAGCTCACCATCAGCTCCGCTCTAATCGCTGTGATTGGCTTCTGTAACAACACTTGCTTGCTTTGCGATTTTAGGCCTTAAAAGGCACAGCCCTGCTCGAGTAAGGGGTTCTCCATTTCCACCTGTTTGGAGGACCCCGTGCGCACAGAATAATAAAAGCCCCTTTGTTCTTACATGAGAGCTGAGTCCTTGGGGTCTCCTTCGCGACGCCGGTTTTACATTCCTAAAATTCATTCTTCAATTTTAGAGAACACAAACTCATACCGGATATATACTAGGTAAGGAGTTTCATTCCCCTATACCATTAACATGAGCCAAATTAACATGACTATACTTTTATAATGTCTGAAATTTGTTCCTTTTCCTGCAGTTTCAAGTGATTAATACAACTAACAATGATTGTAGTCCTGGCAACATCTAAAATTGTATACAACAGTCAGTATAAGTGTAAAATAATTGCTTTGATTGTATTATTTATCAAGACATAGACTTTTCCATGACACTAGGTTATATCTTAAAAAAGAGAAGGTTCACCTGATAGAGTTATTTCCAAAAGATGAAAAATATTAACAAAAGATGAGAAATATAAAATAAAAAGCGGCCTTTATTCTGAGAACACGGAGAGAGATGACCGGCACCCCACCGCTGGCGTCCGGCGATCTCTCCGGTGGACACGCGGCATGGGGGCCTGTAAATAACCTCGGTTTGGGGTGGAACCTAAGGCGGGCATTAGGGATACACAGGTAGCCCATTGGTCCTAGGTTTGGCGCCATATGTAAATTCCCAGGGGCGGGAAGATGGCGTCACAGGTAACTTCCTAGGGGCAGGGCAAGATGGGGCTTCCTGCTTCCGGTTGTGGCTTTCCTGGCTACAGTGTCCTGTCTGGGCCAAACCTTTCATATCCCGTCTTATGGTTATTATTATGAAAAGGGGCGAAGATTTCCCTCTTTAACTACTTCCTGCTGGCAAAGGGCGCTGTACTGGAGCCTAGGGGAGTCGATGGGATGAAGGTTGATGCCCAGGTAGACGCTGCTGCCAGGTGTTTTAGCCAGGACAACTTCACTGGTGAATGCACGTATGTCAGACTGGAAAAACAAAGAGACAAAATGTTATGAGGAGACATGGCACTGTCCTATTAAGTACCCAGGTGAGGTAGAAGGAAAGGTGCCTTTGATATAGACATATCATTCTATCAGGACCATGTTGAGGTAGAAACATTTCCACGGTGAAGCAGAATTCTGAAAATTAAATGTGGGTTTAGGAGGAGTGGAGTTATGAGAGGTGATTACTCCCCCATCTGAAAGCATAAAAGTTAAGACAGTAGGTTGGTGAGGCTTGTCTCTGGTATGCATGATGTTGGAGTCTGTAGGCAATACTGTTAAAGAGTCCTGCTGTAAAAATGATTATTAATAGAATGTAAGAAATTAGGAACCAAAGTGGATAACAAAACATGACTTAGCCTGTTAACTGTGGCTGCGAGGCCTTTGTGAGACGGAGATGGGTAGGCGACAGAAGATGAGGTGACCACTCAGAATGATCAGATTTAGGGCTGGAAGGAAACCTGTTAGCCTGAGTGATGTGAAACCAGGACGGCAGTCCAGCAACTTTGATTTAGGCATGGGTCGCTGTAACCTGGTTGTAGTCCTTGGAATGATTTGCTGTAACAGAACTTGAGCAAGTACGAGAAAGGCTTTTATGTATCCTGAAAAAGTATAAACCAAGTGAGAAGACAAAAATGTATCTGTCAGTCTTGACTAGGGTTACCTGAGAAATTGGTGAATAAGAAAGGAAGGGGGTGGTCTATATCACTGAGGAAGGGTCCACCAACAACAACAGGTGGAAGCTGTTGAGGCCTCAGTGTGTCTAAGTCAGCCTGTATAAAAGGCATTTTAAGATTTAGGACTGGGACCTGCACAAAATAGGCCCTGTTTATAAATGGCATAGGTTGACCATCAATACCTCATCATAGAGATTGAGGACTTAATATAGCAACCTGAATACTCAGGAAGAACTCTGTATATATGGCCTCTATGTCCACAAATATAGAGAATGTCTTACCTGAGACTGTAGTGCGACTTGGAATCTGAGACGGACACCTTAAAGGGGGCTGTTGTTGCCCTGAACTTCCTCAGTCTTCAGCAGCGATTTTCTGTCGGTGACGAATCTGGCATTGTCGACATTTCCTGTAAGGGCTATAACTTAGGATGGCTTACCCACTCTCTGGTGGCTAGGACAGTCCAGCAGCCCTGGAGTAAGGTCTCAAAGAATGCCAGGATGGGGCATTTTCTTGCCCAGTATCTTCTGCTGCATTTGAGCGTGGTCCATGGAGGGGGCAGGCAGCTCCACCTTGTGTAGGTTTACCTGTCTCAGAACTCCAAGTGTCACAAGTGTTAAAAATATGAAAAACCATATTAAGATCTCTATTATTAAGATCTCTATAAGGTTTGAAGGTCAAGTTTTGCCTTTTTGTTTGGGATTTGGACTATAGTAGAATTAAGTAAGTATGTAGAAATTTAATATTGGCATTTTGGATTAGAGAGCAGGCTTTATAATGGAAACATTTTGCAGTAAAGGTTTAGCAATCTTATGAATAAATCAATCAAAACTGATCTAATACTGTCAAATTCTGAACACATTTACTTTTAAAGTTGTTATTTGTAGTAGTATGAACCAAGACAAATAAAATAAAACTTTGAAGAAAACCCTTGTCTTGAAATAGAGCTAGTGGTTCCCAGCAAAAAGGAATTTATAACCTTAGTTGTTAAACAGGAGGTTGGTGAAGGCTTTGATTGATAAACAAGGCTGGTAAAATTATCGGGTGGCCAATAACCTTGATTAAATGGTTTGAGAATTGTAATAAAAAAGCATCTTTTGAGCGGAGCCAAATTGTAAAAAAAGCATGGCTGAGCAGAGCCGCTGAGCTGCTGTTTCGCGGCGCTCCAGCAGAGCACGCCCAGTGGGCGGGACAAGCACTGAGATGTAGCGCGCAGGGGCGGGCTCAGACTGCCCCCGGAAACGTGTAAGGTGACAGCGGCGGCGATGACGGCGCACAGGGGAGGGAGGGGCTGGAACGGCGCATGGGGGAGGGCCTGAGAGGCGGCCCGACACAGCGCGCGAAGCTGGAACTGCTTGCAGGGCGCGAGGATTAGAAAGCCAATTTAGGAACACAGCTGGGTTTTGATTAGCCTCCTGGACCTGTTTTAAAAGTTTCTTATGGTTAGTATGCTTGTCCTGCTCTGGCACAGCTATAGGCCTAGAGTCATTACCAGCGGTGTTTACCTCATGTCTGTGATCAGCTTTTTCTCGAACTGCTTACCACAGCTGATTCCGTTCTTGTGAGATGAGAGAGGTATCTAGAATCACATAAACATCCTTAAAACGTAAATCATAACAATTAGTAATGAATTCAAATTGCTTGATATAATTCTGTGGGTCAACAGAAAAGCTACCTAATTTATGGACAGTCTGGGATAGATCAGAAAGGGAAAAAGGCACATGGATGTTTACAATTCTCTCGGGGCCAGCTTGCTCCCGACGTGGTAGCAGAGCCTGAGGAGAAGATTCCAGAGCACAGGGCCATTGGGCAGCCATCCTTCCAGTAGGCGCATGTGAGCAATCATCTGTAGAGCAGCTACAGAGCTGCTGCCGGTCACCGTGGGAAACACGAGCAGATGGTGTCTCACTGTGTGCCTTGCAGCTAGAGGACTGCTGTTGGCAGCACAATGAAGCGTCATGTGCACTGCAACAGGGTGGCTGTTGCAGTTCACAAGAGGAGCCACAAGGAGACGCCTGTTGACAGTGAAGACCCTGGAAACATGGCGGCGCCCTGTCACGTGACCCAAAACATGGCGGCGCCCTGTCACCATGTGGCCCTCCGGAACATGGCGGCGCCATGCCATGTGGCAGAGGGTTGCAACATGGTGACTGTTCCCTGCGCAAGCTGGAACAATCACGCGACCTGCTGGAAGGACATAGCGACCAAGACCTAGTATGGTGGGCGGGCAGTGAGAATGCTGTAGGGGATACAGAATTCTCAGGAGAAGTCAGAGACTGAGAGGAAGCACTAACAGAGGGATCAGAGCCGCTGGGAGAGTTATGGGTCCCAGGAGAAGGTGGGGGAGAGGATGGAACATCGGGAGATAACTGCGACACAGAGGGATTAGAGCTGCTGGGAGAGTTATGGGTCCTGGAAGGCGGAGAGGGAGACGATCGTACAGTGGGAGGTATCTGCAATGGAGAGGGATTAGAGCTGCTGAGAGAATCAGGCATAGGGGGAGGAGAGCGCGGTCCAGCGGGAGGTAACGGCAGGGAACAAGTTTGGTGGTAGGCAGGCGGCGGCCGGGAAAACAATGGAGGGCAGGAAGGAAAAGTTTGCAGCGCAGTAGACTTAGCTAAAAGTATCTCAGCTGGAGCACAAGACTTAATGAGAGATGGGCGTGTTCTCAGAATAAGAAAGGCTTGGACATAAGGGAGTTCTAATAACTTGTTGCCAGCTTGACAAAAATCGTACAAGTTCCTGAGAATGCAGGGGTCAAATGTTCCTTGTTTGGGCCAAGGCTTGCCGATAAGCGGGTAGGTTGGCCAGACCTCCTGGCAGTAAAAAGTTAGTTGTTTAGTTTTTATGGTACCTTTAATTTTTAGAGTACGTAAATTAGAAATTAGGCATTGTAAAGGCGTCTTTTGGGAGTTAGAAAATACGTTCCCCATGACTGATTCAGGCAAGGAAAAAAAACCGGAGGTCCAGAAAAAAGTCGTCACTTATTTGTGGTACCACGCGGCAGCTACGGTTCCAAACCGTAAACTCCAGTCGTCACTGAGAGATTTACGAATGGAGTCTACGTGGGGTCAGTAACAGTTTTGCCCGTGAAAGCGCAAGGCTTTAAGGGAAGTGAGGCATTCTTTCAGTGTGGGCGGCCCCAAAAATCTCTGCTTTGGGCTATCCGAACCCAAAGAACGTGAGAGATTTTGTGGGCGCAGGTTTGCCCAGAAAGAACCCTGCCCTGGGCGGTCCTAAGGACGTGAAAATGCACAGACCCACGCAGACGGGGAGAACATTCCACTGGGGCTGCCCAGTGCGAAAAGTTCCCCAGGGAGTGCTCACCTGAAATCAGTCTGGCCGATGCGGAGTGCAGGCAGCTGGCGACAGGAACGTCTCGGGAGAGGAAAAAGCTCGGGATTAATCCAGGATGTTATCTGATTATCGGCGAGGAAACGCTGGGTATGTGGCCCAAGAGTTAGTTGCCTGCCGATCGAGTCACGGCAACAAATGATAGAGTTATTTCCAAAAGATGAAAAATATTAACAAAAGATGAGAAATATAAAATAAAAAGCGGCCTTTATTCTGAGAACACGGAGAGAGATGACCGGCACCCCACCGCTGGCGTCCAGCGATCTCTCCGGTGGACACGCGGCGTGGGGGCCTGTAAATAACCTCGGTTTGGGGTGGAACCTAAGGCGGGCATTAGGGATACACAGGTAGCCCATTGGTCCTAGGTTTGGCGCCATATGTAAATTCCCAGGGGCGGGAAGATGGCGTCACAGGTAACTTCCTAGGGGCAGGGCAAGATGGGGCTTCCTGCTTTTGGTTGTGGCTTTCCTGGCTACAGTGTCCTGTCTGGGCCAAACCTTTCATCACCTATAATTGTTCAGAAAAATTTCAACACTATTGGCTGCTTGAACAATTTTTAATTAGATAAACTGTGTATTTTTTCAGTTTCTAGAAGGCTTCTATTATATTATTGAAAGGACCTTGACTATATTTTGATGCAAAATTGTGTTTTGAAACTTGTATGAAGATTTATTTTTATCTTAGGAGTAAGCTCACTGCATTGACACTGATAGAGTGAAGCAAAAGCCCACTGCATTAATTTCCACTGGATACTCATGGCATAGAGCATGTGAATTACTGAGGAGGTAAATTAGCTTCATACATAGACACGAATCAGTACTGTTATGATTTTGTGGCCCAATAGAGAAGCACAATAATAGGATTATTTCTAAAAGATGAAAAATATTTCCAAAAGATGAGAAGTATAAAACGAAAAGAGGTCTTTATTCTGAGAACATGGAGAGAGATGACTGGCACCCCCCACCTCTGGAGTCCAGTGATCTCTCTGGCGGACACGTGGGGTGGGGGGATGTATAGACTCGGTTTGGGGTGGAACCTAAGGAGGGCATTGTTAATGCACAGGTAGCCCATTAGTCCTAGGTTTGGCGCCATAGGTAAATTTCCAGGGGCAGGAAGATGGCATCACAGGTAAATTCCTAGAGGCGGGGAGATAGGGGCTTCCTGCTTATGGTTGATGGTTTCCCAGCTACAAAGTCCTATCCGGGCCAAAACCCTTTCACAGAATATAAGAAAAAGTAGAAGTGTTCTTTCTGTTTAAAGAATGTGGAGAGGAGCCTACAGCCACCAAGGGCTTGCCTTTTCTTCTGACTGATTATGGGATTATAGGGTATATATGAAATTTGGTGGTGCTGGCACTGACACTGATATTATTTAAGGAGCTGATTGGAATTTTCTTTTGGCCCCTTGGAAAGGAATGAGGAAGTTGTATTCAGGGAAAAAAAGAGGAAGTAGCCATATAGGTAAGCATCCCTGACTTGACCTTTTACCCCGATGAACTACTTCCATGATGTTCTGTAATTTATTCTAGGGCAAAATTCTTTAAAGTACATCTTTTAAGTTTAAATTAAAAAATGAAAATAAAGAATTTTTGCTATGTGTCTTCTCCCACGGTTAGTGGTAAACAATTCACAAGGAAAGTATCTCTTCATTTCCTCAATGCATTGTAGATTGCATAAACAAAACTACAGATCAGTTCACTTTCAGAAAACAGAAGCAGCACTAAAAGGCCGGGGTAAAACCCTTCAATACGAATGTCCCTTAAGAGTTGAGATCAACATTTAGGATTGCAATCATCTACAGATTTCTCTGACTTCAAGAAAGAAAAAAATTGACACTGTTATTGCTATAGGTTAATGAAACTCCAGGTCTACTATGTCTGGTTTGAGTTTGTGTTCTCTGAAGTCAAAAAATGAATTTTAGAAAAAATAGAAGTCAAGATAATGTAATTATTGGGAGAAAGAAAGCTGTGTGAGAGAGAGCAAATGCATCCTGACTGGGTTGGCAAAGACTGTCTTTTCCAAGGACTTTTATAGAGTAAAATCAGGTGGTGAGTTGGGTGGAAGGTTGGGAAAACTGGGAACTCACAATGCAGATGGGAATAAGATGGGACAGAGCTATGGTAGCCAATAAGATTAATAGTTCAGGTAAAGTTGATTAAATTGGGAACAAAGGGTGAAGGGAGTCACACAGAAAGCAGGCATTCTTAGGCAGCAGTGAATCCTCCCTTAGGGGTTTGGGAGGGTGACTCCTTATTCATCAGCATGATAGGAACTATTTAGAATGTCAGTCTTTAGGATAAAGATGCATTTCTTTGAAGGGTGACTCCTGATTTCCTCAGAGGGCTAGGGAACTATTTAGAATATCAGTCCTTACGATATGGATGAATTTGTTGATCTTCCATAGCAGGAGTTGTCCATCTTTTCCATATTTGCAATGTATCTGGATTTCTGCATGGGCTCCTCAGAGGACCCAGCCCTGTCTCGTTGCTAATCATAATTAACTAACTCAACTCCACACAACAGTAGTTTTAGGAAAATTGAATGCAGATGTCGAGTGCTCTGGGTGAATGATCCGGGATAACAGTGTGCAATATATATAGCAGTGTTGCCCCCTGATTCACATGTTTTGAAATTTAGTTTTAGTTCATTTTTTCTTTTTATTCTTGAAATGAAATGGATTTGGAAATGAAAGGCTGAGGTAAGGTAATTTGGTACACATATTCCTCTGTGTAGCTGAGATCAATACTGTTGAAGACAACCAGCTACAGAAGTCTCTGACTACTGTCTATCATTTGGGATCCTCTCTTGCAGGAAGGAGTTCCTTTCCATGTTTATTTTTGACTCAGAAGGAGGAAAGTAGAGCAGCAGTCAATCAGTGATGAAGAGGCGGGCTACATGAAATGTCCAATCAGGCGAGCCGTGGGAGGAGGTCTCTTGGGTCTCTTCCGGTGTGTAGACATTGTTTACCTGTTTGGAATACAAAACTGGGAGGAGAATGCTTGCTGGATCTCATTTACTGGTTTCGATGTCCTGTGGCCTGACTAGCAAAGAACCTGGGAGACCCTCTAGCCACGGAATGGTGAGGCTTTGGATGGGAGGCCAGAAATAGGGTGGAATTGGGAGAAACCGTTACAAGTAGTTAGAAGCAGTTCTGGTATCTGCAGACTCAGGTATTTAGTTAACTTCAGCTCCTGAGGTCTTCTAGCATTGGCCTTGGGTCATCCACTTTCCCTTTTTTCTCCTGCTGGGAGCAAGGATGATTTTGTGTTCCCAGAACTCTGAATTAACTATGATAGCAACAGACTGGAGTATCATCTTTGAAATTTTCTACTGTCCTGGAACCTCCATCATAAGTAGCAGAGGAAGGAGCTTGGGAAGCCCCTGACTCTGATGCATTTTGTAGCTGGAGCAGTACTGAGCTTGGTCTCTGCTCTCACTCCAGGGATCAGCAATCTTGATGTTCTAAAGTTTATAAATGTATGCAATGTAATGCAGGGCTTCATATCCATAACAGCACTCTTTAAACTTGTACTTTTTTGTATTTATAGGAATTGCCTAAATTTATGGTATGTTCTTGCATTTTCAACCTCATGACAGGTGTTGGCAAAATCATAAGAATTCAGAGATGTGTAGTGATGTGCTTCAGTGGAGGAAGGCCTTCCAAACACGGGGTGAACTCCTGTGTACTATAAATAACAGTGCAAAGAATTTCTGAACATACTTTATGTGACACATGTGCTCATAGACTATCTTTGTGAGAACAGCCATAGAGGTTTGAATTTTGAGAAAAATAAAGCAGATATAAAAGTGTCATCAAGGGCAGGGTAAAGTGTGCTCACTAAAGACAAATTCCAGAAAGGGCTGCCGGTGAAATTCTCACTGAAAAATGCCTAAATGTAGTCATTTGCATGAACATATACACGTGATATCCTTCTGAATGGAAAGGAATATGGGTGCCATCTCTGAATTAAGAGCTGATTTAATAGCTTGGTTGATCATATACATTGTTTAAATATGGAAATGCTCTGTAATGGACTTTACTAATTCGTGTAAAGGAGATACCCTAAATTGAAATTGTGCAGGGATATCAATAGTCTAGGCATGAAAGGTTTCCTGCTTAGGGTGGATCAGACAAGCATGGAAAGGATGTGGAAGTGACCGGCAGGAAACAGTGTGCAAATAGCAGGACATACAACAGAGAGGGTCTTCACTGAAACATACAACAGAGAGGGTCTTCACTGAAAGTCAGGTAGTTCTTAGGGTAAACATGAAGTTAAAGTTGTCTTATGATATCTTCCTTGAGGTGAATAACAATGCTCTGGCAACAATCAGTATTCCACATCCCGGTCACCCCATGAATTCTGTGTTCTCCACTTGAGATCTAGTTTTGATTATCTCTATTACCCAGTATCATGAAGGTGAAATTTGAATGTTTTTTTTTTTTTTTGTACCAAGGATCGAACTCATGATCTCAAGCTTGCCAGTTAGGCTTTTACGCTGCTGAGCTAAATACCCAGCTCTGAAAGTGCTTTCTGTATATTGTGGATGATAACCAACCTTGTTCCTCAGAAAATGTTGAATATTTTGGAATTTTTCTATATTGTATAGGTATAATTTTTTGAAGCAAACCAAAGGTGTCTTATGCAGTCACTTTTCAAGTTTCACATTGTCTGTGGGGTGTCTCAGTCAGGGTTTCTCTATGTCAGGCAGCTCTGTAACTTAGGCTAGCCCCAAACTCAAGGCATTTCTCCTGTGTCAGCCTCCCAAGATATATTTCTATCTGAATGGAAAGTGATCACTTGTTGACACTGAGCTATAATTTGAAGCTTGCACCTGGTTTCATTGCTTATAAGATTTTTACATACAGTAGTTTTCCATGAACATTTGAGTTATTATTTATGTACCATATTTGATGTTATTTATGTTTTGTTCTGTGAAACCAAATTCAAATATCAAAATGAGGCTTAAGTATATTAAGAACAAAGGATTCAGTGGCCTAACTGAGATTTGAAGAGATATCATTTGTAGTACATCAAAGTGATTGATGAGATATTTGTCTGCCTCTGTGCTTTATGGATGCTGGTCTTGCAGGCTCTCACTATGAGCTCTGCATTAGAGACAGTGCGCAGTGACTCTTGCAGTGACTCAGCATAAGAATCAATGCTCCTATGTGGCTGTTACATTAGCGGTGAGTTGCAATATAGCATCAAATTTGCTGTCTCAAAAAATGTGTATATATAAAAAATTAATCCCCAAGATATGGAACTAAGATTTGAAGAAATCAGTCTGTTTTGTTTGGTTTTATTTGTTTAATTTAGTTTTGTTTTCTCTATGTATATCTGCTAGATTTGAACCCCTTATGGAGCGCAGAATTGCCCTAACCTCAAAGCAGCACTCCTGTGTCAGCCTCTTGAGTGCTGGGATTATAGATATGAGTGTTTTTACCCTAGAAAATATTGAGGCTTGTAACTTAGCTGTGTTGTAGCTTGTCATAATAGATGCCATCTTGAGCTTTGCATTTAACTAGTGCCCTGTATTTCACCCAGAATAATGGAAAATCACTCAGGGTAGAAGTCCCAGGAGAAAAGCAAAATGAGCTGTACCCAAAGAAAAAAATCAACCTGCTCAACAGAAGAAGCAGAATACAGTTGTCATCCAAATATTATTATAAGATTCTAGCTAAATGATTTCCAACAGATCTTTTTGTGATTCTATCTTTTAAAACATCTCTAACTTTCCAGTTCAAAGCCTGTTGTTTAGATCTTGAAATGGAGGTGGGGGTTCTGTATACAAGTGGTCCTGCGACCAGCTAATGAAATTCCATATTTCCAATTGGGTTGCTTGGCTCCCTATGTTGTTGTTCACAAACTCAACTCAAGCTGCAGAAACTTTTACTGACACAAGCAAACACCAGGGTTAAATGACAGTGCCACTGAAATGAAAGAATAATTGTGAAAAGGAGAGGAGAAAAAAGACAAACACCATGTGCTATGATGCCCACCTCTTTTTTTTTATTTTATTTAAGGAGAAAAGAAAAAAAAAGCAGAGAAAGGGTACAAGTTATACAGATTTACAGAAAAAAAAATAAACAGTAGGAAATCACTAGTTAATGGATTACATATTGTCATCTTAAAAATAATTTTTCAAGTCATAAAATTAAAGCTTGTAAAGTGGACATTCCAACAATGATACTGCAAACAGTTCTGTTCAATGATCCAATAAAACTCTGTGATATCATTTTCTATCTCATACACTTAAATATACATGCAGTTATATAGTTTAGAGCACTTTCTTTTCCTCTCTTTTGTACAATGACTATTACACATTTTGGGTTTCATTGCTCCCACGGTTCTTATTACTTTTTTGGAAGAGAGTAAATCCAAATGTGACATAACAGAACAAAATCGGTCAAGTCAATAGGGTGAACATAATAGATAATGTAAAAACATAATACAAGGTGATCAACAATGGTTATCACAATGCCTCCTGCTATCTCTAATAGAATTGCCTATATCATTAGTTATAATACAATTGAACAAAACAGTAAAGAATAAAACTGACAAAACCAAAACATTGGAGACATTGCAGGTCTTCAAAAGTAGATAAAAGTCAAAGAGAATGGGCGTTATAATGAATCGCATTATCTTCACAGCTGATGCTTACACTTTCGAACCTGATACTATCCAGCAAAACAGAATAGGGGAACATCAGTCAAAAACAAGATGGTGAGAGTAATACAGGGCTTTAAAATGAGTTAATGGAAAATCAAAGTGGATTACTATAATATATCCTGCTATTTTTTTCCTTTAATTAAAAGGATAAAAATAAAAAAGTAAATAATGGAGTGGAGATTGAGCTTTTTTTACCAAGCAATGAAGAAGCTGAAACAGGAGAATAGCCATGTATTCAAGGACAGCCTAACCTATATAGTGAGTGCAAGGCTGGCTGGAACTCCAAAGTGAGATTATGTCTTTAAATCAAAAAACTAAAATGAAAAAAATAAACAACCAAGGAGACAGAAAGACTATTAAAAAAAAAAAACAATAATAGAGCTGAGTGAAAGCTGACTTATGCAAAATGGGAATTATTGAATTATGATGCCCAGGAAGGAATGCCGTGTAGTAGCATCCAAGAGACAGTGACAAACAAAGATTTAGGAATGGCACCTATTGTGCTACTGCACAACAGTGACCACCTTCCTTCAATACATTTGAAGTTCACTAGACTGAGGACTTCTAAAAGCTCATGGAAATGTTAAGCTCATGGCAAACAAGGAGCTTGAAATCCAGGCTTTGGAACATGGCCTTTAGCAGACATTTCATATTTAAATTGAAATAAGAGAAATATAATTCTGCCTTGTTTGATGTCAAATGCACAAAGTTTAATGGCTCACAGCATTGAGAAAGGAAGTCACAAACCAAAAGAAGTTCAAAATTTTTCTTAGAAAAAAAGAGAGAAGAATAGCCCTGAATTTTCAGGAGTGGTCTTCTGTGTTTTGGCCACAGACCTATTGTCAGGGTCATTTATACAGGAAAGTCATAATGTGGGTACAGTGTGGGTCTCAGACTGCAATCAACCTATAAGCTTATAGCTGCTTAACTAATATTATTCAACAGGGGAACAAGTCAGGCAGAAAAGGTATATGAAAAGAGCCAAGGCATTTTGTAGGAACAATAGTCCAGTTGTTCTGGTCATTGAGTATGGTAATTGATGCCTATCAGGACTTCCTGGAGGAGGTGGTGGTAACTGTAGTACATTTCAAGCTGTTGTTTTTCTCTTCAGGAGCATGTAGACCTGGTCACTGCATCTTCACCTTCAGGTCTGGCTTTCTTCAGCTGTGCCTGTAGCAGTGATTGTTGTATTTAGTTTTTTACATTGACTCTTTGAGGTTCCAGTTCCTCTCTGATTGTATATCAATTTCTGTCTACATTGACATCCTTTGCTAAAATCACAATAGTATTTGAATGAATAAAGTGATGTTTACGCATTTAAAAATATTCATTAATACAGGCCAGGGATTTAGCTCAGCAGGCAGAAATACCTGCCTGTAAAGTGCTAGGTTGTAACTTTGATCCCCGTTACCTATAAACAAAAGTAATTTGAACTGCAAGGAAAGAAAATAATTTCATTTGTGAAAATGTAAATTTACAAAATTCATAACTAAATATGTCAATGGCAAATTAAACATTGTTAGTAGTCATATTTAGTATCTAAATTTGTTGGAGCTGGGGATTGAGCTCAGTGATACCAGGAGCTGAATGGAGAGCACAAAGTCATGAGTGCAATCCCTCATACAAAAAAAAAAAAATTCACAGTTGTCAACGATGCAGTGCTATGAGCACATTTATTGAAACTGATACTTGTTAATTAATAGGCTCAATGTTTCTTTTGTGCTCTGTGAAATACCTGCAGATAACATGACAATTACAGTGAATGATGTCCTGTCCCCTATAGGTTGCTATTTTCTGAGTTGTTTTTATTTGTTGTTTTCCCACATACTTGAAAGTTGAAAATGTTGGCTGATGCTAGCTAGAAAAACTGTGATAATCATTTTTTCAATTTAATGATATACTTCCATATATCCATTAAGAACATTTTATTTGCTACAATTACTCCAAGTGAAATTGATAATTCTTAAAGTTACAGGCAGCTGAGTTAGTCAGAAATATAGTCAGCCATACCGTGATAAAGTGGAATGAAATTTCTGACCTTCTATGTCTGGTATGAGTTTGTGTTCTCCAAAGTGCAAGAAAGAATTTTAGGAACAACAGAGTTGAAGATCAGAATATATTTACTGAGAGAAAGAAAGTGAAAGTATTTGGCTCTAAATAGGACATTTTGGAAGAGGGAGGTGGAACCAGGGGACTTTTACCTTGAAGTCACTTTCCTCTCCCCTATTCAACCTACCTGTGGCCAGAAAAGAATCTCAATCAGCTACTTGCATATCAGCAGTGCCACCTTTAAGCACCCCCCAAGTCAAAAACTATATGTATGCCCCCACATATTTCCAGAAGAAAAAGCCAGATCCCCAGTGGTCATGGGGTTCTCTTCATGTTCTAAGAATAAAGGCCACCCCTGGTACCGATATAAAAAAAAAAAAAAAAAAACGAAAAAAAGAATAAAGGCCACTTTGACTTTATAGTCTCTTCTTTACTACACCAAAAATCCAATCAGAAAGCTTCTGTTTGAGAGAAACAGGGTGGGTTCTGAGCCTGTAGCAAAGGACTTTGTCTTTTTAGGGACTTTATAGAATAAAATCATGTGGTGAGATAGGTTTAAAGTGGGTTAGATTACTGAGATTACTGAGAAGGTAAATAAGCACAGTAGAGAAGCAGAATATAAGCAATGTAAAACTGGTATTTATTTAAAGAATGTGGAGAGGAGCCCACAGCAACCAAGAGTTTGCCTTTTTTTTTTTTTCTGACTGACTATGGGGTTATGGGGTATTTGTGACTTTTGGATGTAGTGCTTGGAGGGGACATTGAGGTCTTGCAAGGAGCTGATGGGAATTTTTTTTAGGTCCTGGGAAAGAAAAAGGAAGTTGTAATCAAGGAAAAAAGAGGAAGTGGCCATATGAGTAAGCATCCCTGAATTCACCTTCATCCACCATGAGATCCTGTAATTGTTTCTAGGGCAAAACTCTTTCAAGTACATCCTTTGATTTGAAGGAAGAAATCAAAACAAAGAATTTTTGCTATCTGTCTTCCTCCACAGCTGGTAGTAAACCATTCATAAGAAATATTTTGAGTCATTTCCTTAATGCATTGTAGATACCATGACCAAATTACAGATCAGAAAAAGGAGCAGCACTTAAAGGCAGGGGTAAAGGCCTTCAGTGCAAGTATCCCTTCCAAGGTGAGTTCAACATTGTGTAATACAAACTACTACTGTTTTCTCTGACTTCAAGAAAGAGAAAAGTTTATACTAATATTGCTATAGCAGAATGAATCTCCTGGTCTACTATGTCTTATATGAATTTTTTGTTCTCTAAAGTCAAAGAATGAATTTTAGGAACAACAGAGATTAAGAGAAGAATATACTTATTGAGAATAAAAAAAGCTGCCTGAGAGAGAGAAGAGGTTCTGAGCAGGTTGCCAAACACTGTCCTTTCTAGGGACCTTTATAGAGTATCATGTGGTGAAATGAGTTTAAGGTAGGGAAAACTAGGAACTCACAATGCAGATGGGCATAAATGGGACAGAGCTATGGTAGCCAATAAGATTATAAGTTCATGTAAAGTTGATTAAATTGGGAACAAAGGGGGAAGGGAGTCACATAGAAAGCAGGCATTCTTAGGCAGCAGTGACTTCCCTTAGGGGTTTGGGAAGGTAATTACTGAGATCATCAGGATGAGAGGAACTATTTAGAATGTCAGTCTTTAGGATAAGGATACATTTCTTTGAATGGTGACTCCTGACTTCCTCAGAGTCCTAGGGAACTATTTAGAATATCAATCCTTAGGATATGGATGAATTTGCTTATCCTTTGTCTTCAGCCTTGACCCATAGCATGAGGTGTCAGTCTTGCCCATACTTACAAGCTATCTGTTCTCCTGCATGGGCTCCTTCGGGGACCTAGCCCTGTCTCATGCCAATAGTATTTAAATAACTCAGGTGCCTGTAACAGTACTGTTTGGAAAATTGATTACAGATGTGTTGAGCTCTGTGTTAATGATCTGGGATGACAATGTGCAATGTATATACCAGTGTTGCCCCCTGATTCACATGTTTTGAAATTTAATTTTAGTTGATGTGTTCTTTTTTCCTTGAAATAAAATGGATTTGAAAATTAAAAGCGTGAGGTAAAGCTCTTCAATACAAACACTCCTCTGTCCAGCTGAGTTCACCTCTGTAGAAGAATGGCAGCTCCAGAAGCCTCTGCACTACAGTCTACCATTTGGGATCCTCTCTTGCAGAGAGGGGTTCCTTTCCCTGTTTATTCTTGACTCAGAAAGAGGGCAGTAGAGCAGGAGTCAATCAGTGATGAAGGGGCAGGCTATATGAACTGTTCAATCAGGCGGGCCATTGCTGGCTGTGACTTCTGTCTCTTCTGGTGTCTCATCATGATTTATCTGT
Organism: Cavia porcellus; assembly: GCF_034190915.1. Taxonomy (NCBI): domain Eukaryota; kingdom Metazoa; phylum Chordata; class Mammalia; order Rodentia; family Caviidae; genus Cavia; species Cavia porcellus. The sequence continues at coordinate 2,272,550 of NW_026947536.1, forward strand.
TCTAGTAGCAAAACGCTTGCTGGATCTCATTTAGTACTTTTGATGTCCTGTGGCCTGAATAGCAAAGAACCTGAGAGATCCTGGAGCCATGGAATGGTGAGGTTATGGATAGGAGCCCAGAGATAGGGTGGATTGGGAGAAACCAGTTAGAAGTATTTAGGAGTAGTTGTGGTGTCTGGAGCCTAGTTAGCTTTAGTTAGCTTCAGCTGCTGAGGTCCTCCAGCATTGCCCAAGGGTCATTTACTGTCCCTTTTGCCTCTTGCTGTTGGCAAGGGTGATTTGGGGTACCCAGAATCCTGGCTTCACTATGACAGCAGTAGACTCAAGTATCATCTTTGAAATTCACTGCTGGCCTGGTAACTCCACAATCTTAGGCATTGGAAGGAGCTTGGAAAGACCCTGACCTATGCTTTCCAGGCAGGTGTTCATGCCACTGAGCTAAATACCCAACTGTGAAAGTGTTTTCTTTGTTGTATGGAAGAGATCCACATTGTTTCTCAGAAAGTGTTGAATATTGTTGGAATTTTTCCATATTGTATGGTTATAATTTAAAAAAAAAAAAAAACCAAAGGTCTCTTATGCTTTCACTTTGTCTGTGGAGTGTCTCATTCAGGGTTTCTCTATTTTAGACAGCTCTGTAACTTAGGATAGCCCCAAATTCAAGGATGAACTCCTTCACCAGCCTCCCAAGATACATTTCTTATATCTCAATTGAAAGTGATCGCTTCATGACAGTGAGCTATAAATTACAGGTTGGGCCTGGTTCCATTTTATATACTTATTTTTTAAAAACAGCATTTTCCACTAACATTTGAGTTATTATTTGTGTACAATATTGGGTGTTATTTATGTTTTGTTCTATGAAACCAAATTCATGTTTCAAAATGCTGCTGAAGTATATTAAGATCAAAGTACTTGGTCTCGCCGGGAGAACATGGCAGAGAGATAACAGCAACTACCGGAGGCTCTCTGAAAAACTAGGCTCAGAAGCCAGGTATGGTGCGGACTAAAGAGACATAAGCAGGTGGAGTTATGCTCTGCTGACTCAGGAACGAACTCGGCTGAGAGAAACCAACTTAGAATGCAGTCCTGGTGCTAAAACAGGAACAGAAAAGTCTCGCTGCTGAGGCTGGACCCTGCGCCATTGGAAGCCGCGATTTGGGTTTCCCGCCGCGCGGTGGCTGGCTGCCTCTACATCGGCTCGGCAAGGAGAGAGACGCGCGGAAACTCTGAGAATGGGAGTCTGCGAACGGAGTCGAAAACAGGACGGGCAGGGAGGCATGTTCTGACTTGTGGCGAGGTGAGTGAGAGAAACTGACACTCCACCACAGTTTGACTCCAGTGGACTTTCTGGGCCCAAGCAGTCCTGCGGGAGCAGGGCGCGGTGGCGACACCAGCGACACATTCCCCTCTCGGGCGGGATTGGTGAAAAGTGCCTGGCCTGCGTGACACTGCCGGCGGACCCCGTAGGCTGGCCCAACCCAGATCCCAGAGCCTGACGGAGGCCGGGAGGGGTGGGCCCCCGCGTAGGCTGCCTGGTGCGCAGCGGTGAGTGGGAACACCTAACCGGCGCAATTCGATCAGGCTGTGGCTGACAGGGAGAGAAGCTGGGCCTCTCATATAAGCTTGCATATATAAGGAACAGAGAATATGGGAAGAGGCAGCAACAAGAAAGGCTCCTCGGCCCCCAATTCTGAGGAACAGGCAATAGCGGACACCGCACCAATACACATAAAGCACCATATAGAGAGCCTCATAGACCAATTCAGGAATGAAGTTATCAACGACCTGAAGCTAGAAGTATGCAAAATAGTTAGAGAAATGCTAAGTCCCACCCAAGAAAAATCAGATGGTGGAATGGAAGAACAGAAAAAGAGGGGAGAATTGTTTGATGGAGAAAACAGGGAAAGCATAGAATACGTGAAGCAGGTTCAAAGGGACTACCAAGAAACTAAGAAGTCTATCGAAGACTGGCATAACAGCTTGAAAGAAACAAAGGACAGACTATCTGAACTGGAGGGCAGAATTGTAATATGGGAGAATGAAATGAAAAACTTCTTAAAAATAACAAAGAAACAAACAGCAATAATACAAAGACAAGAAGATGATAAGAGGATCCATAACTTAAGGATTAAGAACATAAAAGAAGAAGTAGGGACACAAACAAATGAACTACAAAAGCTACTCACAGAAATAATCCAGGAGAATTTTCCTAATTTAGCAAAAGGTAAAGATACTCAGATGTATGAGGCATACAGGACCCCAGCTACCTACAACCCAAACAGAGCAACACCCAGGCATATAATAATAAAAATTCCAGAAATTCAATACAAGAACAGAATATTAAAAGCTGTCAGAGACAAGAAACAGACCACTTACAAGGGAGCACCCATCAGAATTACAGCAGATTTCTCTGCACAAACCATCAAATCACGAAGAGCGTGGGGGGAAATAATTCAATTGAAAGATAATAATCTCCAGCCAAGATTGAGATATCCTGCACAACTGTCCCTGGAAATTGATGGAAAAACAAGGTGCTTCCAGGATAAAGAGGAACCGGGGGAATTTGCAACCACCAATTCAACTCTACAGAGAGTATTGCAGGATATTCTAAAAAAAGAAAAATACAAAGAATCCAGAAATAGTGGAGGCCACAACTAATGGAGCAGAGAACAAAGTGAAGAAGACAAACTGACAGCTACTGACAGAATAAGAGCTCAACAGAAATGAGACAGAGAAGACTGGATGATAGGAAAAGCTATTTTGGAGAAAATGACATCTTAATAGGTAATACTGATTTAGTATCATCTTGTTGTGAAGTCTCATCTAGCTTTTGTCCTTCTGTCTCCAATGGTCTAAATAGGTTGTATCTTACTGAATTTTATTATGTACGATAGTATAAGCAAAAACCTTTTAAAGACAAGGAGATTATACAGAAACCATTATTCATTTTCTGTTAGTCGATTCTAAATACTCTGTAATGCTGTCATTCTCTTAAATGGTTTTACATTGTTTTGATATACTTAATGCTACAGTATACGAAGTTGTACTCAAGGATTTCAAGGAAAGAGACAATATGGTAACTACTTTTAGGTCAGGATTATCTGGTGGTGAAACACTATTCTGCTTAAATGGTTATGTTTTGATCTGTGCTGTTTTGTTGTTATGCCCTCTTTTATCTCAATCTCCACTCCATTATTTACTTTTTTAATACTTTTTAAAAATTTTTTATCCTTTTAATTAAAGGAAAAAAATAGCAGGATATATTATAGTAACCCACTTTGACTTTCCATTACCTCGATTTAAAGCCCTGTATTACTCTCACCATCTGGTTTTTAACTGATGTTCCCCTATTCTGTTTTGCTGGATAGTATCAGGTTCGAAAATTTAGGCATCAGCTGTGAAGATAATGAGATTCATTATAACGCCCATTCTCGTTGACTTTTATCTACTTTTGAAGACCTACAATGTCTCCAATGGTTTGGTTTTGTCCGTTTTGTTCTTTACTGTTTTGTTCAATTGTATTATAACTAATGGTATAGGCAATTCTATTAGAGATAGCGGGAGGCATTATGGTAACCATTGTTGATCACCTTGTATTATGTTTTTATATTATCTATTATGTCCACCCTTTTGCCTTGACCGATTCTGTTCTGTTATGTCACATTTGGTTTTACTCTCTTCCAAAAAAGTAATAAGAACCGTGAGAGCAATGAAACCCAAAATGTGTAATAGTCATTGTACAAAGAGAGGAAAAGAAAGTGCTCTAAACTATATAACTGCATGTATATTTAAGTGTATAAGATAGAATATGATATCACAGAGTTTTATTGGATCATTGAACAGAACTGTTTGCAGTATCATTGATGGAATGTCCACTTTACAAGCTTTAATTTTGTGACTTGAACAATTATTTCTAAGATGACAATATGTAATCCATTAACTAGTGATTTCCTACTGTTCATTTTTTTTCTGCAAATCTGTATAACTTGTACCCTTTCTCTGCTTTTTTTTTCTTTTCTCCTTAAATAAAATTAAAAAAAAAAAAAGAACAAAGTACTCACTGGCCTGAATGAGATTTGAAGAGACATTATCTGTAGCCTATCAAGTGAGTGATGAGATTTTTTTTTCTTTTTTTAAATTTTGAAAGTGGTAAAATACAACAGAACAATGCAGAATAAGGCCAACTACGATCATACAGTGAAATTGGTACACAACTTCACAACAGGTTATTGGGATAACAGTAATAGGTATCACAGTATATTTTATTATCGTTATAATAGTTGTTCTTTCAAACACATATATCAAAATGAGATGAAATACAGAACATTATAGTACTTATCAAAACAGAATATTGAATAGAGCAATACCATTAATCAGAATAGACCTAAACAGTAATAAAAATATTTGCCTTCAAAGAGATAGTAGAAATAAGTCCCCCTTATTTGTTATGGTCAGCTTCCCAGGAGATGCTCAGATTTCTGGTTCCCATTTGCTAATGGGGGATGACAGGAGAAGAGGGATAGGGAAGTGGGATGTTTGATTCTAGGCCGTGCATCCAGTAGGTTCACTATTGCTTAGTAGGGAGACAGGCTGGTTGTTTGGTTTCACATCGCCCTAAGTTCCCACATGGTGTGGAGCTCAGGAGCTGCTGCTGGTTCTCCCCCTGGAAGGGCCACAATCTGCCAGACTGCCACCGCTTACCAGGGAGAAGTGGTGCTTGCTTGCCTTCCAAGTGTCCTAAATTCCAGCATGGCACGGATCTCAGGAGCTGCTGCTGGTTTGCACCCTGGATGGGCCACAGTCTGCCACATCGCCACCACTTACCAAGGAAGGGAGGTGCTTGCTTGGCTTCCCAGTTGACTGATGGGATATTTATCTGCCTCTGTGCTTTGTGGATGCTGTTCCTGTGGGCTTCTCACTGTAAGCTCTCCTTTAGAGACAGTACACAGGGAATCTTGCAGTGACTCAGCACAAGAATCAGTGCTCCTATTTGGCTGTTACATTAGCAGTAAGTTGCAATCTATCATCAAGTTTGCTGTCTTCAAATATGTGTATATTCACAAAATTAATGACCAAGACATGGATTTAAATTTGAAGACATCAGTCTTCATTCAGCTGTTTTGTTTGGTTGTATTTGTTTAGTTTTGTTTTGTTTTATTGAGACAAGCTTTCTGTACGTATATCAGCTGGATTTGAACACCCTATGGAGCCTAGAATTGCCCTGAACTCATTGAAACCATCCTGCCTCAGCCTTTTGAGTGCTGGCATTATAGATATATACCACCACACTTTGCTTTTGATTCAGATTTGTAGGAGAGAATTTAAGATATCACAAACCTGGTGTCTCAACCTTCATGTGAGAAATATATGTATGATCCTTTAGGAGGTGGTGACCCTTGAGGATGTGGTTGTGAACTTCAGCAATGAGGAGTGGACTTTGCTGAGTCCATCCCAAAAGAACCTCTACAGAGATGTGATGGGCGAAACCTTTAGGAACATGACTGCAATAGGTAAGAACAAAATACTTTTGTCACTCATGCTGTCAGAATGTTGTGTGTCGCTCATCAGTGCTGTTTCATTAAAATCAATGTGAAAATATTTTTAAAAATAGCTCAGACCTGGACACATTATATCATAAATCTAAACAAAATCTATTAATTTGTATGTATTAGTCTAATGAGCGCTTGTATTTCTATGTCTACAATTCAGGAGGACTTGGGGATATGCAGGAGGCTGAAAAACAATGCAAGATTTACTGGAGATACTTAAGGTAATTTGCACTCAGAAGGAGAAGGAATGTTCCTGAGTTATTAGTGAGTCAGCAGAAAAGTGACCACTAAAGAAATGAGGCACCATTCAATTTACTGTCAGTAATATTCTCCAAAGACGTATAAGCTACGGTATGTATAATGAGTGAATTAAATCATGAAAATGTATATCATTGCATATAGATGTGTACGAAAGGCATACACTTTGAGTTATGACATTCTCCCTTCAGTTTTTCTACCCATATATACATTTGAATACAGCACATTCATTATCTAAAAATTGCTAAGTTTGCAAAAGAATTTGAAATAAAACGGAGTGCTTGTGTTTCCAAGCCATGCTCTAAAGAATCAACCATTCTGACTAAAATTCTTAGAAGGCTGTGGAATGTTAAGTGCACTCATTCTGAATATCAGTATGCAGTTATCTCTAGAAGTTGATCCCACCATACTTGTCCTGGATATATTTTTAAAAATTCAAAATCTGCATAAAATACTGATACATGTTTAATCATATACAAAGCAGATCAAGTTATAATAGATCAGTCCTTGAAGAAGCTTAGCTATCTATCACTGGATTTGTGGAGAAGGAAAATGTTAATAGACTCTCTGTGATTGTGCATTCTTGTAAACCCAGCACATTATGAATCAGATTTTGCAGAATGGCAAATTCAAGTTCAAACTTCCCAGCTTTATGATCAGTGAAAATCTCTTAAAACAGATTTTAAAAAGCTATAGATTTTATGCTAATAGCTGTTGTTCATTCCCAGCATGGAAAAGAATAAAAAATGTGTTAAATAATGTTAAAAAATAAATAATATAATGTCATTTGCCATAAGAAATCGATGGGGCTTTCTCCCATCAATTGAGTGAAATAGCTCAGTTATAAAACCTAAAAGGTCACAGGGTTTCTTTTAGATGCGAAACCAAAATATAAATTGTGGAATGAAATGAAAGAGTTAATAGAGAAAAGTAAGATGAACCATATGGAAAAGGGAACTACAGGTTAAGGACAGAAGGGAGATTGTGATGGGGAATCATATCAGAATGATCTGTATGTGATACACATATGTACCCATGCTCAAAGTGAAGCTAAATATTATGCATTTCAAAAGGTACCAAATTTTAAGATTTCCAAATGTGTACCAGTCTTTTGGGAAGGGTTGTTTTCAACATATCTTACAAGGCCATTCTGTTGCTTCATGGTCAGAATTTCTGAGCAGCCATTAAAAACAGAACTTGATATTAATGCAGTCATTAAACTGAGACCCATTTCACTGTGGATTTTTCTTTTTTTATTTAATATAAGGAAACACAAAAACCCATAAAATAAGTATAAATAATACCACTTTCAAAGTGAAAATAAACAGTAAGAATTCTAAAGACAATGATTACATATGCTGCTCATAGAAATAGTTAATGAAATACAAAAGTGAAACATATGAAGTGGGGATTCAAACAGTGAGTCTGCAAACTGTTTTGTTCAACTCTTCAATAAAAACTAAGTAATAAGGTTATCAATCCTATATGTGATTTTTTTCTTTACAGAAATGAAAAGCTAGAGAAATCCTATGGACATACATCTTGGAGTCAGTGTAAAGAAGTATTCCTTTGTACTGCAGAAGGTAATGTGAATGTGAAAGAAACAGAAACACACCACAATGTTCAGATCCATGGAAAATATTGCAGTGGAGAGAAACCCTATGTATGTCAGCAATGTGGAAAAGGGTTCACCAAATCTGGACATTGTAAGCAACATGAAAGAATTCACACACAAGAGAAACCATATGTATGTGAGCAATGTGGGAAAGCTTTTAACACATGTGCATATTGTAAGGCACATGAAATAATTCACACTGGAGTGAAACCATATGTATGTAAGCAATGTGGGAAAGCTTTTAACACACAGGCAGATTGTAAAAAACATGAAAGAATTCACACTGGAGAAAAACCCTATGTATGTAAGCAATGTGGGAAAGATTTTACCACACCGTGAGATTTTAAGAAACATGAAAGAATTCACACTGGAGAGCAACACTATGTGTAAGCAATGTGGGAAAGGTTTTACCATCTCTGGACATTGTAAGCAACATGAAAGAATTCACACTGGCGAGAAACCCTATATATGTAAGCAATGTGGGAAAGCTTTTGCCCAACATGGACATTGTAAGCAACATGAAAGAATTCACAATGGAGAGAGACCATATGTATAAGCAATGTGGGAAAGTTTTTACCCTACATGGACATTGTAAACAACATGAAAGTTCACACTCAAGATAAAACCAGTGTATATAAGCATCATGAGAATGGTTTGAGCACACGTCCTTATTGCATAATGCATGAAAATCTTCACACTGGGCAGAAAACTTATATATGTAAGGAATGTGCAAAAGGTTTCAGCAGAAATGCTCATTGTCCAATACATTATAAAATTTACACTGTTGAGAAAGCCTGTGCATGTGAAGAATGTGGAAAAGCTTTCACCACACATGGATACTGTAAAATACATCAATTACTTCACACTGTTGAGAAACCCTATGTATATAACAACGTGGCAGAGGTTTTACCGCATACAGTCACTGCAAAACAGATGAAAGAATTCACACTGGGAAGAACCACTGGCTATATAAGCAAGTGGAGACACTTTCAGCAGCCAGATTGTAAGTGAAATACATGAAGAAACTCACACAAGAGATAAATCCTATGTGCTATGGGAATACTCTCAGCACACATGATCATTGTTACATATCTGAAAGAGCTCACTGGGCAGAGGTCCTATGTGGATTAACAATGTGAGAAATATGGCAATCCATGTTTGTTGTTAAATACATAGAAAAAGCATCAGTCTTCAGACAATTTAGATCTAAGTTTACTTTAAAAATCCCAAGGAGACCTGAAGAAATAACCAATACAGAAGTTTGATGTCAATATTTCTTCACAAATTTTCCAGAAATGACAAATCTGTGGTGGAGCTCTACTCGAGTGCACATGTTGTATGGTTTTCAGTTAACCACTTGTACCTCTTTAGATTTTTTAAAATGTCTTTGTGCTTCAACATGGCATCTTGTAATTAAGCATGGTAAACTGAAATGGGTGTTAACTTTCAAGTATGGATAGTGTCTATGTACTTAATGTTTTGTCTTTAAAATTGAATTTTTATATTTTGTGGTGAATTGTAATGTTTATTTAAAGAGAAAAAACAGCAAAAATATAGAAATAATACAGAATTTCAGAAAAATAAGAAATCACTAGTTGATTAGTTACATATTTTCATCTCAGAAGTAGTTGTTCAAGTTACAAAATAAAGCATACAAAGTGCTATTCAAATAATGACACTGTGAACAGTTCACCTCAATGATCCAACAAAGACTTATTAATATGCTTACTGTCCTACAAACTTGTTTTTTTTTTCTTTTCTTAAAAAGGGTAAGATTAAACATGACAAAACAGAACAGAAAAGTTCATAAGAAAGCAAGTTAAGGAAACACAGATTTCAAAGCACGTCCCCTGGAGATGTTCACTGTCTATCTTACTGTCTCTAGTTTTTCTTCCAAATAGTTGTTCCCATTTAGAATGCATTGAATATATACTGAATATTATAGAACTAATCAAATAATTACAGGATGATGCAGCCTTTTTCTATCTTCAAGACAGATTTTGGGGATGTCGATAATGACTACCATAATGTCTCTCATTCTCTTCATAGTAGCTGTCTTTATCTTTATGTATGCTGATATTCAAGATAAGAGACTAGACTAATATCACTCTGAACAGTGAATAATAGCCTTCTGAGAAGGAGAAAGGTGAGGAATTGCCTAAAAAAGAAGGCAGAGGGCATTGTAAAAAGTGTATCAGGATGTAAAAGCTACAGTAGTCTTATTGCTCCGGTTAGTTTGATTATATTTTGTTCCAGCCTGTCTACTCATATTAGATTTGAGGGCACAGAGAGATAACCCAAAAATAGCAGGCTATACCATGGTAACTATCCTTAATTACCTGTTAACTTAAACTGAAACCCTGTATTACTTACATTGTCTTCTATGACTGATCTTATTTGAAGCTGGTTTGTTTGAATGCTATTTGGCCTTGACCGATTTTATTCACATTTGGTATGCTTGCTGGTATCAAGTCCAAGAGTAGATCCAACTAATCTGAAGGTGACAGGATGTAAAAGATGTATTTTGGGGGGCTGGGGATTTAGCTCAGTGGCTTAAGAACCTACCTGGCAAATGTGAGGTCATGAGTTTGATCTCCAGTAACAAAAAATAAATTAATAAAAGATATCCATTCCATTTATGTTTTTATTTAAAGAGAAAAAAGAAAGGAAATAAAAAACAAGCAGAAAACATGTATAAATAATACAGAATTTCAAGAGAAATAATACAGTAAGAAATCACTAGTTAATAGGTTACATATTTTCATCTTAGAAACAGTTGTCCAAATTATACAATTAAAGTGTATAAAGTGGACATTCATACAGTGAGTTTGCAGACAGTTCCATTCAATGATCCAACAAAAGCTCAGTAATATGGCTTGCCATCCTACACACACAAACATGCAGTTATATCCCTGATACCACCTTCCTTTCCTCTCTTTTTTACAATAAAAATTACACTTTTTGTGTTTTTTACCCCCACAGTTCTAATTACTTTTTTTGAAGAGAATAAAACCTAACATGACTAAACAAAACAGATTCAGTTAGAACAGAAGGATAGGCATAGTACATGATGCAAAAATAGAATATCAGGTGCGCCGCGCGGCCTCTGAACCCCCGACCGGCAGGGGAACTGACTCACACGACACACCAGAATGCAGAGACAGAGGTCGCCTTTATTGACTCTCCACACAGGTCGTCCCCGGAACGTTCCTCCCTGATCGGACTCTCCAGTGGGGCTCTCTCTGTTGAGTAACCCCGCGTAGTCCTCCACTCTCTATGGTCTGCGTGTCTTCTCTTCCTCTCTACCTCCTGCTCTGTCCTTATATCTATAGTCCTGTCCTATAGGGTAACAAGGCGTGGCAAAGTCTGATTGGGGGACATCAGCTGTAGCTAGGCAGAAGCTGTGGGTAAGAATACGGAAGTAGGAAACGGGCGCCATCTTGGCATCATTCGATGGGAGGGGTAATCTACTGAAGGCTTCGCTCTTTCCTACAGGCCCCATCTGCTTAGGCAGGTCCTCTGGCTCGGCTCCCGACATCTCCCCCTTTTTTCTTTATTAAAGGCGGTGGATCTAAGGGTCCCTCCAAGGTATGATGTTGTTAGATACCTGGGAGTGGGCCTACTTTGTAGGCCACGGCATGAGAGAATGTAGAGGTCTATACCCCGCTGTGCATCACCTCATTTCGATGCATATCCTCGCGCTAGGACCATGCTTGAGGTGAGTGGTTCATTTTTTCGCAGGGCCAGGCTTTTGTGAACCGAACCTGGATGCATATAGACATTCATTGCTGCCTTCCCCCCAGCTTTGGGGCGGGTGGCACTGCAGTACCCTTGGTCTCGCATCTCAATGCCAACAACTTAGCTCCATGAGAGGACCCTAATAGAGTGGGGTCTGTCTTAGGTTGGTCGGGAGAGCCCCTCCCGCCTTACCCGTCATTGACTCCATCACTCATCTCCTCGGGGAAGAAGGATGCCATCCAGAGGCACCTGTCTGTCTCGGTCCCCAACTGATGCCTTCCTCAGTAAACATGATCCAGTTGGGCAGCGAGGAAGCATTTGGGGGCTTAAAGGTGGAGAAAACCACCATATCATTAGAGAGGGGCACAGTGATATTGAACTCATGGGAAGTAATCGGGGCATCAGGAAGGCATGGCAATCTAGCTGTACAGTTGTGGGCATAGGTTTGCGGGAGGGTTGGAGATGTAACTGAAACAATGGACAGGGCTGGGGGATGTAGCCCCCCATACTATTTCAGCATAAGCACCGTTAATCAGCAGTAGTACCGCCAGGCATATTTTATGCCAGTTGACAGGGCGCGGTGCATGAGCAAACAAGAAGGCGCTCCGTCCCAGGCAGACCCCAAAGAGGAATACCAGAGTATACATTACCACACCCAGCAGTAGGTGGTTCGGTGCCTCAGCTAGGGTGTCATTGTTCTCCTTCTGCGTTGTCAAGTTGGTCCTTAGCATTATGGTCCCCTTCTCCTTTTTCTTCCTTTGTGGGGCTTGGAGTCTTTCTTATCAATCGCTCCGGTACCCACAGTGGTTCCTTTTCCTGTGGGGACACACAAACCACGCCTCGGTTCCAGCTGACCACTGGATCCGGGCCCATCCACTGTCCCGTTAGGACATCCTTCCACTTTACCCATCCTTTGTTGGCGGGAGAAGGGCTACAATGCTCCATCGCCGGGGAGCGATCATTGCAGTTTTGATTCAAAAAATTATATGTAAACAGTGCCATGGATAGTCTTGCTTTTGGGGTCAGGCTGTGGCCTATTCCCCCTTTTTGTTTTGTTAAGATGTTTTTGAGGGTTTTATGGGCTCTCTCAATGATGCCCTGTCCTTGTGGGTTATAGGGGATTCCATGTTTTAACTGGACTTGCATGGTTTCACAAAATTTTGCAAAAGATTTCCCAGTGTATGCTGGGCCATTGTCTGTTTTGAGATGTCTGGGTTTTCCCCAGGCTGCCCATGCTGCCAGGCAGTGGTTAATCACATTAGACACCTTTTCCCCTGTTTCCGCTGACGCAAAGATTATATGAGAGCAGGTGTCTATGGAGACATGAACATACTTTAGAGAACCAAACTCTGCCACATGAGTGACATCCATCTGCCAAATGTCGCCGGGGGTCAACCCCCTAGGGTTAACTCCGACTGACACTACAGGCGAATGGGTGTCACATGAGCCACAGAGTCGCACAATGTCGCGTGCATCTGCTCTGGGGATATGGAATGAATTGGCAAGAGTCCTGGCATTAACATGAAATTTGTCATGAAATTGACGGGCTTGTTCCAGTGGGGACAGTATATTGAGAATCCATAGCGGGCGAGTAGCCGCATCCGCGGCCGCATTGCTCTGCACCATGGGCCCCGGTAGGTGCGTATGTGCTCTTATATGAGTGATAAACACTTTATGGTTTCTACTCGTGAGCAATGCCTGGATAGATAAGAACAAGTTTGTTACTTTAGAGGTTGGCTTGATTGGGCCCGCAGTCTCCAGGACCTGTAGGGCATTAACAATGTATTTCGAATCAGAAACAATATTGAGGGCCTCTGAGAATTTTTGGAGAACTGTTTGTACAATCAACAACTCTACCACCTGTGGTTGATCTGGTTCAAACTGTATGGTAACCGGAGACTTGCCTGAGACTACATAGGCCCCTATCCCGGTTTTCGACCCATCAGTATAGATAGTTGTTGCATGAGCAAGAGGTGCGGAGGCGGTGATCTTTGGGAATATCACCGGATGTTGAGTAACAAACTGTAGTATGGGGTCCTTAGGAAATTGATTATCTATATCCCCGGGGAACACGCATCTCAAGATGGCCCAAGTATCCAGGCAGGCGGTCAGGGTCTTTATCTGAGAAGCAGTATAGGGCACCCGAATGGCATAAGGCGGGGAACCAAGATGTTGGATCGCTCTACTGTGCGCCTCCAATGCCAGAGAAGCAACTGATTCCGGGTAGTGTTCAATGACCTTGGCAGGTGAGACCTTAGGGTGCACCCACAGGAGTGGTCCCTTTTGCCAAATCACCGCCGTGGGCTGACATCTGGTCTGCAGCAAGCAGATTTCGAAAGGCTGTCCTGGGTCAATCCTCTGTAAAGTAGCTCTACTTATGGCCTTTTCAACCCTCTCTAAGGCAACCCTGGCCTCTGGGGTGAACTCTCGGGGGGAGGCAATGTCCGGGTCCCCCTTCAAGAGATCAAACAGAGGCTTTAAGTCAGAATTGGAGACATGTAAGTAAGGTCTGACCCAGTTTATATCTCCTAATAACTTCTGCATGTCATTTAAAGTGGTGAGATTATCCGTTCTGATGGTTACCTTCTGCGGAGAAACCAGAGTAGAGGAGAGTTTGGCACCCAAGTAGGTCACCACTTCTCCCCCTTGAATCTTGTCAGGGGCAATGTTCAAGTTAGCCTTTCTCAGGGCCTTGACCAGTTGGCCTAACATATCTTCTAACATTTTTGTTTCCTTTGCACTGATAAGCAGGTCATCCATATAATGAACGCATCTAATCTTGGGGAAGGCTTTTCGTATAGGGGTCAGCAAGGAATCCAAATAGATTTGACACATAGAGGGACTGTTGGCCATACCCTGAGGTAGGACCACCCATTCGTATCTAAGATCAGGGCTCTCCTGGTTAACCGTGGGCAGGGTGAAGGCAAATCGATGGGTGTCTTCCGGATGCAGGGGAATAGAGAAAAAACAATCCTTAAGGTCTATGACATAAACTGACCAATGTCTTGGGATCGCTGAGAGTGCCGGTAGCCCCCTTTGAACTGCCCCTAAGGGTTGCATCTGCGCATTGATCGCTCTCAAATCATGGAGCAGCCTCCATCTGCCTGATTTCTTCCTGATGACAAAAATGGGGGTATTCCATGGGGAAGTCGACGGCTTTAAGTGTCCAGCTTGAAGCTGGGTTTTTATTATTTCCGTTAGTGCTGAGAGCTTCTCCTTGGGCAGGGGCCACTGAGGTACCCAAACTGGACTTGGGGACTTCCAAGTGATTTTAATCGGGGTGGGTAGGAGAACTTCTTCAGTGGCCCCTAGAAAAAACCCAGGCCATGTCTGCCTTCCTTCTTCTCCATAGGTACAGGGGAAGTCTGGCCCTGTAGGGCAGAGCCCAAGCCCTTGCCGGGGATATACCCTTGATTCTTAAGCATGCCCTTGGCCTGAGGAGAACAATTGGATGTAAGGGTGACGTCCATCTGGGTAAGGATGTCTCTCCCCCACAGAGACACTGGCAGTTGTAGGACAAAAGGCTGGAAATGACCCTGGTGGCCTTCCTCATCACACCAAGGCAGGGTTATGGCGCTAACCTGAGGAGCTGTCACCATCCCTAACCCTTGAAGTGTGTTGTCTGCTGTATTTGTGGGCCAACTAGAGGGCCAGTCCTTCTTAGAGATGATAGACCGATCGGCCCCAGTGTCCAAAAGCCCTGTAATTTTTCTCCCATTTATTCTCAATGATAACATGGGTCTTTTGTCAAGTGTCAAATGCAGCCCTTCGAAAATCCCCGACCCCGCGCCTGGTCCCCTACCGCCCCTGATCCTCTGCTGAGAGGGGAATTTTCCGTGAAGGCTGGGGAGCAACAAAAGCTGCGCTATCTTATCTCCCTCGTTAATGACCAGAGTTCCGTTAGGGGATCGGACCAGAATTTTTATGCGGCCTGTGTAGTCAGAATCAATGACTCCGGGGACAACAATGAGACCTTGCAGGGCAGCTGAAGCTCTACCCAACACCAGTCCAACTGTCCCCTCAGGCAGCGGTCCACAACACGGGGTTTCTACGATTTGGGTACCCAATTCAGGCATTAGTATAAGTCTGGTGGTGGCACAGAGGTCCAGTCCTCCCGAGCCGAGCGTGGCTCTTGTGAGGTTTGACTGTCTCGAGGGGACATTCTCAGGGTCCGGGGGCCCACTCCTTGGAGGGGCCCCCTCTGGCCGTTTTTTGTCTCTGATAGCTGTCTGCCACTCAAGCGGTTTCCGTCACTATCAAAGATGGAACGACAGTCCTCAGCACGGTGAGCTCCTTTCCGGCAGCGCCTGCAAATCTCCCCTCCCCCTTGGACGGATCCGCCGGAGCGATTCCTTTGGGGGCACTCACGCTTCAGATGCCCTAGCTTTCCGCAAGTGAAGCAGGCGCCTCCTTGGGGCCTCTCTCTGGCCTTTATTTTGTTATTGGTAGCCGCTGCGAGCAGGGCGGCCACACCTGCGTTGGAAAGGGGGCCCCCTATCTCCCTGCAAATTCTTATCCAGGTGTTTAAGTCCTTGTTCTTATGTGGTGCGATTGCTGCCCTGCATTCTTTAGTACATTGTTCGAAAATCAGTTGCTTGACCAGTGGTAGAGCTGTCTCCTTACTAGGGAAAATCTTTTCTGCTGCATTTTGCATTCTAGCCACAAAATCTACAAATGGTTCTGCGGTGCCTTGAACTACCTTAGAGAGGCATGCGGATGCGGTCCCAGAGCCGCTTACCTGTTTCCAGGCTCGCATTCCAATAGTATTGATCTGCTCGTAGACTGCACTGGGGTACTGCGTTTGATCTTCAGCATATCGCCCCTCCCCCGTTAACATGTCTCTGCTCCATCCCCTATGACCCCCGGCAGCATTCCTCTCTGCCTGTTCTGCTGCGTACTCAGCATACCAAGCCCTCCAATCCAGATAGCTGCCAGCTGGAAGGCAGGCCTTAGCCAATTGGGCCCAATCCCCAGGCGTAAGGGGAATAGAGCAGAGATTTTCTAGTATTGCCACCGTGTATGGAGCTTCGGGGCCAAAAGTCGTGACCGCGCTTTTCAACTCTTTTATCTGCTTAAGGTTAAAAGGCTCCCACACATTCCTACCCTGGCCTGGGGCAACTTGTATGGGGTACACTCCATAGGGGCCCACGTCTATCCCTGGTTCCGGCATCCTTGGTCCCGCCCACCATTTAGAGCGCCAGAGCGAGCCATGGAAGTATCTTGAACCCCGAGGCAGCTCAGCATAGGACGGTGGCGATGGGCGGGGACCGATAGTAGCTGCCAGTCTCCTAACCTCACTCTGCGCCCCCTGGTGGCACAGTTCCTCACGGCGCACCGCCTCCGGAAATGGGTCCCAAGGTGGGGCCGAAGGTAATTTCTCCTGTCGCCAGCAGGGGTCAGCAGAGGGTTTCTCTTTTTCTCCCTCCGCGTCCCCCATTGAGATGGCGCGGAGCTCGCGTCGGAGACCCCCGTAGATGCTTTTCCTGGACTGTGCTTCTTCATAATAGGAATCAGACGAGTCCGATTCCTCCCCCCTGGGGTCTTCCTCCCGAAGGGAACCTTCCCTAGAGTTTTCAGCTTTCGCCCGTTCGAAGGCTTCTCTCACCTCTTTGATACCTGCACCATGGACAGCGGGCGGGAAACCCTCGTTTTCCTCCTCTAAGCAGGTATGTATCATCTCCCACAAGGGGCGAACGGAAGGGGACAAGTCCCCGCCGAGCTCGGCAGAGGCCAGATCCCCCCCCAACCTCTCCCATGAAGGCAAAGTCAAATGTCCCGTGGGTAGGAACCACGGGGCTATCCGGTCAATCTCGGCAATAAACAGCTCGAGAGTGGCACGACTTACCCCAAGATCTTTTGCTTTTAACAGTCTCTTAAGGGCCTTGGCTAAATCCCCAGCCTCTTTGCTCGGTAATTGGCCCATATTCTATCAAAAGATACCCTCGGGTGGCTAAGATCTGCTCACCTCGATACCTGGCGTATGTACACCAGGGGAGTTAAGAAACTTGCCCTGTAGGTGCGCGCCACCCAGGGCCCAGGCGTACTCCCAACTTACCTGGCCGACGACCTCTGCCGCGTGGTAAGCCAAAAGCGGTCTGTCTCTGCAGTACGGGGGTGATCAGTTCCCCGTACGGGCCCCCAGAATGCGCCGCGCGGCCTCTGAACCCCCGACCGGCAGGGGAACTGACTCACACGACACACCAGAATGCAGAGACAGAGGTCGCCTTTATTGACTCTCCACACAGGTCGTCCCCGGAACGTTCCTCCCTGATCGGACTCTCCAGTGGGGCTCTCTCTGTTGAGTAACCCCGCGTAGTCCTCCACTCTCTATGGTCTGCGTGTCTTCTCTTCCTCTCTACCTCCTGCTCTGTCCTTATATCTATAGTCCTGTCCTATAGGGTAACAAGGCGTGGCAAAGTCTGATTGGGGGACATCAGCTGTAGCTAGGCAGAAGCTGTGGGTAAGAATACGGAAGTAGGAAACGGGCGCCATCTTGGCATCATTCGATGGGAGGGGTAATCTACTGAAGGCTTCGCTCTTTCCTACAGGCCCCATCTGCTTAGGCAGGTCCTCTGGCTCGGCTCCCGACAATCAGGTGATGAAAAATGGTTACCATTGTGCCTCTTGCTATTTTTAAGAAGAGTTGCCTATCTCATCAGGTATAATAGAATTGATCAAAATGGTGCAGAACAAGACCAATAAAACCTACACTGAGAACTTACAGGATTTCAAAAGAAGATAATAGTCAAACCATAATGGGCATGATAGTAAATCTTATTGCCTTCAAAGTGGTTGCCTATACCCTCAAACTTGATACTATCAAACAATATAGAATACAGTAAAATCAGACAGAAAAAGATGGGGAGAGCAATAGTGGGGTTCAAAACAGATTAATAGGAAAACAAAAAAAAGTTACTATAATATATTCCACAATTTTTTAAATTTAGTTTTCCCTTAATTGAAAAAAGTTAAGTAAACAGATTAATATTTGAAAAAGAGTGGAGATTGAGATAAAAGAGGACATTGTGATAGAACAACACAGGTCAGAACTGAACAATTTAAACATTATTGTGTTTCAGCCCCAAATAATCTAACATAATATTAGTCACCATAGTGCCTCTTTCCTTGAATTATTTGAGTATAACTTCGTACACTGTAGCATCAAGCATATTAAGACAGTGTGAAGCCATTCAAGAGAATGAAAGAATTACAGAGTATTTAGAACCAGTTAACAGAAAATGAACAATGGTTTCTATATTATTTCTTTGCCCATAAAATTTTGTTTATACTATCGCATATAGTAAAATACAGTAAGATACAACATGTTAAAACCAGTGGAAACAGATGTACAACAGCTTGATGGGATTTCAAAACAAGATGATATTAAATCAGCACTAGCTTTTATGATGTGTTGTTTTCTACAGAATAGCTATTCGTACTATAACTGATACTAAAATCGAACAACCCACGTTAAAACCATTGCACTTAATGAGTGAAAACATTATATGGATTCAAACCAATATGATTGGGAATCATGATTACTATGTACTTCTATGTATTATCATTTCTTACACTAGGGAAAATATTTGGTATTTATACATGTGAGTTTGATTTATTTCACTCATCAGTATGGTCTCAAGCTGCATCCATTTACTTATATCTCAATGTGATCATTCTTTATAGCTGAGTAGTACTCCATTGTATAAAAATACCACAACTTTTAATCCATTTCTCAGTTGATGGACACTTAGGTTGTTTCCAAGATCTGGCTATTACAAATTGTGCTGCTATACACATGGGGGCACATATATCACTGTGGTATGATGCTTTTAGTTCTTGTGGGAATATGCTTAGAAATGGAATAGCTGGTTCAAAAGGTACTTCCAATCCCAGCTTTCTGAATAATCTCCAGACTGACCTCGACAATGGTTGCACTAGTCTACACTCCCACCAACAGTGCAGGAGAGTTCCTTTTACCCCACAGCCTCTCCAGCATTTGTTGTTGTTGGTTTTCTTGATCTTGGCCATTCTTTCAGGCATGAGATGAAATCTCAGTGTGGTTTTAATTTGCATTTCTCTAATGACCATTGATGATGAACATTTTTTCATGTATTTATTTGCCATTTGTATTTCTTCATCTGAAAATTGTTTATTCATCTCAGATGCCCATTTTTGGATTGGGTCTTTGAATTTTGGAGGTCTGATTTTCTTTTAATTCTTTACATGTTTTAGACAGAAGTCCTTTGTCTGAGGGGCAGTTCACTAAGACATTTTTCCCAGTTTTTGGGTTTTTTATTCACTAGGCTGGAGATTTCTTTTGATGTGCAGAAATTTTTTAATAAGAGGCCATCCCAATTATTGACTCTGGGAAGTATTTCCCATTTGGTTTGAGTCCTGTTCATGAATTCTCTACCTACTCCTATGTCTTCAAGTTTTTTTCCCAATTTGTCTTCCAAGAGATTTAGTGTTTCTGTTTTAATATTTAGATTTTTGATCCATTTAGATTTTATTTTAGTACATAGTGATAGGCATGGTTCTTACTTTTACTTTTCAGCATATGGAGAGCCAGTTTTTCACCACTATTTATTGAAGAGACTGTCTTCCAGTGAACATGGTTGGCCTCTTTATCAAAGATAAGGTGGTTGAATGTGTTTGTAGTTTTTGTTGTATCTTCTAAACCATTCCACTGATCTTTGGCTCTGTTTTGGTTCCAGTACCATGTTGATTTTACTACAGTTGCTTTGTAGTATAACTTCAAGTCAGGGATTGTGATACCTCCTGGCTTGCCTTTGCTACTTTTATCTGTCCTTGCTATTCTAGGTTTCTCACTCCAGATGAATTTTAGGGGTGATTTCTCGAGTTCAATGAGGTATATTGATGGCTTTTTTAAAATCGGAATTGCATTGAGTCTGTATAAAATTTTTGGGAGAATGGCCATTTTCACAATATTTATTCTTCCTATCCATGAGCAAGGAATGTCTTTCTATTTTCTGAGATCATCTTCAGTTTCATCTTCCAGGGTGTTATAATTTTTCCTGTATACACCTTTTAATTCTTTCATGAGAATAATTCCTAAATATTTCATTTATTTTGGTTGCTAGTGTGAAGGGTGTGGTCTCTCTTATTTCTCTCTCTGTGATTTTGCTGTTAGTGTATAGGAATGTATTGATTTTTGAGTATTGATTCTGTATCCAGCTACATTACTGAATTTATGTATTTTATCTAGGAGTCTTTCAATGGAGTTTTGGGGATCTTCTATGTAGAGTATCATGTCATCTGCAAATAATGATAATTTAACTTCTTCTTTTCCTATATTTATGCCTTTTATTTCTCTCTCTTGTCTAATTGCTCTGGCCAGTATTTCCAGTACTATATTAAATAGGCGTTGTGATAAGGAACATCCTTGTATTGTGCCTGATTTTAAAGTAAAGGCCTTCAATTTTTCACCATTTAGTATGATATTGACTGTTGGTTTGTCATAAGCAGCCTGAATTACATTAAGGTAAAGACCATCTATTCCAATTTTCTGTAATTTTCTTATCATAAGTGAATGTTGGACCTTATCAAAAACTTTTTTCTGCATCTATAGAAATGATCGTGTGATTCTTTCTTTTGGCTCTATTGATATAGTGTATTACATTTATTGATTTACATATATTAAACCATCCCTGCATGCCTGGGATAATTCCCACTTGGTTGTGGTGTGTGATCTTGATGATTTGCTACATCCTGTTTGCCAATATTTTATTGAGTGTTTATGCATCTGTGTTCATTAGGGAGATTGCACTGTAGTTCTCTTTTTCAGTTGAGTCCTTCTCTGGCTTTGGTACTAGAGTAATATTTGCTTCTAGGAACGATTTAGGAAGGATTGCTTCCCTTTCAATTTCATTGAAGATTTTGAGGACTATTGGCATTAGGTCTTCTTTTTATTTCTTGTAGAATTCTTCAGTGAATCCATCTGGGCCTGGGCTCTTCTTTCTAGGTAAAGATTTAATTTCATTTTCAATTTCATTAATAGAAATTGGGTTATTCAGTAGTTTTACATCTTCATTACCTAGCTTTGGTACTTCGTATGCTTCTAGGAATCTGTCTATTTCCTCTGTGTTATCAAACCTTTCAGAGTAGAGGTTTCTGAAATAGGTGTTGATGATCTTCTGTATTTCTATAGGGTCTGCAGTGATTTCACGTCTTTCATTTTTTATTGCATTAATTTGAGCTTTTTCTTCCTTTTTTGAAATAAGGTTGGCTAGGGGCTTGTCAATTTTATATATTCTTTCAAAGAACCAGCTCTTTGATTCATTGATTTTTTTGGATTTTTTTTAGTCTCTATTGCATTGATTTGTGCCCTGATTTTCATAATTTCTTCTCTTCTTTTGGCTTTGGGCTTGACTTGCTCTTCTTTTTCTGGATGTTTGAGGTATAACATCAGGTTATTTATTTGTATTCATTCTGTTTTCCTAATGTGGGAACTCAGTGCAATAAATTTTCCTCTGAGAACAGCTTTCATTGCATCCCACAGATTCCAGTAAGTTGCATTTGTGTTTCCGTTTCTCTGTAGGTATTGTTTAATTTTTTCTTAATTTCCTCTGTGACCCACTGATTACGCAAGAGTGTGTTATTCAGTTTCCATGTGTTTGTGGGATTTTTCCAGTATCTTTTATTGTTAATTTCTAATTTCATAGTGCTATGGTCTGATGGCATGCAAGGGATAATTTCAACACTTTTGCATTTTAAATATGTTCTATGAATTAATATATGGTCTATTTTAGAGAATGATCCATGTACTGCTGAGAAGAATGTGTATTCTGTTCTTGAGTGGAATACTCAGTATATGTCTATTAAGTCCATTTCTTCAAAGATGCGATTCAGTTCTTTTATTTCTTTGTTGATTTTCTGTCTGGTTGATCTGTCCATTGGTGTCAACTCTGTGTTAAGGTCTCCTGTTAGAACTGTGTTACTGCTAATTAGGTTTTTCCTTTCTGTTAGTACTTATTTTATATAACTGTGTGCTCTGGAGTTTGGTTCATATATATTTAAGATAATAATCTCTTCCTCTTGGAGTTTTCACCTAATCAGTATGTAGTGACCTTCTTTATCCCCTCTGATCATTACTGGCTTGAAGTTCATATTGTCTGCAAACTGAATAGCTATTCCTGCTTTTTTTTTTTTGGATTCCTGTTGCATGGAGTATTGTTTTCCATCCTTCAACTTTCAGACTGTGAGTATCTTTTTGGGTTAGATTGGTTTCTTGTAGACAGCATTTGGTTGGATTTTTTTTTTCTTTTTTTCTGGTACCGGGGATTGAACTCATGACTGCCTGCTTGCAAGGCAGATGCTTATGCTGCTGAGCTAAATCCTCAGCCCCTGGAATTTGTTTTTTGATCCATTCTGCCAGTATGTTTCTTTTAATTGGTGCATTGACACCATTTACATTAATGGTTAGAACTGTTATATATTGGTTTATTTTTGACATGTTATGTTTCTGCTGTTGAATCTTTATCTCTCTGCTGTGTTTAATTTTCTGCTTTGTTTAGTGTTATTTTCCTAAATGTATCTAGACTGTTTTTCAGTATTCTTTGCAGGGTTGACTTGGGGATCATGAAATTTTTAGCTGTTCTTTGTCATGGAAGTATGTGATTTCTCCATCAATTTTGAAGGACAGTTCTGGAGGGTACATCAGCATAGCTTGGAAATCATTTTCCTTTAGAATCTGAAATACTTGACTCCATGCTCTTCTTGACTATATTGTTTGTGCTGAGAAGTCTACTGTGATTCTGATAGGTTTTCCTTTATAGGTGATCTGTCTCTTCTCTCTGACAGCTTTTAATATTCTATTCTTTTGTTTGATTTCTGTGATGGTCATTGTTATATGTCTGCGTGTAGATTTATTTTGGTTATTGCTATTTGGAGTTCTATATGCTTCATTGATCTTGATATCACTTTCCAATCTCGTGTTTGGGAAATTTTCAGCTATCACTTCTCTAAATATCCTCTTAACATCCTTTATGTTGTCCCCTTCTTTTTCATTTATCCCTATCAACCTTAATTTGTTGTGCTTTGCATCATCTTGCAGGTGTTGAATTGTTATTTCCTGATTTTTTGTTATTTTTAAAACATTTTTCCTTTCCTTTTCACAGGCTGCATCTTGTCTTTGAGGTCTGAGATTCTATCTTCACATTCATTGAGGCAATTTTTATGACTCTCAATGGAGTTTTTTTTATTTCCTGTATATTTCTTTGTATCTGCTTTATGTATTCTGTTTGTTCCTTATAGTGTTCATCCAGGGATTCTATCTTTTTGCTTAGTTCCTCCAGTTTTTTAACTGTGTTTTCTTTAGATATGTTCAGCATCTCCTGCATTTCTTTTATCATTTCTTTTTTTACCTGAGAGATTATTTCTAGTTTGAATTCCTTTAAGGGTCCCAGAGCTGCTTCTTTATTTCAGTTCTATTATTTCAGGTACTTCAGGTATGTGGGATGTGTTTTCTTCTATGCACATGGCTCCTAGGCTTTCTTGGAATGGGCTGGATGTTTGAGACTGCATTTTGGTCTCTCATTTTGTCATTTTCCTATATTTTTGAGCTGCAAGTGTTGTTCCAAGTGATGGAGAGAGTTCCCACAGACTGGGATGGGATTCTGTGCCGCAGCCCAAGTCACTGGTCATGGCAGGAAACCTCAGGCTGGTCCCCAGGCAAGGAAGAGAGTTCTCAAGAATGGGACGGGATTCCATGTCATGGCCCCACTCATTGGTCAAGGCAGAAAACCATGGGTTGGGGCCCAGGCGGGGAAGACTGTTCCCCCAGACTGGGACGGGATTCTGTGCCTTGGCCCCACTCTTTGGTCCTAGCAGGGAACTGCAGGCTGGTCCCCAGGCGAGGAAGAGAGTTCCCCCAGACTGGGACAGGATTCCATGTTGTGGCCCCACTCACTGGTCCCAGCATGAAACTATGAGCTGGTCCCCACGTGAGGAAGGAAGTTCCCCCAGATGGACGGGACTCCGTGCCTAGGCCTGACTCACTGGTCCTGGCAGGAAACCCCAGACTAGTCCTCATGTGAGTAGGGGAGTTCCCCCAGACTGGGATGGGATTCCGTGCCTCAACCCAACTTGCTGGTCCCGGCAGGAAACCATGGGATCTACCCCAGGTTTGATTCTTAATATGTCTCACGTCCTACAATGTCTTCAAAGTAGTGTTTTTATAAAAGTAGCTATGTAATGTTATGCTTAACTATATAGTGCCTGATGATGTGGACAATTCTATTGAAAATAACAAGAGAAAGCATAGTAAGTACATCACCTAATATTGTGGTCTTATATGTCTTTTTCATATCATGATTTTCTAGGAATTTGTTTTGTTGTCTTGTTTTGATCTGTTTTTTCCCATAATAAAGAAAGGATAGATATACACATAGAGATTCACACCTGGGAAGAATTTCTAACCTATTTATTGGAACAAATAATATAATACACGATGTGAACAGATACTCTGAAGAAGAAAAGACACTAAGAAACCCAATGCTAATTCTGTAGCATTATTATTATTCACTGTTCAGAGTGATGTTAGTCTAGTTTCTTATTTTTTGCTGAATTGTAATTTTAACATGGTATTTGCTTTAATCTTTTGATGCACATGCTTCATTTTCTCTTTCATAAATGATGTTTCTGAATTTGATGCAATATTTGGCATTAAGATATACATTTATAGAGGCTTGGTGCATGATTTTTTCACAAAGTTGTGTTCTTTTCACATAACTTGTACATTAATGAATGTTATGTTTTCCATGTTGTGACGAGATACCTGCTGATTTCCTAACATCACTGGGTATCGTACCACGTACATTATGTTGCCTGATTTTCTTTTTCAGTGGAGCCAATATTTGTCATTTAAGTAAACCTTTGTTTTTCTAACCATCAGAATTTTACCTTTATGTGTATATTACATCTTTACTTTGCTAGTAAGGTTTCCCCACATTTTCCAAATGTAAACTATACTACTGTGAATTTCTAATTGCTCCATAGTGACAGAACCATAACTTGTCTCCAATAGCACACCACAAAACATAGTAATATCTCCAGAAATTATAAAATTTGGCATGATTTATGAGTAACCATACTTTGAAATCAATTTATCTTAAATGTGGAGTTGTTTTTGGGGAAAAGGTTGTTATTGGGTGTATCATGCAAATGCCTTTATTTTATTCCTTGATGCTGTGAATACATTAAATATTTTGTAATTATAACTGCTTTTTCCTAAAACACTGAAGTAATGGCATGAAGGGAAACCTAAATTTTGAGCTCTGAACACAGTAAAAAGTAAATTTGATAAATTAAGATTCAGATTGTGTTCTGTTTTACTGAGTTGTGAATTTATACAATGGCATATCTCTTTATTTATAAGGACCAGGGTCTGATGTTTGTGGTGATTATCTTTAAAAACATACAGTGGGCCATGAGTCCCAGTTGGTTTCTTGTGGCCTGTGGTTTTCACTTCCATTTTAACATTCATGTAATTTGTAAAGTGTTTAATGCAGTGTTGTTCAATACAAAATCTGCTTAGGTTCGAATGGAATTATGTTGTTAAAAACAACGGATATAAGAGCAAGTGTGTTTAGGGGTGTTAAATAGCTGACTATATTAATGTTTTTGGATCATTGAACACAGCTGTTTGCAGTCTCCCTGTTTGAATGTCCACTTTGTATTCTTTGATACTGTGATTTGAGCAACTATTTTCAAGATGATAATATGTAATCTATTAACAGGTGATTTCTTACTGTTATGTTTTTTTTTTTTTTGTAGTTCTGTATTACGTGTACCCTTAGACTGCTTTGTTTTGTTTTGAGTTTTTCTCTTTTTCCTCTTAAATAAAATAAAATAAAATAAACTGTGGTGTCATGAAAACACAAGTGTACATTGCATTAAATACCCCTAATCCAGTGAAGATAGCTTGCCCAAGTCTCAATTATCCTTGGGAACATAAATTACTCACCTGTTGTGTAATCACCACTAAATCTATTTCTATTTTGTACCTGAAGAACTTGATACACTTCACAAAGTAAAAGACACTGTGATGTGCATTGTCAGCCTCTATACACTACAGCATGTGGCCAGATTCCCTGCCGCACATTTCTGCGTACAATCAATGGGAAAATTTGGAGTTTGTACTACAGCTAATAATAGAATACTGAATCTATAAGGCATATATCCTGAGTACATGCACTTTCTCATTTTACCATGAAGTAAATCTTGCAGGCCCTGTTGATTCATGCTTGCAATCCTAGCACCTCAGGGTGCTTAAATTAGTGGAAGAGGAAGTTGAGTCCAACCTACACAATTAGTGTGACCTTGCCTCAAAATACATCTTCAAGTTCTGCAGATGTAGCTTACTGCTTTAGATCTCCTCCCTTTCTTCCCCAGCGTCAACATTTTTTAATACTCACAATTACACATCAGTAGTTGTCCTTTTATCACTTGGCCACCTAGCAGTTATCCCCGAGAATCACTTGGGAAGCACATTTGTTCATGTAGTGACCACCCTGAGCATCATTGGGGCAATAATCAATTCAACCCATTAATTCTTGTATTGAATACAGTAAAATTGTCACTTTTATATTCCTTGTTATTTTATAAAAACTAGCAAAAAGTATGCAATTTTTGATCATTTTGTAATTAAATAATTGCATTGCTAAGGAGTTACGGTAAAGATTGGCTAATGGTGATTTCTTTAGTCCTGGCATCAGGAGAGAATGAGATGTTAAGATCATGGCTTTCAAGCTGATTTTGGGAGGCAATGGCTAAATGATTTGGCAGAGGGTGAAACAGTTGTTTTTATCCTTGCATTTGAAGTTTAAGGAAACAAGTAAGTTGAAGTCAAGAATACAAATGTACGATAGGATAAAAGAATCATTACTGCAAATTGTGATTTTTCTATCACTCAGGAAATGTACTTTTTGTGGTAATTTGTGCAGCAGTCTCATATATGCCTCTATTGGACTAAAACATAGTGAAACATGAAAGAGCCAGGCATTCCATGTTCTGAATGTAGAGGTATTAAAAAACATTTTTTCTTAATGCTATTGCGGCTGTTTTGTATAGAAAATAAGATAGGGTGACAAAACAATCAAAAAGGACTTTGTAAGATTTTAATCCTCCTGCATAATCATAGAAGCCACAAAAAGTCAAACCAAAAGGATGAAGAAATAAACTACAGAAAGAGAGAAATTTTGCCTGTTACTCCCAGACAGCTAACATGTAAAACCAATAGGAACGTGAAAGGAACACACATTTTTCGGAATATGTACAAATTGCCAAGAAATACCTGAAGAACTATTGAGCATTTAGCACAACAAAGAAATGCAAATAGGGACATCTCATTGCAGCGAACAAATCACCACAAGGTCTAAAGAACATTCATGGGACTACAGGAGAAAAAGAACTATTTAATCTTGTTGGTGAAAATGTAGGTAAGTAGTTCAACTACAACTGAAGTCAGTTTTTAAAGTATTCAAAAATCAGTAATTCTCATTAGTTCAGTGCTTCCTTTAGTGGGTCTCTTCCCCAAAGAGTTAAGGACATATTGCAGTGATTCATGCAGATTCCTGTTACTGCAGCAATAATCATTTTTCTGTGGAGAGCAGCAGCAAGCACTGCTCCATCACCACCAAATACCAATGACGAACAACAAATACTCACTAGTGTACTCCATTTGATAACTGTTGTGATATTTTATTGTGAAGTGGGCTGTGACTTAGGTTTTCCTAGTAGACTACAGGTCATTATAAATATGATAGTGATGCTAATGTCACAAGGCCATCACTAGTACACTATTACGTTCATTAGATTTGATATATTTATCTTTTTGAGGAAGCATGTTGCTATGAAGTGCAGACTGGCTTTGAAATCACATTATAACCCAGAGTGGTCTCAAACAATTCTCCTTCCTCAGTGTCTCAAGTACTGGGCTCCATGCAAGAGCCACCAAGCCTAGTTTATATTTGGTATATTAAGTGCATATTCAGGATATTTTATTTCAACTGTTTTTGTTGTTAAAGTATTTCCATATTTTACCTCCAGCATCTGTAGAAACTTCGGCCTTATTGAGGTGGTGATGTGCATATCACCAGCCTCATGACATTGTCTGCTGGGTTCAGAGCTGTCAGTGTACCGCAGTGAAACTTAGGTGTACATAACTGTTTCTTTTTCTACTTTCCTTAGAAAAGATTTTTAACATTTCCATGGATAATCAGAGGGTCAATAACCCTGGCTAGAGTTTCATGCAAATGCTCACAGTTAAGTACAGTGTAGCACTGACCCGAAGATACTCGCTGTCATCTGTGGATCTCTATAGTCCTTTCTGCTCACACACTTTATGCCTGAGCATGCCAGCACCTGTTGTGGGTCCCAGAGTCTGCTGCAAGGCCATGGAATACATAGCCTAGTGACCAACTCCTGATTGGTGTCCTATATACCACTCTGCTGAGGCACAGCACAGCTTCTGGCAAGAAAACAGAGGCTCTGAGGCTCTGAGACAACAGAGGTTTCACTTTGTGAACCCAGATAATCTTATATTTCTGTACCACAGACAGCTCTGTCCCATATTTCTACCCAGGAAGATAGAAGGTGCATCTGGAAACTGTGGATTAAACAGGGATGCTTCCCTTCTGCTCCACCCGCCCTGTCTTGGGTGGGAACCTGACAGTGGCCCAGCCTCACAGCTTCTAAGGACCTGCACCTGCTCAGGAAGATCTGTCCTCAGGGCATGTCATCAGACCCAGTCACACTGTTGACTTAGGGCAGGAATTGTGTAGGGGGACTCACAGTGGTGGCCAGGCTTTAATGTACCTCTGCTGGAATCCGTGTGTCTGAGTGGCTGGTGGCTGAGTCTAGTGACACCTGTCCTGGGCTTCCTCCTGCCTCTGGGTGCCAGAAGGCTGGGTACAGTGAGCCCTGTCCTTTAATGCCCTTGTCATTTGGCATTTGCCAGCAATCATCCTGAAGGCTCTGGGATGAGTGAACCATTTTTTCAGTCATTCCCACGTGGTCTACCTATGCGGGATCTTGAGGCTGGGGTCTCGTGTCCTGGGAAAGCACCATAACCTGCTCCCTGTTCACTCTCTAGAGCCAACTGTCTGAGAATACCAACTGTCACCAGACCAAGGTGCCTGGTGACCTGATCCATCAAGGTTCTGTTTGGACCTGTCCTCAAGGAACTGAGGTCATGCACTGGGGTCCACAGTTTGGACTTCCTCTGTGATATCACCTTTCTTTTTGTTTTGGGGAACAAATCTATGTCCTCCTTAGAAACAACAAGTTAAAATGCTAGAAAACTGTGTATACTTTTAGACTTTGCTGCACTTTGAAGATTTTAATGCAGCGAACATGTAGATGCTTCAGATGTCTCAGGCTGGGTGCCAAAAACAAATTTCCATCCAAAGGGTCCATTGTTTTGGAGGATGAAAGACTCATTGTCTTCTGCTAAAGATTTGTCAAATGTTAGGATGACTTCCTTTCCTGGGCTTATGTTAGTTTCATTTCATTTCCATTAGGGAGCAGAATACCCATAATAATTTTACCAAAGAATGTGAAGGTCTCATGTTATAACCCCCATATGTTCGGGGGAGGAGTATTCATAGCCAGTTTTACTCTCACGTGCTTATGAATGATTATTTTTTCATCCTTAGATGTTTAACTCAGCCATACACTGTAGTGCTCCACACTCTGACTTCCTGTGAGGGGTACAGCACGTAGTGAGTAAAAGGGGAGGTGACATCATCACCTCGTACTGATGAAGGACACATATGCATCGCTCCTGGGGAACTTGTCTTTTAGCTGCTGCTATCACTTCCTTTCCTCCCACCCCAATCAGACCATGGGCTTTGTGTCCCTGATGGGTAGTTTGCTTTTCCTAGAGGTGATGGCACTGAACCTTTTCAGTTGTAATACTCTTTGACTGGTCTCCTTGAAGCAGTGTTTCTATGCTGGGCTCTCCCTGTGCTGCCACCTCCCACTATTATGGGGCTGAACCAAGCAAATGTGACTTTTCATGCACCTGTCACCCATCTTGTGATGGCCATTTGTTATGTTTCCGGATTGGACCTCGAAAGCAAGCTGCCACACCAATTCATACACAAGCATTTGAATGATATTGACCTTTATTTCAAAGAAAATATATCATATTGCTGGTGTATGGATAATTTAGAAATTCTTACTGTATCTTTGGAAGCAGATGTTTAAAGCAGAATTATGTGGTTCCTTTTTTATTTTGTTTTGTGTTATTATGCTATACTATGCTATGCTCTGTTATGTTATATTATGCTATATGTTGGTGAGGATTTGAAACTCCTTCAGGATGTTTTCAGTACTTTCTGATTTGATTTTGTATAACCAACCTGATGAACTTTGAGAATATCACATAACTCTGAGCACTTTTGTTTTGGAGAAAATTAAAAAAAGAAAACACAATCAGGGATGTTGGTGCACACCTGTAATTCCAGGACTCCAAAGGCTCAGGCAGGAAGATTGCGGTGAGTTTGAGATTATCCTGGGGTACAAGGGAAGATCAAGTCCAGACTGAACTGCATGAAAAAACCCTGTCTGAAGAAAAAAGGAAAGAAGAAAGAGATAAAAAAAATATGATAAAATGAAAAGTCAAAAATCACCTTTCTAGTGAGAAATCAAATCTTTGTGAGACTCTTTTGCATGTGTAGTTTAGTCAGCACACCTAGCATAAGGTTTACCATCATGGAGACATTGATGAGTTTCCTGGTGTTTGTAGTCTTTCAATTCCTTAATGCTTTTTACTTAGATGACTGCAGATATGCTGCTGAATATAACCTCTTAGGATTTGGGTAGTTGAAGAGATTTTGATCATTCTGTTTTGTTTTTCTGTCCTAAA
The DNA here is from genome assembly GCF_034190915.1 of Cavia porcellus. Lineage (NCBI taxonomy): Eukaryota > Metazoa > Chordata > Mammalia > Rodentia > Caviidae > Cavia > Cavia porcellus. Next base: position 2,303,601 of record NW_026947536.1, read on the forward strand.
TTTGTATTTAGAACCAGAATTTGAGCGATGGATTACTAATTTTATTTTGAAATAATAATAAGAATCATATAAAGATACACTTTTTACATCTATAAAATGATAAAGTAAGTATAGATTAATAGTGGTTAATGTTCCTTGCTCAGTGACTTCTGAGATTTCTTAATGATCAACATTTTCATACATATGTAAACGCTTTGGTTTTGTACAAATTTTAAGACATCATCTTACTAATTTTCTAAGAGTCCCAGGCTAGGCTTAAATGTGCCCTCATCCTTCCTCCCCCTCCCAGAGTGTAGGTGTATATTATCCTGAATTGGCAATTTGTAGCAATGTTGTGTATTCATGGAATAAAATGTTCGGCTTTGGTCTTCAGACACTTTGTAGAAAGAGTCACTATAGTTTAGCTCTCTGCTATCTTCCTAGCCTGCAGCTTCTTTCACAGTGAGTAGGACTGAAAATCCCATTAATACTGTTAGTAGATTTTCTGATTTTCTAACTGTGGTCAGCATGTGCTTCAGAAGATCACTCCAAATGCCTTGTGCACTGGAACTGAAGATTGGTGTTTTTGAAGCACATTCTTTTTTTCTTTGATCCCTCATGGAATTTGATGATTGTTTGAAGTCTAATCACAAGAAAGGTGGGAAGGTTAAAGCTACTTGTGGCACACTCCCCTCCAGAAGGCCAGGCCAGTGTAAAAAATTATTTACCCTCCTGGTGTCAGTTGCAAAGTTTTTTTTTTTTAAATACAGAGCTTTACATTGGCTTCTTTGTCTTCACCTTTTAACACTTTTCTTGTTTTGAAGCAGGTTCTTAAAAATGGCTAAATTGCTGAGACTCACCTTGAATTTGTGATGCTCCTGACTCAGCCTTCCAGACTGCTTTGATTATAAGCCACACCACTAGACCCAGTCACATCATAGTGTTATTAAAAACTTATTGGCTGAGCAAGGAATCTTGGAAATGCCTGCAATGCCTGCACTGAAGTGGCTGAGGCAGCAGGGTTCCTGGGAGTTCCAGACAAGCCTGCAACACACTCTGAGTTCAGTTCAGGCTACAATGATACAGGGAGACCCTGAATAGGAAAAGAAAAGAATAGGGAAGAAAAGAAAAGAAAGGTAAGGAAAGGAAAGGAAAGGAAAGGAAAGGAAAGGAAAGGAAAGGAAAGGAGAGGAAAGAAATGGAAAGAAAAGAAAGGAAAGAAGAAAGAAAATAAAATCCCTAGTGAATATGTGCCTTGGATTGCATCTGTGCTAGATGTTTTAGTCTGTGGTCATTTTCTTCCAGTGTAAAACTCTTTTGACTGCTGTTACTTTTTAATACCTGGAGACTATTATTTTGATGCCTCTATTTTTAATGTTCTTTTTGTGGCTATAGGATGACTCTTTGGACTTCCTTGTGAATTTTCATATTTTTTTTATATTTCTAGGAAAATGGCACTGATACTTTGACAGGAATGGCACTGAAACCCCTGGTTGCTCTGGGTAGCATGTACATTATAACATGAATTCTTCCCATCCCTCATCACAGTATGGCTTTTCTTCTATTAGTGCTCTTCTACTTATTGCATTAATTTCTACAATTTTCCAAGAGGAGGTGAGTTTGCTTAAATTTATCCTAATCATTAGTTCTTTTTGATGATTTGTGAAATGAATTGTGTTCTTTGTATTTGAGTCTACAGTTTGCTTGTAGTAATGAACTGATTAGGGCATATTGCTCGGATATCCTGCAATTTAAGTGATTTGTGAATTTGTTCTATAAGGTTGTCAATGGAGTTTAAATTTCTTACATACAATGCTGCACCCTCAGGAAAACTTAATTCTTCCTTTCTGATTTGGAAGGCTTTGCTTTCTTATTCTTGATTAAATTCTATGGCCAGGACATCGAGTATTGTATGTTGAAAGAGTTGCAAGCCTTGTCTCCTTCCTGACCCTGTTGCTCATTTCTCTTTGCCTCTGTAGAACTCCTCCTGCACGGTCTGTACCAACATCTAGAGAGGGCTCTGGACCCAGAAAAACTGCCTTGAGGTGAACAATGTCTGTTCTGCTGCCAATGCTGATTTTGTGGCCTCCAAAGTACATCAAAACTCAAAAGGGCAGTGGCTGCACCTGTTCTGCTTACAGGACCATGGACAATACCCAGAAAAGTGTCTTCACACAGGGTGTCCTGATGTGTATTGGTGACTTGATGACAGCCACCCACTTTCCAATGATACCTGTGGGCCATGAACACTTTTCCATCCCAAAAAATTCCTGCCCTGAGCATACCCCAAACCACCTAGAGTGACTCTCCAATCTCCTTTCCAATGAACAGAACAGCTTTCACCAAGTGTGGATCAGTGAGGGGTGTGGAAGGTCATCCCTGGGAATCAGCATAGCCTCTGCAGTGGGCTAAGGCCACAGCTATCCCCTTGTCATGGAGCCCCCATTTCCTCCTCAGTGACCCTGCACTCTGGATCCATTCAGCACCCCACCATTCAGTGTTGTAAACCGAGGCTGAGTTGTTTGCACATGGCCATGACTTGAATGCACAAGTGGCCAAGTTCCACAGGGCTGCTCATGTAAGAACTTTCCTTCCCCGTATCTGAACTTGTCCTGGACTCAGTGTCTCTAAGTGGCTGATGGTTGAGCCTAAGGACACCTCTCCTGGGCTCTCTCTTGTCTCTGGGAGCCTCTGGCCAGGGGCTGGTGAGTCCTGGCCTGAGCTGCCCATGATGGGTGGGTGTTTCCAGGTGAGCTTGCTGACACCACTGGGCCAAGTGAACCATCCTTTCATACTTTCCCACGTGGTTCAATGACACGGGGTCTTGATGCTAGGGCTGTGATGCCTGGGAAAGCAGCACAGCATGTTCTCTATTCCCTCTCTCAAGCCTACGGTATATGAAGGCCAACTGTCACCCGACTAAGGTGCCTGGTGACCAGAGCCTTCAGAGTTCTGTTTTGACTTGTTGCCAAGGAAGTGAGTTCATGTGCTGCGATACACAATTGATACTCCCCATCTGATGTCTCCTTTGTTTTTATTGTGAGCTCATATTTGTCCTCCTTATAAAGAGCAAGTTAAAAAACTAGAAAAATATGTGTGTTTTTAGACTTTTCTGCACATTGAAGATTTTAGTGCAATAAACATGTAGATGCTTCAAAAGTGGCAGGCAGGGTGCCAAACACACTTTTCCATCCAAAAGATCTTTCCCTTGAAGATGAGGTGCACAGTGTCATCACTGAGAGATTTCACAAATTTTATTTTGATTGTCTTTTCTGGGCTTATGTTAGTTTCATTTCAATTTCATTAAGGAGCATAGAGATGTTCCCAGAAGACCCATTATAATTTTCCTTGAAGGATATGAAATGTTTCATGTTATAAGACCCATGTGTTGAGGGGAGGAGGATTCATAGCATGTTTTCCTCTCATGTGCCTATGAATGATCACTTTTCATCCTTAGATGTTTTCCTCAGCCACACACTATAGTGCTCTGCACTCTGACATCATGGTGAGAAGGGAAAGCAGGTGGTGAGTGCAAGGGGCGGCTTTGCAAGGCTGTGGACATCATCACCTCATGATGATGAAGGACACATGGGCATCACCACTGGGGAACTTGTCTCCTAGACACTGCTTTCACTTCCTGTCCTCCCATCCCAAACAGACCATGGGCTTTGTGTCCCTTCTGGGTAGTTTGCCTTTCCTAGAGGTGATGGCACTGAGCCTGTTTAGTTTAGATGCTCTTGGTTGGTCTCCTTCAAGCAGCATCTCTGTGCTGGGCTTCCCCTGTGCTGCTCCTTATTGGTGTTGGTGCTACCACACACTCTCATGTGGCTGAACCAAACAGTGTGACTTCTTCATGCATCTCTCACCCATCTGCTGATCCCATTTGTTCTGTTTCCAGGTTGGCCCTTGAATGCCAGCTGCCACAGATCTTCTTATACATGGTCTTGAGTAGACTTTTATTTTAAGAAAAATTCTTAGATGTGAAATTGCCAGATTATTTGGCTTGTGTATGGTTAACTTGCAAACTGTTAAGGTACCCTTGGAAGCATTTTTAATAATCAGAGTTAGGTTGTTGTTTGCTTTTTTGTATTGGGGATTGAACTTAGGACCTCATGTTTGCTGAGTCGGCACTTATACTGCAGAATTAAACCTCCATCCCTGTTTTCTTATTTTGTTTTGCTTTGTTTTGTTGTGTTCTTTTATACTATACTATATTATGTTATGTTATGTTATGTTATGTTATGTTACACTATGTTTTGTGTTCATGAGGACTTTGAATCTCCTTCAGTGTATTTTCAGTGCTTTCTGATTTCATTTTGTGTAACTCACATGATAAAATATGAGAATATCACATAATTCTGGGTAATTGTATTTTGGAGAAAATTTAAAAAGGAAAGGAGAGCCAGGTTCAGTAGTAAAAGTCTGTAATGCCAGAAGTTACAAGGCTGAGGCAGCAAGATTGCTGTGAGATGAGGTCAGCCTGGGCTACAACGAGAGTTCAAGGCAGTTTGAACTTCATAGCAAAACCCTTTCTCAAAAATAAATAAATCAATCAAAATAAAAATACATTTAAAAAGGTTTAAAAAGAGACAAAAATCATCTATAAATGGACAAATCTAATCTTTGTGAATTTTTCTTACATATGTACTTTAGTCAGCACACCGAGTATTAGGTTTACCATCAAGTAGACACTGATCTACTGCCAAGAAGTTGAACTGTTTCAATTTTTTGACCTTTTAAATGAGATGAATATAGATATGCTACTGAATATACCTTCTCAGGATTTGGAGAGCTTGGTATGAAGAGAATTTAATGGTTCTTCTTATTTTTGTACTAAATTTATATACAAAAGTCAGATTTGAGAAAAGGGTTACATTACTTCTTTTTAAAAATCTTTCTTGTCTTATTTTAATGTAACTCAAGTACGTATTATTAAGGACCACATCAAAGATGCTATTTTAAGTTTATAAAAGGATAAAAAAATTATACAGAATAAGAATAAAAGAATAATATTATCTAATGTGTTGTGCACAATGATTTCTTAACGATCTATATTTTCATACATTAGTAACATTTGTTAATATTTTTATAAATTTTAAAGCATGATCTCACTAAGATTGTGAGTTTCCCAGGTCAGGCTTAAAACTTTCCTTAATCAATCTCCATCCCCCTCCCAGAGTGCTAGGCTTGCAGGTGTTCATTATCCTGAATCGGTAATCAGCAGTAATTTTGTGCATTCATAGAATGAAATAATTGGCTTTGATCTTTAGATCACACTTTGCAGAAAGAGTGGATCTAGTTAACTATCTACCAGCTTCCTCACTGGCAGTGTCTTTCACAGTGAGTAGGACTGATAATCCCATTAACACTGTTGGTAGATTCTCTGCTTTGTAACTGTGGTCATCATGCACTTCAGAATATCACTGCAAATGCTTTCTGCACTGGAACTGAGGCTTGGTGTCCTTGAAGCACATTCTGTTTTTTTGTTTTTGTTTTTTTTTTAATCCCTCATGGATTTTGATGGTTGGTTCAAGTCAAAACCCAAGAAAGGTGTGAAAGCTAAAGCTACTTGGGGGACACTGCCCTCCAGAAGCCAGGACAGTGTAAAATATTATTTTCTCTACCATCAGACTTTCCAAGTTTTTTTGTTTTGCATTCAGTTTCTCTGGACTGAATACTGAGGTCTGCACTTAGCTCCATGGCTTTCCACGTTTAAAATTCTTATTATTTTCTTCCAGTTTCTTGATAAGTGGCTGCATTGCTGAGGCTGTCCTTAAATTTGTGATGGTACTGCCTCAGCCTTCCAGACCACTGGCATTACAAGCCACACCACCAGACCTGGTTTCATCATAGTGTTGTTAAAAAATTGACTGTGCAAAGAATGGTGAAAATGCCTGCAATGCCTGCACTCAGGAGGCTGAGGCAGCAGGATTCCTGGGAGTTCCAGACAAGCCTGCCACACACTCTGAGTTCATCTCAAACCAGAGATACACAGGAAGACTTTGACCAAAAATGAAAAAGAAAAAGAAAAAAACTAAACAAAATGGAAGTGAAGTAAAGTGGAGGGGAGGGAGGAAGGGAAGGGAGAAGAAGAAAGGAGAGGATAGGGGAGGAGAGGACCCAAGAAGCAAAGCTTACAGCTTGTCAGTCTCTGAGCAGGATGTCAGTGATGGGCTTGTCATTTATGCTCTTTGCTGTGTTGAGATTCCTTCCTCCTACACATGGTGTGTGAATGGTTCCTATCATGAAAGGATGGTGAGCTTTTGAATTTCTCAAAGTGATTTTTCCAAATCTCTTGAGGGGTCAGCTGTGCCTCATGCTGTGAATGTGGCAAGTGACACTGAATGATTTGTGCAAGTGGAACCATTCTAGTACCACTGAGAGTGAACCCAGTGTTTATTGTGGTGTTTAACTTTTGCATATGCTGGTGAATTTAGCTGATGAGCATTTAGTTGAATATTTTTTGTTTATGTTCATTAAGAATATTGGCCATTAGAGTATTACTATTATTTAATGCATTATGGTCAAGCTTTGTTATCAGGGTGACTTCATCATCTAAAAGGAGTTGAGGGTAGTTCCCTTCCCTTGCAAGATGTGAAAAATGATTAGTATTTATTCTTTTTCAGAATTTTATTTTGAATGTAGTAAAATACAAAAGAACAAGACAGAACAAAGCAAATAAAGTCAATGCAGTGAAGTTGGTACAAAGCTTCACAGCAGGGTACCATGATAACAAGTAAGAGGTACCACAGTATATCTTGTTATCTTCACAATAAATTTCCAGTCAATAAATTATAGCACAGTCAAACCAAAAAAGAACACTTTAAAACCAGCAAAAGAGAATATTGAATAGAGCAAAACCATTAATCATAACAAAGCAGAAGTTTAAAGACAACATTTGTTTTCAAACAGAAGATACAAGGGAATTCCCTATATTTTCTATATTGCACACAGTCATATGCCCAAGAGATGCTCAGAACTCTGCCTCCTGTTGCTCACCAGGGGATGAGCAAATGGGATGTATGGTTCTCAGTCCATGCACCAGTAGGCTCACTGGAGATGGTGACTGGTTCTCCTCCTGGATCCCTCCAGGGGTGCTTGCCAGGAAGGGCTGAGAATTGTTTTCTTGTTCTGCTGCCTAAGTCCCAACATGGCCAGATCCAGTATTCATTCTTTATTATACACTTCATACAACTCAGCAGGGTAGTTCTTGTATCCTGGCATTTGTTGTTGTTATTAAGCAGTTATGATTATTGATCCATTGCCTGTGTTTGTTATTGCTCTGTCAAATGGTGTGTTTTCTCCAGGGGGTGTAGGTCCAGGAGACCAAAGGAGATCATGTACACATTAAGGGTCATGTCTCATTTTACTTAGGGACATAGCCATTTACTTTTGTATCTTCAAATTTCCCCTACAGTATATATTTTTGTGAGTAATCTGTTAAATTATTAAGTCCTTTAATGCACATAATTTCAGGGTGCAGTTACTCCTGGAGGACACTGGGGCAGGCTAGGGCCAGGTGTCTTATTTCAGTATTGTTACACTTACCTGCTTCAGGAGTGTCCCCACCTCCTCATTTGCTCCCTGTAAATACCTGTCCTGCTCCACAGTTGTGGTGATACCACATGCGGCAGTTGAGATCTCACCTGGGTGGAAGACATTCAGTGAAGGTGGGCTCTGTAACAGGCTGACCTTCTCATACAGAGCTTTCCTGAGTGAGACAGGGGGTCTCAGGCCATCAGGGAGGAGCTCTGGCAGCAGGGCCACACCAGCCCGCTCTTATCCGGTGTACAGTGTGTGCTGCTTTGCTGAGAAGGTGACTGATGGATCAGGAGGCCTGGACCAGGGCCTTTCTTGCCCATGATTCCCTACTAGATACCCTGGTGTCCTCCAACTCTGCCTGATCCATCTTCCCCAAACTTCAGAAATCCACAGAGACCTGAGCATCCTGGTGCTTCCCCTTCCAGGCTCCAAATCTGTGCTTAGTTCTAGTGTGAATTCTAAGACCAGGAAATTCAGTTGACATATATTTAACCTGAAATTCCACTTCGAATGCCTCATTAAAATAAAATGAGATTGACAGACACCTGTAATCCCTTCTTCCTCAGTTATGAGTGTGGATAGATAGAATCCATGAATGTGTCAGAGCAGAGCTGTTGAGTCAATTATAAAATTATAATCACATAAAATGCTGAAAGATAGCTTTGTCTTAGACCACTGAAAATGTTGAAAGAAGGCCAATTTCTTGGCCATGTCCCGAGATGATAGAAGAGCTCATGTTCTGGCCCCTCTCCACCCAGCAGTGAAGAGACACAGACCCAAATCACAGGCAAGGACAGGAAAGAGAACCTCCTGCAGGGCAGCCCTCTGATCCTGGGAACGATGCATTTGTGGCATTTTTTTCTGTTTTCCACTCCATTTCATTATTTATAGTATTCTATTCAATATTCCTTTTATTCAATTCAGTTAATATTTAATAGTGGCTAATGTCTTGAATAGGTATATGAAGATGGATGATTTAATTTCATTATATATAATGAAAATTATGCACAATACATACACTTCAAGTACAACTGTAGATACAAAATAAGGAGGCTTGATATTCAGCAAGCCAACACATCATTAATGACTAACTTTTAAAAACTCCAACTCATAAAGCCATGAGGACCCCAATGTTGTGTGTGTTGCTGCCCTCCCTACCTTAGAAGCCATCACGCTCTCCTGTGGCTGGTACTGCCAGAGGGCAGCAAGAGTTTTTCTTCAGAGTCTATTTTTCCTGAAAGATGTCCTGAACCTTCCTGCTTTCACGCAGAGCAGGGAGGGTGCAGCATGCAGAGGAGCCCAGCACTGCCTGCCTTATATCCCTTTCCCCCTCCGCATCCATGCTGCATCCCTGCATGCATGGGAATGCAGAGCAGCCAGGATGCAGCAAAGACTCTGCCACCTCAGCCCCAGGGGCCTCAGTTATGGGGTCCTGGTCTCAGCCTCCACCAGGATGCAGGTGCTGCCCTGCATTCATCTGGCTTAGTGGGCTGGGCATACCCTTTAGCCCTCAGGGGAGGTAGACCACTGATACAGTGGCCCTTCCAGTCTGCAAATTTTGCTTCTCTCCTTTCTGAGACTGTGGCATTGAAACAAAGCACAGCATTGTCATTACATTTCTTTTTCTTCTCCTCTTTTTGTGGTTTCTGTTTATTTAAGCATATATTTAGAACTGCATTTTGCAAAAAAAAATTTCCTTGTCTCTTCACTACTCATTTGACAGAAGTTTTTACAGATTTCTACTGTAGCTCAAACCCTATGTGCCTGAATGCTCAGAATGTACTTGCCAGCTTGGTAGAATGAGGGAAGCAAAGGAGAAACAACTTGGGGACATTTCTGTGCCTTTCAGCATTTTGTACAGCAAATCCTGACTCATGCCTGTTGACCCACAAAATATGGGCTTCAGTACCAACTGAATCTGCCACTGACAAATGAGTTTCCTGCATTTACTTCAAACAATCTCATTTCCACCAGCTGGCTAAATGCATTGTGTAAGCTTTATTATGAATAAACTTGAAACATAGTCTCCAGTAAACCAAAACTTGCTACCCATCCTGAAATCATGATGGGATTTTATGTAAACATAGTCTGATTCACATCATGGCAGCCATGAGCTGAGAGAGGCGGAGATGGCTTATGCTGATAGAAACACCTCAAAATTGTCAACCAGCAGCAGCTTCAAGGAGTGAGCAGAGCTGCTGAGCCTTCACAGTTGCCTGATAGAATCATCTGGAGGGTTTTGCCCTGGGTTTACTGAGGTGCCTCAGAAAATCTAGATTGCTGCTGGGATTTTCCTTCCTGTAGTGCAGTGCCAAAGGGAAGCCATGTACATGTAGTATTTATTTGGAGTTTTTTCTTTTGCAGTTGTGAAACCTGCATGCATGTGATGTCACACCTCTGCCATAGCAGACCCATTCATGGGCATTATTTTCATGACTTGTAAAGGGTCAGTTTATTTATACAACATATATAATGCTGTTCTCAGCCTTGTTTTTCTCAGACGTGCATTTTCAGTCATGTCTTCAAAGGAAGCTAAACGTTTTAATCTGAGCAAATCTCAATTGTATTGCTGTGCTTCTGTGTGAAGTCCTTGCTGACATACCTGAAGCAGGAAGTGAGGTGGACCTGCTGGAGGTTCAGCTCCAGAGTGATATGCTTTGCTCAGCTGTGTCTGGCAGGGCTGACCCTCAGCTGACTGGCCACTCTGCCATCCAAATGCCCTTGCCCAGTGCTGGCCCTGGTTTGGCAAGCACTGGTTTGCAGTGTAGACTCCCAGGGCACTGGCTGACCCTTGGAAAACCTTGCTGTGCCATGAGCTTTTCACACCTAGACCTGAACCTCTATCGCCCAGGGCACAGTTCTCTCCAACAGCCATGGGCAGCATCCTCCAAACAGCTCTCATGTACATGCTCTACATGAAGGCTAGGGAGGGTCCCAGTTCCTTCCTTCTTCACACAGTACTGTGAATCAAACTCTTGAAAAGAAATATAGAAAATATTTGCAGCATTGAGTGTTGGAGAACTCTCTCTTCTTAGTCCTATGAGGTCTAGGGATGGATCTAAATATAGCTTTGATGAGAGCTGCGGGACAGGACTCTGCTGTGCCCCCCATGTTCTCTCCACTGTTCAGCTCCTGTCTTAAAACGTGCCATTGAATGGGTACACAGCACATCTCAGTGATTTGCCCCTGCATGAATTAGCTTTAGTCGGCTGAGTGTTTTCTGCACCTGTTGGCCACAGCTGGTGATTTCCTTGTGAATTTCAAGACTTTCTCATTTCTCTCACAAAATGGACTTGTGAGACCTCCTTTACTCTGGTAATTCAAACCCTGGGAAGGTGAAGTAGTTTCATCATTAATCACAGCACTAAACAATGAACCAGTCATGGATGCTAAGTTTAGCTGCCTCTGTGACTTCTTGAGGCTTTTGGTGAGACACCCAGATACATACCATAACACCATCTAAAGTAAATCCTCTGAAGATGCCCATGCTCTGGAATAGGATATAATAACTTGCCTTAGTCCAGGTTTTTATCTTATTTATTTTATTTTATTAATTTATTTTTTGATACTCTCATCATGTAGTTCAGACTGGCCTTCAACTCACTATGTAAACTAGATTGGCCCAGAAAATACAACAGTCCTCCTATCTCAGCCTACTAAGTGCTGGGATTACAGGCATGTACCATCACATCCAGCTATTGTTTGTTAACTTGTATTTGTTGATTTAATTGAGACTAATCTAGTTATCTTTGTTATATTTCAGTATACAAAAATGCTAATAAATGTGATGAAATTCAAGACCAACCTAAACAACTTAGCAACTTAGCAAGACCCTGTCTGCAAATAAATTATGATAAAAGGACCAAGGCACTGGATTCAATCCCTAACACTGACAAAAATAAATAAATCTATAAATAAACAAAACTTCTTATGAACAAATACATAAATAAAGAAAACTGCTTAGAAATAAATTTATTAATAAACAAAATTGATTGTAAGTAAAGCTATCAATAAACAAAATCTAGGGTGGGTAGTTCAGATGAGAAGTGTTTTAAAAGCAATTTTATTTCATTATAATTGACATACAATGAACTTTCTGGTTTAAAGTATAAAATTAGATGAATCTTACCATGGGCCAGGGATATAGCTCAGCTACAAAGTGCTCTCTTGCAAGCACAGGTTCCTGAATTTGGTTCCTAAATACCCAAAGCAAAACAAATATAAAACTGATAAACAAAACATGCCCTAGGAATCTTGACATACATGATCTCCTTGAAAACCATCACCCAATGGTGATGTGTACATCATGTTCAAATTTTCCTTATGGATCCTTACATTTACTTCCTTCTGTCCTAAGCAATACATCTGCTTTTTTGTCTCTGGGAAACACTTTGTATTTTCTAGAGATGACAAGTCTGTAACCACCCAGTATACAGAGTGCTTTTGTTTTGTTTGGGGGGAGATGGTAGAGTTTTTTCAATCCTCATAACCATGTTAGGTTTCCCATGTGCTGCTCCTGGTCAGTGGCTGAGCCATCACATCACATAATGTGGATTTATGTGTCAATCAGCTGAGTCCCTATGTATTTTTTCCAGTTTTTACTTCCACTCATTCTTGTGCTTGTATAGCTGTAGCACTCATTTCCCCGGGGAAGGTACTTAGTGTGAAGTTGAATATTTCATGCCTTGAATGTTTGTCTTTCAGAGTAGTTGTTCAAAGCAGAATTAAGATTTCTGGCTATTCCTGTGAGTATTTTAAAAACCTGTTCTTATGTTTTTCAGTCCTTTTGAGGTTTTTCATAAAATTTACCTAAGGAAAGGTTATTTCTATTACATAAAACTCAACATTTTTGGACTTTGGATAAAATTTTAAAGGTGTAAAAACACTGTATGTATGCATGTATGTAAATCCTCTATAATTTTAATATCACAAAACTTCTGTGATGGTTAATCTGCATTGTCAACCTGATGGGTTTGAGAACTGTCCAGGGATTAGTAAAGTGTACTTCTGGGCTCACCTGTATGGGTCATGGAGGAGTCACCCTAGGCACTCCATCTGGTCTCCGGCCCCTTCCTTCCTGGCACTGTCCCTCCTCTCTGCTTCCTGGTCACCATGGACTGAGCAGCTTTGCTCCATCACCCTCCTGCTGTGGTGTCCCTGCCTTGGAAGCAGGCAGGAATGAATCTCCAGAAACCATAAGCCAGATTAAACTTTTCCTTTTCCCAATTGTCTGTCTTGGATTCTGCGTCCTACTAATGGGAATCCTTGACCAAGAAAATTGTTTTTATGTTTACATATGTGCTTCAACCTACACAGCTTTTATTGAGTTTACCATAATTTCACCCGTACTTTCAGGTCAGTTGTGGGAATAGTTTTCAATTTTTTTACCCATTTAAATGAGCTGTGTACAAACATAGTGTTAAATGTTTTCTTCATGATTTAGAACTTTGGTGACTAATAAAATTAAATTATTGTCAAAAGTAAATATTTACTTATTTTTATACTTCCATTTTTATAAATATGCAGAACAGGCAAATCCTAGAAAGCACAACAGTGGTCCATGGCTGAGCGTGGGGAATGGAGTATGACAGTTTAATAAACCTAGGTTATCACTGGGGATGGTGAAGGTGTTCTTTACCAGTCATGCTGAGAGTCTTACAGCCCTGAGTGCAAGAAATGCCACTGAGCTGTGTGCTCCAGGACACATGCTGAATTTTAGATTGAATTTTGCCTTAATAAAGAAAGAAGAGCAGATGAGGAGTCTCCCTACTGCCACTACAGACCTGTAGAGTGGCAGCCTTCTGAGGACATCACTGGTCATGGACACCTTTCCCAAATGCTTCTTCTCCTCCCCCTGCTTAGAATGAAGCCATCAGTGATGTTACTAAGTGTAGGTGAAGAATCAGATGTGCACGGTCTAGAGATAGGAAGTTTAACTCTAAGATCTGTCCTTTGAGTGATATATGGGATGTATGTTATCAGGACCCAGGAAAGTATTACTCCTCAAAAAGTGAACAGGGTGTCACAAAATTGTCCCTGAATCCACTCATCTCTTCTGTCCAGTTTATCATCTCCTATCTACTATCTATAATTTTATAATTTGGACAAATCTTTTAAAGATGACAATATGTAACCTATTAACTAGTGATATCTTACTGTATTTTTTCCTTGAAATTCTGTATTGTGTGTACCCTTTTACTGCTTTTTAAAAATTTTATTCCCTTTATTTTTTCTCTTTAAATAAAAAAAAAATTTAAAATATGCAAAACACAAAATCCACTAATTTTGTCAGTGACCAGTTCAGTGAGTTAAGAACATTTAACTTGTGCAATAATCAGCACGATCCTGCTCCAAATCTCTATTTGCGAATTGAAACTGTGAACCCTCCCAACAATAGGATCATTTCCCTTCCTTCAGCTCCTGGAAACACCATTCTACTGTGGTCTCCATGAATTGAACTCTTCTGGGCCATCACATATTTGGAATCATTAACATTTTTCTTTTCTCTCTGTTTTATTTCACTTAACATAATATTGCAGGGTCTATACGTACCACCTTTTGTTCATCCACACTTTGGGGGTTGTTTCCATGTTTTAGCTCTTAGGAATAATCCTATTGTGACATGAGAATGCAAATATCTCAAATATCTTGAACTCCTGTTTTCTGTTAGGCTGTATAAGCATATTTAGAATTGTTGAATCACTGGATAATTCTCCACCAAACAGGACATGAGGCTTGGGTTTTTCACTGAGATCCTGTGGGCCGAGGAGCAGTCACAGAATCTAATCAAGCTGCTGGTACTGATCCTTGGTCTGGGGGAGCCTCAGACTACACAGTACCTGATGGGTTTGTGTGGTCCATGGGGCAGTAGGAACAAAGAGGGACTGGGCCCAAGCCATATACCAGTTAGGGTCAGTTCTGCAGGGAAGTGAACTCTTTAGGGACTGTCCCCTTCTACACCATGGAAACCAGTAGCCTGGTGACCCACACCTTGAAGCTTCACACTCCCCAGTGAAGCCCAGATGCCCCACAAAGCTGGCCTTTGGAGGATGAGTGTGTGAATGCTTCACATTCTATGATTTAGGGGAAAGAGCTAGAATTATCAGCTGTTGCCGCTACAAGGTCAGAAGAGCTCTGACTGGCTGTGTCCCAAACTTAGTTGCTGACTCAAACAGTTTCCAGGGAACTGATGTTTATGCTGGGGTCTGCCTTGTGTGAGCTGGAGGAATCAGACCCTGTTTGAATGCCCTGGACATGCCTGGGACCCAAGTAAGTGCCAGAGGCCACACAAGAGAGCTGGGGATGGAATCCTCGCCCCTCAGGGCTCCTGGATCAGTTATGAGGAACGTTTTAGAGACCAAGGGCTCAAACTGCAACCCAAAACCCACTTATTTACTGTACTGCCTACACTGCAACTAGATCTGAATGCTGAACTGAAGTTTTAGTTTAGAAAAAAGTACTCATCCATTGACATATTTTGTCAATGATGAGTTTTTGAGAAAAACACAATCACAAAGCTTTCAAGGATACAACCTTGTATTGAAAAGTGAAGGTTTGCATTTGGTATGCTTTCACACAATTAATGTTATCTTTGCTGTTGCATGCACACTGATAGTTTGTCAAAGGTTGGCTCATAATGCATTCATTTCAGAGCAACACATGCAATACTCAAGTCATCTGTTGGTCTGTTTCATGTATCAGATTTAATATAATTCAAAGCTGAAAACAGTGGCCCAAAAGCATAAGATGATCCACAGTAACAAATGCAATCCCCAGTGCTTTCATTGATTTAATGGTTTTTTGTCTTTTTGAGACAGAGTCTTACTATAAAGTTCACGATGTCAAACAACCTATGAGTAGAAGAGACCAGCCAGGAGAAGGAACAAATGAAGGTGAGAAACACAGAGCCATGAGAAGAAAGACATCTACAACTACATGAAGCAGGTCATAATGTAATGGCTTTGTGAATGAGTCAGTGTGCAAATCTCGCAAACATAAAGATAAATGAAAAAGTCAGACCCCCAAAAACACAAACTGTAAGAGCACATACATGGATATAAATGCACATGCATATGTATAACTGATAAAAACAGGACAAACTAATCTCTGGATAGGATTTATCTTGGGGGGAGGAGAGGAGAAGCAGCCAGAAAAGAGCATAAAAGGTGAATGTTCATTTCATTTATGAAAATTCATTGAATTCAGCATTTTCCTTTATTATTGCTTGTTACCAAAGCTTCACTTTCCCTGCAACCTTCCTACAAAACTTGTCAAAGTTGACTCGCTGCTCCTCCGCCACCTCATGGCCATTCTGTGAACTACAACGCTGGACTAGAGAGGGCTCCTGGTGCAGCTGGGCTGAGTAATAGGGATGCTGGTTAATACTTTTTGCAGAAAACAAAGCCAGCCAACCAACCAAGCCCTGTCACTGTGCAAACATCACTTTAGGCACCTTCTGCACACAGCATCTCTCAGAAAGAAAGCCATATGTGCACATAAATGGAGTGGGACAAAGTCATCAATTTAGTCACTGCCCTCTGATCGCCATCTCTCCTATGTACCCCAGATCTCACCTGTGACTGTAGTTTAGAGTCATCAATATGATAAGATGTCTTTCGCACATCCTATATCTTATAAAACCCTACACCCTTGGGAAAAGAAATGTATTTATTTATTTTTAAATTTTTTAAAAAAATATTTAATTTTATTTAAAAGGAAAAAAAATAAAAAACAAAACAGTGTAAGGGTACAAGTAATACGGAACTACAAATAAAAACAGTAAGAAATCATCAGGTAATAGATTACACATTGTCACCTTAGAAATAGTTGCTCAAGTCACAGGATCAAAGCATGCAAAGGGGACATTCAAACAGTGAGACTGCAAACAGTTGTGTTTAATGATCCAACAAAAACTTAGTAATATGATCATCTGTCCTAACACACCTAAATACACTTGAAGTTGTATCCTTTAGAGCATTTTTTCCTCTCTTTTTTAAAACAAAATTTACAACTCACATAGTTCTTATTACATTTTTTGGGAAGATAATATAACCATATATGACAAAACAAAGCTGTCAGTCAAAGCCAAAGATAGACATAGCACATGATGTAAAAACAGAGTACAAGGTTATCAACAATGGTTATCATAATGCCTCTGGCTTCCTTAAAAAGAACTGCCTATATCATCATGTATAATAAAGTTGAACAAAACAGTACAGAACAAGACCAATAAAACCCAAACATTGTTAAGATTACAGGACTTCAAAAGAAGATAATAGTCAAACCATAATGAGCATCATAGGACTCTTATTATCTTCAAAGTAATTGCCTATCCCCTCAAACTTGTTACTATCCAACAGAATGGAACAGAGTCTAATCAGTCAAAACAAGATAGTGGGTGTAATACAGGACTTCAAATCATGTTAATAGGAAATCAAAAAATTTACTGTAATATATCCTGCTAATTTTGTTGATTTTTCCCCTTAATTAAAAATAATAATAATAATAAAAATTTTTAATGAATAAGGGGGAGATTGAGATAAAAGAGGACATAATAACATAACAATCCAGATCAAAGCATGACAGTTTCAGCAACCTAGTGCTTCACCACCAAATAACCCAACTTAATAGTAGTTACCATAGTGTCTTTTTCCTTGAAATATTTGAATGTAACTTTGTATACTATAGCATCAAACATAAGACAGTGTGAAACAATTCAAGTGGATGAAAGTATTACAGGGTATTTAGAACCAGCTAACAGAAAATGAGCAATGGTTTCTATATTATCTCTTTGCCTATAAAAATTTTTGTTTATTTTATCACATAATAAAATCTAGAAAGATACAACATGATAAAACAAATGGAGACAGAAGATCAAGTTTGATGGGGCTTCAAAACAAGATGATATTAAATCAGTACTAGCTATTATGAAGTCTTGTTTTCTTCTAAATAGCTGTTCACATGCAATAATATCAAGCAGCCCAGAATTAACCCATTCCAATTAATGAGTGAAAACTTTATAAGGCTTCAAGACCACATAATGGGGAATCAAGTTTACCACATACTTTTATATATTTGGATCATTTCTTACACTAGGGAAACTATTCTGTATTCACACATGCGAGTTTGATATATTTCACTTACGAGTATGGTCTCAAGCTGCGTCCACTTATTTATAAATATCTCAATGTGATCCTTCTTTATAGGTGAGTAGTATTCTGTGTATAAAAATACCACAACATTTTTATCTATTACTCAGTTGATGGACATTTGGGTTGTTTCCAAGATCTGGTGATTACAAATTGTGCTGCTATAAACATACGTGCGCATACATCACTGTGGTATAATGCTTTCAGTTCTTCTGGGAATATGCCTAGAAATGGAATAGCTGGACAAATCGGAACTTCCAATCCCAGCTTTTTGAGAAATCTCCAGACTGACCTCCCCAAAGGTTGTACCAGTCTACACTCCCACCGACAGTGCAGGGGAGTTCCTTTTACCCCACAGCCTCTCCAGCATTTGTTGTTGTTGGTTTTCTTGATCCTGGCCATTCTTTCAGGAGTGAGATGGAATCTCAATGTGGTTTTAATTTGCATTTTGCTAACCACTAATGATGATGAACATTTTTTCATATATTTATTTGACATTTGTATTTGTTAATCTGGAAGTGTGTATTCATCTCAGTTGACCATTTTTGTATTGGATCTTTGAATTTTGGAGGTCTGCATTTTTAAAATTCTTATATATTTTAGACAAAAGTACCTTGTCTGATGGGGAGTCTACTAAGATCATTTCCCAGTTTATGGGTTTTCTTTTCACTATGCTGGAGATTTCTTTTGACATGCAGAAACTTTTTAATAAGAGGGGTCCCAAGATATTGATTCTGGGAAGTATTTCCTGTGCAGTTTGAGTCCCGTTCATGAATCCTCTACCTACCCCTATGTCTTCAAGGTTTCTACCCAATTTGTATTCCAATACATTTAGTGTTTCTGTTTTAATATTCAGATCTTTTATCGATATAGATTTTATTTTAGTACATGGTGATAGGCATGGGTCTAGTTTAAGTTTTCGGCAAATGCGGAGCCAGTTTTTCACCACCATTTATTAAAGAGACTGCCATTCTTCCAGTGAACCTTCTTGGTCCTTTATCAAAGATAAGGTGGTTGAATGTGTTTGTAGTTGTGGTTGTATCTTGTAATCTATCCCATTGATCTTTGGCTCTGTTTTGATTCCAGTACCATGTTGATTTTACTAAGGTTGCTTTGTAGTATAACTTCAAGTCATGGATTGCCATGTCTTCTGCCTTGCCTTTGTTGCTTAGAACTGTCTTTGCTATTCTAGGTCTCTTCTCACTTCAGATGAATTTTAGGAGTTATTTCTCTAGATCTATGAGGTATGTTGATGGTATTTTTATTGGAATTGCATTGAATCTGTATAAGAGATTTGGGAGAGTGGCCATTTTCACAGTATTTATTCTTCCTCTCCATGAGCAAGGGATGTCTTTCCATTTTCTGAGATCATCTTCAATTTCTTTTTTCAGTGTATTATAATTTTCTCTGTATAGGTCTTTCACTTCTTTCATAAGAGTAATCCATAAATGTTTCATTTTTTTGGTTGCTAGTGTGAAGATTGTGGGTTCACTTATTTATCTCTCTGTGAATTTGTTGCTAGTGAATAGGAATGCTATTAATTTCTGAGTATTGATTTTGCATCCCACTACATTACTGAGTTTATTGATCTTTCAATGGAGTTTAGGGAGTCTTCTCTGTAGAGTATCATATCATCTGCAAACAATGATAGTTTAACTTCTTCTTTTCCTATCTTTACCCCTTTTATTTCTCTCTCCTGTCTAATCGCTCTGCCTAGTATTTCCAGTACTATATTAAGTAGGAGTGGAGATAAAGGACATCTTTGTCTTGTGTCTGGTTTTAAGCTAAAGGCCTTAAATTTTTGGCTATTTAGTATGATACTGGCTGTTGGTTTGTCATAGATGGCCTTTATTATATTGAGGTAGAGACCATCTGTTCCAATTTCCTGTAAAGTTCTTATAATGAATTAATGTTGGAACTTATTGAATGCTTTTTCTGCATCTGTAGAAATGATCATGTGATTCTTACTTTTGGCTTATTGATAAGGTGGATTATATTTATTGATTTACTTATGTTGAACCATCCCTGCATGCTTGGGATGAATCCCACTTGGTCATGGTTTATAATCTTGATGATTTGCTGCATCCTATTTGACAATATTTTATTGAGGATGTTTGCATTATGTTCATTACAGAGATTGGTGAATAGTTGTCTTTTTTAGTTGGGTCTTTCTCAAGTTTTAGTACTAGAGTAATATTTGCTACCAGGAATGACTTAGGAAGGATTGTTTCACTTTCAATTTCATTGAAAAGTTTGAGGAGTGTCGGCATTAGGTCTTCTTTGTATTTCTTGTAGAATTCTGCACTGAGTCCTTCTGGGCCTACACTCTTCTTTGTAGGTAAGGACTTAATTACATTTTCAATTTCATTAATAGAGATTGGTTTATACAGCAGTTTTAAATCCTCTTGATCTAGCTTTTGTACTTCATATGTTTCTAGGAATCTATTTCTTCTGTGTTATCAAATCTTTGAGTGTAGAGGTTTTTTTCAAAATAGGTGTTGATGATCTTCTGTGTTTCTATAGAGTCTGCAGTGATTTCAGTGTGTTTGTGGGATTGTTGCTGTATCTTTTATCATTAATTTCTAATCTGAAAGCGCCATGATCCAATAACATGCGAGGGATGATTTCAACTCTTTTGCAATTATTTAAATATGTTCTGTGATCTAATATATGGTCTATTTTAGAGAATGACCCATGTACTGCTAAAAAGAATGTGTATTATGATGTTGTTGGGTGGAACATTCTGTATATGTCTATGAAGTCCATTTGTTTACAGTATGATTCGGTTCTGTTATTTCTTTGCTGATTTTCTGTCTGGGTGACCTGTCCGTTGGTGTTAATATCTCCGTTTACAATTGTGTTTACTGATAATTTGATTTTTCATTTCTGTTAATAGTTGTTTTATATAACTGGGTGCTCTGGAATTTGGTGCGTATATATTTAAGATAGTTATCTCTTCCCCTTGGAGTTTTCCCCTAATTACTATGTAGTGACGTTCTTTGAATTTTCTGATCATTGTTGGTTTAAAGTTCACATTGTCTGCAAACAGAATGGCTACTACTGCTTTTTTCTTTCTTTCTTTTCTTTTTTTTTTTTTTTTTTTGGATTCCTATTTTGTGCAGTATTGTTTTCCATCCTTTGACTTTCAGTCTGTGAGTATCCTTCTTGGTTTGATGGGTTTCCTGTAAAAAGCATATGGTTGGATTTTGTTTCTTGATCCATTTTGCCAGTCTGTTTTTTTTTAATTGGTGCATTGAGATGATTTACATTAATGATTATAACTGTTATATGTTGGCTTTCTGTTGGCATATTATCTTTCTGCTGTTGCATTTTTATCTTTCTGTTTTATTTAATTATCTGCTTTGCTTAGTGTTTTTTTTTTTTCCTTTGTGTATCTAAACTGTCTTTCAATATTTTTTGCAGGGTTGGCTTGGTGTTCCTGAAGTTCTTTAGCTGTTCTTTGTCATGAAAGTATTTTATTTCACCATCGATTTTGAATGATAGTTTTGCTTGGTACATCAGTCTAGATTGGAAATCAGTTTCCTTTAGGATCTTCAATACTTCACTCCATGCTCTTCTTGACTATTGTTTGTGCTGAGAAGTCTTCTTTGATTCTAATAGGTTTTCCTTTATAAGTGAGCTGTCTTTTCTCTCTGAAAGCTTTTTTTTCTTTATTTAAAGTGTAAGAAACAAAAAAAATACATGGAGATAAAAAGGGTAGAAATAATACAGAATTACATAAAAATAAGTGGTGAGAAATCGCCAGTTGATAAGTTACATATTGTCATCTTAGAAATAGCTCTTCAGGTTACAAAATTAAAGCATGTGAAATGACATTCAAATAGTGACACTGCCAAAAGTTCTGTTCAATGATCTAACAAAAACTTAGTAATATGGTTATCAGTCCTATACACTTGTTTTATATCTTAAAGAAGGTAAGTTTAAACATATCAAAACAGAACAAAACAGTTTAAAAAAACAATTTAAAGAACAGATTTCAAAGCAATTGCACTGTAGATCTTCACTGTCTATATAATTGTCTCTAGTTTCTTCCAAATAGTTGTCCTCATCTTCACACACATTAAATACATACTGCATATTATACAACTAATCAAATCATTACAGGATGATAAAGGCTTTTTAGGCCTTCAAGATCTGACATAGGATAAGACAATAATAACAATCATCACATTTCTCATTCTCTTCATAGTAGCTGTCCTTATCTTTACATATGCTGATATTGAACTTAAGAGACTAGACCAATATCCCTCTGATTAGTGAATAATAGTATTGCTAAATTTTATAGCATAACAAAATTAGCATTGGGTTTCTTAGTGTCTCTTCTTCTTCAGAGTATCTGTTAATTGCATATTGCATTATATAATCTGTTCCCATAAATAGTTTTTTTTAAAAAATCTTCTCATGTGTGAATTTCTACATGTATATCTATCCTACCTGTATTATAGGGGAAAACAGATCATAACACGATAGCATAACAAATTCCCAGAAAAACATGCAGTGAAAAAGACACCTAAGACCACAATATTAGGTGATCTACCATAGTTACTATGCTTTCTTTTGTTATTTTTCCATAGTCTTGCCCACATCATTGGGTTTAATATAGTTGAACGTAGTATTACCTAGCTATTTTTGTAATAACACAACTTTGAAAAAATTGTAGGACTTGAGAGCTGTTAATAATTAACACTGGTATGCATATCTTTTACAACAGGTCATCTTCCGAGTAGTTTCCTCTACTTTTAGGGTTGATACTATCAAGCATATCAAATTCAAATAAAATCAGCTAAGGCAAAACTATGGTCTTATGAATTGAATTCAAATAAGATCAGTCATAGTAAGACAATATAAATAGTACAGGATTTCAGCTCAAGTTAATAGGAAATTAAGGATAGTTACCATGCTATAACCTGCTATTTTTGGGTCAGATGTCTGTGACCTCAAATCCAATATGAGTGGACAGAGCAGAACAAATTAAATTAAAACTAAACAAGGCGATAAGACTACTGTGACTTTTGAATCCTGATACACTATTAACAATGACCTCTGCCTTTTTTATAGTGTATCAAAGCTATCTATTCTAAAGCCTATAGCTTACTTTCTCTGCCTCATGTCTCCTACTCCACTTTACTGCTATAATTTGTCCACCTTACTCCCTCTTTCCACTGTCTGCCCCATTCATTGAGGCCTTTCTGCCACTGTTGCTGGAATGCTGGTATCCCTTCTTCTCTTTCTCTGGAATGTCCTTCAGCACCGTCTGTAGGGTTGGGTTGGTGGCCATGAACTCCCACAGTTCCTCCTTGTCTTGGAAGCATCTTATTTCTCCATTAATTTTGAGAGAGAGTTTTTATGGTTATATGAGTCTTGGTTGCATATTATTTTCTTTTAGGTCTTGAAATATTTCTCCCCATTCCCTTCTTGATTTAAGAGTTTGTGTTGATAAGTCTATTGTTATTTTGATAATTTTCCCGTTGTAGGTAATCTGCTTTTTTTCTCTGGTTGCTTTTAATATTCAGTTCTTTTGGTGGATTTCTGGAATCTTGATTATGATGTGTCTGGGTGTAGATCTGTTTTGGTTGTAGGTATCTGGTGTTCTGTATGCCTCTTTTATCTTCATATCATTTCTTTTTGCTATACATGGGAAATTTTGCTTTAATGTATTTGTGAATATTCTTTGTATTTCATTTTTGGTTGCTCCTGCTTCCTCACTCATGTTCTTTATTCTTAAGTTATGTATCCCTTTGTCATCTTCTAGCCTTTGAATTGTTTCTTTCTGGTTCCTGGTTATTTTTAAGAGGTCTTTTCTTTCACAATCTCTCTTCAAGTTTCAAAAGCCTGACTTTGGTTCCAGCCCAGGCATTTTGCCAGTGTTCAATGGAGATTTTAGTTTCCTGGTAATCTCTTTGGATCTGTTTCATGTATTCTAAGTTATGTTTAAACTCTTTTTCAGAAGTATCTCTTTCTTTTCTGATTTCCTCAGTTCTTCCATCTGTGTTCTCTTGGGCGGGGCTTGTCATTTCTTCAATTACTTTCTTTATATCTTGCCTCACTTGGATCAAGCGTACCACTTTAAATTCATCTATGCAGTCATGGAGGTATTTTTTTTTTATTTTGGCCGATACTGTGTCCAGTATTGGATGGTTACTGTGCTTGTTCTCTTCAGTATTTACTTCTCCTGGACTTATTTTCTCATGTTGGGCAGCTGGAGATTTTTTTTTTTTATTTCTATCTCTTGTCATGTTTCTGTTTTCTTTCAGACTGGAGTGTTCTGGGGCCCTCTTCATATTGCTTAGGGCCTCTCAGAAGTGTGTTGACTTGAGTTTTTGCTGTCTTCCCCAATTTGCTGTTATCTGGGGTAGGCAGGGATGCAGGGATGGTACAGGCTAGCCTCCAGCCTCTGTGCCAGTTAATCTGCAGATTAGGCTGTACTTTCTGGGTGTCACAGAATTGTGACTATTTTGTATCTGCTTATTGGGTCCCAACCAGAGGCTTGGTTCAGCCGCAGCAGGTCCTGCCAATTCTCTCTGTGCCAGAAGCAGCTGGCTAATGTCACTGTGGCACAGGGCTCTGCCCAAATCTCAGCTGCCCTCTTCCAGAACTCTCTGTGCAGGAGTGACTATGTAATGTCACTGCAGCTGCGGGTCTGCCCAATTCCAAGATGTCCTCCACTGGTTCTCTCTATGTCACTGACACCGATACGGTGATGGGCTCTACCTGCTTTCAAGATGTCCTTCACCAGATCTCTCTACACCAGGGGAGACTGTCTGATGTCCCTGAGCCGTGCACTCTGCCCAACTCCAAGATGTCTTCCACCAGACTCTCCATGTCATTTATGTAGCTGTGGTGGTGGGCTCGGCCCAATTTCAAGATGTCTTCCAGCCAGCCACAGCAGCCACAGGACCCAGTCCCCTATAATCACCAGGACTCAGTGCAGGTCTTCTTCTTGAGTCTACTGCACACTATGCTACTTGCCTTCACTGAGTTCCCAACACAGCATGGAATGGTCAGAAAACTGCATGGTGCCCAGCTTCAGAACTCCGGAGCTTCCCACAATCTCCTCCAGTGCAGCCGGACAGCCTTGGCTGCTTCGCAGGGTCCCGGGTCTCAATTTCCAGCAGTCACCAAAAGCCAATACAGCTTTTCCTCTTGGGTCCACTGGTTAGTTTGCTGCATTAAAGGCACGGGATTTGCAGACTCCTGTTATCAGCCATTGCAGTCTCAGCATGACCTTAAATCCACCAGCCATGCTGTCTTGGTTAAAAAGAATCATTTTCCATTCATCTGGCCCTCTCCATGTTGTCATATTCCAGCATTTAATATGATTTCTTCAGACAAACTCTCTGCTCAATCCCCTAGCAAGCCACCATTTTTGAAAAACCCCCACAGACAGCTTTTTATACTCTATTCTTGTGTTGGATTTCTGGGATGGTGATTATTATATGTCTGGGTGTAGTTTTATTTTGGTTATGACTATTTGGAGTTCTATATGCTTCACTGAACCTGATGTCGGTTTCTGATCTCATGCTTGGGAAATTTTCAGCTATTACTTCTCTGAATATTCTCCTGACGTCCTTTATGTGGTCCCCTTATTTTTTATTAATCCCTATCAATCTTATGTTGTTTTTCTTTGCATCATCTTGCAGTTGCTGAATTGTTATTTCCTGATTCTTTATTATTTTTAAAAGATCCATCCTTTCCTGTTCAATAGCTGCAATCCTGTCTTCAATGTCTGAAATTCTATTTCACTTTCATTGGTGCAGTTTTTACAGCTTTCAATGGAATTTTTGAATTCCTGTATATCTCTGTGCATCTGCTTTATGCATTCTGTTTGTTTCTTATATTGCTCTTCTAGGGATTCTATCTTTTTGTTTAGTTCCTCCAATTTTTTAACTGTGTTTTCTTTAGATATGTTCAGCATCTCTTTCATTTCCTTTATCATTTCTTCTTTTACCTGAGAGATTATTTCGAGTTTGAATTCCTTTAAAGATTCCCAGAGTTGCTTGTTTAGTTCAGTAGCTATTATGTCCAATATTTGAGGTGTATGTCATATATTCTCTTCTATATACATCACTCCTAGGGTTCCTTGAGAGGGCTGGAGGTTTGAGGTTGTAATTTGGTCTTTCGTTTTGTTATTTTCCTATATTATTGTGCTTCAATTGTTATTCAAAAGCTTCCTTAGGTTCTGTTGGAAATCCACTTTTACGTTCGCAGCTCCTGGGGCTCTTGCACCCAGTTCCCCCAGGCCACTGGGCCTCTGCAAACCATGGTGCTCGCCTCCTTGCTTAGAACTCTGCAGTCCCAAACAAGCTGGGCTCTGGGGAGAGTGGGCACCCACCTGCTTTCTTGGAACTCCACAGTTCTCCAAGCACAGCTGGAATGGGGAGGTGGATGTAGGCACCTCTCACCCACCTAGTTGTTTCACTGCACCCAGAAGGCTCAAGGGCCCCGAACAAGCTTGGCTTTGGGAGAGTGCATGGGGCACTTACCCCAGGATGCAGGATCTCTGGAACTGGTGATGCTCACCTGCTTGCTTAGAAATCCACAGTCCTCCAGACACATAGGGACGTGGATGCAGGTGCCCCAGACCTGCCCAGCTCTTCCACTGTACCCAGACAGTGCGAGGGTCCCAACAGGCTGGGTTCCAGGGACAGTGTGAGGCTCTCTGATTGCTTGGAACTCCAAGTTCTCTGAGTGCAGCCGGAATGGGGAGGTGGGTGTAGGCACCTCTGACATGCCAAGTTGTTTCACTGAACCTGGAAGGCTCAAGGGTCCTGAACAAGCTGGGCTGTGGCAGAGTGCACGAGGCACTTACCTCAGCACACAGGGCCTGTGGAACTGGTGATGCTTACCTTCTTGTTTAGAAATCATCAGTCCTCCAGGCACATGGGGACATGGATGCAGGTGCCCTAGAGCCGCCCAGCCATTCCAGTGCACCCAGACAGTGCGAGGGTCCCAAACAGGCTGGGCTCCAGGGACAGGGTGCACCTGGCTGTTTGCTTGGAACTCCACCAAGAAATGTATTTAATATATTGTGAAGTTAGGAATAATTAATTTCAATGCCATATAAAAAGTTGCATACATTTACTTGCATTTGACACTCAAAGCAAAATTTAGATTTTTAACACACATCTCTAGAAATCTAATAAATTTAGGATACAGTGTTAATGACTATATATATATATATATATATATATATATATATATATAGTTATCAACCAATACAATTGTATCAGATTTATGCAGTAACAAAATGCTTATTTAATAAATTCCAATAGATGTAGATCAAGCATTAAGTACCATGATCAACTTTAAAGAGACGTTGAAATCTTTTACCACTTTGTTTAACTTTTAGAAGTTCACTGTGTGACAGAGAGCACCTGTCATTTTCCTATGCTCTAAACATATGCAGTCTTAATTCTGTACCTGAGAGTCTGCTGATCTCAATAAAAATTGTCCTGGGGTGGAGACAGAACAACAAAACACCAAACAGTAGGCAGCTGCACCCAGGGCTTTTCTTGAATTAGTTCATTCAGGAAGTTGCCACAGTCTTCTGTGCCACCACTTTGGGCCCTGTTTTGGTTGTCAAGAAATTTCTCACAAAATGGGGACCATCCTGAGAGAGGCAGGTGCCACTGTGAGGGGTACAACAGTGGAGGACAGAGAACTCCACATGCAGCTAGGAAAATTAGGGATGCACAACTGCAGGGCAGGTTCAGGTCAAGGGATCTGACAACACTAAGAGTGAGCAGCAGATGGAAGGGAGCTGCTTCCTGAACCAGCCTAATGGGATGATTGCAGAGGACAAGCCAGGCTGAACAGGCATGAGCTTTGTGATGGTGGAGGAATGAGGAGCCAATCGAATGTTAAGGGTGATCAGATATCAGGGATGGATGCTTGTGGCCAACTGCCTTAGCAAGGCACTTGATAAAATTAGACAATGCAGATATGAACTCAGAGTGAGGAAGATGAAATAAATATAGGTGAAAAATTAAAACAACACTGATATTCCACTTCATCCTTTAAAAAATGTCTATGTTAAGAATTCAACCAATAAGAAATGCTAGAGGGGCTGTGTGGGAAAAAGGAACCTTCTCCACTGCTGTTAGGAGGGTAGACTGATGCATCCACTATGGAAACCAGTGTGGAGATTCCTTAAAACCTAGGATTGCTGATCCCATTTGACCCAGAGGTGGATAACAGATTAACTTAAACTAGATTAACTTTTGGTCACCCCAGAGATTTTGTGTTATGCTAGGCCATATGAGTGTTTGTTCTGGAGGAAGTCTTACAAATGCATTGTGTTTAAGGTAAGAATGCAGAACCTGGAGTCTCAGAGGAATTCTACTGGCACAGCACCACTGCTTTGCTAAGATATTTTCAAAGGACTTGTAAATGTGAAGGCCAGGTAGAGCCAAAAATGGTGCCTGGGAAATCCCAGCTTCAGGATACAAATGTATCCAAATTTACAATGTCTTTTTTCCCTTCCCAGAAACTCACTGAAAAAAAAATCCAGTATCTTAATGATAAAATAAAGCCTTAAACTTTGGCTTCTTTTGGCTTTTACCTAGAAAATGGGCCATTGCCTGTCACCTCAAAGTTGAGCCCCTGCTTTCTATAGACTCACAAATTTCACAGATTTCCATCCCCTAGAACATAGAAGCCCCCAGCCCTGGACCATAATGTACCTCATTCTCTG
The DNA here is from genome assembly GCF_034190915.1 of Cavia porcellus. NCBI lineage: Eukaryota > Metazoa > Chordata > Mammalia > Rodentia > Caviidae > Cavia > Cavia porcellus. The sequence goes on from NW_026947536.1 coordinate 2,331,984, forward strand.
AGCACCCACACTGACTTCTGACTGTTTGCCTCTTTGAGTCTGTTTACTAAATTTCCCTTAGCCTCTCACAGGGATACATAGCAATTTTCCTCCATGAGAAGACAGGAACCTCTGCACCAGGCCCTGGATGAGTGGAGGTCCCCACCTCTTTGTGGACACACCTGAGTCCCTGTCAAGGGACCAAAGAATCCTGACTAGGGTTTGGGCAAGGAGAGAATAGTTGTCAGACACAAATGCAAATGACAAATGTCACTACCCACTAGAAGCTTTAAGAGTCAGTGCTGTAAAAGAAAATAAGATGAAGTCAGGAATGCTAAGACTTTCTGAAATATGTCAGGAAATGGCTCCTGGAGAGTATGCAAACCCACTGAAGGTGAAACTTCAGAATGTTCCCTAGACTTAGAGAACAACTGAAGCTTTCACATCCTCCTCCAACACCTCTCACCCAGGAAGATCCTGGATAACTAACTGTCAGATGTATGTGTGACTCAGGGAACAACAGACTTCACTGCATCTGCCTTATGGGGCTGCCTTGAGAGGGTGCACCTGAATTGCAACACTGTTTCCCATGTGTTATAACTCGGGCCCCGGTATAAAACCCAAGGAAACAAGAGTCCAAAAATTTAAGTAGCAAAGGCTTTAATGAGCCAGTTCTGGCAGCACAGTCTCTCTCGGATCGACCCAAAGACTGCGCGTCCAAGACTGGGGAAAGGGGTTTTTTAAAGTAAGGGAAAGTGGGGGGGGGGGACCTGCAAGGCCATTAAACCTGTTGACCTGCATCTGGAAACTGTATTGCTGTCCACTTAGCTCTGACAATCTCGGGAGTTCCTGTTGCTCAAATTACTCCCATCCTGCAGACTGACATTATCTCAGAGTGGCACGTCTGCAGCAATATTTGGAGAAGAAAGTGGAGAGTTAATTATCCCAGGACAGCTTGTCTTCGCTAGAGAGTGCAAAGGGGTCATGAGTTATGAGACAATGGAACTTAAGTTTTACAAAGATCTGATATCGGCAGAGGAGGAGCTGGGCAGATCTGGGGTGCCCTCACTGGCCTCTCTGCATGTCTGGAGGACTCTGGATTTCTGCGCCCAGACTGCTGGAGTTCCCTCAGGCTTCCAGGTGCAGTGAAGGAGAGAGGTGGGTTTGAGGCTTCCACATCAGCCTCCCCATTCCCGGCTTCATTTGGAGACCTGCTGAGCTCCCGATAGGTGGGCTGGCCCACACTACCAGCCTAGCCCAGCCTGTTTAGCTGCCGCGCCTGGCCATAGGTCTGCAGAGGAGGAGCTGGGCAGATCTGGGGTGCCCTCACTGGCCTCTCTGCGTGTCTGGAGGACTGTGGATATCTCTGCAACCAGGGAGGGTCCACAGGTTCCTGAAGCACCGCGGCCTGTGGTGAGTACCCTAACCCGGCTGCGATTGAAGAACTGTGGAGCTTCCAAGGGGCAGGTGGGCGCACAGTGTCCCTGAGGCCCAGCTTGTCTGGAACTGCGGAGTTCTGAGCAGGCAGAGGAGGGCCACTGGTTCTGTAGGCCTAATGGCTTGGAGTAGCGCGGCACCAGAGTCCCAGTAGCTCCAAACATAGAAGGGGATTTTCAACAGATCCTGAAGAAGCTTTCAAATAACACTTGAAACACAGAAATATAGGAAAATGACAAAACGAAAGACCAAATTACAACCTCAAACCTCCAGCCCATCTCAAGAAACCCTAAGAGCGATGTATATAGAAGAAAATATATCCCAACCACCTCATATATCGGACACAATAGCCACTGAAATTGACAAGCAACTCCAGGAAGCTTTAAAGAAATTCAAACTCGAAATAATCTCCCAGATAAAAGAAGAAATGATAAAAGAAATGAAAGAGATTCTAAATATATCTAAAGAAAACACAGATAAAAAATTGGAGGAACTAAACAAAAAGATAGAATCCCTAGACGAGCAATATAAGAAACAAACAGAATACATAATGCAGATGCACAGAGATATACAGGAAATAAAAAACTCCACTGAAAGTTGTAAAAACCGCCTTAATGAAAGTGAAGATAGAATTTCAGACCTTGAAGACAGGATTGCAGCTAGTGAACAGGAAAGGAAAGATCTTTTGAAAATAACAAGGAACCAGGAAACAACAATTCAACAACTGCAAGACGATGCAAAGAAGAATAACATAAGAATGATAGGGATTAATGAAAGAGAGGGAGACAACATGAAGGATGTCAGGAGGATATTTAGAGAAGTAATAGCTGAAAATTTCCCAAGCATGAGATCAGAAACTGACATCAGGATCAGTGAAGCATATAGAACTCCAAACAGTCATAACCAAAATAAAACTACACCCAGACATATAATAGTCACCATCCCAGAAATCCAACACAAGAATAGATTATTAAAAGCTGTCAGAGAGAAAAGACAAATCACTTATAAAGGAAAACCTATCAGAATCACAGCAGACTTCTCAGAACAAACGATAAAGTCAAGAAGAGCATGGAGTGAAGTATTCCAGATCCTAAAGCAAAATGATTTCCAACCAAGACTGATATATCCTGCAAAACTATCATTCAAAATAGATGGTGCAATACGATACTTCCATGACAAAGAACAGCTGAAGAACTTCATGAACACCAAACCAACCCTGCAAAAAATATTGAAAGACAGTTTAGATACACAAAGGAAAAAACCACTAAGCAAAGCAAATAATTAATCAGAACCGAAAGATAAAGATGCAACAGCAGAGAGATAACATTCCTACAATTAACCAGCATTTAACAGTAATAACCATTAATGTAAATGGTCTCAATGCACCAATCAAAAGAAACAGACTAGCAGAATGGATCAAGAAACAAAATCCAACCATATGCTGTTTACAGGAAACCCATCTAACCCAGAAAGATACTCACAGACTGAAAGTCAAAGGATGGAAAACAATTCTTCATGCAGCAGGAATCCAAAAAAAGGCAGGAGTAGCCATTCTGTTTGCAGACAACGTGAACTTTAAACCAACAATGACCATAAAGGACAAAGAAGGTCACTACATACTCGTAAGGGGAAAACTCCAAGAGGAAGAGATAACTATCTTAAATATATACGCACCAAACTCCAGAGCACCCAGTTATATAAAACAATTATTAACAGAAATGAAAACTCAAATTATCAGTAACACAATTGTAACAGGAGACCTTAATACACCACTGACACCAAGGGACAGATCAACCAGACAGAAAATGAGCAAAGAAATAACAGAACTGAATCACACCTGTGAACAAATGGGTTTGATAGACATATACAGAATGTTCCACCCAACAACATCAGAATACACATTCTTCTCAGCAGTACATGGATCATTTTCTAAAATAGACCATATATTAGCTCACAGAACATATTTAAGCAAATGCAAAAGAGTTGAAATCATCCCTTGCATATTATCGGATCATAGCGCTCTGAAATTAGAAATTAATGACAAAGGATCCTGCAAAAATTCCGCAAACACATGGAAACTAAATAACACACTCTTGAGTAATCAGTGGGTCACAGAAGAAATTAAAGAAGAAATTAAACAATACCTAAAAGAAAATGAAAATGCAGATACAACTTACCGGAATCTGTGGGATGCAATGAAAGCCGTTCTGAGAGGAAAATTTATTACACTGAGTTCCCACATCAGAAAAACAGAACGAATACAAATAAATAACTTGATGCTACACCTCAAACAGTTAGAAAAAGAAGAGCAAGTCAAGCCCAAAGCCAAAAGAAGAGAGGAAATTATAAAAATCAGAGCAGAAATCAATGCAATAGAGACTAAGAAAACAATCCAAAGAATCAACGAATCAAACAGTTGGTTCTTTGAAAGAATAAATAAAATCGATAAGCCCCTAGCCAACCTTATTAAAAAAAGGAAAGAAAAAGCTCAAATTCATGCAATAAGAAATGAAAAAGGAGAAATCACTACAGACCCAATAGAAATACAGAGGATCATCAATACCTATTTCGAAAACCTCTACTCTCAAAAGATTGATAACACAAAAGAAATAGACAGATTCTTAGAAGCATATGAAGTACCAAAGCTAGATCAAGAGGATATAAAACTGTTGAATAACCCAATCTCTGCTAATGAAATTGAGAATGTAATTGGGTACTTGCCCACCAAGAAGAGCCCAGGCCCAGATGGATTCACTGCAGAATTCTACAAGAAATATAAAGAAGACCTAATGCCGACACTCCTCAAACTATTCAATGAAATTGAAAGGGAAGCAATCCTTCCTAAGTCATTCCTGGAAGCAAATATTACTCTAGTACCAAAACCTGAGAAAGACCCAACTATAAAAGAGAACTATAGACCGATCTCCCTAATGAACACAGATGCAAAAATCCTCAATAAAATATTGGCAAATAGGATCCAGCAAATCATCAAGAAGATTATACACCATAACCAGGTGGGATTCATCCCAGGAATGCAAGGATGGTTCAACATACACAAATCAATAAATGTAATCCACCATATCAATAAAGCCAAAAATAAGAATCACATGATCATCTCTATAGATGCAGAAAAAGCCTTCGATAAGGTCCAACACTTATTCATGATAAGAACTTTACAGAAAATTGGAATAAATGGTCTTTACCTCAATATAATAAAGGCCATTTATGACACACCAACAGCCAGCATCATACTAAATGGCCAAAAATTGAAAGCCTTTACTTTAAAATCGGGTACAAGACAAGGATGTCCTTTATCACCACTCCTATTTAATATAGTACTGGAAGTACTAGCCAGAGCAATTAGGCAAGAAAGAGAAATAAAAGGGGTAAAGATAGGAAAAGAAGAAGTTAAATTATCATTGTTTGCAGATGACATCATACTCTACATAGAAGACCCCCTAAACTCCATTGAAATACTCTTAGATACAATAAATAAATTCAGTAATGTGGCTGGATACAAAATCAATACTCAGAAATCAATAGCATTCCTATACACGAACAACAAAATTACAGAGAGGGAAATAAGAGAAACTGGACTATTCACATTAGCAAGCAAAAAAATGAAATATTTAGGAATTACTCTTACAAAAGAAGTGAAAGACTTATACAGTGAAAATTATAATACACTGAAAAAGGAAATTGAAGATGATCTCAGAAAATGGAAAGACATCCCTTGCTCATGGATAGGAAGAACAAACATTGTGAAAATGGCCATTCTCCCAAAACTGTTATACAGATTCAATGCAATCCCAATAGAAATACCATCAACATACCTTACAGATCTAGAGAAATCACTCCTAAATTTCATCTGGAACCAGAAGAGACCTAGAATCGCAAAGGCAATTCTAAGCAGCAAAGACAAAGCAGGAGGCATCACAATCCCTGACTTGAAGTTATACTACAAAGCAACAGTAGTAAAATCAACATGGTATTGGAATCAAAACAGAGCTGAAGATCAGTGGAATAGATTAGAAGATACAACCACAACTACGAACACACTCAACCACCTTATTTTTGATAAAGGAGCCAAGCAGGTCCACTGGAAGAACGACAGTCTCTTTAATAAATGGTGCTGGAAAAACTGGCTCTCCATTTGCCGAAAACTAAAGCTAGACCCATGTCTATCACCATGTACTAAATTAAAATGTAAATGGGTCAAAGATCTGAATATTAAAACAGAAACACTAAATCTATTGGAAGACAAAATAGGTAGAAACCTTGGAGACATAGGAGTAGGTAAAGAATTCATGAACAGGACTCAAACCGCACGGGAAATACTTCCCAGAATCAATAACTGGGACCACTTCTTATTAAAAAGTTTCTGCATGTCAAAAGAAATCTCCAGCATAGTGAAAAGAAAACCCACAAACTGGGAAAAGATTTTAGTGAACTCTCTCTCAGACAAGGGCCTCTTGTCTAAAACATACAAAGAATTAAAGAAACTCAGACCTCCGAAATTCAAAGATCCAATCCAAAAATGGGCATCTGAGATGAATATGCAATTCTCAGATGAAGAAATGCAAATGGCAAATAAATACATGAAAAAATGCTCATCATCATTGGTCATTAAAGAAATGCAAATTAAAACCACACTGAGATACCATCTCACTCCTGAAAGAATGGCCAGGATCAAGAAAACCAACAACAAATGCTGGAGAGGCTGTGGGGAAAAAGGAACTCTCCTGCACTGCTTGTGGGAATGTAGACTGGTACAGCCTTTGTGGAGATCTGTCTGGAGATTTCTCAAAAAGTTGGGACTGGAAATCCCATTTATTCCAGCTATTCCACTTCTAGGCATATTCCCAGAAGAACTGAAAGCATCATACCACAGTGATATATGTGCACCTATGTTTATAGCAGCACAATTTGTAATCGCCAGATCTTGGAAACAACCCAAGTGCCCATCAACTGAGGAATGGATAAAAAAGTTGTGGTATTTCTATACAATGGAGTATTATTCAGCTATAAAGAAGGATCACATTGAGAGATTTATCAATAAATGGGCGCAGCTTGAGACCATACTCATAAGTGAAATAAATCAATCTCGCATGTGTGAATACCGAATAGTTTCCCTAATGTAAGTAATGATTCAAATATATAAAAATATGTGGTAATCATGATTCCCCATTAGGTGGCCTTGAAGCCTTATAAAGTTTTCACTCATTAATTAGAAAGGCTTTATTCTGGGCTTCTTGATATGAAAATATTTGAAGCTGGAGTATATGAAGTTTTACCCAAATATTTCAAGGAAAAAGACACTATGGTAACTACTATTAAGTCAGGTTATAAGGTCGTGAAGTACTAGGTTATTGAAACAGTCATGCTGTGACCTCTATTGTTATATTGTTATGTCCTGTTTTATCTCAATCTCCCCCTTATTGTTTCAAAAAAAAATATTTAGTCATTTCTTATGTTTGTCTTAATTAAAGAAAAATTCAAAAAAATTAGGATATATAAATAGTAACTCTTTTTGATTTCCTATTAACTTGTTTTGAAGTCCTGTAGTACTCCCACGATCTTGTTTTGACTGATTAGACTCTGTTCCATTCTATATGATAGTATCAAGTTTGAAGACATAGGCAACTACTTTGAAGACAATAAGATTCACTAAGATACCCATTCTGGTTTGACTATTGTCTTCTTTGGAAGTCCTGTAATGTTTACAATGCCTAAGTTTTATTGGTCTTGTTCTCTACTGTTTTGTCCAACTTTATAATATCTAATAAGATAGACAATTCTTCTTAAGGAAACAAGGGACAACGTTGATAATTATTGTTGATAAACTTGTACTCTGTTCTACACCATGTGCTATGTCTATCCTTGGTATTGACTGACAGCTTTGTTTTGCCATATTTGACTGTATTCTTCCCCACCCCCCAAAGAAAGTAATAAGCACTAAGGAGTAATAAAATCCAAGATGTGTTAAAAAAAAACAAACAAACAAAGATCTGATATCTAACTCATTTGATACATACAGAACAAAAGGAAAGCACCAATCGGGGTTTGGGCCATAGTATTACCCGGTAATTTCTTTTAAGCTAAGTAGTTCTTAAAATTGGGGCAGGCTCATTTTATGACATATCATCACCAGGTCGGGGAGAGGTCACCAGAAACCCAAATTCTTTATGGCCCAGCTAGGTGGTGGGGGAGGCAATAAGGTGCACTACAGAACAGGAAAACGGTGGGTATCTATCTTGTGGGAAAAGTAACTAAGGTTAGGTAAAAAGGTTAAACTCATATGCAAATCTCCCTGCATATAAACAAGTTACTTCAAACAATGTGTAAATTAGTGGTCCTAGTCTTCTTTAGCTCTTTAGTGAAGAACAGAGGTGCCTAACAGTGATTAACAACCTTAGTTAGCTTGTTTTAGCACCACTTTTCTTGTTTGTAGAGGGCCGCTCTGGTTAACATCTCAATTAGGTGAGATTCTTGCAGTTCTTTACAGAGGAGAGTATTGCTCAACATATCAATTAGGTCACTTAACATATCAGTTAGGGAAAAAGGATAAAAAACACATTTATTAAGCCACTTTACAGATTTGCTATAATACACATAAAACGAAGCTATTTTCTTAGAGTACAACACCATGTACTCTTTCCTTGGACTTTTTTTTGTAGTTATCACTGAATAATTAGTACATTTCTATTTTCTCTGCTGTAATAAAGGCAGTGTTCCACTGAGGGGAAGAAAGTGCAGGCCATGTGAGTCAGACACAACTGTTGGGCCATGAGAGACACATACATGAGGAATGCTTTTTTTTGTTTGTGTGTGTGGTGGTTTGGATTGTAATTGTCCCAAATAGATCCTTGTGGTAGAAGCTTGGTCATCAGCCAGTGGCACCACTGGGAAGCGAGCATGCAATACTGTAAACATAACAATATATACAGTGGCTGGATGATAAAGACACAGTTGTTCTCTCTGCTTGCTGCCTGCTGCTGCTGTACTGATGTCTGCCTCCCTGCTGTCTCAGGGAACCTAACAAGCAGTTTACCCCTTAGCCTCCTCCACCTTTATATCTGATAGATATAAAGACAAGGGAGTAAAGTTCCTACCAGCAAGGAGAGGGTTCTGAGTAGGATACCCATGAGGGAGTCTCTGTCTAGAAGTTTTAATAGGAATAGAAAAGAGCTGCCCAATGGAAAACCAACTACTTTTCAGGGTTCAATCTATGCATGTTGTGGGGAACCACTCCAACTACTTCACATTTCAGGGACATGTAAAGACAACTGTGGTCATGACCATGCTTGTCTGCACAGGCACAAAGTGGGATACAGTTATGTAACCATGACTTAGCACAGGTGAACTCCCATGGCCTGCTTTACAGCACTACACAAGAATGTAAATATGATATAACAACCTGTGTAACAATTCTACAACATAAACAGGGGTTCTCTGCTCTGCTCCATACTGGCTACCACTGTTGCTGTTGTCTTGAACATGTACATTGTCTAACCTTGGGAACTCATCCAAGAAAATCTTCCTTGAGTCCCCATAATAGGCCAAAATGTACTCACACAGTGCCCATGCATAGCCCATGTACCCTTCAGCCAATGGCCTGCCTGGTCATATTCTGGAAAGTTCCTGAACAACTGAAGCACAGTCATCAGATGTTTTTGTAAGATCCCTGGAGTGTCACAAATCAGCAGGCTCCATTTTGGACATCCTGACTCCATTTTGGTGCTGCTATTCTTAATGCCTGGTAGAATCCTGATTCCTATTTCACTGATCCCTGTTAAAATGCTTAGGCCTAAATTAATCACCCTGGAACCATGTCTACAATAAATAGTTAAGAGGAAAAGGGAGGCTAAAAATGTACCAATGATAGTTACTTCTCTACATACAAAAAGAACAAATATTTCTAATTTTTCCTCCTTGATTGTTGGACCTTTGGAAATGTGTAAATATTATCATAATTACCAAAACAATGATTGAGGGGCAAACAGAAAAATAAAAATTAGAGGATGGGGAAAGGATTCAATGATTAAATGTTCAAAACCCCCCTTGCAAGGTGAGCTGTTTTGGGCCTCTGCTGCCTCCCACTGCAGGACAAGCCATTGTTTTCCTGTTATCCTTAGGGAAAAACCTTGTTCTTCTTTCTAGGGAAGAACCTTGTTCTTCTTGGATAGCCAGAGATGCAAGGCTTAACAACAGCTTCACAACAGTTTCCTCTGGCCACTTCCAACTCATGAACACCATGGAAATGCTATTTCTCATCTCCAGTCTCTACACAGCTGCTAAAATTAATGATCACTTTTAAGTGAGAAAACTAAGTATAGAAAAGTGACAGAATCTGTTCAAGATCATTTTTGCAATAGTAGAGTCAGAATGCAGATGCTGTTCCAGGTGTCAGATAGCCACCTCCCTGGCATCTGAAGTCAGGGAACGACTCTGATCCAATGCATTGCTTGGGGGAAAATAAAAAACCTTTTGTCAATGATAGCAAGATACTTAGCCTTGGGCCTCTTGATTCATGTTCCACATGCAAGAGTCTGAGCCTTGAATATGGCCAGTGATGTTTTCCCAGCAATCTAGGCTCTCCTATATCGTGCAAACCCCCAAAGGGGCAAGGGATTACTAAGCAAAGTCTGCATTAGCATGTAACTGCCCACATGCTTTAAAATTTGTTCCATCTCCTTTCTGTTTTAAAAAATTTAATTATAGACAAATACTAGTTTTACAGAGTAAGGAGATTCACTATGATATTTTCATTTATGCACATACAGTGCATTGATCAAGTTCATCAGCCCCTCTCCTACCATCTGCCTCTCTCTTAACTGTTCTCTCAGGCCTGTGTAGCCCCTCTTCTACTTTTTTTCTATTTTCCACATATGAGAGAAAACATGCAATAATTGTCTGTGTCTGAATTATTTTGTTTATCATGATATCTTCCACTTCCTTGAATTTTTCTGCATATGACCAGATTTCATTCTACTTTATGGTTGAACAGGATGTGTGTGTGTGTATATGTGTGTGTGTGCATGTGTGCAAAAGTTCATGCCATGTTTGCTATGCCCATTCTCCTGCAGACAGATACCTAGACTGATTGCTTGCCTTGGTTATTGTGAATAGTGCCTCTCTTGCTCCTTTCTTGCTCATTAGCCATTGTTGTATAACAAAGCATTCCCAAACTCAGTGCCTTATTGCAAAATTTTATAATTATTACTCAATTTTCTGGTTTGACTAGGCTCAGTTGGGTAGTTCTTGATTACAGTAGACTGTCATGAAACTTCAGTCAGCTTACGGCTAAAACTGCAGTTCCCTGGTGAGTCATTTGGGCTGGACATCCACCACGGTACATACCCATGGCCTAAACTCCAGCAATAAAAAAAGGGAGGGCTGGAATGTATCTTGAGGTAGAGGACTTGCTTAGCATGAAGGAGGTCCTGAGTTACATGCCCGGCATAAGATTGTATAACAGCTTACAATTGATTTCTAAGATCATAGGGTAAATGAAAACTGTATAGATGAGCATTATTTGCTATAATAAAGCAAACGAAATGACAAGCTTAGTGCCAACAGAGAGGAATACTGATGAGACCTCATTTCACTGCAGAGCCTTGGAAGTAGTGAAAATCTGTGTGATACAAATCTATAATTGTGTGCTATTGCTTATTTTCTTTCTGTCAACAAGAGCTCACCATTCTTGTGTCAGGCACTGAGTTGGGTACTGAGACACACTGATTACCAGTTGTCTTAGTTACTTTTCACTGGTTGTTCAGACAAAATAACTGACACCCAACATGAAAGAAGGAAAGGTTTATTTCTTACAGGTTGGAAGTTTCAGTCCATATTCAGCTGGATCTAATGCAAAATGACATGGCTTAGAAGCAGCAGTTTATGCGGCCTGCAAACAACAAGCATGAACAGCAAAAGTGAAAGACACATCTTCTTCCCTCAGGTATACTGTATGCTGGCTCCACCCTTGGGCAGGTATAGCAGACATACCACCAATCTGAGCCCTAGACAATGAAGCAATCAGAAATACTGGATTTGGCCGCATCCATGATTGCATGAGGCTTGGGTGGGGCACTGAGATAAACCATGACACCAGTAGAGTCAAAGAGCCTACTCTCATACACTCACCATGAAACTTACAGTCTACTGAGGTAGAGGGGATATTTATCAAATCACTTTCCAAGTATAGGCTGAGCATTCCTAATCTGAAATGGGAAGTCTGAAATGCTTCAATGTCCAAGCCTTTTGAGTACTGATGTAGTGATAAAAGTGGGAAATGCCTCAACAAGAAATTTTTTTCAGATAAAAAATGTTTTTTTTAATTAAGATTATTGGCACATTTTAGGTGTAAATAATGATATTTTAATCATGGGAAATTTGTACCATACATGATATGAATCTTTTTTTCTCCAATCCCTTAACTTTCCTTCAAGTCCTTTCTTCTCCTTATTTATGAAAGCTTTATTTCCTCCTTTTCTCATTATTCTTTTTCTTGTCTCTTTTTTTCTTTCTCCCTCCTCTATCCCTAATTCCCCATCTCATTAGATAATGTTCACAATATCTATTATATTTTTGTCCTTTTCTACATTTTCAGAGTCTCACACCAAAGAAACAACACACTACATGTGTCAAACACAAAATTATTGAAAATATTGTATAAAATTATCTTCATGCTATGAGTATGAAGTATATATGAACTATAAATAAATTTCATGTTTAGACTTGGGTCACATCCTCAAGACAGCTTATGAAATCTATGCAATTCCTCCAATAAAAAAATCAGAAATTCCAAACACATCTGGTCACAATCATTTTGTATAAGGGGCAGTGTATATGCAGATGTTTAATTAACAACCTCATGTAAGAAGCACAAGGACTGATCAAAATATTCAGCTAATATTTAAACTTGTTAAATTTACTAAAATAAAAGGTACATGCCCATTAATCTTCCTTTAAAACTCCTACTTAACAATAATGTAAATTAAATGCACCTCCTTGCTTCAAACACACTTCTCCATTTGTTCTGGCAATTTTGAAAGCAGTTTTCTAAGTCCTGTTGTGGGAGTGTCTTTACAAATTGAGATAAAATATAGTGAGTGCTGCTGCTGAGTGCCATCCAATGGAAAGGAAGGCTCATAAATGCATTGTATTGTGTAGTCAGGGGTTGTACACAGAGAACAACTAGGATTAAGACATGAAATTTATAATATTTTTATAATGGTCACCAGAATTTAACACAGGAAAATGCAGGAAATCTATCCACAACACCAAAGACATAGATTTAGTCAAGAGCCTAAACCCCACAGCACTTGTACCACATGAGTCCAGATAAAAACCCAGAGCTCAGGACAATGCATCCCATGAATCTAACTGGAGGCCCAGAGCCCACAAGAAGGACTCATGCCAGTCTCTTTTATGAATCCATGCTGAAAAGACCCAAGGGTCACCATTGGAAGCCAGAAAGTCTATGCCAGCAGGATGAAGGAGCTGTGCTAGTGGGATGAGGGTTCTATGCTGGAGCCGAGAAGTCACACTCACAACAAAGACCATTTCTATCCTGAAAGGCACAACAGCATTCCTCAGTGACACTGAGGCCCCCAGCTCCTCCAAGGACAAGCAAAGTCAGGAAGTAGCATGCGGGGTTCATCCTTGAGACCAAGCAACACATATCTTCCCCTCTGGAGCCAGGAAGCAATGCTTGATGTGAGGACGAAAGCTTCTCCAGGAGAATCAACAACTCAGTCAGCAACTCCTAGGAGAACCCACAATGGCTCCTTAATGCCTCAACCCTCAACATCTCCCTTCTTCTCCACCAATTTATCCTGGCAACTTTCCTCAGGTGGTGCATCTTCACTCAATGCCATGCTGATGTAATCCAGCTGGTGTTAAGTTGACCACCAGTTCTTAATCCATAACATGGTGTGTCCTCATCTACCTGTTTCACCAGATCTGGACTCTTGTGACTTCTGATTCTTCCCCAAAATCAAAATGAACATGAAAGGTAAATAGTTTGAACTGATTAAAGACAGTGAGGCAGCCACAACAGCAAACTAAAGAACCTTATAAGAGGATTTGCAGAATTGATTCAGAAGAAAATGGCAAGAATGATTGAATCAGTGTATTCAAAGGAAGAAGGAAGTGGGTGTGGTGGGGTATACCTGTAAACTCAGCACTTGGGAGGCTAAAGCAAGAAAATCTGAGTTTGAGACTAGCTTAGGCAACACAGTGAGTTCAAGGCCAGCCTGAACTCCATGGCAAAACCCTGTCTCAAAAAACCAAAAACCAACAAACAAAGAACACCTATCTTATTGGTTCAACCCAGTTTTGAATTTGTGTGTAGATTACTGTCTCGCTGAAGATGGAAGACCTTCCCTGTGTGTGGTGTGGCCTGCATCCTGGAATCAGTAAAAAGGGAAAGGAGAAAGTCTGGCTTCTGCCTCTTCAGAAGAGTTTGAGTCCTTGCCATCACTTTATGTGTCATTTCCAGGATCCTAGCACAGATTCTTCTGCTTCCTGCCAGAGACTCTCTCGGGGCTCTGCAGTGAGCTCCAGGCCTCAGACTTGTGAGTGGATCTTTTGCATCTCCAATGAGCACCTGGCCCTTTTTGTTCTCCACCTGACTCTGCAGCTGGCCATCTTAAGCCTCCTTTGTAAATCCTTTATGTACCCTTTATGTACACAAGTTACACAAGTATCCTTTATGTACACAAATTATGTACACAACTTCTTATGTACACAAGTTACATGATTCTCTAGTGAACCCTGACAGAAAATGCCTCTAGCTACCTGTGCAGCCTCCCATGAACAATTTCATGCCTCACCCATGTGAAAAATTCAAAGCAGAACTGCAGTGTTGCTGTAGTATGTATGGGTTAGTTAATGGAGGTGTTGGTGCCAGGCCCACTGGCTTAAAATTCTGTACACTGCTTTGTCACTGGAAAAGGTATTAAATGTTGGTGTCTAGGCTCACACAGCTATGAAAAGGAAGATAATTCCTAACTCACACTCTTGTAAGAATTAACATATGTGAATCACCTCAGAGAGGCCCTGGCCTGACTCGAGTAAGTGCTACATAGGCTTGTTAGTATGTTATATTAACATGTAAACATACTTTTAAGATATAAAGAAATCAGAGGTCTTTACCAAAAGCATTCATTTCTCTGTAATAACAGAAGGGTAACAGGGCAATTAACAATAGTAAAAGAGCACTTGGTATACTCCAGGAAACATGGGGAGAGTTCTGCAGGTTTTCAATGGATCTTCACAGCAGTGCCAAGAGAGTATTGCCATTCATCACGGTTTATTTTTTAATGGAAAAAACCCCACAATATTTCAAAGGAAAATAAGAGTAGAATAAAAATAATGGAAATTGAGGCTCCCATAAGGGGAAGCAGTGTGCTAAGGTGTCAGCCCCAGGAAGATTTGCGTTCAGACATCTATAAATTCCAAGCCTCAGACTCAGTCCACTCCTCTGCTTCCTCTCATAGTGGGCCTAGGGCTCAGAGTCTCCCAGAAGCCCTATCAGAGACCTCCACCTGCAGCCACACCCTGCCTCAGGGGAACTTTAAACCCCCACTGCCTCATTCTTGCCTCACAGGAGGGCTGTACACCTGCTGGTTCCCAGCTTCTGGCCCCACCCCCTGACCTTAAAGGAAGATTACACTCCACCTGGACCAACCCGCTCCCGCCCGCTGACAGTCCTGAGCCACAAGCCTCCACATCCCAGCTCAGTCCTGCCCTGCATCTACCTTGCTTCTCAGTGGGTGCCAGTCTTGTGCACGGAGTCGCTATTTTAGTGCTAGCCATGCTTTCTGGAGACCTGAGCGCTCTTCTTTAGGTTGCCTAGGCTGCAGGGCCAGGGCTGGGGTCTGGGTGAGAGCCGGTGGCAAGTGGTGAAACGGCCCGGTGGCCCCAATGTTACCGGGGAAATACCCCTTGCAGGGTGTCCAGGCAGGGTGCACAGGGTCCGGGGCCCTGGGAGGCAGCAGGCATGGCGCTGGGGCTACCTGGCCTTGGGTCCTCAGGGCCACTCTCCCTTCCTCCCTCCTCTCTGTCGGGGGTCTGCATGGCAAGACTCGGGTCGTGGCCTTGGATCCCTGGCCCCCACCAGGCGCTGCTGGGAGCCCAGCTCTGTTGTGGGACCTGAGGTGGGGCGGCTCTGGGTCTCACCTGGCCTCTGCTGTCAGTGAGGCTGGCCATGCTGAGCCATGGACATTTACCTCCAAAACGATGATTTCATTCCACTCGGAGCTCCTCCCTGAGAGATTGAGAGAGGACCCAGATGTTACAGTAAGATAGCAATTATTATTCTACCTGCACATGCTTTGGCTCAAGTCCCTTCCATTGATAAGGGGTTTCTGCTTCTTTTAATATTGGTGCCACTTGGGTGTTTAGGTTTTGGGAGAAGACTGAATGAAGCATGGGACTTTGACAAGCCAAAGTGTGATCACAGTGTTTAAAAAATTTAAATCCAGAAATAAAAATAATTGACCCACATTGTTGAACCCTGCTCAGAATACCCATTTGCCCATATTCGACTGTGTCTAACCATTACTACCCTGTTCTGCTCATATCATTTATATATTTGCATAGTGTTGAACATTTATATTATACGCATAGGTAGACTTGTACTTAGTTATCCTGTTACTGACCATATGCACAAATCTAGTTCCTCTTAGAAAAACTGCATTGTACATATATCTTTTTTTCTTTGGATAAATTCCAGAAATTGGAAATACTAAATCAAATTTTTTTGTTTTTTCCCTGGTACTTGATATGAATTGGTTCTTAAACAAGTCATGTTTACAGTAGACATCTTTCAAAATATAGGTATTTGCTCAATTATCTGGACAAATTTGGAGTTCAGCAAGGTGTTGAGTCATTTTCTGTGCAGACTGAGAGACAGGCCACACATCCTATTGCTAGATTTTGTTTGTAAGTCATGTACCATGTTCATCCTTTTGTTTTGATTGACTCTTTTTTGATTATTCCATTTCATTTTATCCTCTTTACAATAAAAATTTTTAATAAAACCACTTTCTTGCAAGGTATGGTAGTGCATGCCTATAATCCCAGCACTTCGGAGGGTTAGACAGGAAGATAACAGAGAGTTGGAGGCTAGCCTGAAATGTATTTTGAGTTCAAAGTCAGCCTGCATTACATAGCAAGACCTTGTCTCAGAACAAAACAAACAACCCCTTTTTCCTCTTTTCTTATTTTAAGTAGATATTAATAAAGAAAATATGAAAACTCTTATGAATAGATTAAAGTTTTCATACTATGCAGTTTATATACTATGAAAGTATAGTATACTATATATACTATAGTATACTTTATAAAACATTATATAACTTTATATACTATGAAACTGCATTGTATATATCTGCATGAGCTATATAGCCATGCACTTTTAAAATTTGTTTTTTGTTTTTGTTTTAAATTTGTTTTTTTAATTTTTGGAACATGGTCTAAATAATTTACTCAATTCCCCAGGTTGGGATTAAACTTGTGATCCTCCTTCCTTAGCCTCCCAGAGTGCTGAGAGTACAGGTACAGGCTATCTTTACTTAGAAATTCACAATAGTTATGTTTGTTTATGTGATAAAATGTACTTTTGATCTATGGCTCCTTTGTAGAAAGACGCAATCTAATATATCTACCACCTTTCTAATCTACAAATTCTACCACAGTGACTGGGAGTACAAATCCCATTGTTTAGCAGTTTTGAAAGCTGTCCTTCTTATTAAATGTAATCATCATGCAGTTTAGTAGAGAATTGAAAATTTCAACTCCTCCATGACTGAGATTTTCTATTCTTGGGTGAACATCCTTCTTTCCCCATCCCTCATGGAACTGATCATTTTTAAAGTCAAAGTGCCCAAGAAAGGTGTGAAGGTTCAAGCTACTTGGGGCACACAGTTCTTCAGAAAGACCAGGCAATGGTATTCTGCAGCCCCTCACATTGCTCCAAGGTTTTTTGTTTTTTGTTTGTTTGTTTATTTTTCCTTAACAGAATTCTGGGAATTGGATGCAGGGCTGTCTTAGCTACTTTTTACTGTTTGCTTAGAAAACATACCTGATGCCAAAAGTTGGGAAAGGAATTGTTTATTTCTTATGATTTTTGGAGGTTTCAGTCCATACTTCATTGGCTCCAAGGCAGGCTGAAATGGTGGGGCCGCAGTTCATGGTGGCTGCAAACATCAAGGAGAAAACAGACAAATGAGCAAGACAGGCCTTCTTCCTGCCATTACATCATATCCTGTCTCCAACCCTAGACCAGTGTAGCACTTACACCCTAACTCAAGTGCTAAACAATGAACCAATCACAAATGCATAATATAAATGCATGAGGCCTGGGTGCCACAGACATAAACCATGACATTCCACCCCTGGACCCCAGGACTCATGTACATCCTTTATACAAAAAGCATTTGGTCCATCTCTAAGACTTGGCAAAGTCCTATCAGTTTCAGCATTGCTGAAAAGTCCAGGTCCCAATTCTCCTCCAAGATCTATGGCAAACTCTTAACTGTAACCCCTTGTACAAACAAAACAAGGTTAAACATTTCTGAAATACAAAGGCACAACATAAACATTACCATTCAAAATGTTACAAGCAGGGCAATATAAAGCATTGGAAACAAAGCAAGTCCAACATCCAGCAGGGCAAACATTAAGTCCTAGAGTGTCATGCTCAGCATTTGAAGCAATCTGACTTCAAGCTCCAAAAGGTTTGGATGATTTCACCCCCATGGCACTTCCCGGGATATCAGCTCCTGAAGCTTCTCACTTATACCCTCTCTGCTCAGTTCTTGCAGCTTTCCTTGGATGATACACTCCCCTGGATTTTGCAAACTTTTAGGCTCTCCACTGTACATTTGGCTTCACCATTACATCTTTATGAACTGCCCTCTCAGGGACACACTGCTTGGCCTCACAGGCCCTTTGCAATGGAGGTGGAAGGCATTTTACCTCAGAATTTGTACATTTTCCTTGCACATAAAATCATCACCAGGTGGATGCTGCTGCCAAGGTTTGCTGCCAGCTGGAGCAGTAGCCAGCCTTTTCTCTCTCTTGTCTGTAGGGGTTGATTGCTTGGATCACTGAGCTCTGTGAATCTGATTTTGAAGAAAAGCTTCTCTATGTTGCCACCATTCTGGAACCTCATATGACCTCTGTTGCCATTTTGGAGCATGGTGCTCTTCAGCTTTCTCCTCTAAGCAAATTCGCTTTTGTAGTTTTGAAGCTGCAAAGGCTGTGGACCTTATGCTTCCCATGGCCATCTTTCTTATCTCTCTATTTCTCCTCAGCAATCAAAGTCTCAAACCTGTCTTTACAATCCATAGCTTTCCTAGAATTTTCCTTCTGATCAAATTCACAGAATTGTATATTATCCTGCTCAGCTATTTGCTCTTGATTTGCAGCATAAAGCTGCCTAAAAGCCCCAACAATAGCCATGCCACAGCCTCAAATTTCCATTTGACTGCTTTGAAATTTCCTTTTCCAGATTAATCAGTTCATTGCCCTTTCTCAGGCAAAGTCACTGCGCATGAGCAAAATGCAGACAAACTTTGTGCTAAGCCAGAACATTCACTGTGTGGAGTCCAAGAACCAATGTAGTCTTTCTCAGAGGAAACTTCTCAAGCCTGGTCTTTAGCATCAGGCTTTCTATCAGCCTTCTGGTCTCCTGACCTCTGACTAGAATCTCATCTACAGAACAGCCTAAGCTGCTCCAGCTTTATGAATCCAGCGACATGTCCCACCCTTTCCAAACTCTACCCATGAGCCATTTCCAAAGCCTCGCAAAAACATGGTCAGGTATAGTCACAGCAAATGTCCCCACTCCTAGCTAGCTATATCTGTGTTAGTTAGGGTTTTACTAGAGAAAACCAGTATAACACAAGATATACAGATGTAAAAGAAGTAACAAGATTGGCTTAAGATGGTCAGCCACAGTCAGATGAGGAAGCTTGCAGAAGGTGTTTACACACTGGAGGCTGAAGGATTCAATCCAAATTCTGGGGTTCACCCCAGCGTCTCATGCAAGTCCATACCTGTAGGGTGATGGGTCTTTGACAGAAGGCCAAAGGCTCTAAGATGAAAGGCTGAAGAGTCTATGGTGGAAAGCTGAAGAGTCTGTACTGGAAGCCAGAAGACAACCTCCAATCCAAAGGTGAAGAATGGAGCTTCTCCCAAGAATGGAATGCATTTGTCTTTCCTCCTTCCTTTTTATGCCTCCAGATGATGAGCCACCCTAGGGTGGGTCTTCTTCATCCTTGGGTGTAGAGCTGTTAAACCCATTTATTTAATCTTCTAAATGTCTCAGATTGACACAGCCATTCAACAACGATAGTCTTTAAAAGAAATCTTGAAAAGCTATGTAGCTCTTTGTGTGGGACAAACCTCTGGTCTTAGCCTTGCCAGGTCCAGGGACCCCTGTGTAGAGTTCTGATGGGAACTGAGGGACATCACTCTGTTCTGCCCCCTTGATCTCTGAAGTGCTGTTTAGCACCTGCCTTAAAACCAGTCCTAGGATAGGCACACATAATACCCATGGAATGTATGCTTGCATAAATCAGCATTAGGAGTCTGGGTGTTTTCTGCATTTGTGGATCATGTGTGGTGATTCTTTTTTGAATTACATGAGTTTGTCATATGTCTCACAAAATAGACACATGAGACCTCTTTTATACCTGTAATACAAACCGTATATCTGCATACTCCTTTAAGGAAAGATTTTCTGTTGTGGTTTCTACATTAATCTTGCTTCAGTTTTTAAAGCAGAATCAGCCCTGCCTATTTCCCTTCTATCACTGAAATTAGGGAAAATCTTTTCCAACATAGAAAGATGAGTAGATCCACAATGCTGTCTACATTTTCTCTGTAGATTTGTCTATCTGGGGTTTTTTCCTCTAACAAGGGGCAATAGCTGCCAGTCTCCTCCAGTAACATTTGGCCAAACAGAATCTGATGCAGTTACATGAAAGACCCAGAGTAGCATATCACAGTGAGAGAAAGGTCAGAGGTGGGTGGGGATTAGCAGGAGAGTACAGGAGTATGGATGGGTTCAACACTGAGCAGAAAGCTGGAACTTGACAAATGTGAAGATTCTACAAATTGATGATGTGTTTAAGTGCTACTGAACTGAACGTGTTGAAACTAGGGAAATCTTATGTTTTGATTAATATTATCTTAAAATTTGGAGTTGGAGCTCAGAATATCTACTGTGAAGCCAGCAGCAGCCGAAGCTCTAGAATTCATGATGACAGGGTACCTGGCCATAGTTTTCACATTGATCCTAGAGCATGTGAGGTCACTGGAGGTGGAGCTGGCACAAGACCTGCAAGGAGAATGTGAGCTCAGTCAGGTACCAACCCTGCATCAGCAAAAGGAGAAAAGATCACCAACTATCCTTGTTCCTTGCAGGCCCCAAAAGGTCCCAGGCCCTGTCCGAGACAACTGTGCAAAAATCCAGCCCAGCAAAGCTTCCCATTCTGCCCCACCCCCACTCATTTCTACATGCTTCAGAGTTGCCGGAGGCCCCAAGTCTGGGGGTCTTTCTCTGTGTAAAGTGCCCTGTGCCCTCCCCAGAGACCCACAGACTCAGGGCACTGTCGTTCTCAGCTTCAGTGAGCTCAGATTGGTCTGACACAGCCAGGATACTTTGAGCAGGGTGTCCCATGTCTCTCAGCAGCACCTGCTAGGAGACAAAAAGGAAGGGTCTGTTCCATGGAGGACAGAAGTAAGCAGTGCAGGTCTAGCCTGCCTCTCAACTGCCCACCCGGAAATCCTGTGGAGCTGGAAACCAGACTCCTGTTCCAACTGCAGAGAGCCCAGCCCCAGCATTTTCTTTGTCTTCTTTAAGACTGGTCCAGGCAGCCCTCACCTGCTTACAGAAGTCTCTGGATAGTGCTGTGACCTCCTGCCCTCCACTATTCAGGGAAGCCTGAAGCATATCTCCCTTTTGAGCCCTCATTGCATGTTGTCTCTGTGAGAAAGAGACTGGAGTCTGCAGTGTTACTCTACTCATGGGTACTCTACAGGGTGCTGCTCTATAACTATCTGAGAAGTGAGTGGACAGAGGGAGTGCATCCTGCCTAACTTTCCTCCATCTTCAATTCATATACTGATGCATCACCCCATTCTGTGTACCTTCCAGGGAATCCCTTTTCCCTATTATATGTTCACATGCACAGAGGCCACAAACTTAGGCACATTCACTCTAATGAGGATAGTACATGGTGTGATCTCCAGGGTGACTGTGTGGCCTGAATAACATGAAATCACAAGAGAGCAGTGGTTATTTCTGCACTGGTCATTGCATCATGGTCAGTGCCTGCAAAATTGATGATTAAAGGCAACAATCATCTCCCTTTATGATGTCTGTTTGGAGCAGGTCCTCTGATTTCCCCAAGAGATTCCTGCTTGGGGTACCATAGAAGCCCATGGAGTGGGCTTCACAAAAAAACAGCACAGCTTCATCCAAGTGACTGGCCTGTGGCAGGAGGCAAAACTTGCCCATGAGTAAAGAAAAAAACAACAGTAGAGCCAGGGTCCCAGCTCTGTGGAGAAAGACCTGGCTTTAGACCTCACTTTACACTTGGATTTACTCTGTAAGTCTAGACAAAATACCATTCTTCTCAGGACCTTCCGAGGATGTCCCCGGCACTACAGAGGTCATCCTGGCATCTGCTTGCTAAGGACTTCATCAGTGGTGTTTGATGATGTTCGTAAAACCTGTGGGCTGGTGTCATGTGCCCCAGAGGTGAAATCCAGAAAGGGCTGGTATGGAGGTGAATACCTTGCATGCAGACCTAGCTCCTGCTGTGTGGTGGTGGAAATGACAATCACCTTCTGGACCTGTTTTCCTGGAGGCATCATGAAGGGGTGGAAGTTCATCAGTTCAGCCATCGTTATGTTCCCTAAGCATCACAATTTCTTTTATGCATTGTTGTTGGGCCTTGAGTCAGGACCTTACACAGCAAGCACTGTGGATGGAGATGCACCCCCAAATCTACTGGCATTGTTTCTAGATTTACACCTGTGTGAGTCACCACAGCCATGACTTGGGCTCTTGCTCAATAGCTGAGAGCTCGACTTCTGATGGCCACATTCTGAGAAAAACTTGCCTTGTTCCTTTAAGTATGGATCTCAGTTATTATTATTATTATTATTATTATTATTATTATTAATTAGTATTAGCAGTGCTGAAAGTGAGCCCAGGGCCCCAAGCACGGTAAGCAAGTGCTCTACCCGGAACTTTCTCCCCAACCTCTCAGGCTTCACCAACAGAATATGGCAGATGGCATGTGATGTGACCTCTAAGGTCCACACATAAATAACTGTCACCAACCTCCTGCTGGTTCCCTCTTGTGTTCTTTCCTGCATTCTGAATTTTTGTCTTTCATTTTGTTTGTTTGTTTGGTTGGTTGGTTTTTATCACTCTCTGGATCTCTGGCTTTGAGATGTCACTGCTATCTCTGCAGCTTCTCTGATGAGAGTCAAGGAGCCTTGAGTGACAAAAAGGAAAACAGGCAGAGGAGACACCAGGCATTTGTCCTGAGTCCTGCTTATAAGCAAGGGACAGAGCCTCAGAGCAGATCCTGTTACAGTGATGTCTCCACTGAGTCTATAGCTCAGTTCAGTAAGCTGTTACGGTAGCAGCTTCAACAAAGTCTCCTGGATTCCTTATGCACAGCACATTTGTAGTTTGTTTTTTCTTTCAGCTGATATTTGATATTTATATTTCAGTTCTCAGTTATTGGGAACAAAGTTGATGTGACTATCTTGTAAAATTCTCTGTATTAAGTAGAGAGCAGTGGATGCACAGAATAGTAAGCTACACAAATGTGTTACTCATAAATTAACTGATAAAATGATGTCTGAAGTGAATGTACCACTAGCAAGGCAGAAGGAGTCTCCTTCCTGCACTTCCTCACCAACACCAGTGTGTTTTGATCTAAAAGATAAAGTCTGCTATTCAGCACTCTTCCAAGATAATCACTGGTATCTCCTTGTGGGATGAACATTCACTCACTTGGTAACTGAGAATGATAGGAAACATGTCTGAGTTTATTTTCAGTCTAGTTGTGTTCCTGGGTGAAATATTTTCTCCAATTCTCTTGCCTGTGTTTTCCATAATTTGAAATTGACTACTGTTGTGTTTTCTATTCTTTTATGGCATATAAGGAAGTGTTTCTCAGATACATCATCCAAATATTTTATGTCATTCTATCAATTGGCCTTTTATTTTATTTTATTTTATTTTTATATCAGGAATCAATCTCCGGACCTCGCACTTGTCAGGCAGGTGCTTGTGCCACCAAGCTATATCTCTAGCAGTCCTTTTAGTCTTGTAACAAGCCTTTTATGGAGCATTTCATAATTTCAATGAAACCTAATTTATCATTTTTTTTGTTCTGTTATGGATCATGTTTACAGTGTTGCTCATTGGAATTTTCTACCTATCCCTGGAGTAACCCAATTTGTTCCCATAGTAATGTGTATTTGTTATTTACACATTCTTGGGGTATGATACCCAATTCCACAACTAAAAGTCAGAAGGTTTGTATGGGCTGTCAGTGGTGTTAGTCCAGGTTTGACTCCAGGGCAGGCACTACCTAGTAGAAGTGGTAGAGATGGAAAGCTGTTGACCTAATGGCACAGAAGCAAGGTAGGAAGTGAGGCACCAGGAGGGAGGGTGATACTCATTTTCCCTCCTCAACCCCCAACCCACCTCCCAGAAGAGTGACATTAACAACCCCATCCCGGGAACTCTCCATGGGATAAACCCACAGAGAAACATAGAACTCCTATGATAAATTCACCCTCTACATACAAGAGCCTTTGAGTGAAAATTTACATCTAAACCATAATCATTACTGTAGACTTATGTTTTGGTTCTGCTCCTTGATCCTTTCTCATTTTTCAGTTAATCCTGATATGGTAAGAGATAAGGGTAAAAAACCTCCTTTGTATGTGGCTCTCTATGGACCATACACACATCTGACATGTGTACAGATACACTTATCATGGAAGCTGCTCTTCTTCCACCGAAATGCTGTGGAATTTTCAAGAAAGTCAATTTCCACATATGTGTAGTACCATGTTTTGTCCTTTCACCTATCATAACTGTTTCTTTTTAAAAATATTTAGATTTTATTTTGAAGAGAATAATACCAAGCAAGATAAAGCAGAATAAAGGCAATGAGAACAAACTAGTGTAAGTGACACAAGACTTCAAAACAATAGGAAATCAATTAAGTTGCCTTAATGCCTCTTATCTTCCAAATAGCTGCAGATACCTTCAGACATGGTAAAAATCAAACAGAGAAGAATAGAACCAATAAAAACAAAACAAAGAGTGCAATAAAGGACTTCAAAACAAGGCAAGAGTAAATCCAAAAAGGCTACCATAATGTATCTTGTTATTTTTGAAATAGCTGCCCATGCCTTCCAATGTAAGAAAATCCAACAAAATGAAATAAAATAAAACCCAACCAAACAAAATAATGGAAATCATACAGGGCTTCAATACATGAGAATATGGAATTTAACTATGGTACCACTTTCACAAGGAGAGGCCCCATAGATGCCACACTGCGTATCCTTATCCTCTGAGTAGATAATCAGACCACTGGCCCTACACCTGTAAAGTCAGTGAAACACCAAACGCCACAGGGATCCAAATGCAATTCACCTCATTAGATCTCATCACAGCCTGTGTTTCTCCAGATTGGCCAGTCCCTTACTGGTGGTGGTGGTTGTGGAGTGGCTGGCTCTTCTTGTTTCTCATCACACATGCCAGAAGAGACGGAAGTCTGGCTATCTCCTCACTGGTGGCAGATACTTGCACATGGAAAGTTTTGCCCAGAGGACTTGCTTCTTGGTGAATTCTTTTTCTCTTCCCCCACAGTCCATGAGTGGCATTGACTCATGGGGAAACCATGGGGTCTGAAGATCTGCTCCTTTATCCCCTATGGTGGCAGCGCCCTGTGCACAGCACTTGTTTACAGGGAAGGTTTGCTTCCTGGTGATTTCTTGTTCTCTTTCCCCACAGTCTGCAAATGGTGGTGACTCATGGTCTTGCTGTGCCCCTGGTGGTGGTGTCCCACACATAGTGCTGGATCCCAGGGAGGGCTAGCTTCTTGGTGAAATCTTTCATTACTGTTCCTCGAATATAAACAATTTCTCCAAATCTCTTTTCAGTTGCTCTTAGAAACTGGCTACCTGTTTTATGACCTCAGCATTATACCATACATATCTAAGTATGGCTGAAATAGATTTTGTAGATCTCTATATGTTGGGTAAAACTGGGATTATTTCCTACAACCACACAGAGTAAAATGAGATAGAAAACCTGCATATATATTATGCAGCCTAATGATCTCAGATTCATGCTGCTGTATACCACAAATGGTTTTGCACAGAGGGCCTGGTGAGTGTGGTGTGCATGTGAGGGAAGAAATCCTCAAACATCATTCAGGGAATGTGAGGAAAGAAAACCAAAGAAAAACAAAGGAGCAGGGCCCACATACTTCATGGTCTCCAGAACGCAATCAAGATGGCAAACCTAGTTTACCCTCCCTTTGAAGACTGGGTGCCAGAATGCAGTGTTTCACAAATTCAGGTACATTAAATAGCTGATTGATCTAGGGTTTAGGTCAGAAGGTGCTGCCATGTCAGCTGAGATGGCATCATGAGAAGGACCCTGTGTGGCAGACATCTGGGCTGAGTACAAGGAGAACACAGACAGGGCACCTTAGTAGAAATTAGAGTCCTGGCCATCTAGATGGCTGTGTGTTTAGCCAAAGTGGGCACCATCTGAGACCTGAGCAGAGGTATTGAGCTCTCAGATGAGCAGAGAAGGCCCTGCACAGGAAAGAATGCCTGGTAATGGCCAGTAATATGGGGCAAACAATAATGATACTTACCTGCTGTGTTGCTACTGTGGGCTTTGCCTGCTTTGTGATCTCTGGGGACCTCACCTGGAAAACACCCTTCAGCCTCACAGCCCAGATGAGTGCCATAGTGGGCAAGATGGAGGGAGTGTCCCCTTGGAGACTCTATAAACAGCACCTCACAAGGGAAAACCCTGTGGGTTGTAGACAGGATTCATCTGGGCTCCTGCTGTCAACCATAGGCATCTTTTTGGTGGTGTTGGAGGCACTTGAGACTGGAAAGTGATCCATCTGACACTCTGGGACATGTTGAAGGTCTTAGAAATGATAGACATGCAAATGCCATGGAGGACTTGGAATCATAGCTGGCTCCTACAGAAGTCACACTGCATGACCCAGGGAGCACCGCCTCCTCCTGAGGTTAAGGCCCTATGACCTGAACAATCCCTTTGTGAGTTCCTTGATATTGCATGAGAGGCCTACTACTTGACAGAAGCTGCAAGATGAGGAACCCCCAGCCCAAGGAGGGGTACTCTAAGGACCGCCCATCTCTACCTGTAATACATGTATGCAGTCTACATGGCCATGAAACATGGAAACTGGTGAAACAATTGAAGCAAAAGTTGAGTGAAACTGTCCCAGTATGGCTGTTACAGGTATAGGACAATGGGCCTAATAACACAAGGTTGAGTTCACAGGAGGTGTCCCAAAGGCTACCCCAGTCAGCAATGCCACTAAGTGACAAGTTCTACAGAATGTGCACAGGACAGTCTGTGAACAGATAAGCAGACTTTGATAAACTGGTTGATGGCAGCAGCCTGTGATCAGAGATACCAGGCCATCAAGGTGCTGATTCAGAGGGCATGGTTACACCACAGGGACTGGGGCCTCTTATGCACAATGGCTGGGGTTGGGAACCAAGGAGCATAACTGGATGCAACCCCTCTGTATTCAACAGGTAAATACAGACTTGGGGCACGCCACTGTGGAGTAGGTACCACTTGAGCTGTGCAGCCACATATCATTGATAAATGATAGAAACACTTGGGGTGGCAATCACTCACCAGGCTGGTGTCCATTGATTGGCTAACTGTAGAAGCCTAATAGGTCAATGAGCTTTCCTATGAATATGGGCCATGAGCTGCCTATAAATATCAGACACTGATCAGGACACTGTACCTGGGGATTTCCACATATCTAGGACACTATTGGGACACTGTACTATAGGTGCCACCATCCTCAACAGGTGCCGCAATATTCTACAGGATGCCTGGTTGTTTTATCTGGTGGCTGGGTTGCTACCAGGACCAAGGGTTATAGACCCAGCCCTCCAGCTTGAAACTCTTGGTAACGCAGGACCAAGGCCCTAAACCTCACCTGCCAGGCTTTGATGTTGCTCATAGAAAAATTTCTGAAATGCTAAACCACATGACCCTTGCTTTGCTAACCTTCAGCTTTGCAGCTGAAGGAGGTACTTGGGCCCTCTTGCATGTAGAATGTGAAATGGATATCCCTGATCACCAGGGGCAGGAGCAAGAAGCCTTGCAAGAACTGGGTGTGGAGTTCTCTGCCCAGGGGAACAGTAGGACCTACTCATCAAGTACTAGGAATCCTTGGGATAAACCTGGCTCTAGATGGCCATAAGCTGCACTGTGGTTGCATTAGTAGTATTAAGCAGTTACCTTTATTGCTCCCATGGTCTTTGTGTGCATGAGGCCACCCGATGTGTCGCTTACAATAAGCACAATTTCCCAACCTTTGAGGGTGTGGGATGTGGGAAACATTCACATTGCTTCAAACCCAGAGGGCTGGAGGACCTGTAAGGACATGTCCCCGACATTTAGCATTAGCACACCATTGTCACAGTTATATAAGCAATAGTTAGCATAGACAACCATGCATGCGCTCAGGTTTGTGACAGTGCACAAAAATGTAATGCCTGACAATGGCTGATATATATGGGTTGGATAATAAAGATGCTTGTTTACTGATGCTGCTAATGATGGTTGCATGTTGTTTCTTCTCCGTGGTGATCTCATCTGCCAAAATACCACTTTACCTCCCCAACTCTGAGAAAATCTCATGCCCCAGACACAGGGAACTTCAATAACCAACCAACACACAGGCCCTGTTCCCTGTCCCCAGGCACTCATCACATCCTAAAGCCCAAATCCCTGGTGGGCACACTTATAGAGAAGAGACTGAGTTTCATTCTTTTGCCCTGGTGTCATTTCCTAAGCCCTGCAATGTACATTTGCATCAATTCCATCCCAGCCCTGTGCCCTGCAGGTCACTGAGTGTCTCAGGTGTTCTGACCTGGACTGGAATATGGTTCTCTAAGCAGCAGATGTGTGGTTCCCCAGCTTGCTGCTCTGTTCATAGTCTGAGAGGAGTCATTCCTGGGCTAAAGACACAGGCAATAGCATCTCTTGGCCCCACTTTGACACATGGCAGCCAAGTAACTGGGAATGTCACCTCCTTTACTTCCTGAGACTGAGGGGAATCACTTGAACTGGTACAGTGGCACATGGCAAGCTGAAGCACAGGATCCGTGCTGGACAACAAGGAAAAATCCAATTCCGCGTGTGTGGTGCCATGTGGGAGCTGAGCACCATGAGTAGCAATTTGGAGACCTCTGACTATGGAGCACCCCAGAGGTGACCTAAGGTGTGAGTCCCTGTGTGATGCATGAGTGACCTGGATACATGGGGAAACAAATTCAGATGCTGCTGTCTGGTTGAATCTAAGTAGACACAGTACCTTTAAAATGACTCAGGGCGTGGGCAAAAATGGAATCAGGCCAAGGACAAAGGCTGGGTGAACCAGATCATGAAGCAGGGCCTTCAGATCTGGACCACACATTGAAAAGCAGTTAAGTAAGGGAGCCCCAGCCCAACTGTATCTGAGGACAAATTCCTACACACTGGGGCCATGCATCTCTGTCCTGTCCCAAGACCAGCTGACTGTGTTATAAGGCCTGGCAGTATAGTCAGCATATTAGTAGCGTGTCTCTGGGATGTATAGCACCTGGACAGGAGATGGGCTCAAAGCCTGCCTGTGTAAAATGCACACATGGAATTTGCCTCTGTCCCACTGGCTCTCCCTCAGGCGTGCTGGTCTAGAACAATGGAATGAGTTCTTTTTGTCTGGCCAGCTAGTTGCCAGACTGCCACTCTGTTCTCACCTTCCTGCCCTCTGGCTACACAGTCACAGCACCTAGGACCTGGGTCCAGGTGTTCAGTGAGGCTTTAGATGAGTGTGGTGGGTAAGGCAAGTATTTGTGCAATCAACAATGGGCTGGCTGAGATTTGAGTGGCTGCAGAGTGGGGAGAGAACCCCATGTATTTCATTCACCACCACATTGATTCTGAGGTCATAAGGCAGAGAGCAGGGGTAATTCCTGTCAGCTGTCGCTTTTTACCTCTTCTTTCCTTCCCATGGCCATTTACTGGGAGGCTGTGTATATGTGACAGTGCCGGATAATGTATATTGAAGGCCTTGTTAAGCATCTCCACCCAGACTGCCTGGCAGTAGCTCAGACATGGAACCTCAATGGGAGAAAGCTAGGGAGGGAGGTCGAGAAGGACCAAGGGCTTTCTCCTGGAGACAGCAGCTACAGAGAGGCAGGGTGCTCATTTGACTGTCTCTGTCAGAGCCACATTTGAGGCTGTATCCTGAGGCCAGAGAGGAGACAGCAGTTTTGATCACTTTGCTAGAAATCAGGGGTCTGGCAAAGCTACCAAGGCAGGGCTTGGGGGCCAGACTGAGGGCTCCTCCAGAAGATTTACCTGTGTCTGTTTTTCAGTTTCTGTTCCATGACTTAATCATCAACAGCTATTGGCAGTGTGGGCTCACTTGTCTCCCCAAGAGTGAGCTGCTTCTGGGGATCTTGGGCAGTCAGGACAAAGTGAGATCTCTATGTGTCTCTGTTAGGTTATGCAGAGACAAAAGTATAAAAGTGCATGTTCATGTGACAGGAAGATTGGCCCTTCAAACTCCATTAGTGAGGTCTCAGTTTGAGGACAGCTGGTGCTTTGTTCTGGGGCTTTCTTCTGCCTGAAGGACTCCTTGCCAGTCAGGTAGAGCGTCTGTTTCCTATGAAATTAATTTTTCATTAGTTGCTCTTTTTTTCTCATATGTCAGAAGTGGGTCTCTTTTTTGTGCATTTTGTTTATAATTTATAATATATTCTTATTAGTGCCTATTTACAGTACATACTGATTACATTGATGATCGACACATGGTCCATTTAATGTGCCAAGTGCAAACTAGGCCCTGCCTGGTACATTATGTTGCAATACATCAACCAGTAACTGTTACCATGTTTGCTTGCATTGAGCACCCATTTTCAGCCCCCAGCCATTGCCAGCATAAAGCTCTGCTCAACCTGTATTATCCCTTTTTATAGTGACACAAATTTGGGAGCTTGCAGGATTTGGCAAATGGACGGTGTTTGTGTGCTTTGTGGAGGGAGCCCAGGGCAGGCTGGTTGAAGTCATGAACTCAGGCTGTGCGAGGACATTGATGAGATGGTTCCAACAGTGTTGGTGGGCACAGACTCAGCACAGGGAGCAGTCTGAAGCCCCTACCCCTTGTGCATACTATTTGGGAATGGAGCGGGAGCAGGGATCACTGTGAGAGGTTTATTGTGTATCACCTTCCCAACTCACCTTGATGAATGTTGGCAAATCATGTGCGGTGTCTGACTCTAAGAGTC
Organism: Cavia porcellus; assembly: GCF_034190915.1. Classification (NCBI taxonomy): domain Eukaryota; kingdom Metazoa; phylum Chordata; class Mammalia; order Rodentia; family Caviidae; genus Cavia; species Cavia porcellus. Next base: position 2,363,031 of record NW_026947536.1, read on the forward strand.
CAGTGTGGTAGGGAGCTCAGTGCAGAGCCTGTGTCAGACACAAAGGATGGGTGGCCCTGAAAGAAAGGTCACTCATTTGACACAAGTACAGAAAGTTATTAACATCTCATAGAATGACACCTGGGTACAAGTTAGAGAGAGAGAGATGAATCAACCACGTTCTGATGGTTGCCAGACCACAGCAGTAGATTTAGTGTTTTTTTTTTAAATGCCTAGTGAATCTGGTTGAGGTGTGGAGACTCTGTAATTCCTATACTCTACCAGACTAGGGCAAGAGGGTCACACACTGGAGCTAGAACTCAGCAATTTAGGTGGACAGTGAGACCAAGTGTCAAATTTAAGAATCAAAAAGTAAAAAGGGATGGAATGTAGCTCTGTGAGAAGGCCCTTAATACATCCTCCTGTAAAAATAGGAAATTTGTACACCTATAAAGAAGCTGATTCAAAACAATGCTACAACTTCCATGAGGGAATATTGAACCAAACTTCCCCCAGTGTTCAGAATGTTCTGAGATTTTGTATTAGTAACAGAAATGCCATCAAAATGTAGAGAATGTTCATCCATCTGTAAGAAGCAGAGACAGAGTGGTGCCATGCTGTTCAGTTGTCTGCTGAGATGTCACGGGGATGCGCTGTCTTCATGGAAATACAGGAGCTGGTAGAGCTGCATTTGTCAGAGGCCACCATGGAGATCTGTGCCCAGACACCGCGTATCTTCAGATCCCATGGACAGGAACAGGTGCTAATCCAGCTGCTATAACTGAGACTTAGAAACATCACTGCTAGGACAACAGTTGACTGTTTCTTATGGGATAGAAAATGACAGTACTGTGTACCCAGCTCCTACATGTAATCCGTAAGGAGCTGTTCCATACACACACTCCCCACCTAATGACTTAAACACCTGGCCTGACCCTAAAATGAGACAAGAGGAAGAGCACCTGGGAGATTGGCCACTGTTCCTGAATAGAACAACAGTCACTATATTGTTTCTTTTATTATTCACTCACATTGTGTTGTATATTTAACTGTAATTCTGGTCCAAGAAAATATTGGTTAATTACTTGAATATGTGAAAGACTAATCAAGGACATTTATCTAACATTATGATTGTAACAAAAAACAATAATAAGCAGTCACATCCAGCATCGTCTGGTTGAAGAGAAACTTGAATGCATTGATGTGAAAAATGTAGCAGAGGTAAATTCTGAGGACGTAAGATGAATAGTGGCTGGGATACAGCAGGAGGGGAAAGAAAACAAAACTGCTATGTTTACAATATTGACAAAAATGTGGTGGAAATGGGCAGTGGTGAAATTTGCACAACAGTGAGCATGCATGGAATGAACCAAGGTGATTATTTTAAACAACACTGAAATCTTAAATTTTATTTATATTGTTTGTATCACTGGCATATCTCTGGGAAATAAGGGTAGCAGTGAATACAATAATAAGTAAATCTGGAAGAGAGGGGAATGGCAGGTGGGGGTCAAGAGCTGCCTGCAGGTAGAGCTGAAGAGATGACTCCTGCTGGGTAGCCACCAGGAGGTCCTGCTCTGCAGCTGGTGGACAAGGGAATCCTGGTGCCTGCTCTTGCTGTGGGGTCAGAGCAGGTGAGGGAGCTGCATGTGGAGCTGGCATGAGCTCTGAAGGTTCATCTTCTGCATGGGCTGAGACTGCCCCTGTTAGTTTCAGGAGGAGAAAAGATCACCAACTGTCCATGAACTTCTCGGGGCAAAACTGTCCCACTGCTTGGCAGAGGCAGCCATGTGTACCAACACAACCCTAGTAAAGCCTCCCAGACTGCATCCCCACACTGACTGCTGAGTGTCTCATGTTCCTGGGCCACCCAGCATCTGTGTGCATGCCTGAGTTCCAAGACCCATCTCCTCTCCAGAAGCCCACTGCCACACCACTGGGCTCCTTACATTTGGACTCAGGCTTGGTGGCCGCAGGAAGCTCCAACTCATTCCAGAGAAGCTCACCCTGGTGATCCCCATGAGTGCAGAGTTGCAGTGCAGAGTCAAGCACAGAAGAGGAGGACCTGGGGCTGAGAGGTAGGGAGCAGAGTGAGAGGCCTGGCCTTTGGTCTCACACTTCACGTGCAGCTCACCCATAGTGAAGGGTGCACGGGCCTTGTGCACAGCCTATACAGTGTCCAACTACTTCCTCTTCCACACAAAGTGGGGGCAGTGTTGGCCCAAGGAGCCATGAGAGGCTGAATGGGAAGGAGACCTTGGTTAATTGTATCACACATCTGCCTTCCTCAGGGAAGCCTGACACAGCCTCTCCCTGCCCCTCCCCAGTGCAGCTCAGCTTGGTGAAGGCAGAGACTGATATCTGCTGTGTCTTTGCACTCAAGGGCTCAGGAATCCTGTTCCATGAACATCTGAGAACTGAGGTGTCAGTCCATATCTGTCCTTCCACTCTGCAGTCTCTAGCTCAGGCAGCGATGTGTTGCCCAATTCTCTTTGCCTCTGTAGAACTCCTCATCCATTGTCTGTACCCACATCTAGGGAAGCTGGGACACAAAACAGTATCCTTGATGTGAGTCATCCCTGTTCTTCTGCCAAGGTTGACTTTGTGGCCTCCAAAGAACATTGAAAGTCAACAGGGAAGTGCTTGCACCTGCTCTGATTACTGGATCATGATCAATATTCAGAAAAGTATCTGCACACAGTGTGTCTTCATGTACCTTTGTGGGTTGATGACACCTACCTGCTCTTCCATGACATCTGACAGCCATGAATACTTTGCCATAGCCAAGATTTCTTGTTCTGAACATACCCTGAACCCCGTAGAGTGACTCTCCAATCACTTTTCCAATGAACAGAGCAGCTTCTCCTAAGTAGGGGTCAATGAGAGGTTGGAAAGTCATCCTTGGAAATCAGCACTGCCTCTGAAGCAGTCTTCATGGGGCCAAGGACACAGCTAACCACTTCCTGTGGAGCCCCCATTTCACCTTCATTGACCCTGCAGTCTCGATCCACTCATCACCCCAGAGTTCAGCACTCAAAACTGAAGCTGAGAGAGGCTGTGCACATGGCCAGGACCTGAATCTGCAGGTGACCATGTCCCATAGGACTGCTAAGGTAAGAACTAATCTTCCCAGCATCGGGGCATGTGGGGTGGAGATTTTGGCCCTAGAGGAGTCCAGGGAGGAGAGTCCAGTCCTGGAACAGCTGTTCAGGAAACCTGGCTCCAGAGGCTCCATCAGGCTGTGAGGCCCATCTGCCTGTACCGTGCTTGCTGTACAGACCTCTGCCAGGTTTTCTGCAGGCTGACTTCCAATCTGTGATGAGATATTGGGGAAACATGGAATTGGTGTCCTGCGCATGGCTTCTCAGCAGGGTTTGGGGTTGAAGCATAACCCACACTCCAAATGGTCCACAGAGGCTCATGGTACCGGGGTTAGGGGGGGCCCAGCAGAAAAGGGATCTCATATTAACAGTTACATTTCACAAGGGACACTAAGGAATTCTAGCATGCTCAGATCACCTTGATAAAAGAGAGGCTGAATAGAGCTCTATGCAGGAACAAAACCTATGAGTCCTAAGACAGCCTCCCATTTTAGAGGTGAGAAAAGGAGGCTCATTCTGGATATCCATGTCCATTAATGAGGCCCCACAGAATGTTCCCCAGGTTTCTGATGAAAAGTCCCCAGGAAGGAATTAAGTTCCTCTTCCATAGCCATGGAAGGTGAGCAGCTGTGTTCACTGCCCTCTTCTGGAATTCATTTAACCCAGAAGCTCCTCCATTAGGAACTGAGCTGCATGGAAAAATTCTGTGAGACAAGTGCCAGAGAATGAATAGAATAGCATGGACCTGACATTTGAGGTTAGCACATCTCTGGTGAGGTCACATTGTGTAAGAGTAGAAAGACGCCAGCAAATGGTCCATGGACTGAGCCCCAGAACTGACAATGAAGTGCAGTGGCAGAACTAAATCATGAAAGAAATGGAGTCACTTTGTGCCTATGTCCCCATTCTCCTGCTCCCACCGATTTGTGAACAAGGTAGTTTGCCTGTGATAAGGTAGAGGCTGAGTAGAGAGGATATGGCAGTTGAGTACCTGCAGTCCAGACTCCTTGGAAGCAGGACCATGGGCCTAGTGTTTGCTGAGCCTTGGAGGACGGTGCTGAAATGGTAATCTGACCCCAAGATCCTCTCTTTCATTTGTGGGTCTCTACAGTCCTTTCTGCCCACACACCTTGCACCAGAGCCAGCACCTGTAGTTCCTCCTAGCGTCTGGGGCAGGGCCATGGCACCCAGGGCCCAGCAAGCAGCTCCAGATCAATTTTATTTTCCTCTTAGACAGACAGCTGTGTCCCATATTTCTACCCAAGTGGACAGGAGATGACTGGAGACTGTGGATAAATGTGGGCACTTCCCTTTTCCTCCTGCCAGCCCTGTCCTGGGTGGGAATGTGACAGTGGCCCTGGCTCACAGCTTCCCAGCCCCTGCTCCTGCCTAGAAGTATCTGCCCTCAGAAGCCCGCACACTGATGCCCGAGGGCAGGTGTTATGCAGGGGGACTCACAGTGGTGGCCAGGCCTGAATGTACCTGTGCTGTTCTCGGTGTCTCTGAGTGGCTGGTGACTGAGCCTAGCGACAGCTGTCCTGGGCTCCCTCTTGTCTCTGGGAGCCTGAGGGATGGGGACAGTGAGCTGCCCTTGTCAGCTGGACATTTCCCAGCAATCATCCTGAAGCCTCTGGGATGAGTGAACCATTTTTTCAGTCTTTCCCACGTGGTCCCCTGACGCAGGGGACCTCAAGTCCTGCAAAAACAGCACAACATGTTCCCTGTTCACTCTCTACAGCCAACTGTCTGTGAAGGTCTGTCTTTGCCAGACCAAGGTGTCTGGTGACCTGAGCCTTCAGCGTTCTGTTTGGACCTGTCATTAAAGAAGTGAGGTCATACACTGAGGTGCACAGTTGGGCCTCCCTCTCTGATGCCCCCTTTCTTTTTGTTATGGAACAAATCTGTGTCCTCCTTAGAAACAGCAAGTTAAAGAACTAGAAAACTGTGTGTGGTTTTAGACTTTGCTGTACTTTGAAGATTTTGATGCAACAAACCTGTAGATACTTCAGATGTGGCAGGCTGGTTGCCAAGTACACATTTCCATCCAAAGGGTCAATTGTCTCTGAGGATGAGGGACTCAGTGCCTTCACTTTCAGATCTGTCACACAGTGACTTTGTTTCCTGGGATTATGTTAGTTTCATTTCAATTCCAAAAGTGAGCATGGAGATGTTCCCAGAATATCCATAATAATGTTCCTTGAATGTTTTATGTTATAGCCCCTGTGGGTCTAGAGGAGCAGGATTCATTGCAAGTTTTACTCTCATGTGTCTATGAATGATTACTTATTCATCCTTAGATGTTCAACTCAGCCACACACTGGAGTGCTCCATAATTGACATCCTGTGAGGGGGAGAGCAGGTGGTGAGTGCAAGGGGAGGCTTTGCAGGGCCGTGGACATCACCACCCTGGGCTGATGAAGGACACATGCCCATCACTACTGAGGAACTTGTTTCTTAGCCACTGCTGTCACTTCCTGTCCTCCCATCCCAAACCGACCATGGGCTTTGTGTCCCTGCTGCGTAGTTTGCCTTTCCTAGAGGTGATGGCGCTGAGCCTGTTCAGTTGCAAAGCTATTTGGTTGGTCTCCTTCAAGCAGTGTCTCCTTGCAGGGCTCCCCCTTTGCTGCCACCACATGCTATTATGGGGATGAACCAACCAAGTGTGAATTGTTCATGCAGCAGTCACTCATCTGCTGATGGCCATTTGTTCTGTTTCTGGATCAACCCTTGAAAGCAAGCTGCCACAGCCATTCTTATACATGAGCTTAAGTGTATACAGAACTTTTTTTTAAAGGAAAAAGTTCTTAGATGTGAAATTAATGGATCATATTGCTGGTTTACAGCTAACAGAATTTCTTAAAGTATCTTTAGAAGCAGTTGTTTTGAGCAGAGTTAGGTGGTTCCTTTTTCTTCTGTTTTGTTTTATTATGCTACACTATGCTATGCTCTATTATGTTGCATTATGTTATGTGTGAGTGAGGATTTTGAAACTCCTTCAGTGTGTTTGCAGTGTTTTTTGATTTGATTTTGTGTAACCAACCTGAGAAAATAAAAGAATATCACATAACTCATAATAATTTTGTTCTGAGGAAATATAAAAAGGAAAACATATTCAGGGATATTGGTGCACACATGTAATTACAATATTCAGAAGGCTGAGGCAGTAGGATTTTGTGAGTTTGAGATCATCCTGGGCTACAAGGTAAAATGAAGGCTAGACTGAATTGCATAGCAGCACCATGTCTAAAAAAAAAAAAGAAAGAAAGAAAGAAAGAAAGAAAGAAAGAAAGAAAGAAAGAAAAGAAGAAATACAGAAAGAGAAAATAAATAAGTTAAAAATGAAAAGTTAACAATCTCCTGTCAATTGAGAAATCAAATATTTATGAGGTTTTCTTGCACATGTACTTTAGTCAACAAAACTAGCATAAAGTTTACCACCATGTAGACAGTGATGTGCTGCCATGTTTGCATTGTTTAAAGTTTTTGAGTGTTTTATTGAGATGACTCCAGATATGCTACTGAATACACCCTCTTAGGATTTGGGTAGCTCATTAGAAAGTGAATTTTACCACTTTTTTTGTCCTAAATTTTTATTTAGAACAAGAATTTGTTCAAGGGTTTACTATTTTTTGAAATAATAGTAAAAACCATATAAAGATTTTCTTTTTGACTCTATGAAAAGGGAAAAATAATTATAGACCAATAGTTGTTAATGTACCTTGCACCATGATTTCTGAGTGATCAATATTTTCACACATTTATAAAATCATTTTTTTTACAAATTTAATCAAATGGCCTCACTAGTTTTCTAAGTTTCCCAGGCTAGTCTTAAATCTTTCCTCATCCTTTCTCACCCTCTCAGAGTGCCAGGATTACAGGTATACATTATCCTGTGATAGCAATTGTTTGCAGTTTCGTGTGTTCACTGAATAAAATGTTCAGCTTTGCTTCTCATGCACTTTGGAGAATGAGTTGATCTAGTTAAGCAAACTAGCACCTTCGTAGCCTGCAGTTTCTTTCACAATGAGTAGGACTGAAAATCCCATTTACACTGTTAGTAGATTCTCTGCTTGCGGTCTGAGCTATCATACTGTCTTTCTCTTTAAGAGGCATGTAGACATGGTTACTGCATCTTCACCTTCAGGTCTGGCTTTCCTCTGCTGTGCCTCTAGCAGTGATTGTTGTATTTAGTTTTTTACATTGATTCCTTTGAGGTTCCATTTCCTCTCTGACTGTATATCAATTTCTGTCTACCTTGGCCTCCTGTAGTAAAATAACAATACTATTTGAATGGATAAAGTGATATTTATATATTTAATAAAATATTATTTAATAGGGGCCTGGGTTTTAACTCAGCAGGCAGAAGTACCTGCCTGGCAAGTGCCAGGTGGTGAGTTGGATCCCCAGTAACTAAAACAAAGTGATTTAAACTGCAAGTAAAGAATATAATTTCATTTGTGAAGATGTAGATGAACAAAATTTTCAATTAAATCTTTCAATGGCAAATTAAACAGTAGTAATAATCATATTTAGAATCTAAAGCTGTTCAGGCTGGGTATTGAACTCAATGGTACAAGCACCAGCCAGGCAAGCACAAGGTCATTGTGATAACTCGGACCCCAGAATAATATTTAAGGAAGCAAGAAATTAAAATTTAGGGAGCAAAGGCTTTACTTTAGGCCAGGCCTGGTGACAGTTTCCAGGAGCCAATTTACAGACTGCACACCTCCCAGCTAAAAGGCAGGGCTTTTATGTTGTAAAACTGCAAACAGCTGCTGGTCTCACAATGTAAGGAGGGCCGCTGGGGTGCACTACAGAACAAGATCATGGTGATTACATTGGGAAGAGCAAAGTTCAGGTAACAAGCAGATTTTCCTGCAAACAAGCAAGATTTCCTGTAAACAGGAATAAATTCTGTTTCCTTCAGCAGAGAATAGAGAAGGCTAGTAGCAATTGAAAATGTTTGTTAGCTTATTTTACCACCACATCTGTCATTTGTAGAGGGCAGAAATTGTTAACATATCAATTAGGTAAGATTTTATAATTTTTTTTGTCTTTTTCCTTTTTTATTGGTACCGGGGATCCAACCCATGACTGCCTGCTTGCAAGGCAGGTGCTTATGCCACTGATTTTATAATCAGTGCACAGCCCCAATTTTATAATTCTTTACAGAGGAGAGTATTGATTAACATATGAATTAGGTCACCCAGATGGAGAAGGAAAACATATATATGGTATGGCCATGCTACAGGTAATTTGCTATAATACAAATATAATGAAGCTATTTTTTCTAGAGTATAACAGTCCTGAGTTCAATCCCTGGTACCAAAATATTTTTTCTACAATTCTCAACCATGTAGTTCTATGAGCAAAATTATTGAAATTGATAGTTGTTCATTCAATGGCTCAATTTTTCTTTTGCAGTCTACAAAATATCCACAGATAACATGGTAAATACAGCAAATGATATACTGTCCTTTATACTATGGGTATTTGCTGAGAGTTGTTTTTAGTTTTTATTTTTCCACATACTTGAAAGCTGAAAATATTTGGTGATGCTAGATAGAGAAACTGAGATAATTATTTTTTCATTTTAATAATATATTTCACTATATCCATTAAGTACATTTTATTTGCTAAAATTATGCTAAGTGAAATTCACAAATGATTCTTAATTTTCTGGGCAGCTGAGTTAGTTAGAAATATAAGCAATCAGACAGTGATATAGGGAAATGAAACTCCTGACCTACTACGTTGGGTATGAGTTTAGGTTCTCTAAAATTGAAGAATGAATAATTAAGAACAATGGAAGTAAGAGCAGAATATAATTCTTTGCGAGAAAGAAATTGAGAGGATTTTGTTCTAGATGGGATATTTCAGCACTGGGAGGTGGGACCAGGGGTCTCTTTCCTCTCTCCTATCCAACCTACCTGTGGCATGAAAAGAGTTCCAATCAGCTACTTGCACATCAGCAATGCCACCTTTAAGCACCACCCCAATGGAAACTATATTTATGGCCCTACATGACATCTTTACTGTGTATTCTCTCTTTTACCATGCCAAAAATCCTATTATTTGGTTCCGTGACCCCTAAGGCAGATTGAGTGTCTCCTGGCAATCCCTCCCATTTTGAGTCCCTCTTCCTTAAAACCGCCTCTTTCTTCCTCCGGGACAGTTTACTTGCCACTGCTAATCTGCATAAAAGAGCAGCCTTCCTCACTGAATGTGGGTGAGACACCGTCTGGGTTTTTTTTTTTTTTTTTCTGTTTCTGTTCCTTAGCAAGTTTGTGACAGAAAACCCATCGTGCCATCCCCAAACAGGGTTACTAGTTTCCACACCCTGTAGGCCACACGGCTGGAGGTAACACTGAGATTTTTGTGTGCTGAGATCCCGCCCTGCTCTCATGGTTACCTGCCAAGAAGAATGGCTTTTGGGAATTTGCCTGTCACACTTTCAAAAGAGATTATGATCTCTTATGTTGTGTGTGACCAAGCACAGCTTCCACATTCCTTGGCGGAGCTACAGCTCTTAGTTCCTGAGGTGAAATTGTTCTCTCAGCGCCCTTATAATTCAGTCATGGGGACCACTTCCTGTCCTCAAGAAAACACACCTCTGTGGTGCTGTAGAACCAGAAATTTAAAGGTTAAAAACAAGATGCTGTTTCTCAGCTAGAAACAGCACTGGGCCTCGTGACTCAGTCCTAACTCAGCCCTGCAGAAATAAAAACAACCTCTGTGGCTGTGATATGCTGGGGATGTGCTGTGTCAGGGAACTCAGAGATAGAGCCTGCCATTACGCTAATCAGGGTTGTAAAATATGTCAGACTCAAGTCTACAGAAACCAGGGGTCTTAAAGATAAGTTGTGCAGAACAAGACAGGTAATTAACTCTGACCTGCTGGTCACCCCTTATGAAATGACCAATAGCAGATAGATAAGATGCCCACCGCTCCGCACTAACTGTAATGATTGGCTTCTGTAATAAATGCTTACATTGCAGTTTTTCCCCCCTTAAAAACACCAGCCCTGCCCCAACTCAGGGTTCTCCGTTTCCACCTGTTTGGAGGACCCCGTGTACATGGACAAATAAAAACCCCATTGTTCTTACATGAGAGCGAGGCCCTTGGAGTCTTCCTTGCTACACCGGTCTTACAGTGCCTGGTTCATAACCTTGGTGCTTTTGGCCTTTAAAAGGATACAACAACCAAAAAGGTGGTTTTTTATTTATGCTTTTGTCAAAATGGTGAAAAGTTGGCAAAAACCCTTCATCTTTATGCCTTCTTCATTTTAAGGACGTGGTTTTCTCTCATTCTGTCTTCTGTGATGGCCCAAGTACTCCTGGCTCACTCTGCTCCACCAGGATTTCTTCCTTCCCCTCACTTATGATGTGGCTTCTATCTTTACAGCTTCTCCCCATATCTCTCCTACCAAATCCCGCAGCTTTATCAGTCAAAGGTTTCTATACCCCCTGCATCATCCTCTCCTCCTCCTTCACTCCCCAGGGTCTTCAATCCTCCACCTAGGGTCTCCTATCTTTCCCCTAGGGTCTCTAATCCTTCCCCTAGCATTTCTCACAAGGCTGTGACTTTTCAATCACCCTGCCCTAGCCATCTGTCCCGTCTGAGGGTTCTTTTTCTCCTTCCCCTGCATCACCATTTTCTCTGCCTGCCCACCATACTCAGTCTCAGGCATTGCAGCCTTCTGGCAGGCCACATGGTTGCCAGCAGCCATGTTGATTACACACATGCACCTGCTGGGCTCATCTCTACTGCTGTTTTGGGAACAGGGTGGACCTAAAAGATTAACTAATATTTGTGTTCCTCCTTTTTAACTTTCTGAGCTACCTCACGTTAACCATCAATTAGGTTCCTTTTCTGGTATTCTTATTTCAAGACATCTCTATTAATTGATCTATAAGAAGGTTCACTCTACTCTATTTATGATAGTTCAAGTTGGCCAAATATATTTGAGTGCATTCTAATTTTATAAGATGATTGTCAGGTCATATATATATATCTGTTGTCCATTTGTCCAATTGTCTGCTCTGTTAGCAAATTTTTCTTTTTATTTGAGCTCAACAACTTTTTCCTCAACATTTATATTTTCAGATCATGTAATAAAGGTTTATTTGGGTGACCGATTTAAAAGACATGCTTTCACCTAGGTTGCCAGCTGGTCAAAATGATTCTAAAATTGGTTAAACAAAATCTCTTGGGGTGAGGCAACATTAAACAGCACTCCAATTGATAAACAAGAAAGTGGTGACCTGGGAACTTTTTTAAAAATTTATTTTAATTTCAAAGAGATTAAAATAAAAGAGGACTTAACAAATGAGATTGGAGCACAACAATTTAAGCAACACAGTATTTCAACACAAGACAACCTGACATATAAGTAGCTACCATAATGTCTCTTTCCTTGAAGTAGTTGAGTACATCTTCATACACAATAGTATCAAACATAACAAAATATTATAAAACCATTAAAGAGCATGTAAGTATTACAGATTATTCAGAACCAAATAAGACAAAATGAACAATGGTTACTGTATTATCTCATTGTCCATAAAATATTTGTTTATACTATCACAAATAATACAATCCAATAAGATAAAACAAGATAGAACCAATGGGAACAGAAGGCTAAAACCATGTTAGCACTTCAAACAAGATGATATTAAATCAGCACTAGCTATTATAATGTCTTGTTTCCTTCAAAAGAGCTGTTCAAATAATTATAGATAGTGCAGTAACAATTGTTCATTTTGTCTTATTTGGTTCTGAATAAAATCAAACAACCCAGGATGAAACCATTCTGAGTAATGAATAGGAATATTGTAAGGCTCCAAAGCAATGTAATGGGGAAGTAGGATTACTACAAACTCTTACGTACTCTTAACATTTCTCAAACTAGGGAGACTATATGGTATTTACACATGGACCACCAGGTAACTTTAACCAGGTCAGGTTCAGTGATTGGAGGTCCAAATAAACTCTATAGCCTCATGGGAGAAAGTTCAAGTAAAGTTCCATTACTAAGACAATTCAGTGTTGCTGATCTGATGGTATATTCAGGCCTTCAAATATATTTCATTTCATATCTAGATGTCTTATGCCTTTTTATTGTGTTCCAGCCTGGTGATTTAGATCAGGCCAATACAAGATCACCAGTCAAATAATAATTTTTAATAGAAATATATGTAATGTAATAGTGAGCAGTCCAAAATATGTCACAAATTTCTGCAGTGATCAAATGTTAAAACACCCATGGTTAATAGAAAATAACAGTTCCATTTAATGTTCTATATTAAGTTTACTGCTTGTCCTGCACTGTATAGTATTAGTCTTCTGGATGTTTAACAGCTATAGTTAAGAGATAATTATAAATTCCCTTTGGATTCCTTGTGCTAGGATCCACCAGATATTTTCTAGAAAAAATAAGGTTTCATGATGCAGGAGGCAACAGAACAATGAGACCAGGAGTGGGGCTGAGACTGGGGCAGCAGCCAGGTCAGAGCCAATCCAAGCCTGTCTGTCAGCACTGGCTCAGCCTTTAGGATAGGGATGCATTTGCTTGGTGTTTTGTCTTGAGGCCTGACCCAAAACAGGAGGTATCCATCTCCTTCATGGTTGCAAGGTATCTGGGCTTTTGCATTGACCATTTCTATGACCTAGTCCTGTCTCACTGCCTATATATTTCTAACTAACTCAGCTGCCTATAACAACAGGGCTGGGACTCAAAGGAGCAAGGAATAAATGAAGATTGCTTATAGGCTTGGAAGAGACAATCACCTCCTGCTCTGACAAAATCTCAAGACAAAAGCCAACAGAAATACAACCGAGTGCTAAGGGCCAATAGTCCAAATAGTTCTGTATCACCCTGAAGAAGTCAAGACTCACCATCCCAACCCCCTACAGGAAGAGTCCCTGCTGTTAAGCAAGACCACTTATTATGGGACACGCTCCCCCATTTGTTCCTAATTGAATCAATTTTACCTGAGCAATTGACACTATTGGTTGAACACAGCTCTATCCCGCCTTATGCTCAACTTGCAAATTCCCATTCTTTCCCTCTTTTGACCCATCTAACCTCCTGTTTTTACGCTCTAAATACAGAGTCTTTGGTAACCCACTCAGGACCCATTCTGTCTCCTGGAAAGAAGCTTTTTTTTCTCTCATAAATATATTCCATTCTTAAACTCCATCATTTTAAACATTATTCTTCTATTTTAGAGAGCACAAACTCATACCAGACATATAGTAGTACAGGAGTTTCATTCCCCTCTATCATTAACATGAGCCAAATTAACATAAATATCTTTATGATTGGTCTGAATGCTCTTCCCTTTTCCTGCAGTTTTAAGTGATCAATACAACTCACAGTGGTTGTATTCCTGGCAATGTATAAAGTTGTATATCAGTCATTATAAATGTAAAATAATTGGTTTGAGTGTATAATTTAGCAAGAAGTAGATATTGCCATGGCAGTAGGTTGTCTCTTATAAAAGTGAAGGTTCATCTAAAATTGTTCAGAACAATTTCTACATTACTGGCTGCTTCAACAATTTTAAGATACATAAACTGTATTTTTGCCTTTTTCTAGAAAGCTTCTATTATAATATTGAAAGAAGTCTGTACGCCTGTAGGACCGTTTATATTTTGATGCTGTTTCTGCATTGAAGATTGTATGATGATTTATTTTTATCTTAGTATGAAACTCACTGCATTGACACTGATGGAGTTAAGCAACAATCTACTACATTAATTTCAATTAGATATTCATGGCATTGATCATATGAATTATTGAGGAGGTACATAGACAAGAATCAGTACTGTTAGCATTTTCTGGTGCAATAGAGAAGCAGAATATAAGAAAAAGTAAAAGTGGCCTTTCTATTTAAGGAATGTGAGAAGGAGCCCCCCCCCCAAAAAAAGAAAAAAACAAGGGTGTTTTTTTTTGTTTGTTTGTTTGTTTGTTTGTTTGTTTTTTGACTGACTATGGGGTTAGGGTTATGTGTGAATTTGCCTGGATGTGGAGATTGAAGCAGAGTTTTCTGTCATGCATGGAGCTGATTGAAATTTTCCTCAGGCCCCTGGGAAAGGAATGAGGAAGTTGTAATCAGGGAAAAAGTGGAAGTGGCCATATGGTTAGCATCCCTGATTGGGCCTTCCACCATGTTGAACTACCACAAGGATATCTTGTAACTCATTCTAGGGCAAAACTCTTTCAAGTACATCCCTCAGTTTGAATGATGAAATAAGAATAAAGAATTTTTGCTAGGTGTCTTCCTCCAAGGCTGGAGGTAAACCATTCAAAAGAAATATTTTGAGTCATATCCTTAATAAATTGTAGATACCATAACCACAATTAAAGATCAGTTCACTTTCAGAAAACAGAAGCAGCACTTAAATGCAGGCATAAAGACCTTCAATGAGAGTATCCCTGAAGAGGTGAGATCAACATTACAGAACACAAACTACTACTCATTTATCTGAGTTCACTAAAGAGAAAAATTTATAATGGTGTTACTACAGGGGAAAGAAACTCCTGATTTACTATGTCCAGTATAAGTTTGTGTTCTCTAAAATTAAAGAATAAATTTTAGGAACAACAGAATTTAAGAGTAGAATATATTTATTGGGAGAAAGAAAGCTGTCTGAGAGAGAGAAGGGGTCCTGAATGGGTTGCCAAAGACTCTTTTCTAGGGACATTTATAGAGTAAAATAATTTGGTGAGATGGGTTTAAGATGGGAATACTGGGAACTACAAGGCAGATGGGCATAAGATGGGACAGAAATATGGAAGCCAATAAGATTAATAGTTCAGGTAAAGTTGATTAAATTGGAAACAAATGGGAAAGCCTAACACACAAAGCAGGCATTCTTATGCAGTACTGACATTCAATTAGGGGGTTCAGAAGGTGACTCAGGACTTCACCAGGATGACAGGAATTATTTAGAGTATCAGGCTTTAGGAAAGGGATACATTTATTTGAATGGTGACTGTTGACTTCCTCAGAGTGCTAGAGAAGTATGTCGAATCAATCCTTACAATGTCAAAACGTTTGCTTGATATTTAGTCCTGAAGTTTGACACTTAGCAGGAAGTATCTGTCTTCATCATAGTTGCAAGGTACCTGGGCTGCTGCATGGGCTCATTGGGGGACCTAGCCCTGTCTCACTGCCAACATTATTTGACTAATTCAGCTCAGTATTGTTTGGAAAATTGAATACAAAAGTCTTGTGCTCTGGATGAATGTACCGTGGATGACAGTGTGCAATGTATTTACCATTGTTGTCCCTGATTGACATGTTTTGAAATTTAGTTTTACTTTTTCTTTTTATCCTTGAAATCATGGATTTGGAAATAAAAAGCCTGAGGTAAATCTCTTTGGTACAAGTACTCCTCTGTGGATATGAGCACTGAAGAAGACAGCCAGCTCCAGAAGTCTGCACTACAGTCTATCTTTTGGGATCCTCTCTTGAAGGGAGGGGTTCCTTTCCCTGTTTATTCTTGACTCAGAAGGAGGGCAGTAGAGCAAAACTATATCAGTGATGAAGAGATGGGCTATATGAAGTGTCCAGCCAGGTGGGCTATGACAGGCGGTCTCTTAGGTCTTTCCTGTATCAGGGCATTATTGACCTGTTGTGAGCACAGTACTGGAGCAGAATGTTTGCTGGATCTCATTTAGTGGTTTCAATGTCATGTGGCCTGGTTAGGAAAGAACCTGGGAGATCTTTGAGCCACAGAATGCTGAGGTTGTGGATGGGAGCCCAGAAATAGGGTGCAAATGGCCTAAACCAGTTACAAGTGGTTAGAAGCAGTTCCAGTGTCTCGATCCTCAGGTATTTAGTTAGCTTCAGCTCCTGAGGTCCTCCAGCATTGGCTGTGGGTCATCACTTGTGCATTTTGCCTCTTTCTGGTGACAAGAGTGACTCTATCTTCTCTGTGACAGCAGCAGATTCTGGTATCATCTTTGAAATTCTCTGCTGCCTTGGCACCTCCACAAGCTCAGTGAGGGAAGGAGCTTGGGGACACCCTGACTCTGATGCGTTTTGTAGCTGCTACACAATTACTGAGGAAGGTCTTTGCCCTCATTGCTGTGAGAAGCAGACCTGGAGGGTCTGATGTTTATAAATGTCTGTGATACAGGGCCTTATAGCCACAACTGCTCTTCTTAAACTTGTGCTTTGTTATATTTAGAGTGATCTCCTATATTTATAGTATGTTCTTGTGTTTCCATCCTCATCACAGGTGTTGGCAAACGTACTGAGTATTCAAAGATGTGTAGTGATATGTCTCATTGGAGGAAGGCTTCCCAAACACCTGGGGAACTCCTGTGTATCACACAGAACAATGCAAAATAATTTTGAATATAATTATTTAGGTGACACCTCTGCTCACAGACTGTTTGTGAGAACAGCCATGGATTTTTGAATTCTGAGAAAAGTGAAGCAGATATGAAAGTGTTATCAAGGGCAGGGTAAAGTGTGCTTACTAAGGACAAATTCCAGAATCACCTGCTTATTAAACCCTCATTGAAAATGCCAAAATTTATGCATTTGCATGGACACATGCACATGATATCCTTCTGGATGGAAAGGAATATGGGTGTCATCTCTGAATTAACAGCTGATTTAACATCCTGGCTGATAACACACATTGTTTATGTGTAGAAATTCTCTGCAATAGCCTTTACTAAGTGGTATAAAATAGAAGTCCTAAATAGAAGTTGTTCTGCAGGGATATCCATTGTTAGGCATGAAGGGTTTTCTGTGTAGTGTGGATCAGAGCAGCATGGAAAGGATGTGCAAGTGATTGGCATGATACAGGGTGTCAATAGCAGGATTTACAACTGAGAAGATCTTTACTGAAAGTCAAGTAGTTCTTAGGGTAAGCATGAAGTTAAAGTTGGCTTCTGATTTCTTACTTGAGATGAATACACCAGCTCTGTCAATAATCAGTATTCCTCGTACCTGTTAACCCATGAATTCTGTGTTCCATAATTGAGATCTAATTTTGATTTTCTCTAATTATGTGCCAGTGTGATGAAGTAGGAATTTGAATCTTTTTTTTTTTTTTTTTTTTTTGGTACCAGGGATCGAACTCATTAGCTCATGCTTTCCAGGCAGGTGTTTATGCCACTGAGATAAATACCCAAACATGAATGTGTTTTCTGTATATTAAGGAAAGTATCAACATTCTACCTCAGAACATGTTGAAAGTTCTTGGAGATTTACTATATTGTATGGATATAATATTTAAAACAAACCAATGGTGTTTTAGGCAGTCAATTTTCAAGTTCATTTTTTATGGGGTTTTGCAGTCAGGGTCTTTCTCTCTATTTCAGACAGCTCTGTAACTGAGACTGGCCTCCAACTCAAGGCGGTTCTCTTGCATCAGCCTCCCAAGATATATTTGTTATTTCTGAGTGAAAGGTGATCACTTGGTGACATTGAGCTATAATTTGTTTATACATTGTTTACAAACACAATTTTCCATTATCATTTTAGTTATTATTTATGTACCATATTTGATGTTACTTATGTTTTTTTGTATGAAACTAAATTCAAATTTCAAAATGCTGCTTAAGTATATTAAGAACAAAGGACTCAGTGACCTAAATGGGATTTGAAGAGATATCATCTGTAGTCTGTCAAAGTGATTCATGAGACATTTGTCGACCCCTTTGCTTTGTGGATGCTGGTCCTGCAGTTTCCAACTGTGAGCTCTGCTTTATAGACAGTGCACAGGGACCCTTGCAGTGACTCGGCACAAAAATCAGTGCTCCCATTTGGCTGTGAGTTGCAATCTAGCATCCAAATTGCTTTTTCAAAAAATGTGTCTATACATAAAATTAATCACCAAGACATGGAATTAAGCTTTGTAGAATTTGTTCTCCATTCAGCTATGATGTTTGATTTTACTTTGTTTAGTTTAGTTTTGTTTTATTGAGACAGGCTTTCACTATGTACATCACCAGGATTTGAAACCCCTATGGTGCCTACAATTTGTTTGATTCACAACAAACCTTCTCTCTCAGCCTCTTGAGTGCTGGGATAATAGATATGCACCAACTCTGCTTTTGATTCAGATTTTTGTGAGCAAATTTTAGATATCCCAGTCCTTGAGTCTCAACCTTCCTTTGAGAAATATATGTATGAATCTTTAGGATCTTACTTTTATCACTTGGCCACTCAGCAGTTATCCCCTAACATCACTTGGAAAGCACATTTGTTTATGCACTGACTATGCTGAGCATCACTGGGGCAGTTGTCATTTTAACCAGTCGTTTCTTGTTTTGAATACATTACAATAGTCACTTTTTTATTTCTTGTTATTTGATAAAAAGTAACAAAAAGTATGAAGATTTTGATTATCTTTTATTTAAGCAATTGCACTGGTAAGGACTTACGTATAAAGCCCTAGGCTAAGTGTGATTCCTTTAGTCCCAGCATCAGCAGAGGATGAGATCAGATGATTATGGCTTTGAAGCTGACTTTGGGAGGCAATTTTGCTATATGATCTAGCAGAATGTGTGGCAGTTGTTTTTATACCTGCATTTGAAGTTTAAGGAAACAGGTAAGTTTAGGTCAAGAATATAAATGTAGGATGGGATAACTGAATCAACCTGCAAATCATGATTTTTTGGCTCAGGAAATGTGCATTTCATGGTAATTTGTGCAACAGTCTTAAATATGCCTGCATTAGAGTAAAACATAGTGAAACATGAATGAGCCAAACATTCTATGTTCTGAATGTAGAGGCATTAACAACCTTTTTTACTCAATGCTATTGTTGGTGCTTTTTATAGAAAATAAGATAGGGTAACAAAGCAAGCAAAAAGGATTATATAAGATTTTAAAACTCATGCACAAATGAAGAAGCCAAAAAACAAAACAAAAAAAAATTAAGTGAAAAAGAATGAAGAAATAATCTACAGGATAGGAGACTGCATGTTACTCCCTGACAGCTAACTTGTAAATCCAATAGAAATGTGAAATGAATACACACTTTTCAGAACAGGTACAAATTGTCAAGAAATACCTGATGAACTATTGAGCATTTATGCACAATACAAAAATGTGAATCAGTACACCATCTCATTGCAGAGACAAATCACCACAAGATCAAAAGAACACTCATGAGACAGCAGGAGAAAAGAAACTATTTAACTTTGTTGGTGGAAATGTAAGCAAGTATTTCAGCCACTACTGAAGTCAGTGTTCAAAGTATCCAAATGATTAAAAATAGTAATTCCACTAAGTGCAGTGCTTCAATTAGTGGGTCTCATCCTCCAAGATCTAAGGACCCACTGCAGTGATTCATGCATATTCCTGTTTACTGCAACAATAGTCACTTTTCTGTGGAGAGCAGCAGCAAGCACTGCTCCATCACCACCAAATGCCAATGATGAACAACAAATACTCATCAGTGTACTGTTTAGTAAATGGTATGATATTTTATTATGAAATGGGCTCTAAGTTAGGTTTTCATAGTGTGATAAGCATGATATAAGCATGATAATCATGCTAATGTAACAAGGCTATCACTATTACACTATTGTGTTCATTAGATTTGAACTGTTTTTATTTTGGAGACAACATCTTGCTATGAAGTTCAGGTTGGCTTGAGATCTCTTTATAACCCAGAGTGGTCTCAAACAATTCTCCTGCCTCAGCCTCTCAAGTACATGGCTTACACACACATGCCATCAGGCCCAGTTTAGATTTGGTATGTTAAATGCATATTCAGTATTTGTTTTTATTTCAACTGTTTCAATTGTTAAAGTATTTCCATTTTTTAACTCCAGCATCTATACCACTCTGACCTTATTTAGGTGGTGATGTGCATACCACCAGCCTCATGACATTCTCTCCTGGGTTCAGTGCTATCAGTTTACTGCAGTGAGACTTATGTGTACAAATGTACATAACAATTTGTTTTTCTACTTTCCTTCAAAAAAGATTTTAAAATTGCCTGATATAATCAATAACCTTGTCTACAGTTTGATGCAAATGCCCACAGTTAAGTACAGTGTACCACACACACCGGAAAGAGACCACATAATTCCCATGAGAGGTTTGTCAAGGCCCATGAGAAGACAACTCTATGGAGATATGTGTTCCTGATTATTACATTGGAATGAGCATCAGGTTTACTCTCTGTTGTTTATGTGAGGTAGACCAGATGACTACTTTAAGTTATGGAGTTATATAATGTTCTTTTTTGTTTCTAGAGGATCAAACTCATGACCTTGAGTTTGCTAAGCAGATGCTTATGCCACTGAGATCAATCCTCACCACCCATAAAGTCTATTTTGGAATTTAAGTATCTAAAGAACTACTTTGGTGGTGTGGCCCACTTAGTACTGTCAACTTGGATCACCCAGTAAACTGAGGCACCCTGGTTTTGGGCATAGAGCATCCATTGAAGGATTGTTGCAAACACCATCAAAGGAGAAATGGAGGGGAATGTGCTGGGCTGTTAATTCTCATGGAGAACCTGGTACCACAGTTTTCCAGATATGAACACAGACATCATCAGAGGAGGAGGAGGAGGAAGAGGAGCTCAGCACATCATTAGTACTGTGCATGGCTACTGTTTCTTTTGCAGATATCTGGCCCTCATCCTGAGCTTTTTGTCTTGGTTCCAGGACTGATTACTCAGCCTGATGGCACACATGCTGTGCCCAAGTGCACAGATTTTGTAGCTTCCAACACTGAACGTTGACCCTTCCTAGAACACAACCTTGATAGAGACTTGCATGAGACATTGACAGTACCTCTAATTCTCCAGGTAAACTAGTGGTGGCCCTTGCCATGGGCTCTAGGTGATCAGAAGAACATAAGAAGTATATTGCCATAAGCTTCAGATTCTCACCTTGATTTTTTTAGGTGTCTAGTATGTGGACAGATCTACACCTCTCTAAATCTGACTTTTTGGGAGTGAATATTTTAATATATTTTTTTCAATTATAAGTTCCATATTAAATCTCTTTCCTTGCAAACCCTGACTACAACAGATGGGAAAAGGTAAGAGGTGACATTTTTCAGAAATGACAAAGTTCTTTAGTTAGCTAATGTTCCATGCCACTTTTCTCATGTGGAGAAGCCCAGCTATATCAATAGCTTGGTTTTGAAGACTGTTGATAGATTCTCTATGGATATTAAGCCATTACATTCTGTGTTGCATGCTCAAGAAGCACATGGGTTAGGAACCTGCATGGTGCTTCCTGTCACCTGAACCTAGCCTTGTAGCCAATCTCCCTAATGAACACAGATGCAAAAATCCTCAATAAAATATTGGCAAACAGGATGCAGCAAACCATCAAGATGATACAAAACAACCAACTGTGATTCATCCCAGGCATGGAGGGATGTTTCACCATATGTAAATCAATCAATGAAATCCACCATATCAGTAAAACCAAAGGTAAGAATCACATGAGCATTTCTATAGATGCAGAAAAAGCTTTTCATAAGGCGCAACTTCCATTCATGAAAGAACCTTAAGGAAAATTGGAATAGATAATCTTTACTTCAATATGATAAAGGACATCTATGACAAACCAACAGACAGCATCATATTAAGTGGCCAAAAGCTGAAGGCCTCTCTGTTAAAATAAGGCACAAGACAAGGATGCCCCTCATTTTACTGATTCTATTCAAAATACTACTGGAAATACTAGCCAGAGCAATGTGATAATAGACAAAAAGGGGTAAAGATAGGAAAAGAGGAAGTTAAATTATTATTATTTGCAGATGACATGATACTCTACATACAAGACCCTCAAAATTTCATTGGAAGTGTCTAGTAGACTAGATACAAGACATTCAGGGAAGTAGCTGGATACAAAGTCAATACTCAAAAATCAATAGCATTCCTATATACTAACAACAAAATCATTGAGAGAGAAATAGGAGAAGCCACACCATTCACACTACCCCCCCCAGAATGAAATAGTTTGGAATTAATCTCATAAAAGATGTAAAAAAATAATCTATATAAGGAAAATTATAATATCCTGAAAAAGAAATCGAAGAAAATCTCAGAAAATGGAAAGACACCATTTGTTCATGCATAGGAAGACTAAATATTGTGAAAATAGCCTTTCTATCAAAACTGTTATACAGATTCGCTGCAATCCCAATGAACATAGTATCAACATACCTCATAGATCTAGAGAAATCACTCCTAAAATTAATCTGGAACCAGAAGAGAACTAGAATAGCAGTGACAATTCTAAGCAGAAAAGGAAAGGCAGGACGCATTACAATCCCTGAGTTGAACTTATACTACTAAGCAATCATGATAAAATAAACATGTTATTGGAATAAAAACAGATCTGAAGATCAACGGAATAAATTAGAAGATATGACCACAACTACAAACAAACTCAACCATCTTATCTTTGATAAAGGGGCCAAACATGTTCACTGGAAGAACCACAGGCTCATTAATGAACTGTGCTTGAAAAACTGGCTCACCATAAGCCAAAAACTAAAACCAGACCCATGCTTATCAAAAGGCACTAAACTAAATGTAAGTGGATCACAGATATGAATAATATAACAGAAACACTAAATCTGTTGGAAGATAAACAGGGTACAATTCTTGAAGACATAGGAGTAGGTAGAGAATTCATGAACAAGAATCAAACCGCACGGTAAATAACTTCCCAGAATCAATAACTGAGATCACATCTTATTAAAAAGTGTGTGCATGTCAAAAGAAATCTCCAACACAGTGAAAAAAAAAAAAACACAAACTGGGAAAAAATCTTAGAGAACCATCCCTCAGACAAAGGATTTCTTTCTAAAACATTTAAAGAAATTTAAAAAATCAGATTCCCAATAATTCAAAGATCTAATCCAAAAATGGCATTTGAGATGGATACACAATTCTCATATGAAGAAATACAAATGGCAAATAAATACATGAAAAAATATTCATCATCATTATTCATTAGAGAAATGCAATTAAAACCACACTGAGATTCCATCTCACTCCAGAAAGAATGTCCAGGATCAAGAAAACTACCAACATCAAATGTTGGAGAGGCTGAGGGGAACATGGAACTCTCCTGCATGGTTGGTGGGAATTTAGACTTGTGAAACCATTATGGAGGTCTGTATGGAGATTTCTCTAAAAGCTGGAATAGGAAGTCCCACTTGACCCAGCTATTCCAATTCTAAGCATATTCCCAGAAGAACTGAAAGCATCATACTTCAGTGATATATGTACACCCATTTATATAGCAGCATGATTTGTAATAGCCGGATTTTGGAAACAGACTAAGTGTCTGCAAACTAAGGAATGGATAAAAATCTGTGGTATTTTAATTCAATGGAGTACTACACAGCTATAAAAATGATCACATTGAGATATTTATAAGTAAATAGTTGCAACTTGAGACCTTACTCATACATGAAATCAATCAAACTCACATGTATAAATACTGTATACTCTCCCTAGTGTAAGAACCGGTAAGAGTAAATTAGAGTTTATGGTAATCATGATTCCCCATTTCATTGCTTTGGAGACTTATAAGATTCCCATTCATTCGTTGGAATGGTTTTATCCTGGGTTGTTTGATTTTATTATCTGTGATGGTATGAACAGCTACTTTTAGAAAACAAGACATTATAATAGCCACTGCTAATTTAATATCATCTTGCTTTGAACTGCTGCCATGCTTTTGTTCTTCTGTTTTCATTGGTTACATCATGTTTTATCTTATTGGATTTTGTTATGTGTGATAGTATAAGCAAATATTTTATGAATAATGAGATAATATGGTAACAATTTTACATTTTCTGTTATTTGATTTTGAATAATTTTATTCTCTTTAATGGTTTTATTCTGTTTTGTTATGTTTGATACTATTATATATGAAAGTATACTCAACTGTTTCAAGGAAAGAAATTATGGTAGCTACTGATATATCGGGTGGTCTTGTGGTGAAATACTGTGTTCCTTAAATTGTTCTGTTCTGAAAAATTATAATTTGCAAGTCTCCCAAATCTTACTGATTTTGCTGATGTGAAAAAAAGTAGGATGCACAATCTGAGTTCCCAATAATCAATTATTACAACTCTATAGACCTATCTGAACTCATGGAAATTCAACTATAGACTCCCCTTATTCCATCTAGAATTGGCCTTGAACCTAAGTGGTTCTGCAACATGTTACTAGACTTCTACAAGCACAAGAGCGATAAATTTCTCAGAGCCTCCCTTCTCATTTTTGGTTTACATTTACAAAGTATATAACAATGCCATGTCTCTATGGTCAGCAGACCCTCATGTCTTTGCTTCAAACTACTGTTTCTGCAATCAATACTATATTAACATTTCTCATTAACCTATTTGTGTTATTCAAACAACTCTAGGTAAAATGCAATTTTACTCTTCAATTGAGCTAATGAGTTTCACACAGCCTTTTCTCATTTTCTTACAGCATCTTGCACTTTAATTTTTCCTTATTATCACCGCTATGAGTTTCATACTCACTTGGTCTAAAACTATTATGCATGCTGAGAAACAGTATTGACAAAAATATAGTGTTACTCTGTCCTCAGCATCTCATGCCTCAGGGTGACAAATTCTCTACTGTTGAGTATGGTGACTAGGCATAAATGTGATGAGATAGGGCAAATGTCTATCAGTATTCAGTAAAATTGAAAGGCCATGTCTGGGAGTAAGACAAAGTGGCAGGGTTTCAATGAGACCGCAGTGATGTACACTTGTGACTGATGTAATTATATGGAAAAATGTTGGGGCCATTGAAGCTGAATACACATGCAAGCCTGTGGCATGTCCTGGGCATGATTGAACTGAGAATGAGGAGACATCACAGGGGGCAAGATAGGGCAGAATGGTTTTCCTAAATTAGCATCATTTGTTGCTCTGAGGGATCCTTGAACCCCTCCCAAGCTCCTGCTCAGGTTTCCTCCATTGTCTACTAAACTCCTTTCTGGTTCTGATTAAATACTTGCTACCCAGCATCATTCAGCCAGGTGGCTGGCCGACTTATGAGCTCTGCCAAGAATTTTACTTCTCCTGCAGTCCTAAAGATTGTGTCACTTGTTTCATTGTTTTGGGCCTTTCCCATGCACCTGTTTGAGGGGCTGTGGATCCAGGAATGGAACCCAAAATCTTGTTGCCTGAACAGGGACTCTACAGTGGAGATGTCTGATGTAGAGTGTAACTTACATTTGCTGAGTTCCTGGGGTGGAATACAGCCCCCAGAGCATGTCTATTTCACTTTCTTTGGAAAATCCTTTCATTTTCTTTAAAAAAAGGCCTCACACCCATTAAATCAAAGAGAATTTTGTGTCTGAAGTGCAACAGAAACATAATGCAGGATTGCATTTCCTTAGGAAGGTGGGCCATGTTACTTCCAAGGATAGTTTGGTACACCTCTTCTGTGAAATTCATGATCATTCTCCTTGTTATTCTGAGGTCGGTGTGGTCATTGTGTCAGATTGAGAAAAACATACATAAACTGCTACATTGAGGAGCTTTGAGCTCTGATCTCTGTCTTGCACATTTGGTATCTTTGTTGGGATGCTGTGACATTCGGCAGGCAGGCACATTGAACAACACACGGTTGGCTTCCCAGTTTTCCTGGATGCCTCACTTGTGCTACTTCCTCACCTCCTCTTGCTGCTGCCTCCAAAATATGCAAACCCTGTAAAACCTCTGGGCAACTCTTCACCTGTTCAACCTCCCATGTAAAAGATGGCTCAAGAAGGTAAACAACAGAATGAATTAATTGCTTGACCTGTTTTGTCTCAACAGGAAAAGAGCCCCACTTTCAAAGTTTGCAGTACTCTATTTAAAGAGTTAAAAGGGGCAGGGGGTAATCTCAGTGGCCTAAGTGGCTGTGGTACACCCACAAATTTGTGAGTTCAGTCCCATGTTCCAAACAAAAAAAACAAGAAAGATAAAGAGTTTAAAATGGCTGTCAAGGAATTTGGACTTAAAAGTACTTTTGTAATTGACATTATTGAGGGTATCGTTCATGGATGTGAAATGACCCCTTTGCACTGGAAGCTCTCAGTGCGTACTATTATCACTCCAGCCCAACATCAGGTGTGGCTTAAGAACATACTGGTGCTGAGGACATGCACGCTATTATTAATTTTGATTGCTATATTCCTATAGGAACTGCTGAATTATGAAGGGAGAGAGATTTTTCAGATATTTGCCAGAAGTTAATTGCCACCCTCAGGCTATTATCCTCAAATTGCTTTTAAAGCTTGAAATAGAATCCCTGAAGCAGTGGACTCACAAGGATTTTTAGTACTTTTAAACAGGAGGACATTGAACCTTGCCTTGCCTTTATAGAAGATTAAATAAAGCTATTGAACGCCAGGTGGATAACAAGTCAGTAGCCTCTATCTTGTTAAAGCAGTTAACATACAAAAATGCAAACCAAGGCTACAAAAATGCTTTAAAAGATGTTTCTGTGATAACCTGACACTAGCTTGGAATTCTCTGGCATGTTTTAGAAGGTTCTTACTAATTTTCATGATCCTTTACCTCCTAGGACAGCTCTCCAGTTCTTTCCTGTTCACCTGCATCAAAAAAACGGCACTTTTGTTATCCTTGGCCTCATTGATGCTGGTTATATGGGCATATTGTTGCTTTAACTGTGATCTCTCTTACCCACTCAACTAATATTTTTGAATCTGTAGCCCAACTAATTGTCTTGCCTTGTCTCCTCTAAAACTTGTGATGTTACTCATGGAAATCAAACATTTGGCTCTACTGTTGTGGCTACTGCTATTCCCTGGGAGATGAATGCTGAAGCCTCTCTGTAACTATTGACAACCTTTCCTTTTCACGTTTGCTACACACTGGAGCTGCTGGCTTTGTTTTACTCCACTCAACTGGCAATACTTTATTTCCCATTGTCAGTGCTATTCCCTCTCATCACTTGAGGATGTACTGGAACACCTAGAGTCCTTGGAATTGATTTAATCAGTATTGTCTTACCACTTACCAAGGCTGACTTTTCCTTTTTGCTATCCTCTGCTGTTCCCTCTGCAAGATGCAGGTCTGGGAATTTAGCTCAGTAGCATGAGTGCCTGCATTACAAGTGCACAGTCATGAGTTTGATCCCTGGGACCAAAAAAAAAAAAAAATCTGCAAGTGGCTTTCGCTGTCCTTGTTGGTTCCATTTTTTTGATATGCCATGATCATTGTTTGTCTCTATTTACCCTACTTCCCTTTTCTCTTCAAACTTATTTCACTAGGACCCCTTTAAATAGTGCCCTCACTGTCTTTACTGATGGAATCCCCCATCATGAAGCTGTTACATATGTTTTTATAATAATTGGAAACACCTATATTTACTACCACAAAACTCTTGTCAATGCAGTGAGCTGTGTTATCCTTGCTTTGCGAATTTTTTCAACCCATGTCCTTAACTTAGTTACTGCCTCTTTATATGTACATAATACTATCTCACACTTACCTTTTCTTGTTGTCTCTCCTGTAGCAATAGACTCACACTTATTGTCTCTTTTTTACATCTCACAGGCTCCTCTTTGCCTTTACCATGCCACTTTTTTTTTACATATAGGTAGTCATTAAGTCCTACCTGTTGTTTGATATGATAATGCTATTACTGATCAAGCACTGAGTATTCTTTTCTTTCATTTTTAGGGCAAGGTCTTTTCAACAGAGTGTCTCTATAAGCAGTTCAGCCTGATCTTGAGATTAACTTGTAGTCTATCCTCATTTGATAACACTAAAGAAAGCCCCGCCTTTTTTCACCAATAAGCTTGTTCTTCCCACAAATTGTTTCACATTCCATCTTCTACAGCTAGCGCTTTAATTTCCAATGGTTTCCATTGTGCTGCCACAGCTCCCCCTTTTCCCTGTGATGCTATCAACTCTCCTGGCCTCTGCTCCAATGATTCATGGTAACATGGTACCCAGTGCTCCTCCTTAAAACTTTTTCATTTCTTCAAATTTTTGTTGATACATTTTCTGTTTTTATTTGTGCTTTAGCACTGCTTGGTGAATCTGCCCAGCATGCAGTTCAACATCTCCTGGCTGCATTAGCAGTCAAGGGTGTATCTTCCTTTTTTAAATTGACAATGGTCCAGCCTATACCTCACAGGCTTTTGCTTCCTTTTGTTCCATATGGCAAATTTGTTATATAACTTGTGTCCCCTATAATCCCAGTGGCCACACTATCATTGAATAAGCTCATTATTCACTGAAATCTCTTCTCTTAAAACAATTAAAGAAGAAAAATGCTCTTTCTGCACAAATTTTTACTATTCTGTCCATGGTGCTATTTACTATGTGACTTCTCTTTCCCAGCAAGGCTTTCTTCTTCCCAAATTCAAATATGTTTTTACCAAGCTATATCTCTGACAAAGCCTTTTGTATCATACAAAACACCTCCAGACTCAAGTGGGCAGGGTCTGGTGCCCCTGCTGAACTGGGTAAGATGGGATACTTCTATGTTATTGCCAAGTCCTTGTGTGGATTTCTGCTTATTGTGTTTGCCCTACATGGAATGAGTTGGCACCACAGGCTACACAACATAATTCTACAATTTTCCCCCTCCCTGAATCAAGCATTAGATCCTTTTATGCCAGATCTCTGCTGGTTGGTGTATAACAAATCCAACTGGTTGATTTGTAGCTGTAAATTCTAAATTTGTAATAAGGTATTATAATTTGGCTTGATTAAGGATATGCTCAAGTGTGCTCTGATTTTATAAGATGTTTGTCAGTCTGTCCACATATCAGTTGCATGTTTGTCCAATTGGCTTGTAAGCAGGTGCTGAAAGTTGCTGAGCATCTGATTGTTCATACCAGTAAAGCAGAAAGCAAAAGTGCCTATATAGGGAGTGCTCAAGGTGCCCAGAACATCTGGGAAATGTCCTGAGGGCATGGAGTGCTGGGGAGGTGAATAGGTGTTCCAGCGCTGGGAGCACAGAGTGTAAGAAGTGAGCTAGTTTTCTTCTGTTTTTATCTAAGTTATCTTCTGTTTTTTTTCTCTCCTGTGGCAATGGACACACACTTAGTATTTTTTTTTTTTTTACATTTATCAATTCTTTGCCCTCATAATGCTGCGCTTTTTCCTTTACATAAATATAGTCATTAAGCCCTACCTGGCTTTTTACAAGATAATGCTATTTCTGATCAAGGATTGCATATACTCTACAGCCCCCCACTCCTTTGGCCTTTTTGAGGCAAGTTCTCTCTATGCAGTTCAGTCAGCCTTGGGTTTACACTGTAGTCTACCCTCTTTTTGATAATACTAAGCAAAGCTATGTCTTTTTTCAACAATATGCTTGTTCCTTGCATAAATTGTTCAAAGCTAAAGCTTTTATTTCCACTGGTTTCCATTGTGCTGCCATACCTCACCCTTTTCCCTGTGATACTGTCAACTCTCATGGCCTCTGCTGCAATGAACCTTGGTAAACATGCCACACACTGATTCTTGATTTCCTTTTCATTTTTTCATGTTTCTGTTGACACATTTTCTGGTTTTATTTGTGCTTCACCACTGCATGGTGAATCTGCCCGATATGTAATTCAACATCTCCTGGCTACATTTGCAGTCATGGGTGTATCTTCCTTCCTTACAACTGACAATGGTCCATCCTATACCTCACAGGCTTTTGCTTCCTTTTGTTCCACATGGAACATTTCTCATGTAATTTTATCATGTATAATGCCACTGGCCAAGCAATCATTGAACAAGCTCATTATACCCTCAAATCTCTTCACTTGAAACAATTAAAGGAGAATAATACACTTCCTGTGCAGGTTCTTATTATTCTGTTCATGGTGCTATTTACTGTAAGTCACTTACCTTTCCCAACAAGGCTATATTATTACCTAATTCAAATATGTTTTTACCAGGCTATATCTCTGACAAAGCCTTTTGTATTATACAAAACACCTCCAGAATCAAGTGGGCAGGGGCTGGTGCCCCTGCTGATCTGGGGAAGAGGGGACATTTCTATGTTATTGCCAAAGCCTTGTATGGATTCCTGCTCATTGTGTTTGCCCTATATGGAATGAGTTGTCACCACAAGTTACACAACATATTTCCACCATTTCACCTCTCCCTGAATCAAATCTTGGATCCTTTTATACAGGATCTCAGCTAGTTGCTCTATAAAAAAATTGAACTAGTTGATTTATAGTTGTAGACTCTAACTTTGTAGGAAGGTTTTGTTATTGGGCTTAAGGATATGCTCAAGTGCACTCTGATTTTATAAGATGTTTGTCCGTCTGTCCATGTATCAGTTGTGTAATTGTTTAGTCTGTTTGTAAGCAGTTGTTGGGAGTTCCTGAGCTAGTGATTGTTCAAAGCAGAAAGCAAAAATGCCCATCCAGGAGTGATCAAGTGGCCCAGAACATCTGGGAAAGACCCTGAGTGCTTGAGGTGTACAAGTGTTTCAGCACTGGGAGCACGGGGCATAAGAGATGAGCCAGTTTAACAAAGGAGTATTGAACAAGTAAACAAATGACCTCTGAGGAACTTAAATTGTTGTCAAAAACCTCCACAAGCTCTGTGC
This sequence comes from Cavia porcellus, assembly GCF_034190915.1. Taxonomy (NCBI): domain Eukaryota; kingdom Metazoa; phylum Chordata; class Mammalia; order Rodentia; family Caviidae; genus Cavia; species Cavia porcellus. The sequence continues at coordinate 2,393,670 of NW_026947536.1, forward strand.
TTATTTCTGTGTTTGCTTGAATCAGCACAGATTGTGTACATTTATCCACTTGTCCACTCTGTGAACAACTGTTCCTTTCATTTGGAGCTCAGTAATCTTTCTCTTTTTCCATATCTGGATCACATAATCAAAGATTTGTTTCTTTACTGAATTATAAAGTATGCTTGTACCTTGTTGCCAGTTGTTCCAAATGTCACAAAGATTGGGTATATGAATGGAATATGTTGTTATTTATCATTGACTTCATAGTCTCATTATTTAGGAATGATATTATTAAGATGAATAAACAAAGTCCCTTATGACTGAGATTTCCGGACAGGGTTCTAATTGATAAATCAGAGAGTAATGTTTTTAACCAGTTCTTGTTTATTGATCAGAGACCTCAATGATCTCCATAGCCTTATAGGAGACACTTTAACTAAAGTCATGAAATGTACTCCTCAATGTTCACATTGGACAATATCAAAAGAATTAATGCATTTTTTTCATTGAAGATGCCTGTGAAATGGTTTCACATAGTTGTGACAGTTGATTGTCATCAAATTTATGATATATTAGATATATCCATATTTCTGGAGGCATAGACCTCTACGATTGTAAAATGGGGATTACTTATGGTAGCAGACTTTTGATTCATGTTCATACTTCTGCTAATAACAAAGACTTGTGAGATTCATATTCCACTAAAGGTCAATAAATTGGTCAATAATACATAAGAAACTTCTTGAGTATTAGATGAGTGTGATTGACTAAAATGGATATTTTATATCAAAAGAGAAATTCAGATTATTGCAAGGAGGTCATAATACAATTATATGTTCTGATTTCTGATTTTCTATGTAAAATATGTCACTGTTTACACTGTAGTTATTCAAATGTTAAAATATTCATGGATAGTAGAAAATACATTTCATTTAATGTTCTAAGGTGTTTCATATTTAGATAAAACAGTGATGTTAACCTTACTGCCTCTACTATACTGTATTGTTATCAATCATTTCTTCTGGATGTCCAACAGCTAAGGTATAGATACCAAAAATGAGAGACACAGATAGGATAATGGATAGCCAATATTTTGGCCCCAGCACTTCAAGCTTGGAGGAGGTAGGTCCAGGATGTAAAAGAAATTCTTCTTGCATCATCAAAAGATATTCAGTGAGGACCTGGTATTCTGATCAGGAAGATGATGAGACCAAAGAATAAAGTGAACTTTGATGCAAGGTGTGCCTAAGGAGAATCAAGATTCACCAGAGAAATCTCCTAAGCTTTCACAGAAATCAACGTGGTCAAGCAATGGCCATGACTCTTCCAGGTGGCAGACACTGACAGAAGAGATATGAGGAGCTATGCATGGTTATAAGATTATACTTGAGAAGACCTAAACTGGCCTTAATAGGAAGTACTGAATCAATTGTCCTTATTGCAGTCCTTATGTTAGCTTGGTCTTGAACATTCTGCAGAAAAGTCTGGCCTCTGTAGGTACAGTGCAATGTAAAATATTGTCTGTGGATGAATCTTGGATCACTAACATCATCTGACAATTGCTATCTATGCTGGCAACTGACTATCATTATGAATGGATGGACTGTGCAGTGGTGGGAACTCTAACACAGCTTCTCCATCTTCAGATGGTCACCCATCTGTGTATCAACCCAACAAAATGGAAGCATATGTTGGAACCATTGGAGATGAATACTCATGCAAGGCTGTGATGTGGCCAGGCATGAGTGAAGTGAGAATGAAGAGATGCCTCAAGGGGCAAGATAGGCCACAGCTGAGGCCACCTAAAAACATTCTATGGGATAATTCTCTTCAGTTGGCATCTTCTGTTGCTCTGAGGGGGTCTTGAACCTCTCCCAAGATCCTTATCAGTTTTCCTCCATTGTCCACTAAACTCCTGCCAGCATGAGTTGGCCAGCTGGCTAGCAGAGTGATGAGCTTTGCCAAGGACTTCTCTCCTCCTGCAGCCCTGAAGACCATGCTGTATTTCTCATTTCCTAGAGCATTTTTGCTACCCCTTTTTGGTGTCTTGGTGTCTAAGAAAACACCCCAACATGAAACATAAATTGTATCTGTTTTAAAGACTCAGCACTGAAATCTGGTATTGTTGCATGAAGACAGGACCAAGTATCAAACCTGTTTAAGACAATTCAAGTATACAGAAGCTGTTCTTTTCCACTGTATTTTTTTTGGTTCCCCAATGCCAAATCCTCTTACATGACACAATTTTCCTCAAGACATTCCCACTCCAATCAATGACCTACATATGAATTATTTTCTGTAGGACACACACATAAATATGCAGGTTTTATGACATGTCTCCACCCAGTCTTCCTGATGAGAAAATTAACAATCCAGAGCCATCCCAGGGCTGAGAGGAGAAATAGAAAGCTAATTTACCATTCCTATGAGCTGATGGAAGTCATAGGGGAGTGGTAGAGAAAACTTGCCCATGTTGTGGTTCTTTGGAAGCTATTCCATTTCTCAGAAGAAAAGCAAGAGTGTAACTTACACTTCCTGTAAGCTCACCACTGTATTGGTTGGGAGAGGAGCACCACAATCACCTCCTCCCACCACCAACCATCTGAGTGGTTTAGAGGACATGCTGAGTTGATAGCAATGGAGGTATAAAAATAACTTAATCCTTGTATTACTTGATTGACTTTGCAGCCTAAGGCTAGTATTCTTAAGCATGTATTTAAATTGTGAAATAATGATAAAAGAAGTTGCAATAACTTCATAAGTATGTGGAACTTAACACTCTCCTAAACAACCAATGGGTAACAGATGAAATAAAGGAAGAATCTTTAAAATACCTACAACCTAAGAAGAATATAGATGCAAAATCTTGTACCTTACGGGATTCAATGAAAGCAGTCCAAATAGAGAAATTTATAGTAGTCAAATCTCACATCAGGAAATAGAAAGAACCCAAACAAATAATGAAATGTTGCATCTCAATCTTCCAGAAGAAGAATGGCAAGGGAAACACAAATCCCATACAAGGGAGGAAATTATAAGACCTGACAAGAAATTCATGCAATGGAGAACAAGAAAAAAATTCAAAGAATTAATGAATCAAAGAGTTGGTTCACTGGAAGAATAAACAAAATTGATAAACCCTTGGACAACCATATCAAAAAAGAAAAAAATAAATACTGAAAACCATGCATTAAGGAATCAGAAGAATAAAATAACTACAGATCCTGTAAAATTCAGAATATCATCAATATCTACTTGAATAGCTTATACTTTCATAGGTTAGAAAATACAGAAATGCACCGATTCCTAAATACATATGAAATGCCAAATCTGATCAAAGAAGATATAAAAATTCTGGAAAATACAGTATCGTTAATGAGAATAAAGATCTAATAAAAATTTATCAGCTGCTGGGCATGGTGGTGCACTCCTGTAATCCCAGAACTTGGGAGGCTGAGGTACAAGGATTGTTTTGAGTTCGAGACTAAACAAGGCTACAAAGTGAGCTCAAGGCCAACTTGAACTGAATAATGAGAGCCTGTGTCATGAGCACATTAAAAAAATAAGAAAAACAATGAAAACAGAAAAGCAAATGACCAACATAAAAAAGCCTAGGTCCTGGTAGATTTACTGCTGGATTCTACAATAAATGTAGAAAAAAATTTAAGGACACTGCTGTTTAATGACATTAAAAGAGAAGCTCTTCTCCCTAAATCATTCCATGAGGCAAGTATTACCCTGATACTAACACCAGAGGAAGACCCAACCAAAAGAAGAAAACTATAGGACAGTTTTCCTAATGAACATAGATGCAAAAATCCTTAACAAGATACTAGCAAAGTGAATGTAGCAAATCATCAAGAAGACTTTAAAACCTAACCAACTTGGATTCAGCCCAGGAAGGCAGGAATGTTTCAGTACATGAAATCAACAAATTTAAATGTCATATCAACACAGACAAAAACAAAAGTCACGTGGTGATCATCTCAATAAAAGCACAATAAGCTTTTGATAAAGTCAAGCACTGATTTGTGATAAAAACACTAGAGTAAATAACAACAGATGACCTTTACCTGAAGCTGATAAAATAAAATAATGACGGGGCTGGAGATTTAGCTCAATGGCATAAGCACCTGCCTGGCAATTGTGTGGTGGTGAGTACAATTACCAGTACCGATAAAAAAGAAAAAGACAAAAAAAATCAGACAATGACAAAGAAAATCCAGCATCATACTAAATGGAGAATAACTAAAATCTTTCATTCTACAGTTACTAAAAGGACACGGATGACTACTATGACCAATCTTGTTCAATATAGCTCTAGAAACACTAGACAGAACAATTAGACAAAAGAGAGAAATAAGAATAAGTGTATAATAGAAAATAGTTAAACTATCATTATTCACAAATGATATGATATTCTAAATAGAAGATGCTGAAAACTCCACCAAAACAGTCCTAGAATTAATAACCAAATTCAATAATGTAGCTGGAGACAAAGTTGACATTCAAAAATCAATAGAATTCCTGTACACAATCAACAAACTCACCAAGAGAGAAGTTACAGAAACCACACCATTTTAAATAGCCTCCAAGTAAATGAAATAGTTGGAAAGATCCTAACAAAGAAAGTCCAGGATTTACATATTTAAAATTATAGTACTTTGAAAATGATATTGAAGAGATTATCAGAAAATAGAAAAATATCCTCTGCCCATTCTGAGCATTGTCTTTTCATTCTGTTAGTGATTTCTTTTGATGTACAAATATTTTTTAATAAAATGGGGTCCCAGTGGTTGATTCTTTAAAATGTGTATTTTGTTCACAAAGCCTCATTAGTGTTTCTGTTTTAATATTTAGGTCTTTGATCTAATTTCACATATTTATTTCATAGTGATCGACATTTCTCCAATTTAAGTCTTCAGTATGAGGAAAGTCATTTTCTTCAGCACCATTTATTGAAGAGGCCTTCTCTCTTCCACTGAACATATTTGGCTCCTTTGTCAAAGACAAGGTAGCAGATTCTCTTTGTAGTTCTATTTGCATTTTCTAGACTTTTTGGATGATTCTCAGGTCTGATTTTCTGCCAGGACAATGCTGATTTTCTGATAATAGCTTTCTAGTATTATAGCAAGTCAGGAATTGTGATGCTTCTTGAATTGCCTTTGTTGCCCAGCAATGTCTTTGGTGATCTAGAGCATTTCTGTTTCCAAATGAATTTTAGAAATGTTTTCTCTACATTTGTGAGCTATGCTAAAGGTACTTTGTTGCGCAATGCATTACATCTATATGACAGTTTGCAATAAGATTTTTTGAGTTTTCTCCATATTCTTGAAGGTAGTTTTACTGGTATCTTATACTCACCAGATGAAACCGAAAGTGTAAGATCCTCAGAGTTTCAAACTGTTGAGTTCTTCTTCCCAAGGATATCCACAATAATATGATACATTTTTTCTCTTTGTTTGAGACAGGATTTCCCTATGCAGTTCAGGCTGACTGTGGACTCACTTCTTAGTCCTGTAAATTCAAACTGATTGTCCTACTCAGCCTCGTAAGTCCTGGGATTATAGGTGTGCACCTAATGCTTGAAAGAATTAATGCTGTTATTTGAAACACAATAAACAGTCATGAGATACACATGTATTCATTAACTGCCATTCTCTTAAAGGAAAAATGTCCAATTTAACACATAACCTCATTGGAGTGTAGGGAATCACAAGATGAATTTCTATCTCTTATGGGCTGGGGATGCCAGTCTAGACTACTGCAGAAACAGGAGATGTCACAGGTAGGAATATGAATCAAATGTGAGCATTAGTATTAAGAACTGAGAGAGTCCTGTATTTAAGGATGATGAGGAAAAGACCAGTGGAAAGCAATGAGAGACCTGGTGAGCTTAGCATGTCCTGACTATAGATCACATTTTATTATAAGGATGAACATCACAAATTATGAAATATTCAAACATTATGTGCTTTTTACTCTAGAAAATATTAAGGCTTGGCACTGTAGCTCAGCTGTATTGTAGCTTGGCATAACAGATACCGTCTTGCACCCTGCATTTATCTAGTGCCCTGTATTTGACCCAGGAAAATTAAAAAGCACTCAGGGTATAAGTCCCACGAGAAAAGCAAAAGGAGCTGTACTCAAAGAAAGAAAGTAACCTGCTAAAAAAGGAAGCAGGATACAGGTGTAAAAACAAAAATTCATTTAAGATTCTAGCTAAATTGTTTCCAAACAGGATGTCTTTTCTGATTCTCTCTTTTAAACATTCCAGTTCAGTGACACTTGTTTTGATTCTGAAATGGGGAGGGGGGTCTGTATACAAGTGGTTCTGATCTCAGCTATTTAAATTCGAAATTTATCCTTTGGATGCTTGAATTTCTATACTGTTGGTCACAAACTCACCTCAAGATGCAGAAAGATTTACTGACACAAGCAAACATCTGGATTAAATGTCAGTGTCCCTGAAATAAAAGAATAATAGTGAAAAGTAGGGGAGAAAATGATAAACATCACGTGTTATGATGCCCACCTCTTTTCCACAGCAATAAAGAGGCTGAAACAGGAGAATTGCCATGTATTCAAGGACAATCTAACCTACACAGTGAGAGTGAAAGGCCAGCCAGAACTACAAAGTAAGACTACATCTTTAAAAACAAAAAATAATAATGAAAAATGTAGAAAACCAAGGGAGAGAGACTATTAAAGGAAAACAAAACAATAGAGCTGAGTGAAAGCTGACCTGAATTGGCAATTATGTAATGATGTTGCTGAGGAAAGCTGGCCATGTAGTGGCATCTGTGCAGCAGTGACAAATACAGAGCTAGAAATGGTGCCTATAGTGCTACAGCACAACAGTGACATCCTTCCACCAATGAATATGAAATTTGCTAGAATGAAGAGGTCCAAAGCTCATGGAAATCTTAAACTCAGAGTGAAGAAGTAGGTTCACACAAAAGTCTTGGAACATGACCTTTAGCAGATATTTCATATTCAAATTGAAATAGGACAAATATAATCCTGCCCTGGTTGGGGTGAAATGCACCAAGTTGATTTGAAGAAACACAAATTTAAAGGTTAAAAACAAGATGCTGTTTCTCAGCTAGAAACAGCACTGGGCCTCATGACTCAGTCCTAACTCAGCCCTGCAGGAAGATCAAAGAAAATATCTGCAGCTGTGATATGCTCGGGCTGTGCTGTGCCAGGGAACTCAGAGATAGAGCCTGCCATTACACTAATCAGGGTTGTAAAATATGTCAGACTCGAGCCTACAGAAACCAGGTGTCTTAAAGATAAGTTGTGCAGAACAAAGACAGTTAATTAACTCTGACCTGCTGGTCACCCCTTATGAACTGACCAATAGCAGATAGATAAGATGCCCACCACTCCACACTAACTATAATGATTGGCTTCTGTAATAAATGCTTACATTGCAGTTTTTCCCCCTTAAAAACACCAGCCCTGCCCCAACTCAGAGTTCTCCATTTCCACCTGTTTGGAGGACCCCGTGTGCACAGAATAATAAAGACCCCTTTGTTCTTACATGAGAGTGAGGCCCTTGGCATCTCCCTTGTGACACCGGTCTTATATTTGGAGGCCCTAGCGAGATCAAACTAAGATCAGACCTCCTCGCAAAGGGAGACCCCAACCTCACCTTTCCGGGGTAAGTAGTACGGCCAGTTTTTGTTTACTTTCATTTTGATTGATCACTTATTTTCTCCCCTTTCTTTTACTGCCCTGAACCGTTCATTTTCTTTGGTTCTGATTTCAAAGGCAGTTTGTTTCTCTTGGGGGATGCCCCAAGGTTCCCCTGAGGAACGTTCATTGGTGGCTCACCGGTTCGCATAGGCAGGTCGCTCCTGCTGAGTTGGGCAGGTCGCTCCTGCCGTTAATTGTAGCCATTACACAGCTACGTTCGCGGTGGAATACTCCACCAGTTCGTATACACCTGGTGGTTTGGTATGTGTGTGCGTGACGCCGGCTTATAAATTGTGTTCCGAAAGGTAAACTTTTTGTGTTTGTCTGCGTCTTCCCTGTTCGTTGTTTTCATTCTCTTTTTCTCCAAGATAAGATGGGACAGATAACTTCATCTCCTCTCTCCCTTACCTTAGACCATTGGCCCGAGGTTTGAGAGCGAGCTCACAATCTTTCTCTCCAGGTTAAGAAGGACATAATTAGTGATGGTACAGCTGAGGGAAAAATGCCCTCCCTACAGTACTGGCCATTTTCCTCCTTGGTTGCCTGTTTAAATTTATTACTAACTTAGGGGCTTGTTGCCCATTTCTGTTGCAGGATCCATATGGCTTATTAGATTCAAGGTTCATAATAAGAAAAATTATTTCCTTTAGCTCACCAAACTGTGCAAGAAACAACCTTTGTTTGTGTCTTTAATGTTGTGGTGCCTTGTTTAATATGTAAGTCTTCAACTGATTGCTTGCAACCTTGGCATGCCTTTTAAAAGGAGTATTTTTCTTTGTGGTTAAAAAGTAAACATATGTGCACATATATGTGTATATTTATGGTTTTAAAGAATCATATCAACTTTACCAAGTGAAAACCAGGTCATACTGTAACAGAGCCAGTTAAAAGGTTATAGTTAAAAAAAAACCCAGCATTTTAATGTGGTAAAAAGACATAAAATAATTAAATATGATTTAGACTACTAGAAGGTGACTTCAAGGGTTTTGTTGTGAGTTTCAATGTTGTCTGAGAAGTGAGAGAAAAGGTAATTGAATGGTGATAGTTAAAAGGAGGGACAAAGAAAGTGGTTTGTCTTCAGGTAAAAATATCTGGCTGTGCCAGAATATGAAAGAAGATAAAACTTGGAGGTATATTGTAAGTTATAGAAAGTTCGAGATGATGTAAATTTTATTTGTCTTGGTTATAGTACTGAAAACAGCAGGTTTGACAAGAAGTAAATGTGTTCAAAATTTGACAGTATTAGATCAGTTTTGGTAGATTTATTTATAAGATTCTAAACCTAATTGTTTCCTCCTATTCACTGGAGCCTCTCATCAAGGCCCCACCAGACTGATGGATGTCTAATTCCTGAGCCATACATTATCAGGCACTATTTCTGGAAACAGCAGCTTCAAACTCGGCTACTTCGCTGCCTGAGGACGACCCCTCGTCGCCTCACCACAATTGTACTGAGGTCACTGATCACCTCATGGAACATCAACCTTATCTAGTGGATAAGCTACTGTCTAGAGTTCCATCCTACTTCTCTGATGAAAGCAGTTATGTCTCTCAAGGTAAGCGGGTCGTGGGAGCTGCCGTTACACAAAATCTTAGGTTCTATGGGAACAAATCTTAGAGCCAGAGACAGCAACATAGTGGGCTAAACTCGTTGCCCACACTGAGGCCTCAAGTTGTCTTTATAAATATGGCATTTATTGTCTGGAGTCAAAAGATTAAAATTGCTCCCCAAATTTGGACATGTTGGCTGCCATCTAGATGCCAAGGAGAGTGGCTACTATCTGCTGTATAAGCCATTGGGCTGAAGATGATCTTGTTATAGGAGAAAATAATTTGGCAAATGCCACCTTCCAAAAGACAGCCAGAAAGCCCCAAAATCAGTGGGAATTGAGAAAAGCTTGACATTACTGCTGATCCCACATATTTTCTTTGTCAGAGCCCATTTGCACTTAAAAAGACCAGCATCTGGCAGCTCAACTTCTGTGAGATTCCCGGGGGCTAATATCAAGTTAGCCCAGTCTGTGAGCTTCAGATGCCCTCAGTGCCAATTGGTAAGTCTAAAAGTACTGCAACAAATAAAAACCACTGGTTATCGTGGGACTATGCCTAAAAACACTGGAAAATAGATTTTACAAAAATAAAAAGCCTGAACTTCAAGGATATAAGTGTTTTCTACTTAGTCTGAGTCAGCTCTGACAGCAGTTTCCCTGATTTGGTTTCCCTTTTTATCCATGGGGTCCGACAATGGCCTAGCTTATATAGCCTAGTAACTCAAATTAACCTAAGCTTTACAGATCAATTAAAAAACTCGATTGGGCTTACCAGCCTCAGAGTTCAGGAGAGGTAAAAAGATAAGTCAGATTTTAAAGACTATAATTACTAATGGCCTTAAAAACTGGCGAAAACTGGGTGAGTCTCTTTTCCTTCTGCCCTTTGGGTGCGTGATGCATCCCCTATGTTACAGATATTTCCTCTTTTGAGGTTTTATGTGAGAAGGTTTCTAGAAATTAGCTGATTTAACTAATCAACATCTTATTAAGTCTCCTCTAGACTTTTCAGCTAGCTGTGACTTCCATCCACTGGTTACTTCGCTGCTGCCCACTGTGAGCTAAAGAGCCTAGGCACCTGGACAAGGGACCTCACTGGAAATCTCTTGAGAGCGACCTCACCCTGAATCTCTTAAGCCACAATGGACTGTCAAAGTAGCTGAAAGCCTGCCTGGATTCAATGTTCCCACTGCAGACAGGTCCCAACTTCAAAAGACCATCAGCCTGCGGATAAGTGAACTGTCATTTCTTCCAAGGACACTTTAAAGCTTAAGATTGTCTAATATAACTGATAATTTTGTGTTCTCCTCCTTTGTAGAGACCCCAAGGAGGCCTTTGTCTGACTTAGAAATTGTTACTTGCATGATAAAACAGAGCAAATTTAAATGTTGGTTTTCTTTCTTCTTTTGGTTAACAGCTTTAATGAAAGCTGCAAGACCTTTGTCAATCCTCCTATTGGGCCTTATGTTGTAAACAAGTTGATAAACTATGTCAAAGTTCTTAAAAGCTTGTGATTTTAAAGACACATGCAAGGTTATAAACAGATGCTAATGAGTCAATCAATGGGAAATGTTGTACTCTAAGAAAATAGCTTTGTTATATGTGTATTATAACGAACCTGTGAAGTGACTTACTAAATGTTTTTTATCCTTTTTCCCTAACTGATATGTTAAGTGACCTAATTGATATGTTGAGTAACACTCTCCTCTGTAAAGAATTGCAAGAATCTCACCTAATTGATATGTTAACCATTGTTGCCCTCTACAAACTACAGAAGCTGTGCTAAAACAAGCTAACAAGGGTTGTTAATCACTGCTAGGCGCCTCTATTCTCCGTTAAAGAAAACTAGAATGGCAATTAATTTACATTTGTTTAAAATAACCTGCTTGTGTGCAGAGAGATTTGCATGTGAGTTTGGCCCTTTACTCTGACCTTGACACATAACCGCCATTTTCTGTTCTGTATGGCATCTTATTGCCTCCCTCTCCCCTCACCTATCTATCTAGGCCATAAAGAATTTGGGTTTCTGGTGACCTCCCCCTAACCTGGTGATGATCTGTCATAAAATAAGCCTGCCCCAAAGTTTGAAAACTGTTTAGCTTCAAAAAAAATTACCGGGTAATACTGTGGCCCAAACCCCAAATGGTGCTTTCCTTTTGTTCTGTATGTATCAAATGAGTTAGATGTCAGATCTTTGTAAAGTTTGAGTTCCAGCGTCTCATAGCTCGTGACCCCTTCACACTCACTAATGAGGGCGAGCTGTCCTGGGATGATTGACTTCCCCACTTTCTTCTCCAAATTTTGCTGCAGAAGTGCCACTCTGGGATGGTGTTGGTCTGCAGGATGGGAGTAATTTGAGAAAACACCGGGGACTCCCGAGATTGTCAGAGCTAGGCGAACAACAATACAGTTTCCAGACTCGGTCAACAAGTTTGATGGCTCTACAGGTTTCTTTATAAATCACATAATTCAGTTTATTAACCCCCAAGTCTCTCAGATGAAAATAATGGTCCTTAGACAATAACATACTCCCTTAGCTTTAATTGACCTCAAAGATTAGAGGTTTTATGCAGAAGAGGGGGAATGTAGAACCAGAAATTTAAAGGTTAAAAATAAGATGCTGTTTCTCAGCTAGAAACAGCACTGGGTCTCGTGACTCAGTCCTAACTCAGCCCTGCAGAAATAAAAACAACCTCTGTGGCTGTGATATGCTGGGGATGTGCTGTGCCAGGTAACTCAGAGATAGAGCCTGCCATTATGCTAATCAGGGTTGTAAAATATGTCAGACCCAAGTCTACAGAAACCAGGTGTCTTAAAGACAAGTTGTGCAGAACAAAGACAGTTAATTAACTCTGACCTGCTGGTCACCCCTTATGAACTGACCAATAGCAGATAGATAAGATGCCCACTGCTCCGCACTAACTGTAATGATTGGCTTCTGTAATAAATGCTTACATTGCAGTTTTCCCCCTTAAAAACACCAGCCCTGCCCCAACTCAGGGTTCGCTGTTTCCACCTGTTTGGAGGACCCCGTGTACATGGAATAATAAAAACCCCTTTGTTTTTACATGAGAGCGAGGCCCTTGGAGTCTTCCTTGCGACACCGGTCTTACAATATAATATTTGGAGAAAGAAAGCTGTGTGAGAGAAAGCAAATGTGTCCTATCTGGGTTGGCAAAGACTGCCTTTTCCAAAGACTTTTAGAGTAAAATCATGTGGTGAGATGGGTTGAAGGTGGGGAAAACTGGGAACTCACAATGCAGATGGGCATAAGATGGGACAGAGCTATGGTAGCCAATAAGATAAATAGTTCAGGTAAAGTTGATTAAATTGGAACAAAGGGGAAAGGGTGTCACATAGAAAGCAGGCATTCTTAGTCAGCAGTGAGTTTTCCCTTAGGGGTTTGGGAGGGTAACTCCTTCATTCATCAGGATGATAGGAACTATTTAGAATGTCAGTCTTTAGGATAAGGATACATTTCTTTGAATGGTGACTCCTGACTTCCTCAGAGTGCTAGGGAACTATTTAGAATACCTGTCCTTAGGATATGGAAGAATTTGTTGATCTTCTGTCTTGAGGCTTAGCCCATAGCAGGAGTTGTCCATCTTCTCCATAGTTGCAATGTATCTGGGTTTCTGGATGGACTCCTCCAAGGACCTAGCCCTTCCTCATTGTTAATCATAATTAACTAACTCTGCTCCACATAACAGCATTTTTAGGAAAATTGAATACAGGTTCTGGTGATCTGGGTGAATGATCTGGGGATGACAGTGTGCAATGTATATACCAGTGTTGCCCCCTGATTCACATGTTTTGAAATTTAGTTCTAGTTTATTTTTTCTTTTTAAACTTGAAATAAAATGGTTTGGAAATGAAAAGCCTGAGGTAAGACACTTTTGTACACATAATCCTCTGTGTAGTTGAGATCAACACTGTTGAAGACAACCAGCTTCAGAAGTCTCTGACTACTGTCTATCATTTGGGATCCTCTCTTGCAGGAAGGAGTTCCTTTCCCTGTTTATTTTTGACTTAGAAAGAGGATAGTAGAGCAGCAGTCAATCAGTGATGAAGAGGCGGGCTATATGAAATGTCCAATCAGGTGAGCGGTGGGAGGAGGTCTCTTGGGTCTCTTCCGGTGTGTAGAAATTGTTTACCTTCTTGGAACACAAAACTAGGAGCAGAATACATACTGGATCTCATTTACTGGTTTCCATGTTCTGTGGCCTGATTAACAAAGAACCTGGGAGACCCTCTAGCCATGGAATGGTGGGGCTTTGGATGGGAGCCCAGAAATAGGGTGGAATTGTGAAAAAACAGTTACAAGTGGTTAGAAGTGGTTCTGGTGTCTGTAGATTCAGGTATTTAGTTAGCTCCAGCTCCTGAGGTCTTCTAGCATTGGCCTTGGGTTGTCCACTTTCCCTTTTTTCTCCTGCTGGGAGCAAGGATGATTTTGTGTCCTCAGAACCTTGAATTAACTATGATAGCACCAGACTGGAGTATCATCTTTGAAATTTTCTACTGCCCTGGCACCTCCACCATAGGGAGCAGAGGAAGGAGCTTGGGAAGCCCCTGACTCTGATGCATTTTGTAGCTGGAGCAGCAGTACTGAGCTTGGTCTCTGTTCTCATTACAGGGATCAGCAATCTTGATGTTCTAAAGTTTATAAATGTATGTAATGCGGTGCCTCATATCCACAACGGCACTCCTTAAACTTGTACTTTTTGTATTTATAGGGATTGCCTAAATTTATGGTATGTTCTTGCATTTCCAACCTCATGACAGGTGTTGGCAAAGATTATGAGAATTCAGAGATGTGTAGTGATGTGCTTCAGTGGAGGATGGCTTTCCAACCACCCGATGCACTCCTGTGTATGATAAATAACAGTGCAAAGAATTTCTCAACATAATTTATGTGACACATGTGCTCATAGACTATGTTTGTGAGAACAGCCATAGAGGTTTGAATTTTGAGAAAAATGAAGCACATATAAAAGTGTCATCAAGGGCAGGTAAAGTGTGCTTGCTAAGAACAAATTCCAGAATGGGCTGCCTTGTCAATTCTCCCTGAAAAGGCCTAAATGAGTCATTTGCATGAACATATACATGTGATATCCTTCTGAATGGAAAGGAATATGGTGTCATCTCTGAATTAAGATCTGGTTTAATAGCTTGGTTGATCATATACATTGTTTAAATATGGAAATGCTCTGTAAAGGGCTTTACTAATTCATGTAAAGAGATGCCCTAAATTGAAATTGTGTAGGGATATCAATAGTTTAGGCATTAAGGGTTTTCTGCTTAGGGTGCATCAGATGAGCATGGAAAGGATGTGGAAGTGACCAGCAGGACACAGTGTGCAAATAGCAGGAAATACAACAGAGAGGGTCTTCACTGACAGTCAGGTAGTTCTTCGGGTAAGCATGAAGTTAAAGTTGAATTATGATATCTTCCTTGAGGTGAATAACACCAGCTCTGGTAACAATCAATATTCCACGTCCCTGTCAACCCATGAATTCTGTGTTCTTCACTTGAGATCTAGTTTTGATTATCTTAAATTATGACCCAGTGTCATGAAGGTGAAATTTGAATTTTTTTTTTACCAAGGATCGAACTCATGATCTCAAGCTTCCAAGGTAGGTTTTCATGCTGCTAGCTAAATACCCAGCTCTCAAAGTGTTTTCTGTATATTATGGATGATATCTACCTTGTTCCTCATAAAATGTTGAATATTGTGGAATTTTTCTATATTGTGTGGATATAATTTTTAAAGAAAACCAAAGGTGTGTTAGGCAGTCACTTTTCAAGTTTCACATTGTCTGTGGGGTGTCTCAGTCAGGGTTTCTATATTTCAGACAGCTCTGTAACTTAGGCTAGCCCCAAAGTCAAGGAAGTTCTCCTGCATCAGCCTCCCAAAATATATTTCTTATATCTGAATGGAAAGTGATCACTTGGTGACACTGAGCTATAATTTGAAGCTTGCACCTGGTTTCATTGTTTATACGTTTTTTACATACAGCAATTTTCCATGAACATTTGAGTTACTATTTATGGAATATGTGATGTTATTTATGTTTTCTTCTGTGAAAACAAATTCAAATATCAAAATGCTGCTTAAGTATATTTAGAACAAAAGACTCAGTGCCCTAATTGAGATTTGAAGAGTTATCATTGGTAGTACATCAGAGTGATTGATGAGATATTTGTCTGCCTCTGTGATTTAGGGATGGTGTTCCTGCAGGCTCTCTCTATGAGCTCTACATTAGAGACAATGCATAGCGACACTTGCAGTGACTCAGCATAAGAATCATTGCTGCTATTTCGCTGTTTCATTAGCTGTGAGTTGCAATAGAGCATCAAATTTGCTGTCTCAAAAAAGGTGTATATTCAAAAAATTAATCTGCAAGATATGGAATTAAGGTTTGGAGAAATCATTCTCCATTCAGCTGTTTTGTTTCATTTTATTTGTTTAGTTTAATTTTGTTTTATTGAGACAGTTTTTCTCTATGTATATTAGCTAAATTTGAACCCCTTATGGAGTGCAGAATTGCCCAAACCTCAAAGCAGCACTCCTGCCTCAGCCCTTGAGTGCTGGGATTACAGATATGTGTGTTTTTACCCTAGAAAATATCGAGGCTTGTAACTTAGCTGTGTTGTAGCTTGGCATACTAGATGTCATCTTGAGCTGTGCATTTAACTAGTGCCCATTTTTCACCCAGAAAAATGGAAAATCACTCAAGGTAGAAGTCCCAGGAGAAAAGAAAATGAGCTGTACCCAAAGAAAAAAATTAACCTGCTCAACAAAAGAAGCAGAATACAATTGTCATCCAAAAATTATAAGATTCTAGCTCAATGATTTCCAACAGGGTCTTTTTGTGATTCTATCTTTTAAAATATCTGTAAGTTTCCAGTTCAAAGCCTCTTGTTTAGATCTTGAAATGGGGGTGGGGGTTTTGTATACAACTGGTCCTGAGACCAGCTAATGAAATTCCACATTTCTCAATTGGTTTACTTGCCTTCTTATATTGTTGTTCACAAACTCAACTCAAGCTGCAGAAACCTTTACTGACACAAGCAAACACCAGTATTAAATGAAAGTGCCACTGAAATGAAAGAATAATAGTGAAAGGAGAGGAGAAATAAGACAAATCCCATGTGTTATTAATGCCCACCTCTGTTCCCCAGCAATGAAGAGGCTGAAACAGGAGAATGGCCATGTTTTCACAGACAGGCTAACCTACATAGTGAGTGCAATGCTGGCCAGAACTCTAAAGAGAGACTATGCCTTTAAATCAAAAACCTAAAATGAAAAAAAAAAAAAAAAGAAAAGAAAAGAAAAACGACCAAGGCAACAGAAAGACTATTTAAAAAAATAGTTATAGAGCTGAGTGAAAGCTGACTTATGCAAAATGGGAATTATTGAATGATGCTGCAGAAGAAGGAAGGACATGTAGTGGCATCCAGGAGGCAGTGACAAACGCAGCTTTAGGAAGGGCACCTAATGTGCTACAGCACAACAGTGACCTCCTTCCTCCAATAAATTTGCAGTTCACTACACTGAGGACTTCTAAAAGCTCATGGAAATGTTAAGCTCAAGGCAAACAAGCAGCTTGAAATCCAGGTTTTGGAACATGGCCTTTAGCAGACATTTCATATTTAAATTGAAATAAGAGAAATATAATCCTGTCCTGTTTGATGTCAAATGCACCAAGTTTAATGGCTCACAACATTGAGAAATGAAGCCACAAACCAAAAGAAGTTCAAAAATTTTCTTAGAAAAAAAGAGAGAAGAATAGCCCTGAATTTTCAGGAGTGGTCTTTGGTGTTTTAGCCACAGACCTATTGTCAGGAGTCATTTGTACGGGAAAGTCACAATGCAGGTATAGTGTGGGTCTCAGACTACAATCAACATATAAGCTTATAGCTGCTTAACTATTATTCCTCAGGGGAACAAGTCAGCCTGAAAAGCTATGTGGAAAGAGCCAAGGCATTTTGTGGGAACAATAGTCCAGTTGTTCTGGTCATTGAGTATGGTAATTGATGACTATCAGGACTTCCTGGAGGAGGTGGTGGTAACTGTAGTACATTTCAAGCTATTGTTTTTCTCTTCAGGAGCATGTAGATGCATGTCACTGCATCTTCAACTTCAGTTCTGGCTTTCTTCAGCTGTGCCTGTAGCCGTGATTGTTGTATTTAGTTTTTTGCATTGACTCTTTGAGGTTCCAGTTCCTCTCTGATTGTATATCAATTTCTGTCTTCATGGACATCCTTTGCTAAAATCACAATATTTTTTGAATGACTAAATTGATGTTTATACATTTAAAAATATTCATTAATAAAGGCCAGGGATTTAAGCTCAGCAGGCAAAAATGTCTGCCTGGAGATTGCTAGGTTGTAACTTTGATCCCTGGTACCTATAAATGAAAGTAATTTAAACTGCAAGGAAAGAAAATAATTTCATTTGTGAAAATGTAAGATTACAAAATTTATAACTAAGTGCGTCAATGGAAAATTAAACATTGTTAATAGTCATATTTAGTATCTAAAGTTGTTGAGGCTGGGGATTGAGCTCAGGGATACAAGGAGCTGCCTGGAGAGCACAAGGTCATGAGTTCAATCCCTCATACAAAGTAAAAATCACAGTTGTCAATGATGCAATGCTATGGGCACATTTATTGAAACTGATGCTTGTTAATTAATAGGCTTAATGTTTCTTTTGTGGTCTACAAAATATTTGCAAATAACATGGCAATTACAGTGAATGATGTACTGTCCCCTATAGGTTGCTATTTTCTGAGTTGTTTTTATTTTTTTGTGTTCCCACATACTTGAAAATTGAAAATGTTGGCTGATGCTAGCTAGAAAACCTGTGATAAACATTTTTCAATTTAATGATATATTTCCCTATATTCATTAAGAACATTTTATTTGCTACAGTTACTCCAAGTTGAATTGATAAACAATTCTTAAAGTTACAGGCAGCTGAGTTAGTTAGAAACATAGGCAGACATACCGTGATATAGTGGAATGAAATTCCTGACCTTCTATGTCTGGTATGAGTTTGTGTTCTCTAAAATGCAAGAATGAATTTTAGGAACCACAGAGTTGAAAAGCAGAATATATTTATTGAGGGAAAAAGTGAAAATATTTTGCTCTAAATAGGATATTTTGGAAGTGGGAGGTGAAACCAGGGGCTTTTACTTGAAGTCACTTTCCTCTCCCATATTCAACCTACCTGTTGCCAGAAAAGAATCTCAATCAGCTACTTGCATATCAGCAATGCCAGCTTTAAGCACCATCCAAGTCAAAAACGATATGTATGCTGCCCACACATTTCCAGAAGAAAAAGCCCTCAGTGGTCATGGGGTTTTCCCCATATTCTTAGAATACAGGCCATTTTGACTTTATATTCTCTTCTTTACTACACCAAAAATCCTATCAGAATGCTTCTGTCTGAGAGAAACAAAAGGGTTACTGAGCCTGTAGCAAAGGACTCTGTCTTTTCTAGAGACCTTATAGAATAAAATCATGTGATGAGATAGGTTTAAAGTGGGTTAGATTACTGAGGTTACTGAGGAGGTAAATTAGCACAATAGAGAAGCAGAATATAAGAAATGTAAAAGTGGCCTTTTATTTAAAGAATGTGGAGAGAAGCCCACAGCCACCAAGGGTTTTTTTTTTTTTCCCTGACTGACTATGGGGTTATGGGGTATATGTGACTTTTGACTGGATGTGGTTCTTGGAGAGGACATTGATGTCATGCCAGGACCTGATGGGAATTTTCTTTAGGTCCCTGGGAAAGAAAGAGGAAGTTGTAATCAAGGAGAAAAGAGGAAGTGGCCATATGAGTAAGCATCCCTGAGTTCACCTTCTTCCACCTTGAACTACCACCATGAGGTCCTGTAATTTTCTAGGGCAAAACTCTTTCAAGTACATCCTTTGTTTTGAATGAAGAAATCAAAACAAAGAATTTTTGCTATCTGTCTTCGCCCATGGCTGGTGGTAGACCTGTAGAACCAGAAATTTAAAAGTTAAAAACAAGATGCTGTTTCTCAGCTAGAAACAGCACTGGGCCTCGTGACTCAGTCCTAACTCAGCCCTGCAGAAGTAAAAACAACCTCTGTGGCTGTGATATGCTGGGGATGTGCTGTGCCAGGGAACTCAGAGATAGAGCCTGCCATTATGCTAACCAGGGTTGTAAAATATGTCAGACCCAAGTCTACAGAAACCAGGTGTCTTAAAGACAAGTTGTGCAGAACAAAGACAGTTAATTAACTCTGACCTGCTGGTCACCCCTTATGAACTGACCAATAGCAGATAGATAAGATGCCCACTGCTCCGCACTAACTGTAATGATTGGCTTCTGTAATAAACGCTTACATTGCAGTTTTCCCCCTTAAAAACACCAGCCCTGCCCCAACTCAGGGTTCTCCGTTTCCACCTGTTTGGAGGACCCCGTGTACATGGAATAATAAAAACCCCTTTGTTCTTACATGAGAGCGAGGCCCTTGGAGTCTTCCTTGCGACACCGGTCTTACAGACCATTCCTAAGAAATATTTTGAGTCATTTCCTTAATGTATTGTCGATAGCATAACCAAAATTACAGATCAGTTCACTTTCAGAAAAAGAAGCAGCACTTAAAGGCAGGGATAAAGGCCTTCAATGCAAGTATCCCTGGCAAGGTGAGTTCAACGTTGTGTAATACAAACTACCACTGGTTTCTCTTACTTCCAGAAAGAGAAAAGTTTATGCTGATATTGCTATAGCAGAATGAATCTCCTGGTCTGCTGTATCCAGTATGAGGTTTTTGTTCTGTAAAGTCAAAGAATGAATTTTAGGAACAACAGAGATTTAGAGAAGAATATACTTATTGAGAGAGAGAAAGCTGCCTGAGACAGAGAAGTGGTCCTGAGCAGGTTGCCAAACACTGTCCTTTCTAGGGATCTTTATAGAGTAAAATCATGTGGTGAAATTAGTTTAAGGTTGGGAAAACTAGGAACTCACAACGCAGATGAGCATAAGATGGGACAGAGCTATGGTAGCCAGTAGGATTATAAGTTCAGGTAAAGTTGATTAAATTGGGAATAAAGGGGGAAGGGAGTCACATAGAAAGCATGCATTCTTAGGTAGCTGTGACTCTTCCCTTAGGGTATTGGGAGGGTGACTCCTGAGATCATCAGGATGATAGGATCTGTTTAGAATGTCAGTCTTTAGGATAAGGATACATTTGTTTGAATGGTGACTCCTGACTTTCTCAGAGGGCTAGGGAACTATTTAGAATATCAATACTTCGGATAAGGATGAGTTTGCTTATCATTTATCTTGAGCCTTGGCCCATAGCATGAGGTGTCAGTCTTCCCCATAGTTGCAAGGTGTCTGGTCTCCTGTATTGGCTTCTTGGAGGACCAAGACCCATCTCACACCAATAGTATTTAAATAACTCAGGTGCCTATAACAGTACTGTTTGGAAAATTGATTACAGATATCTTGTGCTCTATGTGAAAGATCTAGGGATGACAGTGTGCAATGCATATACCAGTGTTGACCCTGGTTGACATGTTTTGAAATTTAATTTTATTTGATGTGTACTTTTTTCCTTGAAATAAAATGAATTTGAAAGTTAAAGACTGAGGTAAAGCTCTTCAGTACAAACATTCCTGTGTTGAGCTGAGTTCACCACTGTAGAAGAATGGCAGCTCCAGAAGTCTCTGCACTACAGTCTATCATTTGGGATCCTCTTGCAGGGAGAGATTCCTCTCCCTGTTTATTCTTGACTCAGATGTAGGCCAGTAGAGCAGGAGTCAATCAGTGATGAAGGGGCATTCTATATGAACTGTCCAATCAGGCGGGCCATTGCTGGCTGTGACTTCTGTCTCTTCTGGTGTCTTGGCATGATTTACTTGTTCTGAGTACAATACTGATAGCAAAATGCTTGCTGGATCCCATTTAGTACTTTCAATGTCCTGTGGTCTGATTAGCAAAGAACCTGAGGGATCCTGGATACATGGAATGGTGAGGTTGTGGGTGAGAGCCCAGAAATAGGGTGGATTTGGGAGAAACCAGTTACAAGTGTTTAGGAGTAGTTGCGGTGTCTGGAGCCTCAGGTATTTAGTTAGCTTCAGCTCCTGAGGTCCTCCAGCATTGGCCATGGGTCTCTCACTGTCCATTTTGCCTCTTGCTGTTGGCAAGGGTGATTTGGGATCCCCAGAACCCTGCCTTCAATTTGACAGAAGCAGACTCAAGTATCATTTTTGAAATTCATTGCAGGCCTGGTAACTCCACAATCTTAGGTATTGGAAGGAGCTTGGGAAGACCCTGACTATGATGCTTTTTGTAGCTTGTAGAGAGGAATGAGTTACGTCTCTGCTCTCTTTCCTCAGCATAGCAGATCTGGAAAGTCCAAAGTTTATTAATGTCTGTAATTCAGGGCCTCATACCCACAATTGCTCAGCTTAATCTTGGGCTTTTAAGTGTTTATAGTGATCTCCTCAATTTATAGTATTTTCTCATATTTCCATCCTAATGACAGGTACTGGCAATGGTCCTGAGAATTCAGAGATGTGTAGTAATGTGCCTCAGTGGAGAAAGGCTTCCCAAACACCTCATGAACTCCTGTGTATTATACAGAACATTGCAAAATAATTCCTGAACATACTTAATTATTTAGATGGCACCCCTGCTCACAGACTAGGTTTGTGAGAACAGCCATAGAGTTCTGAATTCTGAGAAAAAATGAAGCAAATATGAAAGTGTTAAATTTGTGAAGGGCAAATTCCAGAAAGGGCTACCTGTTAAATTCTCATCAAAAAGTGCCAATATTTAGGCATCTGCATGGACATATACACATGATATCCTTCTGAATGGGAAGGAATAGGGGTGTCATCTCTGAATTAAGAGCTGACTTAGTAGCTTGGTTGTTCATAGACAGTTTAAATATGGAAATTCTCTACAATGGACTTATCTAAGTAGTGTAAAGGAGAAGCCCTAAATAGAAATTTTGCAGTGATATCAATAGTTAGACATGAAGAGTTTTCTGCTTAGGATGGATCAGGTGGATTGTGGAAAGGATGTGGAAGTGACTGACAGGATGCAGGGAGCCAATAGCAGGACATACAACAGAGAGAATCTTCACTGAAAGTCAGGTAGTTCTTGGAGTAAGTATGAAGTTAAAGTTGGGTTCTAATTGCTTCCTTGAGGTAATCAACACCAGCTCTGGCAATAGTCAGTATTCCACATCCCTGTCAACCCATGAATTTTGTGTTCCATACTTGAGATCTAATTTTCATTATCTCTACTTATGCCCGAGTGTCATGAAGGTGAAATTTGAATTTTTTGTACCAAGGATCGAACTCATGAGCTATGCTTTCCAGGCAGTCGTTTATGCCACTGAGCTCAATACCCAACTATGAAAGTGTATTCTGTGTAGTATGGAAGATTGTTTCTCATAAAGTGTTGAATATTGTTGTGTAAGACCGGTGTCGTGAAGGAGACTCCAAGGGCCTCGCTGTCATGTAAGAACAAGGGTTTTTTTTTTTTTTTTTTTGTCTTTTTCGTTTTTATCGGTACCAGGGATCGAACTCACGACTGCCTGCTTGCAAGGCAGGCGCTTATGCCGCTGAGCTAAATCCCCAGCCCTGAACAAGGGGGTTTTTATTATTCCGTGTACACGGGGTCCTCCAAACAGGTGGAAACGGAGAACCCTGAGTTGGGGCATGGATGGTGTTTTTAAGGGGGAAAAGCTGCAATATAAGCATTTATTACAGAAGCCAATCATTACAGTTAGTGCGGAGCGGTGGGCATCTTATCTATCTGCTATTGGTCAGTTCATAAGGGGTGACCAGCAGGTCAGAGTCAAACTGTCTTTGTTCTGCACAACTTATCTTTAAGACCCCTGGTTTCTGTAGACTTGAGTCTGACATATTTTACAACCCTGATTAGCATAATGGCAGGCTCTATCTCTGAGTTCCCTGGCATAGCACATCCTGAGAACATCACAGCCACAGATGTTTTTTTTTTTGTTTGTTTTTTTTTTTTTTTTTTTTTTTTTTCTTTTTTCCTGCAGGGCTGAGTTAGGACTGAGTCACGAGGCCCAGTGCTGTTTCTAGCTGAGAAACAGCATCTTGTTTTTCACCTTTAAATTTCTGGTTCTTCATTCCCCCCTCTTCTGCATAATACCTATAATCTTAGAGGTCAATTATAGCTAAGGGAGTATATTGTTATCTAAAGACCATTATTTTTATCTGCGAGACTTGGGAGTTAATAAACTGAGTTATATGATTTATAAAGAAACCTGTAGAGTCATCAAACTTGTTGGACCGAGTCTGGAAACTGTATTGCTGTCCACTTAGCTCTGACAATCTTGGGAGTTTTTGGTGTTTTCTCAAATTACTCCCATCCTGTAGACTGACATTATCTCGGAGTGGCACATCTGTAGCAATATTTGGGGAAGAAGGTGCATTAGTAAGTGCAAAGAGGTCAAGAGTTATAAGAAGCTGAAACTTAAGTTTTACAAAGGTCTGATATCTAACTTATTTGATACACACATAACAAAAGGAAAGCACCGATTGGGGTTTGCGCCATAGTATTTCCCGATAATTTCTTTGAAGTTAAACACTTCTTAAACTTTGGGGCAGGCTTATTTTATGACAGATCATCACCAGGTTAGGGGGAGGTCACCAGAAACCCAAATTCTTTATGGCATAGATAGATAGGTGAGGGGAGAGGGACGCAATAAGGTGCCATACAGAACAGAAAACAGCGGTTATGTGTCAAGGTCAGGGTAAAGGGCCAAACTCACAAGCAAATCTCTCTGAATACAAGCAGGTTACCCCAAACAAATGTAAATTAATTGCCCTTCTAGTTTTTTTTTTTAGCTCTTTAACAGAGAATAGAGGCACCTAGCAGTGATTAACAACCCTTGTTAGCTTGTTTTAGCACAGCTTCTGTAGTTTGTAGAGGGCAACAATGGTTAACATATCAATTAGGTGAGATTCTTGCAATTCTTTACAGGGGAGAGCAATGCTCAACATATCAATTAGGTCACTTAACATATCAGTTAGGGAAAAAGGATAAAAAAAATTCATTTAGTAAGTCACTTTACAGGTTTGCTGTAATACACATAAAACGAAGCTATTTTTTTAAAGTACATTTCCCATTGATTGACTCATTAGCATCTGTTTATAACCTTGCATGTGTCTTTAAAATCATAAGCTTTTAAGAACTTTGACATAGTTTATCTACTTGTTTGCAATACAAGGCCCAGGAGGAGGATTGACAAAGGTCTTGCAGCTGTCATTAAAGCTGTTAACCAAAAGGAGAAAGAAAACCAACATTTAAATTTACTCTGTTTTATCATACATGTAACAATTTTTAAGTCAGACAGAGGCCTCCTTGGGTTCTCTACAAAGGAGGAGAACACAAAATTATCAGTTATATTAGACAATCTTAATCTTTAAAGTGTCCTTGGAAGAAATGACAGTTCACTTATCCGCAGGCTGATGGTCTTTTAAAGCTGGGACCTGTCTGCAGTGGGAACATTGAATCCAGGCAGGCTTTCAGCTACTTTGACAGTCCATCGTGGCTTAAGAGATTCAGGGTGAGGTCCTCTCAAGAGATTTCCAGTGAGGTCCCTTGTCCAGGTGCCTAGGCTCTTTAGCTGCAGTGGGCAGCAGCAAAGTAACCAGTGGATGGAAGTCACAGCTAGCTGAAAAGTCTTGGGGAGACTTAATAAGATCTTGATTAGTTAAATCAGCTAATTTCTAGAAACCTTCTCACATAAAACCTCAAAAGAGGAAATATCTGCAACATAGGGGTTGCATCATGCATGCAAAGGGGCAGAAGGAAAAGAGACTCACACAGTTTCACCAGTTTTCAAGACCATTAGTAATTATAGTCTTTAAACTCTAACTTATCTTTTTACCTCTCCTGAACTCTGAGGCTGGTAAGCCCAATGGAGGTTTTTAATTGATATGTAAAGCTTAGGTTAATTTGAATAACTAGACTATAAAAGCCAGGCCATTGTCGGACCCCACCGATAAAAAGGGAGACCAAATCAGGGAAACTGCTATCAGAGGTGACTCAGACTAAGTAGAAAATGCTTTTACTCATCTAGTGAAAGTATCAACCATTATAACATTTATATCTTTGAAGTTTAGGCTTTTTATTTTTGTAAAATCTATTTTCCAGTGTTTTTAGGCATAGTCCTATGATAACTAGTGGTTTCAATTTGTTGCAGTACTTTTAGATTTACCAATTGGCACTGAGGGCATCTGAAGCTCACAGACTGGGCTAGCTTGATATTAGCCCCCGGGGATCTCTCGGAAGTTGAGCTACCAGATGCTAGTTTTTTTAAGTGCAAATGGGCTCTGACAAAGAAAATAGGTGGGTTCAGCAGTAATGTCAAGTTTATCTCAATCCCCACTGATTTTGGGGCTTTCTGGCTGTCTTTTGGAAGGTGGCATTTGCCAAATTATTTTCTCTTATAACAAGATCATCTTTTGCCCAATGGCTTATACAGCAGATAGTAGCCACTCTCCTTGGCACCTAGATGGCAGCCAACAAGTACAATTTTGGGGAGCAATTTTAATCTTTTGACTCCAGAAGACAATAAACACCATTTTTGATAAAGACAACTTGAGGCTTTAGTGTGGGCAATGAGGTTAGCCCACTATGTTTATGTCTCTGGCTCTAAGATTTGTTCCCATAGAACCTAAGATTTAGTGTAACGGCAGCTCCCACAACCTGCTTACCTTGAGAGACGTAACTGTTTCATCAGAGAAGTAGGATGGAACTCTAGACAGTAGCTTATTCACTAGATAAGGTCGATGTCCCGTGAGGTGATCAATGACCTCAGTACAATTGTGGTGAGGCGACGAGGGGTCTTCCTTAGGCAGCAAAGTAGCCGAGTTTAAAGCTGCTCTTTCCAGAAATAGTGTCTGTTAATGTATGGCTCAGGAATTAGACATCCATCAGTCTGGTGGGGCCTTGATGAGAGTCTCCAACGAATAGGAGGAAACAGTTAAGAGTTTGTGTCCAAAAGTCAATTTTTAAGCCTCCTTTATGAGGGAGCCATTGAGGAAATCACCGCAGACAGGGTGGCCATCTGGCTGCCACAGAACCAAGTCTCTTGGAAAGGTAGGCAACAGGCCTCTGCCAGGGTCTCAAACTCTGGATCAGTCCTGTGGCTCCTAGAAATTTTGTACTTGTCGTTTAGTCACAGGGACTGGAATCCGTTAGATGGCTCACAACAACCAGTGTAGTCTTTTTTGTGTAGACTGGTTCTGACAAGGTCGGGGGGACTTGCATCAGAGCAGTTACTTTCTCGGCTGGCCTCTCTGATGTGATTGTTACTCTTTGAGTGGCTTGATCTGCCAAATTGTTTCCTCAGGTGAATAGCAGCAATCTGCTGACAGCCAGACTGCTGCCAGCAAATCTAGGATCTGTGGAGCCCTTTTTTTTGTTTTGTTTTGTTTTTAATCTTAGCTCTGGCCGAGGGTAAGAGACCTCGCTCTTAATAGATGGCTCTATGTATATGTATAGTAGCAAAAGCATATCTACTATCAGTATAGATGTTTACCCTCTTTCCTGTGGCTAGTTTTAGTACCTCAGTCAAAGCAATGAGCTCCATCTTTTGGGCAGAGGTGCCAGGCTCTAACCGTTTAACCCAGAGTACCTCCTTTTTGGTGGTCACTGCTGCCCCGGCCACTCATCTGCCTCTGCCTTCTGGATGAAGCTGCTTTCATCTGTGATATTTCTCAGGTCATTGTCAGGCATAAGGGTGGCCGGGTTTAAAGCTGAAGAAGTCTTGAAAACTACCAATTCTGGGACTAGGAGCAGGGCCTAATAGTGTGAGATTTTAGCATTCACATTTTCGGCAGGGGTTTTGATAAGAGCCTCTAAACTGTGGGAGGTCACTACAGAAATCTTTTGTCCAAAAGTGAGTTTCTTAGCCTCTTTTAAGTAGCATTGCCACAGTGGCCAGAATTTTTAGGCATGGAGGCCACCCTCTTGTTACTGGATTGAGCCTTTTGGAAAGATAGGCTATAGGCCTCTTTCAAGGGCCAATGTCCTGGGTTAGGACTCCTTTGGCAATGCCCCTGAGTTTATCTATGAACAAAATGAATGGCTTGGTAACATCAGGGAGTCCCAGGGCTGGAGCCTCTGTCAAGGCCCACTTGAACTGCTGCAAGATCCGTTTACATTTACAAGTCCAGTTTAGTGAGTTTTTTCCGTAAGGGAACCATATAGGGGGTGAGCTGTTTTAGTAAAATTTAGAATCCACAGCCTGGAGTATCCAACAGCTTCCAGAAATTCACACACCTGTTTCTTAGTTTCTGGGAATGGGATCTGCAATATAGCCTGGGCTCCTTTTTAGACAAAGTCCTCTTTTTTTTTTTTTTTTTTTTTACAATTTGTAGCCCAGATAAGTCACAGCCTGACAGCACGATCGCGCCTTTTTAGCTGAGACTTTATAGCCTAATTGCCTCAAAGTCCTTAACAGTTTCTCAGTTGTCTCTCGATTAGCTTACAAACTTTTGGGGGGTGGGGGTCGAGGCTATTAACAAGTCATTCATGAACTGGAGGAGCACTATCTCAGGGTGTTTTTTTTTCTCCTAAATTTTTAAAGATCTCTTGTGTTGTCTCTATCAACTGGCTGAGGGGCATTTTCTCAAAAACTCTCAATCCTTTGTAATCTTTTTTTCTAACATGTGGGGCCGACTGAGGTGCAAAGAGAACAACTGGCGATGCTGGGGAAACCCCCTTACCTCTGGATGTCCAATCGGGGTGGGACAAAGGGAAAACATGGTTTTGGCATTCCGGATCAGAGAGCAGGCTTTTTCTGGATGGCACACCACCTTTTGTCCCAGGGTGCCACGTGGCAGGCCATCATTTTACTGAAATTGCATACTTAACAAAAAGAAGCTTTTCATTGGTAACAAAATTGTGCCATATAATCTCCCAGATGTCCATAGCACATGTAAGAACTTAAATCTTAACTCTATTATCATCTATAATCTCATATTAATGGAAACACTTTGCAGCAAAGGTTTAGAATCTTATAAATAAATCTACCAAAACTGATCTAATACTGTCAAATTTTGAACACATTTACTTCTTGTCAAATCTGCTGTTTTCAGTACTATAACCAAGACAAAATTTACATCATCTTGAGCTTTCTATAACTTACAATATACCTCCAAGTTTTATCTTCTTTCATATTCTGGCACAGCCAGACATTTTACTTGAAGACAAACCATTTTCTTTGTCCCTCCTTTTTACTATTACCAGTCAATTACCTTTTCTCCCGCTTCTCAGACAACGTTAAAGCTCTCAACAAAACCCTTGAAGTCACCTTCTAGTAGTCTAAAACGTATTTAATTATTTTATGTCTTTTTACCACATTAAAATGCTGTTTTTGTTTTTTAAAAAAAAACTATAACCTTTTTACTGGCTCAATTACAGTATGACCTGGTTTTTACTTGGTAAAGTTGATATGATTCTTTAAAACCATAAATATACACATATATGTGCACATATGTTTACTTTTTAACCACAAAGAAAAACACTCCTTTTAAAAGGCATGCCAAGGTTGCAAGCAATCAGTTGAAGACTTACATATTAAACAAGGCACCACAACATTAAAGACACAAACAAAGGTTGTTTCTTGCACAGTTTGGTGAGCTAAAGGAAATAATTTTTCTTATCATGAACTTGAATCTAATAAGCCATATGGATCCTGCAACAGAAATGAGCAACAAGCCCCTAAGTTAGTAACAAATTTAAACAGGCAATCAAGGAGGAAAATGGCCAATACTGTAGGGAGGGCATTTTTCCCTTAGCTGTACCATCATTAATCATGTCCTTTTTAACCTGGAGAGAAAGATTGTGAGCTCACTCTCAAACCTCGGGCCAATGGTCCAAGGTAAGGGAGAGAGGAGATGAAGTTGTTTGTCCCATCTTATCCTGGAGAAAAAGAGAATAATAAAAACGAACAGGGAAGATGCAGACAAACACAAAAAGTTTACCTTTCAGAACATAGCTCACAAGCCGGCATCACGCACACACATACCAAAACCACCAGGTGGAAATGAAACGGTGGAGTATTCCACCATGAATGTAGCCCTGTAATGGTTACAACTAACGGCAGGAGCGACCTGTCCAACTCAGCAGGAGCGACCTGCCTACGCGAACCGGTGAGCCACCGACGAACGTTCCTCAGGGGAACCTTGCGGCATCCCCCAAGAGAAACAAATTGCCTTTGAAATCAGAACCAAAGAAAACGAACGGTTCAGGGCAGTAAAAGAAAGGAGAGAAAATAAGCGATCGATCAAAATGAAAGTAAACAAAAACCGGCCATACTACTTACCCCAGAGAGGTGCCGTTGGGGTCTCACTCTGCGAGGAGGTCTGATCTCAGTTTGATCTTGCTGGGGCCTCCAAAATGTAAGACCGGTGTCATGAAGGAGACTCCAAGGGCCTCGCTCTCATGTAAGAACAAGGGGGTTTTTATTATTCCGTATACACGGAGTCCTCCAAACAGTTGGAAATGGAGAACCCTGAGTTAGGGCAAGGCTGGTGTTTTTAAGGGGGAAAAACTGCAATGTAAGCATTTATTACAGAAGCCAATCATTACAGTTTGTGCGGAGCGGTGGGCATCTTATCTATTTGCTATTGGTCAGTTCATAAGGGGTGACCAGCAGGTCAGACTGTCTTTGTTCTGCACAACTTATCTTTAAGACCCCTGGTTTCTGTAGACTTGAGTCTGACATATTTTACAACCCTGATTAGCGTAATGGCAGGCTCTATCTCTGAGTTCCCTGGCACAGCACATCCCGAGAACATCACAGCCACAGATGTTTGTTTGTTTTTTTTTTTTCTGCAGGGCTGAGTTAGGACTGAGTCACGAGGCCCAGTGCTGTTTCTAGCTGAGAAACAGCATCTTGTTTTTAACCTTCAAATTTCTGGTTCTTCAGTTGGAATTTTTCTGTATTGTTTGGCTATAATTTTTTAAAACAAACCAAAGGGGTCTTATGCAGTGTCTTTTCAAATTTTACATTGTCTGTGGCATGTCTCAGTCAGGGTTTCTCTATTTTAGACTGTTGTGTAACAGGATAGCCCCAAATTCAAGGAAGAACTCCTTCACCAGCCTCCCAAGATATATTTCTTATATCTGAATTGAAAGTAATCACTTGGTGACAGTAAGCTATAATTTACAGCTTCAGCCTGGTTTCATTATATATATATATATATATATATATATATATATATATATATTTAAATACAGCTGTTTTCCACTAACATTTGAATAATTATTTATGTAGTATATTTGATGTTATTTATGTTTTGTTCTATGAAATTAAATTCATATTTTAACATGCTGCTTAATTATATTAAGAACAAAGTACTCACTGGCCTAAATGAGATTTGAAGAGACATGATCTGTAGTCTATCAAAGTGATTGATGAGATGTTTTTTTCAATTTTTCTAATTTTAATAGTTGTAAAATACAACATAACATGGCAGAATAAAGCCAGCTAAGATCATACAGTGAAACTGGTACACAAATTCATAACAAGTTACTAGGATAACTGTAATAGATATCACATTATATTTTGTTATCTTTATAATAGTTATTCTTTCAATCACATATATCAAAATGAGATGAAATACAAAATATTATAGAACTTATCAAAACAGAATATTGAATAGTGTAGTACCTTTAATCAGAATAGAGCAAAACAGTAATAAAAATATTTACCTTCAAGAGATAGTAGAAGGAAACCCCCCTTATTTGCTATGGTCAACTTCCAAGAAGATGCTCAGATATCTGGTTCCCATTTGCTAACTGGGGGGGGGGTGACAGGAGAAGAGTGGTAGGGGAAGCTGGATGTTTGAATCTAGGCCATGCTTCAGTAGGTTCATTATTGCTTAGTAGGGAGACTGGCTGGTTGTTTGGTTTCACAGCATCCTAAGTTCCAACATTGCGCAGATCTCAGGAAATGCTGCTGGTCCTCCCCTGAATGGGCCACAGTCTGCCAGACTGACACTGCTTACTACTGAGAGGTGGTGCTTGCTTGGCTTCCCAGTGTCCTAAATTCCAGCATGGCATGGATCTCAGGAGCTTCTGCTGGTTCGTCCTCTGGATGGGCTGCAGCCTGCCACATGGCCACCAACTACCAGGTAAGGGAGGTGTTTCTTGGCTTCTCAGTCAATTGATGAGATAATTATTTGCCTCTGTGCTTTGTGGATGCTGGTCCTCCAGGCTTCTCACTGTGAGCTCTCCTTTAGAGACAGTACACAGGGAATCTTGCAGTCACTCAGCACAAGAATCAGTGTGCCTGTTTGGCTGTTACATTAGCAGTAAGTTGCAATCTAGCATCAAATTTGCTGTCTTCAAAATAGTGTGTATACACAAAATTAATGACCAAGACAGGGATTTAAATTTGAAGAAATCAGTTTCATTCAGCTGTTTTGTTTGGTTTTATTTGTTTAGTTTAATTTTGTTTTATTGAGACAAGATTTGTGTATGTTTATCAGCTGGATTTGAATACCCTATGGAGCCTAGAGTTGCCTGGAAATCACCAAAAGCATCCTGTCTCAGCCTTTTGAGTGCTGTGATTATAGATATGCGCCACCACACTTTGCTTTTGACTCAGATTTGTAGGAGAAAATTTAAGATATCACAAACCTGGGGTCACAACCTTGCTTTGAGAAATACATGTATGATCCTTTAGGAGGCGGTGACCTTTGTGGATGTGATTGTGAATTTCAGCAATCAGGAGTGGACTTTGCTTAGTCCATCCCAAAAGAACCTCTACAGAGATGTGATGGGCGAAACCTTTAGGAACATGACTTCGATAGGTAAGGATGAAATCTTTTTGTCACTCATGCTGTCAGAATATTGTTTGTTGCTCATTAGTGCTGTTTAATTAAAAAGAATGTGAAAATATTTTTAAAATTAGCTCAGACCTGGACACATAATAAGTCAAAACAAAATCTATTAATTTGTATGTATTATTCTAATGAGTCCTGATATTTCATGTCTCCAATTCAGGAGGACTTGGGGATATCCAGGAAGTGGAAAAAGAATGCAAAATTTACTGGAGATACTTAAGGTAATTCACACTCACAAGGAGAATGTTCTTGAGTAATTGGTGAGTCAGCAGAAAAATGACTGCCAAAGAAATGAGGCACCATTCAATTTAATGTCAGTAATATTCTCCAAAGATGTATAAACTAGGGTATGTACAATGAGGGAATTAAATCATGAAAATGTATGACATTGCATATAGATGTATATGAAAGGCATACACTTTGAGTTATGACATTCTGCCTTCAGTTTTCCTACCCATATATACATGTGAATACAACACATTCATTATCTAAAAATTGCTAAGATTGCAATAGAATTTGAAATAAAACTGAATGCTTGTGTTTCCAAGCCACGCTCTAGAGAATCAGCCATTCTGATTAAAATTCTTAGGAGGCTGGTGGAGTGTTAAGTGCTCTCATTCTGAGTATCAGTACGCAGTTGTCTCTAGAAATTGATCCCCTCATACTTGTCCTGGATATATTTTTAAAAACTCAAAATCCACATAAAATACTGATACATGCTTACTCATATACAAAGCAGATCAAGTTATAACACATCAGGTCTTGAAGAAGCTTAGCTATTTATCATTAGATTTGTGGAGAATGAAAATGTTAATAGACTCTCTGTGATTGTGCATTCTTGTAAACCTAGCACACTAGGAATCAGATTTTTCAGAATGGCAAATTCAAGTTCAAACTTCATAGCTTAATGATCAGTGAAAATCTCTTAAAAAGATTTTAAGAAAAGAAAAAAATGTGTTATATAATGTCAAATAATAAATAATATAATGTCATTTGCCATAAGAAATATGTGAGTCTTTCTCCCATCAATTCAGTGAAATAGCTCAGCTATAAAACCAAAAAGGTCACAGGGTTTCTTTTAGATGAGAAACCAAAATATTAATTGTGGAATGAAATGAAAGAGAGTTGATAGAGAAAGGTAAGACTGACCGTTTGGAAAAAGGAATTACAGGTTAAGGACAGAAGAAAGATTGTGATGGGGAAATATTTCAGAATGATCTGTATGTGATACACATATATACCCATGCTCAAAGTGAAGCTAAATATTCTGCATTTCAAAAGGTACCAACTTTTAAGATTTCCAAATGTGTACCAGTCTTTTGGGAATGGTTGTTTTCAACATATTTACAAGGCCATTCTGTGATTGCTTAGCAGGCATTAAAAACAGAATTTGACTTTAATGCAGTCATTAAACCGAGACCCATTTCATTGTGAATTTTTCTTTTTTTAAAAGTTTATGTAAGGAAAGACTAAACAAAACAAAATAAGAAGAAATAATACTACTTTCAAAATGAAAATAAACAGTAAGAAATAACAAGATAATGATTACATATGGTGCTCATAGAAGTAGTTAATCAAGATACAAAAGGGAAACATATGAAGTGGGAATTCAGACCGTGAGACTGCAAACAGTTTTGTTCAACTCTCCAACAAAAACTTAGTAATATGGTTATCAATCATATATGTGATTTTTTTCTTTACAGAAATGACAAGGTAGCGAAATCCTATTGACATACATCTTGGAATCAGTGTAAAGAAATATTCCTTGGTACTGCAGAAGGTAATGCGAACGTTAAAGAAACAGAAACACACCACAATGTTTAGATCCATGAAAAATATTGCAGTGGAGGGAAACCCTTTGTATGCAAGCAATGCGGGAAAGGTTTTACCACACATGGAATTTGTAAAAAACATGAAAAAATTCACAGAGAAGGGAAACCCTACATATGTAAGCAGTGTGGCAAAGGTTTTACAACACATACATATTGTCAAGTACATGAAAGTCTTCACTCTGGAGAAAACCGATATAAATGTAAGCACTGTGGGAAAGCCTTCAGCACAAGTACTTATTGTGTAATTCATGAAAAACTTCACATTAGCCAGAAATCGTATATATGTAAGACATGTGGGAAAGCTTTTAAAACACGTGCATATTGTAAGGTTCATGAAAGAATTCACACTGGAGAGAAACCCTATGTATGTAAGCAATGTGGGAAAGCTTTTAACACACATACATGTTTTAAGGTTCATGAAAGAATTCACACTGGAGAGAAACCTTATATATGTAAACATTGTGTGAAAGCTTTTAACACACATGGACATTGTAAGGGCCATGAAAGAATTCACACTGGAGAGAAACCATATGTGCATAAGCAATGTGGTAAAGCTTTTAACACACGGGGAGATTGTAAGAAACATGAAAGAATTCACACTGGAGAGAAACCATTTGTATGTAAGCAATGTGGAAAAGGTTTCACCAAATCTGGACAATGTAAGTGACATGAAAGAATTCACACTGGCGAGAAACCCTATGTATGTAAGCAATGTGGGAAAGATTTTACTCAACATGGACATTGTAAGCAACATGAAAGTTCACTCTCAAGATAAATCCAGTGTATATAATCATCTTGACAATGGTTTGAGCACATGTGCATATTGCATAGTGCATGAAATCTTCACACTGGACAGAAAACTTATATATGTAAGGAATGTGGGAAAGGGTTCAGCACAAACTCTCATTGTGCAATACATGAAAACATTTACACTGTTGAGAAACCCTGTGTAAGCTTTCACCACACATGGATATTGTAAAATACATTCATGACTCCACACTGGTGAGAAACCCTATGTATATAACAATGTGGCAACGCTTTTACCACATACAGTCATTTCAAAACACACGAAAGAATTCACACTGGGAAGAACCACTGGCTATGTAAGCAAGTGGAGACACTTTCAGCAGCCAGATTGTAAGTGAAATACATGAAGAAACTCACACAAGAGATAAATCCTATGTGTTATGGGAATGCTCTCAGCACACATGATCATTG
The DNA here is from genome assembly GCF_034190915.1 of Cavia porcellus. NCBI lineage: Eukaryota > Metazoa > Chordata > Mammalia > Rodentia > Caviidae > Cavia > Cavia porcellus. The sequence continues at coordinate 2,428,840 of NW_026947536.1, forward strand.
TTACATATCTAAAAGAGCTCACTGGGTAGAGATCCTATGTCGATTAACAATGTGAGAAATATGGCAATCTATGTTTGTTGTTAAACACATAGAAAAAGCGTCACTGTTCAGACAGTTTGGATCTAAGTTTACTTTAAAAGTCGCAAGGAGACCTAAAGAAATAATCAATACAGAATTCTGATGTCAACATTTCTTCACAAATTTTCCAGAAATGATGAATCTGAGGTGGAGCTCTACTCAAGTGCATGTGTTGTATGGTTTTCTATTAATCACTTGTACTTCTCTAGATTTTGTAAAGTGTCTTTGTGCTTCAACATAGCATCTTGAACATGGTAAAATGAAAGGGGCTTTTCACTTTCAAATATGGATAGTGTCTATGTACTTAATATTTTGTCTTTAAAAATTAATTTTTATATTGCTTGGTGAATGGTAAGCTTGTTTATTTAAGGAGAAAAAACAGAAACAAGTGTAGATATAAAGAATTTCAGAAAAATATATAAGAAATCAGTAGTTGATCAGTTACATATTGTCTTCTTAGAAGCAGTTGTTCAAGTTATAAAATTAAGCATGCAAAGTGATATTCAAATAATGCTGTGAACAGTTCACCTCACTGATCAAACAAAAACATTAATATGCTTACCTGTCCTACACACTTGCTTAAAGAGGGTAAGATTAAACATGACAAAACTGAACAGAACAGTTCATAAGAAAACAAGTTAAGGAAACACAGATTTCAAAGCAAGTCCACTGGAATTGTTCACTGTCTGTCTTACTGTCTCTAGTTTCCTTCCAAATAGTTGTTCCCATCTGCACTCGCATTGAATATATACTGAACATTATAGAACTAATCAAATAATTGCAGGATGATGCAGGCTTTTTCAGTCTTCAAGACTGATTTGGGGGAAGTCGATAATCACTACAATAATGTCTCTTATTCTCTTCATAGTAGCTGTCTTTATATTTATGTATGCTAAAATTGAACATAAGAGACTAGACTAATATCACTCTAAACAGTGAATAAAAGTATCCTGAGGGGGAGAAAGGTGAGGAATTGCCTAAAAAAGAAGGCAGAGGACATTGTTAAAAGTGTATCAGGATCTGAATCTACCATAGTCTTATTGCTCTGTTTAGTTTGATTATATTTTGCTCCAGCCTGTCTATTCATATTAGATTCGAGGGCACAGAGAGATAACCCAAAAATAGCAGGTTATACCATGGTAACTATCCTCAAATTCCTATTAAGTTAAACTGAAACCCTGCATTACATTGTCTTCTATGTCTGATCTCCTTTGAAGCTGGTTTGTTTGAATGCTATTTGGTCTTGACTGATTTTATTCACATATGGTATGCATGTTGGTATTAAGTCCAAGAGTACTCTGAAGATGACAAGATGTAAAAGATGTACATTGGGGGATGGGGATTAGCTCCCTGGCTTAAGCACCTGCCTGGCAAATGTGAGGTATTGAGTTTGATCTCCAGTACCCTAAAAAATACATAAATAAAAGATATGCATACCAGGTTTGATAAATTTTTTTTATTTTAAGAGAAAAAAGAAAGGAAATAAGAAAGCAATAAAAGGGTACAAATAATACCAAATTTCCAGAAAAAAATACAGTAAGAAATCACTAGTTAATGGGTTTCATATTGCCATCTTAGAAACAGTTGTCCAAATTATAAAATTAAAGCATATAAAGTGGACATTCATACAGTGAGATTGCAGACAGTTCCATTCAATGATCCAACAAAAGCTCAGTAATATGACTTTCCACCCTACACACTCAAACATGCAGGTATATCCATTAGACCACCTACCTTTCCTTTCTTTTTTACAATAACAATTACATATTGGGTATTTTTTACTCCCACAGTTCTTATTACTTTCTTTGAAGAGAATAAAACCTAACATGACTAAAGAAAACAGGGTCGGTTAGAACAGAAAGATGGGCATAGTACATGATGCAAAAATAGAATATCAGGTGATCAAAAATGGTTACCATTGTGCCTCTATCATCAGGTAAAATAGAATTGATCAAAACAGTAAAGAACAAGACCAATAAAACCTACACTGGAGACCTTACACGATTTCAAAAGAAGATAATAGTCAAACCATAATGGGCATCATAGTAAATCTTATTGCCTACAAAGTGGTTGCTTATACCCTCAATCTTGATACTATCAAACAAAATAAAATATAGTAAAATCAGACAGAACAAAATGGGGAGAGCAATACTGGGGTTCAAATCAGGTTAATAGGAAAGCAAAAAGTTACTATAATATACCCTGTGATTTTTAATTTAGTTTTCCTTTAATTGAAAAAAATAAGAGAAAATAGATTAATTTTTAAAATGTGTGGAGATTGAGATAAAATAGGACATTGTAATAAAACAACACACATCAGAACCAAACAATTTAAGCATCATTGTGTTTCACCCCCAGATAATCTAACATAATAGTAGTCACCATAGTGCCTCTTTCCTTGAATTATTTGAGTATAACTTCATATACTATAGCACCAAGCATATCAAGACAGTGTGAAGACATTCAAGAGAATGAAAGAATTACAGGATATTTAGAACCAGTTAACAGAAAATGAACAATGGTTTCTGTATTATTTCTTTGCCTATAAAAAGTTTTGCTTATACTATTGCATATAGTAAAATATAATAAGACACAACATGTTAAAACCAGTGGAAACAGATGTACAACAGCTTGATGGGACATTGAAATAAGATCATATCAAATCAGCACTAGCTTTTGTGATGTGTTGTTTTCTTCAGAATAGCTATTTGTACTATCACTGATACTAAAATTGAACAACCCAGGGTAAAACCATTGCACTTAATGAGTGAAAACATCATATGGATTCAAACCAATATGATTGAGAATCATGATTACCACATACTTCTATGTATTCTTATCATTTCTTACACTAGGGAAAATATTCGGTGTTTATACATGTGAGTTTTATTTTTTTTTCACTTGTGAGTATGGTCTCAAGCCGTGTCCATTTATTTATATCTCAATGTGATCATTCTTTCTAGCTGAGTAGTACTCTATTGTATAAAAATACCACAATTTTTTTATCCATTCCTCAGTTGATTGACAATTAAGTTGTTTCTGAGATCTGGCTATTACAAATTATGCTGCTATAAACATGGGTGCATATATATCACTGTGGTATGATGCTTTCAGTTCTTCTGGGAATATGCCTAGAAATGGAATAGCTGGGTCAAAAGGTGCTTCCAGTCCCAGCTTTCTGAGAAATCTCCAGAGTGACCTCCACAATGGTTGCACTAGTCTACACTCCCACCAACAGTGCAGGAGAGTGCCTTTTTCCCCTCAGCCTCTCCAACATTTGTTGTTGTTGGTTTTCTTGATCTTGGCCATTCTTTCAGGAGTGAAATGAAATCTCAGTGTGGTTATAATTTGCATTTCTTTAATGACCATTGATGGTGAACATTTTTTCATGTATTTATTTGCCATTTGTATTTCTCCATCTGAAAATTGTTTATTCATCTCAGATGCCCATTTTTGGATTGGGTCTTTGAATTCTTGGGCTCTGATTTTCTTTTAATTCTGTATATGTTTTAGACAGAAGTCCTTTGTCTGAGGGCCAGTTCACTAAGACATTTTCCCAGTTTGTGGGCTTTCTTTTCACTATGCTGGAGACTTCTTTTGACGTGCAGAAATTTTTTACTAAGAGGTGATCCCAATTACTGACTCTTGGAAGTATTTCCTGTGTGGTTTGAGTCCTGTTCATGAATTTTCTACCTACCCCTATGTCTTCAAGGTTTTACCCAATTTGTCTTCCAATAGATTTAGTGTTTCTGCTTTAATATTTAGATCTTTGATTCATTTAGGTTTTATTTTAGTATATGGTGATAGGCATGGGTCTAGATTTAGTTTTTCACCACCATTTATTAAAAAGATTGTCGTTCTAACAATGAACATGTTTGGCCCCTTTGTCGAAGGTAAGGTTGTTGAGTGTATTTGTAGTTGTGGTTGTATCTTCTAATGTATTCCACTGATCTTTGGCTGTGTTTTGGTTCCAGTACCATGTTGATTTTACTAGAGTTGCCTTGTAGTAACTTCAAATCAGGGATTGTGATACCTCCTGGCTTGCCTTTGCTACTTTTAAATGTCCTTGCTATTCTATGTTTCTTCTCACTCCAGATAAATTTTATCGGTAATTTCTCGAGTTCTATGAGGTATCTTAATATTATTTTTATTGGGATTGCATTGAATCTGTATAAAAGTTTTGGGAAAGTGCTATTATCACAATATTTGTTCTTCCTATCCATGAGCAAGGGATGTCTTTCCATTTTCTGAGATCATCTTCAATTTCATTTTTCTCTGTGTTATAATTTTCCATGTATAGGACTTTCACTTTCATGAGCATAATTCCTAAATATTTCATTTTTTGGTTTCTAGTGTGAAGGGTGTGGCCTCTCTTATTTCTCTCTGTGACTTTGTTTTTAGCATATAGGAATGGTATTGATTTTTGAGTATTGATTCTGTATCCAGCTACATTACTGAATTTATTTATTATATCTAGGAGTCTTTCGATGGAGTTTTGGGGATCTTCTATGTAGAGTATCATGTCATCTGGAAATAATGATAATTTAACTTCTTTTCCTATCTTTATGCCTTTTATTTCTCTCTCTTGTCTAATTGCTCTGGCCAGTATTTCCAGTACTATATTAAATAGAAGTGGTGTTAAGGGACATCCTTGTCTTGTGCCTGATTTTAAAGTAAAGTTCTTCAATTTTTGGCCATTTAGTATGATATTGGCTGTTGGTTTGTTATAGATGGCCTTAATTATATTGAAGTAAAGACCATCTATTGCAATTTTCGGCAAGGTTCTTATCATAAATGAATGTTGGACCTTATCAGATGCTTTTTCTGCATCTATAGAAATGATCATGTGATTTTTTCTTTTGGCTCTATTGATATGGTGTATTGCATTTATTGATATATGTATATTAAACCATCCTTTCATGCCTGGGATGAATCCCACTTGGTCGTGGTGTATGATCTTGATGATTTGTTGCATCCTATTTGCCAATATTTTATTGAGGATTTTTGCCTCTGTGTTCATTAGGGAGATTTGTCTGTAGTTCTCTTTTTCAGTTGGGTCCTTCTTTGGTTTTGGTACTAGAATAATATTTGCTTCTAGGAGTGATTTAGGAAGGATTGCTTCCCTCTGAATTTCATTGGAGAGTTGAGGAATGTTGACATTACATCTTCCTTGTATTTCTTGTACAATTCTGCAGTGAAACTGGGCCTGGGCTCTTCTTTGTAGGTAAAGATTTAATTATGTTTTCAATTTCATTAATAGGAATTAGGATATTCAGTAGTTTTACACTTCATGACCTATTTTTGGTACTTTGTATGCTTCTAGGAATCTGTGTTTCCTCTGTGTTATCAAACCTTTGAGAGTAGAGGTTTTTGAAATAGGTGTTGATGATCTTCTGTATTTTTATAGGGTCTGTATTACTTTCACCTCTTTCATTCTTTAATGCAAGAATTTGGCCTTTTTCTGCTCTTTTTAAAATAAAGTTGGCTAGGGTCTTGTCGATTTTATTTATTCTTTAACAGAACCAGCTCTTTGATTTGCTGATTTTTTGGATTGATTTTTAGTCTCTATTGCATTGATTTCTGCTCTGATTTTTATAATTTCTTCTCTTCTTTTGGCTTTGGGCTTGACTTGCTCTTTTTTTCCTAGATATTTGAGGTGTAATATCAGGTTATTTATTTATATTCATTCTGTTTTCCTAATGTGGGAACTCAATGCATTAAATTTTCCTCTGAGGACAGCTTTCATTGCATCCCACAGATTCCGGTAAGTTTTATTTGTGTTTCCATTTGTTTGTAGGTATTGTTTAATTTCTACTTTAATTTCCGCTGTGACCCACTAATTACTCAAGAGTGTGTTATTCAGTTTGCATGTGTTGTGGGTCTTTTGCAGTATCTATTTTCATTAATTTCTAATTTCATAGTGCTATGGTCCGATAGCATGCAAGGGATAATTTCAACTCTTTTGCATTTATTTAAATATGTTCTCTGAATTAATATATGGTCTGTTTTAGAGAATGACCCATGTACTGCTGAGAAGAATGTGTATTCTGTTGTTGGGTGGAATACTCTGTATATGTTTATTAAGTCCATTTGTTCACAGGTGCGATTCTGTTCTTGTATTTCTTTGCTGATTTTCTGTCTGGTTGATCTGTCTATTGGTGTCAATGGTGTGTTAAGATCTCCTGTTAGAATTGTGTTACTGCTAATTTGGTTTTTCATTTCTGTTAGTACTTGTTTTATGTAACTGTGTGCTCTAGAGTTTGGTGCATATATATTTAAGATAATTATCTCTTCCTCTTGGAGTTTTCCTCTCACCACTATGAAGTGACCTTCTTTATCCCTTCTGATCATTATTGGCTTGAAGTTCATATTGTCTGCAAACAGAATAGCTACCCCTGCTTTTTTTGGTGTTCCTGTTGCATGAAGTATTGTTTTCCGTCCTCTAACTTTTAGTCTGTGTGTATCCTTTTGGGTTAGATGGGTTTCTTGTAATCAGCATGTGGCTGGATTTTGTTTCTTGATCCATTCTGCCAGTTTGTTTCTTTTAATTGGTGCATTGAGACCATTTACATTAATGGTTAGAACTGTTGTATATTGGTTTATTGTTGACATGTTATCTTTCTGCTGTTGCATCTTTATCTTTCTGCTCTTTTTAATTGTCTGCTTTGTTTAGTGGTTTTTTTTCCTAAAGGTATCTAGGCTGTCTTTCAGCATTCTTTTTAGTGTTGGCTTGGTGATCATGAAGTTTTTCAGCTGTTCTTTGTCATGGAAGTATCCTATTTCTCCATCAAGTTTGAAGGACAGTTTTGCAGGGTACATCAATCTAGGTTGGAAATCATTTTCCTTTAGGTTCAGAAATACTTCACTCCATGCTCTTCTTGACTTTATTGTTTGTGCTGAGAAATCTGCTGTGATTCTGATAGGTTTTCCTTTATAGGAGATCTGTCTTTTTTTTTCTCTGGCAGCTTTTAATATTCTATTCTTCTGTTTGATTTCTGCGATGGTCATTATCATATGTTTGGGTGTAGATTTATTTTGGTTATGTCCATTTGGAGTTCTATATGATTCATTGATCTTGATATCAGTTTCCAGTCTTGTGTTTGGGAAATTTTCAGCTATTCTCTAAATGTCCTCTTGACATCCTTTATGCTGTCCCCTTCTTTTTCATTTATCCCTATCAACATTATGTTGTCCTGCTTTTTGTCATCTTGCAGGTGTTGAATTGCTATTTCCTGATTTCTTGTTATTTTTAAAAGATCCTTCCTTTCCTGTTCACTGACTTCAATCTTGTCTTCAAGGTCTCAGATTCTATCTTCACATTCATTGAGGCCATTTTTACAACTTTCAGTGGAGGTTTTGATTTCCTGTATATATCTTTGCACCTGCCTTATGTATTCTGTTTGTTTCTTATAGTGTTCAGCTGGGGATTCTATCTTTTTGTTTAGTTCCTCCAATTTTTTAACTGTGTCTTCTTTAGATATGTTAAGCATCTGCTTCATTTCTTTTATCATTTCTTCTTTTATCTGACAGATTATTTCCAGTTTGAATTCCTTTAAGGCTTCCCAGAGTTGCTTCTTTATTTCAGTTACTATTATTTCAGGTATGTGGAATGTGTTTTCTTCTATGCACATGGCTCCTAGGCTTTCTTGGGATGAGCTGGATGTTTGAGATTGCATTTTGGTTTTTCATTTTGTCATATCCCTACGTTTTTGAGCTTCAAATGCTGTTCCAAGTGAGGGAGAGAGTTCCCCCAGATTGAGATGGGATTCCTTGCCTTGGCCCCCCTCACTGGTCCCAGTACGATGCCACGGGCTTGTCCCCAGGCAAGGAAGAGAGTTCCCCCAGAATAGGATGGGATTCCATGTCGCGGTCCCACTCAGTGGTCGTGGCAGGCAACCATGGGCTGGTGCCCAGGTGAGGAAGAGAGTTCCCCCAGACTGGGAGGGGATTTTGTTCCCTGGCCACACTCACTGGTCCCAGCAGGAAACTGTGGCTTTTCCCCAGGCGAGGAAGAGTTTTCCCCAGACTGGGACAGGATTCCATGTTGTGGACCCACTCACAGGTCATGACTCGCTGGTCCCAGTGGGATACTGTGGGCTGGTCCCCAGGTGAGGAAGAGAGTTCCCCAAGACTAGGACAGGACTCGGTGCCTCTGCCCAACTTGCTGGTCCTGGCAGGAAACCGCAGGCTCTACCCCATGTTTGATTATTAAGTGCTTTCACATCCTACAATGTCTTCAAGTTGTGTTTTTATAAAAATAGCTATGTAATGTTATGCTTAACTGTATATTTCCTGATGATGTGGACAATTCTATTGAAAATAATAAAAGAAAGCATAGCAAGTACTATACATCACATAATATTATAGTCTTATATGTCTTTTTCATATCATATTTTCTAGGAATTTGTTTTCTTGTCTTATTTTGATCCGTTTTTCCCCATAATACAGAAAGGATAGATATACACATAGAGATTCACACATGGAAAGAATTTCTAACCTATTTATTGGAACAAATAATATAATACACGATATAATGACCAGATACTCTGAAGAAGAAGAGACACTTGGAAGCCCAGTGCTAATTCTGTAGCATTATGATATAAAATGGAGCAATACTATTATTCACTGTTCAGAGTGACATTAGTCTAGTCTTATTCTTTGTTTGATTGTAATTTTAACATGGCATTTGCTTTAATCTTTTGATACATATGCTTCATTTTCTCTTTCATGAATGATGTTTCTGAAGTTGATGCAGTATTTGGGATTGTTTTTTTTTTTTTTTTTTGGTCTTTTTCCTTTTTATTGGTACCAGGGATCGAATTCATGAATGCCTCCTTGCAAGGCAGGCACTTATGCCACTGAGCTAAACCTCCAGCCCCTTTGGCATTGTTAAGATATACAGTTATCGAGGCTTGGAGCATGATTTTTTGACAAAGTTCTGTTCTTTTCACATAACTTGTACGTTAATGAATGTTATGTTTTCCATGTTGTGACAAGACAAGATACCTGCTGATTTCCTAACATCACTGGGTATCATACCATGTTCATTATGTTACCTAATTTTCTTTCTCTGTGGATCCAATATTTGTCATTTAAGGAAACCTTTGTTTTTCTAACCATCAGAATTTTACCTGTTATGTTTATATTACATCTTTACTTTGCTAGTAAGGTTTCTCCGCACGTACCAAAAGTAAAGCATATTACTGTGAATTTCTGATTGCCCCATACTCACATAACTTGTCTCCAATAGCACATCACAAAATATAGTAATATCTCCAAAAATTATAAAATTTGGCATGATTTATGAGTAACCATACTTTGAAATCAATTTTTCTTAAATGTGGAGTTGTTTTGGGGGGAAAGGCTGTTATTGCATGTATCATGCAAATGCCTTTATTTTATTCCTTGATGTTGTGAATGCATTATATATTTTGTAATTATTACTGCTTTTTCCTAAAACACTGAAGTAATGGCATGAAAGGAAAACTAAATTTTGAGCTGTCAACACAGTAAAAAGTAAATTTGCTAAACTAAGATTCAGATTGTTTTACTATTTTACTGAATTGTGAATTTATACAATGACATATCTCTTTATTTATAAGGACCAGTGCCTGATGTTTGTGGTGTGTGCCGATTATCTTTAAACACATACACTGGCCCATGAGTCCCAGTTGGTTTCCTGTGGCCTGTGGTTTTCACTTCCATTTTAACATTCATGTAATTTGTAAAGTGTTTAATGCAGTGTTGTTGAATTCAAAATCTGATTAGGTTCCAATGGAATTATGTTTTTAACAAATGTGGTGTCATGAAAACACAAGTGAGCATTTCACTAAATATCCCTAATCCAGTGAAGATAGCTTGCCCAAGTCTCAATTATCCTTGGAAGAATACATTACACACCTGTTGTGTAATCACCACTAAAACTATATCTATTTTGTACCTGAAGTACTTGACATACTTCATAAAGTAAAAGACACTGTAAAGTACATTGTCAGCCTGTATGTACTACAGCATGTGGCCAGATTCCCAGAAGCACATTTCTGCTTACCATCAATGGGAAAATTTGGAGTTTGTGTTACAGCTAATAATAGAAGACTGAATCTATAATACATAAATCCTGAGTACATGCACTTTCTCATTTCATCATGAAGGTAAACCTTGCTGGTCTTGTTGATGCATGCTTGTAATCCTAGCACCTAACGGAGCTTAAATTAGTGGAAGAGGAATTTGAATCTAACCTACACAATTAGTGTGACCCTGCCTCAGAATATATCTTCAACTTCTGCTGATGTAGCTTATTGCTTTAGATCTCCTCCCTTTCCTCCCCAGCATCGACATTTTTTAAGACTCACAATTACACATCACTAGTTCTCCTTTTATCACTTGGCCACCTAGCAGTTATCCCCAAGAATCACTTGGGAAGCCCATTTGTTTATGCAGTGATCATCCTGAGCATCATTGGGGCAGTTGTGAATTTAACCCATTCATTCTTGTATTGAGTATAGTAGAAATGTCACTTTTATATTATTGTTATTTTATGAAAACTAAGAAAAAGTATGCAATTTTTGATCATTTTGTATTTAAATAATTGCATTGGTAAGGAGTTACCTATAAAGATTGGATAATGGTGATTTCTTTAGTCCCAGCATCAGGAGAGAATGAGATGGGATCATCATGGCTTTGAAGCTGACTTTGGGTGGCTACTGCTAGATGATTTAGCAGGGTGTGAAACAGTTGTTTTTATCCCTGCATTTGAAGTTTAAGGAAACAAGTAAGTTGAGGTCAAGAATAAAAATGTATGATAGAACAAAAGAATCACTACTGCAAATTTTGATTTTTCTTTCACTCAGGAAATGTACTTTTTATCATAATCTGTGCAGCACTTTCAAATATGCCTCTATTAGAGTAAAACATAGTGAAACATGAAAGAGCCAGGCATTCCATGTTCTGAATGTAGAAGTATTAAACACATTTTTTCTTAATGCTATTGCTGCTGTTTTGTGTAGAAAATAAGATATGGTGAAAAAACAAGCAAAAAGGACTTTGTAAGATTTTAATCCTCCTGCATAAACATAGAAGCCACAAAAAAGTCAAACAACATGATGAAATAAACTACAGAATGAGAGAAATTTTACCTGTTACTCCCTGATAGCTAACATGTAAAACAAATAGGAACATGAAAGGAACACACATTTTTCAGGATATGTACAACTTGCCAAGAAATACCTGAAGAACTATTGAGCATTTTTGCACAATAGAGAAATTCAAATAGGGACATCATCTCATTGCAGAGAGAACAAATCACCACAAGATCTAAGGAACGTACATGAGACTGCAGGAGTAAAGAAACTATTTAACCTTGTTGGTGGAAATGTAGGTAAGCAGTTCAACTACTACCGAAATCAGTTTTTAAAGTATTCAAAAGACTAAAACTAGTAATTCTCATTAGTGCAGTGCTACCTTTAGTGAGTCTCTTCCTCAAAGAGTTAAGGACATATTGCAGTGATGCATGCAGATTCCTGTTACTGCAGCAATAGTCATTTTTCTGTGGAGAGCAGCAGCAAGCACTGCTCCATCACCACCAAATGCCAGTGATGAGCAATAAATACTCACCAGTGTACTCCATTTGGTAGATGGTGTGATATTTTATTGTGAAATGGGCTTTAAGTTAGGTTTTCCTAGTAAACTATAGGTCAGTATAAACATGAAAGTCATGCTAATGTCACAAGGCATCACTAGTACACTATTATGTTCGTTAGATTTGATATATTTATCTTTTTGAGTAAGCATGTTGCTATGAAGTCCAGGCTGGCTTTGAGATCACTTGATAAACCAGAGTGGTTTCAACAAGTCTCCTTCCTCAGTGGCTTATGTAATGGTATCCATGCATGAGCCACCAGGCCTAGTTTAGATTTGGTATATTCAGTGTGTTCAGTATATTTTAATTCAACTGTTTTTGTTGTTAAAGTATTTCCACTATTTTACCTCCAGCATCTGGAGAAACCTCGGCCTTGTTGAGGTGGTGATGTGCATACCACCAGCCTTGTGACTTTCTCTCCTGGGTTCAGTGCTGTCAGGGTACTGCAGTGAAACACAGGTGTACATAACTGTTTCTTTTTATACATTCCTTAAAGAGATTTTTAAAATTTCCATGGATAACAGAGAGTCAATAACCCTGACTATAGTTTCATTCAAATGCCCACAGTTATGTAGTGTGTAGGACACACAGATAGAAACATATCACATAGTTCCAGTGAGAGGATTGTCAAAGCAGATGTGAAGACTACTTTGTGAAGGTTTGTGTTCCTGATTATTTCATTAGAATGAGCCTCAGGTTTTCTCACTGTTGTTTATTTGAAGCAGACCAGATGACCACTTTAATATATGAAGTGATATAAAGCCTGTTTGGATTTGAAGCATCTAAAGAACTGCTCTGGTGCTGTGGCCTGCTTAGTAATGGTCAACTTGGATTACCCAGTGAATGAAGTCATCATGGTTTTGGCACAGAACATGCATTGATGGATTGTTTAAAACAGCATTAAAGGAGAACTAGAGGGAAAGGAGCTGGGATGTTGATTCTCATGGAGAAGCTGGTAGCACTGGTTTTCCAGATATGACCTCAGCCATCATCATCATCATCAAAGAAGCTCAGGTCCTCATTATTGCTGTGCATGGCTACTGTTCTCTTTTGCAGATCTCTGGTTCTTATCTTGAGCTTCACGCCTTGGCTCCAGTAATGATCACTCAACTTTATGGCATAGATTCTATGACCAAAGGAACAGAGTTTCTAGCTACCAACACTGAACTTTGAGCCTTCATTGTGTACAACCTTAACAGAGACTTTCATGACACATTGTAAGTGCCTCTAAGTCTCCAGGTACACTTTTGATTGTCCTTGCCATGGTCTCAAATTCTTCAGCTGTACTTGTGCTGGATATTGTCATAGCATTCAAGTACTCAGTTGGACTTTTTGGTCTGTAGTATCTGAAAAGCTCTAAATCTCTCTAAATCTGACATTCTGAGATAAATATTTTTAAATTATTTTATCAATTATAAGTTCTATGTTAAGTCTCTTTCCTCGTAAACCCTGACTACAACAGATGGGAAAGGATAAGATGTGACATTTTTGAGACAGGATAAATTTCTTTAGTTACCTAATGTTATATGTCTTTTTTCTCTTGGAGAGAACCCAGCTATATCAATAGCTTGATTTTCAGGACTGTTGATAGCTTCTCCAGCACTATCAAGCCATTACATTGTGTGTTGCATGGGCAAGAAGTAGGTGTGTTAGGAACCTGCATGGTGCTGCCAGTCATCTGAACATGAGCCTTTGCAACCTATGTTGTCTGGCCTCTGTGTACCTAAATTGTCACTAAAGGATGCACTCACAGAGCCAGTAATTTTTCTTTGGAAAATAATTTGAAAGTCCCTCAAGTATTTAACTGATGTTCTGATGTGGAGAAAAATGTAGGATGCCCAACCTGAGTTCCCAAAAATAATTATGATAGCAGTATATACGTATCTGAACTCAATTCACATACAAAAATGCAAACCCAGAATACAAAATGCTTTGAAACACGTTTCTATGAAACCTGACACTACTTTGGAAATCCCTGGTAAGGTTTATAAGGTCCCTACTACTTTTCATGATCCCCTACCTCCTGGGACAGCTGGCCTGGTTCTTTCCTGTTCACATGCATCAAAAATAGCCAATTTTGTGATTCCTGATGTCATTGATGCTGCTTATACAGGCATATTATTAATTCAACTATGATCTCTCTTACCCATTCAACTAAATCTTTCTGAATATGTAGCTCAAATAACTGTCTTGTCTTATGTCTCCTCTAAAGCTTGTCATGCTATTTGTGGAAATCAAGGATTTGACTGCAATTTGTTGTCTGCTGCTATTCCCATAGGAGATGCATGCCGAAGCCTCTCTTTAACTATTGACAACCTTTCCTTTTCATGTTTGCTACTGGAGCTGATGTTTCTCTTTTACTTCACTAACTTGGTGATATTTTATTTCCATGGTCAATGCTATTCCCTTTCATATCTTGAGATGTACTGGAACACCTATAGTCCTTAGAATTGATTTAATCACTACTATCTTGCCACTTACCAAGGCTTACTTTTCCTTTTTGCTGTCCTCTGCTGTTCCCTCTACAAACACAGGTCTGTAGAATTAGCTCAGTGGCATGAATGCCTGCCTTGCAAGTGCACAGTCATGATTTTGATCCATTGCTCTTTGAATCCCCATTTTTTAAAAAAAATTATTTAAAAAGAAAAAGAGAAAAAACAAAACAAAGTGGTGTAAGGGTACAAGTAATCCAGACTACAAAAAAAAAAAAAAAAAAAAAAAAAAAAAAAAAAAAACAGTAAGAAATCACCAGTTAAGAGATTACAGATTATCATCTTAGAGATATTTGCTCAAGTCACAGTATCAAAGCATACAAACTGGACATTCAAACAGTGAGACTGTAAACAGTTGTCTTCAATGATCCAACCAAAAACATTAATATGGTCATCTATTTAACACCCTTAAACACACTTGCAGTTGTATCCTTTAGAGCACTTTTTTCCCCTCTCTTTTTTACAACACAATTTACACATTTTGGGTTTTATTACTCCTTAGTTCTTATTACTTTTTTTTTGGAAGAGAATAAACTCAAATATGGCAAAACAAACTGTCAGTCAAACCAAGGATAGATCTAGCATGTGATGTAAAAACAGAGTACAAGGTTATCAAAAATTGTTACCGTAATGCCTCTGCTTCCTTAAAAAGAATTGTCTATCTCATTAGGTATTATAAAGTTGAACTAAACAGTATGGAATAAGACCAATAAAACCTAAACATTGTAAACATTACAGGATTTCCAAAGGAGATAATAGTCAAATCAAAATGGGCATCTTAGTGAATCTTATTGCCTTCTCAGTAGTTGCCTATACCCTTAAACTTGATACTATCATACAGAATGGAAAACAGTCTAATCAGTCAAAACAAGATAGTGGAAGTATTATAGGACTTCAAATCAAGTTAATAGGAAATCAAAAAAGTTACTATAATATATCCTGCTAATTTCTTTTAATTTTTCCCCTTAATGAAAAAATAATAAAAAATAACTAAATAATTTTTAATGAATAAGGGAGAGATAGAGATAAAAGAGGACATAATAACATAACAATACAGGTCAAAGCATGACAGTTTCAGCAACCTAGTGCTTCAGCACAAATAACCTGACTTAATAGTAGTTACCATAGTGTCTGTCTTTTTCTTTGAAATATTTGTATATAATTTCATATATTATAGCTTCAAATATTTCCATATCAAGCATCCCAGAATAAAGCCATTCCAATTAATAAGTGAAATCTTTGTAAGGCTTCAAGGCCACATAATGGGGAGTCATGTGAATCCCCACTTTGTATAATCCACTCTTGTATCTTGAACACTTATTTGTAAGAAGACAATATGTAAACAACCAGTGATTTCTTATAGTTTATTTTGTCTTTGAAAGCATATATCTTTTCTACCGGTTTTCTGTTTTGTTTAGTCTATTTTAATAAAAAATAACAAAAGAATATCTCTTCTCTTTAAACAATTAAAAAAGAAAAATGCACTTCCTGCACAGGTTTTACTATTCTCTTCATGGTGCTATTTACTTTAGGTCAGTTGTCTGTCCCATTGAGGCTCTTTTCTTCCCTGATTCAAATACATTCTTGCCAGTATATACCTGTGACAAACCCTTTTATATGATACAAAACTCCCCAAGACCCATGTGGGCTAGGGCTGATGTCTCTGTTGATCTGGGGAAGGGGCATCCTCTGTGTTTTTGCTAAGGTCTTTTGTGGATTTCTGCTAATTGTGTTTGCCCTGTATGGAATGAGTTGGCATCACAGGCTACAAAATACAATTCCACCATTTCAACTCTCCCTGAATCAGGCTGTTGATCCTTTTTATAAGATCTCTGCTAGTTGGTCTAAAGCAAATCCAACTGGTTGATTCATAGTCATAGATTTGATATTTGTAAGAAGGTATTGTAATTTGGCTTGATTAAGGATATGCTTGAGTGCACTCCGATTTTGTGAGATGTTTATCAATCTGTCCATATATCAGTTGCCTGTTTCTTCAGTCCATTTTTAAGCAGTTTCTGGGAGATGCTGAGCTAGTGATTGTTCATACCTGTAAAGAAGAAAGCAAAAATACACATACAGGCGTGCTCAAGTGGCCCAGAACATCTGGGAAACACGCTGAGGGCATGGAATGCTTGCGCTGAACAGGTGTTCCAGCACTGGGAACATGGGGTTTAAGAGGGCAGCTAGTTTAACAAAGAGGCATGGTACAAGTACATAAATGGCCTTTGGGGAACATGAATATTCTCACAAACCCCGACAAGTTGTGTTCCAATTTCTGTGTTTGTTTGAATCCACACTGATCATCTGTCTGTTTGTCCATTTGTCGACTCTGTGAACAGCTGTTCCTTTCATTTTAAGCTCAGTGACTTTTCTCTATTTCCAAGTTTGCACTGTTTGATCAAAGATATGTTTGGGTTGTGAATTTACAAAGCCTAGTTTCACATTGGTTGACAGCTGCTTGAAATGTCACAAAGACTGGGTATATGAATGCAATATGTTGTTATTCATCACTGATTTAGAGTCTCATTATTTAGAAATTATATTATTAGGATGAATAAACAAAGTCCTGGAGGAGAAAAGATGGTGGATAGGTAACAGCAGGCTACAGAGATTCTCTGAGACGTCAGCTTAGATTCCAAAAATAATACTGCATAGTGAGACCCAGGCAGAGGGAGATAGACCCTCGTAAGCCTGGAAAAAATTAAGCTGAGAGAAATCATTTAAAAATACAGTCCCAGTGCTTCTACTGAAACAGCTACAGTCTCGGTGCTGCCACTTGAACTTGCTGCCACTCCTACACTTGATCTCATGCAGCCAAGGTTTATGGAACTACACAAAAGCTCATCAGTTTCTTCTCACTGGAGATACATTTGCACTGAGGATGGGAGTTGGTGATCTTAACTGACAAGCTGAGCTGGCAGGGAACCTTGCATTGACCTTTGGTGAGTGACCGGAATAAACCCCTTCCATAGAGCTCCAAGAGATGACATTCTGGGAAGGGGCAAATTGGCCAGAACAAGGGGCTGCAGTGAATTCAGTCAGCTTCTCCCTTCTCAAGTGGGATTGATGGGGAGCACCTGACCTGTGTCATGCCTCAGGCTGAAGCTAATAGGCTAGCCCATAGCAGTCCTGATGCCTGTCAGTTCACCCTAATGCATTGAAGCCTTCAGCAGGCTGATTAATCAAGAGGGGGCGGGCCCAGCATAGGCTTCCCTGGTCTGTATCTACATAGTACACTGCACTGTGTGGAAACATACAATCAGCACTTCCCACAAACTGTAACCAACAAATAAAGAACCTGGACCTCCCATATACACCTCTATGGAAGGAACAAAAAATAATAAGAGGAAGCAACAAGAAAGGGTTCCCATTCCCCAATCATGGAACCAGGAAAAGTAAATGCAAAGGAGAAAGAGGACAGCAAACATGCAATATCAGACATGGCCGCAGTAGACATAAAGCAATATCTTCAGGAACACATAGATAATTTGAAAGGTGAAGTATTTAACCAACTAAAGCAAGATATAAATAGAATAATTTAAGAAATGCTAAGCACCTTTCAAGAAAAAACATGGAAAAAGGGAAGAAAACAAAAAAAGGGGAGAATTGTTTCATGAAGAAAATAGAGAAATGATAGAAGAAAGGAAGCTGGTTCAAAGAGAGAATCATGAATTTAAAACTCCTTTGCAAGCTGGAAAAATTGATTGCAAGAAACTAAGGTAGATTATAAAAACTACAGGACAGGTTTGCACTGTAGGATCATGAAAGGAAAAATTTCTTAAATATAACAAGGAAACAAGTAGTAACAATACAAAGGCTAGACGATGACAAAAGGATGTATAACTTAAGAATAACGAATGTGAATGAAGAAGCAGGAGTACAAACAAAGGAACTACAAAGTCTATTCACAAAAATAAGAAAACATCCCAAGCATAGGAAAAGGCAAAGATACTCAGCTGTATGAGGCATACAGAACTCCAGCCACCTAAACCAAAACAGAACTACACATAGGCATATAACAATCAAGATCCCAGAAATCCAATATAAGAACAGAATATTAAAAGCTGTCAGAGACAAGAAACAGATCGTTTATAAGGGAAAGTCCATCTGAATTACATCAGACTTCTTGGCACAAACCATCAAATCAGGAAGAAAATAGAGGGAATCATTCCAAGTCCTGAAAGAAAATAACCTACAGCCCAGATTGATGTATCCTGAAAATTTTTCCTAGAAATTAATGTAGAAACAAGATGCTTCCAAGATAAAGAGGAACTGGGAGAATTCACAACCACCAATCCAACCCTACAGAGAATACTACAGGAAATTCTAAACAGAGAGAAAATCACCAGGATTTCAGGAACTGTGGTAGAGAGGCCACAATGAATGGAGGAAAAAGCAAAGTTAAGAAGACAAATAGACAACTGATGACAGAAAAATAGAACAACAGAAATGAGACAGAGAAAGTTGGATATAATTTCTAATGCAGATGACCTATATACACTAAATTAAGGAAAAAAAGAGAGAATCACAGGCAGAGTGGATCAAGAAATAGGGCCAACCAAGATGCTCTTTATAGGAACTATAATTGACCTGAAGAAGGGTATTTGGACCCAAATTGAATATGAGAAAATAGAACTCGTTGTGATAGGGAATGAGAGAGTAATAGGGACAACTGGACCAGTATTTATGGGTAGGTTGGAAAAGACAGGCTTTAATAAGTAAAGAAATACAACTAGAGATAAAGTCCAGGAGTGAGAAAGTTCAGAAACACTTAGATAAATAGAAGGTTGCCGCCTGCAATATAAAACCAAGGGTGGTGTGGAGGCCCAAAAATACACAGTACACCCTGGGGAGTGAAAAGGGGAAGAATAGTCTTTAATAAGACAGAAGAAGATATTGCTATAAGTGTATCAGGAATTAAAACCCATATTACTTGTACCACTCTGCTTAGATAGAACTTATTCTATCCCAGTTTTTATACAAGCACTAGATATGAGGGCACAGACAGCTATCCCAAAAAATATCAGGATATAGCACAGTAATCATCTTTAATTTCCTGTTAAACCAGATTCCTCTATAACTGATACTGTTATATCATTTCTGATTTTAGTTAAATCTGATTTGTTTGATTGCTTCTTGTTATTGACTATTTTATTCAAAATCGTTAGGTTCATAGTATCATCAGAGTGTAGACAACTATACTGAAAATAGAAATGATTCACTATAATACCCATTGTGACTTGATTAATATCTGTTTTTGTAGCTCTACACTATCTACAAAGTTCTATTTCTGTTAATACTGTTATGCAGTGATATATTGAATTATACTTTATCTGATGATATAGCCATTTTTATTGATGATAACAAGAGACAACACAGTAACCATGGTAGAACTCCTTGTACAGCAGTTTCATATGTCTTTTTAGTTTTATGTATCTCTAGGACTATGTTTTGCTCTGTCCTGCTTTGTTCTGTTTCTCTCTCTAATATAGAAAGGATAGTAACACATGTTAAGATGCATGCTTCCATAAAACCTATGAACAATTTAGAAGAACTGACTTTATGAAACATGATGAAATGAACAAATACTTTGAAGGAGAAAAAAGGGGACTACAGTTCCCAGTGTTGGTTCCATAGTGTCATGATGTGAAATCAAGCAATACTATTAATCTTCAATTAGAGTGATTTTAATCTGCTTTGGTTTGTTTAAACTCAACATAAATGAAGATAGGGATAAATACATACATGTTTAAGTATATAGGATTGAGTGCCATATTACTTAGTTTTTATTAGATAGTTGAACAGAACTATTTGAAGTCTCCCTGTTTGAATTCCCATTTATATGTTCCACTTTAGTATCTTGAAAAATTATTTGTAAGAGGACAATAAATCACACAATCTTTTGACTTATTACTGGTTATTCTTTTCTTTGAATGTATGTACTATTTATGCCTTTCTGTTTTGTTTTGTCTTTCTTTAAGTAAAAATAAATTTTAAAAGATAAATAAATAAATAAATAAAGTCCCTTAGCAGTGAGACTGGTGGACCAAGATCTGATTGATAAATAAGAAAGCAGCTATCTGGTAACATTTTTAACCAGTTTTTGTCCATTGATTAGAGACCTCAATGATATCCAGAGCATTATAAGAGACACCTCAAATAAATTTATGAAATTTATTCCTAAATGTTCACATTGGTCATTATCAAATGAAGTAATACATATTTTTGGTTTGATGATGCCTGTATAAAGGTTTCACATGGTTATGACAGTTGATTGTAATCAACTATATGATGTATTGCATATATTGGTAATTCTGGATGCTTAAGACTCCATGATTGTAAAGTGGGGATTACTTATGGTAACAGATTTTTGTCTCATGTGCACACCTTTGCTGATAACAAAGACTTGTGAGATTCACATTCAACTAAAGATCAATAAGTTGTTCAATAATACACAAAAAACTTCTTGCATATTAGATAAGGGTGATTGATTAAAAGGGATATTTTATGTCAAAACAAGAATTTAGATTATTACAAGAATCTCATGATTGCCATGATGCAATACTATGTATGATTCTGATTCCTGATATATTATGTAAAATATGCAACTGTTAATACTGTAGGTATTCAAATGCTAAAATGTCCATGGATAGAAGAAAATAGGATTCATTTAATGTTCTAAGTTGTTTCATGTTTAGATAAAATAGTAATGTTACACTTACTGCCTTTAATATATGCTATTGTTATGAAAAACTTCTTTTGGATGTTTGACAGCTAAGGTTTGGAAGCCAAAACTTAGAGAAACAGATGGGCTAAATGGATATCCAATATTTTGGTCCCAGCCCTTCAAGGATGGTGGAGAACCAGGATATAAAATAACTTCTGATTGCATCATCCTAAGATATTCAGTGAGTCCTTGGTTGTCTCATCAAGAAGATGATGAGACCACAGAGGAAAGTCACCTTCAATGCAAGGTGTGCCTAAGAAGAGTCACCATGAGAAAAATCTCCCAAGCTTTCACAGAGAGCAATGTGGTCAAGCAATGATTATGACTCTTCTAAGTGGCTGACACTGACAGAAAAGCCATGAGGTGCTGCTATGCATGGTTCTAAGATAACTCCTGGGAAGACCTAAGTGATCGTGATAGGAAGTAAGTAACTGACTGCAGTTGTCATGGTTTATGGATGTGTCCCACAGGCCTCATACATTTGCATTGTGCATTTGTGATGGTTCATTGTCTAGTGCTTGGATTGATGGTGTCAGTGCTAAACCCACATTGGGGTGGAGCCAGGATGTAATTCAATGGCAGGAAGAAGGTGTATCTTGCTCTTTGCTGGTTCCTATTTGCTGTTTGCAGCCTCCATGAACTGTGGCCCAGCCATACCTGCCTGCCTTGGAGCCAACTGAGTGTGAACTAAAACCTGCAAAAACTGTAAGAAATAGACCTTTCCTTTCTCAAATTGGGCCTCAGGTATTTTGTCTCAGCAACAAGTAAAAAGCAATTAAGACAGAATTTGGTACCTAGGAGTGGGGTCTTTTGCTGTGACTATACTTGACCATGTTTTTTGAGAAGCTTTGGAAATGGCTTGTGGGCAGAGTTTGGAAAAGTTTGGACATGCCGCCTGGATGCATAGAGCTGGAGCAGCTTAGGCTGTTCTGTAGAGAGGATTCTGGTCAGAGCTCAGGAGACCAGAAGGCTGATAGAGGGCCTGATGATAAAGAGCAGGCTTGGGGAGGTTTCTGTTGGGAAGAAGGACTGCATTGGTTGTTGGACTCCACATGATGTGTGCTATGGCTTGGCAGAAGGTTTGTCTGCATTTTGCTCCTGCCCAAAGACTTTGCTGAGACTGAGACAAAGGGCAATGGACTGATTAATCTTGAAAAAGAAATTAAAAAGCAATCAAACCTTGAGGCTGTGGCATGGCTATTGTTGGGGGCATTTAGCCAGATTTATGTTGCATATCAAAAGCAAAGAGACCAGCATGATAGTGTACAATGCTCTGATTTTGGTCAGAAGGAAAATTTGAGGAAGACTGTGGATTGCAAAGACAGAGTTGAGATTTTGATTCCTGAGGAGAAACAGAGAGATAAGAAAGATGGCCCTGGGGCATCATAGGAAGGGGGTCCCCACCCTGTGCAGCCTCACTGAAAAAGTGAAAGAATTTGCTCAGAGGGAAAAGCTGCAGAGTGCCATTTCCCAAAATGGCGACAGAGGCCACTTGAGGTTCCAGAATGGTGGCAACTTAGAGAAGATTTTCCTCACAATCATGTAAACAGAGCCCTGCAATCCAGGCAACTGACCCCTATAGCCAAAAGACAGAAAAGCCTAGCTACTGCTCCAGTCAGCAGCCAACCTTGGTGGCATCCACAAAGTGCTGATTTTAGGTGCAAGGAAAATGCAGAAATTCTGAGGCAAGATGGCATCCACCTCAATTGCAAAGTGCCTGGGAGGCCAAAAAGTGTGCCCCTGAGAGGGCAATTTGTGAAGACATAAGGGTGGAGCCAAAGGTGCGGTGGAGACTGCAGAAGTTTGGAAAAGGCAGGAATGTGGATGATTCAAGGGAAGCTGCAAAAAGAGAGAAGAGAAGATTTAAGAGAAAAGCTGCAGGAGTTAAAATCGCTGGAGTGTCATGGGGGTGGTATTACTCAAGCCTTTTGGAGTTTGCAACTAGATTGCTTCTGATGCTGAACATGGAATTCTAGGACTTAATGTTCAACCTGCTGGACTTCTTTTGTTTCCAGTACTTTATATTCCCCTTCTTGTAACTATTGGAATGGTAATGTTTACCTTGTGCCTTTGCATTAGAGAAATGTTTAACCTTGTTTCATTTGTACAGGGGTTACAGTTAAGAGTTTGCCTTAGATCTTGGAGGAGACTTGGGAATTGGACTGTTCAGCAATGCTGAAACATAGGACGTTGACAACTCTTGGAAGTGGACTAAATGTATTTTGTATAATGGATGTATATGAGTGCTGGGGCCCATGGGTGGGATGTCATGGTTTCTGCCTGTGTCTCCAGGCTAAATGAGTTTGCATTGTGCATTTCTGATGGTTCATTGTGTAGTACGTGGATTGATGGTGTTAGTGCTACACCCACATAGGGGTGGAGCCAAGATGTAATATAATGGCAGGAAGAAAGTGTGTCTTGCTTTTTGCTGGTTCCTTCTTGCTGTTTGCAGCTGCTATAACTGTAGCCCAGCCATACACACCTGCCTTGGAGCCAACTGACTGAAACCTCCAAAAACCCAAGAAATAAACCTTTCCTTTGTCAACTTGGGCTTCATGTATTTTGTCTCAGAAACAAGTAAAAAATAACTAAGACAGTAGTTAATGCAGGTCTCATGTTAGCTTGGCCTTGGACGTCCTAAAGCAAAGTCTGGCCTCTGAAGATATAGTGCAATGTAAAAGCTTGGCTGTGGGGGAAGCTAGGATCGCTAACATCCTCTGACAATTGCTGGCTATACTGGTAAATGACTACTGTTATGAACTGATGGACTAGGATGAGTTTAAATTGGAGTTCTCCTCAATGCTTCCCCACCTTACGCTGGCAACCCATCCTGGGAGTCAACAAAACAAAAAAAGAGAGAGTTGTTGGAAAGGGTTGAAGATGAATACATGTGCAGGGCTGTGGTGTGGCCTGGGCATTATTGAACTGAGAATGAGGAGATACCTCAAGTAACAAGATAGGCCACAGCTGAGGCCACCTGGAAACTCCCTGAATAATTTTTCTTAATTAGAATCATCTGTTGCTCTGTGGGTTCCTTGAACCTCTCCCAGGGTCCTGCTCAGGTTTTTACCATTGTCCACTCACTTCCTTGCTTGTTATGATTAAATGGGCTGCCTCGTGATAGATAGGTGGCTGGCTGGTTAGCAGAGTTATGAGTTCTGAAGAAGATTTCACTCTTCCTGTTGCCCTAAAGACAATGCCACTTTTCTGATTCTTTTGGTCCTTTGCTGTGTACTTTTTTGGGGGCTAGATATTTAGGCACAGGCCCCAATAGAAAATTAACTTCCAGATAGGATAACTGTAAGTTTACTGAAAATTTTGTTGCATGTGAATTTTCTTTACCTATAGATGGAAGTGTTATTATCAACAAATATATTGCTAACTTATCAACATATGCTACCTTATTAAAATATTGAGGGATATTATAGTGATTTCTCAGAAGGCATGATTATACACCTCTTTACATCATTGTGAGTATTCTGCATAACTTTTCTAAGTCAGTACTTATAAGTGAAATTGGTATATAATAAAAGAGGCCTCCATCAACTTGCTAAGTACATGTAACATGAGTCTCAGTGTTTCTAGCAGTTCATTTGTTTTAACCATGAATTCCTCACCAGATGCCAGTTATGTCTGCTTGGCAGACAATGGATTGTACAGGAAATTAAGTGTTTTTTATTTTTTGTCTTTTTCCTTTTTATCGGTACCGGGTATTGAACTCACGACTGCCTGCTTTTAAGGCAGGTGCTCATGCCGCTGAGCTAAACCTCCAGCCCCAAGGTTTTGATCTCCAAAGAATTGCTGGAGTCAAACTGAAACAGGTAAATGCTAAAAAACTGTTAGGATTTTCATAGATTAAAAACTCATTTACATAATTAGTTGAAGAATGAGTTGATGCATTTGGAAGATTATTCAGAACATACAGCTAGCTGAATTATATTAGATATTTATTTCTTTACTTTTATGCAGGTACAAAATACCTGACTTACAGAATTTAATATAAATATATTCTTTATCTCATTGTTTCCATGAGAGAAGTTTGGTTTTGACTGTTTCCAAAGCATAAATATCTTGGAAAAAAGTGAAAAAGAAAAGGTAAATTTTTTATGAGGTCAAGGAGCCAGAGAACAGCTTCAGAACCTGAGAGGAAGGATTCAGGGACCAGATTTGGTTCATGGTTTCCAACACACATGGCTGCAGTTTATACACATAGAAGCAATCATAGTAATATCCTACACATTTCTGAAGCCAAAAAGGTGTTAACAAATGGATCACTAGGCTTTACAGAATACATGACTTCTAGGAATATTAAAATCCTGAAGAGTGTTATACTAAGATGCTAAAAATTAAAATAATTGATTAAATGATAATTAACAAAATAGTTACTTAAAATATAGTTATTAGTAGTATTGTCCTTCTACTGAGCTCATTGCCCTAGTAAACAAGCACCAACCATATAGTTATAAATTAACTGACCACGTCATTCTGCTGTTCTGTAATGCATCATCCCCCCGCCACCTTAGTGACCTGTGTGCTATGTCAACTTTTGTTCCCCTTGTAAGAGACAAATGATTCTGTATTGCGTGTACCCTTACGCCGCTTTGGTTTGTTTTGTGTTTTTCTCTTTTTCCTCTTAAATAAAAAAAATAAAAAAAAAAAAAGAGACAAATGATGCTGTGTCAACCACTGTTCCCTTTATGAGAGACAAATATTCCTGGAATTGGCAGACCAACGGCTATGAATTCGCTAACCACCCACTGTGAAATGCCTCTGTCCTCAAGCAAAGGGAAACAAAGGCCCACCTTATTTCTGTTTCTCATCACTATGTACTTAATGATCAATGAGCTAATCATAAATGAACTATAAAAATCAGTCAAAACTCTAACTCAGTTGCACAGCTTTGCAAATTCCATCTGCACTGTGTCGCTGGGCCAGCTAAAATAAAAGTGCTTCCTTTAAAAAAGACGTCTTGCTCCATTTGTCATCTTGGGGTCTTGCCCCGTTTTTTCAGCATGGGGCAATGCTTTCTGAGTAGAGTACATTTCGGGACTCGTCCATGATTACATGAGGACCCCTCCCCACATTTTTTCACTGATCGATTGGCTTAAAACATCTGTAAGCATTTGGATCTTTTGTTCTTTGTAATTTGAGTGCGCACTTTGAAGTTGCAGAGGAGCTTGGCTGGCTTCTTCTGCACTGGAGCAGGACACCCTCCGGGACAGGGCTTCTAGCCCATTTGTGATTTGGGATTATTTTATCCATTTGGTTTTGTGGTTGGTATATTTTTATGGTGGAGCCATTTGTTCATTTGAAACTGTTACCTCAGTACTAACATTTAGATTTCTTTTTTCTCTTAAACTACTGTTGCAGGTTCCATGCGGCTTATTGGACTTAAGGGTCATAATGAAAATTTATTTCCCTTTAGGTCGCCAAACCATGGACAGAAAATCGTTTGTTTTTGTCTTTAATGTTGGTCTTGTCTTTTGTGGCGCCTTGTTTAATGTTTTAGTCTTCAACTGATTATGTACAAACTTGGCATGTCTTTAAAAGTGTTTTTCTAGTTAAAATGTAAATATATAACAATACATATATGTTTATGGTTTTTAAAATCATATTGGCTTTACCAAATAAAGCCAGGTCATACTGTTATTGAGCCAGTTTAAAAAGTTATAGTTTTTAAAGTGTAACATTTTAAGGTGGTAAAAAGACATAAAATCATTTAATATATTTTAGACTACTAAGAAAGTCACTTCAAGGATTTTGTTAAAAGTTTTAATGTTGTCTAAAAAGCTAGAAAAAAGGTAATTGATGGGTAATAAACAGAAACAGAAAAACAAATGTGTTCAGAATTTGACAGTATTGGATCAGTAAACTTTTACTGCAAAATGTTTCCATTAAAATGAGATTATATTCTAAAAAGGGGAGGATAAACTGGAGCCCTTTGTCATCCCAAGTTTATATAATGGTAAAAAGTCAGTGTTGACCATGTATAAAATATATTTGCCTATGAAAACAAAAATTAAATAGGACTGTAATTCTCAGTCCCATCTGGACTAAAAGCCATCAGCGTTCAGAATTGCTGGACTCCTCTTCCTCACCCTCCTTTTTTCTAAGGACCCTCAGGGCCTTATTCCCCTTTTGGAATTTGTCTTCTCCATTCATCACCCCACTTGGGATGACTGCCAGCAGATTTTGCAGGTTTTATTTACAGTAAAAGAGAGAAAAAAACATTCATGTTGTGGGATAAAAAGCAGGGTGCATTCCAAATAAAAACCTGTCCTCTCATCCCGAATGTCAGAACCGTATTTTCCCTTTGTCCAACCCCAATTAGACAACCAGAGGTAAGAAGGCTCTCGTTCAGTATTGCCAGTTGTTCTCAGAAGCCTTTAAGGGCTGCCAGAAAACCCACCAATTTGTCCAAGGTAACAGAGGTGAGACAATTAGATGATGAGTCTCCCTTGGGGTTTCTGAAGAGATTGCTAGAGGCCTATTACATTTGTACACCTGTAGATCTGGTAGCACCTAAAAAGGCAAGGGCCATTAATAATACCTTTGTAACTGTCAGCACCTGATATTAAGCAAAAGTTGCAAAGGCTTGAGAGATTTTTAAAAAATGCCCCTCAGTTAGTTATTGGAGTTTGCTTAAAACTGACTCTTTCCTCCCAACTGGTGCAAGCTATTCAACAGATTCCAGTTCCTGTGACTAAAAAGCAAATATGAGAATTTCTAGGAGCCATAGGATATTGCCTGCTATAGATTACAGACTCACGAGTCCAGGCTTTTCATCAATTGAAATCAGCCTTAACAGACGCTCCAGTTCTGGCTCTGTCAAAGTTGCAAAAACCTCTTTCCCTCTATGTTGATAAAAAACAAGGGATAGCAAAAGGAGGACTGACCCAGAGTTTAGGACCATGGCAAAAGCCTATTGCCTATCTTTCCAAGAGACTTGATAATGTGGCAGCCCAATGTATGCCTTGCCTGCAGATGATTGCCTCGGTGGCCCTCCTGGTGAAAATGGCCCAAAAGGTGACATTTGGACAAAAACTTTTAATTATCTCCTCTCATTCACTGGAAACTCTCATCAAAGCTTCACCGGGCGGAAGGCTGCCTTTCAGACATTACTTCTAGATCTGACTACCATCAGTTTCAAGGGGAAAGTGTCTTTAAACCCAGATACTCAGCTGCCTGATGATGACCTCTCCTTGCCCCTCTGATCATTTCATGGGACTTCAACCAGACTTGACAGATGAACCACTGTCTGGAGTTCCATCATATTTCTCTGATGAAAGCAGTCACATATATCAAGGTAAGTAAGTCGTGGGAGCCACTGTTACAGACATTCAGATTCTATGGGAACAAATCTTAGAGCCAAAAACATCAGCCCAATGGGCTGAACTCATTGCCCTCACTGAGGCCCTCAAGTTGTCAGACTGATAGCAAATATGCATTTGATACTGCCCATGTTCATGGGGCCATTTATCAGGAATGAGTTTCATTGGCTTAAGGGGGCCAAAAGATAAAAATGCTGCCCAGGTTTTGGATTTGTTAGCTGCCATTTGGATGCCAAGGAATATGGCTATTAAATAATCTAACAGATGCAGCTACCCAAAAAGCAACCACAATATCAGTGGGGATTGAGACAATCCCGACATTGCTATTGATTCCATCCACTCTGTCAAAGTCCTTTTGCACTCAAAAAGACTTACATTTGGCAACTCAACTCCAAGTAAAGTCTGATATCCCTGGGGCCTGGTACCAACTGCCTGATAATCAAGTCCTCCTCCATGAGGCCTTGAGATAAAAACTCATCCAACATGCTCATCAGTCCACTCACATGGGAGGATCAAAACTCGCTGTTGTTTTTGAGATCATTTCTTCATCCCTCAGTTATCAAATCTTAGTCCGTGAGCCTTAGAGGCCCTCAGTGCCAGTTGGTAAATCCTAAGCAACCACAACAAATGAAAACCACTTGGTATCGTGGGACTATGCCTGAAAAACATTGAGAAATAGAGTTCACAAAAATAAAAAAGCCTGGACTATAAGGGAATGTGTACTGGTAGATAGCTTTTCCTACTAAGTCTTGAGTCAGCCCTGATAGCAGTGTTCCCAATTTGGCCTCCCTTTATCCATGGGGTCTGACAATGGCCAGGCTTTTATAGCCCAGATAACTCAAAAACTAACCCAAGCTTTGCAGATTGATTAAAAACTCCATTGTGCTTACCGGCCTTAAAGTTCAGGACAAGTAAAAGGGATAAACCAGACTTTAAAAATGATAATAACTAAGATGGCATTAAAAACTGGTGAGAACTGGGTGAGTCTCCTTCCTTTTGCCCTCTTGTGTGTGCAATGTACCCCATATGCTACAGTTGTTTCCCCTTTAAGGTTCTATGTGGGAGATCTCCTCCTCTTATTCCTAAGATTTCTAAAAAAAAAAAAATTAGCTGATCTGGCTAATCAAGATCTTGTTAAGTTCCTCCAGGCCCTTCAGCTAGCTCTGACTTCCATCCACCAGTTATTCCAAGAACAACAACCTCTGCCTACAACCCATCCTGAGGATAAACGTCCTGCAGTGAAACCTAGGACACTACTCATCAAGAGACATCACCATGAGTCAGTCAAACCATGGTGAGAAGACCCTTACACCATGGTCCTCAGCACTGTGACTGCCGTCAAAGTCACAAAAAAGCCTGCCTCAATTCATCATTGCCACTTCAAGCCAGTTCTGGCCTCTGACAGTGATCAATCTACAGATCCTCCAAGGATTCTTTAAAGCTTAAGATTGCCAAATGTATCTGATAATCTTGTTCTTAGGTGTTATTCCTCATGGACACCCAAGGAGATACCTTGTAACCCCACTGTTTAAAACTTAAAATTACTGACTATTTCACTGGTAAATTATTGGTAGCCAATGCTACTGTCTATGAGATAATTAAGATAGATTTATGTTCCCTATTAGATAACATCCCAGCAAAAATTAAACAAAAAAGTGTTTTTGGGTTTGCATGCCATGCTGCCTGATTGGTTGCTAATGGAGACTTACAAGGACCTATGTATTCAAAAGAAATTACCGTCCACTGGCTGGTATCTTTGCCCCCAAAACCAACAGCCAGCCTCTGATCATAGGTGTTTACAATCCGTAGAGATGAAATATTTTTTAGACATTGGGGTTGTAAATTTGTATCTCCTTGACAGAAAAATAAAGGGGGTCTTTACCTTTTTCCTCACTCTTGAGACCCCATCTTCTGTTCTCCTCCACTAGACTTCCTGCTCCTGAGACCTTTTTGCGCTCTGCGATTTCTGTGACATCTCTAGCCCCTTCTTGCCTCTGGACATTGCTTATGGCAAATCAACTTTTAAATCCTGTACAGACGACACCTTTGTTGGTGGGATGCTAAGCTCCTGCTCACACTGGACAATGTACAGAGTGCTCCAGGAACCTGTGTTTACTCTGCCTCCCTCTCCTTGCACACTTCCCCTAATGCTGCACTCTGTAATCCTACCTCTTCACCTTTGATTTATACTTTTTCCTATCCTGCTAATCAATACCTTGTTGCTCCCAATGGAGCCTGGTTTGCCTGTACTTCTAATATAACTCCTTGTTCCATGTATCACCTGTTTACCCAGTGCCCTGAGCTTTACATATTAGTCCATATCTTTCCCCAAGTGTATTGGTACTCTAGAGATAATGGTAAGACTCACTTGTTCCCTAGCTTTGACTTAAAGAGTCCAGTAAGAACAAAAAAAAATTCTGTATTATTACCTGTATTACTAAAAATTGAGATAACAAGGTCAATAGGTTTAAGAGTGTCCAGCCTAATAGTCAAAAGACCAAAATTATAGACACTTACTGCACTCATTGACCAAGATTTAGCAGACCTTAGAGACTCTGTCTCCAAATTAGATGATTCTTTAAGTTCACTGACTGAGATGGTTTTACAAAACTGGCAGGGTCTAGATCTCCTGTTTCTAAAGGAAGGTGGCTTTTGTCTGGCATTAGGAGAAAATTGTTGTTTGTATGCCAATCATTCTGGGGTTATCAGACAAAGTATGGACAGCCTTAAAAGGCAGCTACAGGATGAAGAACAAGCCAGACAAGCTGAACAGAATTGGTTTTAGCGATGGTTTTCTCTATCTCCCTGGTTGACAACGTTAATCATAGCAGCCTCCAGACCTCTGTTAATGTAACTTACTTGTTTAATAATTGGACCTTGCATTATAAACAGATTAGTAAATTATGTCAAAGACCAAGTTCAAACAATAAAACTCATGGTTTTAAGGACACAAGTTTATGAACAAATACCACTGCTTGATAATTCCATGAGCCAATGATTTGGCTCACTGACAAAAATCATTTGGGAATGCTATACTAAGATGCTAAAAATTAAAATCATTGATTAAAAGATAATTAACATAAATAGTTACTTAAAAAGATAGTTATTAGTAATATTGTCATTCTGTACTGAGCTCATTACCCTAGTAACCAAGGAACAACCACATAGTTATAAATTAACTGACCACTTTGTTCTGCTGTTCTGTAATGTGTCATCTCCTCCACCATAGTGACCTGTGTGCTATGTCAACTTTTGTTCCCCTTATAAGAGACAAATGATGCTGTGTCAACCACTGTTCCCTTTATGAGAGACAAATATTCCTGGAATTGGCAGACCAAGGGCTATGAATTGGCTATCACCCACTGTGAAATGCCTCTGACCTCAAGCAAAGGGAAACAAAGGCCCACCTTATTTCTGTTTCTCATCACTATGTACTTAATGATCAATGAGCTAATCATAAATGAACTATAAAAATCAGTCAAAACTCTAACTCAGTTGCACAGCTTTGCAAATTCCATATGCACTGTGTTGCTGGGCCAGCTAAAATAAAAGCGCTTGTTTAAAAAAAGACATCTTGCCCCATTTGTTGTCTTGGGGTCTTGCCCCACTTTTTAATCATGGGGCCCTTTTTTTTTAGTAGAGTACAACAAAGAGCTGAGTGCCAGTTAGTGACAAGGGAACTATATGGCAAGGGGAACTTAGAGTGTGAATTCCTTGGGTGTCCCTGCCTCATCAGAAGGAAATGTTTAATTGGATTAGGAATTTGGTTCCATTCCAGCAATAATTGTCACCCCCATGCTTGGCAATATGAGCACTTTCAGAATTCAGCATTTTTTATGAGTCTGAATGAGTAGCAAGCTTGTCTTGGAGAACTGATGCTTGCTTTTATTTCATCCTTACTCTGTTGCAGACCATTACTATCATTTAAATGTGATGTCTTCACTTTACATGGTAACTGTGCTCCTTTTGTGTTCACATACTGGGTTTCTTGGTGGAAAATTAATAGAAAAGAGTAAAAAATCATGAAAATGAAGTCTGCTGCCTCTAACACAGACTTCCTACTCTCTGTTCTGTTGTGTCCTGCCCTGGCCTGTTATCAGAATATTTTCTGACATCAGTGGATTTTTTATTCCTGGAGGATTCAACCTGAATCCTGAAAATATTTGCAGTCCATTATGGAAAGAGTCCACTGATCCTTGAAAGAAAGCAGGGGTAGCCATGAAATGGCAGGGATAAATAAGAAATATAGAGAAGACCTAACACCACCACTTCTCAAAATTTAATGAAATCGAATGGGAAATTGTACTTCCCAATTCATTCCTGGAGGCAAGAATTACCCTGATACCAAAACCAGAGAAGAATCCAAATAAGAAAGAGAATTACAGACCATTCTGCCTAGTGAACATTGAAGCAAATATCCTCAATAAGATACTGGCAAACAGACTGCAGAATATCATCAAGAAGACTTTACAGCATGATCAAGTGAATTATTCCCTGGGATGCAGGGGTGGTTCAACATATATAAATCCATACATATAGTACACTGTATTGACAAATCCAAAAGCAAAAATCATTTGATCATTTCAATAGATGC
Source organism: Cavia porcellus (assembly GCF_034190915.1). Classification (NCBI taxonomy): domain Eukaryota; kingdom Metazoa; phylum Chordata; class Mammalia; order Rodentia; family Caviidae; genus Cavia; species Cavia porcellus. The sequence continues at coordinate 2,461,700 of NW_026947536.1, forward strand.
AGAAAAAGATTTTGACAAAGTCCATCACCTATTCATAATAAAAAACCTACAAAAATTGCGTGAGATGATCTTTATCTCAATCTGATAAAAGCCTTTTGTTACAAACCAACAGTCAACCTCATACTAAGTGGACAAAAACTGAAAGCTTTCACTCTAAAATCAGGAACAAAACAAGGATGTCTACTGTCTCCACTCTTATTCAATATAGTCCTGGAAACTAGCTGGAGCAATTAGACAAGAGAAAGAAATAAAAGGAATAAAGATAGGAAAGGAAAATCTTAAACTATCCTTATTTGCAGAAGACATGATGCTCTACTTAGAAGACCCTAAAAATTCCACCAAAAGACTTCTAGTTTAAGAAGCAGATTCAGTAATATAGCTGGTTACAAAGGCAACACTCAACAATCAATAGACTTCATAAACATGAATAAAAAACTCATGGAAAGAGAAATCAAGGAAACAATAACATTTACAATAGCATCCAACAAAATGAAATACTTAGGAATCAATCTAACAAAGGAGGTAAATGACCTCTACACTGTAAACTACAGTACTCTCAAAAGGGAGATTGAAGAAGATATTCTAAAATGAAGAGCTATCCCATAGTCTTGGGTAGGGAAATTCAATATAGTGAAAATGACCATACTTCCAAAGCTATTGTACAGATTCAGTGCAATCCCAATCAAAACCCCATAGCATATCTCAAAGAATTACACAAAATAAATCTGAAAATTCATCTGGGACCAGAAGAGACCTAGAGTAGAAAAGGTGACCCTGGGCAACAAAGGAAAGATAGGGTTCATCAAAATACCTGACTTGAAATTATACTATAAAGGTATTGTGATTTAAAAAAAAAAGGTGTGGTACTGACAAAAAACAAAACAAACAAAACCAGACCCAAAGATCAAAGGAACAAATTAGAAGACGGAGAAACAACCCCAGACCACTAAACCATCTTACATTTGACAAAGGTGCCAAACAGAGTCATTGGAAGAAAAGCAGCCTCTTTAATAAATGGTGCTGGAAAAACTGGCTGTATACGTTCTGAATATTATCTTTCAACGTGTATTAAGCTAAGATCAGAATAGATGAAAGATCTTATATTAAAACAGAAACACTAAATCAGCTGCAAAATAGAGTAAGTAAAACTCTTGAAGACATGGACGTAAGCAAAGACTTTATGAAGAAAACTTGGATTGAACAGCAAAAATCAAAGAGAATTAAGTGAGAATCTCACCTTACTGAAAAACTTTTTAACAGCAAGAGAAATCACTAACAGAGTGAAAAGACAACCCACAACTTGGGAGAAAAGGTTTGCCAACTGTTCCTCAGACAAAGTATTACTATTGAGAGCACGGAAAACTAAAAATATTCAGTCTTCCCAGATTTAAAGACCCAATCCAAAAATGTGCATCTGAGGTGAAATACACAGTTCTCAGATGAAGAAATAGAAACAGCAAATAAATATGTGATAAAATGTTCTGCATCACTCATCATTTAACAATTGCTAATTAAATAACACTGATATGTCACCTTGCCCCAGAAAAAATGCCTACTGTCAAGAAATCAAGCAATAACGAATGTTGGAGAGGTTGTGGGGGAAAAAGGAACCCTTCTCCATTGTTGGTGGTAAAGCAACCACTGTGGAAATCAGTGTGGAGATCCCACACAAACTAGGTCTACAGGTCCCTCTCAACTGAGCTATTCTCCTTCTGGGTATCTACCCAAAAGAATAAAAATCATTATACCACAGTGATATATCTGCACCCACGTTTATAGCAGCACAGTTTGTGGTAGCCAGATATTGGATGGAATGCACGACCTCTAGCTTGCCAGGCAGGCAATTAAGCTAAATCCCTGGACCACTTTTTTTACTTTTTAACTTTCAAATAAAATGGCTTTGGGGGAAAAACAAGGACTGAGGTAAAGACTTTCAGTGCAAATACCCATCAGACGAGCTGAAGTCAACATTCCAGAAGACAGCCAGCTCCAGAAGCCTCCACCGTCTTTCATTGGGGATCCACAGTTTCAGGGTGGGTTTTTTTTCTGTAATTATTCTTGGTGGAGAAGGCAGGCAGGAGAGCAGGAGCCAATCAGTGATGAAGCGGCGGCTGTAAGAACTGTCCAATCAAGCGGGTCAATGTAGGCGGTCTCTTCCGGTGTCATGGCGTCAATTGCAAGGCCAGGGCCAAAAAAGGGAGCACTAGATGTTTGCTAGACCACTATGTTTTGCTTCTATTTGATGTGGACCGCTTAGAAAGAACCTGGGAGACCTCCAAACTACGCAATGGTGATGTTATGGGACGGGAGCAGTGAAATGGGGTGGAATCCGATTGAGACCAGATAGAAGTGGTGAGAAGGGGCTGGGGGTTTAGCTCAGCGGCATAAGCGCCTGCCTTGAAAGCAAGCAGGCAGTCATGAGTTCCATTCCCGGTACCGATAAAAAGGAAAAAGACCAAAAGAAAAAAAAAAAAAAAAAAAAAAAAAAAAACAAGTGGTGAGAAGCAGCTGTGCTGTCTAGAGCCTGTGTGCTTAGCCTCAGACCCTGAGGCGCTCTAGTGCTAGCAGGGAGTCATCCTGTGACCCTTTTACCTCTCTCTGGGGCCAGGACAGTTCTGGGTCCCTAGAACGCTGTCGCCACTGTGATACCACAAGGCCACAATGCCATTTTTGAAATCGCCTGCTGCCCTTGGTCCTCCAACAGTCTGGGCCCAGGAAGGGGCATGAGGAGACCCTGATTCCGATGTGGTTTCAAGCTGGGTTTCTCTGCTCTCATTCCTGTCAGCAACAGATCTGAAAACCAGAAGTTTATAAATGCCTGTGCTGCAGGACCTTATAGCCACAACTGCTCTCCTTAAACTTATGCATTTATGGATTTTGTGATTGCCTAAATTTATACTATGTTCTCATATTTCCATGCTCATGAAAGGAAGACAAATGTTCTGAGAATTCAAAGATGTATAGTGAGGTGCCTCAGTGGAGGAAGGCTTCCAAAAACACCGGATGAACTGCTGTGTATTATACAGAACAATGCAAAGAATTTCTGAACATACTTTATGTGACACATGTGCTGATAGACGATGTTTGGGAGAACAGCCATAGAGGTTTAAATTTTCAGAAAAATGAAGCAGATATAAAAGTGTCATCAAGGGCAGGGTAAAGTGTGCTTGCTAAGACAAATTCCAGAAACGGCTGCCTGTTAAATTCTCACTGAAAAAATGCCTAAATGTAGTCATTTGCATGAACATATACACGTGATATCCTACTGAATGGAAAGGAATGTGGGTGTCATCTCTGAATTAAGAGGTGATTTAATAGCTTGGTTGATCGTATACATTGTTGAAAAATGGAAATGCTCTGCAGTGGACTTTACTAAGTGGTGTAAAGGATGGATCAGAGGAGCATGGAAAGGATGTGGAAGTGACTGGCAGGATGCAGAGTGCCAATAGCAGGACATACAACAGAGAGGGCCTTCCCTGAAAGTCAGGTAGTTCCTAGGGTAAGCATGAAGTTAAAGTTGGCTTCTGATTTCTTCCTTGAGGTGAATAACACCAGCTCTGGTAAGAATCAGTATTCCACATCCTTGTCAACCCATGAATTCTATGTTCTTCACTTGAGATCTAATTTTGATTATCTCTAATTATGACCCAGTGTCATGAAGGTAAAATTTGAATTTTTTTTGTAACAGGGATCGAACTCATGATCTCAAGCTTGGTATGTAGGTGTTCATGCTGCTGAGCTAAATACCCAGCTCTGAAGTGTTTTCTGTATACTATGTATGATATTCTGTATACTATGTATGATATATTGTATGGATATAATTTTTAAAGCAAACCAAAGGTGTCGTATGCTGTCACTTTTCAAGTTTCACATTGTCTGTGGGGTGTCTCAGTCATGATTTCTCTATTTCAGGCAGCTCTGTAACTTAGGCTAGCCCAAAACTCAAGGAAGTTCTGCATCAGCCTCCCAAGATATATTTCTTATATATGAATGGAGAGTGATCACTTGGTGACCCTGAGCTCTAATTTGAAACTTGTACCTGGTTTCATTGTTTATACATTTTTTACATACAGAAGTTTTCCATGAACATTTGAATTATTATTTATGTATCATATTTGATGTTATTTATGTTTTGTTCTATGAAACCAAATTTAAATATCAAAATGCTGCTTAAGTATATTAAGAACAAAGGACTCAGTGGCCTAAATGAGATTTGAAGAGATATCACTGTTAGTACATCAAAGTGATTCATGAGATATTTGTCTGCCTCTGTGCTTTATGGATACTGGTCCTGCAGGCTCTCATTATGAGCTCTGCTTTAGAGGCAGTGCACAGGGACTCTTGCAGTGACTCAGCATAAGAATCATTGCTCCTATTTGGCTGTTACATTAGCTGTGAGTTGCAATATAGCATCAAATTTGCTGTCTCAAAAAATGTGTATATACAAAAATTAATCCCCAAGATGTGGAATTAAGATTTGAAGAAATCAGTCTCCATTCAGCTGTTTTGTTTGGTTTTATTTGTGTAGTTTAGTTTTGTTTTATTGAGACAAGTTTTCTCTATGTATATCAGGTAGATTTGAACCCTTTATGGAGAACAAAATTGCCCTAACCTCAAAGCAGCACTCCTGTCTCAGCCTCTTGAGTGCTGGGATTATAGATATGTGTGTTTTTACCCTAGAAAATATTGAGCCTTGTAACTTAGCTGTGTTGTAGGTTGACATAATAGATGCCATCTTGAGCTTTGCATTTAACTAGTTCCCTGTATTTCACTCAGAAAAATGGAAAATCATTCAGGATAGAAGTCCCAGGAGAAAAGCAAAATGAGCTGTACCCAAAGGAAAAAAAATAAACTGCTCAATAAAAGAAGTAGAATACAGTTGTCATCCAAAAATTATTATAAGATTCTATCTAAATGATTTCCAACAGGATCTTTTTGTGATTCTATCTTTTAAAACATCTGTAACTTTCCAGTTCAGAGCCTCTTGTTTAGATCCTGAAATGGGGGTAGGGGTTCTGTATAAAAGTGGTCCTGAGACCAGCTAATGAAATTTCACATTTCTCAATTGGATTGCTTGGCTTCCTATATTATTGTTCACAAACTCACCTCAAGCTGCAGAAAGCTTACTGCCACAAGCAAACCTCAGGATTAAATGACAGTGCCCCTGAAGTGAAAGAATAGTAGTGAAAAGGAGAAGAGAAAAAGACAAATGCCATGTGCTATAATGCCCACCTCTTTTCCCCAGCAATGAAGAAGCTGAAACAGGAGAATGGTCATGTATTCAAAGACAGCCTAACCTACATAGTGAGTGCAAGTCTGGCCAGAACTCCAAAGTGAGACTGTCTTTAAATCAAAAAACTAAAATGAAAAAAACAAAAAAACAACCAAGTAGACAGAAAGACTGTTGAAAACAAACAATAATAGAGCTGAGTGAAATTTGACTTATGTAAAATGGGAATTATTGAATGATGTTGCAGAGGAAAGAAGGCCATGTAGTGGCATCCAGGAGGCAGTGACTAACACAGACTTAGGAATGGCACCTATTGTGCTACAGGACAACACTGACCTCCTTCCTCCAATACATTTGCAATTCACTAGACTGAGGACTTCTAAAAGCTCATGGAAATGTTAAACTCAGGGCAAACAAGCAGCTTGAAATTCTGGCTTTGGAACAATGCCTTTAGCAGACATTTCATATTTAAATTGAGATAAGAGAAATATAATCCTGCCCTGTTTGATATCAAATACATCAAGTTTAATGGCTCACAACATTGAGAAAGGAAGTCACAAACCAAAAGAAGTTCAAAAATTTTCTTAGAAAAAAATAGTGAAGAATAATCCTGAATTTTCAGGAGTGGTCTTCGGTTTTTTGGCCACAGACCTATTGTCAGGGGTCATTTATACAGTAAAGTCACAATGTGGGTACAGTGTGGGTCTCAGACTACAATCAACCTATAAGCTTATAGCTGCTTAACTAATACTATTCAGCAGGGGAACAAGTCAGCCAGAAAAGGTATGTGGAAAAAGCCAAGGCATTTTGTGGGAACAATAGTCCAGTTGTTCTGGTCATTGACTATGGTAATTGATGCCCATCTGAACTTCCTGGAGGAGGTGGTGGTAACTGTAGTACATTTCAAGCTGTTGTTTTTCTCTTCAGGACCATGTAGACCTGGTTACTGCATCTTCACCTTCAGGTCTGGCTTTCTTCAGCTGTGCCTGTAGCAGATTGTTGTATTTAGTTTTTTGCATTGACTATTTGAGGTTCCAGTTCCTCTCTGATTGTATATCAATTTCTCTCTACATTGACATCCTTTGCTAAAATCAAAGTTCTATTTGAATGAATAGAGTGAAATATTCATCAATACAGGCCAGAGATTTATCTCAAGAGGCAGAAATGCCAGCCTGGAAAGTGCGAGGTTGTAACTTTGATCCGTGATACCTAAAATAAAGTAGTTTAAACTGCAAGGAAAGAAAATAATTTCATTTGTGAAAACGTAAGTTTACAAAATTTATAACTAAATATGTCAAGGCAAATTAAACATTGTTAATAGTCATATTTAGTGTCTAAAGTTGTTGGGTCTGGGGATTGAGCTCAGTGATACAAGGAGCTGCCTGGAGAGCACAAGGTCATGAGTTCAATCCCTCATACAGAAAAAAAATCACAGTTGTCAATGATGAGGTATTATGAGCACATTTATTGAAACTGATACTTGGTATTTAATAGGCTCAATGTTTCTTTTGTGGTCTATGAAATACCTGCATATAACATGGCAATTACAGTGAATGATATACTGTCCCTTATAGGATTGCTATTTTCTGAGTTGGTTTTATTTTTTGTTTTCCCATATATTTGAAAGTTGAAAATGTTGCCTGGTGCTAGGGAGAAAAACTGTGATAATAATTTTTTCAATTTAGTGATATATTTCCCTATATTCATTAAGAACATTTTATTTGCTACAGTTACTCCAAGTTGAATTAATAAACAATTCTTAAAGTTACAGGCAGCTGAGCTAGTTAGAAACACAGGCAGACATACTGTGATATAGTGGAATGAAATTCCTGACCTTCTATGTCTAGTATGAGTTTTTCTTCTCTAAAATGCAAGAATGAATTTTAGAAACAACAGTGTTGAAAGGAGGAATATATTTATTGAGAGAAAGAAAGTGAAAATATTTTGCTCTAAATAGGATATTTTGGAAGTGGGAGGTGAAACCAGGGGACTTTTACCTTGAAGTCACTTTCCTCTTCCCTATTCAACCTACCTGTGGCCAGAAAAGAATCTCAATCAGCTACTTGCATATCAGCAATGCCACCTTTAAGCACCACCCAAGTCAAAAACTATATGTATGCAGCCCACACATTTCCAGAAAAAAAAAGCCAGACCCCCAGTGGTCATGGGGTTCTTTCCATGGTATTAGAATCAAGGCCATTTTGACTTTGTATTCTCTTCTTTACTACACCAAAAATCCTATGGGAAAGTTTCTGTCTGAGAGAAAAAGGAGAGATTCTGAGCCAGTAGCAAAGGACTCTGATTTTATAGAATAAAATCATGTGGTAAGTGTGATAGCTCGGACCCCAGCATAAAACCCAAGGAAGCAAGAAATTAAAATTTGCGGAGCATAGGCTTTACTGTAGGAAAGGCCAGGTGATGCAATCTCAGGGAGCCAATTTGAAGACTGTGTGCCTTACATCTAAAAAGGTTGGGTTTTAAAGCTGAAAACCACAGGAATGTTGTGAACTGTGACCCAGTTTGATACCTTTCTTGTAGTTAAAAATTTCTTAGGGACAGTACATTGTATTGCAGATAGGCTGAAGGGGGGGGTGATTACAAAAAACTGAAACTTAAAGCTTTTATGGGAAATGGAGACTTAACCTAAGAATTGGGGAAAGGAGGGGAATTTACAAGGAGCTGAAACTTAATTCTTTACTGGAGATGGAATTTTAATCTCTATTGAAATGGCGCATATAGAACAGGAAGGGGCACATTGGCTAGAACTGGGTTACAACAGTGAGATAGGTTTAAAGTGGGTTAGATTAGTGAGGTTACTGAGGAGGTAAATTAGCACAATAGAGAAGGAGAGAGAAGAAATGTAAAAGTGGCCTTTTATTTAAAGAATGTGGAGAGGAGCCCACAGCCACCAAGGGTTTGGCTCCCCTCTTCCTTGACTCCCTATGGGGTTATGTGGTTGTGATAACTCAGACCCCAGAATAAAATGCAAGGAAGCAAGAAATTAAAATTTAGGGAGCAAAGGTTTTATTTTAGGCCAGGCCTGTCAAGGAGTCTCCAGGAGTCAATTTGGAGACTGGCATCTGACAGAAAAAAGTCAGGGCTTTTATCTTGTACATCCACAAACAGCTGCTGATCACACAATGCAAGGAGTGGGATGGGGTGTGGCGCACTACAAAACAGAAACATGGTGCCTTACATTTCATGGGAAGAGCAAGATTCAGGTAACAAGCAAGTTTTCCCATAAACAAGCAAGTTTAGATAAGAAATCCTGTTTTCCTCAGCAGAGACTAGAAATCTAGCAGTGATTATCAACTTCTGTTAGCTTATCTTAGCATCACATCTGTTATTTGTAGAGGGCAATAATGGTTAACATATCAATTAGGTAAGATTTTACCATTCTTTACAGAGGAGAGCATTGATTAACATATTAATTAGGTCATCCAGAGGGGGAAGGGAAAAAAACATATACAGTAAGGCCAAGTTATGAGTATTGCTATGATACAAAAATAACGAAGCTATTTTTCTAGAGTACAACAGAGGTTTATGTGACTTTTGAGTGGACGTGGTGCTTGGAGGGGACATTGATGTCATGCAAGGAGCTGATGGGAATTTTCTTTAGGGCCCTGGGAAAGAAAGAGGAAGTTGTAATCAAGGAAAAAAGAGGAAGTGGCCATATGAGTAAGCATCCCTGATTTTGCCTTCTTCAACCTTGAACTACCACCATGAGGTTCTGTAATTGTTTCTAGGGCAAAACGCATTCAAGGACATCCTTCAGTTTCAAGGAACAAATCAAAACAATGGATTTTTGCCACCTGTCTCCCTCTATGGCTGGTAGTAAACCATTCATTAGAAATACTGTTAGTCATTTCCTTAATGCATTGTAGATACCATAACCAAAATTACAGATCATTTCACTTTCAGAATACAAAAGTAGCACTTAAAGTCAGGGATAAAGCCCTTCAGTGCAAGCATCCCTGGAAAGGTGAGATCAACATTGTAGAATACAAACTACTACCGATATATCTGACTTCAGGAAAGAGAAAAATTTATAATGATATTGCTATAGAGTAATGAATCTCCCGGTTTAATATGTCTGGTATGAGTTTGTGTTCTCTAAAGTCAAAGAATGAATTTTAGGAACAACAGAAATTAAGAGAAGAATATACTTATTGAGAGAAAGAAAGCTACCTGAGAGAGAAGGGGTCCTGAGCGGGATGCCAAACACTGTCTTTCTAGGGACCTTTATAGAGTAAAATCATGTGGTGAGATGAGTTTAAGGTGGGGAAAAATCGGAATTTATAATCCAGATGGGCATAAGACGGGACAGAGCTACGGTAGCCAATAAGATTATAAGTTCATGTAAAGTCGATTAAATTGGGAAAAAAGGGGAAAGGGAGTCACATAGAAAGCAGGCATTCTTAGGCAGCAGTGACGTTTCCCTTAGGGTTTTGGGAGGGTGACTCCTGACTTCATCAGGATGATAGGAAATATTTAAAATGTCAGTCCTTAGGATAAGCATACTTTTCTTTGAATGGTGACTCCTGACCTCCTCAGAGTGCTATGGGACTATTTAGAATATCAGTCTTTAGGAAATGGATGAATTTGCTTATCATTTGTCTTGAGACTTGGCCCATAGTATGAGGTGTCAGTCTTCCCCATAGTTGCACAGTATCTGGTCTCCTACATGGACTCCTTGGAGGACCTAGCCCTGCCTTATGCCAGTACTATTTAAATAACTCAGGTGCCTGTAACAGTACTGTTTGGATAATTGATTACAGATGTCTTGTGCTGTGGGTGAATGATCTGGGGATTACAGTGTGCAGTGTATATACCAGTGTTGCCCCCTGATTGACATGTTTTTAAATTTAATTTTAGTTGATGTGTTCTTTTTTCGCTGAAATAGAATGGATAGGAAAATTAAAAGCCTGAGGTAAAGCTCTTCAGTACAAACACTCCTCTGGTCAAGCTGAGATCGCCACTGTAGAAGAACGGCAGCTCCAGAAGTATCTGCACTACAGTCTATCATTTGGGATCCTCTCTTGCAGGGAGGGGTTTCTTTCCCTGTTGATTCTTGACTCAGAAGGAGAGCAGTAGAGCAGGAGTCAATCAATGATGAAGGGGCAGGCTATGTGAACTGTCCAATTTTCAGGCCATTGCTGGCTGTGACTTTTGTCTCTTCTGGTGTCTCAGCATGATTTACCTTTTCTGAGTATGATACTGGTAGCAAAACGCTTGTTGCATCTCATTTAGTACTTTCGATGTCCTGCAGGCTGATTAGCAAAGAACCTGAGAGATCCTGGAGCCATGAAATGGTGAGGTTGTGGATGGGAGCCCAGAGTTAGGGTGGATTCGATGAAACCAGTTACAAGTATGTAGAAGTAATTCCTGTGTCTGGAGCCTCAGGTATTTAGTTAGCTTCAGCTCCTGAGGTCCTCCAGCATTGGCCATGGGTCATTCACTCTCACTTTTACCTCTTGCTGTTGGCAAGGGTGATTTGGGGTCCCCAGAAATCTAGCTTCACTATTATAGCAGCATACTCAAGTATCATCTTTGGAATTCACTGCTGGCCTAGAAACTCCACAATCTTAGGCATTGGAAGGAGCTTGAGAAGACCCTGACTATGATGCTTTTTGTAGCTTGTAGAGCAGTAATGAGCTAGGCCTATGCTCTCTTTCCTCAGAGTAGCAGATCTGGAATGTTCAGAGTTTATTAATGTCTGTAATGCAGGACCTCATAGCCACAATGACTCAACTTAAACTTGGGCTTTTTTGTATTTATAGTGATCTCCTCAATTTATAGTATGTTCTCATATTTCCATCCTCATGACAGGTAGTCGCAAAGGTCCTGAGGATTCAGAGACGTGTAGTAGTGTGCCTCCGTGGAAAAAGGCTTCCCAAACAACTCATGAACTCCTGTGTATTATACAGATCAGTGCAAAATAATTTCTGAACATACTTAATTATTTAGGTGGCACCCTTGCTCACAGACTAGGTTTGTAAGAACAGCCATAGAGTTTTGAAGTCTGAGAAAAATGAAGCAAATATGAAAGTGTTATCAAGGAAAGGGTAAAAATTTTTGAAGGACAAATTCCAGAAAGGGCTACCTGTTAAATTTTCATTGAAAAATGCTGAAATTCAGGCATTGGCATGCACATATACACGTGATATACTTCTGAATGGAAAGGAATAGGTGTGTCATCTCCGAATTAAGAGCTCATTTAGTGTCTTGGTTGTTCATAGACAGTTTAAATATGGAAATGCTCTGCAATGGAATTTATGAAGTGGTGTAAAGGAGAAGCTCTAAACAGAAATTTTGCAGTGGTATCAATAGTTAGGCATGAAGGGTTTCCTGCTGAGGATGGATCAGAGGAGTGTGGAAAGGATGTGCAAGTGACTGACAGAATTCAGGAAGCCAATAGCAGGACATACAACAGAGAGGGTCTTCATTGAAATTCAGTTAGTTCTTAGAGTAAGTCTAAAGTTAAAGTTGGGTTCTGATTGCTTCTTGGAGGTGATTAACACCAGCTCTGGCAACAATCAATATTTCACATCCTTGTCAACCCATGAATTTTGTGTTCCATACTTGAGATCTAATTTGGATTATCTCTAATTATGCCCCCAGTGTCATGAAGGTAAAATGTGCATTTTTTTTTACCAAGGATCAAACTCATGACCTATGCTTTCAGGCAGGTGTTCATGCCACTGAGCTAAATACCCAACTTTCTCTTTGTTGTATGGAAGATATACACATTGTTTCTCATAAAGTGTTGAATATTGTTGGAATTTTTCCATATTGTATGGCTATAATTTTAAAAAACAAACTAAAGTTGTCTTATGCAGTCTCTTTTCAAGATTCACTTTGTCTGTGGGGTGTCTCAGTCTTGGTTTATCTACTTTAGACAGCTCTGTAACTTAGGATAGTCCCAAATTCAAGGAAGAAATCCTTCATCAGCCTCACAGGATATATTCCTTATATCTGAATTGAAAGTGATCACTTGGTGACAGTGAGCTATAAATTACAGCTCGGGCATGGTTCCATTTTATATACTTATTTTTTAAAAACAGCATTTTCCACTAACATTTGAGTTATTATTTGTGTACCATATTGGAGGTTATTTATGTTTTGTTCTATGAAACCAAATTCATGTTTCAAAATGCTGCTGAAGTATATTAAGAACAAAGTACTCACTGGCCTAAATGAGATTTGAAGAGACATTATCTGCAGCCTATCAAGGTGATTGATGAGTTTTTTTTTCCTTTTTTCAAATTTTGAAAGTGGTAAAATACAACAGAACAAGGCAGAATAAGGCCAACTAAGATCATACAGTGAAATTGGTACACAACTTCACAACAGGTTACTGCAATAACAGTAATAGGTATCACAGTATATTTTATTATCTTTATAATAGTTGTTCTTTCAAACACATATATCAAAATGAGATGAAATACAGAACATTATAGTACTTATCAAAACAGAATATTGAATAGAGCAATACCATTAATCAGAATAGAGTAAAACAGTAATAAAAATATTTAGCTTCAAAGAGATAGTAGAAGGAAGTTCCCCTTATTTGTTATGGTCTGCTTCCCAGGAGACACTCAGATTTCTGTTCCCCATTTGCTAATGGGGGGTGACAGGAGAAGAGGGGTAGGGAAGTGGGATGTTTGATTCTAGGCCATGCATCAGTAGGTTCACTATTGCATAGTAGGGAGACAGGCTGGTTGTTTGGTTTCACAGCATCCTAAGATCCCACATGGCGTGGATCTCAGGAGCTGCTGCTGGTTCTCCCCTGGAAGGGCCGCATTCTGCCACACTGCCACTGCTTACCAGGGAGAAGTGGTGCTTGCTTAACTTCCAAGTGTCCTAAATTCCAGCATGGCATGGATCTCAGGAGCTGCTGCTGGTTTGCCCCCTGGATGGGCCACAGTCTGCCACACCGCCACCACTTACCAGGGAAAGGAGGTGCTTGCTTGGCTTCCCAGTTGATTGATGGGATATTTATCTGTCTCTGTGCTTTGTGGATGCTGGTCCTGCAGGCTTCTCACTGTGAGCTCTGCATTAGAGACAGTACACAGGGAATATTACAGTGACTCAGCACAAGAATCAGTGCTCCTATTTCACTGTTACATTAGCAGTGAGCTGCAATCTATCATCAAAATTGCTGTCTTCAAAAATGTGTATATACACAAAATTAATGACCAAAACATGGATTTAAATTTGAAGACATCAGTCTTCATTCAGCTGTTTTGTTTGGTTGTATTTGTTTAGTTTTGTTTTGTTTCATTGAGACAAGCTTTCTATATGTATATCAGCTGGATTTGAATACCCTATGGAGCCTAGAATTGCCCTGAACTCGCTGAAACCATCCTCCCTCAGCCTTTTGAGTGCTGGCATTATAGATATATACCACCACACTTTGCTTTTGAGTCAGATTTGTAGGAGAGAATTTAAGATATCCCAAACCTGGTGTCTCAACCTTCGTGTGAGAAATATATCTGTGGTCCTTTAGGAGGTGGTGACCTTTGAGGATGTGGTTGTGAACTTCAGCAATGAGGAGTGGACTTTGCTGAGTCCATCCCAAAAGAACCTCTACAGAGATGTGATGGGTGAAACCTTTAGGAACATGACTGAAATAGGTAAGGACAAAATACTTTTGTCACTCATGCTGTCAGAATGTTGTATGTTGCTCATCAGTGCTGTTTCATTAAACACAATGTGAAAATATTTTTAAAAATAACTCAGACCTGGACACATTATATCATAACTCTAAACAAAATCTATTAATTTGCATGTATTATTCTAATGAGCGCTGGTATTTCTATGTCTGCAATTCAGGAGGACTTGGGAATATCCACGAACCTGAAAAAGAATGCAAAATTTACTGGAGATACTTAAGGTAATTCGCACTCATAAGGAGAAGGAATGTTCCTGAGTAATTAGTGAGTCAGCAGAAAAATACCGCCAAAGAAATGAGGCACCATTAAATTTATTGTCAGTAATATTCTCTGAAGACATATAAGCTAGGGTATGTATAATGAGTGGAATAAATCAAGAAAATGTATGATATTGCATATAGATATGTATGAAAGGCACACACTTTGAGTTATGACATTCTCCCTTCAGTTTTTTTTTACTCATATATACATGTGAATACAACATATTCATCATCTAAAAATTGCTAAGATTGCAATAGAATTTGAAATAAAACGGAGTTCTTGTGTTTTCAAGCCATGCTCTAAAAGAATCAGCCATTCTGACTAAAATTCTTAGAAGGCTGGTAGAATGTTAAGTGCACTCATTCTGAATATCAGTGTGCAGTTGTCTCTGGAAATTGATCCCCTCATGCTTGTTCTGGATATATTTTAAAAATTCAAAATGCACATAAAATACTGGTACATGTTTACTCATTTACAAAGCAGATCAAGTTATAATAGATCAGGCCTTGAAGAAGCTTAGCTATCTATCACTGGATTTGTGGAGAAGGAAAATGTTAACAGACTCTCTGTGATTGTGCATTCTTGTATATCCAGCACATAGGAATCAGATTTTGCAGAATGGCAAATTCAAGTTCAAACTTCACAGCTTAATGATCAGTGAAAATCTCATAAAACACATTTAAAAAGCTATAGATTTTATGCTAATAGCCATTGTTCATTCCCAGCATGGAAAAGAAAAAAATCTGTTATATAATGTCAACAAATAAATAATATAATGTCATTTGCCATAAGAAATAGGTTGTTCTTTCTCCCATCAATTCAGTGAAATAGCTCCGCTATAAAACCTAAAAGTTCACAGGGTACCTTTTAGATGAGAAAACAAAATATAAATTGTGGAATGAAATGAAAGAGAGTTAATAGAGAAAAGTAGGATGAACCATATGGAAAAGGGAACTTCAGGTTAAGGACAGAAGGGAGATTGTGATGGGGAATCATATCAGAATGATCTGTATGTGACACACATATGTACCCATGCCCAAAGTGAAGCTAAATATTCTGCATTTCAAAAGGTACCACATTTTATGATTTCCAAATGTGTACCAGTCTTTTGGGAATGGTTGTTTTCAACATATCTTACAAGGCCATTCTGTTGCTTCATGGTCAGTATTTCTTACCAGCCATTAAAAAGAGAACTTGACATTAATGCAGTCATTAAACTGAGACCCATTTCACTGTGAATTTTTCTTTTTTTATTTAATATAAGGAAACACACACACACAAAAACAAAATAAGTAGAAATAATACCACTTTCAAAGTGAAAATAAACAGTAAGAAATCTAAAGACAATGATTATGTATGCTGCTTATAGAAATAGTTAATGAAATACAAAAGTGAAACATATGAAGTAGTGATTCAAATAGTGAGACTGCAGAGAGTTTTGTTCAACTCTCCAATAAAAACTAAGTAATTAGGTTATCAATCCTATATGTGATATTTTTCTTTACAGAAATGAAAAGCTAGAGAAATCCTATGGACATACATCTTGGAATCAGTGTAAAGAAGTATTCCTTTGTACTGCAGAAGGTAATGTGAATGTGAAAGAAACAGAAACACACCACAATGTTCAGATCCATAAAAAATATTGCAGTGGAGAGAAACCTTATGTATGCCAGCAATGTGGAAAAGGTTTCACCACATCTGGACATTGTAAGCAACATGAAAGAATTCACACTGGAGAGAAACCCTATATATGTAAGAAATGTGGGAAGGCTTTTAACACACGGAGATATTTTAAGAAACATGAAAGAATTCACACTGGCAAGAAACCATATATATGTAAGCAATGTGGCAAAGCTTTTAACACACAGGCAAGTCGTAAAATACATGAAAGAATTCACACTGGAGAGAAACCCTATGTATGTAAGCAATGTGGGAAAGCTTTTACCACACATGGACATTGTAAGGCACATGAAATAATTCACACTGGAGTGAAACCCTATGTATGTAAGCAATGTGGGAAAGCTTTTAACACAAGGGAATATTTTAAGAAACATGAAAGAATTCACACTGGAGAGAAACCCTATGTATGTAAGCAATGTGGCAAAGCTTTTAACATGCAGGGAAGTTGTAAAATACATGAAAGAATTCACACTGGAGAGAAACCATATGTATGTAAGCAATGTGGCAAAGCTTTTAACATGCAGGCAAGTTGTAAAATACATGAAAGAATTCACACTGGAGAGAAACCCTATGTATGTAAGCAATGTGGGAAAGCTTTTACCCAACATGGACATTGTAAGCAACATGAAAGAATTCACACTGGAGAGAAACCCTATGTATGTAAGCAATGTGGGAAAGCTTTTAACACACAGGCAAGTTGTAAAATACATGAAAGAATTCACACTGGAGAGAAACCCTATGTATGTAAGCAATGTGGGAAAGCTTTTACCCAATATGGACATTGTAAGCAACATGAAAGAATTCACACTGGAGAGAAACCCTATGTATGTAAGCAATGTGGAAAAGCTTTTACCCGACATGGACATTGTAAGCAACATGAATGTTCATATTCAAGATAAAACCAGTGTATATAAGCATCATGAGAATTTTTTGACCACAATTACATATACCATAATGCATGAAAAACTTCACACTGGGCAGAAAACTTATATATCTAAGGAATGTGGGAAAGGTTTCAGCAGAAATGCTCATTGTCCAATACATGAAAAAATTTACACTGTTGAGAAACCCTGTTTATGTGAAGAATGTGGGAAAGCTTTCACCACATATGGATTTTGTAAAATACATCAATGACTCCACACTGGTGGAGAAACCCTATGCACATGAAAATGTGGCAAAGCTTTTACCACATACAGTCATTGCAAAACAGATAAAACAATTCACACTGGGATTAATCACTGGCTACGTAAGCAAGTGGAGACACTTTCAGCATCCAAATTGTAAGGGAAATACATGAAGAAACTCACACAAGAGATAAATCCTATGTGTTATGGGAATACTCTCAGCACACATGATCATTGTTACATATCTGAAAGAGCTCACTGGATCCTGTGTGTATTAACAGTGTGGAACATATGGCAATCCATGTTTGTTGTTAAATACATAGAAAAAGCAGCACTCTTCTGACAGTTTAGATCTAAGTTTATTTTAAAAATTCCAAGTAGACCTGAAGAAATAATCAATACAGAAGTTTGATGTCAATATTTCTTCACGAATTTTCCAGAGATGACAAATCTGAAGTGGAGCTCTACTCAAGTACACATTTTGTATGGGTTACAGTTAATCACTTATACCTCTTTAGATTTTGTAATGTGTCTTTGTGCTTCAATGTGGCATCTTGTAATTAAACATGGTAAACTGAAATGGGCTTTTCACTTTCAAGTATGGATAGTGTCTATGTACTTAACATTTTGTCTTTAAAACTTAATTTTCATATTTTTGGTGAATTTTTATTTAAAGAAAAAAAAAACCAAAAAGTGTAGAAATAATACAGAATTTCTGAAAAATAAACAATAAGAAATCACTAGTTGATTAATTACATATTCTCATTTTAGAGGTAATTGTTCAAGTTACAAAATTAAAGCATACAAAGTGATATTCAAATAATGACACAGCGAACAGTTTACCTCTGTGATCCAACAAAAACTTATTAATATGCTTATATGTTCTACACACTTGTTTTTTATCTTAAAGACAGTAAGATTAAACATGACAAAACAAAACAGAACAGTTCATAAGGAAACAAGTTAAGGAAACAGGTTTCAAAGCAAGTCCACTGAGATGTTCATTTTCTATCTTAATGTCTCTAGTTTTCTTCCAAATAGTTGTTCCCATCTTCAGAAGCATTGAATATATTGAACATTATAGAACTAATCAAATAATTACAGGATGATGCAGGCTTTTTTGATCTTCAAGACTGATGTTGGGGAAGGTGATAATGATTACCATAATGTGTCTCATTTTCTTCATAGTAGATGTCTTTATTTTTATGTATGCTGAAACTGAACATAAGAGACTAAACTAATATCACTCTGAACAGTGAATAATAGTATCCTGAGAAGGAGAAAGGTGAAGAATTGCCTAAAAAAAGAAGGCAGAGGACATTGTTAAAAGTGTATCAGGATTTAAAAGCTACAGTAGTTCTGTTGCTCGGTTTAGTTTGATTATATTTTGTTCTGGTCTGTCTACTCATATTAGATTTGAGGGCACAGAGAGGTAACCCAAAAATAGCAGGTTTTACCATGATGGTAACTGTCCTTAATTTCCTATTAACTAAAACTGAAACCCTGTATTACTTACATTGTCTTACTATGACTGATCTTATTGGAAGCAGGTTTGTTTGAATGTTATTTGGCCTTGACTGATTTTATTCACATTTGGTATGCTTGCTAGTATCAAGTCCAAGAGTAGAGGCCACTACTCTGAAAATGATAAGACGTGAAAGATATATATTGGGGGGCTGGGGATTTAGCTCAGTGGCTTAAGCCCCTGCCTGGCAAGCATTAGGTAATCAGTTTGATCCTCAGTACCAAAAAATAAATAAAAGATATAAATTCCAGGTTTAATTTTTTTTATTTAAAGACAAAAAAGAACATAAAAAACAAAGCAGTAAAAGGTACAAATCATACAGAATTTCCAGAAAAAAATACAGTAAGAAATCACTAGTTAATAGGTTACATATTGTCTTCTTAGAAACAGTTGTCCAAATTATAAAATTAAAGCATATAAAGTGAACATTCCTACAGCAAGATTCCAGACAGTTGCATTCAATGAACCAACAAAGCTCAGTAATATGGTTTTCCTTCCTAAACTCTCAAACAGGCAATTATATCTCTTAGACTACCTTCCTTTCCTCTCTTCTTCACAATTACATTTACACTTTTGGGTTTTTTTTACTCCCATAGTTCTTATTACTTTTTTTGAAGAGAATAAAACCTCAAGTGAGTTTAAAAAAACAGAGTTGGTTAGAACAGAAGGATGGGCATAGTACTTGATGCAAAAATAGAATATCAGGTGATCAAAAATGGTTACCATTGTGCCTCTTGCTATTTTTAAAAAAGGTTGCTATATCATCACGTATAATAGAATTCATCAAAACAGTACAGAACAAGACCAATAAAATCTACACTGGAGACCTTACAGGATTTCAAAAGAAGATAATAGTCAAACCATAATGGGCATCATAGTAAATCTTATTGCCTACAAAGTGGTTGCCTATACCCTCAAAGTTGATACTGTCTAACAAAATAGAATATAGTAAAATCAGGCAGAAAAAGATGGGGAGAGCAATACTGGGGTTAAAATCAGGTTAATAGGAAAATGAAATGTTACTATAATATATCCCGCTATTTTTTAATTTAGTTTTATTTTAATTGAAAAAAAATAAGAAAGCGTAGAATAATTTTTTTAAAAGGGTGGAGATCGAGATAAAAGAGACATTGTCATAGAACAACACAGGTCAGAACTGCACAATTAAAGCATTTTGTTTCACCACCAGATAATCTAACATAATATTAGTCACCATAGTGCCTCTTACCTTGAATTGTTTGAGTATAATGTCGTATACTATAGAATTAATCATATCAAGACATTGTGAAGCCATTCAAGAGAATGAAATTATTACAGGGTATTTAGAGCCAGTTAACAGAAAATGGACAATGGTTTCTATATTATCTCTTTGCCTGTGAAAAATTTTATTTATACTATCACATACAGTAAAATATATTAAGATGCAACATGTTAAAACCAGTGGTAACATGTACAACAGCTTGATGGGAGTTCCAAAGAAGATAATATTAAATCAGCACTAGCTTTTATGATGTGTTATTTTCTTCAGAATAGCTATTCGTACTATCACTGATACTAAAATCGAAAAACCCAGGGTAAAACCATTGCACTTAATACCATGTTGATTGTACTACAGTTGCTTTGTAATATAACTTCAAGTCAGGGATTGTGGTACCTCCTGCCTTGCTTTTGCTGCTTCTAACTGTCCTTGCTATTCTAGGTTTCTTCTCATCCCAGATGATTTTTAGGTATGATTTCTCAAGTTCTATGAGGTATGTTGATGGTATTTTTATCGGGATTGCATTGCACTTAATAATGAGTGAAAAGATTATATGGATTCAAACCAATATGATTGGGTATCATGATTACCACATACTTCTATGTATTATAATTTCTTATACTAGGGAATATATTCAGTATTTATACATGTGAGTTTGATTTATTTTACTTATGAGTATGGTCTCAATCTGCATCTATTTATTTATATGTCAATGTGATCATTCTTTATAGCTGAGTAGTACTCCATTGTATAAAAACACCATAATTTGTTATCCATTACTCAGTTGATGGACACTTAGGTTGTTTCCAAGATCTGGCTATTACAAACTGTGCTGCTATAAAAATGGGTGCACATATATCACTGTGGAATGATGCTTTCAGTTCTTCTGTGAATATGCCTAGAAGTAGAATAGCTGGGTCAAAAGGTGCTTCCAGTCCCAGCTTTCTGAGAAATCTCCAGACTGATCTCCACAATGTTTGCACCAGTCTGCACTCCCACAAACAGTGGAGAAGAGTTCATTTTTCCCAACAGCATCTCTAATATGTGTTGTTGGTAGTTTTCTTGATCTTGGCCATTCTTTCAGGAGTGAGATGAAATCTCAGTGTGGTTCTAGTTTTCATTTCTCTAATGACCATTGATGGTGAACATTTTTTCATGTATTTATTTGTCATTTGTATTTCTTCAACTCAAAATTGTTTAATTCATCTCAGATGCTCATTTTTGGATTGGGTCTTTGAATTTTGGTGGTCTCGTTTTTTAAAATGCTTTATATGTTATAGACAGAAGTCCTCTGTCTGAGGGGCAGTTCACTAAGACTTTTTCCTAGTTTGTGGGTTTGCTTTTCACTATACTGGAGATTTCGTTTGATGTGCAGAAACTTTTTTATAAGAGGTGATCCCAGTTATTGATTCTGGGAAGCATTTCCCATGCAGTTTGAGTCCTGTTCATCAATTCTCTACCTACTCCTATGTCTTCAAGGTTTTTACCCAATTCGTCTTCCCATAGATTTAATGTTTCTGTTTTAATATTTAGATCTTTGATCCATTTAGATTTTATTTTAGTACATGGTGATAGGCATGGGTCTAGTTTTAGTTTTAGGCATATGG
This sequence comes from Cavia porcellus, assembly GCF_034190915.1. Taxonomy (NCBI): domain Eukaryota; kingdom Metazoa; phylum Chordata; class Mammalia; order Rodentia; family Caviidae; genus Cavia; species Cavia porcellus. The sequence goes on from NW_026947536.1 coordinate 2,483,060, forward strand.
AGAGCCAGTTTTTCACCACCATTTATTTAACAGAATGTAATTCTTCCAGTGAACATGTTTGGCCCATTTATCAAAGATAAGGTAGTTGAGTGTGTTTGTAGTGGTGGTTATGTCTTCTCATTGATTCCACTGATCTTCGGCTCTGTTTCAATTACAGTACCATGTTGATTGTACTACAGTTGCTTTGTAGTATAACTTCAAGTCAGGGATTGTGGTACCTCCTGACTTGCTTTTGCTGCTTCTAACTGTCCTTGCTATTCTAGGTTTCTTCTCATCCCAGATGAATTTTCGGGATGATTTCTCAAGTTCTGTGAGGTATGTTGATGGTAGTTTTATCGGGATTGCATTGCATCTGTATCAAAGTTTTGGGAGAATGGCCATTTTCACAATATTTATTCTTCCTATCCATGAGCAAGGGATGTCTTTCCATTTTCTGAGATCATCTTCAATTTCATTTTTCAGTGTGTTATAATTTTCTCTGTATAGGTCTTTCACTTCTTTTATTAGAGTAATTCCTAAATATTTCATTTTTTTGGTTGCTAGTGTGAAGGGTGTTGCCTCTCTTATTTCTGTCTCTGTGACTTTGTTGTTAGTGTATAGGAATGCTATTGATTTTTGAGTATTGATTCTATCCAGTTACATTACTGAATTTATTACATCTAGGAGTCTTTCAATAGAGCTTCGGGGATCTTCTATATAAAGTATCATGTCATCTGCAAATAATGATAATTTAACTTCTTCTTTTCCTATATTTAAGCCTTTTATTTCACTCTTGTCTTATTGCTCTGCCCAGTATTTCTAGTAATATATTAAATAGGAGCTGTGATAAGGGACATCCTTGTCTTGTTCCTGATTTTAAAGTAAAGGCCTTCAATTTTTGACCATTTAGTATGATACTGGCTGTTGTTTTGTCATTGCTGGCCTTAATTATATTGAGGTAAGGGCCATCTATTCCAATTTTCTGCAAGGTTCTTATCATAAATGAAGGTTGGACCTTATCAAAAGCTTTTTCTGCATCTATAGTAATGATCATGTGATTATAACTTTTGGCTCTATTGATATGGTGTATTACATTTATTGATTTACATATATTAAACAATCTCTGCATGCCTGGGATGAATACCCCTTCATCATGATATATGATCTTGTTAATTTGCTGCATCCTATTTGTCAAAATTTTATTGAGGATTTTTGCATCCTTCTTCATTAGGCAGATTGGTCTGTAGTTCTCTTTCTAAGTTGGGTCCTCCTCTGGTTTTTGTACTAGAGTAATATTTGCTTCTAGGAACAATTTATGAAGGATTGCTTCCCTTTCCATTTCATTGAAGAGTTTGCAGAGTGTTGGCATTAGGTCTTCTTTATATTTCTCGTAGAATTCTTCAGTGAATCCATCTGGGCCTGGGCTCTTCTTTGTAGGTAACGATTTTATTATGTTTTCAATTTCATTAATAGAATTTGGGTTATTCAGTAGTTTTACGTCTTCATGACCTAGCTGTGGTACTTCATATGCTTTAGAAATCTATTTCCTCTGTGTTATAAAACTTTGAGAGTAGAAGTTTGAGAAATAGGTGTTGATGATCTTCTGTATTTCAATAGGGTCTGAAGTAATTTCACCTCTTTTATTCCTTATTGCTTGCATTTGAACTTTTTCTTCCACTTTTTAAATAACGTTGGCCAGGGGCTTTTCAATTTTATTTATGCTTTCAAAGAACCAGGTCTTTGATTCATTGATTTTTTGGATTGTTTTTTTAGTCTCTATTGCATTGATTTCTGCTCTGATTTTTATGATTTCTTCTTTTCTTTTGGCTTTGGGCTTGACTTGCTCTTCTTTTTCTAGATGTTTGAGGTATAACATCAGGTTATTTATTTGTATTCATTCTGTTTTCCTAATTTGGGAACTCGTGCAATAAATTTTCCTCAGAGGACAGCTTTCATTGCATTGCACAGATTGTGGTACGTTGTATTTGTGTTTCCATTTGTTCTTTAATTTCCTCTGTGACTCACTGATTACTCGAGTGTTATTCTATTTCCATGTGTTTGTGGGATTTTTGCAGTATCTTTTATCATTAATTTCTAATTTCATAGTGGTATGGTCTGGTAGCATGTAAGGGATACTTTCAACCCTTTAGTATTTATTTAAATATGCTCTGTGAATTAACATATGGTCTATTTTAGAGAATGACCCATGTAATACTGAGAGGAATGTATATTCTGTTGTTGTTGGGTAGAATACTCTGTATATGTCTATTAAGTCCATTTATTCACAGGTGCGATTTAGTTCTTTTATTTCTTTGCTCATTTTCTGTCTGGTTGATCTGTCCATTGGTGTCAGTGGTGTGTTAAGATCTCCTGTTAGAATTGTGTTACTACTAATTTGATTTTTCATTTTTGTTAGTACTTGTTTTATATAATTGGGTGCTCTGGAGTTTGGTGCATGTAAATTTAAGATAGTTTTCTCTTCCCCTTGGAGTTTTCCCCTAAGCAGTATGTAGTGACCTTCTTCATCCCTTCTGATCATTATTGGCTTGACTTGCTGGTCTTGGCAGGAAACCACGGGTTCTACATCAGGTTTGATTATTAACTGCTTTCACATCCTACAACATCTTCAAAGTTGTGTTTTTATAAAAATAGCTATATAATGTTATGCTTACTTGTATAGTCCCTGATCATGTAGACAATTCTATTGAAAATAACAAGAGAAAGCATAGCAAGTAGTGTATATCACCTAATATTGTGGTCTTATATGTCTCTTTCATATCATGATTTTCTAGGAATTTGTTTTGTTGTCTTATTTTGATCCGTTTTCCCCCATAACACAGAAAGGATAGATATACACATAGAGATTCACACATCGGAAGAATTTCTAACCTATTTATTTAAACAAATAATATAATGCATAATGTAATGAACAGATACTCTGAAGAAGTGACACTAAGAAACCCAATGCTAATTCTGTAGCATTATGATATAAAATTGAGCAATACTATTATTCATTGTTCAGAGTGATATTAGTCTAGTCTCTAATTTTTTTGGGAATTGTAATTTTAACATGGTGTTGTTTGAATCTTTTGATGCACATGCTTCATTTTCCCTTTCATAAATGATGTTTCTGAAGTTGAGGCAATATTTGGCATTAAGATATACATTTGTAGAGGCTTGGAGTATGTGTTTTTGACAAAGTTGTGTTCTTTTCACATAACTTGTACATTAATGAATGTTATGTTTTCCAAGTTGTGACAAGACATCTGCTGATTTCCTAACATCACTGGATATTATACCATGTAAATTATTTTGCCTGATTTTGTTTCTCAGTGGAGCCAATATTTGTCATTTAAGTAAACCTTTGTTTTTCTAACCATCAGAATTTTACTTGTTATGTTTATATTACATCTTTATTTGCTAGTAAAGTTTCCCCACATGTACCAAATGTAAACCATACTACTGTGAATTTCTGATTGTGCCATACTGACAGAATCATAACTTGTGTCCAATAGCACATCACAATATATATATCAATATCTCCAGAAATTATAAAATTTGGCATGATTTATGAGTAACCATACTTTGAAATCAATTTTTCTTAAATATGGAGTTGTTTTGGGGGAAAATGTTGTTATTGGATGTATCATGCAAATGCCTTTATTTTATTCCTTGATGCTGTGAATGCATTATATATTTTGTAATTATTACTGCTTTTTCCTAAAATACTGAAGTAATGGCATGAAGGGAAACCTAAATTTTGAGCTGTCAACACAGTAAAAAGTAAATTTCCTAATTTGAGATTCAAATTGTGTTCTGTTTTACTGAATTGTGAATTTATACAATGGCATATCACTTTATTTATAAGGACCAGTGCATGATGTTTGTGGTGTGTACTGATTATCTTTAAATACATACAGTGGGCCACGAATCCCAGTTGGTTTCCTGTGGCCTGTGGTTTTCACTTCCATTTTAACATTCATGTAATTTATAACATGTTTAATGCAGTGTTGTTGAATACAATATCTGCTTAAGAATTATGTTGTTAAAAACTGTGGTGTCATGAAAACACAAGTGAACATTGCATTAAATACCCCTAATCCAGTGAAGATAGCTTGCCCAAGTCTCAATTATCCTTTGGAAAATAAATTACTCACCTCTTATGTAATCACCACTAAAACTATATCTATTTTGTACCTGAAGAACCTGATATACTTCACAAAGTAAAAGACATTGTGAAGTACATTGTCAGCCTCTATGCACTGCAGCATGTGGCCAGATCCCCTGAAGCATATTTCTGCTTAGCATTAATGGGAATATTTGGAGTTTGTATTACAGCTAATAATAGAATACTGAATCTATAAGACATATATTCTGAGTACATGCACTTTTTCATTTTACCATGAAAGTAAATCTTGCTGGTCCTGTTGATGCATGCTTGTAATCCTAGCACCTCAGCGGGCTTAAATTAGTAGAAGAGGAAGTTGAGTCCAACCTACACAATTAGAGTGGCTTGTCACAAAATATATCTTCAAGTTCTGCAGATGTTGCTTAATGCTTTAGATCTCCTCCTTTTCTTCCCCAGCATCAACATTTTTTAATACTCACAATTGCACATCAGTAGTTGTCCTTTTATTGGTTGGCCATGTAGCAGTTATTCCAGAGAATCACTGTGAAACACATTTGTTTTTGCAGTGAACATCATGAGCATCATTTGGGCAGTTGTCAATTTAACCCATTCATTCTTTTTTTGAATACAGTAGAATTTTCACTTTTATATTCCTTGTTATTTTATAAAAACTAACAAAAAGTATGCAATTTTTGATCATTTTGTATTTAAATAATTGCATTGGTAAGGAGTTACCTATAAAGATTAGGCTAAAGATGATTTCTTTAGTTCAAGCATCAATAGAGAATGAGATGGGATGATAATGGCTTTGAAGCTGACTTTGGGAGGCAATTGCTAGATGGTTTAGCAGAGTGTGAAACAGTTGTTTTTATGCCTGCATTTGAAGTTTAAGGAAACAAGTACATTGAGGTCAAGAAATATAAATGTACGATAGGGTAAAAGAATCACTACTGCAAATTGTGATTTTTCTTTTACTCAGGAAGTGTACTTTTTTTGGTAATTTGTGCAGCAGTCGTAAATATGCCTCTATTGGAATAAAACATAGTGAAACATGAAAGAGCCAGACATTCCATGTTCTGAATGTAGAGGTATTAAAAAACATTTTAAAAATACTTTTGCTGCTGTTTTGTGTAGAAAATAAGATAGGGTGACAAAACAAGCAAAAAGGACTTTGTAAGATTTTAATCCTCCTGCATAAACATAGAAGCCACAAAAAAGTCAAACCAAAAGGATGAAGAAATAGACTACAGAATGAGAGAAATTTTGCCTGTTAATCCCTGACAGCTAACATGTAAAACCAATAGGAACATGAAAGGAACACACATTTTTCAGAATATGTACAAATTGCCAAGAAATACTTGTGGAACTATTGAGCATTTTTGCACAATAAAGAAATGCAAATAGGGACATCATCTCATTGCAGAGAGAACTAATCACCATAAGATCTAAAGAACATTCAGGAGACTACAGGAGAAAAGGAATTATTTAATCTTCTTGGTGGAAATGTAGCTAAGTAGTTCAACTACTACTAAATTCAATTTTTAAAGTATTCAAAAGACTAAAATTAGTAATTCTCTTCATTAGTGCAGTCCTTCCTTCAGTGGGTCTCTTCCCCAAAGAGTTAAGGACATATTGCAGTGATGTATGCAGATTCCTGTTACTGCAGCAATAGTCATTTTTCTGTGGAGAGCAGCAGCAAGCACTGCTCCATCACCACCAAATACCAATGACGAACAACAAATACTCACTAGTGTACTCCATTTGATAAATGATGTGATATTTTATTGTGAAGTCGGCTGTGACTTAGGTTTTCCAGTAGACTACAGGTCAGTATAAATATGATAGTGATGCTAATGTCACAAGGCCATCACTAGTACACTATTACGTTCATTAGATTTGATGTATTTATCTTTTTGAGGATGCATGTTGCTATGAAGTTCAGGCTGGCTTTGAGGTCACATTATAACCCAGAGTGGTCTCAAACAATTCTCCTTCCTTAGTGTCTCAAGTACTGGGCTCCACACAAGAGCCACCAGGCCTAGTTTATATTTGGTATATTAAGTGCATATTCAGGATATTTTATTTCAACTGTTTTTGTTGTTAAAGTATTTCCATATTTTACCTCCAGCATTTGTAGAAACTTTGGCCTTATTGAGGTGGTGATGTGCATATCACCAGCCTCATGACATTGTCTGCTGGGTTCAGAGCTGTCAGTGTACTGCAGTGAAACATAGCTGTACATAACTGTTTCTTTTCTACTTTCCTTAGAAAACATTTTTAAAATTTCCATGGATAATCAGAGGGTCAGTAACCCTGGCTAGAGTTTCATGCAAATGCTGACAGTTAAGTACAGTGTAGCACTGACCCAAAGATACTCTCTGTCATCTGAGAGTCTCTATATTCCTGTCTGTACACACACTTTGTGCCTGAGCCATCACCTGTTGTGGGTCCCAGAGTCTGCTGCAAGGCCATGGAACACATAGCTTTGTGACCACCTCTAGACTGGTGTCCTATATGCCACTCTGCTGAGGCAGAGCACAGCTTCTGGCAGGAAGCCAGAGGCTCTGAGGCTCTGAGACAACACTGGTTTTTCTTTGTGAACACAGATAATCTTATATTTCTGTAAGACAGACAGCTCTGTCCCATATTTTGACCCAGGAAGACAGAAGAGTAATATGGAGACTGTGAATTAAACAGGGCTGCTGCCCTTCTGCTCCGCCAGCCTGGTCTTGGGTGGGAACCTGAGAGTGGCCCAGGCTTGCATCCTCCCAGCACCTGCACCAGCCCAAGAGGATCTGCCCTCAGGGCATGTCAGACCCAGTCACACTTGACTTAGGGCAGGAATTGTGTAGGGGGATTCACAGTGGTGGTCAGGCCTTAATGTTACTCTGCTGGACTCAGTGAGTCTGAGTGGCTTGTGGCTGAGTCTAGTAACACTTGTCCTGGTCTCTCCCTTGCCTCTGGGTGCCAGAAGGCTGGGGACAGTGAGCCCTGTCCTTTAATGCCCTTATCATTTGGCATTTGCCCGCAATCATCCTGAAGGTTCTGGGATGAGTGAACCATTTTTTCAGCTATTCCCACATGGTCTACCTATGCAGGATCCTGAGGCTGGGGTCTCGTGTCCTGGGAAAGCACCATAACCTGCTCCCTGTTCACTGTCTTGAGCCAACTGTCTGTAAAGACCAACTGTCACCAGACTGAGGTGCCTGGTGACCTGAGCATTCAGAGTTCTGTTTGGACCTATCGCCAAGGAAGTGAGGTCATGCACTGGCATCCAAAGTTTGGCCTTCCTCTGTGATATCACCTTTCTTTTTGTTGTGAAACAAATCTATGTCCTCCTTAAAAATAACAAGTTAAAATGCTAGAAAACAGTGTATACATTTAGACTTTGCTGCACTTTGAAAATTTTAATGCAGCAAACATGTAAATGCTTCAGATGTGTCAGGCTAGGTGCCAAACACAAATGCACATCCAAAGGATCCATTGTCTCGGAGGATGAAAGACACATTGTCTTCTGTTAAAGATTTGTCAAATGTTAGGAAGACTTCCTTTCTTGGGCTTATATTAGTTTCATTTCAGTTCCATTAGGAAGCAGAATACCCATAATAATTTTACCAAACAATGTGAAGGTCTCATGTTATAAACCCCATATATCCAGGGGAGGAGGATTCATAGCCAGTTTTACTCTCACGTGCTTAGGAATGATTATTTATTCATCCTTAGATGTTCAACTCAGCTATACACTGTAGTTCTCCAAACTCTGACCTCCAGGGAATGGGGACAGCAGATGGTGAGTACAAGGGGAGGTGACATTATCACCCCATACTGATGAAGGACACATGTGCATCACTCCTGGAGAAATTGTCTCCTAGCTGCTGCTGTCACTTCCTTTCCTCCCGTCCCAATCAGACCATGGGCTTTGTGTCCCTGATGGGTAGTTTTCCTTTCCTAGAGGTGATGGTGTTGAGCCTTTTCAGTTATAATACTCTTTGGTTGGTCTCCTTGAAGCAGTGTTTCCATGCTGGGCTCTCTGTGTGCTGCCACCACCCACTATTATGTGGCTGAACCAAGCACATGCACCTGTCACCCATCTTGTGATGGCCATTTTTTATGTTTTTGGGTGGGACTTCAAAAGGAAGCTGCCACAACCATTCTTACACAAGCATTTGAGTGGATACTGACATTTCAAAGAAAATGCATCATATTGCTGGTGTATGGATAACGTAGAAATTCTTACTGTATCTTTGGAAGCAGATGTTTAAAGCAGAGTTATGTGGTTCCTTTTTTATTTTGTTTTGTGATATTATGCTATACTATATTATGCTCTGTTATGTTATATTATGTTGTATGTTGGTGAGGATTTTGAAAGCCCTTCAGAATGTTTTAAGTACTTTCTGATTTGGTTTTGTATAACCAACCTGATGTACTTTTAGAATATCAAAAACTTTGAGGAGTTTTGTTTTGGAGAAAATTTAAATAGGAAAACACAATCAGGGATGTTGTTGCACACCTGACATTCCAGGCCTCCAAAGGCTGAGGCAGAAAGTTTGTGGTGAGTTTTAGGTCATCCTGGGCTACAAGGGAAGATCAAGGTCAGACTGAACTGCATAGAAAAACCCTGTCTGAAGAAAAAGGAAAGAAGAATGAGACCAAAAAAATGATAAAAATGAAAAGTCAAAAATAGACTTTCTAGTGAGAAATCTTTGTGAGGTTCTCTCGCATGTGTACTTTAGTCAGCACACCTAGCATAAGGTTTATCATCATGGAGACATTGATGTACTTCCTGGTGTTTGTACTCTTTCAATCTTTAAATGCTTTTTACTTAGATGACTGCAGATATGCTGCTAATTATCCTTTTAGGATTTGGGTAGTTCAGTATGAAGAGATTTTGATCATTCTGGTTTTTTTTTTTCCTGTCCTAAGTTTATATTTAGTACCAGAATTTGAGCAAGGGATCACTATTTTATTTTGAAAAAATAATAAGAATCATATAAAGATACACTTTTTAAGTCTATAAAGAGATAAAATAAGTATAGATCAATAGTGATTAATGTACCTTGTTCAGTGACTTCTGAGATTTCTTAAAGATCAGTATTTTCATACATTTGTAAAAGCTTTGGTTTGGTACAAATTTTAAGACATGGTCTCACTAATTTTCTAAGTGTCCCAGGCTAGGCTTAAACCTTTCCTCATCATTTCTCCCCCTCCCAGGGTGCTGGGATTACAGGTGTATATTATCCTGAGTTGGCAATTGTTAGTAATGTTGTGTATTCATGCAATAAAATGTTTGACTTTGGTCTTCATACACTTTGTAGAAGGAGTCTCTCTACTTAAGCTGTCCGGCACCTTCCTAGCCTGCAGCTTCTTTCACAGTGAGTAGGACTTAAAATCCCATTAACACTGTTAGTAGATTCTCTGCTTTTCTAATTGTGGTCACCAGGATCTTCAGAAGATCACTCAAATGTCTTCTGCACTAGGATTGAGACTTGGTGTCTTTGAAGCACATTCTCTTTTTCTTTGATCCCTCATGGAATTTGATGATTTTTTGAAGTCAAATCCTAAGAAAGGTGGGAAGGTTAAAGCTACTTGGGGCACACTCCCCTCCAGAAGGCCAGGCCAGTGTAAAAATTTATTTAACCTCCTGGTGTCAGTTGCAAGGTTTTTTTTTTTTTTTTTTGTTATTGTTGTTCAATTTCTAGGATTTGAATACAGAGCTTTGCATTGGCTTCTTTGTCTTCACCTTTTAACACTTTTCTTGTTTTGAGCCAGGTCCTTAATAAATGGCTAAATTGCTGAGGCTCACCTTGAATTTGTGATGTTCCTGACTCAGCCTTCCAGACTGCTAGGATTACAAGCCACACCACTAGACCCGGTCTCATCATAGTGTTGTTAAAAACTTATTGGCTGAGCAAGGAATGGCAAAAATTCCTGTAATGCCTATACTCAAGTGACTGAAGCAGCAGGGTTCCCTGGAGTTCCAGACAAGCCTGCAACATATTCTGAGTTCAGCTCAGGCTACAATGACACAGGGAGACCCTGCCTATAAAAAGAAAATGAAAAAATAGGGAAGGAAAGGAAAGGAAAGGAAAGGAAAGCAAAGGAAAGGAAAGGAAAGGAAAGGAAAAGAAAGGAAAGAGGAAATAAAATAAAATTCCTAGTGATTTTGTCACTTGGTGTGCATCTGGGCTAGCTGTTTTAGTCCGTGTCCTTTTCTTCCAGTGTAAAACCCTTTTGACTACTGTTACTTTATAATACCTGGGAACTAGTACTTTTATGCCTCTACTTTTAATGTTCTTTCTGTGGCTATAGGATGACTCTTTTAATTCCTTGTGAATTGTCATTTTTTTTATTTTTATGTTTCTAAAAAATGGCACTAATATTTTGACAGGAAAGGCAGTGAAACACCTGGTTGCTCTGGGTAACATGTACATTATAACATGAATTCTTCCCATCCCTCATCACAGTATGGCTTTTCTTCTCTTAGTGCTCTTCAATTATTGCATTCCAAGGAGATGTGAGTTTGCATCAATTTCCCTAATCAATAGTTATTTTTGATTATTTGTGAAATGAATTGTGTTCTTTGTATTTGAGGCTACAATTTGTTTGTAGTACGTAGTAATGAATTGATTAGGGCATGTTACTCATGTATCCTGCAATTTAAGTGATTTGCGAATTTGTTCTATAAGGTTGTCAATGGAGTTTAAATTTCTTATATACAATGCTGCACCCTCAGGAGAACTGAGACAGCACGTAATTCTTCCTTTCTGATTTGGAAGGCTTTGCTTTTTCTTTCTGGATTAAATTCTATGGCCAGGACTTCGAGTACTGTATGTTGAAAAGAGTTGCAAGCCTTGTCTCCTTCCTGACCCTAGAAGGTAAGCTTGCAGCTTGTCAGCATCTGAGTACCATGTCAAGGATGGAGCTTGCCATGTTGTGCTGAGGTCGATTCCTCCTACTTATAGTCTATGAATGATTTTTATCATGAAAAATGGTGACCTTTTGAGGTTCTCAAAGCTGTTTTTCCAAATCTCTTCCGGGGTTAGCTGTGCCTTATGCTGTGAATGTGGTAAGTGACACAATAGTTTGTGCGAGAGAGAACATTCTTGCACCACTGAGATTGAGCCTAGTGTTGATTGTGTTGGTTAATTTTGAACATGCTGGTGAGTTAATGTGGCAAACATTTAGCTGAATACTTTTCTGTATGTTCGTTAGTAATATTAGCCAACAGTGTTTTCATTTATTTTATTTTTAACACATTATTGTCTGGCTTCATTCTCAGTATAACTTGTCACTTAAAAGAAGTTGGTGGTGGTTTTTTCTTCAACTTGATGGAAGAATTGAAAAATAATCAGTATTCATTCTTTATCACATACTGGATAAAATTCACCAGTGCACTTATTGTATCCCAGCTTTGTTGTTGTTATTAAGCAGCTGTGATGTTTACCCATTGCCTGTGCTCCTTATTGCTCTGTTCATCAGACTGATCCCTTCTGATGTGTGTGGTTTGGGGACATCAATGGACACCACATATCCTTTAAGGGTCACGTCTCATTTTATTTATGGATGCTACCATTTACTTTTGTATCTTCAAACTATCTCCATAATATATAATTTTGTGAGTAACTCCTTTCAGTTACGCAGTTTTTAATGCACACTCTTGCAGGGTTTGGTTACTGCTGGAAGAAACTGGGGCTGGTGAGGGCCTGGTCTCTTATTTAAGGCTTTGTACCCTGACCTGCCTGCAGTGCCTCCATCTCCTTGCCCACACCCTGTAAACACCTGTCCTGTTCCATAGCTATGGTGAGCCCACATGTGGCAGTTCAGATCTGCACCTGGGTGGAAAACATTCAGTCAATTTGAGCTCTGTAACAGACTGACCTTCTCATACAGAGCTCCCCTGAGTGAGACAGTGGGCCTCAGGCATGTAGGAAGGTGCTCTGGAACCATTTCAGCTCTCTCCTGTCCAGTGTGGAGTGTGTGACACTTTCCTTAGACTCACTGATGGATGAGGCAGCCTGGACTGGGCCTTTTTTTGCCATGGTTCCTGCTAGGAGCCATGGTGTCCTGAACCTCTGCCTGGACCATCTCTCTGACTTCAGATTTCCACAGAGATGTGAGCAGACTCAGTCATCTTCTACCAGGCTCTAACTCTATGCTGAGGATTCAGGTGAAATATCCGCGACCCTGAAATTCATCTTACATACATTTAACCTGGAAATTCCACTTCTAAGGGTCATTATAAAAAATGAGATTGATAGACACCATATTCTCTTCTTAATCAGTTAAGGTGTGGACAGTTAGAAACCATCAATGTTACACAGCACAGCTGCTGAGTTAATTATAAATGACAGCCACTGAAAATGCTGAAAGAAGGCCATGTCCTAGGCCATGTCCCTGATCTTTCCTGAGATGAAAGAGAGCTTGTGTTCTGGCTCTCTCTCCACCCAGCAGTGAAGAGACACAGGCCTGCACAGCAGGTGAGGACAGGAGAGAGGAGCTGGTCAATGGCAGACCTCTCATCCTGGGAGGGATGCCTTTGTGGCTTTTCCATGTTATGTTCCACTGCATTATTTATAGTGCTCCATTCAATATTGCTTCTCTTCTGTTCAATTCAGTTCAGAATAAAGAGTTGGCATTTTCTTGAATAGGTGAGTGGAAATGGATGATTTAATTTTCTTTTATCTGTAATTTAGAATATTCATATAGAAGAACATTCAAGCCTCACTTTATAGATATATAAAATAGGAGTCTTTTTATTCAGAAAGGCAACACATCATTCATGACTAACTTTTAAACCCCCAACACATAAAGCCATGTGGATCCCGCATGCAGTGGGTGTCCTGCCCTCCCTACCTGAGAAGTCACTGTGCTCATCTGTGTCTGGTAGAGGACACCCAGAATCTTCTTCAGAGTCTCTTTCTCCAGCAAGGAGGACTTGAATCTTCCTGTGCTCAGGCCAAGCAGGGAATGTGCATCATGCAGAGGAACCAGCACCTCCTGCCTTACACACTTGTCCACCACTGCATCCATGCTGCAGCCCTGCAGGCCCAATAAGGCAGAGCCACCAGGGTGCAGCAAATACTCTGCCATCTCAGCCACAGGGGCCTCAACTCCTGGGTCCTGGCCTCAGCCTCTACCAGGCTCCAGGCTCTGCCCTGGGTTGGATTTACATAGTGGGCCAGACACACCATCAGTGTCTTGGGGCTAAGTCCATTTTACACAGTGACACTTCCATTCCACAAATTTTGATCCTTTCCTTTCTAAATGAGGCTGAGGCATTGGAGACCAAACCCACACATTCTCATTACTTTTTTGTTTTTCTTTCTTTCCCCTTCTTCTTTTCTTCTTCCCTGTCTTCTCCTCCTCCTCCTCCTTCTCCTCCTCCTCCTCCTCCTCCTCTTCCTTCTTCTTCTTCTTCTTCTTTTTCATTTCTTCATCTTTGTCTTTGTCCTTCTCTTGGACTTCTTTGTCTTTGACTTCTTTGTCTTCTTCTTGGTTTCTTTGTTGCTTTAAGCATATATTTAGAGGTGCATTTTGCCAAAAACCTTTCTTTGTCTATTCACTTTCCAGTTAACTGAAGTTTTTACAGATCTCTACTGTAATTCTAACCCTATGTGTTTGAATGATCAGAATCCACTCTGTGGCTTGATAGAATGTGGGAAGTAAAGCAGAAACTAAACTTGGGGACGTTTTTGTGCATTTAGCATATCGTACAACAACACCTGACTCATGGCTTTTTACCTTGAAAATATGGACTTCAGCAGCAAGTGGATCTGCCACAGACAAAATGAGTTTCCTGTAGGTGTTTCAAACAATGTCATTTCCCCTCAACTTGTGAAGCACATGGTATAGGTTTCTTATGGCCAAACTTGAAAAATTATTTCTAGTACATGAAAGGCTGCCACTGGTCCTGAAATCATGACAGAACTTTCTTGTAAACATATAGTCTGATTCATATAATAAATTTCGGGGCCTGTAGGTTGTTTCTCTGTAATCACTCCAATCACATAGATCTTTGTAACATATAGTATAATTATGATGGCACAAACGCCATGAGGGTCCATATACACTTTTTCTTGGATATTTTTGTCTACACTCTGGAATATGCTCAGGGGGATTACCTTTTCCCACTCTAGTTTCACTACTGTTGCGAAATACATACATCATATCTACTCCCCAGTGCATTCCATTAGTAAAGTTTCCATCCCAATCAGAATATCTTTCTATTAATGTACAATTCTTATTTGTTTTAGAAAAACATAGGGTTAATGAAGCAGACATTTCAGTGTAATTATATACAATAGAGATAGGTTGTATATCAGTGGAAGAAGGAAAACTTAAGACACGAGTATTATTTACATAAACAGTAACATCATCGTTGTTGCCCCATGACATAGGGTGCAACAAAGGAGGATTAGGTACAAATGCCCAATAATTATCCGCCCACACAGGCATATAAAATGTATGCAAAACCCAAATAATGCTTAACAGTTGAGCCAAAAACAGAAGAGTTTCATCTCTTGTCGCAGGAGGATTTCTGGTCGTTGTTCTCATCCTCGAGGTCATGGTTAGTCGAAGCATCATCCTGCGCAATTTTTCTATCTTGCTCTTGGGCATGTCGTACACAGCGTTCTGGGATCCACCTGGGTGTATCAGCATCTGTTGGAAAAACACAAACATACCCTCTTCCCCATATCAATACTGGGTCAGGGCCATGTAATAGATTAGTTAATGGGCCTTTCCAATAAACCATTGGCTTGGAGGGCAAATCAGGAGACCAATGTCTCTCAGCTGCAGCTCTATTGGAAGCATCAAAAGTTAAAAAATTAAGAACGTAAAGAGCATGGTTAAGAAGGGTTTTGGGAGAATACTTATACCATCTCCCCCTTTTTAATTTCTTTAATGTGTTTTTTAGTGAGAGTTTAGCACGTTCAACAATTCCTTGTCCCTGAGGATTATAAGGCAGTCCAGTAACATGTTTAATATGGAAAGTCTGACAGAATTTGGCAAAGGGTTTACTAACATATGCTGGGCCATTATCAGTTTTAATGGATCGAGGAATACCCAGGATAGAGAAACAATATAGCAGGTGTTGTATTACATGGGTGGCAGGTTCTCCAGCCATAGGTGAAACAAGCATGTAATGAGAAAAGGTGTCTATGGTAACGTGTAGGTATTTTAATGACCCAAAAAAAGGATAATGAGTGACATCCATCTGCCAGATGTCATTTGGACGGAGTCCTCGAGGGTTGACTCCAAAATGCGGTACTGGAAGGAGAGGCTCACATGAGGGACAGTTTTTAACAATTTCTCGTGCCTGCTGCTGTTTTATACCATATTGATAACGTAAAACCTGTGCAGCTTGGCGATGAAGAGCATGTGACTGTTGTGATTGCAAAACAGCAGACAGTCCAATGTGCGTGGCTCGATCTGCAATTGCATTTCCATGAGTTAAAGCACCTGGAAGATTAGAGTGACTGCGAGTATGTCCTACAAAACAAGGTGCAGATCGAGAATGTAAAGATGATTGAATAAGACCAAATAACTGTGCAACAAGGATATTAGCAGTGTTGATAACAGGTACACATTCTAAAACAGACAAGGCTTGTATTACATATTGGCTGTCTGAAAACAAATTAAAGGGAACATCAAAGAAAAGAATAAAAGCCTGGGGCTGGGGATTTAGCTCAGCGGCATAAGCGCCTGCCTTGCAAGCAGGCAGTTGTAAGTTCGATCCCTGGTACCGATAAAAATGAAAAAGACAAAAAAAAAAAAAAGAATAAAAGCCTGATGAACAGCATAAAGTTCAGTCTCCTGAGCTGAAGTACTCCTCAATTGCCATACATAAGTTTGATTTGGGGATACTAAAGTAGCTTTTCCATTGGAGCTTCCATCTGAAAATAAAGTAATAGCATTAACAAGGGGTTTCATGCATATGATTTGAGGAAATGAAAAGTTAACTTTGGAGGCAAATGGAAGAATTTGATCCTTGGGATAATGATGTTGGATTTGACCGGTATAGGATGCTAGAGAAAGAGGAAAATAATCAGTCATATTAAGCAACCATTCGAGCTGTTCAGATGTATAAGGGATTATAATAGAGTGAGGGTCTCCCCTAAATGCATTATAGACAATTTTCTTTCTTGCATAATCCTTTCTGCAACCAAAGAAGCATAAGGGGGGAGAGCCTTTTTCGGGGAATGTGAACCATGAATCCATGAGAGAACTCCCTGCTGATAGAACACACCTGTAGGGGAAAAAGACGTGGGTATGATGATAAGAGACCAGGGAGTGGAATAATCACAATAATGAAGCTGCGCACTTTGAAGAGTCTAATTAACCAATTCAAGAGCTTTGCGAGCTTCTGCCGTCATTTGGCGGGGTGAACTTGGGTCAGAATCTCCAGCTAATAAGGAAAACAATGGGTGGAGGTCTTGAGTAGTTAACTTTAGAGATGGCCGAATCCAATGAATTTCGCCTAAGAGTTTTTGAAAATCATGTAATGTACGCAAGTGAGAAGTATTAACAGACAATCGTTGAGGAGAAAAATGTTGTGGATATAAGTGAAAACCTAGATAAGAAAAAGGAGGTGAAGTTTGGACCTTCTCAGGTGCGATGACCTGCCCATTATTGGTTAAATCCTGATGAAGAGAGGCATATACTTGCAAAAGCATCTCAGAATCTTGATGGGCTATTAAAATATCATCCACATAATGAATAATGGTGGCAGAGGCAAATTTAAATCTGGTATTGGCAATGGTTGCATGTACAAACTTTTGACACAAGGTGGGGCTCAAACCCACGACCCTGAGATTAAGAGTCTCATGCTCTACCAACTGAGCTAGCCGGGCTGCTTATAACAGGGTGGCTCAGAGAGCGTTGGCAGAGCAGAGGGCGGGGGTGGGGGGTATAAGGAGGATGCCACATTCTCTGAAGATTTGGTTTTTCTTATAAAACTTTCTCGAGTTCTTTTTTCCCATTTACTAGTCTCAGAGTCCCCTTTTAAACAGTCCTTAATTAAAGTCCAAATCGGAAACACATCCACAGGAACCTTCTCAGGACCCCAAGCACAATAATAATCCTTAATCTTTTCTCCTACTGTTTTCCAAGTCTCAACATTAACCGTTCCCCGTTCGGGAAACCAGGGGCAAACCTGATGCACAAAATCAACAAACCGATGAATTTGAAGCTTAGCTACAGGAATGCCCCTACTCTTTAACAAAGAGGAAATATTGTTCAAAAAGTTCCCGTTCTGATGACGGGGAGTTACCCCTTCTCAATCCCTGCGTATATGCCACTCCCTGCTACATTCACTTTTCACTTACCCGGGTCGTCTGTAGCAGCAGTCTTCTGGGAACTCCCGATTCTCCTTCCACTGGAAAAACGCTCTGAATGCTTATATTCCAAGCCCCAAGTTCGGGCGCCAAGTGCCAGGTGCCGCGGCCAGCGCGGGGAAGGAGTCAGGCAAGAGACTGAAGACCCAGGGAGACCAGTTGCTCAGGAGGCAAAAGGCGATTTATTGAAGGACTACAGAGTTTTTATAATGTTTCAAAACAAAGAGCAGTACAAGTCACTTCAGGACACTTTCTTGTGCACACAGCAAAGGTAAACATGCTCCTGGGCCCGTGAGAAACTTCTATATTGTGCAGCCCAGGAGGTAAACATGTTCTTGGGCCCATGAGAAACTTCTATCGTTTATGTTATGAAGCTTTTCCCAGGTTAATATCGGCGCGATGCTTTGTCTAGAAGGCTGAGGTCACTGTAGGATGAGGAACTGATTGAGGTCCAGCTTCAGTGTGTGGTTTCCCACACCCGTTCACTGCCGGACCCCTTGCTCCTGCTCCCAACAGTTCTGCACCTGCCTTTAAATGTGTCAGTGGATGGGGGAACAGCACATTTCAGGGATGTGTGCCTGGATGAAACCAGTTTAAGAGGCTCAGTGTTTTGTGTGCTTGTTGGCCATGTCTGGTGATTCCCTTTGAGTTAGAAGAATTTGCCATTTCCTTCACAAATTGGACTC
This sequence comes from Cavia porcellus, assembly GCF_034190915.1. NCBI lineage: Eukaryota > Metazoa > Chordata > Mammalia > Rodentia > Caviidae > Cavia > Cavia porcellus. Next base: position 2,501,188 of record NW_026947536.1, read on the forward strand.
ATGAAACCTCTTTCACACTTGTAATAAAACCATCTATCTGACTATTGGTTGTAAAGAAAGCTTTCCTGTTTTTTTTTTTTTTTTTGCATTATTATTGTTTTTCAAATGCAATGAATCAGCCCTTTATAGCTCCCTTTGTATACCTGAAATCATGGAAAACATTTTCAAAAATGAAAAGATTAGTACATACACAATGGTCTCTACTTTTCCCCTGTAGACTTTTTTCTCTAGGATTTTCTCTTCTTTCAAAGAGCAGTAGCAGCCAGTCTCCCCCAGAAATGTTTGGCCAAGCAGAATCTGATGCACTGATGTGAAAGACCCAGGGTACTCACTGGCAAGTGGCGGTAGTGTGGCCCACTGCAGCCCTTCCAGGGGGGAGAACTAACAGTGTCTCCTGAGATCCACACCATGTTGGAACTTAGGACTCTGGGAAGCCAAGCCAGCACCCCCTCTCCCTGGTAAGCAGTGGTGGTGTGGCCCTCTGCAGCCCTTCCAGGGGGAGAACTAGCAGTGTCTGCTGAGGTCCACTCCATGTTGGAACTTACAACTCTGGGAAGCCAAGCCAGCACCTCCCCTCCCTGGTAAGTGGAGGCAGGGTGGCAGACTGCAGCCCTTCCAGGGGGAGAACTAGCAGTGTCTCCTGAAATCCATGCTATGTTGGAACTGAGGACGCTGTGAAAACAAATGACCATTCTGCCTCCTTGCTTAGCAATAGTGAACCTACTGCTACATGGCCTAGAGTCAAATATCCCACTTCCCCTATCCTCCTTCCCCTCCTCCTCCCCGCCCATTAGCAAGTGGGAACCAGAAATCTGAGCATCTCCTGGGAGGTTGACCATAGCAAATAAGGGGGACTACCTTCTCTGAAGGCAAATATTTTTATTACTGTTTTGCTCTTTTCTGATTAATGGTACTGGTCTATTCAATATTCTGTTTTGATAAATTCTATAGTGTTCTATATTTCATCTCATTTTGATATATGGGATTGAAAGAACAACTATTATAAAGATAAAAAAAAATATACTCTGAAACCTATTACTGTTGTTCCGGTAACCTGCTGTGAAGTTCTGTACCAATTTCACTGTACAATCTTAGTTGGCTTTATTCTGACTTGTTCTGTTATATACTTTCAAAATAAAAATTAAAAAAAAGAAAAAGAAAAACCCAGGGTAGTAAATCACAGTGAGAGAAAGGTCAGCACTGGGTGGGGACTAGCAGGAGAGAACAGGGGTATGGATGGGTCCAACATTGAGCAGAAAGCTGGAACTAGACAGATGTGAAGATTGTACCAATTGACGATGTACTTACGTGTGACTCAACTGAACATGTGGAAACTAATGAAATCGTAACTTAAAATTATCTTAGAATTTAATGTTTCAAAGAACTGTAGACTTAAGAGTAGAAAGGAAAACTGAGAGAAATAGAAGAGGTAAAGGGAAGGGGAAGTGAAGGGCAGGTGCTTTCCAGGACTTGAGCCCTGAGTGGAGCTCAGGACACCTGCCATGGAGCCAGCGACAGACCTGCCTTGGAATTCCACCAGACCCGGTATCTGCCCTTTATTTTCAGGTTGATCCCAGAGCTGTTGAGGTCATTGGACGTGGAGCTGGCACAAGATCTGAAAGTAGACCTTGAGCTCAGCCCAGTACCAGCCCTGCTTTAGAAAAATCACCAACTGTCCTTGCTCCTTGCAGGCCCCAAAACTTCCCAGGGCCTGTCAGGGACAGCTCTGTGCACAAATGCACCCCAGGAAAACTTCCCATTCTCCCTCACCCCACTCACTTCTGCATGCCTCTGGGTTGCAGGAGGCCCCAAGTCTGAGAGTCTTTCTCCCTCTAAAGTGCCCCGTGTCCTCCTCAGAAACCAACAGACCCAGGACAATTCCTTCTCACTGTAGTTCTCATTTTCAGTGAGCTAGGCTTGGCCCAACTCAATCAGATTAGGTTGGGCTGGTTGTCGCATCTTGCTTAGTAGTACCTGCCAGAAGCCAAGAAGAGAAACTCTGATCCTGATCCTTACATGTGTAAGCAGCACTACAGGTCTGGCCTCCCTCCCAAACGGCCCCCCCAGGGTATCCTGTGTGCTAAACATAATCAGCCCTCACTTGCTGTCAGAGGTCCCTGGATAGTGCTGTTACCACCTGTCCTCCACTCTGTAGGAAGCCTGAAATGCAACTCCCTTTTCCACCCTTGTGGCCTGTTGCCTCTGTGAGAAAGCAAGTGGAGTCCGCAGTGTTACTCTAATCATGGGTGCTCCACAGGGTGCTGCTCTATAACTATCTGAGAAGTGAGTGGACAGTGGGAATGTATCCTGCCTGCCTTTCCTCCACCTTCAGTTCATATACTGATGCATCACCCCATTCTGCATGCCTTTGTGTGTCTCGCTTTCCCCTATTTTATGTTCATGTGTACAGAGGCCAAGAAGTTAGGCACATTCACCATAATGTGGGTGGTACATGGTCTGCTCTCCAGGGTGCCTGTGTGGCCTTCATAACATGGAAGCACAAGAGACCAGTGTTTGTATCTGCTCTGGTCATTGCAACATGGTCAATACCTAGTACACTGATGATTTACGGAACCCACCAGCTCCCTCCATGATGTCTGTGTGGAACTGGATCATGTAGAATGCCCCAGAGATTCTTGCTCTGGATACCATGGAAGCACATGGAATAACTGCCCAGTGTCCTTCAGAGTGTAGACAACTGCTCCACCCAAGTGATGGATCCTTGGCAGGAGGCAAACTTCCCCACAGGAAAGGAAAAACTGCAATGAAGCCAGGGTCCCCGGTCTGAGATGACCTAGTTTTATACCCAACTCCTCCTTCCTACCTTGCTTGTCAACTTAGAAAAGACACCATGCCTCTCAGGTCCTTTCCAGTGTGTCCCCCTGAGCTATGGAGGTCATATTGGCATCTGCTTCCTAGGGACATCATCATAGGTGAGAGATGACACTTTTAAATTTGTGGGCTGATGTCATGTGTACACAGTGTACAGAATTAGAGGTGAAATCTATGAAAGGTTGGGAGGGAGGTGAACACATTGCACACAGGCCTAGATCCTTCTGTATGGTGGTGTAAATGACACTCACTCCTGGACATGTTTGCCTGGTGTCATCATGAGGGGGCAGAAGTTCATCAGATCAGCCATCATTTTGTTCCCTAAGCATCTCAATTTCTTCTATGTATTGGTTCTGTGGCCTCAAGTCAGGACCTCACAAAGGCTAGGCAAGCAGTATGGATGCAGATGCACCCCCAAATCTACCAGCACTGTGCCTCATTCACACCTGTGTGATTCACTACAACCATGGCCAGCATGCTCAACTGCTGACAGCTCACCTTCTGATGGCCACCTCCCGAGGAGCCCATTCCTTGACCATAGGTCACGGGTAGTGAATTTTGTTTAGGTTTGTATTAGCCAGGCTGAAATTGAGCCCAAGTCCTCATGCATGGTAGGCAAGTACTCTATCCTGAGCTCTCTCCCCAATTCCTTACTTGTTCTTAATAACAGAACATGGTAGATGTGATGGGATGTTACTATCAAGATTCACACATAAAATGCCTGTGACCAACCTCCTGATCTCTCGCTCTTCTGTTCTTCTTTCCTTTTCTCTCTTTTGATTTTTCTTCCTCTCTGTATCTCTATCTCTGCATCTTCCCCGAGGAGAGGCTGACTCTTTGCAGAGAAAAATGGTACGAGACAGAGCAGACATCAGACCTCCATCCTAACCTTGTTCCTGACTATTAGCAAGAGAGAGAGCCTGAGAACAGATTCTGCCACAGATGTGCTTCCACTGATTCTGCAGCCTGATTAGGAGAAACTACTGTGGATCCCCCAGCAGCACCTCCTGAATTCCTAACCCATAGAACCTGACAGAACTGAAGTTTATCTGTTGTACCTAAGTTTGCAGCCATGCATTCATCAGTGGTCACTGATGTGCTATATCAGTTGTGGGGTTCTGCCCCCACACCTGTCCCTTGCTCACTCCTCCCCTCCCTTATTCTCACCAGGCCCTCTATTCTCTCTTCTCATCTCTTTCTTGACTAAAAAAAATTTGACTTTGCATCTCTAAATTGTTGTTCCTCTGTATTCTGCCACACAGACTCTGCTCTGTACAGCATTAGGGCCTGCATGTCTCAGGTTCAGGCATCAGTTCCATCTCAGTGAGGCTGTTCAGATACTCCCATGTAGTGACCTTGGTCTCTGTGTGCCATTGCTTTATTCGGATTTAGTGCTGGGTCTTTTCTTCCACTACATTCTTCTGTGGATTGTCCCTCTCCTCCAGCCTTCCAGCTTCTGGGTGGCCAGTGACATATTGTCCTTTTCTGTGTTGGTGCCAGCCTAGTTCAGCCCAGGAATAAGGTGAGAATTTGAGGCACATAGATTGAATAGATCAGATCAATTTTCCTCTGAGCAACCCATTGTGTGACCATGGCATCACTGTGTGTTCATGTGTGTGTGTGTGTGCACATGTGTGTGTATCCCTTGGGATGCTGCGTGAAATCAGTCCCACATGTTTAGCCTCAGGTCCCAGGAGCTTGAGGGCTGTTTTTCTAATGCCTTTGGGAGTTGGCTGGGTCCTGTGCTAGGAGGTCTTTCTCCTTTGGACTTCTCCCCTATCCTCTTCACTCTGCCCATGTCCTGTGCCTAGGACCTGGCATTGTCCCTCTCTCGGCACTGGTTCTCAAATGTCCATTGGGAGTGGAATAATACACATAGTCCTTTACTGTGGAGATTCTACCATGCTCGGGGTGAGGCACTAGAGGGTCACATGGGGTTCTCTTCACCTGAGCAATGTCCCCATCCACACTTGCCTGTAATTTGATACCATCCCTACTAAGGCCATCATCTTCAGGTTACCTCACATTGGCAGTGTTACATGCAGTCCATTGGGCAGGGCAAGGCCTGGACTTAGAACTCACCACTCGCTGTCACTGATGCCTTGCTCCAAGCCTGTGACACTTTATAGGCCCACTTGGTTCAAAGACCATGGGAAAACTTTCTATCATCCATCAAATTCAGGAGCTACACCTTAGCTCACACTGGGGCACCCACATGCTCAGCTATTTCTTTGTGGGAAACCCAGTGGCTGCTGAATCAGTGACCTAACCTCTCCTGCTGCCCAGCCCCCAGTGGCATCAGAGTGCAGCCAGGACTTGGGGGAATAACTTCAGCCTGGAGTATTTATAGCATGGAGCAACCAATCAGCTGGCCTCTGTGAAGGCTGCAGTGGTTTACACCATGACACAGCAGATCTGTGATTGAAGACCCCCCCCCCCGAGCCCCTGAAGAGTAAATGGAGAGCTCTTGGGTGCCCTACATCTTTGTGGCCTGGGCACTAGCCTAGCAGATTCTAGTTCTGGGCTGGTTTTTACTACCTGGGACCAGATGCCATTGCTGTTTCCCAGTGCTCATTTCTCCCACTTGTTTGCCTCCATGACCATTATGTTTCTTTAATTATGTACACAAGGCCTCATTATTCTTAATCTGCCTGTGTTCATGTGTCTCCTTCTTTTACTGAACTACTGGGGAAGAACTGTCACTTATAGGTGGTGGCATGCTGAGCCAGACTTTGTGCAAATTTACTCTGTCCAGAGAAGAGGACATAGGCAGCCATATTCATGACATTGTATGGACATAAACCACAGGGGAATTCAATGGACACCCTGCCTGCAACACTGCACTTTATTTTAGCCTGTAGACTTTACTTAGAACACACAGTGCCTCACATTTTAATGGTTGTATTACAAATACAATACTTTACTTTTGTGACTTTTTTCCTGTTAAGCACTCATAAATTAAAATTAATAATTTATCATTGGAAATGTCTCAAGTATATACTTGTGTGTGACACTCTCATGGTGCTGCTCTGTAACAAAAGAAAGTGTGTTAGTCTCCTTCATATGAAATAGACATGAAATGACCTACATGTAATTAAATGTGGAGCAGTTTTGATGTGTATATGTTTATAAAGCCAGGAACATAATTAAGAAAACAAAGAATCCTAAGAATTACAAAAAATTCCTGAATTCTTTTTCTATGCCCTGCCAAGAGTCCATGAATATGTGAATGAGGAATTAATGCAGTCTGTCTGGATTTTCCCTTCTCAGACAAGGCAAGATTAAGCAGTTACTTACAGCAGGGTAAGTCAGAGGAGAAACACAACTGCAGTGATGTGGAAAAGGTAGGACAGGTATATTACAAGGACATAGGATGAGTGGTGGCCAGGATCTAGTAGGAAGAAAAATAAAAGAAAATATACTTGTGTAGGGAGTTGGTGACAATGTTCTGGAAGAGGACACTGGTGAAGGTTTCACAATATGGAGAATGCACTAAATCATACGAAAGTAATCAACTGAAAAAAGAATAAACCCCTAAATTTCATTTATAATAATTCTATCACTCGCATCAGAGAATAGAATAATAATAAATAGAATGATAACTATATCTGGAAGAGAGGGGAATGGCAGGTGTGGGTCAAGAGCTGCCTGCAGGTAGAGGTCAAGAGATGACTCCTGCTGGGGAGCCACCAGGATATACAGCTCTGCAGCTGGTGGAGAAAGGAAAACATGTGCCTGCTCTTGCTGTGGGGCCAGATCTGGTGAGGGAGCTGCAGGTGGAGCTGGCACGAGCTCTGTGGATGCAAATTTAGCATGCACTGGAATTGCCTCTGCAGTTGCAGGAGAAGGAAACATCACTGACTTTCCAGGGACTTCTCAGGGCCAAACCTCCCCACTGCCTGTCAGAGGCAGCTGTGTGCATGAACGCAGCCCCATTAAAGCCTCCCAGACTGCATCCCCACACTGACTGCTGAGGGGATCATGTTCCTGGGTCTCCCATCATCTGGGCACATTGCTGAGTTCCCTAGAACATTCCTCCTCTCAAAGCCACAACCCACATCCCAGGACTCCTTACCCTGTGACTTAGGCACCAGGGACTTAGGAGGCTCAAGCTGGTCCATGAGAAGCTGGGCCTGGGAAGCCAACTTGGAGTTCAGCTCCAGTGAGGAGTCAAGGACAGGAGATGCGGACCTGGAGCAAACAGGGAGGTAGCAAATCGAGAGGTCTGGCCTCTCTTCTAACACTACCTACACAGATTACCTTAGAGAGAGGCACTAAGGAGCATGGAGATGTTCCCATAATGCCCCTAATAATTTTACTTGAAGGATATGAGATATTTCAAGTTATAACACCCATGTGTCCAGGAAAGGATTCATAGCAAGTTTTACTCATATTTACCTCAGCCACACACTGTAGTGCTCCGTACTCTGACCTCCTTTGAGGAGGGACAGCAGGTGGTGAGGGCAAGGGGAGGCTTTGCAATGCCATGGACATCATCACCCCATGCTGATGAGGACACTTGGGCATCCCTCCTGGGGAATATTTCTGCTAGTCACTGTTTTCATTTCCTGTTATCATATCCCAAACAGACCGTGGGCTTTGTGTTCCTGCTGGGTAGTTTGCCTTTCCTAGAGGTGATGGTGCTGAGCCTGTTCAGTCTTGATGCTCTTGGTTGGTCTCCTTCAAGCAGCGTGTCTGTGCTGGGCTCTCCACATACTGCTGCTTATTGGTGGTGGAGCCACCATACACTCTCATGGGGCTGAAGCCGCCAATTGCAACTTGTTCATGCACCTGTCACCCATCTACTGATCCCATTTGTTCTGTTTCCGGATTGGCGCTGGAAAGCCAGCTGCCACAGCCATTCTTATACACGGTCTTGAGTGGAAATAGACTTTTATTTCAAAGAAAAAGTACTTAGATGTGAAACTGTCAGATTATATGTCTTGTGTATGATTAGCTTACAAACTGTTAAGGTACACTTGCAAGCATCTTTTAAAATCAGATGCTTTTCTGATTGTTGTTTTCTTTTTGGTACTGAGGATTGAACTTATGACTTCAGGTTTGCCAAGTGGGCACTTATACTACTGAACTAAACCTCCAGCCCTGTTTTCTTATTTTGTTTTGCTTTGTTTTGTTGTGTTTTTTTATGCTATAATATGTTATGTTATGTTATGTTATGTTATGTTATGTCACACTATGTTTGGTGTTGGTGAGGATTTTGAGTCTCCTTCAGTGCATTTTCAGTGCTTTCGGATTTCATTTTGTATAACTCACCTGATAAACTATGACATATCACATAATCCTGGGTAATTTAAATTTGGAAAAAAATTAAAACGTAGATGAGAACCAGGTTTGATAGTAAACATCTCTAATGCCAGAAGTTACAAGGCTGAGGCAGAAAGATTGCTGTGAGTTGACATCAGCCTGTGCTACAATGTGATTTCAATGAAAGCCTAAACTTCATAGAAAAATCCTGTCTCAAAAATAAATAAATCAATTGAAATTAATAATACATTAAAAAAGGTTTAAAAAGACACAAAATCACCTATGAATTGACAAATCAAATCTTGATGAATTTTTCTTACATATGTACTTTAGTCAGCACACTGAGCATTAGGTTTACCATGAGGTAGACATTGATCTACTGCCAAGAAATTGAACTGTTTCAACTTTTTTGACCTTTTAATTGAGATGAATGTAGATATGCTACTCAATATACACTCTTAGGATTTGGAGAGCATAGTATAAAGAGAATTTGATGGTTCTTTTTATTTTAGTAGTAACTTTATATATGGAAGTAGGATTTGAGCAAAGAATTACTGTTTTTTGGAAAGACTTTCATGTCTTATTTTAATGTAACTAAAGTACATATTAGTAAGGTCCACATAAAAGATGGTATTCTTAAGTGTGTAAAAGGATAAAATACAGAAGAATGAGAGAATAACATTGGCTCCTGTATTGTGCACAATGATTTCTTAATAATCTATATTTTCATACATTTGTAAAATTTGTTAATCTTTTTACAAATTTTAAGGCATGATCTCACTAAGATTGTGAGTTTCCCAGGTGAGGCTTAAACCTTTCCTTATTCAGTCTCCCTCCCTCTTCCAGAGTGCTAGGATTGCAAATGTACATTATCTTGAGTTGGTAATCAGCAGTAATTTTGTGCATTCATAGAATGAAATATTTGGCTTTGATCTTTAGACACTTTGCAGAAAGAGTGGATCTAGTTAAGCTATATATCAACCTCCTAAATGGCAGTTTTTTCAAAGTAAGTAAGATTGAAAATCCCATTAACACTGTTTGTAAATTCTCTGTTTAGTAACTGTGGTCATCATGTGCTTCAGAATATCACTGCAAATGCCTTCAGCACTGGGACTGAAACTAGATGTCCTTGAAGCAATTTCTGTTTATTTTTTTATCCCTCATGGATTTTGATGATTTTTTGAAGTCAAACCACACGAAAAGTGTGAAAGCTAATGCCACTTGGGGCTAACTGCCCTCCAGAAAGCTAGGGCAAAGTAAAATACTGTTTTTTCCACTGTTGGACTTCCCAGTTTTTTTGTTTGTTTGTTTGTTTGTTTTCCATTCAGTTTCTACGGATTGAATACTGAGATTTGCACTTAGCTCCATGGCCTTCCACATTTAAAATTATTTTTATTTTCATCCAGATTCTGGATAAGTGACTATATTGCTGAGGCTGTCCTTAAATTTGTGATGTTGCTGCCTCAGCCTTCCAGACTGCTGGCATTACAAGCCACACCACCAGACCTGGTTTCATCATAGTGTTCTTAAAAACTCATTGGCTGAGCATGGAATGTTGAAAATGCCTGCAATGCCTGCACTCAGGAGGCGGAGGCAGCAGGATTCCTGGGAGTTCCAGACAAGCCTGCAACGCACTCTGAGTTCAGCTTAGGCCAGAGCTACACAGGAAGAACTTGACCAAAAACTGAAAAAGAAAAAGAAAGATAACTAAAGGAAAGGGAAATGAAGGAAAGCGGAGGGGGAGGGGGAGGGGAGGGAAGGGAAGGAAAAAGGAGAAACAAAACAAAGTTCCTGGTGACTGTATGAGTTTTTCTCTACTGGGCTGGCCTTTTTAATCTGTGGTCCAGTTCTTGCAGTATAGGACCCTTTTGACTGTTGTCACTTTATTATGTACCAGAAAACTATGTTTTTTGTTGCCTCTAACTTTAATGTTTTTTCCATGGCTATAGGATGACTCTTTGTCCTTCCCTGTGCATTTTCATTTTGTTTTTTCTATCAGTGCCAAAATGGAACTGATATTTTGATAGGAATGGCATTTAAACACCTGGTTGCTCTGGGTAGCATGTACATTATAACAACATGAATTCTTCCCATCCACCATCACAATCTGTCTTTTCTTCTCTTAGTGCCACTTCACTCATTGCTTCAATTTCTACAATTTTCCAAGAACAGGTGAGTGTGGTTCAAATTTTACATGAGTATTAATTCTTTTGGATGAATTATGAAATGAATTGTCTTTATTTTATTTGAGTCTGCAGTTTGTTTGAAGCACATAGATATGAATTGATTATGACATGTGGATATTGTACCTTGAAACTGAAGTTATTTGTCCATTTGTTCTAAAAGTTTTTCAGTGGAGTTTTAAGTTTCTTATATGAAATGTTGTGTCCTCAGGAAACAGAGACACCTCTTAATTCTTCCTTGCTGATTTGGTAAAATTTTGGGTTCTTATTGTTGACTAAATTCTAGGACTAGGACTTGAAGTTGTGTGTTGAAAAGAGTCCAAAGCTTGGTCTTGTTCCTGACCTGAAAAGCAAATCTTGCAGCTTGTCAATCTCTGAGCATGATGTCAGTGCTGGTCTTGTCATGTCTGTACTTTGCTGTGCTGAGATTCATTCCTCCTGCACATGGTGTGTGAATGGTTCTTATCATGAAAAGATGGTGAATTTTTGAATTTCTCCAAGTGATTTTTCCAAATCTCTTGAAGGGTTAGCTGTGCCTCATGCTGTGAATGTGTCAAGTGACAGTGAATGATTTGTGCAAGTGAAACCGTTCTAGCACCACTGAGGGTGAACCCAGTGTTCATTGTGGTATTTAAAATTTTCATGTGCTGGTGAATTTAGCTGATGTGCATTTAGTTGAATGCTTTTGTGTATGTTCATTAAGAATATTGGCCTTTAGAGCATTACCATTTTTTAAATGCATTATGGTCTGGCTTCATTGTCAGGTGACTTTGTCATCTAAAGGAATTGGTGGTGGTTTCCTTCCCTTGAAAGATGTGAAAAATGATAAGTATTTATTCCTTTTTAAAATTTCATTTTGAAGGTAGTAAAATACAACAGAGCAAACAGAACAAAGCAAATTGAGACAATGCAGTGTAATTGGTACGGAACTTCACAGCAGTGTCCATGATAACAGTAAAAAGCACCATAGTATATCTCATTATCTTCACAATTGGTTTCCATTCAATTAGTTATAGTGAAATCCAAACAAACACAGAACATTTAACCAGTCAAAAGATAATATTGAATAGAGCAAAACAATTAAACACAGCAAAAGATTAAAGAGAACATTTGTTTCAAACACAAGATAGAAAGAAATCCCCGATGTTTTCTATATTGCACACAGTCATCTTCCCAAGAGATGCTCAGAATTCTGCCTCTCCTTGCTAACCAAGGGTGGGCAAGTGAGATGTATGGCTCTCAGTCCATGCACCAGTAGGCTAATGGGAGATGCTGACTGGTTCTCCTCTTGGCTTGCATCAGGGGTGCATGCCAGGAAGGCAGGAGAATTTTTTTCTTGTTCAGCTCCGTAAGTCCCAACATGGCCAGATCCAGTATTTATTCTTTACTATACACTTCATACAAGTCAGCAGGGCATTTATCATATCCTGGCATTTTTTGTTGTTATTAAGCAGTTATGATTGTTGACTCATTGCCTGTATTTGTTAATGCTATTTCAAATGGTGTGTATTCTTCTGAGGGTGTGGGTCAGAGACAACATGGAAGATCATGTACTGATTAAGGATCATGTCACATTTTACTTAGAGACGTAGCAATTTACTTTTGTATCTTCAAACTACCCCTAGAGTATATATTTTTGTGAGAAATCTGTTAAGTTATTTAGTCTTTTAAAGCACATTTTTGCAGGGTGCAGTTACTCCTGGAGGACACTGGGGCAGGCTAGGGCCAGGTCTCTTATTTAAGGCTTTGTACCCTTACCTGCCTGCAGTGTCCCCACCTCCTGACCTGCTGCCTATAAAAACCTGGCTTCCTCCACAGCTGTGGTGAATTCACATTTGGCAGTTGAGATCTCACCTGGGTGGAAGACATTCAGTCAAGGTAGGCACTGAAACATTCTGATATTCTTGTACAGAGTTCCCCTTAGTGAGACATGGGGCCTCAGGACTGCAGGGAGGAACTTGGACAGCAGGGCCACAACAGCCCTTCTTATCCAGCATGCAGTGTGTGCTGTTTGCTGAGAAGCTGACTTATGGATAAGGAGTCCTGGACCTGAGACTTTCTTGCCCATGGTACACTACTTGGTGCCGTGGTGTCCTCCACATCTGCATGGTCCATCTTCCCCCTACTTCAGATTTCCACAGAGATCTGAGCAGCCCCGGGCTTCCCCTTCCAGGCTCCAAATCTATGGTGAGTTTTAGTGTGAATTTTATGATCAGGAAATTCAATTTATATACATTTAACCTGGAAATTCCACTTCTATGGCCTCATTATAAAAATGAGATTGAGAGACACCCATGATCTCTTCTTATTCAGTTATGAGTGTGGATCGTTAGAAACCATGAATGTACCACAGCAGAGCTGCTGAGTCAATTATACAATTGTAGTCACAGAAAATGCTGAAAGTAGGCCATGTGCTAGGCCATGTCCTGGATCCTACCTGAGATGATAGAAGACCTCCTAGCCTGGCCCTCTCTCAACCCAGCAATGAAGAGACCCAGGCTTGAATAGTAAGTGAGGACAGAAGAGAGGAGCTCCTGGAGAGCAGAGCACTGAACCTGGGGGGAAGCCTTTTTGGTGTTTTTTCCATTTTTCCATCCCATGGCATTATTTTTAGTGTTCTATTCAATATTCCTTTTATTCAAATCAGTTAATATTTAATTGTGGCTAACTTCTTGAATAGGTATGTGAAAATGGATGATTTAATTTCATTTTATATACTGAAAGTTATGCACAATACAGACACTTCAAATATCACTGTAAATATGAAATAAGGAGGCTTGGTATTCAGCAAGCCAACACATCGCTCATGACTAACTTCTAAAAATTCCAACACATAAAGCCATGAGGATCCTGCTGTGGTGGGTGTCCCTGGTCTTCCTACTATAAAAGCCACCGTGCTGACCTGTGCCTGCTACTGCCATAGGACAGCAAGAGTTTTTCTTCAGTGTTTATTTTTTCAGCAAGGAAGTCCTGAATCTTGCTGCTTTCAGGCAGCACAGGGAGTGTGCAGCTTTCCCAGGAGCCTAGCACTGCCTGCCTTACACCCTTTTCCCCCACCTCATCCATGCTGCAGCCCTGCAGGCAAGGGAAGGCAGAGCAGCCAGGATGCAACAAAAACTCTGATTCCTCAGCCCCGGAGGCCTCACTTCCTGGGTCCTGGTCTCAGCCTCAACCTGGATTCAGGTGCTATCCTAAATTCATCTGGCTTAGTGGGCAGGGCACCCATCTGCACCTCTGGGGATGAAGACCACAAAGACCACTGTCTTCAGTGACCCTTCTACTCTGCAAATTTTGCTCCTATCTTTAAGACTGAGGCAGTGGCATTGGAACAAAATGCAATATTGTCATTGCATTTCTCTTTGTTGTTATTTTTTCTGCCTTCTTTTTTTATTTAAGCATGTATTAAGAACTGCATTTTGCCAAAAAACATTTCTTTGTCTTTTCACTCCCCAGTTAACAGAAGTTTTTACACATTTCTACTGTAGTTCAAACCCTATGTGCTTGAATGCTGAGAATCCACTCTCAAGCTTGGTAGAATGAGGGAAGCAAAGCAGAAACTGAACTTGGGGACACTGCTGTGCCTTTCAGCATTTTGTACAGCAAACCCTGACTCATGCCTGTTTACCCATAACATATGGACTTCAATACCAACTGAATCTGCCACTGACAAATGAGTTTCCTACATTTACTTCAAACAATCTCATTTCCCCTCAACTTGCTAAGCACATGGTCTAAGGATTCTTACACCCAAACTTCAAAAATTATTTCCAGTAAACAAGAGACTGCTACCCATCCTGAAATCATGGTGGGGTTTTATGTAAAGACATAGTCTGATCCACACCCAGGCAATCATGAGCTGAGAGTGGCAGAGATGGCTTGTGCAGATAGAACACCTTGAAAGTGTCAACCAGCAGCAGCATCAAGCAGGGAGCAGAACTGCTGAATCTTCACATTTGCGTGATGGAATCATCTGGTGGGTTTTGCCTTGGGTTTACTGAGGTGGCTCAGTAAATCTACATTGCTGTAGTGCAGTGCCAAAGGGAAGTCATGTCCATGTAGCATTTATTTGGAATTATTCTTTTGTAATTTTGAAACCTTCATGCATGAGATTTCAAACCTCTGCCATTGCAGACTCACGCACAGGCATTGTTTCCATGACTTGTAAAGGGTAAGTTTATTTACACAACATGCAGAATGCTGTTCTCAGCCTTGTTTTTCTCAGACTTGTGCATTTTCAAACATTTCTTCAAAAGGAAGCTAAATTATTTAGTTTGAGCAAACTTCAATTGTGTTGCCGTGCTCCTTTGTGATGTCCTTTCTGACAGACCTGAAAAGGAAGTGAGGTGGACCTGCTGGGGGTTCAGCTCCAGAGGGATACTCTGCTCAGGGTGTCAGAGAGGGCTGCCCCTCACCTGACTGGCCACTCTGGCATCCAAATGCCCTTGCTCGGTGTTGTCCTTGGTGTTGGGAAGCACTGCTTTGCAGTGTAGAGTCCCAGCGCACTGGTTAGCCCACGAAAAACCTTGCTGTGCTATGAGTCTTTCACCCCTAGACCTGCACCCCTAGACTCTGGCCCTGGCCAGAGTTCCCTCCAAAAATCATGCAGGGCATCCTCCAAAGAGCTCTCCTGTGCATGCTCTACGTAAATGCTAGGGAGGGTCCCAGTTCCTTCCTGCTTCAAACAGTACTGTGAATCAAACTCTTGGAAAGAAATCTTGAAAATTTGTGTAGCATTCTGTGTTGGAGAAACCTCTCTTCTTAGTCCTTTGAGGTCTAAGGACAGCTCTGTATATAGCTGTGATGGGAGCTACGGGACATGACTCTGCTCTGTCCCCCATGTTCTCTCCAGTGCTGTTCAGCTCCTGCCTTAAAAATGTGTCATTGGATGGGGACACAGCACCTCTCAGTGATTTGTGCCTGGGTGAATCAACTTTGGGAGGCTGAATGTTTTCTGCACCTGTTGGCCACAGGTGGTGATTTCCTTTTGAATTACAAGACTTTCTCACTTCTCTCACATGTACTGGTGAGACCTCTTTAACTCCGATAATTCAAACCCCGGGAAGGTGAAGCACTTTCATCACCAATCACAGCACTAAACATTGAACCAATCACACATGCTAGGTTTAGCTGCCTCTGTGACTTCATGAGGCTTTGGTGGGGACACCCAGATACAAACCATAACACCTTTGAAAGTAAATCCTCTGAAAATGCCCATGCTTGGACTAGAAGATAATTCCTTGCCTTAGTCCAGGGTTTATCTTATTTTGTTTTATTAATTTATTTTTTTAAGACTCTCACTGTGTAGTTCAGGCTGGTCTTCAATTCACTGTGTAAATTAGGCTGACCTAGAACTTGCAACAATCCTCCTGCCTCAGCTTCCTAAGTGCCAGGATTACATGCATGTAACATCACACCCAGCTATTGATTGTTAACCTGTGTTTATTGATTTACTTGAGACTACTCAATTTAGTTACCTTTGTTATTCTTAAGTATACAAAAATGCTTATAAATGTAATAAAATTCCAGCCCAATGTAAACAACTTAGCAACTTAGCAAGGCCCTGTCTGGGAATAAATTATGATAAAAGGACCAAGGCACTGGATTCAGTCTTCAGCACAGCAAAAAATAAATAAGTCTATAAATAAATAAAACTTTGTATAAAATAATCTATAAATAAACACAACTGCTTAGAAATAAATCTATAAATAAACAAAATTGCTTGTTAGTAAATCTATAAGTAAATAAAGCTTTTGTGGATAGCTCAGATGAGAAGTGTTTTAAAAAAGCAATTTTATTTCATTATATTTGACATACAATGAACTTACAGGTTTAAACTACAAAATTGGATAAAACTTGACATGGGCCAGGGATATAGCTCAATGGCAAAGTGCTCCCTGGCAAGCACAGGGTCTTGAATTTGGTTCCTGGTGCCAAAAATAAACAAAAGTAAAACTAAAAACAAACAAAAATCCTCTAGGAATCTTGTCATACATGAGCCCCTTGAAAATAGTCACCAAAGTGGTGATGTATACGCCACCTTCACATATTCCTTATGGCTCCTTATAATTGCTTCCTTCCATCCTAACCAATGTGTCTGCTGTTTGTCTCTGGGAAACACTTTGTATTTTCTAGAGGTGACAGGTCTTTAACCACACAGGATGCAGAAGATTTTTGTTTTTGTTTTGGGGGGAGCTGGTAGGGTTTATTAAATCCTCATAACCATGTTAGGTTTCCCAAGTGATGCTCCTTGTCAGTGGCTGAGCCATTACATCCCACTGTGTGGATGAACCACAGATCCTCATGTGTCCATCAGCTGAGGCCCTGTGTGGGGTTTCCAGTTTTGATCTCAGAAATAAAGTTGCTGTAGTCATTATTGTGTTTGTATAGCTATAGCACTGATTTCCAAGGGGAAGATACTAACTGTGACGTTGAATACTTCAGGTCTTGCATGTTCAATTCAGAAATTGTTTAACTGTCTTTCGAGTAGTTTTTCAAAGCAGAGTAAAGATTTCTGGCTCTTTCTGTGAGTATTTTTAAACCTTGTACTTTTTAAAACTTTTGTTCATTTATTTTTCAGTCTTTTTCACTTCATCTTATAAAATTTACCTAAGGAAAGTTTAATTCTATTACATAAAATTCAGTATTTTTTGACTTTGGATAGTATTTTAAAGGTGGAAAAAACCAAAATACTATATATATATGCATATATATATGCATATATGTAAATCACCTATAATTTTAACATCACAAAACTTCTGCTATGTGATGATTGACTTCATTGTCAATTTGATGGGCTTGAGAGCTGTCTAAGGGATTAGTAAAGTGTACTTCTGGGCTCATCTGTAGGGGTCATGGAGGAATGATGCTAGGTACTCCATCTGGTCTCTGGCTTCTTCCTCCCTGGTGCTGTCCCTCTACTCTGCTGACTGGCCACCATGGACTGCTTAGAGCACTATATAAGAATGTAAATATGAGATAGCAAACAGTAAGAATTATACAACAAAAACAGTGGTTTCTTTGCTATGCTTCACACTGACTACTACTGTTGCTGATGTCTTCAACATGTACATTCTCTGACCTTGGAACCTCACCCCAGAAAATCTTTCTTGAGTTCCCAAAGCAGGCCAACAAATGTTCGCACAGTGCCCACGAACAGTCCATGTTACCTTCAGCCAATTCTTCTGCATCTTCAAGGAAAACATGGCCCTTTTGTGTTCTCCCAGTGGCTCTGCAGAAGGCCATTCTAATACTACTTTATAAATCCATTGTGTGTCACACACACACACACACACACACACACATACACACACACACAAATTAAATCTGATCCTCTAGTGAACGCTGACACAAACTGCCTCTAGCTACCTGTGCAACCTCCCATGAACAATTTCATGCCTCACTCAAGTGAAAAATCCAAAGCAGAACTGTAGCAGTGCTGTGCCAAGTATGGGGTAGTTAAAGGAGGTGTTGGTATGAGGCCCACTGGGTTAAAATTCTGTCCACTTGTTTGTCATTGGAAAATGTATTAAATGTCGGTGTCTTGTCTCACACAGCTATGAAAATGAAGATAATTCCTAACTCCTACTCTTGTAAGAATTAACATATGTAAAACACCTCAGAGAGGCCCTAGCCATACACCTTACATAGGCTTGTTAGTGTGCTATATTAACATGTAAACATATATTTAAGTTATGAAGACATCAGACGACGGCTACCAAAAGCACTCATTTCTCTATAATAAAAGAAGGGCAACAACGCAAATAACAATGGCATCTGAGCACTTGCTATATGGTAGGAACCATGGGAAGAGCTCTGCAGGGTTTTCATTGGATCTTCACAACAGTGCCAAGAGAGGAGTATTGCCATTCATCACAGTTTGTTTTTTTTATGGAAAAAACCACACAATATTTCAAAGGAAAATAATAGAATAACAATAATGGAAATTGAGGCTCCCAGAAGAGAAGCAGTGTACCTAAGATGTCAGGCCCTGGAAGATTTGAGTCCAGACATCTATAAATTCCAAGCCTCAGACTCAGTCCACTCCTCTGCTTCCTCTCACAGCAGGCCTGGGGCTCAGTCTCCCAGAAGCTCAACCTGCAGCCACACCCAGCGTCAGAGAAACCCTAACCCCCACTGCCACGCCCACCGCCTCATTCTTGCCTCCTGGAGGGCTCTGCACCTCCTGGGTCCCAGCTTCTGGCCCCGCCCCTCACATCGCTTGGCCCCACCCCCTGGCCGCCAGCGAAGATTACACTCCACCCGGCCCAACCTGGGCGGCCGGCACCCAGGGATGTCCCTAGCCACTGGCCTCCACATCCCACTCAGTCCCGCCCCACCCTGGCCTCGCTTCACAGGGGATGCACGGAGTGGCCATTTTGCCGCTAGTGACCCCTTCTGGAGACCTGAGCACTCTTCCTTCCTTCCCCCGCCTAGGCTGTGGCTGGGCTGGGACTGGGGTCTGGGCCAGGTAGGCGGGCGGCAGTCAGTGTTGAGTGGCGGCGCGGGCCGGTGGCCCTGACTTTAGCGGCACAGGTTTCCTTGGTCGGGGTTTTGGGGAGGCGATGGGAGCGGCACTGGGGCGACCTAGCCTCAGGTCTTCAGGGCCCTCTCTCCTTTCCTCCCTCCTCTCTGTTGGGGTCCCATGGCCAGCCTGGCAAGTGGCCCGGGATCCTTGGCCCCAAACTCCAGGTGCTGTTGGGAGCCCAGCCCTGGTGTGGGACCTGTTTCAGGGTGGCTCAGGGTCTCACATGGCCTCTGCTGTCAGTGAGCCGCTGACATTTACCCCAATAGGACGATTTTATTCCACTTGCATCTCCTCCCTGCAGAGACTGAGAGAGGACCTAGATGTTAAACTAAGACAGCAGTTATTATCCTACCTGCACATGCTGTGTCTCCAGTCCATTCCATTGATAAGGGCTTTCTGCTTGTTTTAATATTGGTGCCTCTTGGGTGTTTAAGCTTTGTGAGGAGTCTGAATGTGGCATGGGGCTTTGAGGGATGAGGAAGTGTGATCAGCAGTTTAAAAATTTAAATCCACAAAAAAATAATTCACCCACATTGTTGAACCTGCTGCAGAAAACCCATCTTGTCCGTATTCCGCTGTCTCTAACCATACTCCCCAGTTCTGCTCACATCATTTATGTATTTACATAGTGTTGAATATTTATATTATATGCATAGGTAGAGTTTTACTTAGTTATCCTGTTACTGACCATGCACAAGTCTAGTTCCTCTTAGAAAAACTGCATTGAGCATATATCTTTTTTTCTTGGGATAAATTCCAGACATTGGAAATAGTAAATCAAAGTTCTGTGTTCTGTCCCTGGTACTTGATATGAATTGCTTCCAGACAAGACATGTTAACAATAGACACCTTGCAAAATTTAGGTATTTTCCCAATTATCTGGAGAAATTTGGAGTTCAACAAGGTGTTGAGTCATTTTCTATACCAGCTGAGAGGCCACACAACCTACTGTTGGATTTTATTTTTAACTGATGTACCATGATCATCCTTTTGCTTTGATTGACTCTATTCTGTTTTATTTCATTTGGTATTATCCTCTTGACAATTAAAAAAAAAAAAAACACTTTCTTGCAAGGCATGGAGGTGCATGCCTGTAATCCCAGCTCATGGGAGGGTTAGACACGAGGATCACAGAAAGTTCAAGGCTAGCCTGAAATACTTGTTGAGTCAAAGTCAGCCTGCAGTACATAGCAATACCTTGTCTTGAAGGAAAATAAAACAAACAACAAATGTTTTCTTCTTTTTTATTTTAATGTAGCACAAGTAGATATTAATAAAGTATGAAAACACTTTTATAAATAGATTAAATTTTTTCATAACAAAATAGTGGTTAATACTCTGTGTTCATTGATCCCAGGGATTTCTGTATAAACTATATGCCCATGCACTTTAAAAATTTGTCGTTTGTTTTTAAGTTTTTGAGACAATCTCTAAATAATACACTCAGCTCTCCAAGTTGGGCTTAAAGTTGTGGTCCTCCTTCCTTACTCTCCCTGAGTGCTGGGAGTACAGGCATAGGATATCTTCCTTTGGTAATTAACAATAATTATGAATGTTTGTGGGGTAAAATGTACTTTTGATCTATGTCTCCTTTGTAGAAATAATCAATCCAGTTAATGTGTCTACCACTTTACTAACCTACAAATACTTTCACAGTGACTACAACTGCAAATCCAATTGTTTAGCAGTTTTGAAAGCTATCCTTCCTATTAACTGTGGTCACCATGCAGTTTAGTAATCATTGAAAGTTTCTTCTCCATTGTTAATGAGACTTTGTATTCTTGGATGAAAATCCTCCTTTCCCCATCCCTCATGGAACTGATCATTCTTTAAAATCAAAGTGTCCAAGAAAGATGTGGAGGCTCAAGGTGCTTGGTGCATACTGCTCTCCAGAAAGACCAGGTGATGGTGTTCTGCAGCAGTTCATCTTGCTCCCAATATTGTTCCTTAACTCAATTCTGGTAATTGAATGCAGGCCCATGCACTGAACTACAGTAAGTTCTGTTTTTAAATTTCTTTTTTATTTTGATTCAGGGTTTGCATAAGTAAGTACACTGCTGAGACACCAATCTTGGGCATAGATTCTTACATGTCTGTGTGTGAACACACATTGATGTCAGAGACATTTCATTTTCAAAAACAAGATCCTCCATGCACACATCCTACTCTCATTGGTGTATTACTTCGTGATAAGATTCCTATTCCTCTTTCCTTGTGGGCCCAGAGAGATTGAGCTCAGCATCCCCGCAGCTTCCCTGGTTCTCATGGCCCACTCTGATGCCTTGAACACTCTATGTGGAGTGTAGCAAGGCTCCCACTGTCCTCCTGCTTCAAACAGTGCTGTGAACCACAGTCTTAAATGGAAAGCTTGAAAAGTTATGCGGATCTCTATCTGGGATAAATCTACATTGTGAGCACTGCAAAGTCTGGGGACACCTGTGTAGAGCTGTGATGGGAGCTACTGGACAGGGCTCTTCTCTGCACACCATGTTCTCCCCAGTGATGTTCAGCACTTGCCTTAAAACCCGCCATCAGATGGGGCACAGCACGTGTCAGGGATGTGTGCTTGCATGAATCAGCTTTGGGAAGCTCGGCATTTTCTACATTGGTTTACATGTGGTGATTCTCTTTTGAATTACAAGAATTTTTCATCTCTCACAGAATGGACTCATGACACCTCTTTGTCACTTCTAATACAAATTATTTATCTGTCTGCTGCTTGTAAGCAAACATTTCTTATTGTGGATTCTACATTGTTCTTGTTTCTGTTTTTCAAATGTAAAGAATCAGATCTTTCTCTCTCCCATGTACCACTGAAGTCATGGGAAAACCTTTTCAACATGAAAAGATGAGTAGATAAACAATAGTCTTCACATTTTATCTGTACACTTTGGTCTACTGGGGATTTTGTCTTCTATTGAAGAGCAATAGCAGCCAGTCTCCTCTAGGAATATTTGGCCAAACATAATCTGATGCACGAGTATTAAAGACCCAGAGTACTAAATCACAGGGTGAAAAAGTCAGAGTGGGTGGGGAGTAGCAAGAGAGTACAAGGATATGGAAGGGTCCAAAACTGAGCAGAGTGCTGGAACTCAATGGATGTAGAAATTGTACAAATTGGTGATGTGATGACATGATACTGAATTGAATATGTTGAAATGTATGATATCTTAACTTTTAATTAAAATTACCTTAGAATTTGATGTTGAGAATAATTATAGACATAGGAGTAAAAATCAAAACTGAAAGAAATACAAGAGGATGGGTTACAAGGTGATGGGAAGGTAAAAGCAGGTGCTTTTCAGGATGTGGCCTAAGTGGAGTTCAAGACACCTGTAATGGCTTGAGTAAAAGTGCCAGTTATGGAATTCCTTAAGACAGGGTGCCTGACCCTAGTTTTCACTTTGATCCCAGAGCTGGTGAAGTCACTGGAGGTGGGGATGAACAAAGCTCTACAATTGGAACTTGAGGTTAGTCAGGTACCAGACCTACATCAGCAGAAGGAGAACAATCACCAACTGGCCTTGCTCCTTGCAGGGCCCTGAACTTCCCAGTGCCTGTCACAGACAACTCTGTGCACAAATCCACCACAGCAAAGTTTCTCATTCAGCTTTGACCAACTCATGTCTGCATGCCTCAGGGATGCAGGAGGTCCCAAGACTGGCAGTCTTTCTCCTTGTCAAGTGTCCCATGCACTCCCCAGAGGCCCACAGGCCAAAACCAAAATCTTCTGAAGGCAGGGCTCAGGTTTAATGAGCTCAGGTTGGTCCAATTCAGCTGGAACATCTTGTAGAACTGGACACCAGCCTCCTGCTTCAGTTGCAGAGAGTCCAGCCCAGCCTTCTCTCTGCCTTGAATGGGACAGTGCTGGTCCAAGAAGCCTTCCCCTGCTGATAGTAGTCCTTAAAAGTGCTGTGACCACCTGTCCTCTATTCTTTGGGAAAGCATGAAATCCATCTTCCTTTCCCACCCTCGTGGTGTTGTCTCTGTGAGAAAGAGAATGGTGTCTGCAGTGTTACTCTACTTGTGCTTACTCTACAGGGTTGGTGCACTGTAAATATCTGTGAAGTGAGTGGTCAGAGGGAGTGTGTTCTGCCTGCCATTCCTTCCTCTTCAGTTCATATAGTGATGCATCATTCCATTTTGTGTGCCTTATGGGGAAACCTCTTCCCCTATTATGTGTTCACATATACAGAGGCCAGGAAGTTAGGCACATTCACAGTAATGTGGGTAGTACCTGATCTGTTCTCTAGAGGGACTTGGGTCCTGTATAACATGGAATTACAAGAGAACAGTGGCTAAATTTGTTCTGGTCATTTCATTATGGTCACAGCCTAGTAAATTGGTGGATAAATGCACTCACCAGCTCCTTTTATGATCTCTGTGTGAACCTGTATCCTATGGTATCCCCCAGAGATTCCTGCTGTTGATACCTTGGAAGCCCGTGGAATGACTCTCTGGTGTCCTTCAAAATGAAGAGAACAGATTCACCCAAGTTACAGATCCATGGTAGGAGGCAAGGCTTCCCCAAGGCTAAGAAAAACCAGCAGTACTGACACGGTCACATCTCTGAGGAGAAAGATCTGGGTTTAGACCCAAATCCTCCTCCTGACTTCCTACGTAAACCCATACAAGACACCATGCCTCAGGTCATTCACAGAGTGTCCCCATGCACTATAGAGATCATCCTGGTATCTACTTCCTAGGGTCATTATTACCATTCTGAGATGATAATTGTAATGTCTTTGGCTGTTGTCTTGTGTACATAGTGTACAGAATTAGATGTTAAATCCGGGAACGCGTGTGATGAACGTGGAATACAGTGCTGCCTGGTGGTAGAAATGACACTGACCTCCTTGACACATTCGCTGGTGGCATTGTGAGGGGGCATAAGTTCTTCAATTCAATCATCTTTATGTTCCCTAAGCATCACAATCTCTGCTATGTACTGGTGCTATGGTCTCGAGTTAGGACCTCACACAGGCTATGCAAGCACTATGGATGCAGTTGCACCCATAAATCTTCTGGTATTGCTTCTATATTCACACCTGTTTGAATTAGCACTCCCATGACCAGACTCCTACTCAATAGCTGACAGCTGACCTTCTGATGCAAAAAGCTTAGTAGCCCATTCCCTACATTATGGGCCTCACTTAGTGAATTATTATTATTATTATTATTATTATTATTAGTGTTGTTATTTTGCATTAGCAGTGCTGAAATTGAGCCCAGGGCCTCATGCATGGTAAACAAGTACTCTACGATGAGCTCTCTCCCCAGCTCCTGACTCACTCTTAAATAACTGAATATGGCAGACATCATGTGATGCAAATACTAAGGTTCACACATTAAAATAACTGTTATGCATCTTCTGTGCTTTCCCTCTTATGTTCTCTCTTATATTTTAGTATTCATTTTTCTCCCTCTCTGGATCTCTGGCTGTGGGGAAACCACTGCTGTCTCTGAAGCTTGCAAGAGGAGAGGCTGATGAGCTTTGGGTGAGAAAAGGGAAAACAGTCCAAAAGGAATCAGGCTTTTGCCTTGGGTCTTGCCTGTAAGCAAGAGGCAAAGCCTGAGAGCAAATTTTGCCCTAGTGCCATCTCCCCTGAGCTTGTCTTCATAGAGATATGATGGCAGCAGACCCAGCAAAGCCTCCTGAATTCCTGATACACAGCACAGAGTTTAACTCTTATATGAACTGACCTGTCTTCTATCACACGTGTCTTGTCATATTTTGAAAATATATGTAATGACTGGACAGAATTTGACCGCTCTGCCTTCTTTCACCAATCATAGTCATTAAAGATTATGTACAGTGAGATTACTTTACAGTGTTTTCCTATGAATTTTCTTTAGTAGGTTCTCACTTCATGATTTGCTGTGATTTGTTTATTCTTTGAAATGTTATTGGATATTCACATTGCAGTTTTCAGTTGTTGGAAACAAAGTTGAAGTTAATATCTTATAAAATTCTCTTCATGATGTAGAGGATTATACGCACAGAATCCTAAGATAGTCAGATGAGTTAATCTGAAATTAACTGCCAAAATGGTATCTGAAGTGAATGTACCACAAGCAAGACAGAAGAAATTTCCTTCGTGCACTTCCTCACCAAAACCAGTGTGTTTTGAACAAAAATGAAAGTCTCCTTTGTGCTCTTCAAAACATCAAGAGGGTTTCTCTTGTGGGATGAATAGTTGTTTACCTGATAATTGACAATGATAGGAGGCATATAGAAACTGGAAAGGGGTCATGTGACTATCAAGGCCATGTTGAAGGCCTTAAAAGTGATAGACTTGTGGGTCCGCTGGAGGACTTGGAATCACAGCTAGCTCCTGTGGAAGTCACCCTGCATCACCCAGGGAGTACTGACTTCTCCTGAAGTTAAGGCCCCATGACTAGGACAGTTCTTGTGAGAGTTCCCTGGTATTGCATGACAGGCCTATGACTTGACAGAAGATGGAGAGGCAGGAGCCCCTAGCCCAAGAGGGGGACTGTTCCTCTCTACCCATAATACATGTGTACAATCTAGACAGCTTTGGAATATGGGAGCAGCTGAAAGACTTAAAGCAAAATGTGAGTGAAACAGTCCCACCATGGGTGTTATATCGATGAGAAAATGACAAAAAGAAAAGGCAAAATGCAATCTCAAACATCTAGTCCATCAGGAGCAAGACCAACCGACACTGAAATAGAGGACTTTAAAAGTCATAAATCAGAAACTTCAAAAGATAGCAAATGAAGTAAAGAAATGAATCCATGAACCTATAGAGAAAAGCAAATTAGAAATAATGTCTCATGTAAAGAAATAACAGAAGTAACAACTGTAGTAAACAAGTTTCTCAACATAGCTAGAGAAGAAATAGATAAAACAAAAAATACCGGAGCATGGTAAATTGAATGAACAATGTATTGAATGAATGAACAATGTAGAAAACAAGCAGAATCTATGAAACATATGCAAAGACATATCCAAGCAACAACAACAACAACAATATATATATATATATATATATATATATATATATATATATATAGAAAGCTGGCAAAACCATTTAAATGAAGCTGAGGATAGAATTTCATAATTTGAGGAGAGTATTGCAGGGAGTGATCATGAAAGTGTAGAACATATAAAAATAGCAAAGCATCATGAAATGACAATCCAGCAACTTCAACATGATGCCAAGAGAAGCAACATAAGACTAATAGACATCAGGGAAGATGCAGGAGTCAATGCAAATGACATAACTAAGCTATTCACATAAATAATAACAGAAAAATTTCCAAACATGAGGAAAATTCTGATATACAAAAAAGTGAGACTCACAAAGTGCAAAACAGTCACAACAAACATAAGTCTATGGCCAAACATATAATAATTAAGATCCCAGACATACAGCTTAAAAACAGAATACTAACACTGTTAAAGAAAAGACACAACTCTCCTGTCCAGGAAAGACTATGATTACTATTAAGGAAAACTTTTCAGCACAAACTTTCAGGTTAAGATGAGCTTGGAGTGAACAATTTCAAGCCCTAACAGAAAACAACTTTCAACCTAGACTGATGTACCCAGAAAAAGTGTCTTTCAAATTTAATGGAGAAACAAGATACTTCAATGACAAAGAACAACTGAAGAAATTCATGTCCACCAAACCAACCCTAGAAGAATTACTGAAAGACATGCTAGATAGAGATAAAAATGACCACAATCTCCAGAACAATAGAAAGAAGTGACCAGGCTTGGCAAGAAATTGAACAAGGGAGAAAAGCAGGAAATCAACAACAGGAATACAACATGGCAAAGTCAAGCCAGTACATATCAGTGATATCCATAAAGGTAAATGGGCATAACTCACCTATAAAAAGAAACAGGTTGACAGAATGAATCAAGAAACAGGACCCCACAATATGCTGCATGCAAGAAACACATCTTACTCAGAATTCACAGATTATAAGACAAAGGATGGAAAACAGTTTTCCATGAAACAGGAACCCAGAAAAAAGCAGCGTAGCTATTCTGTTTGTAGAAAATGTGAACTTTAAACCTAAAATGTTTAAAGGAGATAAAGAAGGCCACTAGATACGTGTGAGTGAGAAACTGGAAGAGGAAGAATTACAAATATATATGCACCAAATACAGGAGTGCCCAACTATATAAGGACATGAAAGGACTAATGGACATGAAAAACCAAACACAAGTATATAATTGCAATAGGGGACGTTAACACCCCACTGTTAGAGATAGATCAATGATACAAAAAGTCAGCAAAGAAATAACAGCACTGAATAACACCTGTGAGCAAATGGACTTGATGGATGTTTACAGAGTGTTCCACCCAACCACATCATAATTTACATTAGAATACACATTCTTCTTAGCTGTACACGTTACCTTCTCCAAAATAGATCATATATTAACCGATACAACATGCTTAAATAAATGCAAAAGGAACAAACTTATCCCATGGATAATATCAGACCATATTTCAATAAAATTGAAAATCAATGGCAAAAAAGTGCAAAGCCTTCATATACATGGAAATTAAATAACAACTCTCTGAATAACCAGTGTGTTACAGATGAAATTAAAGGGCAAACAATACAATACTTACAATACAATGAAAATGCAGATACAACATACTGTAACATATGGAACACAATGAAAGCAGTCCTCAGAGGGAAATGTATAACCATAAATAGTCACATGAAGAAAATGGAATGAACACAAATAAATAACCTAATACTACATCTCAAGTTTCTAGAAAAGCAGCAAGTCAACCCCAACACTGATAGAAGAGAGGAAATTGTAAAGATTAGAGCAGAAATTAATGCAATTGAAACTAAAAATGTTACAAAGAATTAAGGAATCAGCTGGGTTTTTTTGAGAGAATAAACAAAATTGACAATCCCCTGGCCAGCCTTATCAAGAAAAAGAAAGAAAAAACTGAAATCCACACAATAACGACTGAAAAGAGGGAAATTACTACAGATTCCATGGAAATTCAAAAGATCATGAATACTTACTCTGAAAATCTCTATTCACATAGGGTGGAAAACACAGAGGAAATGGACAGATTTCTAACAACATGAACTATCAAAGCTCAATGAAGAAGATAAAACAATTTTGAATAACCCAGCATCAGCTACTGAAATTAAAAACAATTTAAAAACTTACCAACAAACAAAATCCCAGGCTCTGATGAATTCATGGCTGAATTCCATACAAAGTTTAGAGAAGACCTAACTTCAATACTCCTTCAACTTTGCAATGAAATTGAAAGAGAATCAGTCCTACCTAAATTCATTCTTGGAAGCAAGTATCACTCTGATACCAAAATCAGAAAAAGACCCGACCAATAAGGAGAACTAAAGGCCAATCTCACTCATGAACATTCATGCAGAGATTCTCAATAAAATATTATCAAATAGAGTGCATCAAATCAGCAAGAAGATTATACACCATGACCAGGTGGGAATATGTCAATAAATGAAATACTCCACATGAACAGAGCCAAAACTAAAAATCACATGATCATCTCAAAAGAGGCAGAAAAAGCTGTTTATAAAGTCCAAAACCTGTGCATGATGAAAAGCCTATGGAAACTTGGAATAGATGGTATCTACCTCAATCTCATAAAGACCATTGATGACTAACCTATGGCCAACGTTATACTAAATGGACAAAAATTGAAAGCCTTCACACTAAAATCAGGAAGAAGACAAAGATGTCCACTATCACAACTCCTATTCAAGATAGTTCTGCAAATATTATTCAGAGCAATGAGACAAGAGGGTGAAGTAAGAGGAATAAAAATAAGAAGTTAAATTATCATTACTTGCAGATAACATGATACTCCACATAGAAGACCCCAAAAACTCCATTAAAAAACTACTAAAGGTAATAAACAAATTCAGCAGCATAGCTGGATACAAAATGAACACTCAAAAAAAATCAATAGCATTCCTGTACACAAACGCCATGAAAGAGAAATTATGGAAATATCACCTTTCATTGTAGCACCTAAAGTAATAAAATACTTAGTAATCAACCTAGCCAAGAATATAAAAGGGTTATGTGCTGAAAATTATACTACTCTAAAAAAAGAGATTGAGGAGGATATTAGAAAATTGAGGGATATTCCTTGATTGTGGTTAGGAAAACCAACACTGTGAAAATGGCCATACTCCCAAAACTGTTACACAGATTCAGTTCAATCCCAATCAAAATATCATTAACATACCTTGCAGATTGAGAGAAAATATTCCTACAATTCATCTGGAAACAGAAGAAACGTAGAATAGCAAAGGCCATTTTGGGTAACAAAGGCAAGACAGTAGGGATATCAATTCCTAACTTAAAACTATACTACAGAGTCACAGTAATAAAAATCAACATAGTACTGGCAGAGACCTGAGGGTCAATGGAATAAATTAGAAGATGCAAACACTACCAGTCACCTTACATTTGACAAATGGGTTAAATATGTTCCCTAGAAGAAAGATAGCCTCCATAATAAATGGTATTGGAAAAATTGGCTTTCCACATTCTGAACACTGAGACTACATGCATGTTTATCACCATACACTAAACTAAAGTCCAAGCAGATCAAGGATCTAAATATTAAAAAAGAAACACTAAATCAAATGGAGAACAAGGTAAGTAGAAATCTTGGGGACATTGGGGTTGTTAGAGAATTTGTGAATAAAATGCAAACCACATAGGGAATACTTCGAAGAATCAACAACTGGGATCTCATATTATTAAAACATTTTTGCACTTCAAAAAAATCAACAACTAAGTGAAAAGTAAACTCACAAAATGGGAAATAATTTTAGCAAACAGCCACTCAGACAAGGACTTATATACAGAACATATAAAGAACTGAAAAACATCAAGCCCCCCAGATTTGAAGGCCATCTCCACAAATGGGCATCAAAAATAAACACACAGTTCTCAGATGAAGATATACAAATGGCAAATAAATATATGAAAAAATGTTCACAGTTAATGATCACTTGAGAAATGCACATTAAGACAGCGTTGAGATTTCCTCTCACTCCAGAAAGAATGGCTGTCATCAAGAAATCAACTGATAACAAATGTTGGTGAGCCTGCCTGGAAAAAGGAACATCAAGCATTACCCGTGTTCCTGGGGTAAATCCCACTTGGTCATGGTGTATAATCTTCTTGATGATTTGGTGGGAGTGCAGACTGGTGCAACCACTGTGGAAATCAGTATTGAGATTCCTCAAAAAACTAGGATTGGAAGTTCCATTCAATCCAGTTATTCCTTTCCTGGGTGTTGTCACAGAAAAACTGATAATGTCATGTCACAGTGATATATGTGCACCCATGTTCATAGGAGCACAATATGTGATAGGTAAGTCTTGAAAACAACCAAAATGGTCATCAGCTGCAGAGTGGATGAAAAATGTATTTTATACATTTTTACTACTACTCTGATAAAGAAAAGGATGGTCTTGAATTCTTTATAAATAAATGGAGGCAACTTGAGAATATCCTCATAAGTGAAATAAACAACACTCACAGTAGTAAATATCACATTTTGCCTATGGTGTAAAGCATACTAAAAAACGACAAAGTAATATGATCCAAAAGGTATAATAGATATTGTAAAGGAGAAAGAAAACTCCTCTGAAGGATATAATGATATGTATAGTGTGTAAGATAGATGTTCATATTACTAAATTTCTGTTAATCATTGATAAGAAGGGTGTGCACTGTAAATGCACTGTAAATGTTTGAATGTTTAGCCACTTTTTATGCTTTTTTGTAACTTAACAATTATTTTTAAGATGACAATATGTAATGTATCAACTAGCGATTTTATGATGTTAATTTTTTTGAGATCTGTATCTGTATGCTACCATTTTTATTGTTTCTTTTAATAAAATTTTTTTAAAAAGAAATGGATGTGGAGTTCTCTGCCCTCCAGGCCTTGCAGCAAGACCTGCACATGACGTGGAGAGAATCCTTGGGATCCACTTCACTCTGGGTGGCCATAAGCTGCACTGTGGTGGGATTAGTGGTATTATGCTTTACATTTCTTGTGGTTGTGGTCTTTTTGTGCATGAGTCCACCCTATGGGTCACTTACAATAAGCATATTTTCCCTGATCTTTGAGGTGGTGGAATGTGGGAAACCACTTCACATTGTTTCAACCCCAAAGGCTTTGAGGACCTGTATGGAACTGACGCAACTGAATAGCATATGCACAGCATGGACACAAGTCTATAAGCATGACTTAGCATAGACAGCCATGGATGCACTAAGGTTTGTGACAGTATGCAAGAATGTAATGCCTAATGATGGATGATATATCCAGGCTTGATAATAAAGATGCTTGTTTATTGCTGTTGCTAATGTTGGCTCAGTGTGGTTTCTTCTCCTTTTACCCACTAAAATATCCATTCACCACCCTATCTCTGAGAAAATCTCATACCACAGGCACAGGGAACTTTAATACCCCACAAAACTATAGCCTCTGTCCCCTGTTCCAAGGCACACATAACATCCTAAAGCCCAAATCTCTTTTGGGGTACAGCTTTAGAAAAGACACCATGTTTCATGCCTGCACCTTGAAGATCACTTCCTAAGCCCTGTGACAAACATCTGCCTCACTTCCATCCCTCCTCTGTATTCACAGAGCATAAAGTTCTAAAATGTTCTGACCTTGACCTGGAACACAGCTCCCCAAGCAACAGATGTGCAGCCTTCAAGCAGACTGGTCAGACAGTGGACTCAGGTGAGTCAATCCCCAGGCTGAAGGCCAAGGACAGTGTTATCTGTTGACCCCACTGTCACACAGTGGAGCTACTTACCAGAATATCTTAGCCTCCCTTGATTCCTGAACCCATGGGGACTCACTTTTCCTGTGGTTCATAGTGTGTTAAAACCAGGCACAGTATTAATGTGTGTTAGGGAGAAACCATGCCCATCACAACCCTACTGAAATCAGCTCCTCATGTACTCTGCAAGGCACCTGTTCTTATCATGTCACATATAAAATATGCTGATAAAATGTATGTTGAATGCCCTGCTAGCCATCTCCACCAAGCCCACTTGGCAGCAGCTCAGCCTTCAAACCTCCATTGGGTAGGCAGGGGAGGAAAGTAGAGGAAGACAAGGGGCTTTCTCTGCCTAGACAGAAAATATAGAAGGACAAGGGGCACCTCCAGGTATAAGTGTTACACCTACTGCTGAGCCTGTATCCTGAGGACAGAGAGGAGACAGCTATTTTGATCACTTTGCTAGAATTCAGGAGTCTGAGCAGAGCTACAAAGGCTGGAATTGGGAGCCAACTGATGGATCCTTCAGAAGATTTGCCTGCATTGTGTTTTCCCTTTCTGCTCCATGACTTACTCATCACCAGGTGTTGGCAGTGTGGGTTCACGTGTCTTCCCAAGTGAGCTACTTCTGGGGATCTTGGGTAGTCAGCACACAGTGAGATCTCTATGTGTCTCTGTTAGGTTTTGCACAAAGCAAAGTATAAAAGTGCAGTTCCCATGATAGTAAGGTTGGCTCCAAAATTCCATTAGTGAGGTCTTAGTTTGAGGACAGCTGATGCTTTGATCTTCAGGTTTGCATGTGCATGAAGGACTCAGTGCTGGCCAGGTAGAGTGTGTCTTTCCTGTTTGAGGTTTTTCATCAGTTGTGGTTTTATTCCAACATATCAGAAGTGGATTTTCTTGCTGTGTGTTTTGCTTATAAATTATCATATTTTTTTACTACTTACTTAGAGTGTGTGCTGATTGTTTTTGATAGGTCCATGGCACATGTGATGCATAGAGTGGAAGTTAGGCCCTACCTTGTGCATAATGGTGCAGTCCATCAACTCGTGAAAGTTCTCAAAGTTGCCAGCATTGAGAACCTAGCTCAAGGTCAAGCCATTGCCAGCACAAAGCACTGCTTTGTCTGGATTGTTCTTTCTTTATGATCATTGCAGTGGGTATGATGCAATATTTGGAAGCTTAGTACAGCCCTAACCCTAACTCTAATCAGAACCCTAAATCTAACTAACCCTAAAAAGTCACTAGCAGCATTCTCTGGGCAAAGAAAATGATGGCATTGATGTGGGAAATGTAACATAAGTTAATTATGAGGACATAAGATCACTGGTGGCTGGGGTGGAGCAGCAGGGGAAAATAAAAAAAAAAGCATTGTGTAAAAATTTGAAGAACATTCTGGAATTGGACAGTGGGGAAATCTAAACAACATTGAGAATACCCTAAATGCCAGCAAGCTGATTACCTTAAGCTTCATTAAAATATTAAATTTTATTTATTTTTTATGTCACTAACAAATCTCTGAGAAATAAGAGTAATGATGAATAAAATGATAAATAAAACTGGAAGAGAGGGGAATGGCAGGTGTGGGTCAAGAGCTGCCCACAGGTAGAACTCAAGAGATGACTCCTGCTGTGTAGCACCCAGGAGGTCCAGCTCTGCAGCTGATGGACAAGGCAACCCAGGTGCTGGCTCTTGCTGTGGGGCCAGAGCTGGTGAGGGAGCTGCAGGTGGAGCTGGCACAAGGTCAGGAGGTGCAAATTATGCATGGACTGAAACTGGCCCTGTAATTTCAGGAAGAGAAAATATCACCAACAGTCCATGGATTTCTTGGGGCAAAACCTTCCCACTGCCTGTCAGAGGTAGCTGTGTGTACCAGCTAAACCCCAGCAAAGCCTCCCAGACTACATCCCCACATTGACTGCTGAGGATCTCATGCTCCTGGGTCATGCAGCACTTGCACACTTTGCTGAGTTCCAAGGCATATCCCCTGCCCACAAGCCCATAAACTCTGGAGCTCAGGCCTGGGAGGTTCGTTCAGGATGCTCTAGCTATTCCTGAAGAAGCTTAGCCTGGGGATCTACATGGAAGTACAGTTCCATTGAAGACTCAAGCACAGAAGATGTGGACCTGGGGCAGAAGGGAGCCAGCTGAGTGAGAGGCCTGATATACCCGGGGAACTCATCTGTGGGGGGGGGGGGTGTAGGCCTTCTGCCCAGTCTGTACAGCATCCAGCCACAGCCTCTCCAACTCACAGTGGGTCACTTTGGGCCCAAGGAGCCCTTAGAGGCTGAAAGAAGTCTCTGTGAGAGGGAGACCTTGCAAAGTTTTATCACACTTGTACTTTCTGACACATTGTCTCCCTGCCCCTCCCCAGTGCAGTCAGCTTGGTGAAGTCAGTGACTGGTATATGCCATGTCATTGCACTCAATAGATCAGGGCTGCTGCTCCATGAATATCTGAGAATTGAGAGGTCAGTTGGTATCTGTCTTGCCTCTCTGCAGTATCTAACTTAGGCAGTGATCCATTGCTGTACCCATGTATGCATGGTCTGTACCCACACCGAGGGAGGCCTGGGATCCAGAAAAATTACTTTTAGGTGAGCAATATCTGTTCTGCTGCAAATGATGACTCTGTGGCCTCCAAAGAATGTTGGAACTCAAAAGGGCAGGAGTTGCATCTGTTCTGCTTACAAGGTCATGGCCAATACCCTGAAATGTGTATACACACAGTGTGTCTTCATGTGTATTTGTATCATAATTAAACCTATTTGCTCTTCCATGATACCAGACAGCCATGGATTCTTTGCTGTACTCAGGGTTTCCTGTGTTGAACAAATCCTGAGGTCCATATAGTGACTCTCCAATCTCCTTTCCAAAGAATAGAAAGCTTTCCCCAAGTGTTGGTAAGTAAAGGGTTAGATCATTCTTGGGAATCAGCACAGGCTCTACTGTAGGTCTTCATGGGGCCAAGGCCACAGCTAACCACGTTGCATGGAGCCCCCATTTCATAATCAGTGACGCTGAGTTCCCAATCCAATGAGCACCTCATCGTTCAGCATTTTAAACTGAGACTGAGTGATGAACTTGCACATGGTCAGGACCTGAATCTGTAGGTGGCCAAGTGTCGCTGGGCTGCTAAGTTAAGAACTCACCTTCACAGCTTTGGTGCCTGCAGGGCTGAGATGTCAGCCATGGAGCCAGAGAGAAATGTCCGGAGCTGGGGCAGCTGAACAGGAAGGCTAAGTCCGGAGTGTCCTTCAGGCTGTGAGGTGCATCTGCCTGTACCTGGCTTGCTGTAAAGACATCTGCCAGGCTCTCTGCTGGCTGACTTCAGATCTGTGATGTGACAGTGGGGAGACATGGTATTGGTGTCGTGCACATGACTTCTCAGAAGGGTTGGAGCTGAAGCAAAGCCCACACTCCAAATCGTCCACAGAGGCTTGTGGAACAGGGCTCACTAAGGAATACTACCATGCTCACATGACCTTGATAGAGGAAAGGCAGAATAGAAGTCTATGCATTAACAAAACCTATGAGTCTTAAGATGGCCTCCAATTTTAGAGATGAGAAAATGGAGGATCATTCTAGATATCCAGATCCATTAATGAGGCCCCACAGAATGTTCCCCAGTTTCCTGATAGAATGTCCACAGGAAGGAATTAGGGTACTCTTCCATAGCCATGGAGGGTGAGCAGATGTGTTCACTGCTCTTTTCTTGTGCTCATTTAGCCCTGAGGCTCCTATGATAGGAACTGCAGTGCCTGAAAAATTCCTGTAAGACAAGTGCCAGAGAAATGGACAGAGTGGACTGACATTTGAGGTGAGCACATCTGTGGTGAGTTGATGATGTGTAAGAGCTGGGGATAGGGTAGAGATGCAGCCAGCTAATGGTCCATGGACAACAGGCCTAGGACTGAAAGTGAGATGCAATGCCAGAATTCAATCATGCCAAGAAATGAAGTGACTTTGTGTTTGTGTCCCATTTCCCTTTCTCCCACCAATATGTGTACAATGACCTTGCCTGTGACAAGTTAGATGCTGAGTAGAGAGGATATGGTATTTGTGCACTTGGAGTCTAGATTCCTTGACACAGGATCACAGGCGCAGTGTTTGTCAAGTCCTGGGTGGATGTGCTTAAAAGGTTTATCTGACCCTAAATTCCCCTCAGTACTCTATGGCCTGCTATACAGTCCTATACTCTATACAGTCCCTTTTGCTGACCCACCCTGCATCAGAGCAGATATCTATTGTTATTGTGGGTACCATGTTGGGAGCAGGGACATGTCACACAGGGCCCAGTTGCCAACCCCATGCCCATGTCCTGTGTACAGCTCTGTTGGGCCAGAGCCCCGAAGTCTGGAGAAAGCCTGAGGCTCTGAGAAACCACAGGATTCACTTTGTTAAACAACATAAACTTATGTTCCTCAAAGAAAAAAAGCTCTGTACCAGACTTCTACCCAGAAGGACAGGAGATGACTCTGGAGGCTGTGGATAAACATGGCCACTGCCCTTCTCCTCCTGACAGCCCTGTCCTTGATGGGAATGCAAATGTGACAGTGGCCCATGCTCAGTTTCCCTGTCCCTGCCCAGGAGCATCTGCCCTCAGTGCCTGTCCTCAGACCCCCTCACACTGATGACCTAGGGAGGCAATTGTTTATGCAGACTTACAGTCTTGGCCAGGCCTAAATAGCCTTGTCCTGGAGTCTGTGTCTCTGAGTGGCTGCTGGTAGAGCCTAGGGACATCTGGCCTAGGCCCCCTCTTCTATCTGGGGTGCCTGGGGACTAGGCCTGGTGAATCCTGTCCTGTGCTGCCTTTGATGGTTGCACAGTTCCCGGTGAGCATCCTGAAGTATCTTGGCTGAATGAACCATCTTCTCACTTGTTCCCAGGTAGTTTTCCCAAGGCGGGTCCTGAGGCAGTAGTTTTGAGGCCTGGGAATGCAGCATAACATATTGACTTATCACTCTCTCTAACCAAGTGCCTGTGAAGGCCAACTGTCACCACACCAATGTGCTTGGTGACAAGATAATTCAGAGTTCTGTTTAGATATGTTGCCAAGCAAATCAGGTCATACACTAGAGTCCGTAGCTGGGCTGACCCCGGTAATGCCCAATTTATTTTTATTGTGGTATAAATTTGTTCTTAGAAACAGCAGGTGAAAAACTGGAAAACTGAGTGTGGTTTTACACTTTGCTGAACTTTGAAAATTTAAATGTGGCAAACATCTAGATGTGTCAGATGTGGCAGGCATGGAGCCAAGCACACAATTCCATCCAAAGGGTCGCTTGTCTCTGAAGATGACGTGTTCAGTGTCTTCACTTAGAGATATGTCACATTTTCAGGTGACTTGCTTTCCTGGGCATGTGTTAGTTTCATTTCAATTCCATTAGAAAGCATGGAGATGGTCCCAGAATGCCGATAATATTTTTCCTTGAAGCATGTGACTGTTTTATATTAAAACCCCACATGTCTAGGGGAGGAGGATTCCTAGCAAGTCTTCCTCTCACATGCCTATGAGTGATTAATTATGAGTCCTTGGATGATTACCTCAGCCACACACTATAGTGCTCCATACTCTGACAGCCTGTGGGGGGGGGGGGACAGCAGGTGGTGAGAGCAAGGGAAGGCTTTGCAAGGCCATGAACATCATTGCCCCGTGTGGATGAAGGACTCATGCCTGTCACTCCTAGGCAACTTGTCTCCTAGCAGCTGCTATCACTTCCTGTCCTCCCATCCCAAACAGACCATGAGCTTTGTGTCCCTCCTGGGTAGTTTGCCTTTCCTGTAAGTGATGGTGCTGAGCCTCTTTAGTGGCAATGCTCTTTGCTTGGTCCCCTTCAAGCAGTGTCTCCGTGCTGGGCTCCCCCTGTGCTGTTACCACCTGCTGTTATGGGTTGAACCCACCAACTGCAACATATTCATGCATGTGTCACCTATGCGCTGAGGGCAATTTGTTCTGTTTATGGCTTGAATCTTGAAAGCAGGGAGCCACAGCCTTTTTATTCATGTTCTTGTGTATATACACTTTTATTTCAAAGAAAAGTGATTGAATGTGAAATTACTGCATCATATTTCTGTTGTATGGCTACCTTTGAAATTCATAAAGTATCTTTGGAAGCAGTTGATTCAAGCAGAGTTAAGTGGTTGGTTTTTGTTTTGTTTTGTTTTATTGTGCTATACTATGCCATGCTATGTTATGTTCCACTATGTTATGTGTTAGTTAGGATTTTGAAACTCCTTCAGCATGTTTTCAGTGCTTTCTGATTTGATTTTGAATAATCAACCTGAGAAAATATAAGAATATAACATAATCTGACTAATTTTGCTTTGGAGAAAATTTAAAAAGGAAAACCCAGTCAGGGATGTTGGTGCACACCTGTCATTCCAGTACTCAGAAGGTTGAGGCAGGGGGATTGTAGTGAGTTTGAGGTCAGTCTGGGCTACAAAGTAAGATGAAGACCAGCCTGAACTGCATAGTGAAACCCTTTCAAAAAACAGAATGAAAAAAGAATGAATGAATGAATGAATGAATGAAAGACAAAAATAATATAAAAATGAAAAATCAAAAGTCACCTGTCAATTGAGAAATCAAATCTTTGTGATGTTTTCTTGAATATGTACTTTAATCAACACAAATAGCATAAGATTTACCATCATGCGGGCATTGATTTTCTGCCTGGTATTTTCATTTATTTAATTTTTTAAAGTTTTTACTGAAATGACTGCAGATATGCTACTGAATATACCCTCTGAGGATATGAGTAGCTCAGTATGAAGAGAATTTGATCATTCCTATTTTCTCTGCCCTAAATTTATATTTAGAATGAGAATTTGATCAAGGGATTACATCTTTTTTGAAATAATAATAATAATCAAGTAAAGATACTCTTTCTGTGTCTATAAAATGGTAAAAATAATTATAGATTAATAGTGGTTAATGTACCTTGCACTGGGATTTCTAAATGATTGATATTTTCGTACAATTGTAAAATTATTTACAAATTTTAACACATGGTCTCACTAATGTTTCCCAGGCTAGGCTTAAATCTTTCCTCATTCTTCCTCAACTTCCCAGAGTGCTGGGATTACAGGTGTACATTATCCTGCATTGGCAATTGATAGCAATGTTGTGTATTCATGGACTAAAATGTTCAGCTTTGGTTTTTAGACACTTTGCAGAAAGAGTACATCTATTTAAGCTATCTGCTACCTTTCTAGCCTGAAGTTTCTTTCACAGAGAGTAAGACTGAAAATCCCATTAACACTGAAGTAGATTCTCTGCTTTTTAAATGCGCTCAGCACAATCTTCAGAGCATCACTCCAATTGCCTTCTGCACTGGGACTGGGGCTTGGTGTCCTTGAAGCACATTCTCTTTTTATTTAACCCCTCCCAGAATTTGATGATTGTTTGAATTCAGACCCCCAGAAAGTTGTGAAAGTTAAAGCCACTTGGGGCACACTGCCCTCCAGAAGGCTAGGCCAGTGTAAAACATTATTTTCCCTGCAGTCCTACTTTCCAAGGGCTTGTTTTGGTTTTTGGATATTGATTTTTGTTTCTATTTTTTGCTCTGTTCATCAGTGTGTCTGTCCCTGATGTCTGTGGGTCAGTGATACCAAAGGAAACCACACACCCATTAAGGGTCATATTTCATTTTACTTAGGGATGCAGCCATTCTCTTTGGTATCCTCAAACTAAACCTACAGTGTATATTCTGGTGAGTAACTACTTTCAGTTACTTAGTTTTTTAAGCAAAGTATATTCATCATGCTCCTTCTACTGAAGGGAACTGTAGCAGTCCTGAACCCATCTCTTATTGCAGGCTCCATATCTTGACCAGCCTGCAGTGTCCCCACTTTCTGAACTGCTCCCTGTGAGTAACTGTCCTGCTCTACAGCTGTGGTGAGTCCACATGCAGCAGTTGAGATCTGCAACTGAGTGGAAGACATCCAGTCAAAGTGGGCTCTGTAACAGGATGACCTTCTTGAACAGAGGTCCCCTGAGTGAGATAGGGGCTAAAGGCCTGCAGGGAGGAGCTCTGGCAGCAGGGCCATTCCAGCCATCTCCTGTCTAGCCTGCAAGCTGTGTTGCTTTGCTGAGAAGCTGACTCATGGATCAGCAGGCCTGAATCTGGGCCTTTCTTGCCATGGTTCTTGCTAGGTGTCATGGTGTCCAGCATCTCTGCCTGGTCCATCTTCCCCACCTTCAGATCTCAACAGAGATCTGCACAGCTTTGGGCTTCCTCTTCCAGGCTGCACTCTATGCATAAACTTCAGATGTGAAATCTGTGAGTATGAAACTCAACCTTTATACATTTAACCTCGGAATTCAACATCTAAGGCTTCATTATGAAGAATGAAGTTGATGACACCCATATTCTCATCTTATTCAGCTTAGCTGTGAATAGTTAGAAACCACTGAATGTAACACAGCAGAGCTACTGCATCAATTATAAAATTACAGTCACTGAAATTGTGGCAAGAAGGCCATGTCTCAGGCCATGTCCCCGGTGTTACCTGAGATGACAGAGAGTTTATGGCCTGGCCCTCTCTCTACCCAGCAGTGAAGACACAGAGGCCCATGCAGAAGGTGAGACAGGAGAGAGGGGCTCATCAATGGCAGACCATGATCCTGGAGGGATGCCTATATCTTTTTTGTTCATTGTCTTATTCCATTGAATTAATTATAGTGCTCTATTCAATATTACTTCTATTCAGTTTGGCTAACAATAAATAGTGGCTAATTTCTTGAATAGGTAAGTGAAAATGGATGATTTAATTACATTATATATAATGAAATGCACAGTACATACTTTGAATATCTATCTATCTATCTATCTATATATATATATATATGTGTGTGTGTGTGTGTGTGTGTGTATTGGTGTGTGTGTAAAGGAGTCTTGATATTCAGAAAGGCAACACTCTGGTTATCACTATCTCTAACACATGAGGTCATGCAGAGTCCTTCCACGGTGCAGTGGTGCTAGAAGCTGTCCGGAGCCGCTTCCATCCCACGGAATGGAGCACACGAACACTCAGCCTCTGCAAGCACCTTTATTGACTGGGCAGCAACCTCAATACATGTCCGTCCTCGACGGCTTCTTCCGTGTTGTGCCCCGAGCACTTCCTATGCCTAAGCTTATAAGGCTAGTACTATCCAACCATGAGATTACACGTGGGGACAGGCAATGGGTGATAACGGGCAAGTAATCAATGACTACCATATTTGGCGGTGGCGGTGAGCCAAATAAGAACCCGGAAGCAGGATGTAGGCGCCATCTTGGGCACACGATGGGCGGGGGAGCAGCAAAGGCGGCAGGCGGGCGCCATCTTATGAATATGCTCTCATGAATAACATGGCAGGCTCCCAACAAGAAGCCACCCTACAAGCCACCATGTGCATCTGTGCCTGCTACTGCCAGAGGACAGCAAGAGATTTGGTTCAGTGTTTGTTTTTCCAGCAAGGAAGTCCTGAATCATCCTGCTTCCAGGCAGCTCAGGGAGTGAGCAGCATGCAGAGGAGCCCAGCACTGCCTGCCTTACACCCCTTTCCCCCACTGTATCCATGCTGCAGCCCTGCCAGGGTGCAGCCAAGGCTCTGCCTCCTCAGCCCCAGGGTCCTCAGTTCCTGAGTCCTGGCCTCAGCCTCCACCAGGCTTCAAGTGATGCCATGTGTTCAGCTGGCATAATGGATGGGGTACACTCTCAGCCCCACATGCACCAAGATCACTGACCACATTCACATTTCCAGTCTGCAAATTTTGCTCCTCTCCTTTCTGACTGAGGCTTTGGCATTGGAACAAAAGACAAAATTGTCATTACTTTTTCTTTTTGTTCTTTTTTTTCTGGTTTCTTTATTTATTAAACCATATATTTAGAGTTGTATTTTGCAAAAAACCTTTCTTTGTCTTTTCATGCCCCACTTAAGTGAAGTTCTTACAAATTTCTACTGCAGTTCAAACCCATGTGCTTGAATGCTCAGAATCCAGTCTGCAGCTTCGTAGCATGGGGGAAACAAACTGAATTTTGGGATATTACTTTGCCTTGTAGCATCTTGACAAGAAAACCCTGACTCATGTGTTTTTACCTCCAAAATATGGGCTTCAGTTCCAACTGAATTTGCCACTGACAAAATGAGTTACTTGCATTTATTTCAAGCAATCTCATTTCCCCTCAACTGGATAAGCACATTGTCTAAGATTTCTTATGCCCAAACTTGAAAAATAATTTCCACTAGACAAGACGCTGCCACCAATCCTGAAATAATGATAGGATTTTATGTAAACACATAGTCCAACTCACACCATGGCAGCCATGAGCTGAGAGAGGGACAGATGGCTTGTGTAGATAGAAACACCAGAAATAGTCCCCTAGCAGCAGCAACAAGCAGGTAGCAGAGCAGCTAAGCCTTCACAGTTGAGTAATGGAATGGTGTGCTAGGTTTTGCCCTGGGTATACTTATGTGGCTTGGTAAATCCAGGTTGCTATAGGGATTTCCCTTCCTGCAGTGAAACGTCAAAGGAAAATCATGTATGTATAGCATTTATTTTCCATTATTCTTTTGCATTTATGGAATCTGCATGCACAAGATTTTATGCCTCTGCATTGCAGACCCATTCATGGGCATTATTCCTATGTCTTTTCAAGGGCCAGTTTATTTACACAACATGCAGAGAACTTTTCTCAGCCATGTTTCTCCAGATTTGTGCATTTTCAATCATTTCTTCAAAGGAAACTAAACAATTTAGTTTGAGCAAACTTCGAGCTGCCATGCTTCTGTTTGACATCCTTGCTGCCAGATCTGAAAAAGGCAGTGAGTTGGATGAGGGATATCCCCAGAGGGACACTCTTTGTACAGCTGTGTCAGGCAGGGCTGCTCATTAGCTAACTGGCCACACTGACATCAAAATGTCCTTGCCCCATGCTGGTCCTGGTTTTGGGAAGCAATGGATTGCAGTAGAAACTCCCTGTGCACTGGCTGGCCCTTGGAAAGCCTTGTGCTGCCATGAGATTGTCACCCCTAGACCTGCACTTCTGTGGCCCTGGGGTTAGGGCAGAGTTCCTTCCATCAGCCATGTACAGCATCCTCCAGGTAGCTCTCCTGTGCACCCTCTTTGTGGAGACAAAGGAAGATCCCAGTTCCTTCCTGCTTCAAACAGTACTGTGAATTAAACTCTTAAACAGAAATCTTGAAAAGTTGTGCAAGTATCTCTCTGGGAGAAATCTCTGTTCTTAGCCCTGCATGGTCAAGGGACTCCTGTGTATAGCTGTGATGGGAGCTGTGGGTCAAGGCTCTGTGTTCCTATTTCAGGAAGCTCTGTAACTCAAGGCAATTCTCCTGCATCAGCCTCCCAAGATATATTTCTTATATCTGAATGGAAAGTTATCACTTGGTGACACTGACCTATAATTTGAAGCTTGCACCTGGTTTCATTGTTTATACATTTTTTACATACAGCAGTTTTCGGTGAACATTTGAGTTATTATCTATGTACCATATTTGATGTTATTTATGTTTTGTTCTATGAAACCAAATTCAAATATCAAAATGCTGCATAAGTATATTAAGAACAAAGGACTCAGTGGCCTAAATGAGATTTGAAGAGATATCATTTGTAGTACTCAAAGTGATTGATGAGATATTTGTCTGCCTCTGTGCTTTATGGATGCTGGGCCTGCAG
This sequence comes from Cavia porcellus, assembly GCF_034190915.1. NCBI lineage: Eukaryota > Metazoa > Chordata > Mammalia > Rodentia > Caviidae > Cavia > Cavia porcellus. The sequence goes on from NW_026947536.1 coordinate 2,544,485, forward strand.
TCTGTCACTATAAGCTCTGCTTTAGAGAAAGTGCACAGGGACTCTTGCAGCGACTTAGCACAAGAATCAGTGCTCCTATTTGGCTGTTACATTAGTTATGAGTTGCAATATAGCATCAAATTTGCTGTCTCAAAAAATGTGTATATACAAAAAATTAATCCCCAAGATATGAAATTAAGATTTGAAGAAATCAGTCTCCATTCAGCTGTTTTGTTTGGTTTTATTTGTTTAGTTTAGTTTTGTTTTATTGAGACAGGTTTTCTCTATGTATATCAGCTAGATTTGAACTCCTTATGGAATGCAGAATTGCCCTAAGCTCAAAGCAGCCATCCTGCATCAACCTCTTGAGTGCTGGGATTATAGATATGTGTGTTTTTACCCTAGAAAATATTGAGCCTTGTAACTTAGCTCTGTTGTAGCTTAGCATAATATATGCCATCTTGAGCTTTGCATTTAACTGGTGCCCCGTATTTCACCCAGAAAAATGGAAAATCACTCAGCGTAGAAGTCCAAGGAGAAAAGCAAAATGAGCTGTACCCAAAGAAAAAATTAACCTGCTCAAGAAAAGAAGCAGAATACAGTTGTTATCCAAAAATTATTAAAAGATTCTACCTAAATGATTTCCAACTGGATCTTTTTATGATTCTATCTTTAGAAGATCTGTAACTTTCCAGTTCAGAGCCTCTTGTTTAGATCCTGAAATGGGGGTTGGGGTTCTGTATACAAGTGGTCCTGAGCCCAGCTAATGTAATTCCACATTTCTCAGTTGGGTTGCTTGGCTCCCAATATTGTTGTTCACAAAATCAACTCAAGCTGCATAAGCCTTTACTGACACAAGCAAACACTTAGATTAAATGCCAAGGTCATGGCCAATATCCAGAAATGTGTCTGCACGCAGTGTGTCTTCATGTGTATTTGTAGCATAATTAAACCTATTTGCTCTTTCATGATATCTGACAGTCATGGATTCTTTGCTGTACTCAGGGTTTCCTATGTTGAACAAATCCTGTGGCCCATATAGTGAATCTCCAATCTCCTTTCGAAAGAATAGAAAGGTTCCCCCAAGTGTTGGTCAGTAAAGGGGATGGAAGATCATTCATGGGAATCAGCACAGGCTCTACTGTAGGTCTTCATGGGGCCAAGGCCACAGCTAACCACTTTGCATGGAGCCCCAATTTCATACTCAGTGACCCTGAGTTCCCAATCCAATGAGCACCTCATCATTCAGCATTTTAAACTGAGATTGAGTGATGAACTTAAACATGGCCAGGAACTGAATCTGCAGGTGGCCAAGTGTCGCTGGGCTGCTAAGTTAAGAACTCACCTTCACAGCTTTGGTGCCTGCAGGGCTGAGATATCAGCCATGGAAGAAGCCAGAGAGGAATGGCTGGAGCTGGGGCAGCTGTCCAGGAAGGCTAAGTCCAGAGTCTCCTTCAGGCTGTGAGGTCCATCTGCCTACACTTGGCTTGCTGTACAGATCTCTGCCAGGCTCTCTGCTGGCTGACTTCAGATCTGTGATGAGACAGTGGGGAGACATGGAATTGGTGTCGTGCACATAACTTCTCAGAAGGGTTGGAGCTAAAGCAAAGCCCACTCTCTAAAGGGCTCACAGAGGCTTGTGGAACAGGGCTCACTACGGAATACTACCGTGCTCACATGACCTTGATAGAGGAAAGGCAGAATAGAAGTCTATGCATTAACAAAACCTGTGAGTCTTAAGATGGCCTCCAAATTTAGAGATGAGAAAATGGAGGATCATTCTAGATATCCAGTTCCTTTAATGAGGCCCCATAGAATGTTCCCCAGTTTCCTGATAGAATGTCCACAGGAAGGAATTAAGTTACCCTTCCATAGCCATGGAAGGTGAGCAGCTGTGTTCACTGCTCTTTTCCTGCACTCATTTAGCCCTGAGGCTCCTATGATAGGAACTGCGGTGCCTGAAAAATTCCTGTAAGACAAGTGCCAGAGAAATGGACAGAGTGGACTGACATTTGAGGTGAGCACATCTGTGATGAGTTGATGTGTAAGAGATGGGGATAGGGTGGAGAGGCAGCCAGCTAATGATGCATGGACACCAGGCCTAGGGCTGAAAGTGAGATGCAATGCCAGAATTCAATCATGCCAAGAAATGAAGTGACTTTGTGTTTGTGTCCCATTTCCCCTTCTCCCATCAATGTGTGTACAGTGACCATGCCTGTGACAAGGTAGATTCTGCATAGAGTGGATATGGTATTTGAGCACTTGGAATCTAGATTCCTTGAGAGCAGGACCACAGGCGCATTGTTTGACAAGTCCTGTATGGATGTGTTTAAATGCTTAATCTGACCCTAAATTCCCTTCAGTACTCTATGGGCCTCCATACAGTCCCTTCTGCTGACACAACCTACACTAGAGCAGATATCTATTGTTATTGTGGGTACCATGTCAGGAGCAGGGACATGTCACACAGGGCCCAGGGGCCAGCTCCATGCCCATGTCCTGTGTACAGCTGTGTTGGGCCAGAGCCCCGAAGCCTGGAGAAAGCCTGAGGCTCTGAGAAACCACAAGATTCACTTTGTTAAACAACATAAACTTATGTTCCTCAAAGAAAAAAAGCACTGTCCCAGACTACTACCCAGGAGAACAGGAGTTGACTCTGGAGGCTGTGGATAAACATGGCCGCTGCCCTTCTCCTCCTGCCAGCCTTGTCCTAGATGGGAATGTGAATGTGACAGTGGCCCATGCTCAGTTTCCCTGTCCCTGCCAAGGAGCATCTGCCCTCAGTGCCTGTCCTCAGACTCTCTCACACTGATGACCTAGGGAGTCAATTGTTTATGCAGAGTTACAGAGGTGGCCAGGCCTAAATAGCCTTGTCCTGGAGTCTGTGTCTCTGAGTGGCTGGTGGCAGAGCCTAGGGACATCTGGCCTAGGCTCCCTCTTCTGTCTGGGTGCCTGGGGACTGGGCCTGGTGAATCCTGTCCTGTGCTGCCTTTGATGGTTGGGCAGTTCCCGGTGAGCATCCTGAAGTATCGTGGCTGAATGAACCATCCTCTCACTTGTTCCCAGGTAGTTTTCCCATGGTGAGTCCTGAGGCTGGGGTTTTGAGGCCTGGGAATGCAGCATAACATATTGACTGATCATTCTCTCTAGCCAAGTGCCTGTGAAGGCCAACTGTCACCAGACCAAGGTGCTTGGTGACCAGATCCTTCAGAGTTCTGTTTAGATCCATTGTCAAGCAATTGAGGTCATATGCTCGGGTCCATAGCTGTTCTGCCACCTCTAATGCCCCATTCATTTTTATTGTGGAATAAATATGTTCTCCTTAGAAGCAGCAGGTGAAAAACTGGAAAACTGAGTGTGATTTTACACTTTCCTACACTTTGAAAATTTAAATGCAGCAAACATGTAAATGCTTCAGATGTGGCAGGCATGGTGCCAAGCACACAATTCCATCCAAAGGGTCCTTTGTCTCTGAAGATGAGGTGTTCAGTGTCTTCACTTAGATATATGTCAGATTTTCAGGTGACTTGCTTTGCTGGGCATGTGTTAGTTTCATTTCAGTTCCATTAATGAACATGGAGATGATCCTAGATTGCCCATAATATTTTTCCTTGAAGGATGTGAATGTTTCATGTTAAAACCCCCACAGTCCAGGGGAGGAGGATTCCTAGCAAGTCTTGCTCTCACATGCATATTAATGATTACTTATGAATCCTTGGAACTTTACCTCAGCCACACACTATAGTGCTCCATACTCTTACAGCCTGTGAGGGGGGACAGCAGGTGGTGAGAGCAAGGGAAGGCTTTGCAAGGCCATGAACATCATTGCCCCGTGTGAATGAAGGACACATGCATGTCACTCCTAGGCAACTTGTCTCCTAGCAGCTGTTATCACTTCCTGTCCTCCCATCCCAAACAGACCATGAGCTTTGTGTCCCTCCTGGGTAGTTTGCCTTTCCTGTAAGTGATGGTGCTGAGCCTCTTTAGTGGCAATGCTCTTTGCTTGGTCCCCTTCAAGCAGTGTCTCTGTGCTGGGCTCCTCCTGTGCTGTCACCACCTGCTTTTATGGGGCTGAACCAAACAACTGCGACTTGTTCATGCATGTGTCACCTATGTGCTGATGGGGATTTGTTCTGTTTATGGCTTGATTCTTGACAGCAGGGTGCCACAGCCATTTTTATTCATGTTCTTGTGTATATACATTTTATTTCAAAGAAAATGGCTTGAATGTGAAATTACTGCATCATATTTCTGTTGTATGGCTTCTTAGAAATTCTTAAAGTATCTTTGGAAGCAGTTGATTCAAGCAGAGTTAAGTGGTTGGTTTTTGTTTTATTTTGTTTTATTATGCTATACTATGCCATGCTATGTTATGTTCCACTATGTTAGATGTTGGTTAGGATTTTGAAACTCCTTCAGCATGTTTTCAGTGCTTTCTGATTTGACTTTAAATAATCAACCTGAGAAAATATAACATAATCTGACTAATTTTGCTTTGGAGAAAATTTAAAAAGGAAAACCCAGTCAGGGATGTTGGTGCACACCTATCATTCCAGTACTTAGAAAGTTGAGGCAGGGGGATTGTATTGAATTTGAGGTCATCCTGTGCTACAAGATAAGATGAAGACCAGCCTGAAATGCATAGCCAAACCCTTTCTAAAACAGAATGAAAAAAATAATGAATGAATGTATGAAAGACAAAAGAAATAATATAAAAATGAAAAATCAAAAGTCACCTGTCAATTGAGAAATCAAATCTTTGTGAGGTTTTCTTGAATATGTTTTAGTCAACACAACCAGCATAAGATTTACCATCATGTAGGCATTGATGTTCTGCCTGGTGTTTGCATTGTTTTAATTTTTTTAATGTTTTTACTGAAATGAGTGCAGATATGCTACTGAATATACCCTCTTAGGATATGAGTAGCTCAGTATGAAGAGAATTTGATCATTCTTACTTTTTCTGTCCTAAATTTATATTTTGAACAAGAATTTGATCAAGGGATTACTATCTTTTTTGAAATAATAATAAGAATCATCTAAAGATACTCTTTTTGAGTGTATAAAATGGTAAAAATGATTATAGATTAATAGTGGTTAACATACCTTGCACTGGGATTTCTGGAATTTCTAAATGATGGATACTTTCATACATTTGTAAAATTATTTACAAATTTTTTTGGTCTTTTTCATTTTTATCAGTACCAGGTATCGAACTCACGACTGCCTGCTTGCAAGGCAGGCACTTATGCCGCTGAGCTGAATCCTCAGCCCCATTATTTACAAATTTTAACACATGGTCTCACTAATTTTCCAAGTTTCCCAGGCTAGGCTTAAATCTTTCCTCATTCTTCCTCACCCTCCCAGCGTGCTGGGATTACAGGTGTATATTACCCTGCATTGGCAATTGATAGCAATGTTGTGTATTCATGGAATAAAATGTTCAGCTTCGGTTTTTAGAAACTTTGCAGAAAGAGTCGATCTATATAAGGTATCTGCTCCCTTCCTAGCCTTCAGTTTCTTTCACAGAGAGTAAGACTGAAAATCCCATTAACACTGTTTTGGATTCTCTGCTTCTTAACTGTGGTCAGAATGTGCTTCAGAGCATCACCCTAATTGCCTTCTGCACTGGGACTGAGGCTTGGTGTCCTTGAAGCACATTCTCTTTTTATTTGATCCCTCTTGGAATTTGATTATTGTTTGAATTCAGACCCTGAGAAAGGTGTGAAAGTTAAAGCCACTTGGGGCACACTGCCCTCCAGAAGGCCAAGGTAGTGTAAAACATTATTTTCCCTGCAGTCCTACTTTCCAAGGGTTTGTTTTGGGTTTTGGATATTGATTTTTGTTTCTATTTTTTGCTCTGTTCATCAGTGTGTCTGTCCCTGATGTCTGTGGGTCAGTGATACCAAAGGAAACCACACACCCATTAAGGGTCATATTTCATTTTACTTAGGGATGCAGCCATTTTCTTTGGTATCCTCAAACTAACCCTACAGTGTATATTCTGGTGAGTAACTACTTTCAGTTACTTAGTTTTTTAAGCAAAGTATACTCATCATGCTGCTTCTCCTGAAGGAAACTGTAGCAGTCATGAGCCCATCTCTTACTTCAGGCTCCATACCTTGACCAGCCTGCAGTGTCCCCATTTTCTGAACTGCTCCACAGCTGTGGTGAGCCCACATGTGGCAGTTGAGATCTGCACCTGAGTGGAAGACATTCAGTCAAGGTGGGCTCTGTAACAGGATGACCTTCTTGAACAAAGGTCCCCTGAGGGAGATAGGGGGTCTCAGGCCTGCAGGGAGGAGCTCTGGCAGCAGGGCCATTCCAGCCATCTCCTGTCCAGCCTACAAGCTGTGTTGCTTTGCTGAGAAGCTGACTCATGGATCAGCAGGCCGGAATCTGGGCCTTTCTTGCCATGAATCTGGCTAGGTGTTATGGTGTCCAGCACCTCTGCCTGGTCCATCTTCCCCACCTTCAGATCTCAGCAGAGATCTGCACAGCTTTGGGCTTCCTCTTCCAGGCTGCACTCTATGCATAAACTTCAGGTGTGAAATCTGTGAGTATGAAACTCAACCTTTATACATTTAACCTCGAAATTCAACATCTAAGGCTTCATTATGAAGAATGAGGTTGATGACACCCATATTCTCATCTTATTCAGCTTAGCTGTGAATAGTTAGAAACCACTGAATGTACCACAGCAGAGCTACTGCATCAATTATAAAATTACGGTAACTGAAAATGCAGCAACAAGGCCATGTCTCAGGCCATGTCCCCGGTGTTACCTGAGATGACAGAGAGTTTATGGTCTGGCCCTCTCTCTACCCAGCAGTGAAGACACAGAGGCCCATGCAGCAGGTGCAAACAGGAGAGAGGGGTTCATCAATGGCAGACCATGACCCTGGGGTAATGCCTATTTCTTTTTTGTCCATTTTCTTATTCCATTGAATTAATTATAGTGCTCCATTCAATATTACTTCTATTCAGTTTAGTTAACAATAAATAGTGGCTAATTTCTTGAATAGGTAAATGAAAATGGATGATTTAATTACATTATATAAAATGAAATGCACAGTACATACTTCGAATATCTATCTATCTATATTTGTGTGTGTGTGTGTGTGTGTGTGTGTGTGTGTGTGTGTGTAAAGGAGTCTTGATATTCAGAAAGGCAACACTCTGTTTATCACTATCTCTAACACATGGGGTCATGCAGAGCCCTTCCATGGTACAGTGGTGCTAGAAGCCACCCTAGAGGCCACCATGCGCATCTGTGCCTGCTAACCCCAGAGGAAAACAAGAGATTTGGTTCAGTGTTTATTTTTCCAGCGAGGAAGTCCTGAGTCTCCATGCTGCCAGGCAGCTCAGGGAGTGAGCAGCATGCCGAGGAGCCAAGCACTGCCTGCCTTACACCTCTTTCCCCCACCATATCCAGCCCTGCCAGGGTGCAGCCAAGACTCTGCCTCCTCAGCCCCAGGTCCTCAGTTCCTGGGTCCTGGCCTCAGCCTCCACCAGGCTCAGGTGCTGCCATCTGTTCAGCTGGCATAGTGGGTGGGGCACACTCTTCGCCCCACATGCACAAAGATCACTGACCACATTGACCGTTCCAGTCTGCAAATTTTGGCCCTCTAATTTCTGACTGAGAGTTTGGCATTGGAACAATACACAAAATTATCATTGCTTTTTCTTTTTGTTCTTTTTTATGGTTTCTTTATTTATTTAAACATATATTTAGAATTGCATTTTGGAAAAAAAAACCTTTATTTGTCTTTTCATGCCCCAGTTAACTGAAGTTCTTACAATTTTTTATTGCACTTCAAACACATGTGCTTCAATGCTCAATCTGCAGCTGTGTAGCATGGGGGAAACAGAGCAGAAACTGAATTTGGGGATATTTCTTTGCCTTATAGACCTTGAAAAGAAAACCTTGACTTGTGTGTTTTTACTTCCAAAGTATTGGCTTCAGCACCAACTGAATCTGCCACTAACAAAATGAGTTTCCTGCATTTATTTCAAACAATCTCATTTCCCCTCAACTGGATAAGCACATTGTCTAAGATTTCTTATGCCCAAATTTGAAAAATAAGTTCCAGTAGACAAGAGGCTGCTATCCATCCTGAAATCATGATGGGATTTTATGTAAACACATAGTCCAGCCCACACCCTGGCAGTCATGAGCTGAGAGAGGGGCAGATGGGTTGTGCAGATAGAAACACCTAGAAATAGTCAACCAGCAGCTGCAACAAGCAGGGAGCAGAGCTGCTGAGCCTTCACTGCTGGGTGATGGAATGGTGTGGTAGGTTTTGCCCTGTGTTTTCTGAGGTGGCTTGGTAAATCCAAATTGTTGCAGGGATTATCCTTCCAAAGAAAAATTATGTACATGTATCAGTTATTTGCCATTTTTCTTTTGCATTTATGGAATCTGCATGCATGAGATTTTATGCCTCTGCCATTGCAGACCCATTCACGGGCATTATTCCCATGTCTTGTCAAGGGCCAGTTTATTTGCACAACATGCAGAGCACTTTTCTCAGCCTTGTTTCTCCAGACCTGTTCATTTTCAATCATTTCTTCAAAGGAAGCTAAACAATTTAGTTTGAGCAAACTTCAATTGTGTTGCTATGCTTCTGTGTGACTTCCTTGCTGCCAGACTTGAAAAAGGCAGTGAGTTGGACCTGCTGGAGGGTTATCCCCAGAGGTACATGCTTTGCACAGCTGAGTCAGGCAGGGCTGCTCATTAGTTGACTGGCCACCCTGACATCCAAATGTCCTTGCCCCAAGCTAGTCTTGGTTTTGGGAAGCGCTGGATTACAGTAGAGACTCCCTGTGCACTGGTTGGCTCTTGGAAAGCCTTGTGCTGCCATGAGATTGACACCCCTAGACCTTCACCTCCTGTGGCCCCGGGACCAGGGCAGAGTTCTTTACAGCAGCCAGGCACAGCATCCTAAAGGTAGCTCTCCTGTGCACCCTCCACATTGAGGCTAGGTAGGGTCCCAGTTCCTTCCTGTTTCAAACAGTACTGTGAATCAAACCCTTGAACAGAAATCTCAAAAAGTTGTGCAAGTTTCTCTCTGGGAGATATCTCTGTTCTTAGTTCTGCAAACTCCAGAGACACCTGTGTATAGCTGTGATGGGAGCTGTGGGTCAAGTTTCAGCTGTGCACCCCATAATCTCCCCAAAGCTGTTCAGCACCTGCCTTAAAACCAGCCATCGAATGGGGACACAGCACATCTCAGGGATCTGTCCCCTTCATGCATCAGCTTTGGGAGGCTCAGCATTTTCTGTACTTTTTGGCCATGTGTGGTGATTGCCTTTGAGTTACAAGAATTTGTCACTTCTCTCACAAAGTGGGCTCTTGAGACATCTTTCACACCTGTAATAACAATCATCTATCTGACTATTGGTTGTACAGAAAGATTTCCTGCTGTGGTCTCTACATTAGTACTGTTTCTGTTTTTCAAATGCAATGTATCAGAACTTTCAGTCTCCCTTCTGTCATTGAAATCATGGATATCACTGATCAGATGATATCACTGATATCATCTGATATCACTGATATCAGATAATCACTGATATCTCCTTGTGGGATGAACATTCACTCACCTGATTACTGATAATAATAACATGAAAAGGTAAGTATGTACACAATGGTCTCTCCATTTTACCTGTAGACTTTGTCTGTCTGGCGTTTTGTCTTATATCAAAGAGCAATAACAGCCAGTCTCCTCCAGTAATGTTTAGCCAACCAGAATCTGATGCACTGATATGAAATATTCAGAGTAGCAAATCACATCGAGAGAAATGTTAGAAGCACATGGGAACTAGCAAGAGAGAACAGGGCTATGGATGGGTCCAAAACTGAGCATAAAGCTGAAACTCCACAGATGTGAATATTGTACAAATTGGCAATGTGCTTATGGGCTACTGAGTTGAACATGTTGAAACTAATGAAATATTAACTGTTAATTTAAATTAACTTAGAATGTAATGTTTAAAAGATTACAGACATAAGAGTAGAAATGAAAACTGAAAGAAATACAAGGGGTCCAAAGGGAGGGAAGGGAAAGGCAATACTTTGCAGGACTTGGCCCTATGCAGAGCTCAGGATGTCTACCATGGTGCCAGCAATAGCCCCAGCTCTGAAATTCATGAAGTCCTGGTACTGAACTGGGCATAGCTTTCACATTGATCCCAGAGCTGGTGAGGTCACTGGAGGTGGAGCTTGCACAAGCTCAGCAAATAGGACTTGAGCTCAGTCAGGTACCAGCCCTGCCTCAGAGGAGGGAGAAAAATCACCAAGTGTCTTTGCTCCTTGCAGGCCCCAAAGCCTCCCAGGGCTCCTCAGAGACAACTCTGTGCACACATCCACCCCAGGAAAGCTTCCAGTTCTGCCTCACCCCACTCACTTGTGCATGCCTCAGTGTTGCAGAAGGCCCCAGATGTCATGTGATGTGACTTTAAGGTCCACGTATAAATAACTGTCACCAATCTCCTGCTGGTTCCCTCTTGTGTTCTTTCTTGCATTCTGGATTATTGCTTTTATTTTATCATTCTGGATCTCTAGCTGTATGATGTCACTGCAGTCTCTCCAGCTTCCCTGATGAGAGACTGAATACTCTTGAGTGACAAAAAGGAAAACAGGCAGCGGAGACACCAGGCATTTGTCCTGAGTCCTGCTTGTAAGCAAGGGACAGAGCCTGAGAGCAGATTCTGCAACTGTGTTGTCTCCACTGATTCTGTAGCTCAGTTTAGTAAGCTGTTATGGTAGCAGCCCCAGCAAAGTCTTCTGGATTCTTGATACACAGCACCTTTGTAGTTTGTTTGTTCTTTCAGCTGATATTTGATATTTACATTTCAGTTCTCAATTATTGGGAACAAAGTTGATGTGATTATCTTGTAAAATTCTCTGCAGTAAGTAGAGAGGATTGAATGCCCAGAATCCCAAGCTAGTCAGATGTGTTACTCTTAAATTAACTACCAAAATTATTTGTGAGGTGAATGTACCACTAGCAAGGCAGAAGGAGTCTCCTTCCTGCACTTCCTCACCAACACTAGTGTGTTAAGACCTAAAAGATAAAGTCTGCTATTCAGTATTCTTCAAAAGATAATCACTGATATCTCCTTGTGGGATGAACATTCACTCACCTGATTACTGATAATAATAAGAGACATGTGGAGACTGGAAGTGTCCATCTGACTTACAAGGACATGTTGAAGTGAAAAAGGGGGAGGGGAGCAGGACACATACACCAGCACCTCTCCTCACCAGGACAGGGGATCTTCATGGGTGCATCATCAGTAGCCCATCAGCAGTAGCCAGGGAAACAGTCTTGAAAATAAAGAAAGATGGCCTGTATTAGTCAGGGTTCTCCTGAGAGACAGAGCCCATAGCTTCCAGTAGACATAGACACAGAGAAAAGTAGATAGAGATTTAGATGATATAGATAGATATAGACATAGATGATATAGATGATATTGGTGATGTACATATAGATATAGGTATAGATACAGATATAAACTGAGGCAGGAGGATCATAGCAAGTCTGAGGCCAGCCTCGACTACACAGTAAGTTGAAAGGCAGTCTGAACCCTGTCCCAGAGAAAAGAAAAAAAAATGATTCCTGGGACGGCCTTTCCCGACCCCTTCCTCATGTTATAATTAAGTGTAAAATCTCGGCCTGTCAGCCTGACAGTCTTGGCTTGACCTTGCCTGCTGCTCTCCTGCAGTGTGTCAGTAGACTTAATTTTTCTGAGTGTTTTGACCATGGGTGAATTCTTTGCACCACCTGCGGCTTCTTGCCTCCTATGCCTCACTCAGAACTTTGTGGCCTCAAAGGGAAGGACTTTGTTTTTAAAGGTGACCAATACTCACCTGCGTGCAGGGGCAATATTTTCCCCTCCATTCTTCCACTCATGGGCACTAAAGTGGTCCCTGTCGTGGCTGTGAAACTTGAAATCAATGTTGTTATCACACTTGTGTGTGCAGAATGCCTCCCACATTTTTTTTTTTGTTGTTGTTGTTGTTGTCTTCTGGTTTTGCTGTGTGCTTTGTTTAGACTCTGTGGGCAAGTTCATTAACCACTTCCTTGATGGTTTCTCGGCTCCATGCCTTAGAAACCCTGTTTCCACGCTGAAAGGATGGAATGAAAATTACCCGCAAGTGTTTTTTAGGTGTCTTTCACGATTCACAACTGCATTCTTGGAATCTTTCAGAGTTTTTCAAGTCCCAAGGGCTTGTCACTGCTCTGGAGGCTACACAGCAGCCAGCTTCTCCAGGCAGTTTCCTGAGTCCCTTTCCGAGCTCGGTCCACTTTCTTGCAGCTGTCCCTAGAGATGGTCACAGAAACTCCTGGGAAACTTGTCTAAATCCTCTTCTGCAGCTGGGTTGCACCATGCAGGCCTGTGTTGGTCAGGGGCTCTGACACAGACACCTCTGGATGGCATCCAAGGCTCTCCACCGTTCAGGGATGAGAAATGCAAAGCAATCTGGACAGAGAGACACGCTGGAAGCCCAGGCCCCTGCAGTGTTCCCTAGACAGCAGGAGGAGGGGCTAGGTCCTCAGGTTCAAGCCGGTTGCCTATGCCACCTGATGGGCGCCTCGGTGCTGTCCTGGAAGATTGCCAGATTGGCTGGACAGGGAGCTGCAGAATTTGGAGGTCATAATTGAGGTTTAGTAGCAGGTTACAGTTCCTGAGAATTTCAGCAACCATATCGTTATGCAATCGTATAGTTGGTGCTGGTCAGCACTCTTAACATTGTCACCATCATTTGAAGTTCGTGGGGACACATTCAGTTACCTGTGGCTTCTGTGAGGCCAGATCTCAGATTCCTAGAGAAGCGGTCTTGGGATGGGAGCTGGTGTCCGCGCAAAAAGTGCACTGACCTGGCACCACGCAGGATATGAAAAATCCCAGGAAACTGAAAGTCTGACCGCAGGCCACACAAGGATCGCCTTCCTTTGACTCCTTGTTCTTGACTCCCACAAATCACTTTAGAAAATACTTCTGGCAGTTTCTAAAATACGAGCTGCATTTAGGCTGAGTCTGATCTAATGTGCCTCTATAAAATTTTTTAGCGCTACTGGAGATTGAACCCAAGGCTTGGCACTGGGGTCCACACCAGTCCTGTTTTAATTTTCAGAGTTCCAACAGGATCTCCCTGAGCCACTGTCTCCCCAGGCTGGGCTCGCACTTGCGGTCCTTCAGCCTCAGCCTCCCAAAATTCTCAGATCACAGTGTATTCCACAGGAAATGGCTTAGGCCATTTACTAAAAGTTTATAAAATTCATTTCAGAATTTATATATTTGCAATGGTGGGAACAGAACTGAGGGCGTCACACGTGTGAGGGAAGCGCTCTAGGTCTGAAATACATCCCCAGCTCTAGATCTAATTGTTGGTCTCATCCTTTCTTTTAACTCTGTGTGGCTTCTTCACATTTGGGCTCTTTTCTTTCTTAATATAGATATTCCTATGGCTCTGTTCCATTATCTATCGGTGCACAGAGGTTCAAAAATGTGTTATTTTCACTTTTCCTGTGTATCAAATGGCCTCGAGTATGGCAGGAATCATTTAAGTTTCCTCTCTACTGGTAGCATGTCGATTTTGTTATGGTCTGAGGCCTTTTAAAATTTTTTCTTCTTCCTTTAGTTCTTTGTCTATCTCCCAGTCACTCCATCTGTCTGTCTCTTTTTATCTCTCTGTTTCTGTCTCTCTATCTCTGTCTTGCTGTCTCTGAATTTAGAGGTCAGACCATATGCCCCTCATTTAGGAATTTGTCTCTGAGCGCTGAATGTCACAGTTGTTGCCCCCAGAGTTAGGTAATGTTATGATTAAACAGGATGTGTCCACAAAGTCTCATGTATTGGGGGATTTATCCCCAGTGCAGCACAGGGCAGAGGTGGGCCTAGAGAGCTGATAGAATTGTGAGAGTGCTCATCTCCAGCATGGGCTGATCCACAGAGGTCACAGCAGGATGGGCTGTTGGGAAGGGAACCTGGCTGGAAGGAGGAAGTCACTGGGCTGTGGGTGTGAAGTGCATCTCTGCTTGGACTTTTTCCCTTTCTGTCTTCCTCCATGCTGCACTGGGTGAGTAGTTTTCCCCCTACTACAGCCTTGTCGAAAGATGTTTCTACCTTGGAGCAAGATGGTCATGGGCTGAAATATGTGAAACCTTTTCTCCTTTAGTTGTGTGTGTCAGGTATTTTGACAGAGCAAGAGAAAAGTGACCAATTCATGCAACTTCAAAGAACCGTAGATGTTTATTTCTTCAGGATGTTAGTGCTCCAGTCATCATTCTCCTGAAAATTCCCAGTGTACTGATCCTACAATAGCTCTAGGATGTCCTACAGGAAACATTAGCTGCTTTGTTTAGCTCACTTTTCCACAGTCAAACCACAGGTTTGAAATCATCACATTAAACGAACACAGAGATTGACTGAAGTGAAGTGCAAGTGCTGATGATGTAGTAGTAGATCAGTTTAGAGGCAAAAGGTGAAGGGTGAGCCCTGTGGAGGCAAGTGATGCTGCTGTGAAACTAGATAGACTTCCTTGCTCACTGAGTAACTGTGAAGTGAATTTAAAGTTACGAACCCATTTATAACATGATTTCACAGTGAACATTCGCTCTCTGTTTCATGTCGGTAGGTGTTTATATTCCCCTTTTAGATTTCCAGTAAGCATTTTCATGTAAAGCAAGTGGCTTCCACTAGTCTTGAACTCAAGATTACATTAAAATACTTTACCTAATTATAATCAATTTGAGGCAAGTTGATGCCAGATTGGTTGGTTTTAAATTAATTCTTTGTCATGCTTTGTCCCTGGGCTCTGATATACACAGAATACTATGATCAGGTTGCAACCATTTTATTTACATGAGACATAATCATGATCAATGTATTAAGAGCTGTCTAAAAAATGACAAAAGAGGTTTGATCTCAAGAGAAATGCAAGTCAAGAATGCTCATCAAAATTATTTGTTTATGTATGTGTACACACATATAAAGGAGGAAAAATTAATTCACCTTGGGTATGATATATTTTAATTTAAAACACTTTTTAAAAATAGTAATAACATAGTATCTGGTATTGCATGCTTCCTAGGTTTTAATGTTTTCCTCTGGGGAGCAGTAAAAATAAAAGTTTTTACAACCCTAGCCACTGAAGCAATAAGCAGAACTGTTTGCATGATTTATGTAACTTTCTCATACTATGTCAGTAAGCACATTATCAGGAGACTGAAAAACTACAAAAGAACAAGATCTCTAAATCCACAAATTTCATCCATTCAGAGAAACGTCCATTCTTTGTTTTTGTTTTCCCATTCTTATATCTTTGAAGAACTGTCTCTACCTAGGCCTTCTATAGAATATAATAAAATTTATATTAAATGTCCTCACTATTCTCATTGTTTGCTTTTTAAATAATAGTTTGATATATCTGCATATATAAAGAAGGTGTGAAAATGCTGAAAAAATATGTGAGAAAACACTTTCAGTATTTTTTCAGTATGATACAAGTTTGCAGAGAGTGACTCAGGATAGATATTACACCTTCTCTGAATGAAGCTTGGTATGTTTAGCTATAAATGTGCAGAAGGACATGAGGGAACTCCTTCCAGTTTTGGGTGACAAATGCAAATGTTCCCAGGGTCTTAGGAGAAAGCCTAAACAAATGGACATTTCTGCATCCATAAGTACTGTAGTCAGTGACAATGAGTGTCTCAAAAATGCATGCATCCCTACTTCTCTAACAAGAATGACTAGTTTGAAACATTTGTAGGAAAATGAATATATCTGGAAAACATAACGCTGAGTGAAGTAAAACAGACACAACAGCTTTAATACTGTACGGTACTATGATTTGTGTCTGGATGTCCCCCTAGTGCCTCATGCAGTCATGAAGGTTGGGCTTTTCAGAGGTGGCTGAATCCAGAGTTTGTGATTGCTTCATAGTTCAGTGCTAGAATTCAAGGTGTGAGTGATACATAACCATGGAGCCTGCATAAAATGTAAGGAACAGCAAAGACTTATCTGTATCCCTTCTGCCGCTATGAGTTCACTCCACTGTAAAGACACCCTGTCTTGAAACAAGCCATTATGGAATGAAAGCTTTACAAATCATGAGCTAAATAAGTCTTTTTCCCCTTAACACTGGGTATTGGGTATTTTGTTTCAGCAGTGAGAAGAGTAACTAAGACATATGGTATACCTCATTTGAGTGAGGCAAATTGTAAACAACACAAATGAGAAAAGATGACTAGAAAGGGACAAGAGGACAGATTTCTTCCAATAAGGAAATTATACAAGGGAACAAGGAATGGACTAAGATGGAGGGGAAGGGAAAATGAGAGGAATGTTTCACCTTGTACAGGACTATAATTAATCTATGTGAACAGTATAAGGCATAACATGTACTAAGACAAATAGTATCAACAGATACAAAAAAGGTGATTGGAGAACTAGACAAGATGGGGAGAGGTGAAGGGAAGGAAAGGAAAGGATATTAAAAAAAAAAAAACCAAGCTATATGATATGTATATGAAACCATTCTCTAGGATTGTAAACTGTGTATTTTATATGCAAACATGTAAAATAAAATAAAATAAAATTTAAATAGATGAATACATATGGAAAAGATTTAAAACTCTAGCATGTTAAAAGCTAGAAAAAGAACCATACAGAAAAATGAAAAAAATATATTGGCTTGGAAGTGGAAAGAATAATAAAGTAGAAAAAAATAATGTAGTGAAGGGATACACAGGTCAAGATCTTAATCTACAAATGTAAAAATGTGCAACATTATTGGAATTAGTTATCTGTGTATTTGACTGCTACATTCAGAGAATAAGGTAATGATCAGATAAATGCACATACTTTCTATTTGGTGAAGGCAAAAACTAATCAATAAGACTATATAAACATAATTACAGAGAAATAACAAAATAAATGTCCAAAGTACTAGTTTTGAAGGGCTGAGTTCCGGGGAGAATGGGAAGCAGGAGTGGAGATGGAGCGAGCCATCAGCTGAGGAGTCACAGATTGAAATGAAGGGATCAGTGAAGGCCTCCGGAGAAGGTGAAATACAGGAAGGAGCAGCCTGGGATTGTGCGAGAGCAGTGGACACCTCAAGCGAGTGAGTGTCACAAACAGAATAATCAGATGGATGCCACCAGACACGAGTGAGCCCAGATAGTTGGGGAACAGATAGGACATCAGGTGGTGAGAAACAGACCGACCCAAGCAGAGAAGAGAAAAGGATGAAGTAAGATAAAATCAAAATCCCACATTGCTAGGACTTTGGAGGCATTTTGAGGACTTTGCTTTTTGTTCTGAGTGAGTCACCAAAGAGATTTGGGTGATGTGATCTGATTGACATTTGAACAGTATCTCTGTGGATATTGGTTAGGGACACAGGAGGGCACGGACATGATCAGAGAGGGAAAACGTTGCTTTGAAGAGGTGATTTACTGAAATATGTGACTTGTAATTCTGGAGATAGAGTGGAAATTGGCAGGATAATGGCCCTCAGATCCAATCTGGCTTTGGACAAATTGTGGTCTGACCAGTGAGCTAGGAACACTTTGATTCATTGGTTGAAGAAGGGGAGGAGGAAGTGCTCCAGGAACTGAACACAGCTAACCCAAATAACTCTGTTGGACTGGGTCCCAGCAGTCCCCACACAGCAGCCTGCCTCATGCTAAATCCTGGCAAGCAGCAGCAGGGGTGGCCAGGGGCCCGAGTCCAGCCTGCAGAAGTGGCCTTGCTCTTGCTGTATATCATCTTTTCTTGGCCCTCTCATGAATGTCTCCTCGAAGTCAAGAGTTCCAGAGCATGAGGCTGAAACTGGACAGTGTGAACTGAGGAGGGAGAGCTCCATGTGGTTCTCCCTCTGTTCTCCAGCTTTGAGGAGCACTGCTGCTATGAACAGGTGACCTCCTCAGAGAGCTTCATGTCACCTAAGGCTGCTGGGTCATTCTCCACAGTGGTTACCATCTGGGAGACTGAAGGACAGAACTGGCATGCTGTTACCTGCCTGATGACCTGCAACCCTCTAATGACCCTCACCCAGCCACAACCTTGGCCATAACTCTACATCCATGTCCCTCATAAACCCAGGCTCAAGGAAGCACAGAGGCACAGAAATATTGGCATGTGACCCAATGGAGTAAACCTCAGAACAAAGTGTCCAGAGAGAGGGGTGGAGGCTGGGAGCCTAGTGTTGGCAAACAGTGTAGCAGGGGTCAGTATGAGGGAGCTAGGTGTCTGCTGCCATTCCTGCTGAGCTGGAAGGGAGCCACCTTCCTCCCCTGGGTGCCCCAGCAATGCCATTAGGGGGCAGTAGGTAACAAATCACCTGGTCACCTTTGGTCCCTGCTATC
The DNA here is from genome assembly GCF_034190915.1 of Cavia porcellus. Taxonomy (NCBI): domain Eukaryota; kingdom Metazoa; phylum Chordata; class Mammalia; order Rodentia; family Caviidae; genus Cavia; species Cavia porcellus. The sequence continues at coordinate 2,562,841 of NW_026947536.1, forward strand.
ACGGGTGGCAGTGACACAGACTTTTGCCCTCATATTTTGTGTGGACTTAGCCTTGACTGAGACCATAGCTGTAATTGTTTATGCCCCCTTGGAGTTTCCAGAGGCTCAGCAGCCTTCCAAACAGAGAGCAGTACTTAGGGAAGCTTCCAACAGGACTGGGGAGGGGCCAGAATTCAGTGCATTGAAGCTTTAGGGTCCAAACTCATGCTGGGCAGAGGGGGTGCCTTGAAGAGCCAGGGCTGGTTTCTGCTGTTGCCCTGAATCAAGTTCAGATCTATCATAGCAGTTTCAGGGGTGCCTGTAACTGCAAAAATCAAGTGCAAGGCTGGGCCCAGAGCCAGGCATGATGGAGATGCACTTGTCCTGTGGTGCCCAGCCCAGGCTCTGTGGAAGGAGGATCCTGAACTTGCACTATTGCCATGGTAGAGCCTCAGTTCTGCACAACATGAAAGCTATTATTTGTGTTTCTTATCTCTAGGGCTCCAGTTCATGGCCAGGTTTGGTTGCTGGGCTTTGCAAGGTGAATATTTGGTGTGTGAGTTGAGCCCCCACCACTGCCCCCAGTGGCCCCTGTGAGGAGCTGAAACTCTCTAGAACCACTGCCCTCCTGACCTGTGCATTAAAGTGTCTGCTACCTGGAGCTTGCATGCAGTGTCAGGCCAGATGCTGGGAGATGAGGGTGCAGAGATGTCTTGGGGTTGAAAGGATGCACATCCATGCTGGTTCTCAAGATCTTAGCAGGATGTGTGTAGAGGGGAGTGGTCTGCACAGGGGTATTGCCCTAGTCTTTTCCCCTCTCTCAGGTGCTCCTAGATTCCCTGTGGTCAGCTGGGGAAGAATGGCCTGCAGAGTGCGATAGGGAGCCTGGCTACTTAAGGTCAGTCAGCTCCAGGGCATGGGTAATGGCAGCAGACACATCCTCCACTCTGAGTCTTTTTAGGAAACTCTGCCTGTGCTAAAGCCAAGAACAGAATTCCACTGTGACTTGGCCTTTCAAGGTCTGGGTTTGCTGTTTAGGAGTAACCCAGGCTGCTTTTAGGCTCTCTTAACATCAACTGAGGGAGGTACTCATGGTTTCTTAATCACTGTGAGCTGGACATCCGTGTGCCTCCTCCTGCTGCTGCTGGCTAGATCATACCTCCCCTTGAAATAGAAAGAGGAAAAGAATAGGCATCCTGTGAGTCAAAAAGCCTCCTCAGATGGGTCACCATGTGCAGGATGCTGGGGGGAGAACTAGAAGCCAGTCTTTTGCCATGAGTCTGTGTCATTCACAGACTGCAGGGAAGGAGAACAAGAAGCCAACAAGAAGCTAAGCCATCCCTGTGAGTCGGTGTCATGTGTGGGCCACTGCAGAGAGAACTAGACACCAGTACCTTCCGGTGTGCAGGCTGGGAGACAAAAAGAGCCAAGTTCCCTCTCCCCCAGCAACTGGCTGATCCAGAGAAACACAGGCCATGATGATGGCTAGTGAGGTAAAATACAGCTTAATGCTGTAGCGTCTAGTGTTTCACTGACTTTGCAGGTCTAAAGCTGGTGGTCTGTTCATCTATTCAGAGGATATGGAGGAATCTCCTTCTGAAGGTGGTAGCTATTGCTAATTCCTATTATCTTGTTTTGAAACCCTGTATCATGTTCATTGTTTTGTATGGTTGCATCTTGTTCTGTTTTGTCCTGTTTGATTTCTTCATACCCAATGTCAAGGGAAGTTATTTCAAAGACAAGAAATTATATTATGATAGACATTTTGATTTTACTGTTATCTTGTTTTCAAGTCCTTTATTGGGTTCATTGTGTTGTTTTTATTAGTTCTACTCTGTTTTATTTTGTTTGATTTTTACTATGTCTGAAGTTATGGGCTGCTATTTTGAAGGCAAGATGAATCATGGTAACTATTGCTGATTTCCGATTATCTTGTTTTGGAGTCCAGTGTTGCTTACACTGTTTTGTTTTGATGGCTTTATATAAGGTTCTATTTTGCTTGATTTTATTCTCTTTAAAATAAAAATTACAAAAATATCCCACCTCAGATGCTTCTTCATTTATGTGCCTTGAAACTCTAGTCTGTTTGCTGCTGTGCCATAAGTATGCAAGGTGTACATATGTTATCCTTCCTTGTACCTCAAGTGTGGGGCCCTGTGAAAGTTTAGGTGCAGGTGAAGGAGAAGGAGAAGGCAGGAAATGAGTGCACTGAAAAATCCTTTGGCAAGTGGGTCCTCCAAGCAAGGCTCCTTCCTCTCTAGTCCAAATGCTTCTCACAGACTCTGGGAATGTTTTCACATAAAAAAATAAAAGCACCCACCACCATCAGCCACCACAGAGTTATAACACCTATTATTTGAAGGACCTGATATGGGAGCCACAATGTTTCACATTCAAAATGTCTGAATGGGCTGTGAAAAACCTTTCTGAATCCCGCCCATGCAACATCAATGCACCACACAGCTGCATCAAGGGATGCAGAGACACTGTGGACTGACAGGAAGGTGTCCACGCTGACACCACTGGGGAAATGAGTTTCTGTGGGCCTAGAATGGACTGGGGACCTCAAACACATACAGTATATTCCAGCATGTTGGCTGCAGACTGCATGAAGTATTGGCAGCTACAGGAAGCCAAGGAGGAAACAGTTATTCCAGCCACAGGTGGCCTAATTCGTCCTGCAAAGTGAATGTAGTTTATTGTTCAAGGCAGATGGCATTCGTGGAGTGTCATGTTTCAGGAGCAACAGTGAAAGGCCCAGTAGAGAAAGTGTTCTTCCACAGATCCTGGCACTTTGGGGCACTCCAGACAGAGGCCTTATGGATGCCACAGGGCTGGGCAAGTCTTTAGCGTGACATCTCATCACACACTGGGGGATGCAGTCTGGGAATAAGCACTTCAAGTTTGTGCAGAGTGAGCAAAGCTTTAGCTGGAAGGCAAATGTCCTCAGACATCAGGGAACACACTCCAGGGAGAAGCCTTCTGTGTGCAAGGGGCTGCTGAAACTGTCCAACAGTACAAGCTCATCTTCCACAGGAGGACAAACCCAGCTGAGAGGCCCTGTGTCTTGGATGTGGAAAAAGATTCACCTGGAAGTCAAACCTGGATAAATGCAGAGATGCTCAGAGAAGCCTTCTGTGTGCAAGAAGTCTCAGCAAAGCTGTGTAATTCAAGCTACATAGTACATGAGAGAATACACACACACACACACAAACACACACACACACACACACACACACACACACACACACACACCCAAGAGGGTGAACTTATGGGGGCTAGAAATGTGTGCCAAAGTCTGGCAGAATGTCATCGTACAATGAGCACTTGAAAACATACTTTGTTAAGAAAACTTTTTTTCTCCAAAAATGGGGATGTGACTTCAAATTGAAGCACACAGCACAGGACACACTGCAGGTTGTGGCTTTGCTTTGTTAGGAGCATACCTGACTCTGTGTGCCCTGCACATGGGTGTATAACTGTAGTGAGTGATCAATTGTGTCAACTTGAGACACTCAGAAGCTTAACTACATAAGCTTAGCAACTCTACTCCCTAAGGTGTAGAAGACCCACCCTAGGGTGACTCACTAACTGAAGGTATAGAAGGGAAGGAGGAAGGATGGATGTAGTTCCGTTCTTTGGAGGAGCTCCAGTCTTCACCTTTGGCTTGGATGTCATCTCCTGACTTCCAGCACAGACTTTTTGGTTTCTGCCTTGGATCCTTCAGCCTTTCTGTGTAGACTCTCGAACCTTCTGTAGCAGACCTGTCAGCCTCCAGGTGCAGACTTGCACAGAACACTGCAGTGAACTCCAGACCTTGATTGAAAATTGAAAATTGTACTAATATGTGGGAATCAACATGGTCATGACCCAAAGGGTCAGATTCCATCCAGTCTCACCTAGTGTCTTTCAATGAGTACAATGTGTATGAGATAAAGACAATAGTGTCAAAGACAAAGATAGAAAAGACTATGGTGACTCTTCAGAGTACCAATTGTCAGGATTTTGTGGCTCTGGGCTTCTGTGGAGAGCAGGAAAGATAAGATGGTAGATATGGAACAGAATATGCAAAGCTGTAATACTGCTGGAAGAAATTCAGGCTTAACCTGATATTGGGAACTTGACCTAGTCTCCAGCCTCCTAAAACGAGTTATGGAGAAGGCTTAAATTAAAAAAAAGTGGCATGGTGTTTGAGGAGGCCAGGAAGGTCGGGACTCTCTCAGGAGTAAAGATGGAGATTATTGTATTTTCAAAGATTTGAGGGTACAGGAAGTGGAGGGCACATAAGAAGCAAAAGCCTGTGAAAATGACCAAGGTCTTGAGAAACAAAAGCAGTAAACCTTGCCAGGTAAGAAAATGTTCTATCTCTAAGGTTGGCAGCTTTATTGCTCTGGTATAGGGGAGTCAGCAGCCCATGTCCTCTGGCTGCCTCAGCTCTGGTGTCATCTTGACTTCAGAACAGTGCAACTAGGAGCTTTTCCAATACAGCTGGAGCTCATTCATGGTTAGTGACTTCACCCTTACACAGCCTGGTCTCCCACAGCCTGGCAGCAAGGAACAAATGAAAGGGTGAGAGACACTTTCAGGAAATACAAGCATTACATGTCTATCCTACATGTGCTTCTTAGTTCTCCGTGTTACTATTTATATCACTTTTATTTCTGTATACTCTGGCTAAATTTAATTTTGAATACTTGCTAAATGATGTGGACAGAAGACAGAATTTGGGGAGCTCTCATTGATGGTTCTTTGTCCTGCACATGTTTTTTTTTTTTTAAACAAAAAAAGATAAAATAATGATAAAGCATTTCAAAATAGTCGATGAACAATGGTTAACATTGTTCATATTATAGGATAAGGCATGAAAAATGGTCAGTGAAAGCACACCCTAACCCTAACCCTAACCCTAATCCTAACCCTAACCCTAACCCTAACCCTAACCCTAACCCTAACCCTACCCTAACCCTAACCCTAAGAATGTACAAATTGATGATGTGCTTACAGGCTACTGAACTGAACATGTTGAAATTAATGAAATCTTAACTGTTAATTAAATTAATCTTACAATTTAGTGCTTAGAAAAATTATGCACTGAAGAGTACAAATTAAAACTGAAAGAAATACAAGGGATACAAGGGGAGAGCAAAGGAAAGGCAGGGGCTTTGCAGGACTTTGTCCTAAGTAGAGTTCGGGATGCTTGCCATGGAGCTAGCAGCAGCCCCAGCTTTGGAATTCATGGAGACGGGTACCGAGCTGAGCATAGTTTTTACATTGATCCCAGAGATGGTGAGGTCACTGTAAGTGGTGCTAGCACAAGTTTTGCAAGTAGGTCTTGAGCTCAGTCAGGTACCAGTCCTGTCCCAGCAGAAGGAGAAAAGATCACCACATGTCCTTGCTCCTTGCAGGCCCCAGAACTTTCCAGTACCTGTCACAGAGGGTCTGTGCACAAATCCCCCCAGCGAAGCTTCCCACTCTGTCTCAACCAACTTACTTCTGCATGACTCAGGGTTGCAGAAGGCCACAAATATGGGAGGCTTTCTCTGTGTAAAGTGCCCTGTGCCCTCCTCAGAGCCTCACAGAAGCAGGCCAAACTCTCTTGACTTAAGGTCTCAGCTTCAGTGAGCTCAGGTTTTTCCATCACACCAAGTTAGGGTGGGCTGGGTTTCCCATCTTGTTCAGCAACACCTGCCAGGAGCCAAGAAGGGAGGCTCTAGACTTGGGAGCACAGGTGTAAGCAGCAGTACAGGTCTGATCTCCCTTCCCAACTGCCCTCCCAGGGCATCCCCTGCCCTAACCATAATCAGTCCTCATCTGCTGACAGAGGTTCCTGGACAGTGCTGTGACCACATGTCCTCCACTGTTCAGGAAGCTTGAAATGCATCTCCCTTTCCCACCCATGTGGTGTGTGGCCTCTGTGCAAAAGAGGGTGCTGTCTGCAGTGTTACTCTACCCATGGGTGCTCTAGAGGTTGCTGCTCTATAACTATCTAAGAAGAGAGTGGACAGAGGGAGTGTGTCCTGCCTGCCTTTCCTCCACCTTCAGTTCATGTAACAGTCCATAAACCCATTTTGTGTGCCTTCCTAGGACTCCCCTTCCCCAACTATGTGGTCACATGTACAGAGGCCAGGAACATAGTCTAAAATATTGGTAGTACTTGGTCCAGGTTGATTGTGCTGGCCTGGACAACATGGAAGCACAAGAGAGCAGTGGTTGCATCTGCTCTGGTCATTGCATCATGGTCAGTGCCTGATATGCTGATGATTTAAGGCACCTCCAGCTCCCTCCATGTGGACCTGGTTCTGCTGGTATCCCCCAGAGAGTCCTGCTCTGCATACCATGAAAGCCCATGAAATGACTCTCCAGTGTCCTTCACAGTGAAGAGAAATCCTTCACCAAAATGATGGATCCTTGGCAGGAGGAAGAGTTTCTGCCTGGGGAAGGAAAAATCACAATGAAGCTAGGGTCCCAGTTCTGAGAAGACATAGGTTTAGACCTAACTCCCCATTCTGACTTCCTATGCAAACCTAGACAAGACATTATGGCTCTCAGGACCTTCCCAGTGTGTCTTCCTGCACCATGGTGGTCATCCTGGCATTTACTTCTTAGGGAAATCATCTGAGGTGTGAGATGACATTTGTAATGCCTGTGGGCTGGTGTCACATGTACATAGTGTACAGAATTAGAGGTGAAATCCAGGTAAGGGTAGGATAGAGGTGAATACAGTGCACACAGGCCTGGCTCCTGCTGTGTGGTGGTGGAAAGGACACTCACCTCCTGGACCTTCACTGGTGGTATCATGAGAGGGCAGAAGTTCGTCAGTTCAGCCATCCTGATGTTCCCTAAGCATCACAATTTCTTGTATGTACTGGTGCTGTGGCCTCAAGTCAGGATGTTACACAGCTTAAGCAAGCACTATGGATGGAGATAAGCCTCAAATCTGCTGGCACTGTGCCTACATTCACACCTGTGTTAGTCACCACACCTGTGGCCTGGGCCCCTGCTCAACCTCTGACATCTATAACCACCTTACTATGGCCACATCCTGAGTAGCTCATAGCCTGATTATCCATCACACATAGTGACTTTTTTGTTCTGGTTTGTATTAGTCAGGCTGAAATTAAGCCCAGGACTTCATGCATGGTACACAAGTCCTGCCCTATCCTGAGTTCTCTGCCCAATTCCTGATTTGTTCTTAATAACAGAATATGGCAGATGTAATGGGATGTGACTTTTAATGTTCACACATAAAATGACTGTGACCAACCTCCTGCTCTCTCCCTCCTCTCTTCTTCCTTCCTTCCTTCATCTGTTTTGTGCTGTCTTCCTCTCTAAATCCCTGACTGTCTCTGCATCTACCCAGAGGAGAGGCTGACACTTTGGATGGAAAAAGGGTAACACACAGAGGAGACATCAGACCTCCGTCCTAATTGAGTCCCCACCTGTTATGAAGGGACAGAGCCTGAAAGCAGATTCTGCCCCAGCGATGCTCCTGCTGAGCCTGCAGCCTGCTCAGGAGAAACTGTGGTGGATCCCCCAGCAGGACCTCCTGAATTCCTGATCCACGGAACCTGAGAGAACCGGAGTTTACCTGTGGTGCCTAAGTTTGCAGCCACGCATCCATCAGTGGTCACTGATGCACTATAGCAGATGTGAGGCTCGGCCCTTCTCTCCTCCCTAAGGGAGGAGAGAACCTCCCCTCTCTTATTCTCCCTAGGCCCTGTGTCCTCGCTTCTCACCTCTTTCTTGACTAAAAACAATTTTGACTTTGAATCTCCAGATTGTTGGTCCCCTGTCTTCTGCCACATGGACTCAGCTCTGTGCGGGAGTAGGTCCGACCTGTCTCAGCTTCAGGCACCAGTGCCAGCTCAGTGAGGCTGTTCAGATGCCCCCATGCAGTGACCTCAGCCTCTGTGTCCCCTTGCTTTATTGGGATATAGTGTTGGATCTTCTCTTCCACTACATTCTGCAGTGTTTTGTCTCTCTCCTGCAGCCTTCCAGCTTCTGGGTGGCAAGGGACATATTGTCCTTTTCTGTTCAGGTCCCAGCCCAGTTCAGCCAGGAATAAGGTGAGAATTTAGGGCATGTAGACTGACTAAATCAGATCACTTTTCCTCCAAGCAACCCAGTGGGTGCCTATGGCATCACTGTGTGTTCATAGCTGTGTGACTGTGTGCATGTGAGTTTGTGTGTATTCATATGTGTGTGTGTGGAAATGTGTGTGTATCCCTCGGGATACTGCTTGAAATCAATCCCACCTTTTAAGGATGAGGTCCCAGGAGCTTCGGGGTTGCTTTTCTAATGCCTTTAGGAGTGGGCTAGGTCCTGTACTAGGGAGTCTTTTTCCTTTGGACTTCTCCCCTGTCCTCTTCACACTGTCTATACCCTGTGCCTTAGGACTGGCATTGCCCCTCTCTGGGAATTGGTTCCCAAATGTGCATCAAGAGTGGAATAACACACATCATCCTTTACTGTGGACTTTCTATCATACTGGGAGGTGAGGCACTAGAGGCTTACATGGGGTTCTCTCCACCTCAGCGCTGTCCCCATCCACACCTGCCTCTAATTTGATGCCATCCCACCTAAAGCCATCATCTTCTGGTTACCTCACACCACCATTGTCACCTGCAGTCCTTTGGTAGAGCAGTGCCTGGACTTAGAACTCATCACTCGGTATCACTGCTACCTTGATCCAAGCCTGTGCCACTTTATAGGCCAACATGGTTCAAAGACCATGGCAAGTCTTTATACTATCCATCAAATTCAGTGGGTTCACCTCAGTTCATACTGGGGGCCCCAAGTCTGCAGCTATTTCTTTGTGGGAAACCCAGTGGCTTCTTCATCAGTGACCTAACTTTTCCTGCTTCCCAGCCACCCATTGCAAGCAAGTGCAGTCAGGACTTGGGGAATAACTTCAGCCTAGAGTATTTATAGCATGGAGCAGCCAGTCAGCTGGCCTGTATGAAGGCTGCAGGGGTTTACAACATGGAACAGAAGATCTGTGATTGAAGACCCCACCCCAGCTCCTGAGGAGTAATGGAGAGCTCTTGGGTCCCCACCGCCTTCCCAGGCATGCGCATAAGCCTAGTGGAGGGGGTCTGGGCTGTTTTTTTCTCCCTACAACCTGATGCCACTGCTGTTTCCCAGTGCTCATTTCTCCCACTTGGTTGCCTCCATCGCCATTATGTTTCCTTTATTATGTACACAAAGCCTAATTATTTTTTATTTAAAGAGAAAAACAAAACAAAACAAAGCAAGACAGTAAAAGGCTGCAAGTAATACAGAATTTCAAGAGAAAAAATATACAGTAAGAATTCACTAGTAAATAGATTACATATTGTCATCTCAGAAACAGTTGTCCATGTTACAAAATTAAAGCATACAAAGTAGAAATTAATACAGTAAGCTATTAGCTATTCATAGTATCGCAGACAATAATATAAAGCAACCCAGATTAACACCATTCCAATTAATGAGTGAAAACATTATATGGATTCAAATCAGGGTGACTGGGGATCATGATTACCATGTACTTTTATGTATTCGTATCATTACTTAAACTAAGGAGACTATTCGGTATTTATACGTGTGAGTTTGATTTATTTCACTTATGAGTATAGTCTCAAGCTACATCCGTTTATTTATAAATTTTTCAGTGAGATCATTCTTTATAGCTGAGTAGTACTCCGTTGTATAAAAATACCACAACTTTTTTTATCCATTCCTCAGTTGATGGACACTTAGGTTGTTTCCAAGATCTGGCTATTACAAATTGTGCTGCTATAAATATGGGTGCACATATATCACTGTAGTATGATGCTTTCAACTCTTCTGGGAATATGCCTAGAAGTGGAATAGCTGGGTCAAATGGGACTTCCAGTTGCATCTTACTGAGAAATCTGCAGACTGACCTACACTGTGGTTGTACTAGTCTACACTCTCACCAACAGTGCAGGAGAGTTCCTTTTTCCCCACAGCCTCTCCAGCATTTGTTGTTGGTGGTTTTCTTGATCTTGGCCATTCTTTCAGAAGTGAGATAAAATTTCAGTGTGATTTTAGTTTGCATTTCTCTAATGACTAATGATGATAAACATTTTTTCATGTATTTACTAGCCATTTGTATTTCTTCATCTGAAAATTGTTTACTCATCTCAGGTGCCCATTTTTGGATGCAGTCTTTGAATTTTGGGGGTATGGTTTTTTTAATTCTTTATATGTTTTAGACAGAAGTCCTTTGTCTGAGTTCACTAAGATTTTTCCCAGTTTGTGGATTTTCTTTTCACTATGTTAGAGATTTCTTTTGATGTACAGAAACTTTTTAATAAGAAATGATCCCAGTTATTGACTCTAGGAAGTATTTCCCATGCAGTTTGAGTCTTGTTCATGAATTCTCTACCTACCCTTATGTCTTCAAAGTTTTTACCCAATTTGTCTTCCAATAAAGTTAGTGTTTCTGTTTTAATATTAATTTTGGATCCATTTAGATTTTATTTTGGTATATGGTGATAGGCATGGGTCTAGTTTTAGTTTTCGGCATATGGAGAGTCAGTTTTTCCAACATCATTTATGAAAGAGACTGTCGTTGTTCCAGTGAACATGTTTGGCCCCTTTATCAAAGATAAGGTGGTTGAGTGTGTTTGTAGTTGTGGTTGTATCTTCTAATCTATTCCACTGATCTTTGGCTCTGTTTTGATTCCAGTACCATGTTGATTTTACTACAGATGCTTTGCAGTACAACTTCAAGTCAGGGATTGTGATGCCTCCTGCCTTGCCTTTGCTGCTTAGAACTGTCTTTGCTATTCTAGGTCTCTTATCACTCCAGATAAATGTTAGGAGTGATTTCTCAAGATCTATGAGATATGTTGATGGTATTTTTATCGGGACTGCATTGAATCTGTATAACAGTTTTGGGAGAATGGCCATTTTCACAATATTTATTCTTCCTATCCATGAGCAAGGGATGTCTTTCCATGTTCTGAGATCATCTTCAATTTCTTTTTTCAGTGTGTAATAATTTTCTTTGTATAGTTCTTTCACTTCTTTTGTGAGAATAATTCTTAAATATTTCATTTTTTTGGTTGCTAGTGTGAAGGGTGTGATTCTCTTATTTCTCTCTCTGTGATTTTGTTATTAGTGTATAGGAATGCAATTGGTTTTGTATCCAGCCACATTGCTGAATTTATTTATTATATCTAGGAGTCTTCAATGGAGTTTTGGGCATCTTCTATGTAGCATATCATATCATCTGCAAATAGTGATAATTTAACTTCTTCTTTTCCTAAGTTTATGGCTTTTCTTTCTCTCTCTTGTCTAATTGCTCTGGCTAGTATTTCCAGTACCATATTAAATAGGAGTAGTGACAGGTGATATCCTTGTCTTGTGCCTGATTTTAAAGGGAAGGCCTTCAATTTTTGGCAATTTAATAGGATACTGGCTGTTGGTTTGTCATAGATGGCCTTTATTATGTTTAGGTAAAGCCCATCTATTCCAATGTTCTGCAATGTTCTTATCATAAAAGAATGTTGTACCTTGTCAAAAGTTTTTTCTGCATCTATAGAGATAATCATGTGATTCTCACTTTTGTCTCTACTGATATGGTGGATTACATTTATTGATTTACGTATGTTGAACCATCCCTGCATACCTAGGATGAATCCCACTTGGTCGTGGTGTATAATCTTTTTGAAGATTTGCTGCATCCTATTTGCCAATATTTTATTGAGGACTTTGCATCTGTGTTCATTAGGGAGATTGGTCTGTAGGTCTCTTTTTCAGTTGGGTCTCTCAGGTTTTGGTACTAGAGTAATATTTGTTTCCAGGAATGACTTGGGAAGGATTGCTTCCTTTTCAATTTCATTGAAGAGTTTGAGGAGTGTCGGCATTAGGTCTTCTTTGTATTTCTTGTAGAATTTTGCAGTGAATCTGTCTGGGCCTCGGTTCTTCTTTGTAGGTAAGGACTTAATTATGTTTTCCATTTCATTAATAGAAATTGGGTTATTCAGCAGTTTTACATCTTCTTGATCTAGCTTTGGTACTTCACATGTTTCTAGGAATCTATTTCTTCTGTGTTATCAAACCTTTGAGAGTAGAGGGTTTTGAAATAGGTGTTGATGATCTTCTGTATTTCTACTGGGTCTGTAGTGATTTCACCTTTTTCATTCCTTATTGCATGAATTTGAGCTTTATTTCCCTTTTTAAAATAAAGCTGGCTAGGGGCTTATGAATTTTATTTATTCTTTTAAAGAACCAACTCTTTGATTCATTGATTTTTTGGATTGTTTTCTTAGTCAAGCAGCTTCTCTGTGCTGGGCTCCACCTGTGCTGATTCTTGTTGGTGGTGGAGCCACCACACACTATTATGTGGCTGAACCCACCAACTGCAACTTGTTCACTCATTCATCACCCCTCTGCTGGTGGCCATTTGTTCTGTTTCCCAGCTGACCCTTGAAATTGAGCTGCCACAGGCTTTCAGATACATAGGCTAGAGTAGAGATAGACTTTTATTTCAAAGAAAAAGTATTTAGATGTGAAATTTTCTGATTATATTTCTTGTGTATGGTTAACTTAGAAACTGTTAAGGTACCCTTGGAAGCATTTCTTAAAATTAAAGTTATATGGTTGTTTTATTTATTTATTTTTTTAACCAGGGATTGAACTCACAATCTCATGTTTGTCAGGCTGGCCCTTACACTGCTGAGCCTGTTTTCTTTCTTTCTTTCTTTCTTTTGCTTTGTTTTGTTGTGTGTGTTATGCTTTACTATGTTATGCTATGTTACACTATGTTTTGTGTTGATGAGAATTTTGATTCTCTTTCAGTGTATTTTCAGTGTTTTCTGATTTCATTTTATAAAAATCACCTGATAAACTATGGAAATATCACATAATCGTGGGGAATTTTGTCTTGGAGAAAATTTTAAAAGGCAAGGAGAGGCAGATTTCATAGTAAATGTTTGCAATGCAAGATATTAAAAGGCTGAGACAGAAGGATTGCTGTGAGTTAAGGTCAGCTGGGCTACAATGTAAGTCCAATGCCAGCCTGAACTTCATAGCAAAACCCTGTCTCAAAAGTCAATCAAAATAAAAAAAAAATTTAAAAGAAATTTTAAAAACAGAGACAAAAATTGTCTATAAATTGATAAATCATTCTTTGTGAATTTTTCTTGCATGTGTACTTAGTCACTACACCTAGCTTAAGGTTTACCTTATGGTTACTTAATATTACCTTAAGGTTACCAAGTAGAAATTGATCTACTGCCAGGTAGTTGAATTGCTTCAGTTTCTTTAACCTTTTAACTGAGATGAATGTAGATATGCTTCTGAATATACCCTCTGAGGATTTGGAGAGCTTAGTATGAAGATAATTTAATGGTTCTTTTTGTTTTTGTACTAAATTTATATATGGAAGTAGGATTTGAGCAAGGAATTGCTCTTTTTTTAAAAACACTTTCTTGTTTTAGTTTAATGTAACTCAAGTACATTTTAATAGGGATCACATAAAAGATGCCATTTTTAGGTCTATAAAAGGCTAAAAAATACACAGGAGAATAATGACAGAAGAACAGTGGTTAATGAACTGTGCACAGTGATTTCTTGGATGTCTTAATGATCCATAGTTTCATACATGTGTAAAATTTGTTAATTTTAATTTTTTTTTTTTTTTACAAATTTTAAAGCATGGTCTCACAAAGATTCTGAGCTCCCTAGGCCAGGCTTAAACCTTTCCTCATTCATTATCCTGCCCCCTTCCAGAGTGCTAGGATTGGAGGTGTACATTATCCTGAGTTGGTAACTGGCCATAATTGTGTGTGTTCATAGAATGAAATATTTGGCTTTGCTCTTTAGACATTTTGCAGAAAGAATCAATCTAGTTGAGCTGTCTACTACCTTCCTGACCTGCAGGTTCTTTCATGGTGAGCAGAACTGAAAATCCCATTGACACTGTTGGTAGATTCTCTGCTTTCTAACTGTGGTCAGCATGTGCTTCAGAGGATCAGTGCAAATGCTTTCTGCTCTGGGACTGAGGCTTGCTGTCCTTGAAGCACATTCTTTTTCTCTCTGATGCCACACTCTGGGAGCCACAAGCAGAGAGAGGCAGAGCTGGTTTGTGCAGATGGAAACACCTTGAAATTTTCAATCAGCAGCAGCATCAAGCAGGGAGCAGAGCTGCTGAACCCTGATATTTGGGTAATGGAATCCTGTGGTGGGTTTTGCCCTGGGTTTACTGGGTTGGCTCCCTAAATCTAGCTTGCGGCTGGGATGTTTCTTCCTGTAGTACAGTTCCAAAGGGAAATTATGTAACATTTATTTGGAGTTGTTTTTTTTTTTTTTTTTTTGCAGTTGTGAAACCTGCGTGTATAAGTCTTTCACACCTCTGCCATAGCAGACCCACCTGCAGGCATTATTTCATGTCTTGTAAATAGTCAGTTTATTTACACAACAGGCAGAGCACTGTTCTCAGCTTAATTTTTTCCAAAACTTGTGCATTTTCAAATATTTCTTCCAGGGAAACTAAAAGATTTAGTTTGAGCAAAGCTTCAAGTGTGTTGCTGTGCTTCTGTGTGATGTTCTTGCTGCCAGACCTGAAGAAGGAAGTGAGGTGGACCCGCTGGAGGTTCATCTCCAGAGGGACACTTTGCTCAGCTGTGTCAGACAGGGCTGCCCCTCACCTGACTGGCCACCCCGGAATCCAAATGCCATAGCCCAGTGATGTCCTAGTGTTGCGAAGCACTGAATTGCAGTGGAGACTTCCAGGGCACTGGCTGGCCCTCGGAAAACCTTGTGGTGCCATGAGTTTTTCATAACTAGATATGCACCTGTATGACCCTGGGGCCAGGGCAGAGTTCCCTCTAGCAGCCATGCACAGCATCCTCCAGATAGCTCTCCTGTGAATGCTCTAATTGGAGGCTAGGGAGGGTCCTAGTTCCTTCCTGCTTCAAAAAGTACTTTGAAAATCAAACTCTTGAAAAGAATTCTTGAAAATGTGTGCAGCGTTCTATGTGGGAAAAAACTCAAAAGAGTTTTTTTTCCTATGAATTCAAGGTATGGCTCTGTATATAGCTGTGACGGGAGTTGCAGGATAGGACTCTGCTCTGCCACCCATGTTCTCTCCAGTGCTGTTCATCACCTGCCTTAAAATGTGTCATTAGATGGGGACAGAGCATGTATCATGATGTGTGCCTGTGTGAATCAGCTTTGGGAGGCTGAGTATTTTCTGCACCTGTTGGCCACACATGGTGATTTCCTTTAGAATGATAAGACTTGTCACTTCTCTCACATTATGGACTCAAGAGACCTCTTTTATTCCTGTAATTCAAACCCCAGGGAAATGCAGCACTCACATCGCCAATGCCAACACTAGACGACGAAGCAATCACAGATGCTATGTTTAGCTGCCTCTGTCCTTCCTGAGGCTTTGAGGGGACACCCAGATACAAACCATAACACCTTCTAAAGTAAATCCACTAAAGATGCCCATGCTCTGGACTAGGGGATAATAACTTGCCTTAGTCAAAGTTTTTATTTTATTTATTCTATGTTATTATTTTGTTTTTGAGACAAGTTCTCACTGTGTAGTTCAAGCTGCCCTTTAATTCACTGTGTAAACTTGGTTGGCCTAGAACTCACAGCAATCCTTCTAAGTGCCAGGATTACAGGCATGTACCACCACAACCAGCTTTTGTTTGTTTAGTTGTATTTATCGATTTGAGACTAAATCAAGACTACTCAATTTAGTTATGCTTGTATAATTCAGTATACAAAAACACTAATAAGTGTGATGAAATTCAAGACCAACCTAAACAACTTAGCAATTTAGCAAGATCCTGTCTGGAAATAATTATGAAAAAAAGACCAAGGCTTTGGGTTCAATCCCCAGCACTACAAAAATGAATAAATCTATAAATAAAACTTCTTATAAATAAATCTATAAATAAACCAAACTCCTTATAAATAAATCTATAAATAAACAAAAGCTACGGTGGGTAACTCAGATAAGTGTTTTTTAAAAGCAATTTTATTTCATTATAATTGACATAGAAAGAACTTACAGGTTTGAAGTGCAAAATTAGATGAATCTTGACCTGGGCCAGTAATATACCTTACCAGCAATGTGTCTGCCTGACAAGCACAAGGTCCTGAATTTGGTTCCTGGTGCCAAAAACAAAACAAAACAAAATAAAACCTAAAAAACAACCAAACAAAACCCCTGAGAATCTTGACCTACATGAGCCCCTTGAAAACTCTTACCCCTGTGGTGATACGTAGATCAAACTTTACAATCTCCTGATGGCTCCTTACAATTTCTTCCTTCCATGTTAAGCAATGCATCTGCTGGTGACAGGTCTGTAACCACACAGGATGCAGGATGTTTTTTGTTTGATTTTGTTATTGTTTTTGTTTTGGGGAACTGGTAGGGTTTATTCAATCCTCATAGCCATGTTAGGTTTCCCCATGTGCTGCTCCTTGTCTGTGGCTGAGCCATCACATCCCATTGTGTGGATGAACCTCAGATCCTCATGTGTCTGTCAGCTGAGGTCCTGTGTGTTGTTTCCAGTTTTGATCTTAAAAATAGGGTTTCTGCCATCATTGTTCTGTTTCTATGGATATAGCACTCATTTCCCCAGGAAAGATACTTAGGTGTGAAGTTGAATATTTCAGGTCTTGAACGTTTAACTCAGAAATTGTTTAACTATCTTTCATAGTAGTTGTTCAAAGCAGAGTAAAGATTTTTGGCTCTCCTTGTGAGTATTTTTAAACACCGTTCTTATATTTTTCAGTCTTTTTGAGTTGATTTTATAAAATTTACCTAAGGAAGGGTTATTTCTACTACATAAAATTCAGCTTTTTTTTTTACTGTAAATAGAATTTTAAAGGTGTAAAAAACCCCAAAATACTGTATATTTGCAAATATGTAAATCTCCTATAATTTTAACATCACAAAACTTCTACTATGTGATGATTAATTTTCATTGTCAACTTGTTGGTCTTGAGAGCTGTCCAAGGGATTAATAAAGTGTACTTCTGGGCTTGTCTGTATGGATAATGTAGGAGTAATCCTAGGTACTCCATCTGGTCTCTGGCACCTTCCTCCTGGCACTGTCACTCCACTCTGCTTCCTGGCCACCATGAACTGAGCAGCTTTGCTCCATCACACCCTCCTGCTCTGGTATCCCTGACTTGGAACCAGGCAATACTGAGTCCCCTGAAATCATAAGCCAGATTAAACCTCTCCTCTTTCCAGGTGTGTGTCCTACCAATGGGAAAGCTTGACGAAGACAATTGTTTTTATGTTTACATATGTGCTTTAACCTACACAGCTTTTATAGTATTTACCATAATTTCACCCTTATTTTCCAGTTAGATGTTGGAATTGTTTTCATTTTTTTTACCCTTTTAAGTGAGATGTGCACAATATGCTGTTAAATGTATTCTTTCCTGATTTAGAGATTTTGTGACTAATAGAATTGGATTATTTTTAAATGTCAATATTTACTTATTTTTATGCTTCCATTTATATAAATACCCAGAACAGGCAAATCCTTAGAAAGCACAGTAGGGGTCTGTGACTGAGTGTGGGTAATGGAGAATGACAGTTTAATAAACCTAGGTTACCACTGGGGATGGTGGAAGTGTTCTTTAACAGCCATCATGAGGGTCTCAGAGCCCTGAGTGCATGAAATGCCACTGAAATGTGTGCTCCAATACAGATGCTTATTTTTAGATTGACTTTTACCTTAATAAAGAAAGAACCACAGAAGAGGAGTCTCCCTACCACTGACCACAGACCTGTAGAGTGGGAACCCCCTGAGGACAGCACTGGTCATGGAGACTTTTCATAAATGCTTCTTCTCCCCCCTCCTCTGGTCAGAATAAAGGGATCAGAGACTTGTTATTGAGTGTGGGTGAAGTAACAGATGTGTACTGTTGGGAGACTGGAGGATTCAACTATAAGTTCTGTCCTTTGAGTGACATATGGGATGCATGTTATGATCAGGATCTGGGAGACGATTACTCATTTAAACATGAACAGAGAGTCACAGAACTGTCCCTGAATCCACTCATGTCTTCTGTACCCTTTGTTATCTCCTATCTACTGTCCAAAACATGTTAAAATATGCACAACACAAAATCTACTACGTTAGTCAGTAACCAGTGTCATTAAGAACATTTACCTTGTGCAATTATCAGCACCATCCTGCTGCAAAAACCCTATTTCCAATCTGAAAGTGTGAACACTCCCAACAATAGCTTCATTTCCCTTCCTTTAGCCCCTGGGAGTATCATTCTGCTGTCTGTCTCCATGAATTGGACACTTCTGTCATTCCACTCTGTATAATTTCTTTTGTATCTTTATTTCACTTAACAGAATATCCTCAAGACACAATCATGTTATAGTATTCAACAGAATTTAAGGAGTTAACAATATTCTATGAGATCAGAAACTGACATCGGGTTCAGTGAAGTTTATAGACTTCCAAATAGTCATAACCAAAATAAAACTACACCCAGACATATAATAATCACCATCCCAGAAATCCAACACAAGAATACATTATCAAAAGCTATCAGAGAGAAAAGACAGATCACTTATAAAGGAAAACCTATCAGAATCACAGCAGACTTCTCAGCACAAACAATAAAGTCAAAAGAGCATGGAGTGAAGTATTTCAGATCATAAAGCAAAATCATTTCCAACCTAGACTGATGTACTCTGCAAAACGATCATTCAAAATCAATTGTGAAATACAATACTTCCATGACAAAGAACAGCTGAAAAACTTCATGAACACCAAGCCAACCTGCAAAAGATATTGAGACAGTTTAGATACACAAAGGAAAAAATCCACTAAGCAAGCAGATAATTAAACAGAACAGAAAGATAACGATGCAATAGCACAGAGATAACATGTCAACAATAAACAAGCATATAACAGTTATAACCACTAATATAAATAGTCTCAATGCACCAATCAAAGGAAACAGAATAGCAGAATGGATCAAGAAACAAAATCTAGCCATATGCTGTTTACAGGAAACCCATCTAACCTATAAGGATACCCACAGACTGAAAGTCAAAGGATGGAAAACAATACTTCATGCAACAGGAACCCCCCCCCAAAAAAAAGCAGGAGTAGCCATTCTGTTAGCAGACAATGTGAACTTCAAACCAACAATGATCATAAAGGACAAAGAGGGTCACTACATATTCGTTAGGTGAAAACTCCAAGAGGAAGAGATAACTATCTTAAATATATATGCACCAAACTCCAGAGCACCCAGTTATATAAAACAACTATTAACAGAAATGAAAACTCATATTATCAGTAACACAATTGTAAAAGGAGACCTTAACACGCCATTGACACCAAGGGACAGATCAACCAGACAGAAAATGAGCAAAGAAATAACAGAAATGAATCACATCTGTGACAAATGGACTTGATAGACATATACAGAATGTTCCACCCAACAATATCAGAATACACACTCTTCTCAGTAGTACATGAGTCATTCTCTAAAATAGACCATATATTAGCTCACAGAATATATTTAAACAAAAGCAAAGAAGTTGACATCATCCCTTGCATGTTATCAGATCATAGCACTTTGAAATTAGAAATTAATGATAAAAGATACTGCAAAAATCCCACAAGCATATGGAAACTGAATAACACACTCTTGAGTAATCAGTGGGTCACAGAGGAAATTAAAGAAGAAATTAAACAATATCTACAAGAAAATGAAAATATAGATACATCTTACTAGAATCTGTGGGATGCAATGAAAGCCGTCCTCAGAAGAAAATTTATTGCACTGAGTTCCCAGATCAGGAAAACCGAACAAATACAAGTTAATAACCTGATGCTACACCACAAACAGCTAGAAGAAGAAGAGTAAGCAAGCCCAAAGCCAAAAGAAGGGAGGAAATTATAAATCAGAGCAGAAATCAACACAATAGAGACTAAGAAAACAATCCAAAGAATCAACGAATCAAAGAGTTGGTTCTAGCCAAACTTATTTTTAAAAAAGGAAGAAAAAGCTCAAATTCATGCAATAAGAAATGAAAAAGGTGAAATCACTACAGACTCTACCGAAATACAGAAGATCAGCAACACCTATTTCAAAAACCTCTACTCTCAAAGGTTTGATAACACAGAAGAAATAGACAGACTCCTAGAAACATATGAAGTACCAAAGCTAGATCAAGAGGATGTAAAACTGCTGAATAACCCAAACTTTATTAATGAAATTGAAAATGTAATTAAGTCCCTACCTACAAAGAAGAGCCCAGGTCCAGATGGTCTGACTGCAGAATTCTACAAGAAATACAAAGAAGACATAATGCCAACTCTCCTCAAACTATTCAATGAAATTGAAAGGTAAGCAATCCTTTCTAAGTCATTCCTGGAAGCAAATATTACTCTACTACCAAAACCTGAGAAAGACTCAACTAAAAAAGAGAACTATAGAGCAATCTCCCTAATGAACATAGATGCAAAAATCCTCAATAAAATATTGGCAAATAGGATGCATGAAATCACCAAGAAGATTATACAGCATGACCAAGAGGGATTCATCCCAGAAATGCAGGGATGGTTCAACATACATAAATCAATAAATGTAATTCACCACACCAATAATGCCAAAAGTAAGAATCAATTTCTATAGTTGCAGAAAAAGCCTTCAATAAGGTCCAACATTCATTCATGATAAGAACTTTACAGAAAATTGGAACAGATGGTCTTTACCTCAATATAATAAAGGACATTTATGACAAAACAATAGCCAACATCACACTAAAAGGCCAAAAAACTGAAAGCCTTTACTTTAACATCAGGCACAAGACAAGGATGCCCTTTATCACCACTCCTATTTAATATAGTACTGGAAGTACTAACCAGAGCAATTAGACAAGAGAGAGCAATAAAATGGGTAAAGGTACGAAAAGAAGAAGTTAAATTATCATTGTTGGCAGATGACATGATACTTTACATAGAAGACCCCTTAAACTCCATTGAAAGACTACTAGATATAATAAATAAATTCAGTAATGTAACTGGATACAAAATCAATACTCTGAAATCAATAGCATTCCTGTACTCTAATAACAAAATCACAGAGAGGGAAATAAGAGAAACCACACTCTTCACACTAGTAAGCAAAAAAATGAGATATTTAGGAATTATTCTTATGAAAGAAGTGAAAGACCTATACAGGGAAAATTATAATACACTGAAAAAAGAAATTGAAGATGATCTCAGAAAATGGAAAGACATCCCTTGCTCATGGATAAGAAGAAGAAACATTGTGAAAATGGCCATTCTCCCAAAACTGTTATACAGATTAAAAGCAATCCCAATAAAAAATACCATCAACATACCTTATAGATCTAGAGAAATGCCTCCTAAATTTCATCTGGAACAAGAAGAGACCTAGAATAGCAAAGAAAATTCTAAGCAGCAAAGGCAAGGCAGGAGGCATCACAATCCCTGACTTGAACTTATACTACAAAGCAACAGTAGTAAAATCAACATGGTACTGGAATCAGAACAGAGCCAAAGATCAATGGAATAGATTAGAAGATACAACCACAACTACAAACACACTCAACCACCTTATCTTTGATAAAGGAGTCAAGCAGGTTCACTGGAAGGATGACAGTCTCTTTAATAAATGGTGTTGGAATAACTGGTTCTCCATTTGCCAAAAACTAAAGCTAGACCCATGCCTATCACCATGTACTAAATTAAAATCTAAATATTAAAACAGAAACACTAAATCTATTGGAAGACAAATTGGATAGAAACCTTAAAGACATAGGAGTAGGCAGAGAATTCATGAACAAGACTCAAGCCGCAAGGGAAATATTTCCCAGAATCAATACCTGGGACCACCTCTTATTAAAAAGTTTTGCATGTCAAAAGAAATCTCCAGCATAGTGAAAAGAAAACCCACAAACTGGGAAAAGATCTTAGTGAACTTCCCCTCTGACAAACGACTTTTGTCTAAAACATATAAAGAATTAAAAAAACTCAGACCCCCAAAGTTCAAAGATCCAATCCAAAAATGGGCATCTGAGATGAATACGCAATTCTCAGATGAAGAAATACAAATGGCAAATAAATACATGAAAAAATGTTCATCATCATTGGTCAAGTTAAAACCACACTAAGATTCCATCTCACTCTCAAAAGAATGGCCAGGATCAAGAAAACCAACAACAACAAATGCTGGAAAGGCTGTGGGGAAAAAGGAACTCTCCTGCACTTTTTCTGGTAGTGTAGACTGGTACAATCTTTGTGGAGGTCAGTCTGGAGATTTCTCAAAAAGCTGGGATTGGAAGTCCCATTTGTTCCAGCTATTCCACTTCTAGCCATATTCCCAGAAGAACTGAAAGCCTCTTACCACAGTGATATATGTGCACCTATGTTTATAGCAGCACAATTTTGTAATCACCCGATCTTGGAAACAACCCATGTGTCCATCAACTGAAGAATGGATAAAAAAGTGTGGTATTTCTATACAATGGAGTATTACTCAGCTATAAAGAAGGATCACATTGAGATATTCATAAATAAATGGGCGCAGCTTGATACCACACTCATAAGTGAAATAAATCAATCTCACACGTGTGGATACCAAATAGTTTCCCTAATGTAAGTAATGATTCAAATATATAAAAGTAAGTGATAATCATGATTCCCCATTATGGGGCCTTGAAGCCTTATATAGTTTTCACTTATTAGTTGGAATGGCTTTCTTCTGGGCTGCTTGATATTATTGCCTGTTATGAAATGAACAGCTATTTTGAAGAAAATAAGACATCATAATTGCTAGTGCTGATTTTCTATCATCTTGTTTTGAAGCCCCACCAAACTGTGGCTCTTCTAACTACTGTTGTGTTCAATTTTATTATAACTGATGATATAGGCAATTTTTTTAAGATAACAAGAGGCATTATGGTAACCATTGTTGATCACCTTGTGTTTTGTTTTTACATTATGTATTTTGTTCATCCTTTTGATTTGACTGACTCTGTCCTGGTATGTCACATTTGGTTTTACTTTCTTCAAAAAATAAAAAAGTAGTAAGAACTGTGGGAGTAACAAAACACAATATGTGTAATTGTCATTGTACAAAAGAAAGGAAAAGAAAATACTCTAAAAGATATAACTGCATATATATTTAAGTGTATACATTAGATAACCATATTACTGAGTTTTGTTGGATCATTGAAAAAAACTGTTTGCAGTCTCACTGTTTGAAAGTCCCCTCTATATGCTTTAATTTTGTAACTTAAACAACTATTTCTATGATGACAATATGTGATTAACTAGTGATTTCCTACTGTTTATTTTTTCTGAAATTCTGTATAACTTGTACCTTTTTTCTGTTTTTTTTCTTTTTTTCCCCTTCAATAAAATTAAAAAAAAAACAAGCTATGGCTCTTCTGTCTCCATTGGTTTTATCATGATGTATCTTGCTGGATTTTATCATATGTGATAGTATAAACAAAAATTGTTATAGACAAAGAGATAATATAGAAACCAATGTTCGTTTTCTGTTAGCTGGTTCTAAATTCCCTACAATGCTTTACTAAGGAGTAATAAAACCCAAAATGTGTAAATTTTGTTGTAAAAATGAGAGGAAAAAAGTGCTCTAAAGGATACAACTGCAAGTGTGTTGAGGGGTGTTAAATAGATGACCATATTAATGTTTTTGGTTGGGTCATTGAACACAACTGTTTGCAGTCTCAGTTTTCGAATGTCCACTTTGTATGCTTTGATACTGTGACTTGAGCTACTATCTCTAAGATGATAATGTGTAATCTATTAACTGGTGATTTCTTACTGTTTTTTTTTTTGTAGTTCTGTATTTCTTGTACCCTTACACCATTTCTTTTTGTTTTGTTTTTTCTCTTTTTCCTTTTAAATAAAAGAAAAATACTTGGGGCAGAAGACAAAACCAGTGGACCAGCCAAGTCAGTGCAAGAACCCATTTAGGGACCTTCTGCACACAGCATCTCTCAAACCCAAAACCCACATGTGCACTCAAATGGAGTGGGACAAAGTCATAAACCTTGTCACCTCCCTCTGGTTGCCATCTCTCCTATGCACCCCAATTCTCATCTACAACTGTAGTTCAGAGTCATCAGTATGAGATGTCTTTCTCACGTGCTACATCTTAAAAAAAAAACCCTGAATCCTTGGGAAAACAAATGTATTTAATATACCACAAGGTTAGCAATAATTAATTTCAATTCAGAATAGAAACCTTTACATGTATTTACTTAGACTTGTCTGTGAAGGCAAAATTTTGATTTTTTAACAGACATATAAATAATTTTCCTGAGTTACGTATTTATGAGAATTAAAAGACATCTATAGAAATGTTATAAATTTAGGAAACAGTGTTAATGATCATATATATTTACTTAGACTTATTACTCAATACAATGTGTCTCATTTATGTAGTAACAACATACTGATTTAATAAATTCTGGTAGATGTAGACCAAGCTTTAAGTACTAGGACCAACTTTAAGGCGATGTTGAAATATTTCACTGCTTTGTTTAACCTTTAAATGTACACTGTGTGATAGAGAGCACCTGTTATTATTGTATGCACTAAACGTATGTAGCCTTAACACTGTATCAGAGATCCTCCTGATCTCAACATGTTTGTATATATGTATGTATGTATGTATGTGTGTGTGTGTGTGTGTGTGTATATATATATATATATATATATGATAGCTAATAGTCATAATACTGATTTCTTTGCATTCATAGAACTGAAAGGTTTGTGCTAATATTGTCCAGACAATTAAATGCAGACATCTTGTATTCTGAGGAACTAATTTAAAGATGACAATATGTAAAGTATTAACCATTTTTACCTTCTAATTATCATGTTTTGAAATTTTGTTATGAAATTTTTCTCTTTAAAATTAAAAAAGAAACACCAATTGAAAGGAGGCCTGTAATATCATGTTTTGAAAATTTTCCCTTTAAAATTAAAAAAAAGAAAGAAATACAAATTGAAAGGAGGCCCCCAAAACTCATAATTGCATTTATAGGGAACAACTCCAGCTTCAGGTACAAACATATTCCAAGTTACAGTTTCTTATCCACAAAAGTCAAAAAAAGAAACTAGTGTCTTAAAGATAAAATAAGGCTTTACAATGGACCTTCTCTTACCTTTTACCTAGAAAATGGGCCACCACCTGTCACCTGTAAGTTGAGCCCCTGCTTTCTACAGAATCACAAATTCCCCAGATTTCCATCCTCCAGAACACGGAAGCCCCCAGCCCTAGACCATAATGTGTCTGATTCTCTGAGCACCTGCACTCTGTTCTGACTGTGTGCATCATTGATTCTGCCTACTAAATTTACCTGAGGCTCTCACAGGGACATATAGCAATTCTCCTCCATGACAAGCCAGGAACCTATACACCAGCCACAGGATGATTGGAGGTCCCCGTCTCCTCTTTGTGGAGACTCCTCAGATCCTGTCAGGTGACCAAAGGATCCTGACCTAGGGTTTGGGCAAGGAAAGAACATTTGTCAAACACAAATGCAAATGACACATGTCACTTCCCCCTAGAAGCCTTAAGCATCAGTGCTGTGAAAGAAAATCAAATGAAATCAGGAAAGCTAAGACTTTCTGAGGTAAGTAAGGAAATGGCTGCAGGACAATATGCAAACCCGCTTGAGGGTAAACTGCAGAATGTTCCTAGACTTAGAGAACAACTGAAGCTCTTCAACTCTTCCTCCAACACCTCTCTCCCAGGAAGATCCTTGTTAACTAACAGTGAGATGCATGTGTGACTCAGGTGTCTGCCTAAGCTGGGAGCTGCCTCTGAAAATAACTCTGGGAATCCCCCACAACAAGCTTCACTGCATCTGCCTTATGGGGCTACCTTGAAGGAGTGCACCTGAATTGCAACATGGTTCCCCATGCACCATTTCTTTTGACTTCTATTTTTGCAGTAAATGCTAAATAATTACTAAAATTCTTTTTCCTCTGCTGTAAGAAGTGCAGTGTCCCACTGAAGGGAAGGACGTGCAGGTGATGTGAGTTAGATACCACTGTTGGCCCCTGAGGGATGCACACATAAGAAATACTCTTTGTTTGTGTGTCTAATGGCTTGAATTGTAATTGCATCTCAGAGATCCTTGTGGTAGAGGCTTGTTTATCAGCTTGCAGCACTACTGGGATGGGTGAACCTTTAGGAAATGGAACCTAGGGAGAGGAAGTTAGTTCATTTTGGTGTTCTCTGGAAGGCAATGGGGGACTATCAGAACCCTAGACATCTGTCCCTTACTTTCTCTACTTCCTAGCCACTACAGCTTGAGCAATTTTGCTGTACTGTGATAGCCTTGCCCCAGGTCCAAAGCCACAAGGCCAAGTGACCATGAACTGAAACTCTGAAACCACAGGCCAAAATAAGCCTGCATTCCTTGAAGTGCTAATCTCAGGTATCTCATCATAGGAGTGGAGACCTAAGATAGTGAGCGCTAACAAAGATTT
This sequence comes from Cavia porcellus, assembly GCF_034190915.1. Classification (NCBI taxonomy): domain Eukaryota; kingdom Metazoa; phylum Chordata; class Mammalia; order Rodentia; family Caviidae; genus Cavia; species Cavia porcellus. The sequence continues at coordinate 2,589,348 of NW_026947536.1, forward strand.
GGGTTTCATTTGTTACTGCAGCTGGACCCAGCATGACCTGACCTACAGAGAAACCTTGATTGCTCATCACAGTGCTGGCTCCCTAAATGAGTCAGCCCTTGTGCTGCAGCTCTGCCAGGTTCCTGAGATCAAGAAAAGGCCTAATTCTCTCAGCCTCTGTTTGCCCTGGCTGCCTGCTGGTATTAATATTACCCAGCTGTTCCTTCCTTGAAGTGACCTTTCTAGGGTTGGTGGACAGAGGGACTCCTTGAGGGCTTGCACCCCTGGCCTCCAGGGAGAGTCTACTTCATCTGGTGAAATTTTTTTGCACAAGATTCCAGTTTATGATTGTTTCAAAGGACTTAATTTTTTTTTTTTTATATTTTGGGATGCGGAAGCTGAAACTCAGGGTCTTGCCTGTGCTAGTGCAATGTTTATAACCTCTGAGATACAATCCCAGACCCTAAAGGTCTTGGTTTATATTTCAGACCTAAAAATTGTTATTAAACCCAAAACTTTTGAAAGCCCAGCAAAAAAACCACACATATTTATGTAAATGTCCACAAAACATAAACATTTACTCAATGTCTCTACAGTTAGACTTAGTGTTCATAAAATTTTCAAGAGAGTAAAAAACACATAGCTTAGATTTTTTTCATTTTGCAAAATGTGTCCATAAAACCATCACACAAGGTAATTGCTTAGAAACCACAGTGACTCTTAAACTGAGTGAATCACTTGTAACAAAATGATTTAGAAACTGATATGATAATTGCAGCAAAGAGCTACCTTTTCTGCACTTGGTGGGGATGTCCTATATATTTAATACAGGATGTGGAGTACAGTGTCTAAAGGCCATGAAGCAAGCTCTTCACGCTGTTTGTGGCCTTTGTGGGACATGGGCTGGTGACTTTCCTGTGTCTAATGGTGTTGCCAAGTATCCCTAATGTCTGTGTTCTTTGTGTCTTCAGAAACAAAGTTCTGACACGATGGCTCTTGAAGTGCGATACCCAGACTATAGCATAGCATCACCTTGGGTCTTGTTTTAGAAACATTAGTGTTTGTGTTTCACTCCAAACCTACTGAATCAGGAATCTGACAATGGGTCCAGCACTGCATTTTAACAATTCTTAAAAACATAAACACAGTGATTCCAATTCATACAACACTTCCTCCAGTTGTTCCACCACTGCTAATCCTCTTAGGGCAACAATGCATACAGGAAAAGACATCATTTCCCAGCATCCTCTGCTGCAAGGTGTCGTCATGGAAGGGAATTTTGACAAATGAGATGGAAGGGGAAGTGAGATTCCAATAAAACCTCCTGGAAAGGAAGAGATGGCTTTTTTGAATTCTTCTAAGATGCTGGGATGGAATGTTCACTCACCATGATGTCCTCACCAGAGCTGAACAGATGCCAGCCCTATACCCTGAACCTCTAGCATTGTGTACTAAATGAACTCTGTTTCCTCTGAAGTATCCAGCTGTAGATATTTCACTGTGGTAATGAGACATAGAGGAAGTGAGCCAGGACAGGTGAGGTGACAACTCAACTGACAGGTCCCCAGGGTCCAGCATGCAGGGCACAGGATGTGATTCTCAGACAAGGCAGGTTTTAAAATAAGCTTTATGGAGGTATCATTTATATGTCATAAATTGTAATGCCTCTACATGGACTATCCTGCTATTTGAGACTAAAGAACTTTTCAATCACTGTAAAAATTTTCCCTTCATTATTTGCAGGTGTAGGCAACTCTACTCTCTGCCTGCATAGATTAAATTTACCTTTTCTACAATCTCATATAAAGGGATTGCAGAATGTGTATACAGTGTTTTCTGTCATTCACACAATGGTTTTTAGAAGAATCCATGAGTCAAATTTTATTTTATTAATATATTACATTTTGTTCATCCATTTCCTAGCCAAAGGACATTTGGACTATGTCTGATTTTTTGTGACAGTATTTAAAGCTGCTATGGATATTCACATATAAAGTTTGTTGATAGTGAATGTTTTCATTTCTTTAGGGTAAGTGTCTAGGAGAGGTTTGCTGGATTGTACTGTAAGTGTAGGTTTGATTTTATAGGAAACCACAGAATTGCTTTCCAAGTTTACTGTTTCAAGTTTCCAGCGACCATCTATGTGAATTCTTGTCCCTTCACTTCTTTACCAAAAATACTGTTTTTTGTTAGACGTCTATTCTTGTGACAAAATACCTGGGAAATTCAAATTAAAAAGCAGGTTATTTGGGCTCGTGGTTTTACTCTATGGTCACTTGACTCTTGCTTTGGGCCTGTGGTAGCACAGCACATCATGGTAGGAATAGAGTGGAAAAAAACCTGTTCATGTCATGGCAATTGGGAAGCAAAGGGAGAAAGAAAAAGAGGAAATGACGGGGCCTATTCTCCTTCAAGGGCATGTCTCAGTGATTGAACTTCCTCCAACTGGGCTCAACCTCCTAAAGGTTCCACCACCTTCTAGTAGTAGCATGGGCTGAAGACCACACAGTTCTAACATGGAGGGAATACAGTTTATGAACCATAGTACCAGTGTACATGCTCAGTAGTAAATCACTGAGCTTTAATTTACATTTTGCTGAACACTAATAATAGTAAGCAGCTTTCACTGGCCAGGAACTGTTGGTTCTTCACATCCATAATTGGATAGTGAAGTCACCAGAAAGCAAGGTCCAGGGCCCCTGTCTTCAGTCTTCTTTAGCAGAGGGTTTCAGTGCACGAAGGAGAAATACCCTGTAAGTTTAGAGCCAGGGACTCTGCTTCCCAGACAGTTGTAGGGCAGGTAGAGGAGGAGATTGGTGGGCCCCACAGACTCCAGCTCAGGATGAGGTATTTAGAGGCTCAAGCAAGAGGAACATGATTTGGGGTTGTTGGTGATGATTCCAGCTTAGGGTCTGGGGGATGATGGTCTCTGGCAAGGAAGGAGACCCAGCAGCCTTGTGCTGGGAGCAGTGTTGCCTTGATTGCACTTTCCAGTTATGTACATGAAGAACTAACAATTCCTGGAAGGTGGGCTGCTGCTGTGACTCAACAGTACCCAGAATAGCTGCAAGGAAGAGCAATCATTGTGTGTCGCTTATCTCAACCTCACTGTGGCTTTGCTTCATTGCCAGGTGCCATAAATGAATGGTTCCAATATGGTTCCCAACTGTCCTCCAGGTGGGGGGTGGCACTAGCTTACTCATAGATCAGGAAACTGAGGGTCAGGGAAGAGCAGCAACTTCTGAAGTATTATAGCCAAAGATGCTGACACTATTATCATTAATTATAATGAATGTCATACTGTAGAAACTACTTAAAGCAGAGAAAATTTTAAAAATTATATTTCTAATACTAAGCATATTTCTAAGACTGTTCAAGGATAAGACCAGGAGACACAGCCCGTTCACAAGCTTAGAAAGCTATAGACTTAATGAGCCTTGATACTCCAGGTGCCAATTACAAGATAGGAGTAACTCAGCTAGGAAGAAATGCTTCTCTTACTTCCAAGTCCCCAGAGAGTGACCACTTCAAGGATACTTCGGTCAGGTCTCAGCCAATGATGGATCCTCCCTCTGTGTTACACGATAGTAACCTCATTTCTTTGCTGTTTCTCTAAGAATGAATTCTGCCTAGCACTTAGTGACAAAAAATGTGTAACCAACATAGGTATTATGTTATTTCCTGTTTTTTCTTCCTTTTGGAAACACAGATAAATGATTGGAAAATTCCAGTCATCACTGATGATTTGGAACTGAGATTCCCATCAGCCTGCTAGCAAAATAAAGCTGTCTTCTGAAGTCCTTGTGGTACCATGTCTGCCTTTGGTCTGGTCCTGGATTCCACGCTGATATAAAATAATAATACTATTGATATACTTAGAAAAGAAATGCTATACAACTGCTTGTAAGTACTGGACATGTACAGTACATTTTACAGGGTATTAAAGCAAGATTCTGTTAACAGCTTGATTTGCAGTGGCTGGCCCACTGGGTTGTCTTAGGAAGTTTGAGCTTTCTGGTTCCTGCTGTGATCCCAGCTCTAAGCACCGGCATATAGGAAGTACTCCATATCTGATGGGCGGGGAAGAAAAGATGATATTCAGCTGGCAGTTTGGCCAGCATAACAAGGGACAGCTTGATTTGACCAAGTAATTTTTTAAAAAACTGACAAACTTTGACCATTAATTCAGGCAACATAAAAACTTGGTGGTGCCAAGGTTGATGAGAAAATAGGGATATTCTGGTGAGAATATAAATTAATTCAAAATGCCTAGGTAACCAGATTGGAAAAGGTCACACTCTCTTGGCCCAACAAACTTACTTCTAGAAATTTACCATCAGGAAATAATTGGGTAATTATACCAAACAGGTTGTACAAATACCCAGAATTAGGGAAGAGTTTTAAAAAATCATGACCCATCCAGAACACTGTAATCCTAAGTGTGGCTAACAGAAAATAGTTGGTCAACTGCACATAAGGTACAACTCACTCAGCAGTCCTCATAGCACCATGAAGTAACTGCCATGATTGTTCCCATTTCATAGATGAGAAACAGGTCCAGGAGAGTTAAGGAACTTTCTCCAGTCACACAGCTGAAGAGAAGAGGAGAAATAAAGAGGGCCTGGCCACTGGTTCCTAAATTTGTGCTCTTTGTCCACTGTTCACATAATGATAGTGACACCAGAATGGCAGGGTTGTGTCCCACAGCAATGAGAAATGAAACCACAGATGGAATAGGTAGGATGCAACCAAATTCACTGAAAAGATACATTATCTAGAAAGTAAAGAATATGGTGAGCAACCACAGCAGATTACAGCAAACCCCAGAGAGTCTGCTGACACCTGAGAATGTGAACCTGCTGTCTAGTACACGTGCAGAGCAGGATACACTTAAGTAACAATGACTTAGCATGAGATGACCACATATGTGGTGGTGAGACCAGCATGCAAGAATGTAAACATAACAACACATACAGAGACTGGACAATAAAGACACAATGATTCTCTCTGCTTGCTGCCTGCTGGTGCTGCTGTGCTGATGTCTGCCTTCCTGCTGTCTCTGGGGAACTCACAAACAAATTTACACCTTAGCCTCCTCAACTCTGATACATATAAAGGCAAGGAAGTAAAGTGCAACCAGTAAGGTGGGGGATCTGAGTAGGATACCCATGAGGGAGTCTTTGTCTAAAAGTTGTTAATGGGTTTCGAAAAGAGCTACCCTATGGAAGACTATCTACTTTTCAGAGTCCAATATATGTAGTGTTGCGCGGAATCACTCAGACTGTTTCACAGTTCAGGGATGTCTAAAGACAACTGAGGACATGACTCTGCTTGTCTGCACAGGCACACAGTGGGCTACAGTTTTGTAACCATTATTTAGCACAGGTAAACTCCCATGCACTGGTTAGAGCACTACACAAGAATGTAAATATGAGATAACAACCTGTGTAAGAATTATACAACATAAGCAGGGGTTCTCTGCTCTGTTTCACGCTGCATAGACTGTTGCTGATGTCTTGAACATGTACATTCTCTAATCTTGGGACCTCACCCATGAAAATCTTCCTTGGGTCCTCAAAGCAGGCCAACAAATGTCCACACAGTACCTATGCAAATCCCATGTACCTTCAGCCAGTGGCCTGCCTGATGATCCTCTGGAAAGGTCCCAAACATCTGAAAGACAGTCAGGAGATGCTTTTGTAAGGTCCCTGGAGGGTCACAACTTAGCAGGCTCCATTTTGGAATTTCTGACTCCATTTTGTGGCTGTTGTTCTTAATGCCTGGTAGAATCCTAACTCCTATTTCATTGATTCCTGTTACAATGATGTAAACCTAAATCAATCACCCTGGAACCATGTCTACAATAAATTGTTAACAGGAAAAAGGAGGCTAAGAAAGTATGAACAATAGTTACCTCTCTACATAGAAAAATGGCAAAAATTCTACATTTTTCCTTGTTTGTTTGATTTTTTGAAATGTGTAAATATTGTCATAATTACCAAAAGATTAATTTAGATAGAAAAAGAAAAACACAAACTAGAGGATAGGGAAAGTATTCAATGATGAAACTTTCAAAGCCTGCATGTGAGATGATCTGATTTAGGCCTCTGCTGCCTCCCACTGCAGGACAAGCCATTGTCCTCTTCTTTTCCTTAGGGAAACACATGAGCCTTTTCTTCATCCTTGATTGCCACAGATGTCAGAGTGAAGAAGCACTTGCAAAACACTTTTCTCTGGCCACCTCTGACTCATGAACACCATGGAAATGCTGTTTCCCACCTCCAGTCTCTACAGCTGCTAACATAAGTGATCGTTTTTCAGGGAGAAAACTAACTGTGGAAAAGCAATAGGATCTGTTCAAGGTCATTTCTGCAGTATGAGAGTCAGCATGCAGTCCCTGTTCCTGGTGTCTGACAGCCACCTCTTTGCCATCTGAAGGCAGAGAATCATTCTACTATAGTACATTGCTTGGGAAAAAATTCTATGAAATGATAGCAAGATTCTTAGGCATGGGCCTCTTGATTCATGTTCCAAATTCAAGAGTCTGACCAGTGAATATGGCCAGTGATGTTTCCCCAGCAATCTAGGCACTCCTATCATGTGAACACCACCAAAGGGGCAAGAGATTAGCCAGGGATTCAGGAATGTCTGCATTACATGTAACTACCCATGTGCTTTAAATTTTATTCCATCTACTTTCTGTTTTAAAAACTATAATTATTGACACATACTAATTGTAAAGAGTAAGGAGATTCATTATATTTTTGTATTTGCATATATTGTGCATTGATCAAGTTCATCCACCCCTCTCCTACGTTCTCCCTCTCCCCTAATCTTCCTCCCAAGTCTGTGTAGCCCCTCTTCTACGTTTTTTTAAGTTTCCACATATGAGAGAAAACATGCAATATCTTTCTGTGTCTGAATTATTTTGTTTAACATGATATCCTCCAATTCCATGCACTTTTCTGCATTTGACCAGATTTCATTCTTCTTTATGGTTGAGTAGGATGTGTGTGTGCATGTGTTCATGTGTGCATGCCATGTTTGCTTTGCCTATTCACCTGCTGACATGTATCTAGACTGATTACTTGCCTTGAATATTGTGAATAGTACCTCTTTGCTCCTTTCTAGCTCATTATCCATTTTGTATAACAAAGCATTCACAAACTCAGTGCCTGATTGGAAAATTTTATAATTATTGATCAATTTTCTGGTTTGACTAAGCTCAATTGGGTAGTTCTTGCTTAGAGTAGCTCCTCATATAACTTCAGTCAGCATGTGGCTAAAACTGCAGTTCCCTGGTGAGTCATTTGGTCTGGGCATCCACCATAGTACATTCCCATGGCCTAAATTCCAGGAATAAGAAAAGGAGGGCTGGAATGTATTTTGAGGATAGAGCACTTGTCTAGCATGCAGGAAGTCCAGAGTTCCATGCCCAGCAATGTGGGAAAAAAAGAGATTGCATAATAGCTTACAAGAGATTTTAAGACCATATGGTGAATGAAACCTGGGTAGAGGAGAATTATTTGCTATAAAAAGGAAAATAAATAATAAGCTTAGTGCCTACAGAGAGGAAAACTGATGAAACCTCATTTTACTGCAGAGACTTGGAAGTAGTGAAATTCTGTGTGATACAAATCTGTAATTGTGTGCTAGTGTTTATTTTCTTTCTGTCAACAAAAGTACACCATTCTTGTGTCAGGCATTCAATTGGGTACTGAGAAACAGTGATAAGCAGTTGTCTGAGTTACTTTTCACTGGTTGTTGAGACAAAATATCTTATGCCCAACATGAAAGAAGGAAAGGTTTATTTCTTGTTGGAGGCCTCAGCCCATAGTCAGTTGGCTCCAAGACAAAATGCCATGGCTGAGGGGCAGCAGTTGATGGCAGCTACAAACAGCAAGCATTGACAGCAAAAGAGAAAGACATGCCTTCTTTCTTCATGTACTCTGTATGCTGGCTCCACCCTGGGCAGATGTAGCACTCACACCACCAACTTGAGTGCTAGACAACAACCAATCAGAAAATATAGATATGGTCTCATCCATGATTGCATGAGGCTTGGGGGGCATTGAGATTAACCATGACAAAGAGCCTGCTATCATGCTCTCACCGTGAAGGCTACACTCTTTTGAGGTGGAGGGATATTTATCAAATCACTATCCAAATGTCAGCTGAGCATTCCTAATCTGAATCCTGAAGTCTGAAATTCTTCAAAGTCTAGAACTTCTGAGTACTCATACAGTGCCAAAAGTGAAAAATTCCACAAGATATTTTGTTTCAAACACCAAGTATTTTTTTCATTAATTTTATTGGTACATTTTAGTTGTAAATAATGATCATGTAAACCATGGGAAATTTGTATCATACATTAAAAACTTGCATGTGTTATTTTCCATTCCCCTACCTTTGCTTCAACTCCCTTCTCTTCCTTATTTATGAAAGCTTTGTTTCCTTCTTTTCTCATCATTTTTTTTCCTTTCTCTTCCTTCCTTTCTCCCTCCTACACCCCTAATTCCTCATTCCATTAGAAAATGTTCACAATATCCATATTAGTTTACTCCTTATCTACATTTTCAGTTTCTCACACCAGAAAAACAACACAGTACACATGTCAAACACAATCTCCTTAAAAGTATTGTATAAAATTATCTTCAGGTTATGAGTATAAAGCATATGTGAACTATAAATAAATTTCATGTTTAAACTTGTGTCCCATCCTCAAGATAACTTATTATGTATATGCAAATTCTCCAACAAATAAAAAATTCACAAATTCCAAACACTTCTGGTCACAATCATGTTGTATAAGAGACACTGAATATGTAGATGTTTAATTAACAACCTCAAGCAAGAAGTACAAGGGGTGATCAAAATATACAGCTAATACTTAAATATTTTACCTGTACTACAGTAATGATATGTGGCAATTAATCCTCCTTTAAAAGCACCCCTTTACACAAATAAATTAAATAAAATACACATCCTCACTTCAAAAACACTTCTCCATTTGTTCTTGTAATTTCTGAAGCAGTTTTCAAAGCACTCTTTTGTGAGTGTCCTTACAAATTGAGATTAAAAATATAGTGAATGCTGATGCTGAGTGTCATCCAACAGAAAGGAAGCTTCATAAATATATTATGGTTTGTTCTCATCCACCTGATTGACCAGATCTGGACCCCTATGACTCTTCCCAAAATCAAAATAACCATGAAAGATAAATATTTTGAATTGATTCAAGACATTGTGGCAGCCACAACAGCACAACTAATGATACTCATAAGAGGACTTCCAGAACTGTTTCAAAGAAAATGGCAAAATGATTGAATAAGTGCATTCAAATGAAGGAGGGACTGGGTGTGGTGGTGCATACCTGTAAACTCAGCACTTGGGAGGCTGAAGCAAGAAAATCTGAGTTTGAGACTAGCTTGGGCATCACAGTGAGTTCAAGGCCAACATGAAATCCATAGCAAAATCCTGTCTCAAAAAACAAAAAAACAAAAACCAATGAAGAACACATAGCTGATTATTTTAGCACAATTTTGAGTCTGTGTGTAGATTACTGAGTCACTGAAGATGGAAGACCTTCCCTGTGTGTGATGGGGAACCAATAGGCCTGCATCCTGGATGCAGTAAAAAGGGAAAGGAGAAAGTCTGGCTTCTGCCTCTTCAGAAGAGTTTGGTCCTTGCCATCACCTTAGGTGTCATTTCCAGACTCCTAGCACAGATTCTTCTGCTTCCTGCCATAGATTCTCTCGGGACTCTGCAGTGAGCTCCAGGTCTCAGACTTGTGAGTGGATCTTTTGCATCTCCAATGAGCACCTGACCCTTTTTGTTCTCCACCTGACTCTGTAGATCGCCATCCTAAGCCTCCTTTGTAAATCCTTTATGTACCCTTTATGTAAGGGTACATTTGTGTACATAAAAGATACTTGTGTAAGTATCAAGTATCCTTTATGTACACAAATTATGTACACAACACCTATGTACACAAATTAAATCTGATCCTCTAGTGCACCCTGACACAAACTGCCTCTAGCTACCTGTGCAGCCTCCCATGAACAATTTCATGCCTCACTCATGTGAAAAATCCAAAGCAGAATTGCAGAGGTGCTGTGCTAAGTATGGGTTACTTAGCAGAGGTGTTGGAGCAAGGCCAATTGGGTTAAAATTCTGTCCACTGCTTTGTAATTGGAAAAAGTATTTAATGTTGGTGTGTAGGCTCACACAGCTATGAAAATGACGATAATTCCTAGTTCACACTCTTGTAAGAATTAACATACATAAAGCACCTCAAAGAGGCCCTCGCCTGACACTGATAAGTGCAAAATATTCTTGTTAGTATGTTATATTAACATGTAAACGTACTTTTATGATAGAAAGACATCAGACGCTGGATACCAAAAGCTCCCATTTCTCTGTAATAAAAGAAGGGCAACAACGCAAATAACAACAATGGTATCTGAGCACTTGCTATATGCTAGGAACCATGGGAAGAGCTCTGCCCTTCTCCTGCCAGCCATGTCCTGGGTGGGAACATGACAGGAGCACAAGCTCACACTTCCCAGCACCTGCCCCTGCCCCAGAGCATCTGCCTTCAGTGCCTGTCCTCAGAGCCCTTACACTGATGATTTAGGATAGGAATTGTTTAGGAGAACTCACAGAGGTGGACAGGCCTCAATGTGCTATCCTCTAGTTGGTGTCTCTGAGTGGCTGGTGGCTGAGCCTAGGGACACCTGTCCTGGGCTTCCTCTTGTTTCTAGTCTCTTGGGGGTTGGGGCTCGTGGGCCCTGCCCTATGCTGCCCTTGACTTTATGCGGTTCCAAATGAATGTCCTGAAGCATCTTGGCCCAGTGAACCCTTCTTTCACTCATTCCCATGTGGTTTCCTCATGCAGGGTCTTAAGGCTGGGGTGTCAAGGCCTCAGAAAGCAGCACAGCATATTAAGTGGTCACTCTCATGAGCCAAGTGCCTACGAAAGTCAACTGTTGCCAGAAAAGGTTCCTGGTGACCAGAACCTTCAAAGTTCTGTTTAGACTTGTTGCCATGGGAGTTGTGTCATGTGCTGGGGTCTATAGCTGGGCTGCCCCCTCTGATGCCCCCCTTTCTTTTTATTGTGAAACAAATTTGTGTTCCTTAGAAAAAGCAAGTGGAAAACTAGAAAATGGAGTATGGCTTTACACTTTTCATCACTTTGAACATGTACAAGTGGCAGGCTGGGTGCCAAGTGCACATTTCCATCTGAAAAGTTCTTTTCATTGAGAATTAGGCTTCACTTAGGGATCTGTCAAATCTTAGGAAGAGTTTCTTTCCTGTGCTTGTTAGTTTCATTTCAATTTCATTAGGTAGTATGGAAATGTTCACAGAATACCCATAATAACTTTCCTTGAAGGATGTGAATGTTTCATGTTATAACCTCCTCATGTCCAGGGCATGAGGATTCCTATCAAGTTTTACTCTCATGGGCCTATGAGTGATTACTTATTCATCCTTAGATGTTTAACTCAGCCACACACTGTAGTGCTTCATACTCTGACATCCTGTGAAGGGGAGAGCAGGTGGTGATTGCAAGGGGAGGCTTTGCAAGGCCCAGGACATCATCACCGCATGCTGAGGAAGGACACATGCACATCACTCCTGGGGAACTTGTCTCATGGCCATTGCTATCACTTCCTGTCCTCCCATCCCAAATAGACCATGGGCTTTGTGTCTGTGCTAGGTAGTTTGCCTTTCCTAGAGCTGATGGCCCTGAGGCTGATCAGGTGAAATGCTATTTGGTTGGTCTCCTTCAAGCACAGTCTCCATGCTGAGCTCCCAGTGTGCTGCCAACAAATGTCATTGGGGGGCTGAATGAAACCAATTGTGACTTGTTTGTGCACCCCTCAACCATTTGCTGATGGCCATTTCTTCTGTTTCTGGGTCAACCCTTGAAAGTGAGCTTCCACAGCCATTCTTATACATGGGCTTGTGGGGATGCAGACTTTCATTTTAAAGAAAAACTACTTAAATGTGAAATTACTGGATCATATTGCTGGTTTATGGCTAACTTAGAAATTCTTAAAGTATCCTTAGAAGCAGTTGCTTAAAGCAGAGTTAGGTGGTTGCTTTTTTTGTTTTGTTTTGTTTTATTACGGTATACTGTGCTATGCTATGTTACGTTACATTCATTATGTTATATGTTGGTGAGGATTTTGAAACTGTATTTTCTGTGGCTTCTGATTTGATTGTGTATATTCAACCTGAGAAAATATAGGACTATCACATAACTCTGAGTAAGATTTTTTTTGGAGAAAATTTAAAAAGGAAAACAGAGTCAGCAAGGTTGGTACACACCTGTCATTTCAGTACTCAGAGGTTGAGGCAGGGCGATTGTTGTAAGTTTGAGGTCATCCAGTGCTACAAGGGAAGATCAAGGCCAGCCTCAACTTTGTAGCAGAACTCTATCTCAAAAAAAAAAAAGAACGGAAGAAAGAAAGACAGAGATAAAAAAAAGAGAAATAGAAAAAAGATTAAAAATGCAAAGTGAAATATCACCTGTGAATTCAGAAAAAAAAATATGTGAATTTTTCTTCCAAGTGTAATTTAGTTAGCCCCCCTAACATAAAGTTTCCCATCATGTAGACATTGATGTGCTGCCAGGTTTGCATTGTTTCAATTGTTTTGAATGTTTTACAGAAATGACTGCAGATAGGCTACTGAATATACCTTCTTAGGATTTGGGTAGCTCAGTATGAAGAGAATGTGATCATTGATTTTTTTCCTCTCCTAAGTTTATATTTAGAATCAGAATTTGATCAAGGGATTGCTATTTTTTTGAAATAATAATAATAATGACCATATAAAAGATACTCTTTTTAAGTCTATGGAAAGATAAAAATAATTGCAGAATAACAGCAATTAATGTATATTGTACTGTGATTTCTAGGGTTTCTTAATGATCAATAATTTCATACATTTGTAATTTTTTTTACAGATTTTAAGACATGGTCTCACCAAATTTCTGAGTTTCCCATGCTAGGCTTAAACCCTTCATCAGCCTTCTTCACCCTCTCAGAGGGCTGGGATTCAGGTTTACATTATCCTGAGTCAACAATTTGCAGTAATTTTGTGTATTCATGGAATAAAATATTTGACATTGATCTTTAGACTCTTTGTAGAAAAAACTCATCTAGTTAAGCTATCTACCACTTTCCCAATCTTCAGTTTCTTTCACAATGTGTAGAACTGAAAATCCCATTAACAATATTGGTAGAGTCACTGCTTTTTAATTGTAACTGTGGTCAGCATGCACTTCAGAATATCACTTCAAATGCTTTCTGCTGGGGGACTGAGGCTTGGCATCCCTGAAGCATTTACTCTTCTTCTCTGATCACTCATGGAAATTGATGATTGGTGTCAAATCCCAAGAAAGATGAGAAGGTTAAAGCTACTAGCGACCCAATGCCCTCCAGAAGGCCAGGCCAGGGTAAAACATTTTTGCCTTCCCTCTGCTTTCCAAGGTTTTGTTTTGGTTATGGTTTGGGTTTTCCGTTCAGTTTTGAGAGACTGAATACAAAGCTTTTGCATTTAGCTCCATTACATTCCACTTTTAAAGGTCTTCCTTTTTACATCAGCTTCTCAGTAAATTGTTAAGTTAGTGAGTCTATTATTGAATTTAAGATGTTCCTGCCTCAGCCTTCCAGAGTGGTAGGATTACAAGCCACACCACCAGACATGATTTCATTATGATATTATTAAAAACTCACTGGCTGAGCAAGGAATGGTGAAAATACCTGCAATGTCAGCATTCAGGCCACTGAGGCAGCAGGATTCCTGGGAGTTCCAGACAAGCCTGCAACACACTCTGAGTTCAGCTCAGGGCAGAGCAACAGAGGGAGAACCAGACCAGAAAAAGAAAAGGAAAATATAGCAAAGGACAGGAATGGAATGAAGAAACAAATTCAAATTCCTGGTGACTCTATGAGTTGGTTTGTCTCTGGACTAGTCATTTTAATCTGCGGTCCTATTTTTGCAGTATAAGACCCTTTTGACTGCTGTCACTTTATAATATACTTGGAAACCAGGTATTTTGGTGCTTCTACATTTAATGTTTTTTACATGGCTAGAGGATGACTCTTTGTACTTCCTTGTGAATTTTCATATTGTTTTTTCGATTTCTAGGAAAATGTCAGTGGTATTTTGACAGGCATGCTTTGTAAGGGCTGGTTGATATGTCTAGCATGTACATTAACAACATGAATTCTTCCCATCCACCATCATGGTGTGTGCTTTCTTCTGTTAGTGCTATTGCACTGCTTGCATCAATTTCTACAAATTTTAAAGAACATATGAGTTTGGTTAAATTTCTCCTAAGCATTAATTATTTTTGATGAATTATGAGATGAATTGAATTCTTTGTATTTGAGGCTGCAGTTTGTTTGAAGCACATAGAAATGAATTGTTTAGGACATGTGGATCTTGTACCCTGCACCTTATGCAATTTTTGAATTTGTTATAAAAGGTGTTCAGTGGAATATAAGTTTCATATATGAAAGTTTGTGTCCTCAGGAAACAGAGACATTGCTTTATTCTTTCTTTCTGGTTTGGAAGCCTTTCATTTCTTATTCTTGAGTTAACTATAGGGCTAGGATTTGGAGTACTGTGTTGAAAGGTGTTGCAGGGCTTGTTTGGTTCCTGACCTGAGAAGAAAATCTTGCAGCTTGTCAGCCTCTGAGCACGATGTCAGGGATGGGCTTCTCATGTATCATCTTTGCTGTGCTGAGGTCCATTCTTCCTATATATGTTGTGTGAGTAGTTCTTACCTTGACAAAATGTTGAACTTCAGAATTTCTCAAAGCTATTTTTCCAAATCTGTTGAAATGTTAGCTCTTTCTCACTCTGTGAGAGTGACAAGTGACACTGAATGGTTTTTATAGTGGGATGGTTCTTACATCACTGAGATTGAGCTGAGTGTTGATCATGTTGCTTAACTTTTTCATGTGCTTGCAAATTTCGCTGACAAGCATTTAGCTGACTAATCTTGCTTATGTGCATTTGGAATATTGGTCAGTAGGGTGCTTTCAATTTTTTTAAATCTTATTTTTCAATACATTAATGTCTGGCTTCATTCTCAGGGTGACTTTGTCATCTAAAAGAAGTTGGTGTTCATTCTTTCTTTTCAATTTCTAGGAAGAATCTAAAAATGATAACTACTTATTCTTTATTATACACTTGAAAAAAATTCACTGGGTCATTTATCTTATCCTGGGTTATGTTCTTGTTATTACTGAGTTTTGATTGCTGACCCATTGCCTATATTCATTTTTGCTCTGTTCATCAGTGTGTTTGTTCCTGATGGTTGTGGGTCAGTGACACCAAAGGAGATCACATTCCCATTAAGGATCACATCTCATTTTACTTAGGGATGCAGCCATTTACTTTTGTGTCTTCCAAATAACCCTAGAGTATATATTTTTGTCAGTAACTTCTTTCAGTTACTTATACTTTTAATGCACAGTTTTTGTTTGGCAGTTACTGCTGAAGGAAACTGGAGCTGAGAAGAAAATCTTGCAGCTTGTCAGCCTCTGAGCATCTCTTATTGGTGCCCATCTCTTATTTCAGGCTTCATACACTAACCTGCCTGCATCGTCCCCACTTCCTGACCTGCTCCCTGTAAACACCTGTCCTGCTCCACAGCTGTGATGCATCCACATGTGGAAGTTGAGATCTGCACCTGGATGGAAGACAATCCATCAGCATTGGCTGTGTAACAAACTGCCCTTTTCATATAGTGCTTCCCTGAGTGAGACAGGAGGCCTCAGGCCTACAGGGAGGAGCTCTGGCAGCAGGGCCATTCTAGCCCTCTTTTGTCCAGCATGCAGTGTGTGCAGCTTTGCTGAGGAGCTGATGTGTGGATCAGGAGGCCTGGACCTTGGGCTTTCTTGCCCCTGGTGCCACGGCGTCCTCTACTACTGCCTGGCCCATTTTCCCTGACATGAGATCTCCATAGAGATCTCCATAGAGACTTCCTCTTCCAGGCTCCAACTCAATGTGCAGACTTTAGGTGTGAAATCTGTGACTATGACATTCAACATGTATATATTCAACCCAGAAAATGTACTGCTAAGTTTTTATTATAAAAATGACATTGCCCTCTATATGCTTTAATTTTGTAACTTCAACTATTTCTAAGATGACAATATATAATTAACTATAGCTGTGATAAACAGGTACTGTTTATTTTTTCTGAAATTCTGTATAACTTGTACCCTTTTTCTGTTTTTTTTCCTTTTTCTCCTTAAATAAAAATTTTTTAAAAATTTAAAAAAAAAAAAAAAAATGACATTGACAGACACCTATATTCTCTTCTTACTCAGTTAAGTTGTGAAAAGTTAGATACCATGAACTGAAGTTAGAAAAGTTAGAAACCAAAGCTGCTGAGTGAGTTATAAACTTACAGGAACTGAAAATGCTGAAAGAAGGCCAGTGTTGGCCATGTCCCCAGTCTTACTTGAGATGAGAGAGAGCTTATCGCTTGGCCCTCTCCCCACCCAGCAGTGAAGAGACACAGGCCCACACAGCAGTCAAGGACAGGAGAGAGGAGCTGGTGGATGGCAGACCACTCATCCCAGTGGCCCTGATAAGTATACTGTGATCCTCTCTCTCACAACTGAGCCCTGGCCCTCTTCCTACCAGCCTTGTACTCTGTGCTGCCTCCCCGCCCTGCCCCACACCTTGGGAAGAGGTGGCATCTCTCTTTGGTTTAAGTAAGTAGTCTCAGGTGAGATTTTTTTTCAACTAAGTGAAAACCCCATTTCCACCTTTATATGGACCTTCCTCCCCTTTTCCCACCCTCCTTCTGTCTTCTGAGCCTGATAATGACAAGCCCACGGAGGACTCTGCTACTGGAGAACTATTTGTATGTCATTAATATATACTCTCTTATGATAAATGACATATTTAGAAAAAAGAAAATCTTGATATACTTATCTATTTCACCAGGTTCTTGTTAGTTCCCTGCATCACTTCCCCACCCAAAAATGACATTGTATAATGAAGGACTTTGAGTGTAAAACCAAGAAGAACATTCACATTTCTGGTCCTCTGTAGCTCCATTCATTAAGTGATGGCAAGTCTCCCCATATCTGCCTCACTCTGCCTCTGTCATTCTGTTTGTCTCTGTCACTCTGTTTGTCGCTGTATGCACATTGATGTCAGAGGTATTTCATTGTAAAAACTGAGACCTTCCACACACACATCCATCTTGCATCAATGGTTATTTTATGATCAGATTTCTTGGCCTCTTTCCCTGTGGGCCCAGAGAGACCGAGCTTAGAATCCCCACAACTTTCCCTGATTCCTGTGGCCCACACTGGTGCCCTGCACCCTCTACCTGCAGGGTAGGGAGGGTCCCAGTTTCTTCCTGTTTTAACAATGCTGTGAACAACAGTCTTGAAAAGAAAGTTAAAAATTTACACAGATTTTTCTTTATTTTTTGTGTTGTTGTTGTGCAGCTCTCTGTGTGGGAGAAACCTCTACGCTTAGCTCAGCGAGGTTCAAGGGACCCTGTGTAGAGTTCTGATGAGAGATGAGGGTAAGGGCTACGCTTCTCCACCCCATTTTCCCCCACTGCTGTTCGCCACCTGTCTTAAAACCTGAAGTCAAATGGGGATACAGCACATCTCCGTGACATGTCCCTGAATGTATCTTCAGTGAGTTATTGTGCATTTTGTACACTTTTTGGCCATATGAGCTGATTCCCTTATGAATTGCAAGAGTTTGTCTCTTACCTCACAAAACAAATGGAAAAGCAATTCCAACCTCAAAGATGCATGTATTTAAGTTTTACTTATAAATTGGGATCTATGTGGGATTGTTCTCTTTATCAAAGAGAAATATCAGTTAGTCTCTTCCATTAATGCTTGGCCAAACAGAGCTGTGGTGCACTGATGTGAAAACCTGGAGTACTAAATCACAGAGGCAGAAAGATCAGTGGTGGCTGGGCTGGGAGGGAAGAGAGGGAATTGTGTCCAAATGGGAATGAAGCTGTGGGAAATGTTCTGGAACCGGGCAGAAATGAAGATTGTACACATTGAGAATGTGTACATGCCACTGCACTGAGGATGCTAATTAAAACAAATGACATCCTATCATTTGTTTAAAATTAATTTATGCCATAATATTTAAAAGGAGTATAGAGACAAGGGCAAGAAAATGGAAAAAATAGTGGAGGAGATGGGAAAGTCAGGTTTTCAGCAGGAGCTGGCCTCAGGGGAGTGAGAAGCTGCCACCTGCTGTGGAGCCCCTGTTAGTCATACCTCTGAGCTGACAGAGATGGCTTCCTGGTGCTGGCCCTTCCCGTGGTTACAGAGCTAGTGAAGACACTGAAGATGGATCGGGTGCAGACTGCAGCTGGTCCTTGAGCTTGGTGTGCAGCTGACTTTTCAACAGCAAGAGGAGTAAAGAACATCAATTTCCCAAGTTCCTTGCAGAGCCAACAACTTCCCAGTGCCTGTCAGAGACAGCTCTGTGCCAAAATCCACTATCAGGAATTCTTCCCACACTGCATCCACCCTGTGCTTGCTGTGTGTCTCAGAGCTGCAGCGTAGTCCCTTAGTCTTGTTCTCCACACACACCCTCAAGCCTGAACCCAGTCCTTCTCACCCTTGTTTCTACCACAGTGCACTCACAGTGCTCCAGCTCAGAAAGGTGAAGTTGCATTGGAGAGTCCAAGTGGGTTTGCAGCTGTTGCTTGGAGCTAAGAAGAGGGCTATGGTTCTGGAGGAGACAGGTGTGGGGAGCTGAGTTTGAGGTCTGGTCCTCCCTCCCAAACTGCTCGGCCAAGGCAACCTGCTGAGTTGGACACCTGCCTGCTGCTCCAGCTGTGGAGAGCTGTATCACTCTATCTCCACCACCAGTGAAGCAGTGCTGGCCCAGACAGCCCTGAGAGACTGATAGATGACTCCATGGGAGAGTCTGTGGACACTGGGGTGACCATCTCTCCCTTCTTCAGGGAAGCTGTACACACATCTGTCTAGTGCTCCCCAGTGGCATTTTGCCTTCATGGGGGATGGAAACATGTCTGCTGTGGTACAGAAGTTGTGTTCCATAAATATGTGAGAAGTGAGGGGACAGAGGGATGTTTCCTGTTCCACCTTTCCTCAGTTGTTATATTTTGTAGTGACTTTCAACCCAGTACTCTGTGCTTCTGCTGGGCTCCTCTTCCACTGTTGTGCATTCATGTCTAGGGAAGCCAAGAGAGGGTCTCATGTACCATAATGTCAGTGGTACATGATCTGCCATCCAGGGTAGCCCCCACTAGTGTGGAAGGTCAAGAGGGGAGTAGATACATCTTTCCTGGTCACTGGATCATGGTCTGTGCCTGGAAAAGTGTCTGCACATAGTGTAGCTCTATGTATATTTATGAACTCACAGTACCAACTGGTTCTTGTCCTGATGTCTGAATGGGCCTGATGATTCTGCCAGCCCCCAGAGAAACTGGCTCTGAATAATACATCCCAAAGCCCATAGAGCAACTCTCCAATCTCCTCTACAATGAAGACAGAATGTTTACTCAGTGTGGGGATCAGAGCGGGAGAAACAAACCTTTCCCATGGAGAGGGCAATTCAATGGAGAATAAACATGGCTACTCCAGCAGGCCTTCCACAGAGCCATGGCCAGGGTCAGCAATTGCCTGGAAACCCCATTTTGTCCCACAGGGACCCAAAAAGCTTGGCCTTATAGGTACAGTTCACTGTTCTGAGAATTGCACTTTTACTGGGTGCAATTCTCACTTGTCAGTGAACTGAGGCCGAAAGATATAAACACATTTCAAAGCCTCAGCTTTAGATGGTCTAGTCACACTGTGCAGCTGAAAGCAAACTCACCTTCCCTGCATCGGGGCCTGTGGGGTGGAAATGTCCCTTGAGGGACCTGGGAAGGAAGAGCTGTGCATGGGGCAGCTGTGCAGAATGTCCTGCTCCATGGCTCTGTGAGGCTGTGCAGCCCACCTGCCTGCATCATCCTCACTGTGTGGACGACTGCCAGGTTCTCCACTGACTGATTTCCAGTCTGTGATGAGACAGTGGGAAGCCTGGAGATAGTGGCCCAGCCATACCACACCCCCCCCATGAGTGCTGGCAGCTGCAGTGATACACAAAGGTTAAATTTCATAAGGAGAAGTTAGAAATGATAACATGTCAGATCAATTTGTGAGCAAATAAGTCATTAACTCCATACATGAAGAGTATCATCCCATGTGTCCTGTGACAACCACACATTCTAGAGATGAGAAAACAGGCTTGTCCTGGGTGTGGGAGTAGGGACCTGTATATGATGACACACAGGGTACTTCCCTGTGGTGCTTCTGAAGAAATTGGGTCCAGTTTCCTTAGCCATGAAAGGCTGAGTGGCTGTGTTCACTCTCTCCTGGTACAATGCCATTTAGTCTAGTGGCGCCTCAACCTCTGACCTGAGGGGCCTGTATATTTTCCCTGAGACATGGACAAAGTAGCAAGGGCCTAGGTTTTGGGTGAGTGCACCCCTGCTGATGTGATGATGTGTCAGAGCTGGGGACAGGGTAGAAGCACAATCACACCAGTGCCAAAGGAATAGCTGGGCCCAGGAGTTACAGTGAACTAAATCAGCAGAAATAAATCATGACAGGAAGTGAAGTGACTTAGTGTCCATGTCCCTATTTTGATGCTCCCACTAGTGTGTGGACAGTTACCTGACACCTGCCAGACTTAGTGGCTCAGCAGAGAGGATGTGATAGTTGAAGACTTAGACCCCAGTTTCCTTTGGGGGTAGGACCACAGGCCTGCTGTTTACTTCGACCTGGAGGGAGGTGCTGAAGGTGTAATCTAACCCTGAATATCCCCTGTCCTCCTTGGGCTTCATTACAGAGTCCTCTCAGCTCCCACTCTCCCCCTTCTGGCATCTGTTGTTATTGTGAGACCCCACTGTGGTACAGGTATGTGGATTGCAGCCCTGCAGGGACCTGCTCCAAGCTGATGTCTGGGGCAGCACTGTTGGTGCAGTGCCTAGTAGTGGGCAAGAAGCTTCTGAGATCTCAGACAAGCAGAGAAAAGACTCACCTAAAGCCTCCCAGAGATTTGAGTATAGCACAGAGAGACGTGGCAGCTTCTGGAAGCACAGGCTGCACACAGCTACAGCGTCTGCCCTGCCCAGTGAGCTTGGAGGAGCTCATAACCCTGTTCCCCCATGGTGGGATGGTAGGGACACCCAGGTTCACAGAACAGGTAGTCCCTAAGGGATGTTCACCAGCATTTATGATCCAGGAAGCCCTCAAAGCCACCAGCCAACCAGGACAGAAGACCAGGAGGTCTCACTTTGTCTCCTTTGGGATTGCCTAAGTGGGAAAGGATTCACCTTTCTTGTGACAGCACAGAAGACACCAGCCATATGATGAACCAGGTCCTTTAGTGCAGTTCCCCATGGCAGCTTTTCAGACAGCACCTGGAACTTGCTGGCCTGGCGGGGAAGCCAGGCTGGGTCCTTCTGGAAGCTGATCTCACCCACCTTCCCCTCCCCATCTAGAATTTATTCTCACCCTGTGGTTCCCCAAGCCCTGGACCAGCTCAGGCTCACTTTTCAGCCCCCATGTGGGCTTCTTCAGAGCCCGTTGGTTCATTGTCCCCAGCCCAAGAGGCAGGATTATAGAAGGCTCATCTCTCAGATGAGTCTTGACAATCATGATGAATGTTCAGTAGTCCATATCTCTGGCCCCTTTGTTTTGCTGACACTGTTTCATAACTACTAAAGGAACAGCCTTTGGGGTGCACCGTGCAGAGTACCTATACACTGCCAGAGAATAGCAGAGTGAAGACAGATTCGTGACTATTGGCAATTGAACAGTTCCTGGGGTAACTGTCAAAACTGCCTCCCCAATACAAGGGCAGCTGGAATGCACTGGAGAGACCTATCACACTCACATGGGGAGGACTGTTCTTCACCTCTAGAAAGAGACACTTTCCTGTTATCCTGGAATCACATTAAAGATCATGTTGCATTGTACACTGTGCATCAAAACTGGTGAATTAGGTGCCTCATCTCTTTGAGCACCCACACTCCGCCCTTGAGTGCATTTTGTGTATCCTGCTAGCAAAACTTTCTGAAGCCTGTGTTTAAAAAAATAGTGGAAGCTGGACATGGTGGTGCACACCTGTAATCCCAGCACTCAAGAGGCTGAATCAGGATTCTTGAAAGTTTGAGACCAACGTAAGCTACACAGTGAGCTGAAGTCTAGCCTGAACTGCAAAGTGAGACTTTGCTTCAAAAAGACAAAAGTAAACTAAACAATGGTGGATGAGAACACTTCTGAGTAGAGAACTTGATATTACAATGTGTGCATAGCTTTTTTTCTGTTTAACTTCTCTCTCTCTCTCTCTTTCTCTCTGTCTGCCTGTCTCTCTCTCCCTCTCCCTAACCCCCCTCTCTCCTTCTCCCTCTCTTTCTCCCTCTGTGTTTTTTTGATTCTCCATATTCTTCAGCCTAGACTTGAACTTCTGATGTTCCTGACTCAGATTCCTACAGTGTGGCAATTGCAGTTGTGCACACCTATGCCCGTTTCACAGAGTGATTGTAACAAACACTGTTTACTCTAGATGACTTACAAGGGTGGGTGTGTGTACTCTTTTGGTTGGTTTGAATTAATTTGTCAATTTTTATTTTTGTTTTTGTTTTTGGTTTTTTTTGGGGGGGTTTTTTTTTGGTACTGTGGACCAAACTCGCAACCTTGCATTTTCTAGGCAGGTGCTGAAGCTGCTGAGCTAAGTTCCAGCCTAAAGCAATGTCTTGTGGTTCTCATTACCTTGAGGATGTCATCTGAAATAAGTAAACAATTTAAAGGGGTCTTTTCCTTAACGTTCACCTTCCCAAAGAACAAGTGCTTAACCTATCCCCTCCTGTATAGCAGCTAACTACTTTGGGATGTCTAGTCCTGGGCTACCAGTAAGCTGGGAGTGTTGGACAGTTGTTCCTGACTGAATTGTAGATTGAGGCAACTTCATTCTCTTTGGTTGTTGTTATGAAGTACCTTCAAGAACTGTCATACCTCAGACACAGTGAAGAAACCCAAATTCCCTGTACCCAGATCCATGGCACTGATGACTAACTAAAGTCCAAATCCCTGCTGAGTACACCTTTTGAGAGGAGACTAAGTTTCATTCTTCCCTGGCATCATTTCCTAAGCCCTGTGACAGACATTTGACTCACTTCCATCCCACCCCTGTTCCCCACAGGTCACTGAGTGTCTCAGCTGTCCTGACCTGGACTGAAACATGGTTCTCCAAGCAGCAGATGAGCAGCTCCCCAGCTTGCTGCTCTGACCACAGTCTGATGTGCATCCTTCCCGGAATGAATGACAGGGAAGTAGCATCTCTTGATGCCACTTTCACACATGGCCACCATGTAACTGGGAATGTGGCCTCTCTTATTCCCTGAGCCTGAGGGGAGTCACTTGAACTGGTACCGTGGCACAGCAAGCTGAAGCACAGGGTCAGTGCCAGGCAGCACGTAAAAATCCAGGCCCCTCTGTGTGGCACCATGTGGGAGCTGAGCACCATGAAGGAGAGCACAAAACAAGGGCAGGAACAGGTGCTGTGGAAACCACAGAGGTGGGCAGCCCTTCTCTGATGTGTGGACCCCAGTGCCTGTGAGGGCATCAGGATGGGCCTCTTGCATAGAACAAGGGAGTTTCTGGCCTGATGTTGATGGGTCAAGGTGGCAGTGGACACTGGCTCTGTCTGATAGTGAATTTGCACAACACAGACTGCGTGACTGCCTGACTTTGTCTACCTAGGTCCTTCTTTGTCCACCCCAGTCTTCTGTTGACCTTTAGGTGGAGCCACAAGAGGAGACACTGCATGTGTAGCTGCCCAAAATATAGCTGGTGCAGTTTGGTGCTATCAGCCAAAAGGTATGGTGGTGACAAAATCAAGTGCCAGCCATTGAGTAGCTCAGGGACCTTTCTTTGCCTTCTTCTTCCAGCTTCCATTCTCTCTTTCCCCAGGCATCCGGCACTCCTCCTCTTATGCTCCCTTCTCCTCTCAAGGGCACACATCTTGGCTTGTGCTAGCCCTGCTGACCTGGGAGCTGCTTGCATTCCTCCAGACACTTTTGATAAAGAGAGAATCCAGTACCCACAGGTATGGCTGATTTGATGTCACCCAGAAAAAGTTAGAACCAAAATGTGCTGTCCTTGATTCACAACCTGGGCCTGAAGCTACCAGGAATATTATTCTTGGCTCTAAACTCTAGAGTTCTCCTCAGGACATGGTGGTCAGAACTGGGGGATCAAGATCAATCTGATTGTGAAGCAACCCAGGACCTGACCTAAGCTTTGGGTCCCTGTGTGATGCATGTGTTCCTGGATATGTGGGGAGACAAATGCAGGTGCTCCTGTCTGGCAGAATCCAGATAGATATAGTATCTTTGAAATGGCTCATATGATATGGGCAGAATTGTATCTACTCAGTGAACAAAGGCTGGGTGCACCAGACCATGAAGCGGGGCCCTCAGATCTCTACTACAGTTTGGAATAAAGGCAAATAAGTGTGCCCCCGCCCAAATGTATCTGCATCCAAATTCCTGCCTCCAGGGCTCATGCATTTTGGTCCTGTCCTAAGAACAATGGAAGGTATTATAAGGCATGGCAGTGTGGTCAGCCTTCTAATGGCCTGGCTCTGGGCCCCTCAGGAGCTGGACAGCACCTGGACATTAGACAGGGCCAAGGGTCTCTTGTGTACAATGTTACACTGTCCCAGTGACCACTTTCATGTTATGGCCCCAGTCAACTCTTCTTTCGTTTTGGCCACCTCGTTGCCAGGTTTCCATTGTGGTCTCACTATTCTTACCCAATGTCTCCTGATTCACAGCAGAACCGATTTCCCAAGTCCAGTTGCACAGTGAGGTTGTAGGCCATTGTCCTTGTGTGAGACAAGCACCTGTGCCACCAGCAATAGTGCTGCTGTATTGTGAAAAGCTGTGGAGTGTGGTGAGAACCCTATGTGTTTTAATCCCCACCACATGGATGCTGGGTTCATGATGTACAGAACAAGATTCCTGCCACTCAGATGAAACTTTTTACTATAACTTTCCTTCCCATGATCAGTTACTTGGAAGTTGTGTGCCAGATAAATATATGTTGAAGGTCCTGCTAAGCATCTCCACCCAGACTGTCAGGTAGCAGCTCAGCCTTCAAAGCTGGGTGGGAGAGGCAGGGAGGGAGGTGGAGGAGGACAAAGGGCTTTGTCCTCCAAGACAGCAGCTACAGAGGGGCAGGGGCACCTTCAGCTGCCACTGTTACACCCACATCTGAGCCTGTATCCTGTGGTCAGAGAAAAGACAGCAATTTTGATCATGTTGCTAGAATCAGTGATCTGAACAGAGCTACAAAGGCAGGAAGTTGGAGTCAGACTGAGGGCTTCTCCAGAAGATTTGCCTGCTTTTTGTTTTCGCTTTCTGTTTCATGACTTAGTCATCACCAGATATAGGTAGTGTGGATTCACTTGTCCCCAAAAGAATGGGCTGCTTCTGGGGATCTGGGGCAGTCAGCACACAGTGAGATCTCCACGTGTCTCTGTTAGGTTGTGTATACAGCAAAGTATAAAAGTGCATGTTCCTATGATAGAAAGATTGGTCCCAGAAACTCCATTAGTGAGGCCTTAACTTGAGGACAGTTGATGCTTCGTTCTTGAGCCTGCATCTGCCTGAAAGACCCCTTCCCTGATACCTGGAGAGTGTCCTTCCTGTGTGAGATTTATCATTAGTTGCACTTTTTTTCTCCACAAGTAAGAAGTGGATTTTCTTTCTGTTTATTTTGTTTGTTATTTATGACATATTTTTTTTACTAGAACTTCTTTTCAGTGTATATTGATTACACTGATGGTAGGCACATGGTTTATTTATTTTGCAGAATGCATATTAGATCCTATGTGGTGCATGATAGTGCAAACCATCAGCTAGAGAATGTTCTCAAAATTGTTTGCATTGATCACCCAGAATTGAAAAAAAAGTGGAAAAGTTTACAGAGAAAATCTTTCAGATACAAAAACATACTTTAAGTCAAATATATTAGAGAACACACGAATAAAAGAATAGATGAACATAGGAAAACAATGAAAAACAAAGGTTGCCCAACATAGTGAAAAAATGGAATACATGAAAGAGATCCAAAAAAGCATTCAACAATTTCGATGCTACATAAGAGATATATAAAACATATAAGAGATTGAAATTATATGCACAGACTGAACAAAAGAGAGGTTTAGAATTTCAGATCTTCAAGGCAAAATTGTAGTTCATTGTCATGAAAATAATGCTATCTTAAAATTAGCAAGAGACTATGAGAAATCAATCCAACAGGTAAAAAATGCATCAAAGAAGAATTTCATGACATTGATTGGGGTCAATAAGAAAGCAAGACACAACACAAATACCATAAAATAGTCACAAAATAATAGCAGAAAACCTCCCAAGCATGAATAAAGAATTTTCCATACAAATAAGTGAACTCCAAACAGACATAACCAAAATAAAACTACAACAAGATATATAATATTCAAGATTCCAGAAATACAGCACAAGAACACAGTATAAAATGCTGTTAGGGAGAAGTCACAGATCACTTATGATTGAAAGCACATCAACTTCTTAGCAGTCTTTTTTGTAGCTTGGTATAACTGACATCATCTTGAGCCCTGATTTTAACTGGTGCCCTATATTTAACCCAAGAGAATGGAAAATTACTCAGAGTGCACATCCTATGAGAAAAGCAGAATGAGCTGCACCACCTGGAGAAAAAATTACCCAGCTCAACAAAAGAAACATGATACAGCTGTCAACTAAAAATTAATTTAAGATTCTAGCTCGATTGTTTCCAACAGGATGTCACTTTGAGGTTCTCTGTTTAAAAGCTTTGTAAGTTTCCAGTTCAGCCACTTATTTGGACTCTGAAATTTGTAGGTAATCTATATGAGTGGTTCTGAGTTCTATTAATCAAATTCCAAATTTATCAATTTGTATGCTTTGATTCCTTTATATTTGTTCATGAACCTACCTCAGTCTTCTCAACACAAATATCCAAGTAAAGAAGAAAGCTGTAGTTGAAACAGAAGAACAAGTCCTGAAAGTTGGACAGAAGTACAAGTCCTGAAAGGAAAGAACATCCAACCCAGATTAATGTACCCTGAAAAACTTTTAAAATTAATGGACACATAAGATACTTCCATGACAAAGAACAACTGGAGAAATATATGACTGCAAAACTGACCATAGAAAAGGTAATGTAATTCATACTAGAGAGACATAAAAATGGGCACAATTCCAAAAAAAACACAGAAACAACCAGGTAGGACAAGTAATTAAACAGAGGAGAAAAGCAGAGAATCAACAGCAGAACAATATTACAACAAAGACAAACCAATACATATCATTGTGAATGGTCACACCTCATCAACCAAAAGAAACAGATGGGTGAAATGGATCAAGAAACAAGTTACAAAAATATGCTGTATACAGAAAAAAATATTTAATTCAAAATGAAATTCAGAGACTGAAAGGCAAAGGACAGAAAACAATCTTCCATGCAACAGAGGCTCAGAAATAAGCATGAGTATCTATTCTCTTTGCAGACAATATGAACTTCAAACCAAGAATGACCAAAAAGATAAAGAGCCTCACTACATACATGTTAATGGAAAGTTTTTAAAAGGATAAGATAACAATCGTAAATATGTGTGCATCTAATACAGGAGCACACAACAATATAAGCAATTGTTAAAAGACCTGAAAAATAATTCAACAAAGAATAATACAATTGACCCGAGACTTCAATACCCACTATTGCAAATGGATGAACTAGACTAATAATCAGCAAAGAAATATGAAAATAGAACCGAATCTGTGAAAAAATGAACTGAAGAGATATTTACCAAGTATGTGACCCAACATATTAAGAATAAACCTTTCAGCTGTGCAGGGGAGGTTCTCTAAATCAAGCCCTATAAACTAATCCACAGAACATGCTGAAGTAAATGCAAAGAAACTGAAGTTACCCCATACATTTTACCTGACCATAATGGAATACAATTGGGAAATAATTGTAAAAGAAGTTACAAAAGCTTCAGAAATATATGTAAATTAAATAACACTCTGCCAAACAATCAATGGGTCACAGATGAAATAAAGGAAGAAACTTGAAAATCTCTACAACACAACAAAAGTATAGATGCATACCTTGGTTCTCATGGGATTCAATGAAAGCAGTTCAAGGAGGGAAATTTATAGCACTCAAATCTCACTTCAGGAAATAGAAAGAGCCTAAATAATGATCTACTGTTGCACCTCACACTTCCAGAAAAAAATGGCATGATAAATCCAAAGCCAATAAAATGAAGGAAACTATAATGATCAGAGAAGAAAGTAATGCAGTGCAGAATGTAAAAACAATAAAAAGTTTTAATGAATCAAAGAGTTTGGTCATTGAGAGAATAAATAAAATTGATAAAATCTTAGCCAACCACAAGAAGAAAAGAACCAATTAAACCATTCATTGAGGAATGAAAACAGTAAGGTAACTACAGATCCTGTGAAAATTAAGACCATCAATATGTACTTCAAAAACTTATGCTTCCCTAGGTTGCATAATATAGAAATGAATCAATTCCTAGATACATATGAATTGCCAAAACTGACTCAAGAAGATATAAAAATTCTAGAAATGCAGTATCTGTTAATGAGACTGAAGATCTAGTTAAATTTTATCAAGTACTGGCCGGGTGGTGCATGCCTGTAACCCAAGAACTTTTGAGGCTGAGTTAGAAGGATTGTTGTGAGTTTGAAACTTACCAGTGCAACAATGTGAGCTCAAGGCCACTCCAGTGCATAATAAGACCCTCTGCAAAACACATTAAAATGAAGCAAAACAATGACAACAAAAAGGCAAGTGACCAACTTATAGAAATCTAGGTCTTCATGGATTTACTGCTGAATTTTACAAAAAATATATAGAAAATTGAAGGCCCCTACTCTTTAATGAAATTGAAAGAGAAGCAGGTCTCCCTATCTCTTTCCTGGAGGCCAGCATTACACTGATACTAATACCAGAGAAAGACTCAACCAGAAAAAGAAAACTATAGGCAAGTTTTCCTAATGAACATAGATGCAAAAATCCTTAAGGAGACACTAGCAAAGTGAATGCAGCAAATCATCAAGAAGATTTTGAAACCTGATCAACTTGGATTCATCCCAGGAAGGCAGGGATGTTTCAATATATGCAAATCAACAAATTTAAATGTTATATCAACACAGGCAAAAACAAAAGTCACATAGTGATCATCTCAATAAATGCACAATAATCTTTTGATGAAATCAAGCACTGATTTGTAATAAAATCCTGCAATTTGTAACAATAGAGAGTCTTTACCTCAATCTGACAAAACAAGCAAAGACAAAAATATACCCAGCATCATACTAACTGGTGAAAAACTAAAAACTTTCATATGCAATTAAGAACAAGAAAAGGATGATTCCTATCACCACTCCTATTCAATATAGCTCTGGAAACATTAGGCAGAACAATTAGACTTAAGAGACAAATAAGAATAATCATATAACAGAAAGTAGGTAAACTGTCATTATTCACAGAGGACATGATATTCTATGTAGAAGATGTCAATTACTCCACCAAAAGACTTCTACACTTAACCAAGCTCAATAATGTAGCTGAAGACAAAGTTGACAATAAAAAATCAAGAGCATTCCTGTACACAATCAACTCACTAAGAGAGAAGTTACAGAAACCACCCCCTTTATAATAGCCTCCAAGAAAATGAAATGCTTGGAATTAACCTAACAAAGAAAGTCAAGGACTTACATGTTGAAAATTACATGCTTTGTAAAAGGATACTGAAGATATTATCAGAAAATGGAAAGATATCCCTTGCCCAAACTGTGCAAAGTCTTCACTGTTAGTGATTTCTTTTGATGTACAAATATTTTTTAATATGATGGAGTCCCAGTGGTTGATTCTTTGAAGTTGATTCTTCAAAATTTGTGTTTTGTTCATGAAGCCTCATTAGTGTTTCTGTTGTAATATTTAGATCTCCAAGCTAGTTTGACTTTAGTCTATTTCATGGTGATAAGCATAGACCCACTTTAAGTCTTCAGTATGGGGAAAGTCATTTTCTTCAGCATTACTAAAGAGGCTATCTCTCTTCCAGTGAACATATTTGGCTCCTTTATCAAAGACAAGGTAGCAGAATCTGTTTGTAGTTGTGTCTCCATCTTCTAGTCTCTTTGATAGATTATCTGGTCTGTTTTTCTGCCAGTACTCTGGTGATTTTGTGACAGTAGATTTTTAGTATTATAGCAAGTGAAGAATTGTGATGCCTCCTGACTTCCCTTTGTTGACTAGGAATGTCTTTGGTATTCTAGATCTTTTCTGTTTCCAAATTAATTTTAGAGAAGTTTTCTCTATATTTGTGAGCTATACTAATAGTATTTGGATGAGCATTGCATTAAATCTGTATAAGAGTTTGCAATATGATTTTTTTTTTTAGTTTTCTATATCCTTAAAAGTAGTATTACTGGTTTTTGTACTCACCTGATGTATCCTAAAATGTATGATCCTAAGAGTTTCAAACTATTGAGTTTTTCTTCTCAAGGATACCAGCAATAATAGATAATTTTTTCCTATTTGTTTGAGACAGGGTTTCCCTATGCAGTTCAGGCTGACTGTGGACTCACATCTTAGTCCAGTAAATTCACACTGATAATCCTACCTCAGCATTCCAAGTCCTGGGATTGCAGGTGTGCACCTAACACCCGAAAGAATTCCTGGTGTTATTTGAAGGATGAGGAAACAGTCATGAGATACACCTGTACTCATTAATTGTCATTTCCTTAAAGGAAAAGTGTCCAAATTAACACATAATACCCTTTGAGTGTAGGGAATCAGAAGACACATTTCTATCTCTTATGGGCTGGGGATAACAGACTACACTACTGCAAAAATGGGAGATGTCACAGCTAGGAATATGTGTCAAATTTGAGCACCAATATTATGAACTCAGAGAGTATTTATGGAAGATGGAGAAAAAGACCAGTGGAAAATAATGAAAGACCTGGTGATGTTAGAGTTTCATGGCACTAGATCAATCTTTATTATAATGCTAAATGTCACAAATATTGAAATAGTCAAATATTATGTGTGTTTTAACCTAGAAAATGTTAAGGCTTGGCACTGTATTTTAGCTATGTTGTAGCTTGGCATAAATCATGCCATCTTGAGCCCTACATTTAACTAGTGCCTTGTATTTGACCCAGGAAAATGGGAAATGACTCAGTGTATAAGTTCAATGAGAAAAGCAAAATGAGCTGTACCCAAAGAAAAAAATTTAACCTGCTCAACAAAAAAACAGGATACAGGTGTCAGCCAAAAATTAACACAATATTGTAGCTACATTGTTTCCAATAGGGTGTTCTTTGTGATCCTCTCTTTTAAACACTCTTAACTTTCCAGTCCAGGATCACTTGTTTAGATTTTGAAATGGGGGAAGTTAGTCTGTATAGAAGTGGTTCTGAGTGCAGCTATTTAAATTCCAAATTTATCCTTTGGATGCTTGGATTTCTATATTGTTGTTCACAAACTGACCTCAAGCTCCAGAAAGGTTTACTGACACAAGCAAGCACCTGGATTAAATACAGTGTCACCTTAATGAAAGAATAATAGTGAAAAGGAGGAAAGAAAAAAGACAAACACCATCTGTTATGATACCCACCTCTTTACCTGGCATTAAAGAGGCTGAAACAAGAGAATGGCCATGTATTTAAGGACAGACTACATGACATAGTGAATGCAAGGTCAGTCAGAACCACAAAGTGGGACTATGTCTTTAAAAACAAAAATCAAAAATGAAAAATATAAAAAAAATGAGGAAGAGAGAAAGACTATCAAAAGAAAACAAAAAATCATAGAGCCAAATGAAAGTTGACTTAACTAAAATGGGAATTATGGAATGATGTTGCATAGGAAAGCTGGTCATGAAGTGGCACCCAGGAGGCAGTGAAAAATCCAGTTATGAATGGAACCTATTGTGCTACATCACAATAGTGACCTCCTTTCTCCAATACATCTGTAGTTTACTAGACAGGAGGTCCAAAAGCTCATACAAATGTCAAACTCAGAGCAAACAAGCAGCTTGAAATCAAGGCTTTGGATCATGGCCTTTAGCAGATGTTTCATATTCAAATTAAAATAGGAGAAATATAATCCTACTCTGTTTGATGCAAATACAGCAAATTGGTTGGCTCACAACATTGAAGAATGAAGTCACAAATCAAAAGAAGTTCAAAAAGTTTTCTTGGAAAAAAAGACAGAATAGCCCTGCCTTTGCAGGAGTGGTCTTCAGTGTTTAGCCCACAGATCTATTGTCAGGGGTCATTTATACAGCAAAGTCAGAATGTGAGTACAGTGTGGGTCTCAAACTACAATCTACCTATAAGTGTATAGCTGCTTAACTAATGTTATTCAGAAGGGCAGCAAGTCACCCAGAAAAGGTATGCAGAAAGAGCCAAGGCATTTTGTGGGAACAATAGCCCAGGTGTTCTGTTCATTGAGTATGGTAATAGATGCCTACCTGGACTTCCTTGGGAAGATGGCGGTAACTGTAGTACATTTCAAGCTATTGTTTTTCTCTTTAAGAGCCATGTAGACATCGTCACTGCATCTTACCTTCAGGTCTGGCTTTATTAAGCTGTGCCTCTAGCAGAGATTGTTGTATTTAGTTTTTTACATTGACTCCTTTGAGGTTCCATTTCCTGTCTGACTGTATATCAATTTCTGTCTACTTTGGCCTCCTGTAGTAAAATTACAAGACTATTTGAATGGATAAAGTGATATTTATATATTTAATAAAATATTATTTAATAGGGCCCTGGGTTTTACCTGAGCAGACAGAAGTACCTGCATGGCAAGTGCCAGGTTATGAGTTTGATCCCCAGTACCTAAAAAAAGTGATTTAAACTGCAAGGAAAGCAAATAATTTCATTTGTGAAGATGTAGATGAACAAAATTTTAATTAAATCTGTGAATGGCAAATTAAACAGTAGTCATATTTAGAATCTAAGGTTGTTCAGGCTGGGGATTGAGCTCAGTGGTACAAGTACCATCCAGGCAAGCACAAGGTCATAAGTTCAATCCCTGGAACCAAAAAAAAAAAATTTCTACAATTCTCAACCATGTAGTGCTATGAGCATAATTATTGAAATTGGGGCTCAATTTTTCTTTTGTGGTCTACAAAATATCTACAGATAACATGGTAAATACAGCGAATGTTATACGGTCTTCTATACTATGGGTATTTGCTAAGTGCTGTTTTTAGTTTTTATTTTTCCATATACTTGAAATCTGAAAATGTTTGGTGATGCTAGGTAGAGAAACAGTGATAATTATTTTTTCAATTTAATCATATATTTCAATATATCCATTAAGTACATTTTATTTGCTACAATTATGCTAAGAAAAGTTGATAAATGATTCTTAAATTTATAGGCAGATGAGTTAGTTAGAAATAAAGGCAGTCAGTCACTATATAGGGGAATGGAAATCCTGACCTACTATATTGGGCATGAGTTTAGGTTTTCTAAAATTGAAGAATGAATAGTTAAGAAAAATGGAGGTAAGAGCAGAATATATTTTTGCGAGAAAGAAATTGAGAGAATTTTCCGCTAGATGGGACATTTCAGCACTGGGAGGTGCGACCAGGGGACATTTACCTTGAGGTCAATTTCCCCTCTCCTATGCAACTTACCTGTGGCATGAAAAGCATCCCAATCAGCTACTTGCACATCAACAATGCCACCTTTAAGCACCACCCCAATGGAAAACTGTATGTATGGCCCTACATGACATTTTTACTGTGTATTCTCCCTTTTACCATGGCAAAAATCCTATCATTTGGTTTCCTGACCACTAAGGCAGATTGAGTGTCTCCTGGGAATCCCTCTCATTTTGAGGCCAGCTTCCTTTAAAACACCTCTTTCTTCCCCCAGGACAGTTTGCTTGCCACTGCTAATCTGCATACAACCGCAGCCTTACTCACTGAACATGGGTGAGACACCATCTGGGGTTTTTTTTGTTTCTGTTCCTTAGCAAGCTTGTGACATAAAATCCATCCTGCCATCCCTAAACAGGGTTACTAGTTTCCACACTCCTTGGGCCACAGGGCTGGAGGTAACACTCTGATTTTTGTGTGCTGGGACCCTGCCTTGCTCTCTTTGATTATCTGCCAAGAAGAATGGCTGTTGGGACTTTGCCTGTCACACTTTCAAAATAGATTATGATCTCTTATGTTGTGTGTGACCAAGCACAGCTTCCACGTTCCTTGGCGGAGCTCAGCTCTTAGTTCCTGAAGTGAAATTGTTCTCTCAGTTCTCTTATAATTCGGTCATGGGGCCCACTTCCTGCCCTTCAGAAAACACACCTCTGCGGTGCCTGGTTCATAACCTTGGTGCTTTGGGCCTCTAAAAGGCTACAACAACCAAAAAGCTGATCTTTTGTTTATGCTTTTGTCAAAATGGTGACAAGTTGGCCAAAACCCTTCATCTTTAGGCCTTCTTCACTTTAAGGACGTGGTTTTCTCTCACTCTGTCTCCTGTGATGGCCCAAGTACTCCTGGCTCTCTCTGCTCCACCAGGATCTCTCCCTTCCCCTCACTTATGATGCGGCTTCTGTCTTTACAGCTTCTCCCCATATCTCTCATACCAAATCCCGCTGCTTTCTCAGCCAAAGCTTTCTATACCCCCTGTGTCATCCTCTCCTCCTCCTTCACTCCCAAGGGTCTCCAATACTCCCCCTAGGGTCTCCAGTCCTTCCCCTAGGGTCTCTAATCCTTCCCCTAGCATTTCTCACAAGGCTCTGACTTCTCAATCCCCCTGCCCTTGCTGTCAGTCCTGTCTGAGGGTTCTTTTTCTCCTTCCCCTGCATCGCCATTTACTCTGCCTGCCCAGCATACTCTGTCTCAGGCATTGCAGCCTTCTGGAAGGCCACATGGTTGCCAGAAACCATGTTGATTATGCACATGTATCTGCTGGGCTCATCTCTTCTGCTGCTTTGGGAACAGGCTGGACCTAAAAGATTAAAATTTGTGTTCCTTCTTTTTAACTTTCTGAGCTACCTCAGGTTAACAATCAATTAGGTTACTTTTCAGTTATTGTTATTTCACGAGATTTCTATTAATTGTTCTATAAGAAGGTTCACTCTATTATAGTTCAAGTTGGCCAAATATATTTGAGGGCATTCTACTTTTATAGGATGATTGTCAGTTCATATATATCTGTTGTCCATTTGTCCAATTGTCTGCTTCGATAGCAGCTTTTTCTTTTTATTTGAGCTCGACAACTTTTTCCTCAGCATTTATATTTTCAGATCATGTAATAAAGGTTTATTTGGGTAACAGATTTAAAAGACATGCTTCCACCTAAGTTTCCAGCTGGTCAAAATGATGCTAAACGTGGTTAAATAAAATCCATTGGGGTGAGGCAAAATTAGACAGCACTTCAATTGATAGACAAGAATGTGGCACCTGGTAACTTTTTTAAAAATTTATTTTAATTTTAAAGATATTAAAATAAAAGAGCACTTAACAGATGTGATTGGAGCACAACAGTTTAAGCAACACAGTATTTCAACACAATACAACCTGACAGACCAGTAGCTATCTTAGTATCTCTTTCATTGAAGTAGTTGAGTATATCTTCATACACAATAGTATCAAACATAACAAAATATTATAAAATCATTAAAGAGCATGAAGTTATTACAGATAATTCAGAACCAAATAACACAAAATGAACAATGGTTACTATATTATCTCATTGTCCATAAAATATTTGTTTATACTACCACACAAAATACAATCCAATTAGATACAAGATAGAACCAAGGAAAGAAAAGACTAAAAGCATGTTAGCACTTCAAAGCAAAATGATATTAAATCAGCACTAGCTATTATAATGTCTTTTTTCTTCAAAATAGCTGTTCAAATAATCATAGATAATACAGTAACCATTGTTCATTTTGTAGTATTTAGTTCTGAATAAAATCAAACAACCCAAGATGAAACAATTCTGAGTAATGAATGGGAATATTATAAGGCTCCAAAGCAATATAATGGGGAAGTAGGATTACCACAAACTCTTATGTACTCTTACCATTTCTCATACTAGGAACACTATATGGTATTTACACATAAACAACCAGGTAACTTTAACCAGGTCAGGTTCACTGATTGGAGGTCCAAATATACCCTATAGCCCTATGGGAGATAGAGCAAGTAAAATTCATATTATTAAGACAATTCATTTTGCTGATCTGATGGTATTTTCATGCCTTCAAATATAAAATTGTGATTGTTCATGATGACAAATATTTTCATTCATATCAAGATGTCTTATGCCTTTTTCTTGTGTTCCAGCCTGGTGATTTAGATCAGAACAATACAAGGTCACCAGTCAAATAATAATTTTTAACACAAATTTATGTAATGTAATAGTGAGCAGTCCAAAATATGTCACACATTTTTTAAGTTCTCAAATGTTAAAACACCCATGGTTAATAGAAAATAACAGTTCCATTTAGTGTTCTGTATTAAGTTTACTGCTTGTCCTGCACTGTATGGTATTAATATACTGGATGTTTAACAGCTACAGTTAAGAAATAATTATAAATTCCCTTTGGATTCCTTGTGCTAGGACTCAACAGATATTTTCTAGGAAATAAAAAAAAGTTTCTATGATGCAGGGGGCAACAGAACAATGAGACCAGCAGTGGGGCTGAGACTGGGGCAGCAGCCAGGTCCGAGCCAATCCAAGCCTCTCTGCCAACACTGGCTCAGCCCTTAGGATAGGGATGCATTTGCTTGATGTTTTGTCTTGAGGCCTGACCCAAAACAAGAAGATACCATCTCCCCGATGGTTACAAGGTATCTGGGCTTTTGCATTGGCCATTTCTAAGACCTAGTCCTGTCTCACTGCCTATATATTTCTATCTAAGTCAACTGCCTGTAGCAACAGGGCTGGGACCTCAAAGGAGCAAGAGGATAAATTCAGATTGCTTATAGCCTTGGAAGAGACAATCACCTCCTGCTCTGGGCCAAATCTCAGGACAAAAGCCGACAGAAATACAACCAAGTGCTAAGGACCAATAGTCCAAACAGTTCTATATCACCCTGAAGAAGTCAAGAGTCATCATCCCAGTCCCCTACATGAAGAGTCCCTGCTGTTAAGCAAGCCCACTTATTATGTGACATGCTCCCCCATTTGTTCCTAATTGAATCAATTTTACCTGAGCAATAGACCTTATTGGTTGAACACAGTTCTATCCTGCCTTATGCTCACTTTGCAAATTCCCATTTTTCCCCTCTTTTGAACCATCTAGCCTCCTGTGTTTACTCTATAAAATTTCTTCAAAATACAGAGTCTTTGGCAACCCACTCAGGACCCCTTGTGTCTCTCAGACAGAAGCTTTCTTTCTCTCAATAAATATAATCCATGCTTATACTCCATCATTCCTGAACTTTATTTTTCTATTTTAGAGAACACAAGCTCATACCAGACATATAGTAGGTCAGGAGTTCCATTCCCCTCTATCATTAACACGAGCCAAATTAACATAAAAATCTTTATGATCTGTCTGAATGCTTTTCACTTTTCTTGCATTTTTAATTGATCAATACAACTCACAGTGGTTGTATTTCTGGCAATGTATAAAGTTGTATACATCAGTCATTATAAGTGTAAAATAATTGGTTTGAGTGTATAATTTAGCAAGAACTAGATATTGCCACAAAGTAGGTTACCTCACATAAAAGCGAAGGTTCACCTAAAATTGTTCAGAACAATTTCTACATTACTGGCTGCTTCAACAATTTTAAGACACAAAAACTGTGTATTTTTTTCCTTTTTCTAGAAGGTTTCTATTATGTTATTGAAAGAAGTCTGTATGCCTGTAGGACTCTGTTTATATTTTGATGCATTTTCTGCATTGAAGTTTATATGAATATTTCTTTTTACCTTAGGATAAAACTCACTGCATTGACACTGATGAAGTGAATCAACAGTCCACTACATTCATTTCAATTAGATATTCTTGGCATTGATCATATGAATTACTGAGGAGTAAATTAGCTACAAACATAGACAAGAATCAGTATTGTTAGCATTTTCTGGTGCAATAGAGAAGCAGAATATTAGAAAAAGTAAAAGTGGCTTTTCTATTTAAGCAATGTGAGGAGGAGACCCAAAAAACCAAGGGTTTTTTTTTTTTTTGACTGACTATGGGGTTAGGGGTATATGTGACTTTTACCTGGATGTCGAGATTGGAACAGACATTTCTCCCACTCCCTGCAGCTCCACACGTGCGGAGTTGATTGGAATTTTCTTCAGGCCCCTGGGAAAGGAATGAGGAAGTTGTAATCAGGGAAAAAGAGGAAGTGGCCATATGGTTAGCATCCCTGATTGGGCCTTCCACCATGTTGAACTACCACCAGGAGGCCCTGTAACTCATTCTAGGGCAAAACTCTTTCAAGTACATCCCTCAGTTTGAATGACAAAACAAAAATAAAGAAGTTTTGCTATGTGTCTTCCTCCAAGGCTGGTGGTAAATCATTCACAAGAAATATTTTGAGTCATATCCTTAATAAATTGTAGATACCATAACCAAAATTACAGATCAGTTCACTTTCAGAAAACAGAAGCAGCACTTAAATGCAGGCATAAAGGCCTTCAATGAGAGTATCCCTGAAGAGGTGAGATCAACATTACAGAACACAAACTACTACTCATTTATCTGAGTTCACTAAAGAGAAAAATTTATAATGGTATTGGT
Source organism: Cavia porcellus (assembly GCF_034190915.1). Classification (NCBI taxonomy): domain Eukaryota; kingdom Metazoa; phylum Chordata; class Mammalia; order Rodentia; family Caviidae; genus Cavia; species Cavia porcellus. Next base: position 2,628,215 of record NW_026947536.1, read on the forward strand.
ACAGGGGAAAGAAACTTCTGATCTACTATGTCTGGTATGAGATTGTGCTTTATAAAATTATGGCATAAATTTTAGGAACAACAGAACTTAAGAGTAGAATATATTTATTGGGAGAAAGAAAGCTGTCAGAGAGAGAAGGGGTCCTGAGTGGGTTGCCAAAGACTGTCTTTTCTGGGGACTTTTATAGAGTAAAATCATTTGGTGAGATGAATTTAAGATGGGAATACTCAGAACTCACAAGACAGATGCGCATAAGAAGTTTGTGTTGTTAAGTTCGATCTCTGGTACCTATAAAAAGGAAAAAGACAAAAAAAGGAAAGAAATATGGGAGCCAATAAGATTAATAGTTCAGGTAATTTCATTAAATTGGGATCAAATGGGGAAGCGAGTCACATAGAAACAGGCATTCTTATGCAGTAGTGACCCTTCACTTACTGGGTTCAGAAGGTGACTCATGACTTCACCAGGATGATAGGAATTATTTAGAATATCAGGCTTTAAAATAGGGATACATTTATTTGAATGGTGACTGCTGACTTCCTCAGAGTGCTAGGGAAGTATTTCGAATCAATCTTTACACAATATGAATACATTTGCTTAAACATTTATCCTGAAGTCTGACCCCTAGCAGGAAGTGTCTCTCTTCCCCGTAGTTGAAAGGTATCTGGACTGCTGCATGGGCTCCTTGGAGGACCTAGCCCTGTCTCACTGCCAACATTATTTGACTAACTCAGCTCAGTATTGTTCAGAAAATTGAATACAAATGTCTTGTGCTCTGAATGATGATCTGGGGATGACAGTGTGCAATGTATTTACAATTGTTGTCCCTGATTGACATGATTTGAAATTTAGTTTTACTTTTTCTTTTTATCCTTGAAATCAAATGGATTTGTAAATAAAAAGTCTGAGGTAAATCTTTTGGGTACAAGCACTCTTCTGTTGATAACAGCACTGAAGAAGACAGCCAGCTCCAGAAATCTGCACTACAGTCTATCATTTGGAATCCACTCTTGCAGGGAGGGATTCCTTCCCTGTTTATTCTTGACTCACAAGGAGGGCAGTAGAGCAAGACTCAATCATTGATGAAGAAGTGGGCTATATGAACTGTCCAACCAGGTGGGCCACGGCAGGCAGTCACCAAGGTCTTTCCTGTATCACAGCATTATTGACCTGTTGTGAGCACAGTACTGGAGCAGAATGTTTGCTGGATCTCATTTAGTGGTTTCAATGTCATGTGGCCTGATTAGCAAAGAACCTGGGAGATCTTCAAACCACAGAATGCTGATGTTGTGGATGGGAGCCCAGAAATAGGGTGCAAATGGGCTAAACCAGTTACAAGTGGTTAGAAGCAGTTCCGGTGTCCCGATCCTCAGGTATTTAGTTAGCTTCAGCTCCTGAGGTCCTCCAGCATTGGCTGTGCGTCATCAGTTGTACATTTTGCCTTTTTCTGGTGGCAAGAGGACTCTATCTTCTCTGTGACAGCAGCAGATTCCAGTTTCATCTTTGGAATTCTCTGCTGCCTTGGCACCTCCACAAGCTCAGTGAGGGAAGGAGCTTGGGGGCACCCTGATTCTGATGCATTTTGTAGCTGCTGCAAAAGTACTGAGGAAGGTCTCTGCCCTCATTGCTGTGAGAAGCAGACCTGGAGGGTCTGATATTTATAAATATCTGTGATACAGGGCCTTATAGCTACAACTGCTCTCATTAAACTTGTGCTTTTTTTGTACTTAGAGTGATCTCCTAAATTTGTAGTATGTTCTTGTGTTTCCATCCTCATCACAGGTATTGGCAAAGTTACTGAGTATTCAAAGATGTGTAGTGATGTGCCTCAGTGGAGGAAGGCTTCCCAAACACCTGGTGAAATTCTGTGTATCACACAGGACAATGCAAAAGAATTTTGAACATAATTATTTAGGTGATGCCTCTGCTCAAAGACTGTTTGTGAGAACAGCAATGGATTTTTGAATTCTGACAAAAATGAAGCAGATATAAAAATGAAGCATATTTGAAAATGTTATCAAGGGCAGGGTAAAGTATGCTTGCTAAGGACAAATTCCAGAATCACCTGCCTGTTAAACCCTCATTGAAAAATGGCAAAATTTAAGCATTTGCATGGACACATGCACATGATATCCTTCTGGATGGAAAGGAATATGGGTGTCATCTCTGAATTAACACCTGATTTAAATGCTTGGCTGATAATACACATTGTTTATATATAGAAATTCTCTGCAATGGACTTTACTAAGTGGTGTAAAATAGAATCCCTGAATAGAAGTTGTGCTTCAGGGATATGCATAGTTAGGCATGAAGGGTTTTCTGTGTAGTGTGGATCAGAGCAGCATGGAAAGGATGTGCAAGTGATTAGCATGATACAAGGAGTCAATAGCAGGATTTACAACTGAGAGGATCTTTACTGAAAGTCAAGTAGTTCTTAGAGTAAGCATGAAGTTAAAGCTGGCTTCTTATTTCTTACTTGAGATGAATAACACCAGCTCTGTCAATAATCAGTATTCTACATACTTGTTAACCCATGAATTCCGGGTTCCATAATTGAGATCTAATTTTGATTTTTTTTTGGTCTTTTTCCTTTTTATCGGTACCGGGGATCGAACTCATGACTGTCTGCTTGCAAGGGAGGCGCTTATGCCGCTGAGCTAAATCTCCACTCCTAATTTTGATTTTCTCTAATTATCTGCCAGTGTCGTGGATTAGGAATTTGAATTTTTTTTTTGTACCAGGGATCAAACTCATTACTTCATGCTTACCAAGCAGGTGTTTATGCCACTGAGATAAGTACGCAAACATGAATGTGTTTTCTGTATATTATGGAAAGAATCAACATTCTTCCTCAGAACATGTTGAAAGTTCCTGGAATGTTATTATATTGTATGGATATAATTTTTAAAGCAAACCAATGGTGTTTTATGCAGTCAATTTTCAAATTTCAATTTTTTGTGGGGTTTTTCAGTCAGCGTCTTTCTCTATTTCAGACAGCTCTGTAACTGAGGCTGGCCTCTAAATAAAGGCAGTTCTCCTGCATCAGCCTCCCAAGATATATTTGTTATTTCTGAGTGAATGGTGATCACTTGGTGACATTGAGCTATAATTTGTTTATACATTGTTTACATACACAATTTTCCATTATCATTTTAGTTATTATTTATGTACCATATTTGATGTTATTTATGTTTTGTTGTATGAAACTAAATTCAAATTTCAAAATGCTGCTTAAGTATATTAAGAACAAAGGACTCAGTGACCTAAATGAGATTTGAAGAGATATCATCTGTAGTTTGTTGAAGTGATTCATGTGATATTTGTCTACCCCTTTGCTTTGTGGATGCTGGTCCTGCAAGCTCCCACTGTGAGCTCTGCTTTACAGACAGTGGAGGCACAGGGACCGTGGCAGTGACTCAGCACAAAAATCAGTGCTCCCATTTGGCAGTTAGTTGCAATCTAGCATTCAAATTGCTTTTTCAAAAAATTTGTCTATACATAAAATTACCAAGGCATAGTATTATGCTTTGTAGAATTCAGTCTCCATTCAGCTGTGATGTTTGGTTTTACTTTGTTTAGTTTTGTTTTGTTTTATTGAGACAGGCTTTCACTACATGCATCACCTGGATTTGAAACCCCTATGGTGCCTACAATTTCTTTGACTTCACAACAACCCTTCTCTCTCAGCCTCTTGAGTGCTGGGATAATAGATATGCACCAACTCTGCTTTTGATTCAGATTTTTGTGAGCAAATTTAAGATATCCCAGGCCATGAGTCTCAAAATTCCTTTGAGAAATATATGTATGAATCTTTAGGATCATACTTTTATCACTGGGCCACTCAGCAGTATCCCCTAACATCACTTGGAAAGCACATTTGTTTATATACGGACTATGCTGAGCATCACTGGGGCAGTTGTCATTTTAACCAGTTGATTCTTATATTAAATACATTACAATAGTCACTTTTATATTTCTTGTTATTTGATAAAAACTAACCAAAAGTATACAATTATTGATTATCTTTTATTTAAATCATTGCACTGGTAAGGACTTACGTATAAAGCCCTAGGCTAAGTGTGATTCCTTTAGTCCCAGCATCAGTAGAGGATGAGATCAGATGATCATGGCTTTGAAGCTGACTTTGGGAGGCAATTTTGCCAGATGATCTAGCAGAATGTGTGGCAGTTGTTTTTATACCTGCATTTGAAGTTTAAGGAAACAGGTAAGTTTAGGTCAAGAATATAAATGTAGGATGGGATAACAGAATCAAACTGCAAATCAAGATTCTTTGGCTCAGGAAATGTGCTTTCCATGGTAATTTGTGCAGCAGTCTTAAATATGCCTGTATTAGAGTAAAACATAGTGAAACATGAATGAGCCAGGCATTCTATGTTCTGAATGTAGAGGCATTAACAAAACTTTTTTACTCAATGCTATTGCTGGTGCTTTTTATAGAAAATAAGATAGGGTAACAAAACAAGCAAAAAGAATTATATAAAATTTTAATACTCATGCATAAATGAAGAAGCCAAAAAACAAAACAAAACAAAACAAAAAAAAAAAAAAACCCAAACAAATTAAAAAAGGATGAATAAATAATCTATAGGATAGGAGAAGATTGCATGTTACTGCCTGACAGCTAACATGTAAATCCAATAGAAATGTGAAATGAATACACACTTATAAGAACAGGTACAAATTGTCAAGAAATTCCTGAAGAACTATTGAGCATTTATGCGCAATAGAGAAATGCAAATTGGTACACCATCTCATTGCAGAGAAAAATCACCACAAGATCAAAAGAACACCCATGAGACAGCAAGAGAAAAGAAAATGCATAACTTTGTTGGTGGAAATGTAAGCAAGTACTTCAACCACTACTGAAGTCAGTGTTCAAAGTATTCAAATGATTAAACATAGTGAGTCCACTAAGTGCAGTGCTTCCTTTAGTGGGTCTCATAGTCAAAGATCTAAGGACCCACTGCAGTAATTCATGCATATTCCTGTTTACTGCAGCAATAGTCACTTTTCTGTGAAGAGCAGCAGCAAGCACTGCTCCATCACCACCTAATGCCAATGATGAACAACAAATACTCATCAGTGTACTCTGTTTAGTAAATGATATGGTATTTTATTATGAAATGGGCTCTAAGTTAGGTTTTCATAGTGTGATAAGCATGATATAAGCATGATAGTCATGCTAATGTAACAAGGCACTTACTATTACAGTATGTTTATTAGATTTGAACTGTTTTTCTTTTGGAGGTAACATCTTGCTATGAAGTTCAGGTTGGCTTTGAGATCACTTTATAACCCAGAGTGTTCTCAAACAATTCTCCTGCCTCAGCCTCTCAAGTATGTGGCTTACACACAAATGCCAACAGGCCCAGTTTTGATTTGGTATGTTAAATGCATATTCAGTGTTTTTTTTCAAATGTTTTGGTTGTTACATTATTTCCACATTTTACCTCCAGCATCTATAACCACTGCGACCTTATTGAGGTGGTGATGTGCATACCACCAGCCTCATGACATGCTCTCCTGGGTTCAGTGCTGTCAGTGTACTGCAGTGAGACTTATGTGTACAAATGTATATAACTGTTTGTTTTTCTACTTTCCTTCAAAAAGATTTTAAAATTGCCTTATACAATCAATAACCTTGTCTACAGTATGATGCAAATGCCCACAGTTAAGCAGAGTGTAGCAGGCACACACAGGAAAGAGACCACATAGTTCCCATGAGAGGTTTGTCAAGGCACATGAGAAGACAACTCTCTGGAGGTATGTGTTTCTGATTATTACATTTGAGTGATTCTCAGGTTTTCTCACTGTTGTTTATGTGAGGTAGACCAGATGATTACTTTAAGACATGGAGTTATACAATGTCCTTTTTTTTTGTACAGAGGATCAAACTCATGACCTTGAGCTTGCTAAGCAGATGCTTATGCCACTGAGATCAATCCTCAGCACCCATAAAGTCTGTTTTGGAATTTAAGTATCTAAAGAAATGCTTTGGTGGTGTGGCCCACTTAGTAATGTCAACTTGTGAACTGTGGCACCATGGTTTTGGGCATCAAGCATCCATTGAAGGGTTGTTGCAAACACCATCAAAGGAGAAATGAAGGGGAAGGTGCTGGGCTGTTGATTCTCATGGAGAAGCTGGTATCACAGTTTTCCAGATATGAACACAGACATCATCATCATCAGAGGAGGAGGACCTCAGGACATCATTAGTACTGTGCATGGCTACTGTTTTCTTTTGCAGATCTCTGGCCCTCAACTTGATCTTTTTGTCTTAGCTCCAGTATGATCACTCAGCCTGATGGCACACATGCTGCACCCAAGTGCACAGACTTTGTAGCTTCCAACACTGAACTTTGACACTTCCTAGAACACAACCTTGATAGAGACTTGCATGAGACATTGACAGTGCCTCTAGTTCTCCAGGTAAACTTATGGTGGTCCTTGCCATGGGCTCTAGGTGTTCAGCAGAATGTAAGAAGTATATTGTTATAGGATTCAGATTCTCAGCTGGATTTTTTAGGTGTCTAGTATGTGGACAGATCTATTCCTCTCTAAATCTGACTTTTTCGGAGTAAACATTTTAATATAATCTTATCAACTATAAGTTGCATATTAAATCTCTTTCCTTGCAAACCCTGATAACAACAGATGGGAAAGGGTAAGAGGTGACATTTTTCAGACATGACGAAGTTCTTTAGTTAGCTAACGTCCCATGCCACATTTCTCATGTGGAGAAGCCCAGCTATATCAATACCTTGGTTTTGAAGACTGTTGTAGATTCTCTAAGGATATTAAGCCATTACATTCTGTGTTGCATGACCAAGAAGCACATGGGTTAGGAACGTACATGGTGCTTTCTGTCACCTGAACCTAGCCTTTGTAGCCTATACTGTCTGGCCTCAGTGTACCTGGATTGCCAAAAAAGGATGCACTCACAGATGCAGTCATTTTATATTTACAATTAATTTACAAGTCTATTGACATGTTATATCCTGCTGTTGCATCTTTAACTTTCATGACAAAGAACATCTAAAGAAATTTATGACCACCAAGCCAACCCTGCAAAGAATACTGAAAGACAGTTTAGATACTCATAGAGTAAAACTACTAAGCAAGTCAGACAATTAAGCAGTATGGAAAGATAACATGCTAACAGTAAACCAATATATAACAATTATAAACATTAATGTGAGTGGGCTCAATTCACCAATTAAAAGAAACAGACTGGTACAATGGATCAAGAAACAATGACCAATCACATGCTGTCTATAAGAAACCCATCTAACCCAAAATGAAACTCACAGACAGAAAATCAAAGGATGGAAACAATGCATCATGCAACACAAAGGGAAAGAAAGACAAGGGTAGCTATTTTGTTTGCAGAGAATGTGAACTTCAAACCAGGAATGATTCTAAGACATAAAGAAGTCACTACATCCTGGTTAAGGGGAAAATTAAATAGGAAGAGATAACTATTTTAAATATATATTCACCAAATTCCAGAACACAAGGTTATCCAAAGCAAGTATATATAGAAATGAAAAATCAAATAAGCAATAACACAATTCTAACAGGAGAACTTAATGCACCATGGACACCAAGAAACACATCAACCAGACATAAGTCAGCAAAGAAATAACAGAACTGAATCACACCTGTAAACTAATGGACCTGATGGACATATACAGAGTGTTCCTCACAACATCAGAATACATATTCTTCTCAGCATTACATGGGATACTCTCTAACATAGATCAAATACTATGCCACAGAACATTTTTAAATAAATGCAAAAAATTGAAATTATCTCATGCATATTATAAGGTCATAGTGGCATAAATCTAGTAACTAATGATAGAAAAAACTGCAAAAATCACACAAACACATGGAAATTGAATAACACACTCTTGAGCAATCCATGGGTGACAGGGGAAATTAAAGAACAAATTAAGCAATACCTAAAAGCAAACAAAAATACCGATACAACTTATTGGAATGTGTGGGATGCAATAAAGCAGTGCTCAGAGGAAAATTTATTGCACTGACTTCCCACAATGTAGTGAATACAAATAAACAACCTGATGGTACACCTCAAGTATCTAGAAAGAGAAGGGCTAATGAAGCCCAAAGCCAAAAGAAGGGAGGAAATTATAAAAATCAGAGCAGAAATTGATGCTATAGAGACTAAGACCACAATCCAAAGAATCAATGAATGAACCAGTTGTTTCTGTGAAAAAATAAATAAATTTGATAAGCACCTCACCTACCCTATTTTAAAAAGGGAAGAAAAAGCTCAAATTCATGAAAGAAGGAATGCAAATGAGAAAATCACGACAGACTCTTGGGAAATACAGATGATCATCAACACCTATTTTAAAATTGTCTACTCTCATTGGTTTAATAACACAGAAGCAATGGACAGATTCCTAGAAACATATAAAGTACCAAAGCTTGATCAAGAAGATGTAAAACTATTGAATAACTCAATCTCTATTAATGAAATTGAAAATATAATAATTCTCCTTATGTACAAAGAAGAGCTCAGGCCCAGATGCATTCACTGTGGAATTCTACAAGAAATACAAAGAAATTTAATGCCAGAACCCCTCAAACACTTCAATTAAATCAAAAGGAAAGCAATTCTTCCTTAATCATTCCTGGAAGCAAATATTATTCTAGTTGCAAAACCTGAGAAAGACCCAACTAAAAAACAGAACTACAGGCCAAATCTGCCTAATGAACACAGATGCAAAAATCCTCAAAAAAATATTGGCAAACAGGATGCAGCAAATCACCAAGATGATACACCACAACCAAGTGCAATTCATCCCAGGCATGCAGGGATGTTTCACCATATGTAAATCAATCAATGTAATCCACCATATCAATAAAACCAAAGGTAAGAATCACATGAGCATTTCTGTTGATGCAGAAGAAGCTTTTCATAAGGTGCAACTTCCATTCAAGAAAAGAACCTTACAGAAAATTGGAATAGATGATCTTTACCGCAATATGATAAAGGTCATGTATGACAGACCAACAGCCAGCATCATATTAAATGGTCAAAAGCTGAAAGCCTTTACCTTAAAATAAGGCACAGGACAAGGATGCCCCTCATTACTGATCCTATTCAAAATAGTACTGGAAATACTAGCCAGAGTAATGAGATAATAGACAGAAATTAAAGGGGTAAAGACAGGAAAAGAGGAAGTTAAATTACTATTATTTGCAGATAACATGATACTCTACCTAGAAGACCCACAAAATTCCATTGGAAGTCTCCTAGATACAATAAATTGAGCAAAGTAGCTGTATACAAAGTCAATACACAAAAATCAATAGCATTCCTATACACTAACAACAAAATTATTGAGAGAGAAATAGGAGAAGCCATACCCTTCACACTACCACCCCCAAAAATGAAATACTTTGGAATTAATCTAACAAAAGAAGTAAAAAATCTACATAAGGAAAATTAATATTCTGAAAAATGCACCAAAGAGAATCTCAGAAAATGGAAAGACATCGCTTGTTCATGCATAGTAAGACTATATATTGTGAAAATGGCCTTTCTCTCAAAACTGTTATACAGATTCACTGTAATCCCAATGAACATAGCATCAACATACCTCATAGATCTAGAGAAATCACTCATAAAATTATTCTGGAACCAGAAGAGACCTACAATAGCAAAGACAATTCTAAGCAGCAAAGGAAATGCAGGAGGCATCACAAGCTCTGAGTCTAACTTATACTGCTAAGTAATTATAATAAAATCAACATGGTATTGGAATAAAAACATATCTGAAGATCAATGGAATAAATTAAAAGATATGACCCCGACTACAAACAAACTCAACCATCTTATTTTTGATAAAGGGGCCAAACATGTTCACTGGAAGAACTACAGTCTCTTTAATGAATTGTGCTTGAAAAACTAGCTCACCATAGGCCAAAAACTAAAAATAGACCCATGCCTATTACCATGTACTAAACTAAAATGTACGTGGATCAAAGATATAAATATTATAAAAGAAACACTAAATCTGTTGCAAGATAAACAGGGTACAATTCTTAAAGACATAGGAGTAGGTAGAGAATTCATGAATAGGAATCAAACCAGATGGGAAATATTTCCCAGAATCAACAACTGGGATCACATCTTATTAAAAAGTTTGTGCACATCAAAAAAAAAAATCTCCAGCATAGTGAAAAAAACAAACCACAAACTGGGAAAAAAATCTTAGTGAACCATCCCTCAGACAAAGGATTTCTGTCTAAAACATATAAAGAATTTTAAAAAATCAGACTCCCAAAATTCAAATAGCTAATCCAAAAATAGCATTTGAGATGAATACACAATTCTCAGATGAAGAAATACAAATGGCAAATAAATACATGAAAAAAATGTTCATCATGATTACTCTTTAGAGAAATGCAAATTAAAGCCACACTGAGATTCCATCTCACTCCAGAAAGAATGGCCAGGATCAAGAAAACTACCAATGACAAATGTTGGAGAGGCTGTGGAGAAAATGGAACTCTCCTGCACTGTTCATGGAAATTTAGACTGCTGAAACCATTATAGGATCATTATGGAGATTTCTTAAAAAACTGGGATAGGAAGTCCTACTTGATCCAGCTATTCCACTTCTAGGCATATTCACAGAAGAACTGAAAGCAACATACCTCAGTGATATAAGTACACCCATTTTTATAGCAGCACAAATTTTATAGCAGCCAGATCTTGGAAACAGCCTATCAGTCTGTATACTGAGGAATGGATGAAAATCTGTGGTATTTTAATTCAGTGAAGTACTACTCAGCTATAAAGAATGATCACATTGAGATATTTATAAATAAATGGATGCAACTTAAGACCTTACTCATATGTGAAATAAATCAAACTCACACATATAAACACTGTGTACTCTCCCTAGTGTAAGAACTGGTAAGACTATATAAGAATTTATGGTAATCATGAATCCCCATTACATTGCTTTGGAGACTTATAATGTTCCCATTAATTAGTTGGAAAGGTTTTATCCTGGGTTGTTTGATTTTATTATTTGTGATGGTATGAACAGCTATATTTAAGAAAACAAGACATTATCATAGCCACTGCTAATTTAATATCATCTTGCTTTCAAGTGCTGCCATGCTTCTGTTCTTCTGTTTGCATTGGTTACATTATGTTTTATCTAATTGGATTTTATTATGTGTGATAGTATAAACAAATCTTTTATGAATAATGAGATAATATGATAACAATTTTCCATTTGGTGTTGTTTGGTTTTGAATGTCCTGTAATAATTTCATTGTCTTTAATGGTTTTATACTATTTTGTTATGTTTGATACTATTTATATGAAGGTATATTCAACTATTTCAAGGAAAGAGGAATTATGGTAGCTACTGATATATGGGGTTGTCTTGTGGTGAAATACTGTGTTGCTTAAATTGTTCTGTTCTGAAAAAATATAATTTTCAAGTCTCCCATATCTTTTACTGATTTTGCTGATGTGAAAAAATGCAGGATGCACAATCTGAGTTCCCAATAATCAATTATTACAACTCTATAGACCTATATGAACTCATGGAAATTCAACTATAGGCTCCCCCTGTTCCATCTAGAATTGGCCTTGAACCTAAGTGGTTCTGCAACATGTTACTAGAGTTTTACAAGCACAGAGCTTCTCTTCTTTTTAGTTTACATTTAAACAGTGTGTAACAATGCCATGTCTCTATGGTCAGCAGACCCTCGTCTTTGTTTCAAAGTACTGCTTCTGCAATCACTGCTATTTTTACATTGCCTGGGTAACCTATTTGTGTTATTCAAGCAACTCTAGGTAAAATGCAATTTTACTCTTCATTTGCACTAGGGAGTTTCACACTGCTTTTTCTCATTTTCTTATAGCATCTTGCACTTTTAATTTTTCCTTATTATCATCACTGTGACTTTCATACTCACTTGGTCTAAAAATATTACGCACGCTGAGAAATAGTATTGATCAAAAAAAAAGTGTTACTCTGTCCTCAGCATCTCATGGCTCAGATGGACAAATTCTCTTCTGTTGAGCATGGTGATTAAGCATAAATGTGATGAGATAGGGCAAATGTCTATCAGCATTCAGTAAAATTGAAAGGCCACATCTGTGAGTGAGAGAAAGTGGCAGTGATGAATGAGACCTGAGTGATGTGCACTGGTGATTGATGCAATTATATGGAAAAATGTTGGAGCCATTGAAGCTGAATACACATGCAAGCCTGTGGCATGGCCTGGGCATGACTGAACTGAGAATGAGGAGACATCACAGGGGGACAGAAAGGGCAAGATAGTTCACCTAAATTACCATCATTTATTGCTCTGAGGGATCCTTGAACCCCTCCCAAGATCCTGCTCAGGTTTCCTCCATTGTCCACTAAACTCCTTTCTGGTTCTGATTAAATACATGCTACCCAGCATCATTCAGCCAGGTGGCTAGCAGACTTATGAGCTCTGCCAAGAATTTTACTTCTCCTGCAGCCCTAAAGATTGTGTCACTTGTTTCATTGTTTTGGGCTTTTACCATGAACCTGTTTGAGGAGCTGGGGATCCAGGAATGAATCCCAAAATCTTGGTGCCTGGACATGACTCTACAGTGGAGATGTCTGATGTAGAGTGTAACTTATTTTTGCTGAATTTCTGGAGTGGAACACAGCCCCCAGAGCATGTCTATTTCACTTTCTTTGGAAAATCCTTTCATTTTCTTTGAAAAAAATCCCTTCACCCATTAAAGCATGGAGAATTCTGTGTCTAAAGTGCAATAGAAACATAATGCAGCACTGCATTTCCTTAGGAAGGTGGGCCACGTGACTTTCAAGGATAGTTTGGTGCACCTCTTGTGGGAAATTCATGATCATTCTCCTTGTTATTCGGAGGTTTGTGTGGTCACTGAGGCAGTTTGGGAGAAGCATACATAAACTGCTGCATTGAGGAGCTTTGAGCTCTGTTCTCTGTCTTGCACACTTGGTATCTTTGCTGGGATGCGGTGACATTTGGCAGGCAGGCACATGGAACAACACTTCCCAGTTTTCCTGGATGCCTCACTTGTGCTGCTTCTCCTCCTCCTCTTGCTACTGCCTCCAAAGTATGCAAACCCTGTAAAACCTCTGGGCAACTCTTCACCTGTTTGACATCCCAGGAAAAATGGCCCAAGAAGGTAAATAACATGGCAAATCCTTTACCTCCTAGGACAGCTCTCCAGTTCTTTCCTGTTCACCTGCATCAAAAAAGAGGCACTTTTGTTATCCTTGGCCTCATTGATGCTGGTTATGCAGGCATATTGTTGCTTCAACTGTGATCTCTCTTACCCATTCAACTAATAATTTTAAATGTGTAACCCAGCTAATTGTCTTGCCTTGTCTCATTCTAAAACTTGTGATGTTACTCATGGAAATCAAGCATTTGGCTCTACTGTGGTGGCTACTGCTATTCCCCTTCGAGATGAATGCTGAAGCCTCTGTTTAACTACTGACAACCTTTTCTTTTCAGGATTGCTACACACTGGAGCTGATGGTTTTGTTTTACTGCACTCACCTGGAAATACTTTATTTCCCATTGTCAGTGCTATTCCCTCTCATCTCTTGAGGATGTACTGGAATTCCTATAGGCCTTGGAATTGATTTAATCAATACCATCTTACCACTTACCAAGGCTGACTTTTCCTTTTTGCTGTCCCCTGCTGTTCACTCTGCAAGACACAGGCCTGGGAATTTAGCTCAGTGGCATGAGTGCCTGTCTTACAAGCACACAGTCATGAGTTTGATCCCTGGGACCAAAAAAAAAAAAAAAAAAAAAAAAAAAAAAAAAAAACCCTCTGCAAGGGACTTTGGCTGTCTGTGTTGGTTCCATTTTATTGATATGCCCCATGATCACTTTTTGTCTCTATTTACCCTACTTCCCTTTTTTCTTCAAACTTTTTTGTTTAGCACCACTTTAAATAGTGCCCTCACTGTCTTTACTGATGGAACCTCCAATCATGAAGCTGTAACACATGTTTTTATAATAGTTGGAAACACCTGTGTTCACTACCACAAACCTCTTGTCGATGCAGTGAGCTCTCTGTGTTATCCTTGCTTTGCAAATTTTTTCATACCAAATCCTTAAGTTAGTTACTGCCTCTTTTTATGTACATAATGCTATCCACACTGATCTTCTGTTATCTCTCTTGTAGCAATGGACTCATTCTTAATGTCTCATTTTTGCATCTATGGGCTCCTCTTTGCCTTCCCCATGCCCCTCTCTTTCTTTGACATGTAGGTAGTCATTAAGGCCTACCTGTTGTTTGATATGATAATGCTATTACTTATTATCAAGCACTGAATATTATGTTACCTCTTTTTTTGGGCAGGGACTTTTTGACACAGTGTCTCTATATGCAGTTCAGGCTGACCTTGAGTTTAATTTGTAGTCTATCCTCATTTGATAACATTAAAGAAAGCCCCGCCTTTTTTCGCTAATCGGCTTGTTCCTTGCACAAACTGTTTCACATTCTACCTTCTGCAGCTTAAGCTTTTATTTCCACTGGTTTCCATTGTGCTGCCATGCCTCACCCTTTTCCCTGTGATGCTGTCAACTGTCATGGTCTCTGCTCCAATGACTCATGGTAACATGCTACACACAGGTTACTCCTTAAAACTTTTTCATTTCTTCAAGTTTTTGTTGATAAATTTTCTGTTTTTATTTGTGCTTCAGCACTGCTTGTTGAATCTGCCCTGCATGTAATTCAACATCTCCTGGCTGCATTAGCTGTCAAGGGTGTATCTTCCTTTTTTAAACTGACAACGGTCCAGCCTACACCTCATAGCCTTTTGCTTTCTGTTGTTCCACATAACAAATTTGTTATGTAACTTGTATCCCCTGTAATCCCAGTGGCTACACTATCATTGAACAAGATCATTATTCACTCAAATCTCTTCTCTTGAAACAATTAAAGGAGAAAAATGCTCTTCCTGCATGGTTCACTATTCTGTCCATGGTGCTATTTGCTTTCAGTTACTTGTTTTTCCCTACAAGGCTTTCTTCTTCTCTGATTCAAATGCATTTTCATGAGGGTATACCTCTAACAAAGAATTTTATATTATATAAAACACCCCAAGAGCCACGTAGGCAGGGTCAGGTGCCACTACAGAACTGGGTAAGATGGGATGCTTCTATGTTATTGTCTTGTGTGGATTTCTCCTTGTTGTGTTTTCCCTGCATGGAATGAGTTCATACCACAGGCTACTCAACATAATTCCACCATTTCAGCTCTCTCTGAATCAAGCCTTGGATAGTTTTGTACCAGATCTTTGCTAGTTGGTGTATAACAAATCCAACTGGTTTATTTGTACTTGGAAATTCTAAATTTGTAAGAAAGTATTATAATTTGGCTTGATTAATGATATGCTCAAGTTTACTCTGATTTTATATTTGTCAGTCTGTCCACATATCAGTTGCCTGTTTGTCCAGTTGGCTTGTAAGAAGGTGCTGAAAGTTGCTGAGCTTGTGATTGTTCATACCTGTAAAGCAGAAAGCAAAACTGCCCATACAGGAGTGCTCAAGGTGCCCAGAACATCCTGGAAATGTCCTGAGGGCATGGAGTGCTGGAGGTAAACAGGTGTTCCAGCACTGGGAGCACGGATTTTAAGAAGTGAGCTAGTTTTCTTCTATTTTATTTCTTCTGTTTTTATCTAAGTTATCTTCTGTTTTTATCTCTCCTGTGGCAATGGACTCACACTTAGTGTCCTTTTTTCACATGTACAGATTCTTCTTTGACCTCATAATTCTGCTCTTTTTCCTTTACATATATGTAGTCATTTACACCTACCTGGCTTTTTACAAGATAATGCTATTTCTGATCAAGGATTGCATATACTCTACAGCCCCCACTCATTTTTTTGGCCTTTTTTAGGCAGGTTCTCCCTATGCAGTTCAGTCTGGCCTTGGACTTACTCTGTAGCCTACCCTCTTTTTGATAACCCTAAGCAAGGCCATGCCTTTTTCCAACAATAAGCTTGTTCCTTGCACAAATTGTTTCACATTCCACCTTCTGAAGCTAAAGCTTTTATTTCCACTGGTTTCCATTGTGCTGCCATGCCTCACCATTTTCCCTGTGCTGCTGTCAACTCTCATGGCCTCTGTTCCAATGACCTTTGGTAAGCATCCCACACACTGTTCCTTGATTTCTTTTTCATTTCTTCATGTTTCTGTTGATACAATTTCTGGTTTTATTTGGGCTTCACCACTGCATGGTGAATATGCCCGACATGTAGTTCAACATCTCCTGAGTATATTTGCAGTCATGGGTATATCTTCCTTCCTTAAAACTGACAATGGTCCAGCCTATACCTCACAGACTTTGGCTTAGTTTTGTTCCACATGGAATGTTTCTCATGTAACTTGTATCCCCTATAATGCCACTGGATAAGCAATCATTGAACAAGCTCATTATACTCTCACATAAGCTTACTGCCTCTAATATACTGTGTTCTTATCAATCTTTTCTTCTGGATTCCAACAGCTAAGGTTTAGAGACCAAAAATTAGAGACACAGATGGGCTAAATGGATAGCCACTATTTTGGCCCCAGCACTTAAAGCTTGCAGGAGACCCTAGATGTAAAAGAAATTCTGCTTGGCCTGCTTGCCCTATGAAAAGATACTCAGTGAGTACCTAGTATTCTGATCAGGAAGATGAAGAGACCACAGAGAAAAGTGAACTTTCATGCAAGGTGTGCCTAAGGAGAGTCATGAGTCACCAGAAAAATCTCCTAAGCTTTCCCAGAAATCAATGTGGTTAAGCAATGGCCCTATCTCTTCCAGGTGGATGACACTGACAGAAGAGATATGAGGAGCTATGCATGGTTATAAGAGTGTTCTTGAGTAGACTTAACTGGCCTTGATAGGAAGTAATGAACCAATTGTCCTTAGTGCAGTCCTTATGTTAGCTTGGTCTTAAATCTTCTGCAGAAATGCCTGGCCTCTGGAGGTACAGTGCAATGTAAAATATTGTCTGTGGGTGAATCTCGGATCACCCACATCCTCTGACAATTGCTGGCTATGCTAGTAACTGACTACCATTATGAACATATGGATTGTGCAGTGGGGGGAGCTCTAACACAGCCTCTCCATTTATGCTGGTCACCCATCTGTGTATCAACCAAAGAAAAAGGAGGGATATGTTGGAGCCATTGAAGCTGAATACTCATGCAGGGCTGTGATGTGGCACAGGCATGATTGAACTGAGAATGAATAGATGCCTCAGGGGGCATGATAGGCCACAGCTGAGGCCACCTAAACACTTTCTGTGGGATAGTTCTCTATAGTTACCATCATCTGTTGCTCTGAGGGGGTCTTGAACCTCTCCCAAGATCCTTATCTGGTTTCCTCCATTGTCCACTCAACTCCTGCCAGCATGAGTTGGCCAGATGCCTAGCAGAGTGATGAGTTCTGTCAAGAATCTCTCTCCCCCTGCAGCCCTGAAGACCATGCTGTGTTTCTCATTTCTTAAAGCCTTTTTGGTACCCCTTTTTGGTGTCTTGGTGTCTAAGACCCCAACATGAAACATAAAATGTATCTGTTTTAAAGACTCAGCACTGAAATATGGTATTGTTGGATGATGACAGGACCAAGTATCAAACCTGTTTAAGACAATTTAAGTATACAGATGCTGTTCTACTCCACTGTATTTTTTTGGTTCACCAATGCCAAATCCTCTTACATGACACAACTTTACTCAAGACATTTCCACTCCAATCAATGACCTACATATGAATTATTTTCTGTAGGACACACACATAAATATGCAGGTTTTATGATATGTCTCCAGTAAGTCATGCTGATGACAAAATTAACAATCCTGAGCCATTTCAGGCCTGAGAGGAGAAATAGAAAGCTAATCTGCCCTTCCTGGAGCTGGTGGAAGTCATGTGGGGAATAGTAGGGGAAACTATCCAATATGTCCATGTTGTGATTCTGTGGAAGCTATTCTGGTTCTCAGAAGAAAAGCGAGAAAATAACTTACACTTCCTGTGAGCTAACCACTGCATTGGCTGGGAGAGGAGCACCACAATCACCTCCTCCCACCACCAACCATCTGTCTGGCTTAGAGGACATGCTGAGTTAACAGCAATGGAGGTATAAAAACAACTTAATCCTTGTATTACTTGATTGACTTTGCAGCCTAAGGCTAGTATTCTTAAGCATGTATTTAAATTGGGAAATAATGGTAAAAGAAGTTGGAAAAACTTTGTAAGTATATGGAAATTAAATAGAACTCTCCTAAACAACCAGTGGGTGACAGGTGAAATAAAGGAAACCTAAAAATACCTACAACCTAACAAGAATATAGATGCAAAATCCTGTACCTTATGGGATTCAATGAAAGCAGTCCAAATAGGGAAATTTATAGTAGTCAAATCTCACATCAGGACATAGAAAGAACACAAATAAATAATGAAATGTTGCATCTCAATCTTCCAGAAGAAGAATGGCAACACAAACACAAATCCCATACAAGGGAGGAAATTATAAGACCAGGCAAGAAATTCATGCAAAGAAAAAATTCAAAGAATTAATGAATCAAAGAGGTGGTTCACTGAAAGAATAAACAAAATTGATAAACCCTTGGACAACCATATCATAAAAGAAAAAAATAAAGACTGAAAACCATGCATTGAGGAATCAGAAGAATAAAATAACTACAGATCCTGTGAAAATTCAGAAGAGCATCAATTTCTACTTGAAAAGCTTATACTTTCATAGGTTAGAAAATATAGAAATGCACTGATTCCTAGATACATATGAAATGCCAAATCTGATTCAAGAAGATATAAAAATTCTAGAAAACACATTATCAGTTAATGAGAATGAAGATCTAATTAAAAATGTATCAGCTGCTGGGCATGGTGGTGCATTGCTGTAATTCCAGAACTTGGGAGGCTGAGGTACAAGGATTGTTGTGAATTCGAGACTAAACAAGGCTACAAAGTGAGCTCAAGGCCAGCCTGGCCTGAATAATGAAAGCCTGTCTCAGGAGCACATTAAAAAAAAAGAAAAACAATGACAACAGAAAAGCAAATGACCAACATAAAAAAAGTCTAGTTCCTGATGGATTTACTGCTGAATTCTACAATAAATGTAGAAAAAAATTTAAGGCCATTGCTGTTTAATGATTTTGAAAGAGAAGCTATTCTCCCTAACTCACTCCTGGAGGCAAGAATTACCCAGATACTAACACCAGAGAAAGACCCAACCAGAAAAGAAAACTATAGGACAGTTTTCCAAATGAACATAGATACAAAAATCCTTAACAAGATACTAGCAAAGTGAATGTAGCAAATCATGAAGATTTTAAAACCTGAACAACTTGGATTCATCCCAGGAAGGCAGGGATGTTTCAGCAAATGCAAATCAACAAATTTAAATGTCATATCAACACAGGCAAAAACAAAAGTCACATGGTGATCATCTCAATAATTGCACAATAAGTTTTTGATAAAGTCAAGCACTCATTTGTGATAAAAACTTTACAGTAAATAATCACAGATGACCTTTCCCTCGAGCTGATAAAATCAAACAATGACAGGGCTGGGGATTTAGTGCAGTGGCATAAGCAAATGCCTTGCAATTGTGTGGTCCTGAGTTCAATCACCAGCACCGATAAAAAAGAAAAAGACAAAAAAAATCAGACAATGACAAAGAAAATCCAACATCATACTAAATGGAGAATAACTGAAAACTTTCATTCTACAGTTGTGAAAAGGACACAGACGACTAGTATGACCACTCCTATTCAATACAGCTTGGGAAAAAATAGGCAGAACAATTAGACAAAGAGAGAAATAAGAATAAGTGTATAATAGAAAGTAGTTAAGCTATCATTATTCAGAGATGATATGATATTCTAAATAGAAGATTCAAAAAACTCCACCAAAACAGTCCTAGAATTAATAACCAAATTCAATAATGTAGCTGGAGACAAAGTTGACAATCAAAAATCAATAGCATTTCTGGGGCTGGGGATTTAGCTCAGCGGCATAAGCGCCTGACTTGCAAAAGCAGGCAGTCGTGAGTTCGATCCCTGGTACCGATAAAAAACGAAAAAAGACCCCCCAAAAAAAAGTAAAAAAAAAAAAAATCAATAGCATTTCTGTATACAATCAAAAAACTCACCAAGAGAGAAGTTACAGAACCCAGACTCTTTGCAAAAGCCAGCAAGAAAATGAAATACTTGGAAAGAACCTAACAAAGAAAGTAAAGGACTTACATATGGAAAATTATAGTACATTGGAAAAAGATATTGAAGAGATTATCAGAAAATAGAAAAATATCTCTTGCCCATTCTGTGCTTTGTTTTCACACCGTTAGTGATTTTTTTTGATGTACAAATATTTTTAATATGGTGGGGTCCCAGTGGTTGATTCTTTAAAATGTGTATTTTGTTCATGAAACCTCATTAGTGTTTCTGTTTTAACATTTAGATCTTTCATCTACCTGGACTTATATTTATTTCACGGTGATAGACATGTGTCCAGTTTAAGTCTTTAGTATGAGGAAAGTCATTTTCTTCAGCACAATTTATTGAAGAGCCTATCTCTCTTCCACTGAACCTATTTGGCTCTTTTGTTAAAGAGAAAGTAGCAGAATGTGTTTGTAGTTCTATTTGCATTTTCTAGTCTTTTTGGATGATTTTCAGGTCTGTTTTTCTGCCAGAACTATGCTGATTTTCTGACAGAATCTTTCTAGTAATATAGCAAGTCAGGAATTGTGATGCTTCCAGACTTGCCTTTGTGGCCCAACAATTACTTTGGCGATCTAGAGTATTTCTGTTTCCAAATGAATTTTAGAAATGTTTTCTCTACATTTGTGAGCTATCCTAATATTATTTTGTTGGGCAATGCATTACATCTATATGACAGTTTGCAGTAAGATGTTTTGAGATTTCTCCATATCCTTGAAAGTAGTTTTACTTGTCTCTTATACTCACCAGATGAAACCTAATAGGTAAGATCCTAACAGTTTCAAACTGTTGATTTCTTCTTCCCAAGGATATCCACAATAATATGATATTTTTTTCCATTTGTTTGAGGCAGGATTTCCCTATGCAGTTCAGGCTAACTGTGGACTCACTTTTTAGTCCAGTAAATTTAAACTGATTGTCCTACTTCAGTCTCTTAAGTCCTGGGATTACAGGTGTGCACCTAATGCTTGAAAGAATTACTGGTGTTATTTGAAACTTGAAGAAACAGTCATGAGATACACATGTATTCATTAACTGCCATTCCCTTTAAGGAAAAGTGTTTAACACATAACATCATTGGAGTGAGGGAATCACAAGATGTGTTTCTATCTGTTATGGGCCAGGGATGCCAGGCTAGACTAATGCAGAAACAGGAGATGTCACAGGTAGGAATATGAATCAAATGTGAGCATTAGTATTAAGAACTCAGAGAGTCTTGTATTTAAGGATGAGGAGGAAAAGACCAGTGGAAAGCAATGAGAGACCTGGTTAGCTTAGCTTATCCTGACTATAGGTCACGTTTTATTATAAGGATGAACATCACAAATTATGAAATAATTCAAACATTGTGTTTTTTACCCTTGAAAATATTGACGGACTTGGCACTGTAGCTCAGCTGTTTTGTAGCTTGGAACAAAAGATGCCATCTTACGCCCTACATCTGTAAGACTGGTGTCGCAAGGAAGACTCCAAGGGCCTCGCTCTCATGTAAGAACAAAGGGGTTTTTATTATTCCATGTACACGGAGTCCTCCAAACAGGTGGAAACGGAGAACCCTGAGTTGGGGCAGGGCTGGTGTTTTTAAGGGGGAAAAACTGCAATGTAAGCATTTATTACAGAAGCCAATCATTACAGTTAGTGCAGAGCGGTGGGCATCTTATCTATCTGCTATTGGTCAGTTCATAAGGGGTGACCAGCAGATCAGAGTTAATTAACTATCTTTGTTCTGCACAGCTTGTCTTTAAGACACCTGGTTTCTGTAGACTTGAGTCTGACATATTTTACAACCCTGATTAGCATAATGGCAGGCTCTATCTCTGAGTTCCCTGGCACAGCACATCCCCAGCATATCACAGCCACAGAGGTTGTTTTTATTTCTGCAGGGCTGAGTTAGGACTGAGTCACGAGGCCCAGTGCTGTTTCTAGCTGAGAAACAGCATCTTGTTTTTAACCTTTAAATTTCTGGTTCTACACATCTCTCTTGTGATCTGTATTTGACCCAGAAAAATTAAAAATCACTCATGATGTAAGTTCCATGAGAAAAGCAAAAGGAGCTGTACTCAAAGAAAAAAAGTAACCTGCTAAAAAAAGAAGCAGGATACAGGTGTCAAATAAAAATTCATTTAAGATTCTAGCTAAATTGTTTCCAAACAAGATGTCTTTTGTGATTCTCTCTTTTAAAAATGCTTAACTTTCCAGTTCAGGGCCACTTGTTTTGATTCTGAAATGGGGAGGGGTGTCTGTATACAAGTGGTTCAGTTATTTAAATTTCAAATTTATACTTTGGATGCTTGAATTCCTATCCTACTGTTCACAAACTAACCTCAAGATGCAGAAAGATTTACTGACACAAGCAAACATCTGGATTAAATGTCAGTGCCCCTGAAATGAAAGAATAATAGTGAAAAGGAGGGAAGAAAATGACAAGCACCATGTGTTATGATGCCCAATCTTTTCCACAGCATTAAAGAGGCTGAAACAGGAGAATGGCCATGTATTCAAGGACAATCTAACCTACACAGTGAGAGTGAAAGGCCAGCCAGTACTACAAGGTTAGACTATGTCTTTAAAAACAAAAATAAATATGAAAAATGTAAAAAACCAAGGGAGAGAGAAAGACTATCAAAGGAAAACAAAAACAATAGATCTGAATGAAAGCTGACCTAAATTGGCAATTATGGAATGATATTGCAGAGGAAAGCTGGCCATGTAGTGGCATTTGGGCAGCAGAGAGAAATATAGAGTTAGAAATTGTGCCTATAGTGCTACAGCACAACAGTGACCTCCTTCCTCCAATAAATCTGCAATTTGCTAGAAAGAAGAGGTCCAAAAGCTCATGGAAATCTTAAACTCAGAGCGAGCAAGTAGCTTCTCACAAAGGCTTTGGAACATGGCCTTTAGCAGATATTTCATATTCAAATTGAAATAGGACAAATATAATCCTGCCCTGTTTGATGTCAAGTGCACCAAGTTGGTTGACTCACAAAATTGAGGAATGAAGTTACAAAACAAAAGAAGTTCAGAAAGTTTTCTGTGAAAAAATAGAGAATAGCCCTGGATTTTCAGGAATGTTCTTCGGTGTTTAAGGCACAGACCTATTGTCAGGGGTCATTTATACAGGAAAGTCACAATGTGGGTACAGTGTGGGTCTCAAACTACAATCAACCTAAAAACTTGTAGTGGCTTAACTAATATAATTGAACCTTGGAAGAAGTCAACCAGAAAAATTATGTTGAAAGAGCCAAGGGATTTTGTGGGAACAATAGTCCAGTTGTTCTGGTCATTGAGTATGGTAATTGATGCTTATCTGGACTTCCTGGAGGAGGTGGTGGTAACTGTAGTACATTTCAAGCTATTGTTTTTCTCTTCAGGAGGCATGTAGACATGGTCACTGCATCTTCACTTTCTGGCTTTCTTCAGTTGTGCCTCTAGCAGGGATTGTTGTGTTTAGGTTTTTATACTGACTCCTTTGAGGTTTAATTTCCTCTCTGAATATATATCAATTCCTCTCTACTTTGGCCTCCTCTAGTAAAATAACAATACTATTTCAATGGATAAAGTAATGTTTATACATTAAATAAAATATTATTTAATGGGGACCTGGGATTTAGCTCAGCAGGCAAAAGCACTTGCCTGAGAAGTGCTAGGTTGTGAGTTTGATCCCCGGTACCTAAAATGAAAGTGTTTTAAACTGCAATGAAAGAAAATAATTTCATTGAAGATGTAGATTAACAAGATTTTTAATTAAATATGTCAATGGCAAATTAAACATTGGTAACAGTCCTATTTAGAATCTAAAGATGTTGGGCTGTGTGTTGAGCTCAGTGGTCAAAGAACCTGCCTGGCAAGCACAAGGTCAGGAGTTCAATCCCTGGTACCAAAGAAAAATCTACAGTTGTCAACCCTGTAGTGCTATGAGCACAACTATTGAAATTGATAGTTGTTCATTAAAAAGCTCAATGTTTCTTTTGTTGTCTATGAAGTACCTACAAGTAACATGGTAACTACAATGAATAATACACTGTGCACTATAGCATTGCTATTTGCTGAGAGCTGCTTTTATTTTTCCCCACATAGTTGAAAGATGAAAATGATTGGTGATGATAGATAGAGAAACTGTGATAATAATTTTTCAATTTTATTGGATATTTCACTACATCCATTAAGTACATTTTATTTGCTACAATTATGCTAAGTGAAATAAATACATAATTCTTTATGTTACAGGCATCTGTGTTAGTTAGAAATATAGGCAGTCAGATAGTGATATAATGGAATGAAACTCCTGACCTTCTGTGTCTGGTAGGAGTTTGTGTTCTATAAAGTAGAAGAATGAATTTTAGGAACAATGGAGGTGAAGAGCAGAATATAACTACTGAGAGAAAAAAGTGAATCATTTTTGTTCTAGATAGCATATTATAGCAGTGGGAAGCAGGCCAGGGGCCATTTACCCTGAGGTCACTTACCTCTCCCTTAGGCAACTTACCTGTGACATGCAAAGAGTCCCTATCAGCTACTGGCACATCAGCAATGCCACCTTTAAGCACCACTGCAGTCAAAAAGTAGATATGAGCCCCCTCAGTATCTATCCAGCAGAAAAAGGCAGGCGTCTAGTGGTCACGTGGTACTCTCCACCTTCTTAGAATAAAGGCCAATTTTAATTTATATTCTCTCTTTTACCACAGTGAAAACACTATCAGAAAGCTTCTGTCTGAGAGAACAGGAGGGGTCATAAGTGGGTTGTCAAGGACTCTGTATCTTCTAGGGACTTTATAGAATAAAATCATGGGGTGAGATGGGTTTAAGGTGGGGAAAATTAGGAACTCACAAGGCAGATGAGCATAACTTTGGACAGAACTATGTTTAGCCAATATAATTAATAGTTCAGGCAAAATCATTTACACTGCAGACAAATGGGGAAGCGAGGTCATAGAAAGCAGGCATTTTACAGAGCAGTAACTCTCCTCTATGGGATTGGGAGGGTGACTCCTGACTTCAGCAGGATGACAGGGAACTATTTAGAAAATCAATTCTTAGGATATAGATGAATTTGCTTGGTATTTTCTCTTGAGGCATGTCCCGTAACAGGAGGTATCTGTCTCCCATAGCTGCAAGGTATCTGGGCTTCTGAGCTGGTTACTTCTAGGACATGATCCTGTCTCCCTGGCTATATATTTCTAACTAACTAAGCTGCCTGTAACAACAGGGATTGCCCCTCAAAGGAGCCAGAAAATAAGTTCAGATTGCTTGCAGGATTGCAAGAGACAATCACCTCCTGCTGTGGGCCAAATCTCAAAACAAAAGGTAAATTAAATACAACCAAGTGCTAAGGACCCACAGTCTAAATAGTTCTCTGATCACCCTGAGGAACTCAAGAGCCCCCATCCCAACTCTCTACAAGAAGAGTCACTGCTCTTAAACATGCCCACTTACTATGACTTGCTCTCCCATTTGCTCCCAATTTAATTTTACCTGAGCAATTAACCTTATTGGTTGACCACATTTCTACTCCACCTTATGCTTAACTTTCAGATTCCCATTTTACCCTCCCCTGGGCCATCTAACCTCATGATTTAACTCTATACAAGTTCCTCAAAAAGACAGTCTTTGGCAACCCACTCAGACCCTTCCTGTCTCCCAGACTGAAGCTTTCCTTCTCCCAATAAATATATTCCACTGTTAAACTCCATCATTCCTAAAATTCATTCTTCAATTTTAGAGAACACAAACTCATACTGGATATATAGTAGGTAAGGAGTTTTATTCCCCTATACCATTAACATGAGCCAAATTAACATGACTATACTTTTATAATGTCTGAAATTTATTCCTTTTCCTGCAGTTTCAAGTGATTAATACAACTCACCGTGATTATAGTCCTGGCAACATCTAAAATTGTATACAACAGTCATTATAAGTGTAAAATATTTGCTTTGATTGTATTATTTAGCAAGACATAGACTTTGCCATGGCACTAGGTTATATCTTACCAAAGAAAAGGTTCACCTATAATTGTTCAGAAAAATTTCTACACTATCGGCTGCTTGAACAATTTTTAATTAGATAAACTGTGTATTTTTTCAGTTTCTAGAAGGCTTCTATTATATTACTGAAAGCTCTCTGTAGGCCTCTAGGACCTTGGCTATAATTTGATGCATAATTCTGTTTTGAAACTTGTATGAAGATTTATTTTTATCTTAGGAGTAAACTCACTGCATTGACACTGATAGAGTGAAGCAAAATCCCACTGCATTAATTTCCATGGGATACTCATGGCATAAAGCATGTGAATTACTGAGGAGGTAAATTAGCTTCATACATGGACCCAAATCAGTACTGTTATGATTTTGTGGCCCAATAGAGAAGCACAAAAGATGAAAAATATTTCCAAAAGATGAGAAGTATAAAATGAAAAGAGGTCTTTATTCTGAGAACATGGAGAGAGATGACTGGCACCGCCCCCTCTGGAGTCCAGTGATCTCTCTGGCAGACACGTGGGTTGGGGGTATGTAAGTAGACTCAGTTTGGGGTGGAACCTAAGGAGGGCATTGGGGATGCACAGGTAGCCCATTGGTCTTAGGTTTGGCACCATAAGTATGTTTCCAGGGGCAGGAAGATGGCATCACAGGTAAATTCCTAGGGGCAGGGGAGATAGGGTCTTCCTGCTTTCAGTTGAGGCTTTTCTGGCTACAGACCTGTCTGGGCCAAAACCCTTTCACAGAATATATGAAAAAGTAGCAGTGTCCTTTCTATTTAAAGAATGTGGAGAGGAGCCTAAAGCCACCAAGGTTTGCCTTTTTTTCTGACTGATTATGGAATTATAGGGTATATATGAAATTTGGTGGTGCTGGCAATGACACTGATATCATGTAAGGAGCTGATTGGAATTTTTTTTGGCCCCTTGGAAAGGAATGAGGAAGTTGTATTCAGGGAAAAAAGAGGAAGTAGCCATATAGGTAAGCATCCCTGATTTGAACTTTCACCCTGATGAACTACCTCCATGATGTCCTGTAATTTATTCTAGAGCAAAACTCTTTAAAGTACATCCTTTAAGTTTAAATTAAGAAATGAAAATGAAGAATTTTTGCTATGTGTCTTCTCCCATGGTTAGTGGTAAACAATTCACAAGGAAAGTATCCAGTCATTTCCTTAAGGCATTGTAGGTAGCATAAACAAAATACAGATCAGTTCACTTTCAGAAAACAGAAGCAGCACTAAAAGGCAGGGGTAAAGCCCTTCAATACAAATGTCCCTTAAGAGGTGAGATCAACATTTAGGATTACAATCATCTACTGATTTCTCTGACTTCAAAAAGAGAAAAATTTACACTGTTATTGCTATAGGTTAATGAAACTCCAGGTCTACTATGTCTGTTTTGAGTTTGTGTTCTCTGAAGTCAAAAAATGAATTTTAGAAAAAATAGAAGTCAAGATAATATAATTATTGGGAGAAACAAAGCTGTGAGAGAGAGAGAGAGCAAATGTGTCCTGACTGGGTTGGCAAAGATTGTCTTTTCCAAGGACTTTTACAGAGTAAAATCGGGTGGTGAGTTGGGTGGAAGGTTGGGAAAACTGGGAACTTGCAATGCAGAAGGGAATAAGATGGGACAGAGCTATGGTAGCCAATAAGATTAATAGTTCAGGTAAAGTTGATTAAATTGGGAACAAAGAGGGAAGGGAGTCACACAGAAAGCAGGCATTCTTAGTCATCAGTGAATCTTCCCTTAGGGTTTTGGGAGGGTGACTCCTTATTCATCAGGATGATAGGAACTATTTAGAATGTCAATCTTTAGGATAATGATACATTTCTTTGAATGGTGACTCCCAACTTCCTCAGAGTGCTAGGGAACTACTCAGAATATCAGTCCTTAGGATATGAATGAATTTTTTGATCTTCCATAACAGGAGTCGTCCATCTTTTCCATAGTTGCAATGTATCGGGGTTTCTGCATGGGCTCCTCAGAGGAACTAGCCCTGTCTCATTGCTAATCATAATTAACCAACTCAGCTCCACATAACAGTAGTTTTAGGAATATTGAATGCAGATGTCTAGTGCTCTGGGTGAATGATCCGGGATAACAGTGTGCAATATATATACCAGTGTTGCCCCCCGATTCACATGTTTTGAAATTTAGTTTTAGTTCATTTTTTCTTTTTATCCTTGAAATGAAATGGATTTGGAAATGAAAAGCTGAGGTAAGGTAATTTGTTACACATATTCCTCTGTGTAGCTGAGATCAATACTGTTGAAGACAACCAGCTACAGAAGTCTCTGACTACTGTCTATCATTTGGGATCCTCTCTTGCTGGAAGGAGTTCCTTTCCCTGTTTATTTTTGACTCAGAAGGAGGGCAGTAGAGCAGCAGTCAATCAGTGATGAAGAGGCGGGCTATATGAAATGTCCAATCAGGCGAGTTATGGCAGGAGGTCTCTTGGGTCTTTTCCTGTGTGTAGACATTGTTTACCTGTTTGGAATACAAAACTGGGAGTAGAATGCTTGCTGGATCTCATTTACTGGTTTCGAAGTCCTGTGGCCTGATCAGCAAAGAACCTGGGAGACCCTCTAGCTACGGAATGGTGAGGCTTTGGATGGGAGCACAAAAATAGGGTGGAATTGGGAGAAATCGGTTACAAGTGGTTAGAAGCTGTTCTGGTGTCTGTAGATTCAGGTATTTAGTTAGCTTCAGCTCCTGAGGTCTTCAAGCATTGGCCTTGGGTCATCCACTTTCCCTTTTTTCTCCTGCTGAGAGCAAGGATGATTCTGTGTCCCCAGAACCCTGAATTAACCTACGACAGCAACAGACTGGAGGATCATCTTTGAAATTTTCTACTGCCCTGGCACCTCCACCATAGGGAGCAGAGGAAGGAGCTTGGGAAGCCCCTGACTGTGATGCATTTTGTAGCTGGAGCAGCAGTACTGAGCTTGGTCTCTGCTCTCATTCCAGGGATCAGCAATCTTGATGTTCTAAAGTTTATAAATGTTTGTAATGCAGGGCCTCATATCCACAATGGCACTTCTTAACCTTGTACTTTTTTGTATTTATAGGGATTGCCTAAATTTATCATATGTTCTCGCATTTCCAACCTCATGACAGGTGTTGGCAAAATCATGAGAATTCAGAGATGTGTAGTGATGTGCTTCAGTGGAGGAACACTTTCCAAACACGGGGTGAACTCGTGTGTACTATAAATAACAGTGCAAAGAATTTCTGAACATACTTTATGTGACACATGTGCTCATAGACTATCTTTGTGAGAACAGCCATAGAGGTTTGAATTTTGAGAAAAATGAAGCAGATATAAAAGTGTCATCAAGGGCAGGGTAAAGTGTGCTCACTAAGGACAAATTCCAGAAAGGGCTGCCTGTTAAATTCTCACTGAAAAATGCCTAAATGTAGTCATTTGCATGAACATATACAAGTGATATCCTTCTGAATGGAAAGGAATTTGGGTGTTATCTCTGAATTAAGAGCTGATTTAATAGCTTGGTTGATCATATACATTGTTTAAATATGGAAATGCTCTGCAATGGACTTTACTAAGTCATGTAAAAGAGATGCCCTAAATTGAAATTGTGCAGGGATATCAATAGTTTAGGCATGAAGGGTTTTCTGCTTAGGGTGGATCAGACAAGCATGGAAAGGATGTGGAAGTGACTGGCAGGACACAGTGTGCAAATAGCAGGATGTACAACAGAGAGGGTCTTCACTGAAAGTCAGGTAGTTCTTAGGATAAGCATGAAGTTAAAGTTGGCTTTTGATATCTTCCTTGAGGTGAATAACAATCTGGTAACAATCAGTATTCCACATCCCTGTCAACCCATGAATTCTGTGTTCTTCACTGGAGATCTAGTTTTGATTATCTCAAATTATGACCCAGGATCATGAAGGTGAAATTTGAATTCCCAGGATCGAACTCATGATCTCAAGCTTGCCAGTTAGGCTTTCACATTGCTGAGCTAAATACCCAGCTCTGAAAGTGCTTTCTGTATATTATGGATGATATCAACCTTGTTCCTCAGAAAATGTTGAATATTGTGGAATTTTTCTATATTGTATGGGTATAATTTTTTGAAGTAAACCAAAGGTGTCTTATGCAGTCACTTTTCAAGTTTCACATTGTCTGTGGGGTGTCAGGGTTTCTCTATTTCAGACAGCTCTGTAACATAGGCTAGCCCCAAACTCAAGGCAGTTCTCCTGGATCAGCCGCCCAAGATATATTTCTTATATCTGAATGGAAAGTGATCACTTGTTGACACTGAGCTATAATTTGAAGCTTGCACCTGGTTTCGTTGTTTATAAGTTTTTTACATATAGCAGTTTTCCATGAACATTTGAGTTATTATTTATGTACCATATTTGATGTTATTTATGTTTTGTTCTGTGAAACCAAATTCAAATATCAAAATGATGCTTAAGTATATTAAGAACAAAGGACTCAGTGGCCTAATTGAGATTTGAAGAGATATCATTGGTAGTACATCAAAGTGATTGATGAGATATTTGTTTGCCTCTGTGCTTTATGGATGCTGGTCTTGCAGGCTCTCACTATGAGCTCTGCATTAGAGATAGTGCACAGGGACTCTTGCAGTGACTCAGCATAAGAATCAGTGCTGCTATTTGGCTGTTACATTAGCTGTGAGTTGCAATATAACATCAAATTTGCTGTCTCAAAAAATGTGTATATACAAAAAATTAATCCCCAAGATATGGAACTAAGATTTGAAGAAATCAGTCTGTTTTGTTTAGTTTTATTTGTTTAATTTAGTTTTGTTTTCTCTATGTACATCCGGTAGATTTGAACCCCTTATGGAGCGCAGAATTGCCCTAACCTCAAAGCAGCACTCCTGTGTCAGCCTCTTGAGTGCTGGGATTATAGATATGTGTGTTTTTACCCTAGAAAGTATTGAGGCTTGTAACTTAAATGTGTTGTAGCTTGGCATGATAGATGCCATCTTGAGCTTTGCATTTAACTAGTGCCCTGTATTTCACCGAGAAAAATGGAAAATCACTCAGGGTAGAAATCCCAGGAGAAAAGCAAAATGAGCTGTACCCAAAGAAAAAAATCAACCTGCTCAACAAAAGAAGCAGAATACAGTTGTCATCCAAAAATTATTATAAGATTCTAGCTAAATGATTTCCAACAGATCTTTTTGTGATTCTATCTTTTAAAATATCTCTAACTTTCCAATTCAAAGCCTGTTGTTTAGATCTTGAAATGGAGGTGGGGCTCTGTGTACAAGTGGTCCTGAGACCAGATAATAAAATCCCACATTTCTCAATAGGGTTGCTTGGCTTCCTATATTGTTGTTCACAAACTCAAGTCAAGCTGCAGAAACCTTTACTGACACAAGCAAACACCAGGGTTAAATGACAGTGCCACTGAAATGAAAGAATAATTGTGAAAAGGAGAGGAGAAAAAAGACAAACACCATGTGCTATAATGCCCACCTCTTTCCCCAAGCAACGAAGAAGCTGAAACAGTAGAATGGCCATGTATTCAAGGACAGCCTAACCTACATAGTGAGTGTAAGGCTGGCTGGAACTCCAAAGTGAGATTAGGTCTTTAAATCAAAAAACTAAAATGAAAAAAATAAACAACCAAGGAGACAGAAAGACTATTAAAAAAAAACAATAATAGAGCTGAGTGAATGTTGACTTATGCAAAATGGGAATTATTGAATGATGATGCAGAGGAAAGAAATCCATGTAGTGGAATCCAGGAGACAGTGACAAACACAGATTTAGGAATGGCACATATTGTGCTACAGCACAACAGTGACCTCCTTCCTCCAATACGTTTGCAGTTCACTAGACTGAGGACTTCTAAAAGCTCATGGAAATGTTAAGCTCATGGCAAACAAGGAGCTTGAAATCCAGGCTTTGGAACATGGCCTTTAGCAGACATTTCATATTTAAATTGAAATAAGAGAAATATAATTCTGCCTTGTTTGATGTCAAATGCACAAAGTTTAATGGCTCACAACATTGAGAAAGAAAGTCACAAACCAAAAGAAGTTCAAAAATTTTCTTAGAAAAAAAGAGAGAAGAATAGCCCTGAATTTTCAGGAGTGCTCTTCCGTGTTTTGGCCACAGACCTATTATCAGAGTCATTTATACAGGAAAGTCCCAATGTGGGTACAGTGTGGGTCTCAGACTACAATCAACCTACAAGCTTATAGCTGCTTAACTAATATTATTCATCAGGGGGACAAGTCAGGCAGAAAAGGTATTTGGAAAGAGCCAAGGCATTTTGTGGGAACAATAGTCCAGTTGTTCTGGTCATTGAGTATGGTAATTGATGCCTATCAGGACTTCCTGGAGGAGGTGGTGGTAACTGTAGTAAATTTCAAGCTGTTGTTTTTCTCTTCAGGAGCATGTAGACATGGTCACTGCATCTTCATCTTCAGTTCTGGCTTTCTTCAGCTGTGCCTGTAGCAGTGATTGTTGTATTTAGTTTTTTCCATTGACTCTTTAAGGTTCCAGTTTCTTTCTGATTGGATATCAATTTCTGTCTACATGGACATCCTTTGCTAAAATAACAATAGTATTTGAATGAATAAAGTGATGTTTATACATTTAAAAATATTCCTTAATACAGGCCAGGGATTTAGCTCAGCAGTCAGAAATACTTGCCTGGAAAGTGCTAGGTTGTAACTTTGATCCCCGGTACCTATAAACAAAAGTAATTTAAACTGCAAGGAAAGAAAATAATTTCATTTGTGAAAATGTAAATTTATAAAATTTATAACTAAATATGTCAATGGCAAATTAAACATTGTTATTGCTAGAGTTATTTCCAAAAGATGAAAAATATTAACAAAAGATGAGAAATATAAAATAAAAAGCGGCCTTTATTCTGAGAACACGGAGAGAGATGACTGGCACACCCACCGCTGGCGTCCGGCGATCTCTCCAGCAGACACGTGGCATGGGGGCCTGTAAATACCCTTGGTTTGGGGTGGAACCTAAGGCGGGCATTAGGGATATACAGGTAGCCCATTGGTCCCAGGTTTGGCGCCATATGTAAATTCCAAGGGGCGGCAAGATGGCATCACAGGTAACTTCCTAGGGGTAGGGGAGATGGGGCTTCCTGCTTCCGGTTGTGGTTTCCTGGCTACAGTGTCCTATCTGGGCCAAAACCCTTTCATATCCCGTCTTATGATTATTATTATGAAAAGGGGCAAAGATTTCTCTCTTTAACTACTTCCTGCTGGCAAAGGGTGCTGTACTGGAGCCTAGGGGAGTCAACGGGATGAAGGTTGATGTCCAGGTAGATGCTGGTGCCAAGTGTTTTGGCCAGGACAACTTCACTTTTGAATGCACGTATGTCAGACTGGAAAAACAAAGAGACAAGATGTTATGATGAGACATGGCACTGTCATATTTAAGGACCCAGGTGAGGTAGAGGGAAAGGTGCCTTTGATTTAGACATATCATTCTATCAGGACCATGTTGAGGTAGAAACATTTCCACAGTAAGGCAGAATTCTGAAAATTAAACGTGGGGTTAGTCATATTTAGTATCTAAATTTGTTGGAGCTATGGATTGAGTTCAGTGATACAAGGAGCTGAATGGAGAGCACAAGGTCATGAGTTCAATCCCTCATACAAAAAAAAAATTCACAGTTGTCAACGATGCAGTGCTATGAGCACATTTATTGAAACTGATACTTGTTAATTAATAGGCTCAATGTTTCTTTTGTGGTCTGTGAAATACCTGCAGATAACGTGACAATTACAGTGAATGATGTACTGTCCCCTATAGGTTGCTATTTTCTGAGTTGTTTTTATTTTTTGTTTTCCCATATATTTGAAAGTTGAAAATGTTGGCTGATGCTAGCTAGAAAAACTGTGATAATCATTTTTTCAATTTAATGATATATTTCCCTATATCCATTAAGAACATTTTATTTGCTGCAATTGCTCCAAGTCAAATTGATAAACAGTTCTTAAAGTTACAGGCAGCTGAGTTAGTTAGAAATACAGGCAGCCATCCCTTGATAAAGTGGAATGAAATTCCACACCTTCTATGTCTGGTATGAGTTTGTGTTCTCCAAAGTGCAAGAAAGCATTTTAGGAACAACAGAGTTGAAGAGCAAAATATATTTACTGAGAGAAAGAAAGTGAAAATATTTGGCTCTAAATAGGACATTTTGGAAGAGGGAAGTGGAACCAGGGGACTTTTACCTTGAAGTCACTTTCCTCTCCCCTATTCAAAGTATCTGTGGCCAGAAAAGAATCTTAATCAGCTACTTGCATATCAGCAATGCCACCTTTAAGCACCACCCAAGTCAAAAACTATATGTATGCCACCCACACTTTTCCAGAAGAAAAAGCCAGACCCCCAATGGTCATGGGGTTCTCTCCATGTTCTAAGAATAAAGGCCACTTTGACTTTATAGTCTCTTCTTTACTACACCAAAAATCATTTCAGAAAGCTGTTTGAGAGAAACAGGGTGGGTTCTGAGCCTGTAGCAAAGGACTTTGTCTTTTTAGGGACTTTATAGAATAAAATCATGTGGTGAGATAGGTTTAAAGTGGGTTAGATTACTGAGATTACTGAGAAGGTAAATTAGCACAGTAGAGAAGCAGAATATAAGAAATGTAAAAGGGGCCTTTTATTTAAAGCATGTGGAGAGGAGCCCACAGGCACCAAGAGTTTGGGGTTTTTTTTCTGACTGACTATGGGGTTATGGGGTATTTGTGACTTTTGACTGGATGTGGTCCTTGGAGGGGACATTGATGTCATGCAAGGAGCTGATGGGAATTTTCTTTAGGTCCCTGGGAAATAAAAGGAAGTTGTAATCAAGGAGAAAAGAGGAAGTGGCCATATGAGTAAGCATCCCTGATTTCACCTTCTTCCACCCTGAACTACCACCATGAGGTCCTGTAATTGTTTGAAGGGCAAAGCTCTTTCAAGTACATCCTTCGGTTTGAAGGAAGAAATCAAAACAAAGAATTTTTGCTATCTGTCTTCCTCCACAGCTGGTAGTAAACCATTCATAAGAAATATTTTGAGTCATTTCCTTAATGCATTGTAGATACCATGACCAAATTACAGATCAGAAAAAGAAGCAGCACTTAAAGGCAGGGGTAAAGGCCTTTAATGCAAGTATCCCTGCCAAGGTGAGTTCAACATTGTGTAATACAAACTACTACTGTTTTCTCTGACTTCAAGAAAGAGAAAAGTTTATACTAATATTGCTATAGCAGAATGAATCTCCTGGTCTACTATGTTTTATATGAGTATTTTGTTCTCTAAAGTCAAAGAATGAATTTTAGGAACAACAGAAATTAAGAGAAAAATATACTTATTGAGAGAAAAAAAAGCTGCCTGAGAGAGAAATGGGGTCCTGAGCAGGTTTCCAAACACTGTCCTTTCTAGGGACATTATAGAGTAACGTGGTAAAATGAGTTTAAGGTAGGAAAAACTAGGAACTCACACTGCAGATGGGTATAAATTGGACAGAGTTATGGTAGCCAATAAGATTATAAGTTCATGTAAAGTTGATTAAATTGGTAACAAAGGGGGAATGGAGTCACATAGAAAGCAGGCATTCTTAGGCAGCAGTGACTTCCCTTAAGGGTTTGGGAGGGTAACTAGTGAGGTCATCAGGATGAGAGGAACTATTTAGAATGTCAGTCTTTAGGATAAGGATACATTTCTTTGAATGGTGACTCCTGACTTCCTCAGAGTGCTAGGGAACTATTTAGAATATCAATCCTTAGGATATGGATGAATTTGCTTATCCTTTGTCTTCAGCCTTGGCCCATAGCATGAGGTGTCAGTCTTGCCCATAGTTGCAAGCGATCTGGTCTCCTGCCTAGGCTCCTTGGGGGACCTAGCCCTGTCTCATGCCAATAGTATTTAAATGACTCAGGTGCCTGTAACAGTACTGTTTGTAAAATTGATTACAGATGTGTTGGGCTCTGGGTGAATGATCTGAGATGACAATGTGCAATGTATATACCAGTGTTGCCCCGTGATTCACATGTTTAGAAATTTAATTTTAGTTGATGTGTTCTTTTTTCCTTGAAATAAAATGAATTTGAAAATTAAAAGCGTGAGGTAAAGCTCTTCAATACACTCCTCTGTCGAGCTGAGTTCACCTCTGTAGAAGAATGGCAGCTCCAGAAACCTCTGCACTACAGTCTATCTTTTGGGATTCTCTCTTGCAGGGAGGGGTTCCTTTCCCTGTTTATTCTTGACTCAGAAAGAGGGCAGTAGAGCAGCAGTCAATCAGTGATGAAGGGGCAGGCTATATGAACTGTCCAATCAGGCGGGCCATTGCTGGCTGTGACTTCTGTCTCTTCTGGTTTCTCATCATGATTTATCTGTTCTGAGTACAATACTAGTTGGGTTCCAATTGCTTCATTGAGGTGATCAACACCAGCTCTGGCAACAATCAGTATTTCACATCCCTGTCAACCTATGAATTTTGTGTTCCGTACTTGAGATCTAATTTGGATTATCTCTAATTATGCCCCAGTGTCATGAAGGTAAAATTTATTTTTTTTGTACCAAGGGTTGAACTCATGACCTATGCTTTGCAGGCAAGTGTTCATGCCACTGAGCTAAATACCCAATTATGAAAGTGTTTTCTTTGTTGGATGGAAGATATCCGCATTGTTTCTCAGAAAGTGTTGAATATTGTTGGAATTTTTGCATATTGTATGGTTATAATTTTTAAAAACAAACCAAAGTTCTCTTATGATTTCACTTTGTCTGTGGGATGTCTCAATCAAGGTTTCTCCATTTTAGACAGCTCTGTAACTTAGGATAGCCCCAAATTCAAGGAAGAACTCCTTCACCAGCCTCCCAAGATACATTTCTTATATCTGAATTGAAAGTGATTGCTTGGTGACAGGGAGCTATAAATTATAGCTTGTTCCTGGTTCCATTTTACATACTTATTTTTTAAAAACAGCATTTTCCACTAACATTTGAGGTATTATTTGTGAACCATATTGGGTGGTATCTATGTTTTGTTCTATGAAACTAAATTCATGTTTCAAAATGCTGAAGTATATTAAGATCAAAGTACTCACTGGCCTAAATGAGATTTGAAGAGACATTATCTGTAGCCTATCAAAGTGATTGATGAGATTTTTTTCTTTTTTTAAATTTTGAAAGTGGTAAAATACAACAGAACAATGCAGAATAAGGCTAACTATGATCGTACAGTGAAATTGGTACACAACTTCACAACAGGTTACTGGGATAACAGTAATAGGTATCACAGTATATTTTATTATCTTTATAATAGTTGTTCTTTCAAACACATATATCAAAATGAGATGAAATACAGAACATTATAGTACTTATCAAAACAGAATATTGAATAGAACAATACCATTAATCAGAAAAGACCAAAACAGTAATAAAAATATTTGCCTTCAAAGAGATAGTAGAAGGAAGTCCCCCTTATTTGTTATGGTCAGCTTCCGAGAAGATGCTCAGATTTCTGGTTCCCATTTGCTAATGGGGGGTGACAGGAGAAGAGGGGTAGGGGAAGAGGGATGTTTGATTCTAGGCCATGCATCAGTAGGTTCACTATTGCTTAGTAGGGAGACAGGCTGGTTGTTTGGTTTCACTGCGTCCAAATACCCACATGGCATGGATCTCAGGAGATGCTGCTGGTTCTCCCCCTGGAAGGGCCACAATCTTCCAGACTGCCACCACTTACCAGGGAGAAGTGGTGCTCGCTTGCCTTCCAAGTGTCCTAAATTCCAGCGTGGCACGGATCTCAGGAGCTGCTGCTGGTTTGCACCCTGGATGGGCCACAGTCTGTCACATCGCCACCACTTATCAGGGAAGGGAGGTGCTTGCTTGGCTTCCCAGTTGATTGATGGGATATTTATCTGTCTCTGTGCTGTGTGGATGCTGGTCCTGCAGGCTTCTCACTGTGAGCTCTGCATTAGAGACAGTACACAGGGAATCTTGCAGTGACTCAGCACAAAAATCAGTGCTCCTATTTCACTGTTACATTAGCAGTGAGTTGCAATCTATCATCAAATTTGCTGTCTTCAAAAATGTTTATATTTACAAAATTAATGACCAAGACCTGGATTTAAATTTGAAGAAATCAGTCTTCATTCAGCTGTTTTGTTTTGTTGTATTTCTTTAGTTTTGTTTAGTTTTATTGAGACAAGCTTTCTGTATGTATATCAGCTGGATTTGAACACCCTATGAAGCCTAGAATTGCCCTGAACTCACTGAAACCATCCTGCCTCAGCCTTTTGAGTGCTGGCATTATAGATATATACCACCACACTTTGCTTTTGATTCAGATTTGTAGGAGAGAATTTAAGATATCCCAAACCTGGTGTCTCAACCTTCGTGTGAGAAATATATGTATGATCCTTTAGGAGGTGGTGACCCTTGAGGATGTGGTTGTGAACTTCAGCAATGAGGAGTGGACTTTGCTGAGTCCATCCCAAAAGAACCTCTACAGAGATGTGATGGGCGAAACCTTTAGGAACATGACTGCAATAGGTAAGAACAAAATACTTTTGTCACTCATGCTGTCAGAATGTTGTGTGTCGCTCATCAGTGCTGTTTCATTAAAATCAATGTGAAAATATTTTTAAAAATAGCTCAGACCTGGACACATTATATCATAAATCTAAACAAAATCTATTAATTTGTATGTATTAGTCTAATGAGCGCTTGTATTTCTATGTCTACAATTCAGGAGGACTTGGGGATATGCAGGAGGCTGAAAAACAATGCAAGATTTACTGGAGATACTTAAGGTAATTTGCACTCAGAAGGAGAAGGAATGTTCCTGAGTTATTAGTGAGTCAGCAGAAAAGTGACCACTAAAGAAATGAGGCACCATTCAATTTACTGTCAGTAATATTCTCCAAAGACGTATAAGCTACGGTATGTATAATGAGTGAATTAAATCATGAAAATGTATATCATTGCATATAGATGTGTACGAAAGGCATACACTTTGAGTTATGACATTCTCCCTTCAGTTTTTCTACCCATATATACATTTGAATACAGCACATTCATTATCTAAAAATTGCTAAGTTTGCAAAAGAATTTGAAATAAAACGGAGTGCTTGTGTTTCCAAGCCATGCTCTAAAGAATCAACCATTCTGACTAAAATTCTTAGAAGGCTGTGGAATGTTAAGTGCATCCATTCTGAATATCAGTATGCAGTTATCTCTAGAAGTTGGTCGCACCATACTTGTCCTGGATATATTTTTAAAAATTCAAAATCTGCATAAAATACTGATACATGCTTACTCATATACAAAGCAGGTCAAGTTATAGATCAGGCCTTGAAGAATCTTAGCTATCTATCACTGGATTTGTGGAGAAAGAAAATGTTAATAGACCCTCTGTGGTTGTGCATTCTTGTAAATCCAGCACACTAGGAATCACATTTTGCAGAATGGCAAATTCAAGTTCAAACTTCACAGCTTAATGATCAGTGAAAATCTCTTAAAACAGATTTTAAAAAGCTATAGATTTTATGCTAATAGCTGTTGTTCATTCCCAGCATGGAAAAGAAAAAAATGTGTTAAATAATGTCAAAAAATAAATAATATAATGTCATTTGCCGTAAAAAATCGATGGGGCTTTCTCCCATCAATTCGGTGAAATAGCTCAGTTATAAAACCTAAAAGGTCACAGGTTTTCTTTTAGATGTGAAACCAAAATATAAATTG
This sequence comes from Cavia porcellus, assembly GCF_034190915.1. Classification (NCBI taxonomy): domain Eukaryota; kingdom Metazoa; phylum Chordata; class Mammalia; order Rodentia; family Caviidae; genus Cavia; species Cavia porcellus. Next base: position 2,668,190 of record NW_026947536.1, read on the forward strand.
TGGAATGAAATGAAAGAGAGTTAATAGAGAAAAGTAAGATGAACCATATGGAAAAGGGAACTACAGGTTAAGGACAGAAGGGAGATTGTGATGGGGAATCATATCAGAATGATCTGTATGTGATACACATATGTACCCATGCCCAAAGAGAAGCTAAATATTCTGCATTTCAAAAGGTACCAAATTTTAAGATTTCCAAATGTGTACCAGTCTTTTGGGAATGGTTGTTTTCAACATATCTTACAAGGCCATTCTGTTGCTTCATGGTTAGAATTTCTTAGCAGCCATTAAAAACAGAACTTAACATTAATGCAGTCATTAAACTGAGACCCATTTCACTGTGAATTTTTCTTTTTTTTATTTAATATAAGGAAACACACAAAAAAAAACAAAATAAGTAGAAATAATACCACTTTCAAAGTGAAAATAAACAGTAAGAAATCTAAAGACAATGATTATGTATGCTGCTCATAGAAACAGTTAATGAAATACAAAAGTGAAACATATGAAGTGGGGATTCAAACAGCGAGACTGCAGGCAGTTTTGTTCCACTCTCCAATAAAAACTAAGCAATAAGGTTATCAATCCTATATGTGATTTTTTTTCTTTACAGAAAGAAAAAGCTAGAGAAATCCTATGGACATACATCTTGGAATCAGGGTAAAGAAGTATTCCCTTGTACTGCAGAAGGTAATGTAAATGTGAAAGAAACAGAAACACACCACAATGTTCAGATCCATAAAAAATATTGCAGTGGAGAGAAACCCTATGTATGTCAGCAATGTGGAAAGGGTTTCACCACATCTGGATATTGTAAGCAACATGAAAGAATTCACACTGGAGAGAAACCATATGTATGTGAGCAATGTGGGAAAGCTTTTAACACACGTGCATATTGTAAGGTTCATGTAAGAATTCACACTGGAGAGAAACCATATGTATGTAAGCAATGTGGGAAAGCTTTTATCACACATGGACATTGTAAGGCACATGAAATAATTCACACTGGAGTGAAACCATATGTATGTAAGCAATGTGGGAAAGTTTTTAACACACAGGCAGATTGTAAAAAACATGAAAGAATTCACACTGGAGAGAAACGCTATGCATGTAAGCAATGTGGGAAAGCTTTTAACACGCGGGGAGATTTTAAGAAACCTGAAAGAATTCACACTGGAGAGAAACCCTATGTATGTAAGCAATGTGGGAAAGGTTTTACCATCTCTGGACATTGTAAGGAACATGAAAGAATTCACACTGGTGAGAAACCATATGTATGTAAGCAATGTGGGAAAGCTTTTACCCAACATGGACATTGTAAGCAACATGAAAGAATTCACACTGGAGAGAAACCCTATATATGTAAGCAATGTGGGAAAGCTTTTACCCAACATGGACATTGTAAGCAACATGAAAGTTCACACTCAAGATAAAACCAGTGTATGTGTATATAAGCATCATGAGATTTTTTGAGCACATGTATATATTGCATAATGCATGAAAAATTTCACACTGGGCAGAAAACTTATACATGTAAGGAATGTGGGAAAGGTTTTAGCAGAAATGCTAATTGTCCAATACATTATAAAATTTACATTGTTGAGAAAGCCTGTCTATGTGAAGAATGTGGGAAAGCTTTCACCACACATGGATACTGTAAATTACATCAATTACTTCACACTGGTGAGAAACCCTATGTATATAACAACGTGGCAAATGTTTTACCGCATACAGTCACTGCAAAACAGATGAAAGAATTCACACTGGGAAGAACCACTGGCTATTTAAGCAAGTGGAGACACTTTTAACAGCCAGATTGCAAGTGAAATACATGAAGAAACTCACACAAGATATAAATCCTATGTGCTATGGGAATACTCTCAGCACACATGATCATTGTTACATATCTGAAAGAGCTCACTGGGCAGAGATCCTATGTGGATTAACAATGTGGGAAATATGGCAATCCATGTTTGTTGTTAAATACATAGAAAAAGTGTCACTCCTCAGACAATTTAGATCTAAGTTTACTTTAAAAATCCCAAGGAGACATGAAGAAATAACCAATACAGAAGTTTGATGTCAATATTTCTTCACAAATTTTCCAGAAATGACAAATTTGAGGTGGAGCTCTCTTCAAGTGCACATGTTGTATGGTTTTCAGTTAACCACTTGTACCTCTTTAGATTTTTAAAAATGTCTTTGTGCTTCAACATGGCATCTTGTAATTAAGCACGGTAAACTGAAATGGTCTGCTAACTTTCAAGCATGGATAGTGTCTATGTACATAATATTTTGTCTTTAAAATGGAATTTTTATATTTTGTGATAAATTTTAATGTTCATTTAAAGAGAAAAAACAGAAAAAAATGTAGAAATAATACAGAATTTCAGAAAAATAATAAGAAATCACTAGTTGATTAGTTACATATTTTCATCTTCGAAATAGTTGTTCAAGTTACAAAATAATGTATACAAAGTGCTATTCAAATAATGACACTGTGAACAGTTCACCTAAATGATCCAACAAAGACTTATTAATATGCTTACTGTCCTACACACTTGTTTTTTTTTTTCTTTTCTTAAAGAGGGTAAGATTAAACATGACAAAACAGAACAGAACAGTTCATAAGAAAACAAGTTAAGGAAACACAAATTTCAAAGCACGTCCACTGGAGATGTTCACTGTCTATCTTACTGTCTCTAGTTTTCTTCCAAATAGTTGTTCCCATTTAGAATGCATTGAATATATACTGAATGTTATAGAACTAATCAAATAATTACAGGATGATGTAGGCTTTTTCAATCTTCAAGACAGATTTTGGGGAAGTAGATAATGACTACCATAATGTCTCTCATTCTCTTCGTAGTAGCTGTCTTTATCTTTATGTATGCTGAAATTGAACATAAGAGGCTAGACTAATATCACTCTGAACAGTGAATAATAGCCTTCTGAGAAGGAGAAAGGTGAGGAATTACCTAAAAAAAGAAGGCAGAGGGAATTGTTAAAAGTGTATCAGGTTGTAAAAGCTACAGTAGTCTTATTGCTCCTGTTAGTTTGATTAAATTTTGTTCCAGTCTGTCTACTCATATTAGTTTTTAGGGCACAGAGAGATAACTGAAAAATAGCAGGTTATACCATGGTAACTATCCTTAATTACCTGTTAACTTAAACTGAAACCCTGTATTACTTACATTGTCTTCTATGACTGATCTTCTTTGAAGCTGGTTTGTTTGAATGCTATTTGGCCTTGACTGATTTTATTCACATTTGGTGTGCTTGCGGTATCAAGTCCAAGGGTAGAGCCAACTAATCTGAAGGTGACAGGATGTAAAAGATGTACTTTGGGGGGCTGGGGATTTAGCTCACCTGGCAAATGTGAGGTCATGAGTTTGACCCCAGTAACAAAAAAATAAATTAATAAAAGATATCCATTCCAGGTTTGATTATGTTTTTATTTAAAGAGAAAAAAAGAAAGGAAATAAAAAACAAAGCAGAAAAAAATGTATAAATAATACAGAATTTCAAGAGAAATAATACAGTAAGAAATCACTAGTTAATAGGTTACATATTTTCATCTTAGAAACAGTTGTCCAAATTATACAATTAAAGCATATAAAGTAGACATTCATACAGTGAGATTGCAGACAGTTCCATTCAATGATCCAACAAAAGCTCAGTAATATGGCTTTCCATCCTACACACTCAAACATGCAGTTATATCCCTTAGACCACCTTCCTTTCCTCTCTTTTTTGCAATAACACTTACACTTTTTGTGTTTTTTTTACTCCCACAGTTCTAATTACTTTTTTTTGAAGAGAATAAAACCTAACATGACTGAACAAAACAGATTCAGTTAGAACAGAAGGATAGGCATAGTACACAATGCAAAAGTAGAATATCAGGTGATCAAAAATGGTTACCATTGTGCCTCTTGCTATTTTTAAGAAGAGTTGCCTATCTCATCAAGTATAAAAGAATTGATCAAAACGGTGCAGAACAAGACCAATAAAACCTACACTGGAGAACTTACAGGATTTCAAAAGAAGATAATAGTCAAACCATAATGGGCATGATAGTAAATCCTATTGCTTTCAAAGTGGTTGCCTATACCCTCAAACTTGATACTATCAAGAAATATAGAATACAGTAAAATCAGACAGAAAAAATGGGGAGAGCAATACTGGGGTTCAAAACAGATTAATAGGAAAACAAAATAGTTACTATAGTATATCCCTCAATTTTTAAATCTAGTTTTCCCTTAATTGAAAAAAGTTAAGTAAACAGATTAATATTTGAAAAAGAGTGGAGATTGAGATAAAAGAGGACATTGTAATAGAAAAACACAGGTCAGAACCGAATAATTTAAGCATCATTGTGATTCAGCCCCAAATAATGTAATATAATATTAGTCACCATAGTGCCTCTTTCCTTGAATTATTTGAGTATAACTTTGTACACTGTAGCATCAAGCATATTAAGACAGTGTGAAGCCATTCAAGAGAATGAAAGAATTACAGGGTATTTAGAACCAGTTAGCAGAAAATGAACAATGGTTTCTATATTATTTCTTTGCCCATAAAATTTTGTTTATACTATCACATATAGTAAAATATAGTAAGATACAACATGTTAAAACCAGTGGAAACATGTACAACAGCTTGATGGGACTTCAAAACAAGATGATATTAAATCAGCACTAGCTTTTATGATGTGTTGTTTTCTTCAGAATAGCTATTCGTACTATCACTGATACTAAAATCGAACAACCCACGTTAAAACCATTGCACTTAATGATTGAAAACATTATATGGATTCAAACCAATATGATTGGGAATCATGATTACCACATACTTCTATGTATTCTTATCACTTATTACACTAAGGGAAATATTCGGTATTTATACATGTGACTTTGCTTTATTTCACCTATGAGTATGGTCTCAAGCTGCATCCATTTATATATATCTCAATGTGATGATTCTTTATAGCTGAGTAGTACTCCATTGTATAAAAATACCACAACTTTTAATCCATTTCTCAGTTGATGGACACTTATGTTGTTTCCAAGATCTGGCTATTAAAAATTGTGCTGCTATAAACATGGGTGCACATATATCACTTTGGTATGATGCTTTTAGTTCTTCTGGGAATACGCTTAGAAATGGAATAGCTGGTTCAAAAGGTACTTTCAGTCCCAGCTTTCTGAATAATCTCCAGACTGACCTTGACAATGGTTGCACTAGTCTACACTCCCACCAACAGTGCAGGAGAGTTCCTTTTACCCCACAGCCTCTCCAGCATTTGTTGTTGGTTTTGCTGATCTTGGCCATTCTTTCAGGAATGAGATGAAATCTCAGTGTGGTTTTAATTTGCATTTCTCTAATAACCATTGATGGTGAACATTTTTTCATGTATTTATTTGCCATTTGTATTTCTTCATCTGAAAATTGTTTATTCATCTCAGATGCCCATTTTTGGATTGGGTCTTTGAATTTTGGAGGTCTGATTTTCTTTTAATTCTTTACATGTTTTAGACAGAAGTCCTTTGTCTGACGGGCCGTTCACTAAGATTTTTTTCCCCCAGTTTGTGGGTTTTTTATTCACTCTGCTGGAGATTTCTTTTGACGTGCAGAAATTTTTTAATAAGAGGCCATCCCAATTATTGACTCTGGGAAGTATTTCCCATTTGGTTTGAGTCCTGTTTGTGAATTCTCTACCTACTCCTATGTCTTCAAGGTTTTTTTCCCAATTTGTCTTCCAAGATATTTAGTGTTTCTGTTTTAATATTTAGATTTTTGATCCATTTAGATTTTATTTTAGTACATAGTGATAAGCATGGTTCTTACTTTTACTTTTCGGCATATGGAGAGCCAGTTTTTCACCACTATTTATTGAAGAGACTGCCTTCCAGTGAACATGTTTGGCCTCTTTATCAAAGATAAGGTGGTTGAGTGTGTTTGTAGTTTTTGTTGTATCTTCTAATCCATTCCACTGACCTTTGGTTCCAGTACCATGTTGATTTTACTACATTTACTTTGTAGTATAACTTCAAGTCACGGATTGTTATACCTCCTGGCTTGCCTTTGCTACTTTTATCTGTCCTTGCTATTCTAGGTTTCTTCTCACTCCAGATGAATTTTAGGGGTGATTTCTCGAGTTCAATGAGGTATGTTAATGGCATTTTTTATCGGGATTGCATTGAATCTGTATAAAATTTTTGGGAGAATGGCCATTTTCACAATATTTATTCTTCCTATCCATGAACAAGGAATGTCTTTCCATTTTCTGAGATCATCTTCAGTTTCATCGTTCAGGGTGTTATAATTTTCCCTGTATATGCCTTTTAATTCTTTTATGAGAATAATTCCTAAATATTTCATGTATTTTGGTTGGCAGTGTGAAGGGTGTGGTCTCTCTTATTTCTCTCTCTGTGACTTTGTTGTTAGTGTATAGGAATGTATTGATTTTTGAGTATTGATTCTATATACAGCTACATTATTGAATTTATGTATTATATCTAGGAGTCTTTCAATGGAGTTTTGGGGATATTCTATGTAGAGTATCATGTCATCTGCAAACAATGATAATTTAACTTCTTTTCCTATATTTATGCCTTTTATTTGTCTCTCTTGTCTAATTGCTCTGGCCAGTATTTCCAGTACTATATTAAATATGCGTTGTGATAAGTGACATCCTTGTATTGTGCCTGATTTTAAAGTAAAGGCCTTCAATTTTTCACCATTTAGTATGATATTGACTGTTGGTTTGTCATAGGCAGCCTTAATTACATTGAGGTAAAGACCATCTATTCCAATTTTCTGTAAGGTTCTTATCATAAGTGAATGCTGTACCTTATTAAAAACTTTTTCTGCATCTATAGAAATGATTGTGTGATTCTTACTTTTGGCTCCATTGATATAGTGTATTACATTTATTGATTTACATATATTAAACCATCCCTGCATGCCTGGGATGATTCCCACTTGGTTGTGGTGTATGATCTTGATGATTTGCTACATTCTGTTTGCCAATATTTTATTGAGGGTTTATGCATCTGTGTTCATTAGGGAGATTGCACTGTAGTTCCTTTTTCAGTTGAGTCCTTCTCTGGTTTTGGTACTAGAGTAATATTTGCTTCTAGGAACGATTTAGGAAGGATTGCTTCCCTTTCAATTTCATTGAAGATTTTGAGGAGTGTTGGCATTAGGTCTTCTTTTTATTTCTTGTAGAATTCTTCAGTGAATCCATCTGGGCCTGGGATCTTCTTTCTGGGTAAAGATTTAATTTCATTTTCAATTTCATTAATAGAAATTGGGTTATTCAGTAGTTTTACATCTTCATTACCTAGCTTTGGTACTTCGTATGCTTCTAGGAATCTATCTATTTCCTCTGTGTTATCAAACCTTTCAGAGTAGAGGTTTCCGAAATAGGTGTTTATGATCTTCTGTATTTCTATAGGGTCTGTAGTAATTTCACATCTTTCATTCTTTATTGCATGAATTTGAGCTTTTTCTTCCCTTTTTGTAATAAGGTTGGCTAGGGGCTTGTCAATTTTATTTATTCTTTCAAAGAACCAGCTCTTTGATTCGTTGATTTTTTTGGATTGTTTTTGTAGTCTCTATTTCATTGATTTATGCCCTGATTTTCATAATTTCTTCTCTTCTTTTGGCTTTGGGCTTGACTTGCTCTTCTTTTTCTAGATGTTTGAGGGGTAACATCAGGTTATTTATTTGTATTCATTCTGTTTTCCTAATGTGGGAACTCAGTGCAATAAATTTTCCTCTGAGAACAGCTTTCATTGCATCCCACAGATTCCAGTAAGTTGCATTTGTGTTTCCATTTCTCTGTGGGTATTGTTTAATTTTTTCTTAATCTCCTCTGAGACCCACTGATTACACAAGAGTGTGTTATTCATTTTCCATGTGTTTGTGGTATTTTTCCAGTATCTTTTATCATTAATTTCTAATTTCATAGTGCTATGGTCTGTTGGCATGCAAGGGATAATTTCAACACTTTTGCATTTTAAATATGTTCTATGAATTAATATATGGTCTATTTTAGAGAATGATCCATGTACTGCTGAGAAGAATGTGTATTCCGTTCTTGGGTGGAATACTCAGTATATGTCTATTAAGTCCATTTGTTCAAAGACGAGATTCAATTCTTTTATTTCTTTGTTGATTTTCTGTCTGGTTGATCTGTCCATTGGTGTCAACTGTGTGTCAAGGTCTCCTGTTACAATTGTGTTACTGCTAATTAGGTTTTTCATTTCTGTTAGTACTTATTTTATATAACTGTGTGCTCTGGAGTTTGGTTCATATATATTTAAGATAATAATCCCTTCCTCTTGGAGTTTTCATCTAATCAGTATGTAGTGACCTCCTTTATCCCTTCTGATCATTACTGGCTTGAAGTTCATATTGTCTGCAAACTGAATAGCTATACCTGCTTTTTTTTTTTTTTTTTTTTTTGATTCCTGTTGCATGGAGTATTGTTTTCCATCCTTCGACTTTCAGTCTGTGAGTATCCTTTTGGCTTAGATGGGTTTGTTGTAGACAGCATATGTTTGGATTTTTTTTTTCTTTTTTTTCCAGTACCGGGGATTGAACTCACGACTGCCTGCTTGCAAGGCAGATGCTTATGCCGCTGAGCTAAATCCGCACCCCCTGGATTTTGTTTTTTGATCCATTCTGATAGTCTGTTTCTTTTAATTGGTGCATTGAGACCATTTACATTAATGGTTAGAACTGTTATATATTGATTTATTGTTGACATGTTATGTTTCTGCTGTTGCGTCTTTATCTCTCTGCTGTGTTTAATTTTCTGCTTTGTTTAGTGGTTTTTTCCTAAATGTATCTAGACTTTTTTCAGTATTCTTTGCAGGGTTGACTTGGTGATCATGAAATATTTAGCTGTTCTTTGTCATGGAAGTATCTGATTTCTCCATCAATTTTGAAGGACAGTTCTGGAGGGTACATCAGCCTAGGTTGGAAATCATTTTCCTTTAGAATCTGAAATACTTGATTTCATGCCCTTCTTGACTTTATTGTTTGTGCTGAGAAGTCTACTGTGATTCTGATAGATTTTCCTTTAGAGGTGATCTGTCTCTTCTCTCTGACAGCTTTTAATATTCTATTCTTTTGTTCAATTTCTGTGATGGTCATTGTTATATGTCTGGGTGTAGATTTATTTTGGTTATGGCTATTTGGAGCTCTATATGCTTCATTGATCTTCATATCACTTTCCAATCTCGTGTTTGGGAAATTTTCAGCTATCACTTCTCTAAATATCCTCTTAACATCCTTTATGCTGTCTTCTTCTTTTTCATTTATCCCTATGCATCATCTTGCAGGTGTTGAATTGTTATTTCCTGATTTATTTTTATTTTTAAAAGATTTTTCCTTTCCTGTTCACTGGCTGCATCTTGTCTTTGAGGTCTGAGATTATATCTTCACATTCATTGAGGCACTTTTTACAACTCTCAATGGAGTTTTTTTATTTCCTGTATATCTCTTTTTAATCTGCTTTATGTATTCTGTTTGTTCCTTATAGTGTTCATCCAGGGATTCTATCTTTTTGTTTAGTTCCTCCAGTTTTTTAACTGTTTTCTTTAGATATTTTCAGCATCTCCTGCATTTCTTTTATCATTTCTTCTTTTACCTGAGAGATTATTTCTAGTTTGAATTCCTTTAAGGGTTCCCAGAGCTGCTTCTTTATTTCAGTTCTATTATTTCAGGTACTTCAGGTATGTGGGATGTGTTTTCTTCTATGCACATGGCTCCTAGACTTTCTTGGAATGGGCTGGATGTTTGAGACTGCATTTTGGTCTTTCATTTTGTCATTTTCCTGTATTTTTGAGCTGCAAGTGTTGTTCCAAGTGATGGAGAGAGTTCCCACAGACTGGGATGGGATTCTGTGCCTCAGCCCAAGTCGCTGGTCATGGCAGGAAACCTCAGGCTGGTCCCCAGGCAAGGAAGAGAGTTCTCAAGAATGGGACGGGATTCCATGTCACTGCCCCACTCACTGGTCACGGCAGAAAACCATGGGTTGGGGCCCAGGCAAGGAAGACTGTTCCCCCAGACTGGGACAGGATTCTGTGCCTTGGCCCTACTCTTTGGTCCTAGCAGGGAACTGCAGGCTGGTTCCCAGGCGAGGAAGAGAGTTCCCCCAGACTGGGACAGGATTCCATGTTGCGGCCCCACTCACTGGTCCTTACTCACTGGTCCCAGCAGGAAACTATGAGCTGGTCCCCAGGTGAGGAAGGGAGTTCCCCCAGATGGACAGGACTCCGTGCTTAGGCCTGACTAGCTGGTCCTGGCAGGAAACCCCAGGCTAGTCCTCCAGTGAGTAGGGGAGTTCCCCCAGACTGGGATGGGATTTCGTGCCTCAACCCAACTTGCTGGTCCCGGCAGGAAACCATGGGATCTACCCCAGGTTTGATTCTTAACATCTCTCACATCCTACAATGTCTTCAAAGTAGTGTTTTTATAAAAGTAGCTATGTAATGTTATGCTTAACTATATAGTGCCTGATGATGTGGACAATTCTATTGAAAACAACAAGAGAAAGCATAGTAAGTACTGTACATCACCTAATATTGTGGTCTTATATGTCTTTTTCATATCATGATTTTCTAGGAATTTGTTTTGTTGTCTTGTTTCGATCTGTTTTTCCCCATAATACAGAAAGGATAGATATACACACAGAGATTCACACCTGGGAAGAATTTCTAATCTATTTATTGGAACAAATAATAGAATACACGATATGATGAACAGATACTCTGAAGAAGAAGTGACACTAAGAAACCCAATGCTAATTCTGTAGCATTATGATATAAAATTGAACAATACTATTATTCATTGTTCAGAGTGATATTAGTCTAGTCTCTTTTTTTGGCAATTGTAATTTTAACATGGCATTGTTTTAATCTTTTGATGCACCTGCTTCATTTTCTCTTTCATAAATGATGTTTCTGAAGTTGATGCAATATTTGGCATTAAGATATACATTTGTAGAGGCTTGGGAGTATGTGTTTTTGACAAAGTTGTGTTCTTTTCACATAACTTGTACATTAATGAATGTTATGTTTTCCAAGTTGTGACAAGACATCTGCTGATTTCCTAACATCACTGGATATCATACCATGTAAATTATGTTGCCTGATTTTGTTTCTCAGTGGAACCAATATTTGTCATTTAAGTAAACCTTTGTTTTTCTTACCATCAGAATTTTACTTGTTATGTTTATATTACATCTTTATTTGCTAATAAGGTTTCCCCACAAATACCAAATGTAAACTATACTACTGTGAAATTCTGATTGCTCCATAGTGACAGAACCATAACTTGTCTCCAATAGCACACCACAAAATATAGTAATATCTCCAGAAATTATAAAATTTGGCATGATTTATGAGTAACCATACTTTGAAATCAATTTTTCTTAAATGTGGAGTTATTTTGGGGGAAAAGGTTGTTATTGGATGTATTATGCAAATGCCTTTATTTTATTCCTTGATGCTGTGAATGCATTAAATATTTTGTAATTATAACTGCTTTTTCCTAAAACATTGAAGTAATGGCATGAAGGGAAACCTAAATTTTGAGCTGTCAACACAGTAAAAAGTAAACTTGCTAAATTAAGATTCAGATTGTGTTCTGTTTTACTGACTTGTGAATTTATACAATGGCATATCTCTTTATTTATAAGGACCAGGGTCTGATGTTTGTGGTGATTATCTTTAAACACATACACTGGGCCATGAGTCCCAGTTGGTTTCCTGTGGCCTGTGGTTTTCACTTCCATTTTAACATTCATATAATTTGTAAAGTGTTTAATGCAGTGTTGTTGAATACAAAATCTGCTTAGGTTCCAATGGAATTATGTTGTTAAAAACTGTGGGGTCATGAAAATACAAATGTACATTGCATTACATACCCCTAATCCAGTGAAGATAGCTTGCCCAAGTCTCAATTATCCTTGGGAAAATAAATTACTCACCTGTTGTATAATCACCACTAAATCTATGTCTATTTTGTACCTGAAGAACTTGATATACTTCACAAAGTAAAAGACACTGTGAAGTGCATTTTCAGCCTCTGTGCACTAAAGCATGTGGCCAGATGCTAAGCACATTTCTGCTTACCATAAATGGGAAAATTTGGAGTTTGTACTACAACTAATAATAGAATACTGAATCTATAAGACATATATCCTGAGTACATGCACTTTCTCATTTTACCATGAAGTAAATCTTGCAGGCCCTGTTGATTCATGCTTGCAATCCTAGCACCTCAGGGTGCTTAAATTAGTGGAAGAGGAAGTTGAGTCCAACCTACACAATTAGTGTGACCTTGTCTCAAAATATATCTTCAAGTTCTGCAGATGTAGCTTAATGCTTTAGATCTCCTCCCTTTCTTACCCAGCGTCAACATTTTTTAATACTCACAATTAAACATCAGTAGTTGTCCTTTTATCACTTGGGAACCTAGCAGTTATCCCCGAGAATCACTTGGGAAGCACATTTGTTTACGTGTGACCATCCTGAGCATCATTGGGGCAATTGTCAATTTAACCCATTAATTCTTGTATTGAATACAGTAAAATTGTCACTTTTATATTCCTTGTTATTTTATAAAAACTAGCAAAAATTATGCAATTTTTGATCATTTTGTAATTAAATAATTGCATTGGTAAGGAGTTACTGTAAAGATTGGCTAACGGTGATTTCTTTAGTTCCAGCATCAGGAGAGAATGAGATGTTAAGATCATGACTTTCAAGCTGACTTTAGGAGGCAATGGCTAAATGTTTTAGCAGAGGGTGAAGCAGTTGTTTTTATCCCTGCATTTGAAGTTTAAGGAAACAAGGAAGTTGAAGTCAAGAATACAAATGTATGATAGGATAAAAGAATCACTACTGCAAATTGTGATTTTTCTATCACTCAGGAAATGTACTTTTTGTGGTAATTTGTGCAGCAGTCTCATATATGCTTCTATTAGACTAAAACATAGTGAAACATGAAAGAGCCAGGCATTCCATGTTCTGAATGAAGAGGTATTAAAAACATTTTTTCTTAATGCCATTGCTTCTGTTTTGTGTAGAAAATAAGATAGGGTGACAAAACAAGCAAAAAGGGCTTTGTAAGATTTTAATCCTCCTGCATAAACATAGAAGCCACAAAAAGTCAAACCAAAAGGATGAAGAAATAAACTACAGAAAGAGAGACATTTTGCCTGTTACTCCCTGACAGCTAACATGTAAAACCAATAGGAACATGAAAGGAACACACATTTTTCAGATACCTGAAGAACTATTAAGCATTTTTGCACAACAGAGAAATGCAAATAGGGACATCTCATTGCAGAGAAAACAAATCACCACAAGGTCTAAAGAACATTCATGGGACTACAGGAGAAAAGGAACTATTTAATCTTGTTGGTGAAAATGTAGGTAAGTAGTTCAACTACTACTGAAGTCAGTTTTTAAAGTATTCAAAAGACTAAAATTAGTAATTCTCATTAGTGCAGTGCTTCCTTTAGTGGGTCTCTTCCTCAAAGAGTTAAGGACATATTGCAGTGATGCATGCAGATTCCTGTTACTGCAGCAATAGTCATTTTTCTGTGGACAGCAGCAGCTAGCACTGCTCCATCACCACCAAATACCAATCATGAACAACAAATATTCACCAGTGTACTCCATTTGATAAATGCTGTGATATTTTATTGTGAAGTGGGCTGTATCTTAGGTTTTCCTAGTAGACTACAGGTCAGTATAAATATGATAGTCATACTAATATCACAAGGCCATCACTAGTACACTACTATATTCATTAGATTTGATATATTTATCTTTTTGTGGAAGCATGTTGCTATGAAGTTCAGGCTGGCTTTGAGGTCACATTATAACCCAGAGTGGTGTCAAACAATTCTCCTTCCTCAGTGTCTCAAGTACTGGGCTTCATGAAAGAGCCACCAGGCCTACTTTAGATTTGGTATATTAAGTGCATATTCAGGATATTTTATTTCAACTGTTTTTCTTGTTAAAGTATTTCCATATTTTACCTCCAGCATTTGTAGAAACTTTGGCCTTATTGAGGTGGTGATGTGCATATCACCAGCCTCATGACATTGTCTGCTGGGTTCAGTGCTGTCAGTGTACTGCAGTGAAACATAGCTATACATAACTGTTTCTTTTTCTACTTTCCTTCGAAAAGATTTTTAAAATTTCAATGGATAATCATAGGGTCAGTAACCCTGGTTAGAGTTTCATGCAAGCACTGACCTGAAGATACTCTCTGTCATCTGTGGGTCTCTATAGTCCTTTCTGCTCACACACGTTATGCCTGAGCATGCCAGCACCTGTTGTGAGTCCCAGAGTCTGCTGCAAGGCCATGGAACACACAGCCTAGTGACCGCCTCCTGACTGGTGTCCTATATACCACTTTGCTGAGGCAGAGCACAGCTTCTGGCAGGAAGCCAGAGGCTCTGAAGCTCTGAGACAACAGAGGTTTCACTTTGTAAACCCAGATAATCTTATATTTCTATACCACAGACAGCTCTGTCCCATATTTCTACCCAGGAAGATAGAAGGTGCATCTGGAAACTGTGGATTAAACAGGGATGCTTCCCTTCTGCTCCACCCGCCCTGTCTTGGGTGGGAACCTGACAGTGGCCCAGCCTCACAGCTTCTAAGGACCTGCACCTGCTCAGGAAGATCTGTCCTCAGGGCATGTCATCAGACCCAGTCACACTGTTGACTTAGGGCAGGAATTGTGTAGGGGGACTCACAGTGGTGGCCAGGCTTTAATGTACCTCTGCTGGAATCCGTGTGTCTGAGTGGCTGGTGGCTGAGTCTAGTGACACCTGTCCTGGGCTTCCTCCTGCCTCTGGGTGCCAGAAGGCTGGGGACAGTGAGCCCTGTCATTTAATGCCCTTGTCATTTGGCATTTGCCCGCAATCATCCTGAAGTCTCTGGGAATATTGAACCATTTTTTCAGTCATTCCCACATGGTCTACCTATGCGGAATCCTGATGCTGGGGTCTCATGTCCTGGGAAAGCAGCATAACATGCTCCCTGCTCACTCTCTAGAGCCAACTGTCTGAGAAGACCAACTGTCACCAGACCCAGGTGCCTGGTGACCTGATCCTTCAAGGTTCTGTTTGGACCTGTCTTCAAGGAACTGAGGTCATGCACTGGGGTCCACAGTTTGGCCTTCCTCTGTGATATCACCTTTTTTTTTTTTTGTGGAACAAATCTATGTCCTACTTAGAAACAAGTTAAAATGCTAGAAAACTGTGTATACTTTTAGACTTTGCTGCACTTTGAAGATTTTAATGCAGCGAACATGTAGATGCTTCAGATGTCTCAGGCTGGATGCCAAAAACAAATTTCCATCCAAAGGGTCCATTGTTTTGGAGGATGAAGCACTCATTGTCTTCTGCTAAAGATTTGTCAAATGTTAGGATGACTTCCTTTGCTGGGCTTATGTTAGTTTCATTTCAGTTCCATTAGGGAGCAGAATACCCACAATAATTTTACCAAAGAATGTGAAGGTCTCATGTCATAACCCCCATATGTTCAGGGGAGGAGGATTCATAGCCAGTTTTACTCTCACGTGCTTATGAATGATTATTTTTTTCATCCTTCGATGTTTAACTCAGCCATACACTGTAGTGCTCCACACCCTGACTTCCTGTGAGGAGGGAAAGCAGGTAATGAGTACAAGGGGAGGTGACATCATCACCTCGTACTGATGAAGGACACATGTGCATCGCTCCTGGAGAACTTGTCTTTTAGCTGCTGCTATCACTTCCTTTCCTCCCATCCCAATCAGACCATGGGCTTTGTGTCCCTGATGGGTAGTTTTCTTCTCCTAGAGGTGATGGCACTGAACCTTTTCAGTTGTAATACTCTTTGATTGATCTCCTTGAAGCAGTGTTTCTATGCTGGGCTCTCCCTGTGCTGCCACCACCCACTATTATGGGGCTGAACCAAGCAAATGTGACTTTTCATGCACCTGTCACCCATCTTGTGATAGCCATTTGTTATGTTTCCGGATTGGACCTTGAAAGCAAGCTGCCACACCAATTCATACACAAGCATTTGAGTGGATACTGACCTTTATTTCAAAGAAAATATATCATATTGCTGGTGCATGGATAACTTAGAAATTCTTACTGTATCTTTGGAAGCAGATGTTTAAAGCAGAGTTATGTGGTTCCTTTTTTATTTTGTTTTGTGTTATTATGCTATACTATGCTATGCTCTGTTATGTTATATTATGCTATATGTTGGTGAGGATTTGAAACTCCTTCAGGGTGTTTTCAGTGCTTTCTGATTTGATTTTGTATAACCAACCTGATGAACTTTGAGAATATCACATAACTCTGAGCACTTTTGTTTTGGAGAAAATTAAAAAAAGAAAACACAATCAGGGATGTTGGTGCACATCTGTCATTCCAGGACTCGGAAGGCTGATGCAGGAAGATTCTGGTGAGTTTGAGGTTATCCTGGGGTACAAGGGAAGATCAAGTCCAGACAGAACTGTATGGCAAAACTCTGTCTGAAGAAAAAAGGAAAGAAGAAAGAGATCAAAAAAATATGATAAAATGAAAAGTCAAAAATCGCCTTTCTAGTGAGAAATCAAATCTTTGTGAGGCTCTTTTGCATGTGTAGTTTAGTCAGCACACCTAGCATAAGGTTTACCATCATGGAGACATTGATGTGCTTCCTGGTGTTTGTAGTCTTTCAATTCTTTAATGCTTTTTAGTTAGATGACTGCAGATATGCTGCTCAATATAACCTCTTAGGATTTGGGTAGTTGAAGAGATTTTGATCATTCTGTTTTGTTTTTCTGTCCTAAATTTGTATTTAGAACCAGAATGTGAGCAAGGGATTACTAATTTTATTTTGAAATAATAATAAGAATCATACAAAGATACACTTTTTACATCTATAAATTGATAAGTATAGATTAATTGTGGTTAATGTTCCTTGCTCAGTGACTTCTGAGATTTCTTAATGATCAACATTTTCGTACATATGTAAATGCTTTGGTTTTGTACAAATTTTAAGACATCATCTTACTAATTTTCTAAGTGTCCCAGGCTAGGCTTAAGTGTGCCCTCATCCTTCCTCCCCCTCCCAGAGTGCAGGTGTATATTATCCTGATTGGCAATTTGTAGCAATGTTGTGTATTCATGGAATAAAATGTTTGGCTTTGGTCTTCAGACACTTTGTAGAAAGAGTCACTATAGTTAAGCTGTCTGTTATCTTCCTAGCCTGCAGTTTCTTTCACAGTGAGTAAGACTGAAAATCCCATTAACACTGTTAGTAGATTTTCTGCTTTTCTAACTGTGGTCAACATGTGCTTCAGAAGATCACTCCAAATGCCTTGTGCACTGGAACTGAAGATTGGTGTTTTTGAAGCACATTCTTTTTTTATTTGATCCCTCATGGAATTTGATGATTGTTTGAAGTCTCATCGCAAGAAAGGTGGGACGGTTAAAGCTACTTGGGGCACACTCCCCTCCAGAAGGTCAGGCCAGTGTAAAATATTATTTACCCTCATGGTGTCAGTTGCAAAGTTGTTTTTTTTTTTAATACAGAGCTTTGCATTGGCTTCTTTGCCTTCACCTTTTAACACTTTTCTTGTTTTGAGGCAGGTCCTTAAAAATGGTTAAATTGCTGAGACTCACCTTGAATTTGTGATGCTCTTGACTCAGCCTTCCAGACTGCTATGATTATAAGCCACACCACTAGACCCGGTCACATCATAGTGTTATTAAAAACTTATTGGCTGAGCAAGGAGTGGTGAAAATGCCTGTAATGCCTGTACTCAAGTGGCTGAGGCAGCAGGGTTCCTGGGAGTTCCAGACAAGCCTGCAACACACTCTGAGTTCAGTTCAGGCTACAATGATACAGGGAGACCCTGAACAGGAAAAGAAAAAGAATAGGGAAGAAAAAGAAAGAAAGGAAAGGAAAGGAAAGGAAAGGAAAGGAAAGGAAAGGAAAGGAAAGAAATGGAAAGAAAAGAAAAGAAAGGAAAGAAGAAAGAAAATAAAATCCCTAGTGAATATGTGCCTTGGATTGCATCTGTGCTAGCTGTTTTAGTCCGTGGTCCTTTTCTTCCAGTTTAAAACTCTGTTGACTGCTATTACTTTTTAATACCTGGAGACTAGTATTTTGATGCCTCTATTTTTAATGTTCTTTTTGTGGCTATAGGATGATTCTTTGTACTTCCTTGTGAATTTTCATATTTTTTTTTATGTTTCTAGGAAAATGGCACTGATATTTTGACAGGAATGGCACTGAAACACCTGGTTGCTCTGGGTAGCATGTACATTATAACATGAATTCTTCCCATCCCTCATCACAGTACGGCTTTTCTTCTGTTAGTGCTCTTCTACTTATTGCATTAATTTCTACAGATTTCCAAGAAGAGGTGAGTTTGCTTAAATTTATCCTAATCATTAGTTCTTTTTGATGATTTGTGAAATGAATTGTGTTCTTTGTATTTGAGTCTACAGATTGTTTGTAGTACATAGTAATGAACTGATTATGGAATGTTGCTTGGATATCCTGCAATTTAAGTGATTTGTGAATTTGTTCTATAAGGTGGTCAATGGAGTTTAAATTTCTTACATACAATGCTGCACCCTCAGGAAAACTTAATTCTTCCTTTCTGATTTGGAAGGCTTTGCTTTCTTATTCTTGATTAAATTCTATGGCCAGGACTTCGAGTACTGTATGCTGAAAGAGTTGCAAGCCTTGTCTCCTTCCTGACCCTGTTGCCCATTTCTCTTTCTCTCTGTAGAACTCCTCCTGCATGGTCTGTACCAACATCTAGAGAGGGCTCTGGACCCAGAAAAACTGCCTTGAGGTGAACAATGTCTGTTCTGCTGCCAATGCTGATTTTGTGGCCTCCAAAAACATCAAAACTCAAAAGAGCAGTGGCTGTACCTGTTCTGCTTACAGGACCATGGACAATACCCAGAAAAGTGTCTTCACACAGGGTGTCCTCATGTGTATTGGTGACTTGATGACAGCCACCCACTTTCCAATGATACCTGTGGGCCATGAACACTTTTCCATCCCCAAGAATTCTTGCCCTGAGCATACCCCAAACCCCCTAGAGTGACTCTCCAACCTCCTTTCCAATGAACAGAACAGCTTTCACCAAGTGTGGATCAGTGAGGGGTGTGGAAGGTCATCCCTGGGAATCAGCATAACCTCTGCAGTGGGCTAAGGGCACAGCTATCCCCTTGTCATGAAGCCCCCATTTCCTCCTCAGTGACCCTGCACTCTGGATCCATTCAGCACCCCACCATTCAGTGTTGTAAACCGAGGCTGAGTTGTTTGCACATGGCCATGATTTGAATGCACAAGTGGCCAAGTTTCACAGGGCTGCTCATGTAAGAACTTTCCTTCCGCGTATCTGAACTTGTCCTGGACTCAGTGTCTCTGAGTGGCTGGTGAGTGAGCCTAAGGACACCACTCCT
Source organism: Cavia porcellus (assembly GCF_034190915.1). Lineage (NCBI taxonomy): Eukaryota > Metazoa > Chordata > Mammalia > Rodentia > Caviidae > Cavia > Cavia porcellus. Next base: position 2,687,697 of record NW_026947536.1, read on the forward strand.
GGGCTCCCTCTTGTCTCTGGGAGCCTCTGGCCAGGGGCTGGTGAGTCCTGGCCTGAGCTGCCCATGATGGGTGGGTGTTTCCAGGTGAGCTTGCTGACGCCTGTGGGCCAAGTGAACCATCCTTTCATACTTTCCCACGTGGTTCAATGACATGGGGTCTTGATGCTAGGGCTGTGAGGCCTGGGAAAGCAGCACAGCATGTTCCCTATTCCCTCTCTCAAGCCTACGGTATATGAAGGCCAACTGTCACCAGACTAAGGTGTCTGGTGACCAGAGCCTTCAGAGTTTGTTTTGACTTGTTGCCAAGGAAGTGAGTTCATGTGCTGCGGTACACAGTTGATATTCCCCGTCTGATGCCTCCTTTGTTTTTATTGTGAGCTCATATTTGTCCTCCTTATAAAGAGCAAGTTAAAAAACTAGAAAAATATGTGTGTTTTTAGACTTTTCTGCACTTTGAAGATTTTAATGCAATAAACATGTAGATGCTTCAAAAGTGGCAGGCAGGGTGCCAAACACATTTTTCCATCCAAAAGATCCTTTCCCTTGAAGATGACATGCACAGTGTCATCACTGAGAGATTTCACAAATTTTATTTTGATTGTCTTTTCTGGGCTTATGTTAGTTTCATTTCAATTTCATTAAGGAGCTTAGAGATGTTCCCAGAAGACCCATTATAATTTTCCTTGAAGGATATGAAATGTTTCATGTTATAAGACCCATGTGTCCAGGGGAGGAGGATTCATAGTGCCTATGAATTCCTCTCATGTGCCTATGAATGATCACTTTTCATCCTTAGATGTTTTCCTCAGCCACACACTATAGTGCTCTGTACTCTGACATCATGTGAGAAAGGAAAGCAGGTGGTGAGTGCAAGGGGAGGCTTTGCAAGGCTGTGGACATCATCACCTCATGATGATGAAGGACACATGGGCATCACCACTGGGAAACTTGTCTCCTAGACACTGCTTTCACTTCCTGTCCTCCCATCCCAAACAGACCATGGGCCTTGTGTCCCTGCTGGGTAGTTTGCCTTTCCTAGAGGTGATGGCACTGAGCCTGTTTAGTTTAGATGCTCTTGGTTGGTCTCCTTCAAGCAGCATCTCTGTGCTGGGCTTCCCCTGTGCTGCTCCTTATTGGTGTTGGTGCTACCACACACTCTCATGTGGCTGAACCAAACAGTGTGACTTCTTCATGCATCTCTCACCCATCTGCTGATCCCATTTGTTCTGTTTCCAGGTTGGCCCTTGAATGCCAGCTGCCACAGATCTTCTTGTACATGGTGTTGAGTGGACTTTTATTTCAAAGAAAAATACTTAGATGTGAAATTGCCAGATTATTTGGCTTGTGTATGGTTAACTTGCAAACTGTTAAGGTACCATTGGAAGCATTTTTAATAATCAGAGTTAGGTGGTTGTTTGCTCTTTTGTATTGGGGATTGAATTTAGGACCTCATGTTTGCCGAGTGGGCACTTATACTGCAGAATTAAACCTCCATCCCTGTTGTCTTATTTTGTTTTGCTTTGTTTTGTTGTGTTCTTTTATACTATACTATATTATGTTATGTTATGTTATGTTATGTTACACTATGTTTTGTGTTCATGAGGACTTTGAATCTCCTTCAGTGTATTTTCAGTGCTTTCTGATTTCATTTTGTGTAACTCACATGATAAAATATGAGAATATCACATAATTCTGGATAATTGTATTTTGGAGAAAATTTAAAAAGCAAATGAGAGCCAGGTTTGGTAGTAAAAGTCTCTAATGCCAGAAGTTACAAGGCTGAGGCAGCAAGATTGCTGTGAGTTGAGGTCAGCCTGGGCAACAACGTGAGTTCAAGGCAGTTTGAACTTCATAGCAAAACCCTGTCTCAAAAATAAATAAATCAATCAAAATAAAAATACATTTAAAAAGGTTTAAAAAGAGACAAAAATCATCAATAAATGGACAAATCTAATCTTTGTGAATTTTTCTTACATATGTACTTTAGTCAGCACAACGAGTATTAGGTTTACCATCAAGTAGACATTGATCTACTGCCAAGAAGTCGAACTGTTTCAATTTTTTGACCTTTTAAATGAAATGAATATAGATATGCTACTGAATATACCTTCTCAGGATTTGGAGAGCTTGGTACGAAGAGAATTTAATGGTTCTTCTTATTTTTGTACTAAATTTATATACAAAAGTAGGATTTGAGAAAAGGGTTACATTACTGTTTTTTAAAAATCTTTCTTGTCTTATTTTAATGTAACTCAAGTATGTATTATTAAGGACCACATCAAAGATGCTATTTTTAAGTCTATAAAAGGATAAAAAATTATACAGAATAAGAATAAAAGAATAATATTATCTAATGTGTTGTGCACAATGATTTCTTGGATTTCTTAATGATCTATATTTTCATACATTAGTAACATTTGTTAACATTTTTATAAAATTTAAAGCATGATCTCACTAAGATTGTGAGTTTCCCAGGTTAGGCTTAAAACTTTCCTTATTCAATCTCCATCCCCCTCCCAGAGTGCTAGAATTGCAGGTGTTCATTATCCTGAGTCAGTAATCAGCAGTAATTTTGTGCATTCATAGAATGAAATAATTGGCTTTGATCTTTAGACACTTTGCAGAAAGAGTGGATCTAGGTAAGCTATCTACCACCTTCCTGACTGGCAGTTTCTTTCACAGTGAGTAGGACTGATAATCTCATTAACACTTTTGGTAGATTCTCTGCTTTGTAACTATGGTCATCATGCACTTCAGAATATCACTGCAAATGCCTTCTGCACTGGAACTGTGGCTTGGTGTCCTTGAAGCACATTCTGTTTTTTTTTTTTTTTAATCCCTCATGGATTTTGATGGTTGGTTCAAGTCAAAACCCAAGGAAGGTGTGAAAGCTAAAGCTACTTGGGGCACACTGCCCTCCAGAAGCCCAGGACAATGTAAAATATTATTTTATCTACTGTCGGACTTTCCAAGTTTTTTTTGTTTTGCATTCAGTTTCTCTGGATTGAATACTGAGGTCTGCACTTAGCTCCATGACTTTCCACATTTAAAATTCTTATTATTTTCTTCCAGTTTCTTGATAAGTGGCTGCATTGCTGAGGCTGTCCTTAAATTTCTGATGTTGCTGCCTCAGCCTTCCAGACCACTGGCATTACAAGCACACCACCAGACCTGGTTTCATCATAGTGTTGTTAAAAACTCATTGGCTGAGCAAGGCGTGGTGAAAATGCCTGCAATGCCTGCACTCAGGAGGCTGAGGCAGCAGGATTCTTGGGAGTTCCAGACAAGCCTGCAACACACTCTGAGTTCAGCTCAAGCCAGAGATACACAGGAAGACCTTGACCAAAAATGAAATAGAAAAAGAAAAAAAACTAAACAAAAGGGAAGTGAAGTAAAGCAGAGGGGAGGGAGGAAAGGAAGGGAGAGGAAGAAAGGAGAGGAGAGGGGAGGAGAGGACCCAAGAAGCAAAGCTTACAGCTTGTCAGCCTCTGAGCAGGATGTCAGGGATGAGCTTGTCATTTATGCACTTTGCTGTGTTGAGATTCATTCCTCCTACACATGGTGTGTGAATGGTTCCTATCATGAAAGGATGGTGAGCTTTTGAATTTCTCAAAATCTCTTTTGATTTTTCCAAATCTCTTGAAGGGTCAGCTGTACCTCATGCTGTGAATGTGGCAAGTGACACTGAATGATTTGTGCATGTGGAACCATTCTAGTACCACTGAGAGTGAACCCAGTGTTTATTGTGGTGTTTAACTTTTGCATGTGCTGGTGAATTTAGCTGATGAGCACTTAGTTGAATATTTTTGTTTATGTTCATTAAGAATATTGGCCATTAGAGTATTATCATTTTTTAATGCATTATGGTCGAACTTTGTTATCAGGGTGACTTCATCATCTAAAAAGAGTTGAGGGTGGTTCCTTTCCCTTGCAAGATGTCAAAGATGATTAGTATTTATTCTTTTTCAGAATTTTATTTTGAAGGTAGTAAAATACAACAGAGCAACACAGAACAAAGCAAATCAAGTCAACGCAGTGAAATTGGTACAGAGCTTCACAGCAGGGTACCATGATAACAAGTAAGAGGTACCACAGTATATCTTGTTATCTTCACAATAATTTTCCATTCAATAAATTATAGCACAGTCAAACCAAAAAAGAACACTTTAAAACCAGCAAAAGAGAATATTGAATAGAGCAAAATCATTAATCATAAGAAAGCAGAAGATTAAAGACAACATTTGTTTTCAAACAGAACATACAAGGGAATTCCCCATATTTTCTATATTGCACACAGCCATATTCCCAAGAGTTGCTCAGAACTCTGCCTCCTGTTGCTCACCAGGTGGTGAGCAAGTGGGATGTATGGTTCTCAGTCCATGCACAGTAGGCTCACTGGAGACGGTGACTGGTTCTCCTCCTGGATCCCTCCAGGGGTGCTTGCCAGGAGGCCTGAGAATTGTTTTCTTGTTCTGCTGCCTAAGTCCCAACATGGTCAGATCCAGTATTTATTCTTTATTATACACTTCATACAACTCAGCAGGGCAGTTCTTGTATCCTGGCATTTGTTGTTGTTATTAAGCAGTTATGATTATTGATCCACTGCCTGTGTTTGTTATTGTTCTGTCAAATGGTGTGTTTTCTCCAGAGGGTGTAGGTCCAAGAGACCAAAGGAGATCATGTACACATTAAGGGTCATGTCTCATTTTACTTAGGGACATAGCCATTTACTTTTGTATCTTCAAATTTCCCCTACAGTATATATTTTGGTGAGTAATCTATTAAGTTATTAAGTCTTTTAATGCACATAGTTGCAGGGTGCAGTTACTCCTGGAGGACACTGGGTCAGGCTAGGGCCAGGTCTCTTATTTCTGGATTTTTACCCTTACCTGCCTCAGGAGTGTCCCCACCTCCTCACTTGCTCGCTGTAAACACCTGTCCTGCTTCACAGTTGTGGTGATGCCACATGCGGCAGTTGAGATCTCACCTGGGTGGAAGACATTCAGTCAAGGTGGGCTCTGTAACAGGCTGAATTTCTCCTACAGAGCTCTTCTGAGTGAGACAGGGGGTCTCAGGCCATCAGGGAGGAGCTCTGGCAGCAGGGCCACACCAGCACTCTCTTATCCTGTGTGCAGTGTGTGCTGCTTTGCTGAGAAGCTGACTGATGGATCAGGAGGCCTGGACCAGGGCCTTTCTTGCCCATGATTCCCTACTAGATATCCTGGTGTCCTCCAACTCTGCCTGATCCATCTTCCCCAAACTTCAGATCTCCACAGAGACCTGAGCATCCTCGTGCTTCCCCTTCCAGGCTCCAAATCTGTGCTTAGTTCTAGTGTGAATTCTAAGACCAGGAAATTCAATTGATATACATTTAACCTGAAATTCCACTTCTAATGCCTCATTAAAATAAAATGAGATTGACAGACACCTGTAATCCCTTCTTCCTCAGTTATGAGTGTGGATAGTTAGAATCCATGAATGTGTCAGAGCAGAGCTGTTGAGTCAATTATAAAATTATAGTCACAGAAAATGCTGAAAGATAGCTTTGTCTTAGACCACTGAAAATGTGGAAAGAAGGCCAATTTCTTGGCCATGTCCTGAGATGATAGAAGAGCTCATGTTCTGGCCCCTCTCCACCCAGCAGTGAAGAGACACAGACCCAAATCACAGGCAAGGACAGGAAAGAGAACCTCCTGCAGGGCAGCCCTCTGATCCTGGGAAGGATGCATTTGTGGTGTTTTTTTTCTGTTTTCCATTCCATTGCATTATTTATAGTATTCTATTCAATATTCCTTTTATTCAATTCAGTTAATATTTAATAGTGGCTAATGTCTTGAATAGGTATATGAAAATGGATGATTTAATTTCATTATATATAATGAAAATTATGCACAATACATACACTTCAAATACAACTGTAGATACAAAATAAGGAGGCTTGATATTCAGCAAGCCAACACATCATTAATGACTAACTTTAAAAGCTCCAACTCATAAAGCCATCAGGATCCCAATGTTGTGTGTGTTGCTGCCCTCCCTTCCTTAGAAGCCATCATGCTCTCCTGTGCCTGCTACTGCCAGAGGACAGCAAGAGTTTTTCTTCAGAGTCTATTTTTCCCGAAAGAGGTCCTGAACCTTCCTGCTTTCACGCAGAGCAGGGAGGGTGCAGCATGCAGAGGAGCCCAGTACAGCCTGCCTTATACCCCTTTTCCCCTCCGCATCCATGCTGCATCCCTGCATGCATGGGAATGCAGAGCAGCCAGGATGCAGCAAAGACTCTGCCACCTCAGCCCCAGGGGCTTCAGTTACAGGGTCCTGGTCTCAGCCTCAACCAGGATGCAGGTGCTGCCCTGCATTCATCTGGCTTAGTGGGCTGGGCATACCCTTTAGCCCTCAGGGGAGGTAGACCACTGATACAGTGGCCCTTCCAGTCTGCAAATTTTGCTTCTCTCCTTTCTGAGACTGTGGCATTGAAACAAAGCACAGCATTGTCATTACATTTCTTTTTCTTCTCCTCTTTTTGTGGTTTCTGTTTATTTAAGCATATATTTAGAACTGCATTTTGCAAAAAAAAATTTCCTTGTCTCTTCACTACTCATTTGACAGAAGTTTTTACAGATTTCTACTGTAGCTCAAACCCTATGTGCCTGAATGCTCAGAATGTACTTGCCAGCTTGGTAGAATGAGGGAAGCAAAGCAGAAACTGAACTTGGGGACATTTCTGTGCCTTTCAGCATTTTGTACAGCAAATCCTGACTCATGCCTGTTTACCCACAAAATATGGGCTTCAGTACCAGCTGAATCTGCCACTGACAAATGAGTTTCCTGCATTTACTTCAAACAATCTCATTTACCCCAGCTGGCTAAGTGCATTGTGTAAGCTTTATTATGCCTAAACTTGAAACATAGTTTCCAGTAAACCAAAGGCTGCTACCCATCCTGAAATCATTATGGGATGTTATGTAAACATAGTCTGATTCACATCCTGGCAGCCATGAGCTGAGAGGGGCAGAAATGGCTTATGCAGATAGAAACTTCTCAAAATTGTCAACCAGCATCAGCTTCAAGGAGCGAGCAGAGCTGCTGAGCGTTCACAGTTGCCTGATAGAATCATCTGGAGGGTTTTGCCCTGGGTTTACTGAGGTGCCTCAGAAAATCTAGATTGCTGCTGGGATTTTCCTTCCTGTAGTGCAGTACCAAAGGGAAGCCATGTACATGTAGTATTTATTTGGAGTTTTTCTTTTGAAGTTGTGAAACCTGCATGCATGTGATTTCACACCTCTGCCATAGCAGACCCACCCATGGGCATGATTTTAATGACTTGTAAAGTGTCAGTTTATTTATACAACATGTGTAATGCTGTTCTCAGCCTTGTTTTTCTCAGACTTGTGCATTTTCACACATGTCTTCAAATGAAGCTAAACGTTTTAGTCTGAGCAAACCTCAATTGTGTTGCTGTGCTTCTGTGTGAAGTACTTGCTGACATACCTGAAGCAGGAAGTGAGGTGGACCTGCTGGGGGTTCAGCTCCAGAGTGATACTCTTTGGTCAGCTGTGTCTGGCAGGGCTGACCCTCAGCTGACTGGCCACTCTGGCATCCAAATGCCCTTTCCCAGTGCTGGCCCTGGTTTGGCAAGCACTGGTTTGCAGTGTACACTCCCAGGGCACTGGCTGACCCTTTGAAAACCTTGCTGTGCCATGAGTTTTTCACACCTAGACCTGAACCTCTATCGCCCAGGGCACAGTTCTCTCCAACAGCCATGGGCAGCATCCTCCAAACAGCTCTCATGTACATGCTCTACGTGGAGGCTAGGGAGGGTCCCAGTTTCTTCATTCTTCAGACAGTACTGTGAATCAAACTCTTGAAAAGAAATATAGAAAATATTTGCAGCATTGTGTGTTAGAGAAATCTCTCTTCTTAGTCCTATGAGGTCTAGGGACGGCTCTAAATATAGCTGTGATGGGAGCTGTGGGACAGGACTCTGCTCTGCCCCACCATGTTCTCTCCAGTGCTGTTCAGCTCCTGTCTTAAAACGTGCCATTGTATGGGTACACAGCACATCTCATTGATTTGCCCCTGCATGAATTAGCTTTAGTAGGCTGAATGTTTTCTGTACCTGTTGGCCACAGGTGGTGATTTCCTTGTGAATTACAAGACTTTCTCACTTCTCTCACAAAATGGACTTGTGAGGCCTCCTTTACTCTGGTAATTCAAACCCTGGGAAGGTGAAGTAGTTTCATCATTAATCACAGCACTAAACAATGAACCAGTTACTGATGCTAGCTTTAGCTGCCTCTGTGACTTCTTGAGGCTTTTGGTGGGAGACCCAGATACAAACCATAACACCATCTAAAGTAAATCCTCTGAAGATGCCCATGCTCTGGAGTAGAATATAATAACTTGCCTTAGTCCAGGTTTTTATCTTATTTATTTTATTTTATTAATTTATTTTTTGATTCTCTCATCGTGTAGTTCAGACTGGCCTTCAATTCACTATGTAAACTATGTTGGCCTAGAACATACAACAGTCCTCCTGTCTCAGCCTACTAAGTGCCGGGATTACAGGCATGTACCATCACATCCAGCTATTGTTTGTTAACTTGTATTTGTTGATTTAATTGAGAATAATCTAGTTATCTTTGTTATAATTCAGTATACAAAAATGCTAATAAATGTGATTAAATTCAAAACCAACCTAAACAACTTAGCAACTTAGCAAGACCCTGTCTGGAAATAAATTATGATAAAAGGACCAAGGCACTGGATTCAATCCCTAACACTGGCAAAAATAAATAAATCTATAAATAAACAAAACTTCTTATGAACAAATACATAAATAAACAAAACTGCTTAGAAATAAATTTATTAATAAACAAAATTGATTGTAAGTAAAGCTATCAATAAACAAAATCTATGGTGGGTAGTTCAGACGAGAAGTTTTTTAAAAGCAATTTTATTTCATTATAATTGACATACAATGAACTTTCTGGTTTAAAGTATAAAATTAGATGAATCTTAACATGGGCCAGTGATATAGCTCAGCTACAAAGTGCTCTCTTGCAAGCACAGGTTCCTGAATTTGGTTCCTAAATACTCAAAGCAAAACAAATATAAAACTGATAAACAAAACATGCCCTAGGAATCTTGACATACATGAGCACCTTGAAAATCATCACCCAATGGTGATGTGTACGTCATGTTCAAATTTTCCTTATGGATCCTTACATTTACTTCCTTCTGTCCTAAGCAATGCATCTGCTTTTTGTCTCTGGGAAACACTTTGTATTTTCTAGAGATGACAAGTCTGTAACCACCCAGTATACAGAGTGCTTTTGTTTTGTTTGGGGGGAGATGGTAGAGTTTTTTCAATCCTCATAACCATGTTAGGTTTCCCGTGTGCTGCTCCTGGTCAGTGGCTGAGCCATCACATCACATAATGTGGATGAACCACAGATATTTATGTGTCAATCAGCTGAGTCCCTATGTATTTTTTCCAGTTATTACTTCCACTCATTCTTGTGCTTGTATAGCTGTAGCAATCATTTCCCCAGGGAAGGACTTAGTGTGAAGTTGAATATTTCGTGCCTTGAATGTTTGTCTTTCAGAGTAGTTGTTCAAAGCAGAATTAAGATTTCTGGCTCTTCCTGTGAGTATTTTAAAAACCTGTTCTTAGGTTTTTCAGTCCTTTTGAGGTTTTTTATAAAATTTACCTAAGGAAAGGTTATTTCTATTACATAAAACTCAACATTTTTGGACTTTGGATAGAATTTTAAAGGTGTAAAAATACTGTATATATGCAATATGTAAATCCTCTATAATTTTAATATCACAAAACTTCTGCTATGTAATGGTTAATCTTCATTGTCAACCTGATGGGCTTGAGAACTGTCCAGGGATTAGTAAGGTGTACTTCTGGGCTCACCTGTATGGGTCATGGAGGAGTCACCCTAGGTACTCCATCTGGTCTCTGGCCCCTTCCTCCCTGGCACTGTCCCTCCTCTCTGCTTCCTGGCCACCATGGACTGAGCAGCTTTGCTCCATCACCCTCCTGCTGTGGAGTCCCTGCCTTGGAACCAGGCAGGAATGAATCTCCAGAAACCATAAGCCAGGTTAAACTTTTCCTTTTCCCAGTTGTGTGTCGTGGATTCTGTGTCCTACTAATCCTTGACCAAGACAATTGTTTTTATGTTTACATACATGCTTCAACCTACACAGCCTTTACTGAGTTTACCATAATTTCACCCTTACTTTCAGGTCAGTTGTGGGAATAGTTTTCAATTTTTTTACCCATTTAAATGAGCTGAGTACAAACATACTGTTAAATGTCTTCTTCATGATTTAGAACTTTGGTGACTAATAAAATTAAATTATTGTCAAAAGTAAATATTTACTTATTTTTATGCTTCCATTTTCATAAATATCCAGAACAGGCAAATCCTAGAAAGCGCAACAGTGGTCCATGGCTGAGCATGGGGAATGGAGAATGACAGTTTAATGAACCAGGTTATCACTGGGGATGGTGAAGGTGTTCTTTACCAGTCGTGCTGAGAGTCTTACAGCCCTGAGTGCAAGAAATGCCACTGAGCTGTGTGCTCCAGGACAGATGCTGACTTTTAGATTGAATTTTGCCTTAATAAAGAAAGAAGAGCAGATGAGGAGTCTCCCTACCACCACTACAGACCTGTAGAGTGGCAGCCTCCTGAGGACATCACTGGTCATGGACACCTTTCCCAAATGCTTCTTCTCCTCCCCCTGCTTAGAATGAAGCCATCAGTGATGTTACTGAGTGTAGGTGAAGAATCAGATGTGCACAGTCTAGAGATAGGAAGTTTAACTCTAAGATCTGTCCTTTGTGTGATATATGGGATGTATGTTATCAGGACCCAGGAAAGTATTACTCCTCAAAAAGTGAACAGGGTGTCACAAAATTGTCCCTGAATCCACTCATCTCTTCTGTCCAGTTTATCATCTCCTATCTACTATCTACAATTTTATAATTTGGACAACTCTTTTAAAGATGACAATATGTAACCTATTAACTAGTGATATCTTACTGTGTTTTTTCCTTGAAATTCTGTATTATGTGTACCCTTTTACTGCTTTTTAAAAATTTTATTTCCTTTCTTTTTTTTCTCTTTAAATAAAAAGTTAAAATATGCACAACACAAAATCCACTAATTTTGTCAGTGATCAGTTCAGTGAGTTAAGAACATTCACCTTGTGCAATAATCAGCACCATCCTGCTCCAAATCTCTATTTGCAAAATGAAACTGTGAACCCTCCCAACAATAGGATCATTTCCCTTCCTTCAACTCATGGAAACACCATTCTACTGTGGTCTCCATGAATTGAACTCTTCTGGGCCATCACATATTTGGAATCATTAACAATTTCCTTTTCTCTCTGTTTTATTTCACTTAACATAATATTGCAGGGTATATACGTACCACCTTTTGTTCATCCACACTTTGGGGGTTGTTTCCATGTTTTAGCTCTTAGGAATAATCCTATTGTGACATGAGAATGCAAATATCTCAAATATCTTGAGCTCCTGTTTTCTGTTAGGCTGTATAAGCATATTTAGAATTGTTGAATCACTGGATAATTCTCCACCAACAGGACATGAGGTTTGGGTTTTTTACTGAGATCCTGTGGGCTGAGGAGCAGTCACAGAATCTAATCAAGCTGCTGGCACTGATCCTTGGTCTGGGGGAGCCTCAGACTACACAGTACCTGATGGGTTTGTGTGGTCCATGGGGCAGTAGGAACAAAGAGGGACTGGGTCCAAGCCATATACTACATAGGGTCAGTTCTGCAGTGAAGTGAACTCTTTAGGGACTGTCCCCTTCTACACCATGGAAACCCGTAGCCTGGTGACCCACACCTTGAAGCTCCACACTCCTCAGTGAAGCCCAGATGCCCCACAAAGCTGGCCTTTGGAGGGTGAGTGTGTGAATGCTTCACTTTCTATGATTTAGGGGAAAGAGCTAGAATTATCAGCTGTTGCCACTACAAGGTCAGAAGAGCTCTGACTGGCTGTGTCCCAAATTTAGTTGCTGACTCAAACAGTGCCCAGGGAACTGATGTTTAGGCTGGGGTCTGCCTTGTGTGAGCTGGAGGAATCAGACCCTGTTTGAAGGCCCTGTCCATGCCTGGGACCCCAGTGAGTGCCAGAGGCCACACAAGAGAGCTGGGGATGGAATCCTCGCCCCTCAGGGCTCCTGGATCAGTTATGGGGAAACTTTTAGAGACCAAGGGCTCAAACTGCAACCCAAAACCCACTTATCTATGTACTGCCTACACTGCAACTAGATCTGAATGCTGAACTGAAGTTTTAGTTTAGAAAAAAGTACTCATCCATTGACATATTTTGTCAATGATGAGTTTTTGAGAAAGACACAATCACAAAGCTTTCAAGGATACAACTTGTATTGAAAAGTGAAGGTTTGCATTTGGTATGCTTTCACACAATTAATGTTATCTTTGCTGTTGCATGCACACTGATAGTTTGTCAAAGGTTGGCTCATAATGCATTCGTTTCAGAGCAACACATGCAATACTCAAGTCATCTGTTGGTCTATTTCATGTATCAGATTTAATATAATTCAAAGCTGAAAACAGTGGCCCAAAAGCATAGGATGATCCACAGTAACAAATGCAATCCCCAGTGCTTTCATTGATTTAATGGTTTTTTGTCTTTTTGAGACAGAGTCTCACTATAAAGTTCACGATGTCAATCAACCTGTGAGTAGAAGAGAGCAGCCAGGAGAAGGAACAAATGAAGGTGAGAAACAGGGAGCCATGAGAAGAAAGACATCTACAACTACATGAAGCAGGTCATAATGTAATGGCTTTGTGAATGAGTCAGTGTGTAAATCTCACAAACATAAAGATAAATGAAAATGTCATACCCTCAAAAAACACAAACTGTAAGAGCACATACATGGATATAAATGCACATGCATATGTATAACTGATAAAAACAGGACAAACTAATCTCTTGGTAGGATTTATCTTGGGGAAGGAGAGGAGAAGCAGCCAGAAAAGAGCCTAAAAGGTGAATGTTCATTTCATTTATGAAAATTCATTGAATTCAGCATTTTCCTTTATTATTCCTTGTTACCAAAGCTTCACTTTCGCTGCTGCCTTCCTACAAAACTTGTCAAAGTTGACTCGCTGCTCCTCCGTCACCTTGTGGCCATTCTGTGAACTACAACGCTGGACTAGAGAGGGGTCCTGGTGCAGCTGGGCTGAGTAATAGGGATGCTGATTAATACTTTTTGCAGAAGACAAAGCCAGCCAACCAACCAAGCGCTGTCACTGTGCAAACATCACTTTAGGGACCTTCTGCACACAGCATCTCTCAGAACCAAAGCCACATGTGCACATAAATGGAGTGGGACAAAGTCATCAACCTAGTCACTGCCCTCTGATCGCCATCTCTCCTATGTACCCCAGATCACACCTACGACTGTAGTTTAGAGTCATCAATATGATAAGATGTCTTTTGCACATCCTATATCTTATAAAACCCTACACCCTTGGTAAAAGAAATGTATTTATTTATTTTTAATTTTTAAAAAATATTTAATTTTATTTAAAAGGAAAAAAAGAAAAAACAAGACAAAACAGTGTAAGGGTACAAGTAATGCAGAACTACAAATAAAAACAGTAAGAAATCATCAGTTAATAGATTACACATCGTCACCTTAGAAATAGTTGCTCAAGTCACAGGATCAAAGCATGCAAAGGGGATATTCAAACAGTGAGACTGCAAACAGTTGTGTTTAATGATCCAACAAAAACTTAGTAATATGATCATCTGTCCTAACACACCTAAATACACTTGAAGTTGTATCCTTTAGAGCATTTTACCTCTCTTTTTTAAAACAAAATTTACAACTCACATAGTTCTTATTACATTTTTTGGGAAGATAATATAACCAAATATGACAAAACAAAGCTGTCAGTCAAAGCCAAGGATAGACATAGCACATGAGGTAAAAACAGAGTACAAGGTTATCAACAATGGTTATCATAATGCCTCTTGCTTCCTTAAAAAGAATTGCCTATATCATCATGTATAATAAAGTTGAACAAAACAGTACAGAACAAGACCAATAAAACCCAAACATTGTTAAGATTACAGGACTTCAAAAGAAGATAATAGTCAAACTAGAATGAGCATCATAGTGAATCTTATTACCTTCAAAGTAGTTACCTATTTCCTCAAACTTGCTACTATCCAACAGAAGGGAACAGAGTCTAATCAGTCAAAACAAGATAGTGGGAATAATACAGGACTTCAATTCATGTTAATAGGAAATCAAAAAATTTACTGTAATATATCCTGCTAATTTTTTTGATTTTTCCCCTTAATTAAAAAATAATTTAAAAAATAATTTTTTTAATGAATAAGGAGGAGATTAAGATAAAAGAGGACATAATAACATAACAATCCAGGTCAAAGCATGACAATTTCAGCAACCTAGTGCTTCACCACCAAATAACCCAACTTAATAGTAGTTACCATAGTGTCTTTTTCCTTGAAATATTTGAATGTGACTTTGTATACTATAGCATCAAACATAAGACAGTGTGAAACAATTAAAGTGGATGAAAGTATTACAGGGTATTTAGAACCAGCTAACAGAAAATGAACAATGGTTTCTATATTATCTCTTTGCCTATAAAAATTTTTGTTTATACTATCACATAATAAAATCTAGAAAGATACAACATGATAAAACAAATGGAGACAGAAGAGCAAGTTTTGTGGGGCTTCAAAACAAGATGATATTAAATCAGGACTAGCTATTATGAAGTCTTGTTTTCTTCAAAATAGCTGTTCACAGGCAATAATATCAAGCAGCCCAGAATTAAGCCATTCCAATTAATGAGTGAAAACTTTATAAGGCTTCAAGACCACATAATGTGGAATCAAGTTTACCACATACTTTTATATATTTGGATCGTTTCTTACACTAGGGAAACTATTCGGTATTCACATATGCGAGTTTGATATATTTCACTTATGAGTATGGTCTCAAGCTGCGTCCACTTATTTATAAATATCTCAATGTGATCCTTCTTTATAGCTGAGTAGTACTCCATTGTATAAAAATACCACAACATTTTTATCTATTCCTCAGTTGATGGACACTTGGGTTGTTTCCAAGATCTGGTGATTACAAATTGTGCTGCTATAAACATAGGTGGGCATACATCACTGTGGTATAATGCTTTCAGTTCTTCTGGGAATATGCCTAGAAATGGAATAGCTGGACAAATTGGAACTTCCAATCCCAGCTTTTTGAGAAATCTCCAGACTGACCTCCCCAAAGGTTGTACCAGTCTACACTCCCACTGACAGTGCAGGGGAGTTCCTTTTACCCCACAGCCTCTCCAGCATTTGTTGTTGTTGGTTTTCTTGATCCTGGCCATTCTTTCAGGAGTGAGATAGAATCTCAGTGTGGTTTTAATTTGCATTTTGCTAACGACTAATGATGATGAACATTTTTTCATATATTTATTTGACATTTGTATTTGTTCATCTGAGAAGTGTGTATTTATCTCAGTTGACCATTTTTGTATTGGATCTTTGAATTTTGGGGGTCTGCATTTTTAAAATTCTTATATATTTTAGACAAAAGTCCCTGGTCTGATGGGGAGTCTACTAAGATCATTTCCCAGTTTATAGGTTTTCTTTTCACTATGCTGGAGATTTCTTTTGACATGCAGAAACTTTTTAATAAGAGGGGTCCCAAGATATTGATTCTGGGAAGTATTTCCTGTGCAGTTTGAGTCCCGTTCATGAATTCTCTACCTACCCCTATGTCTTCAAGGTTTCTACCCAATTTGTATTGCAATACATTTAGTGTTTCTGTTTTAATATGCAGATCTTTTATCGATTTAGATTTTATTTTAGCACATGGTGATAGACATGGGTCTAGTTTAAGTTTTCGGCAAATGGGGAGCCAGTTTTTCACCACCATTTATTAAAGAGACTGCCATTCTTCCAGTGAACCTGCTTGGTCCTTTATCAAAGATAAGGTGGTTGAATGTGTTTGTAGTTGTGGTTGTATCTTGTAATCTATCCCATTGATCTTTGGCTCTGTTTTGATTCCAGTACCATGTTGATTTTACTACGGTTGTTTTGTAGTATAACTTCAAGTCATGGATTGTCATGTTTTCTGCCTTGCCTTTGTTGCTTAGAACTGTCTTTGCTATTCTAGGTCTCTTCTCACTTGAGATGAATTTTAGGAGTGATTTCTCTAGATCTATGAGATATGTTGATGTTATTTTTTATTGAAATTGCATTGAATCTGTATAAGAGTTTTGGGAGAGTGGACATTTTCACAGTATTTATTCTTCCTATCTATGAGCAAGGGATGTCTTTCCATTTTCTGAGATTATCTTCAGTTTCTTTTTTCAGTGTATTATAATTTTCTCTGTATAGGTCTTTCACTTCTTTCATAAGAGTAATTCATAAATGTTTTATTTTTTTGGTTGCTAGTGTGAAGATTGTGGGTTCTCTTATTTATCTCTCTGTGAATTTGTTGCTAGTGAATAGGAATGCTATTGATTTCTGAGTATTGATTTTGCATCCAGCTACATTACTGAGTTTATTGATCTTTCAATGGAGTTTAGGGAGTCTTCTCTGTAGAGTATCATATTATCTGCAAACAATGATAGTTTAACTTCTTCTTTTCCTATCTTTACCCCTTTTATTTCTCTCTCCTGTCTAATTGCTCTGCCTAGTATTTCCAGTACTATATTAAATAGGAGTGGAGATAAAGGACATCTTTGTCTTGTGTCTTGTTTTAAACTAAAGGCCTTAAATTTTTGGCTATTTAGTATGATACTGGCTGTTGGTTTGTCATAGATGGCCTTTATTATATTGAGGTAGAGACCATCTGTTCCAATTTCCTGTAAAGTTCTTATAATGAATTAATGTTGGAACTCATTGAATGCTTTTTCTGCATCTGTAGAAATGATCATGTGATTCTTACTTTTGGCTTATTGATAAGGTGGATTATATTTATTGATTTACGTATGTTGAACCATCCCTGCATGATTGGGATGAATCCCACTTGGTCATGGTTTATAATCTTGATGATTTGCTGCATCCTATTTGACAATATTTTATTGAGGATGTTTGCATTATGTTCATTAGGGAGATTGGTGAATAGTTCTCTTTTTTAGGTGGGTCTTTCTCAAGTTTTAGTACTAGAGTAATATTTGCTACCAGGAATGACTTAGGAAGGATTGCTTCCCTTTCAATTTCATTGAAAAGTTTGGGGAGTGTCGGCATTAGGTCTTCTTTGTATTTATTGTAGAATTCTGCAATGAGTCCTTCTGGGCCTGCTCTCTTCTTTGTAGGTAAGGACTTAATTACATTTTCAATTTCATTAATAGAGATTGGGTTATACAGCAGTTTTACATCCTCTTGATATAGCTTTTGTACTTCATATGTTTCTAGGAATCTATTTCTTCTGTGTTATCAAATCTTTGAGAGTAGAGATTTTCAAAATAGGTGTTGATGATCTTCTGTGTTTCTATAGAGTCTGCAGTGATTTCAGTGTGTTTGTGGGATTGTTGCTGTATCTTTTATCATTAATTTCTAATCTGAAAGCACCATGATCCAGTAACATGCCAGGGATGATTTCAACTCTTTTGCAATTATTTAAATATGTTCTGTGATCTAATATATGGTCTATTTTAGAGAATGACCCATGTACTGCTAAGAAGAATGTGTATTCTGATGTTGTTGGGTAGAACATTCTGCATATGTCTATCAAGTCCATTTGTTCACAGTGTGATTCGGTTCTGTTATTTCTTTGCTGATTTTCTGTCTGGGTGACCTGTCCCTTGGTGTTAATGGTGTGTTAAGGTCTCCGTTTACAATTGTGTTACTGATAATTTGATTTTTCATTTCTGTTAATAGTTGTTTTATATAACTGGGTCCTCTGGAATTTGGTGCATATATATTAAAGATAGTTATCTCTTCCTCTTGGAGTTTTCCCCTAATTACTATGTAGTGACCTTCTTTGAATTTTCTGATCATTGTTGGTTTAAAGTTCACATTGTCTGCCAACAGAATGGTTACTACTGCTTTTTTCCCTTTCTTTCTTTCTTTCTTTCTTTCTTTCTTTCTTTCTTTCCTTCTTTTGGATTTCTATTTTGCGAAGTACTGTTTTCCATCCTTTGACTTTCAGTCTGTGAGTATCCTTCTGGGTTAGATGGGTTTCCTGTAAAAAGCATATGGTTGGATTTTGTTTCTTGATCCATTTTGCCAGTCTGTTTCTTTTAATTGGTGCCTTGAGATGATTTACATTAATGATTATAACTGTTATATGTTGGCTTACTGTTGGCATATTACCTTTCTGCTGTTGCATTTTTATCTTTCTGTTTTATTTAATTATCTGCTTTGCTTAGTGTTGTTTTTTTTCCTTTGTGTATCTAAACTGTCTTTCAATATTTTTTGCAGGGTTGGCTTGGTGTTCATGAAGTTCTTTAGCTGTTCTTTGTCATGAAAGTATTTTATTTCACCATTGATTTTGAATGATAGTCTAGATTGGAAATCAGTTTCCTTTAGGATCTTCAATACTTCACTCCATGCTCTTCTTGACTATTGCTCATGCTGAGAAGTCTGCTTTGATTCTAATAGATTTTCCTTTATAAGTGATCTGTCTTTTCTCTCTGACAGCTTTTTTTTTATTTAAAGAGTAAGAAACAAAAAAATACATGGAGATAAAAAGGGTAGAAATAATACAGAATTACATAAAAATAAATGGTGAGAAATTGCCAGTTAATAAGTTACATATTGTCCTCTTAGAAATAGCTCTTCAGGTTACAAAATTAAAGCATGTGAAATGACATTCAAATAGTGACACTGCCAAAAGTTCTGTTCAATGATATAACAAAAACTTAGTAATATGGTTATCAGTCCTACACACTTGTTTTATATCCTAAGGAAGGTAAGATTAAACATATCAAAACAGAACAAAACACTTTTAAAAAACAGGTTAAAGAAGAACCGATTTCAAAGCAAGTGCACTGGAGATCTTCACTGTCTATCTAATTGTCTCTAGTTTCTTCCAAATAGTTGTCCCCAACTTCACACACATTAAATACATACTGCATATTATAGAGCTAATCAAATCATTACAGGATGATAAAGGCTTTTTAGGTCTTCAAAATCTGACATTGGATAAGACAATAATAACTATCATCACATTTCTCATTCTCTTCATCGTAGCTGTCCTTATCTTTACATATGCTGATATTGAACTTAAGAGACTAGACTAATATAACTCTGATTAGTGAATAATAGTATTGCTAGATTTTATAGCGTAACAAAATTAGCATTGGGTTTCTTAGTGTCTCTTCTTCTTCAGAGTATCTGTTAATTGCATATTGCATTATATAATCTGTTCCCATAAATAGTTTTTTTTTAAAATCTTCTCATGCATGAATTTCTACATGTATATCTATCCTCTCTGTATTATAGGGGAAAACAAATCATAATAAGATAGCAAAACAAGTTCCCAGAAAAACATGCAGTGAAAAAGACACATAAGACCACAATATTAGGTGATCTACCATAGTTACTATGCTTTCTCTTGTTATTTTTCCATAGTCTTGTCCACATCATTGGGTTTAATATAGTTGAACGTAGTATTACCTAGCTATTTTTATAATAACACAACTTTGAAAAAATTGTAGGACTTGAGAGCTGTTAACAATTAATACTGGTATGCATATCTTTTACAACAGGTCATCTTCAGAGTAGTTGCCTCTACTTTTAGGGTTGATACTATCAAGCATATCAAATTCAAATAAAATCAGCCAAGGCAAAACCGCGGTCTTATGAATTGAATTCAAATAAGATCAGTCATAGTAAGACAATATAAACAGTAAAGGATTTCAGCTCAAGTTAATAGGAAATTAAGGATAGTTACCATGCTGTAACCTGCTATTTTGGGGTCAGATGTCTGTGACCTCAAATCCAATATGAGTGGACAGACCAGAACAAATTAAATTAAAACTAAACAAGGCAATAAGACTACTGTGACTTTTAAATCCTGTTACACTATTAACAATGACCTCTGCCATTTTGTAGTGTATCAAAGCTATCTATCTATTCTAAACCCTATAGCTTACCTTCTATGCCTCATGTCTCCTACTCCACTTTACTGCTATAATTTGTCCACCTTATTCCCTCTTTCCACTGTCTGCCCCATTAATTGAGGCCTTTCTGCCACTGTTGCTGGAATGCTGGTATCCCTTCTTCTCTTTCTCTGGTGTCATGGTTTATGTTTGTGTCCCCCAGGCCTCATGAGTATGCATTGTTCATTTGTGATGGTTCATTGTATAGTGCTTGGATTGATGGTGTCAGTGCTCCACCCATATAGGGGTGGAGCCAGAATGTGATGTAATGGCAGGAAGAAGGTGTGTTTTTCTCTTTGCTGGTTCGAGTTTGCTGCTGGTGGCCGCCATGAACTGTAGCCCAGCCATGCCTGCCTGTCTTGGAGACAACTGAGTGTGGACTGAAACCTCCAAAAACTGTAAGAAATAAACCTTTATTTTCCCAACTTTGGGCTTCAGGTATTTTGTCTCAGCGATGAGCATAAAGTGACCAAGACAGAAATTTGGTACCGAGGAGTGGGGTCGTTTGCTGTGACTATACCTGGCCATGTTTTTCAAGAGGCTTTGGAAATGGCTTATGGGCGGAGTTTGGAAAGGTTTGGACATGTCGACTGGATGCATAGAGCTGGAGCAGCTTAGGCTGTTCTGTAGAGGAGATTCTGGTCAGAGCTCAAGAGACCAGAAGGGTGATAGAAAGCCTCATGGTAAAGACCAGGCTTGGGAGGTTTCTGTTTGGAAGAAGGACTGCATTGGTTGTTGGACTCCACATGATGTGTGTTATGGCTTGGCAGAAAGTTTGTCTGCATTTTGCTCCTGCCCAGAGACTTTGCCTGAGACTGACACAAAGGGCAATGGACTGATTAATCTTGAAAAACAAATTAAAAAGCAATTGAACATTGAGGCTGTGGCATGGATATTATTGGGGGCTTTTAGCCAGCTTTATGTTTCAAATCAGGAGCAAAGAGCCCAGCAGGATAATTTCCAATACTGTGAGTTTGGCCCGAAGGAAGATTCCAGGAAGGGTGTGGATTGTAAAGACAGAGTTGAGATTTTGATTCCTGAGGAGAAACAGAGAGATAAGAAAGATGGCCCCGGGGCATCCCAGGAAGCAGGTCCCCACCCTGTGCAGCCTCATAGCAAAGATGAAGAGTGCCATGCTCCAGAATGGCGACAGAGGCCACGTGAGTTTCCAGAATGGCGACAGAGGCCACGTGAGGTTCTAGAATGGCGGCAACACAGAGAAGCTTTTCATCACAATCAGGTAGACAGAGCCCTGCGATCCAGGCAACTGACCCCTACAGCCAAGAGAGAAAAGCCTGGCTACTGCTTCAGCTAACAGCAAACCTTGGCAGCATCCACAAGGTGCTAATTTTAGGTGCAAGGAAAATGCACAAATTCTGAGGGTAAGATGGCTTCCACTTCGATTGCAAAGGGCCTGGGAGGCCAAGCAGTGTGCCCCTGGGAGGGCAATTTGTGCAGATGTAAAGGTGAAGCCGAAGGTGCAGTGGAGACCCCAGAAATTTGGAAAAGCCAGGAATGTGGATGATCCAAGGGAAGCTGCAAAAAGCGAGCAGAGAAGATTTAAGAGAAAAGCTGTGGGAGTTGAAATCACCAGAAGTGCCCTGGGGGTGGAATCACCCAAGGCTTTTGGAACTTGCAACCAGATTGCTTCAGATGCTGAGCTTGGAACTTTAGGACTTAATGTTCGTCCTGCTGGATGTTGGACTTGCTTTGATTCCAATGCTTTATATTCCCCTGTTTGTAACCTTTGGAATGGTAATGTTTATCTTGTGCCTTTGCATTTCAGAAATGTTTAACCTTGTTTCTTTTGTACAGGGGCTTACAGTTAAGAGTTTGCCATAGATCTTGGAGGAGACTTGGGACTTGGACTTTTCAGCAATGTTAGGACTTTGGCAGCTCTTGGAGGTGGACTAAATATCTTTTGTATAAAGGATGTACATGAGTCCTGGGGGCCAGGGGTGGAATGTCATGGTTTATGTTTGTGTCCCCCAGGCCTCATGAGTTTGCATTGTTCATTTGTGATGGTTCATTGTATAGTGCTTGGATTGATGGTGTCAGTGCTCCACCCATATAGGGGTGGAGCCAGAATGTGATATAATGGCAGGAAGAAGGTGTGTTTTTCTCTTTGCTGGTTCGAGTTTGCTGCTGGTGGCCACCATGAACTGCAGCCCAGCCATGCCTGCCTGTCTTGGAGACAACTGAGTGTGGAATGAAACCTCCAAAAACTGTAAGAAATAAACCTTTCCTTTCCCAACTTTGGGCTTCAGGTATTTTGTCTCAGCGACGAGTACAAAGTGACTAAGACATCTGGAATGTCCTTCAGCGCTGTCTGTAGGGTTGGGTTGGTGGCCATGAACTCCCACAGTTCCTCCTTGTCTTGGAAGCATCTTATTTCTCCATTAATTTTGAGAGAGAGTTTTGATGGTTATACGAGTCTTGGTTGCATATTATTTTCTTTTAGGTCTTGAAATATTTCTCCCCATTCCCTTCTTGATTTAAGAGTTTGTGTTGACAAGTCTGTTGTTATTTTGATAATTTTCCCATTGTAGGTAATCTGCTTTTTTTCCTCTGGCTGTTTTTAATATTCAGTACTTTTGGTGGATTTCTGGAATCTTGATTATTATGTGTCTGGGTGTAGATCTGTTTTGGTTGTAGGTAGCTGGTGTTCTGTATGCCTCTTTTATCTGTATATCATTTCATTTCTTTTTGCTATACATGGGGAATTTTGCTTTAATGTATTTGTGAATATTCTTTGTATTTCATTTTTGGTTGCTCCTGCTTCCTCACTCATGTTCTTTATTCTTAAGTTATGTATCCCTTTGTCATCTTCTAGCCTTTTAATTGTTTCTTTCTGGTTCCTTGTTATTTTTAAGAGGTCTTTTCTTTCACAATCTCTCTTCAAGTTTCAAAAGGCTGACTTTGGTTCCTGTCCAGGCATTTTGCCTGTGTTCAATGGAGATTTTAGTTTCCTGGTAATATTTTTGGATCTGTTTCATGTATTCTAAGTTATGTTTAAACTCTTTTTTAGAAGTATCTCTTTCTTTTCTGATTTCCTCAGTTCTTCCATCTGTGTTCTCTTGGGCGGGGCTTGTCATTTCTTTAATTAATCTCTTTATATCTTGCTTCACTTGGATCAAGAGTACCACTTTAAATTCATCTATGCGGTCATGGAGGTATTTTTTTTTTTTATTTTGGCTGATACTGTGTCCAGTATTGGATGGTTACTGTGCTTGTTCTCTTCAGTATTTACTTCTCTGGGACTTATTTTCTCATGTTGGGCAGCTGGAGATTTTTTTTATTTCTATCTCTTGTCATGTTTCTGTTTTCTTTCAGACTGGAGTGTTCTGGGGCCCTCTGTGTATTGCTTAGGGCCTTTCAGAAGTGTGTTGACTTGAGTTTTTGCTGTCTTCCCCAATTTGCTGTTATCTGGGGTAGGCAGGGATGCAGGGATGGTACAGGCTAGCCTCCAGCCTCTGTGCCAGTTAATCTGAAGATTAGGCTGTACTTTGTGTGTGTCACAGAATTGTGACTATTTTGTATCTGCTTATTGGGTCCCAACCAGAGACTTGGTTCAGCCACAGCAGGTCCTGCCAATCCTCTTTGTGCCAGAAGCAGCTGGCTAATGTCACTGTGGCACAGGGCTCTGCCCAAATCCCAACTGCCCTCTTCCAGACCTCTCTATGCAGGAGTGACTATGTAATGTCACTGTAGCTGCGGGTCTGCCCAATTCCAAGATGTCCTCCACTGGTTCTCTCTATGTCACTGACATCGATACGGTGATGGGCTCTACCTGCTTTCAAGATGTCCTTCACCAGACCTCTCTACACCAGGGGTGACTGTCTGATGTCACTGAGCTGTGCGCTCTGCCCAACTCCAAGATGTCTTCCACCAGACTCTCCATGTTATTTATGTAGCTGTGGTGGCAGGCTCTGCCCAATTTCAAGATGTCTTTCAGTCAGCCACAGCAGCCATAGGACCCAGTCCCCAATAATCACCAGTACTCAGTGCAGGTCTTCTTCTTGAGTCTACTACACACTATGCTACTTGCCTTCACTGAATTCCCAACACAGCATGGAATGGTCAGAAAACTGCATGGTGCCCAGCTTCAGAACTCCGGAGCTTCCCACAATCTCCTCCAGTATAGCCGGGCAGCCTTGGCTGCTTCACAGGGTCCTGGGTCTCAATTTCCAGCAGTCACCAAAAGCCAATACAGCCTTTTCTCTTGGGTCCACTGGTTAGTTTGCTGCATTAAAGGCACGGGATTTGCAGGCTCCTGTTATCAGCCATTGCAGTCTCAGCACAACCTTAAATCCACCAGCCATGCTGTCTTGGTTAAAAAGAATCGTTATCCATTCATCTGGGCCTCTCCATGTTGTCATATTCTAGCATTTAATATGATTTCTTCAGACAGACTCTCTGCTCAATCCCCTAGCAAGCCACCATTTTTTAAAAACTCCCACAGACAGCTTTTAATACTCTATTTTTGTGTTGGATTTCTGGGATGGTGATTATTATATGTCTGGGTGTAATTTTATTTTGGTTATGCCTATTTGGAGTTCTATATGCTTCACTGAACCTGATGTGGGTTTCTGATCTTATGTTTGGGAAATTTTCAGCTATTACTTCTCTGAATATTCTCTTGACATCCTTTATGTGGTCCCCTTATTTTTTATTAATCCCTATCAATCTTATGTTGTTTTTCTTTGCATCATCTTGCAGTGGTTGAATTGTTATTTCCTGATTCTTTATTATTTTTGAAAGATCCTTCCTTTCCTGTTCAATAGCTGCAATCCTGTCTTCAAGGTCTGAAATTCTATTTCACTTTCATTGATGCAGTTTTTACAGCTTTCAATGGAATTTTTGAATTCCTGTATATCTCTGTGCATCTGCTTTATGTATTCTGTTTGTTTCCTATATTGCTCTTCTAGGGAATTCTATCTTTTTGTTTAGTTCCTCCAATTTTTTAACTGTGTTTTCTTTAGATATGTTCAGCATCTCTTTAATTTCCTTTATCATTTCTTCTTTTACCTGAGAGATTATTTCGAGTTTGAATTCCTTTAAAGATTCCCAGAGTTGCTTGTTTAGTTCAGTAGCTATTATGTCCAATATTTGAGGTGTATGGCATATATCCTCTTCTATATACATCACTCCTAGGGTTCCTTGAGAGGGCTGGAGGTTTGAGGTTGTAATTTGGTCTTTTGTTTTGTTATTTTCCTATATTATTGTGCTTCAATTGTTATTCAAAAGCTTCCTTAGGTTCTGTTGGAAATCCACTTTTATGTTTGCAGCTCCTGGGGCTCTTGCACCCAGTTCCCCCAGGCCGCTGGGCCTCTGCAAACCGTGGTGCTCACCTTCTTGCTTGGAACTCCACAGTTCTCCAAGCACAGCCGGAATGGGGAGGTGGATGTAGGCACTTCTCACCTGCCTAGTTGTTTCACTGCACCCAGAAGGCTCAAGGGCCCCAAACAAGCTTGGCTTTGGGAGAGTGCGTGGGGCACTTACCCCAGGGTGCAGGATCTCTGGAACTGGTGATGCTCACCTGCTTGCTTAGAAATCCACAGTCCTCCAGACACATAGGGATATGGATGCAGGTGCCCCAGACCTGCCCAGCTCTTCCACTGCACCTAGACAGTGCGAGGGTCCCAACAGGTTGGGTTCCGGGGACAGTGTGTGGCTCTCTGCTTGCTTGGAACTCCAAGTTCTCTGAGTGCAGCCAGAATGGGGAGGTGGGTGTAGGTTCCTCTGACATGCCAAGTTGTTTCACTGAACCCGGAAGGCTCAAGGGTCCTGAATAAGCTGGGCTGAAGCAGAGTGCACAAGGCACTTACCTCAGCACACAGGGCCTGTGGAACTGGTGATGCTTGCCTTCTTGTTTAGAAATCATCAGTCCTCTAGGAACATGGGGATGTGGATGCAGGTGCCCTAGAGCTACCCAGCCATTCCACTGCACCCAGACAGTGCGAGGGTCCCAAACAGGCTGGGCTCCAAGGACAGGGTGCACCTGCCTGTTTGCTTGGAACTCCACCAAGAAATGTATTTAATATATTGTGAGGTTAGGAATAATTAATTTCAATGCCATATGAAAATTTTGCATACATTTACTTACATTTGACACTCAAAGCAAAATTTAGATTTTTTCACACACATCTCTAGAAATCTAATAAATTTAGGATACAGTGTTAATGACCATATATATAGTTATTATATATATATATAGTTATTAACCAATACAATTGTATCTTATTTATGCAGTAACAAAATGCTTATTTAATAAATTCCAGTAGATGTAGATCAAGCATTAAGTACCATGATCAACTTTAAAGAGACGTTGAAATCTTTTACCACTTTGTTTAACCTTTAGATATTCACTGTGTGACAGAGAGCACCAGTCATTTTCATATGCTCTAAACATATGCAGTCTTAATTCTGTACCTGAGAGTCTCCTGATCTCAATAAAAATTGTCCTGGGGTGGAGACAGAACAACCAAACACCAAACAGTAGGCAGCTGCACCCAGGGCTTTTCTTGAATTAGTTCATTCAGGAAGTTGCCATATTCTGCTGTGCCACCACTTTGGGCCCTGTTTTGGTTGTCAAGAAGTTTCTCACAAAATGGCAACCATCCGGAGAGAGGCAGGTGCCACTGTGAGGGGTTCAGCAGTGGAGGACAGAGAACTCCACATGCAGCTAGGAAAATTAGGGATGCACAGCTGCAGGCCAGGGTCAGGTCAGGGAGCTGACAACACTAAGAGTGAGCAGCAGATGGAAGGGAGCTGCTTCCTGAACCAGCCTAATGGGATGCTTGCAGAGGGCAAGCCAGGCTGAACAGGCATGAGCTTTGTGATGGTGGAGGATGAGGAGCCAATCAAATGTTAAGGGTGATCAGATATCAGGGATAGAAGCTTGTGGCCAACTGCCTTAGCAAGGCACTTGATAAAATTGGACAATGCAGATATGAACTCAGAGTGAGGAAGATGAAATAAATATAGGTGAAAAATTAAAACAACACTGAGATTTCACTTCATCCTTTAAAAAATGTCTATGTCAAGAATTTAACCAATAAGAAATGCTAGAGGGGCTGTGGGGAAAAAGGAACCTTCTCCACTGCTGGTAGGAGGGTAGACTGGTTTCCACTATGGAAACCAGTGTGGAGATTCCTCAAAGAACTAGGATTGCTGATCCCATTTGACCCAGAAGTGGATAACAGATTAACTTAAACTAGATTAACTTCTGGTCACCCCAGGGACCTTGTGCTATACTAGGCCATATGAGTGTTTGTTCTGGAGGAAGTCTTACAAATGCATTGTGTTTAAGGTAAGAATGCAGAACCTGGAGTCTCAGAGGAATTCTGCTGGCACAGCACCACTGCTTTGCTGAGATATTTCCAAAGGACTTGTAAATGTGAAGGCCAGGTAGAGGCAAAAATGGTGCCTGGGAAATCCCAGCTTCAGAATACAAATGTATCCAAATTTGCAATGTCTTTTTTCCCTTCCCAGGAACTCACTGAAAAAAAAATCCAGTATCTTAATGATAAAATAAAGCCTTAAACTGAGGCTTCTTTTGCCTTTTACCTAGAAAATGGGCCATTGCCTGTCACCTCGAAGTGGAGCCCCTGCTTTCTATAGACACACAAATTTCACAGATTTCCATCCCCTAGAACATAGAAGCCCCCAGCCCTGAACCATAATGTACCTCATTCTCTGAGCACCCGCACTGACTTCTGACTATTTGCCTCTTTGAGTCTGTTTACTAAATTTACCTGAGCCTCTCACAGGGATACATAGCAATTTTCCTCCATGAGAAGACAGGAACCTCGGCACCAGGTCCCGGATGAGTGGAGGTCCCCACCTCCTCTTTGTAGAGACACCTGAGTCCCTGTCAGGGGACCAAAGAATCCTGACTAGGGTTTGGGCAAGGAGAGAATAGTTGTCAGACACAAATGCAAATGACACATGTCACTACCCACTAGAAGCTTTAAGAGTCAGTGCTGTAAAAGAAAATAAGATGAAATCAGGAAAGCTAAGACTTTCTGAAATATGTCAGGAAATGGCTCCTGGAGAGTATGCAAACCCGCTGAAGGTGAAACTTCAGAATGTTCCCTAGACTTAGAGAACAACTGAAGCTTTCACATCCTCCTCCAACAGCTCTCACCCAGGAAGATCATGGATAACTAACTGTCAGATGCATGTGTGACTCAGGGAACAACAGACTTCACTGCATCTGCCTTATGTGGCTGCCTTGAGAGGGTGCACCTGAATTGCAACACTGTTTCCCATGTACTATTTCTTTTGACTTCTTTTTGTAGTTAGCACTGAATAATTAGTACATTTCTATTTTCTCTGCTGTAATAAAGGCAGTGTTCCACTGAGGGGAAGAAAGTGCAGGCCATGTGAGTCAGACACAACTGTTGGCCCATGAGGGACACATACATGAGGAATGCTTTTTTTTTTGTTTGTGTGTGTGATGGTTTGGATTGTAATTGTCCAAAATAAATCCTTGTGGTAGAGGCTTGGTCATCAGCCAGTGGCACCACTGGGAAGAGTGCATGCAATAATGTAAACATAACAACATAAACAGTGGCTGGATGAAAAAGACACAGTTGTTCTCTCTGCTTGCTGCCTGCTGCTGCTGTGCTGATGTCTGCCTCCCTGCTGTCTCTGGGAACCTAACAAGCAATTTAACCCTTAGCCTCTTCCACTCTGATAGATATAAAGACAAGGGAGTAAAGTTCCTACCAGCAAGTAGAGGGTTCTGAGTAGGATACCCATGAGGGAGTCTCTGTCTAGAAGTTTTAATAGGAATAGAAAAGAGCTGTCCAATGGAAAACCAACTAATTTTCAGGGTTCAATCTATGCATGTTGTGGGGAACCACTCCAACTACTTCACATATCAGGGACATGTAAAGACAACTGTGGACATGACCATGCTTGTCTGCACAGGCACAAAGTGGGATACAGTTATGTAACCATGACTTAGCACAGGTGAACTCCCATGGCCTGCTTATAGCACTACACAAGAATGTAAATATGAGATAACAACCTGTGTAAGAATTCTACAACATAAACAGGGGTTCTCTGCTCTGCTCCATACTGCCTACCACTGTTGCTGATGTCTTGAACATGTACATTCTCTAACCTTGGGAACTCACCCAAGAAAATCTTCCTTGAGTCCCCATAACAGGCCAAAACGTACTCACACAGTGCCCATGCACAGCCCATGTACCCTTCAGCCAATGGCCTGCCTGGTCATACTCTGGAAAGTTCCTGAACAGCTGAAGCACAGTCATCAGATGTTTTTGTAAGATCCCTGGAGTGTCACAACTCAGCAGGCTCCTTTTGGGACATCCTGACTCCATTTTGGTGCTGCTGTTCTTAAGGCCCAATAGAATCCTGATTCCTATTTCACTGATCCCTGTGAAAATGCTGTAGGCCTAAATTAATCACCCTGGAACCATGTCTACAATAAATAGTTAAGAGGAAAAGGGAGGCTAAAAATGTACCAATGATAGTTACTTCTCTACATACAAAAAGAGCAAATATTTCTAATTTTTCCTCCTTGTTTGTTGGACCTTTTGAAATGTGTAAATATTATCATAATTACCAAAACAATTATTGAGGGGCAAACAGAAAAATAAAAATTAGAGGATGGGGAAAGCATTCAATGATTAAATGTTCAAAGCCCCCTTTGCAAGGTGAGCTGTTTTGGGCCTCTGCTGCCTCCCACTGCAGGACAAGCCATTGTTTTCCTGTTATCCTTAGGGAAACACCTTGTTCTTATTTCTAGGGAAGAACCTTGTTCTTCTTGGATAGCCAGAGATGCAAGGCTTAACAATAGCTGCACAAAAGTTTCCTCTGGCCACTTCTAACTCATGAACACCATGGAAATGCTATTTCTCATCTCCAGTCTTTACACAGCTGCTAAAATTAATGACCACTTTTAAGTGTGAAAACTAAGTATGGAAAAGTGACAGAATCTGTTCAAGATCATTTTTACAATAGTAGAGTCAGCATGCAGATGCTGTTCCAGGTGTCAGACAGCCACCTCCCTGGCATCTCAAGTCAGGGAACGACTCTGGTCTAATACATTGCTTGGGGAAAAATAAAAAACCTTTTGTCAATGATAGCAAGATACTTAGCCTTGGGCCTCTTGATTCATGTTCCACATGCAAGAGCCTGAGCCTTGAATATGGCTAGTGATGTTTTCCCAGCAATCTAGGCTCTCCTATATCGTGCAAACCCCCAAAGGGGCAAGGGATTACTAAGCAAAGTCTGCATTAGCATGTAACTGCCCACATGCTTTAAAATTTGTTCCATCTCCTTTCTATTTTAAAAAATTTAATTATAGACAAATACTAGTTTTACAGAGTAAGGAGATTCACTATGATATTTTCGTTTATGCACATACAGTGCATTGATCAAGTTCATCAACCCCTCTCCTACCATCTGCCTCTCTCTTAACTGTTCTCTCAGACCTGAGTAGTCCCTCTTCTACTTTTTTTCTATTTTCCACATATGAGAGAAAACATGCAATAATTGTCTGTGTCTGAATTATTTTGTTTATCATGATATCTTCCACTTCCTTGAATTTTTCTGCATATGACCACATTTCATTCTACTTTATGGTTGAACAGGATGTGTGTGTGTGTGTGTGTGTGTGTGTGTGTGTATGTGTGTTTGTGTGTGCATGTGTGCAAAAGTGCATGCCATGTTTGTTTTGCCCATTCTCCTGCAGACAGATACCTAGACTGATTGCTTGCCTTGGTTATTGTGAATAGTGCCTCTCTTGCTCCTTTCTTGCTCATCAGCCATTGTTGTATAACAAAGCATTCCCAAACTCAGTGCCTTATATTGCAAAATTTTATAATTATTACTCAATTTTCTGGTTTGACTAGGCTCAGTTGGGTAGTTCTTGATTACAGTAGACTGTCATGAAACTTCAGTCAGCTTACGGCTAAAACTGCAGTTCCCTGGTGAGTCATTTGGGCTGGACATCCACCATGGTACATACCCATGGCCTAAACTCCAGGAATAAAAAAGGGAGGGCTGGAATGTATCTTGAGGTAGAGGACTTGCTTAGCATGAAAGAGGTCCTGACTTACATGCCCAGGATAAGATTGTATAACGGCTTACAATTGATTTCTAAGATCATAGGGTAAATGAAAACTGGATAGAGTAGCATTATTTGCTATAATAAAGCAAAAGAAATGACAAGCTTAGTGCCAGCAGAGAGGAAAACTGATGAGACCTCATTTCACTGCAGAGCCTTGGAAGTCATGAAATTCTGTGTGATACAAATCTATAATTGTGTGCTATTGCTTATTTTCTTTCTGTCAAAAAGAGCTCACTATTCTTGTGTCAGGCACTGAGTTGGGTGCTGAGAAACACTGATTACCAGTTGTCTTAGTTACTTTTCACTGGTTGTTCAGACAAAATAACTGACACCCAAAATGAAAGAAGGAAAGGTTTATTTCTTACAGGTTGGAGGTTTCAGTCCATACTCAGCTGGATCTAATGCAAAATGACATGGCTAAGGAGCAGCAGTTTTTGCTGGCTGCAAACAACAAGTATGAACAGCAAAAGTGAAAGACACACCTTCTTCCCTCAGGTATACTGTATGCTGGCTCCACCCCTGGACAGGTATAGCAGACATACCACCAATCTGAGTGCTAGACAATGAAACAATCAGAAATACTGGATTTGGCCACATCTCTGATTGCATGAGGCTTGGGAGGAGCACTGAGATAAACCATGACACCAGTAGAGGCAAAGAGCCTGCTCTCATACACTCACCATGAAACTTACAGCCTACTGAGGTAGAGGGGATAGTTATCAAATCACTTTCCAAATATAGGCTGAGCATTCCTAATCTGAAATCTGAAGTCTGAAACGCTTCAATGTCCATGGCTTTTGAGTACTGATGCAGTGCCAAAAGTGGGAAATGCCTCAACAAGAAATTTTTTTCCAAATAAAAAATGTTTTTAATTAAGATTATTGGCACATTTTAGGTGTAAATAATGATATGTTAATCATGGGAAATTTGTACCTATACATGATATGAATCTTTTTTTCTCCATTCCCTTAACTTTCCTTCAAGTCCTTTCTTCTCCTTATTTATGAAAGCTTTATTTCCTCCTTTTCTCATTATTTTTTTCTTGTCTCTTTTTTTCTTTCTCCCTCCTCCATCCCTAATTCCCCATCTCATTAGATAATGTTCACAATATCTATTATATTTTGGTCCTGTTCTACATTTTCAGAGTCCCACACCAGAGAAACAACACACTACATGTGTCAAACACAAAATTATTAAAAATATTGTATAAAATTATCTTCATGCTATGAGTATGAAGTATATATGAACTATAAATAAATTTCATGTTTAGACTTGGGTCCCATCCTCAAGACAGCTTATGAAATCTATGCAATTTCTCCAATAAAAAATTCAGAAACTCCAAACACATCTGGTCCCAATCATTTTGTATAAGGGACAGAGTATATGCAGATGTTGAATTAATAACCTCAAGTAAGAAGCACAAGGACTGATCAAAATATTCAGCTAATACTTCAGCTTGTTAAATTTACTAAAATAAAAGGTATGTGCCCATTAATCTTCCTTTAAAACTCCTACTTAACAATAATTTAAGTTAAATGCACCTCCTTGCTTCAAACACACTTCTTCATTTGTTCTGGCAATCTTGAATGCAGTTTTCTAAGTCCTCTTTTGTGACTGTCTTTACAAATTGAGATAAAATATAGTGAGTGCTGCTGCTGAGTGCCATCCAATGGAAAGGAAGGCTCACAAGTACATTATATTGTGTAGTAGTCAGGGGTTGTACACAGAGAACAACTAGGATTAAGACATGAAATTTATAATATTTTTATAATGGTCACCAGAATTTAACACAGGAAAATGCAGGAAATCTATCCACAACACCAAAGACATAGATTTAGTTAAGAGCCTAAACCCCACAGCACTTGTACCACATGAGTCCAGATAAAAACCCAGAGCTCAGGACAATGCATCCCATGAGTCCTACTGGAGGCCCAGAACCCACAAGAAGGACTCCTGCCAGTCTCTTTTATGAATCCATGCCGAAAAGACCCAAGGGTCACCATTGGAAGCCAGAGAGTCTATGCCAGCAGGATGAAGGAGCTGTGCTAGTGGGATGAGCGTTCTCTGCTGGAGTTGAGAAGTCACACTCACAACAAAGACCATTTCTATCCTGAAAGGCACAACAGCTTTCCTCAGTGACACTGAGGCCCCCAGCTCCTCGAAGGACAAGCAAAGTCGGGTGTGTGCCAGGAAGTAGCGTTCAGAGTTCATCCTTGAGACCAAGCAACACATATCTTCCCCTCCGGAGCCAGGAAGCAATGCTCGATGTGAGGACGAAAGCTTCTCCAGGAGAATCAACAGCTCAGACAGCAACTCCTAGGAGAACCCACAATGGCTCCTTAATGCCTCAACCCTCAACATCTCCCTTCTTCTCCACCAATTTATCCTGGCAACTTTCCTCAGGTGGAGCATCTTCACTCAATGCCATGCTGATGTAATCCAGCTGGTGTTAAGTTGACCACCAGTTCTTAATCCATAACATGGTGTGTCCTCATCTACCTGTTTCACCAGATCTGGACTCTTGTGACTTCTGATTCTTCCCCAAAATCAAAATGAACATGAAAGGTAAATAGTTTGAACTGATTAAAGACAGTGAGGCAGCCACAACAGCAAACTAAAGAACCTTATAAGAGGATTTGCAGAATTGATTCAGAAGAAAATGGCAAGAATGATTGAATCAGTGTATTCAAAGGAAGAAGGAACTGGGTGTGGTGGAGTATACCTGAAAACTCAGCACTTGGGAGGCTGAAGCAAGAAAATCTGAGTTTGAAACTAGCTTAGGCAACACAGTGAGTTCAAGGCCAGCCTGAACTCCATAGCAAAACCCTGTCTCAAAAAACCAAAAACCAACAAATAAGAACACCTATCTGATTGGCTCAACCCAGTTTTGAATTTGTGTGTAGATTACTGACTCGCTGAAGATGGAAGATCTTCCCTGTGTGTGATGTGGCCTGCATCCTGGAATCAGTAAAAAGGGAAAGGAGAAAGTCTGGCTCTGCCTCTTCAGAAGAGTTTGAGTCCTTGCCATCACTTTAGGTGTCATTTCCAGACTCCTAGCACAGATTCTTCTGCTTCCTGCCAGAGACTCTCTCAGGACTCTGCAGTGAGCTCCAGGCCTGAGACTTGTGAGTGGATCTTTTGCATCTCCAATGAGCACCTGGCCCTTTTTGTTCTCCATCTGACTCTGCAGATGGCCATCTTAAGCCTCCTTTGTAAATCCTTTATGTACCCTTTATGTACACAAGTTACACAAGTATCCTTTATGTACACAAATTATGTACATAACTCCGTATGTACACAAATTACATCTGATTCTCTAGTGAACCCTGACACAAAATGCCTCTAGCTACCTGTGCAGCCTCCCATGAACAATTTCATGCCTCACTCATGTGAAAAATTCAAAGTGGAACTGCAGCGGTGCTGTACTAAGTATGGGTTAGTTAATGGAGGTGTTGGTGCCAGGCCCACTGGCTTAAAATTCTGTACACTGCTTTGTCATTGGAAAAGGTATTAAATGTTGGTGTCTAGGCTCACACAGCTATGAAAAGGAAGATACTTCCTAACTCATACTCTTATAAGAATTAACATATGTGAATCACCTCAGAGAGGCCCTGGCCTGACTTGAGTAAGTGCTACATATGCTTGTTAGTATGTTATATTAACATGTAAACATACTTTTAAGATATAAAGAAATCAGAGGTCTTTACCAAAAGCATTCATTTCTCTGTAATAACAGAAGGGTAACAAGGCAATTAACAATAGTAAAAGAGCACTTGGTATACTCCAGGGAACATGGGGAGAGTTCTGCAGGTTTTCATTGCATCTTCACAGCAGTGCCAAGAGAGTATTGCCATTCATCATGATTTATTTTTTAATGGAAAAAACCCCACAATATTTCAAAGGAAAATAAGAGTAGAATAATAATAGTGGAAATTGAGGATCCCATTAGGGAAGCAGTGTGCTAAGGTGTCAGCCCCAGGAAGATTTGAGTCCAGACATCTATAAATTCCAAGCCTCAGACTCAGTCCACTCCTCTGCTTCCTCTCATAGTGGGCCTAGGGCTCAGAGTCTCCCAGAAGTCTCATCAGAGACCTTCACCTGCAGCCACACCCTGCCTCAGGGGAATTTTAAACCCCCACTGCCAGGCCCACTGCCTCATTCTTGCCTCACAGGAGGGCTGTGCACCTGCTGGGTCCCAGCTTCTGGCCCCACCCCCTGACCTTAAAGGAAGATTACACTCCACCTGGACCAACCCGCCCCCACCCACTGACAGTCCTGAGCCACAAGCCTCCACATCCCAGCTCAGTCCTGCCCTGCGTCTACCTCGCTTCTCAGTGGATGCCAGTCTTGTGCATGGAGTCGCTATTTTAGTGCTAGCCATGCTATCTGGAGACCTGAGCGCTCTTCTTTAGGTGGCCTAGGCTGCATGGCCAGGGCTGGGGTCTGGGCCAGGTAGGTGGGAGAGATCCGGTGGCAAGTGGCGGCACCCCCAATGTTACCGGGGAAATACCCCTTGCAGGGTGTCCAGGCAGGGTGCAATGGGTGATGGGCCCTGGGATGCAGCAGGCATGGCGCTGGGGCTACCCTGCCCTTGGGTTCTCAGGGCCACTCTCCCTTCCTCCCTCCTCTCTGTCGGGGGTCTGCATGGCAAGACCCGGGTCGTGGCCTTGGATCCCTGGCCCCCACCAGGCGCTGCTGGGAGCCCAGCTCTGTTGTGGGACCTGAGGTGGGGCGGCTCTGGGTCTCACCTGGCCTCTGCTGTCAGTGAGGGGGGCCATGCTGAGCCATGGACATTTACCTCCAAAACGATGATTTCATTCCACTCAGAGCTCCTCCCTGAGAGTCTGAGAGAGGACCCAGATGTTACAGTAAGATAGCAGTTATTATTCTACCTGCACATGCTTTGGCTCAAGTCCCTTCCATTGATAAGGGGTTTCTGCTTCTTTTAATATTGGTGCCACTGGGGTGTTTAGGTTTTGGGAGAAGACTGAATGAAGCATGGGACTTTGACAAGGCAAAGTGTGATCCTAGTGTTTAAAAATTTTAAATCCAGAAATAAAAATAATTCACCCACATTGTTGAACCCTGCTGTAGAATACCAATCTTGCCCATATTCGGCTGTGTCTAACCATTACTACCCTGTTCTGTTCACATCATTTATATATTTGCATAGTGTTGAACATTTATATTATACACATAGGTAGACTTGTACTCATTTATCTTGTTACTAACCATATGCACAAATCTAGTTCCTCTTATAAAAACTGCATTGTGCATATATCTTTTTTTCTTGGGATAAATTCCAGAAATTGGAAATACTAAATCAAAATTTTGTGTTCTTTCCCTGGTACTTGATATGAATTGGTTCTTAAACAAGTCATGTTTACAGTAGACATCTT
Organism: Cavia porcellus; assembly: GCF_034190915.1. Lineage (NCBI taxonomy): Eukaryota > Metazoa > Chordata > Mammalia > Rodentia > Caviidae > Cavia > Cavia porcellus. Next base: position 2,724,375 of record NW_026947536.1, read on the forward strand.
TCAAAAAGTAATAGGTATTTGCCCAATTATCTGGACAAATTTGGAGTTCAGCAAGGTGTTGAGTCATTTTCTGTGCAGACTGAGAGACAGGCCACACATCCTACTGTTAGATTTTGTTTGTAAGTCATGTACCATGTTCATCCTTTTGTTTTGATTGACTCTATTTTGATTATTCCATTTCATTTTATCCTCTATACAATAAAAATTTTTTTAAAAACCACTTTCTTGCAAGATATGGTAGTGCATGCCTATAATCCCAGCACTTGGGAGGGTTAGATAGGAAGATAACAGAGAGGTGGAGGCTAGCCTGAAATGCATTTTGAGTTCAAGGTCAGCCTGCATTACATAGCAAGACCTTGTCTCAGAACAAAACAAACAACCCCTTTTTCCTCTTTTCTTATTTTAATGTAGCACAAGTAGATATTAATAAAGAAAATATGAAAACTCTTATAAATAGATTAAAGTTTTCATACTATGCAGTTTATATACTATGAAAGTATAGTATACTTTATATACTATAGTATACTTTATAAAATTTTATATAACTTTATATACTATGAAACTGCATTGTATATATCTGCATGAGCTATATAGCCATGCACTTTTAAATTTTGTTTTTGTTTTTGTTTTAAATTTGTAAGAATTCCTCTTTAGTTTTTCTAAACTAAAATTAAAGAGAAATTCTAAATTTGTAAGAATTCTTCTTTAATTTTTGGGACATGGTCTAAATAATTTACTCAATTCCCCAGTTTGGGATTAAACTTGTGATCCTCCTTCTGTAGCCTCCCAGAGTGCTGAGAGTACAGGTACAGGCTATCTTTACTTAGAAATTCACAATAGTTATGTTTGTTTATGTGATAAAATGTACTTTTGATCTATGGCTCCTTTGTAGAAAGACGCAATCTAATATATCTTCCACCTTCCTAATCTACAAATTCTATCACAGTGACTGGGAGTACAAATCCCATTGTTTAGCAGTTTTGAAAGCTGTCCTTCTTATTAAATGTAATCATCATGCAGTTTAGTAGAGAATTGAAAATTTCAACTCCTCCATGACTGAGATTTTCTATTCTTGTGTGAACATCCTTCTTTCCCCATCCCTCATGGAACTGATCATTTTTAAAGTCAAAGTGCCCAAGAAAGGTGTGAAGGTTCAAGCTACTTGGGGCACACAGCTCTTCAGAAAGACCAGGCAATGGTATTCTGCGGCCCCTCACATTGCTCCCAGGTTTTTTGTTTTTTGTTTGTTTGTTTGTTTGTTTTTCCTTAACAGAATTCTGGGAATTGAATGCAGGGCTTTCTTAGCTACTTTTTACTGTTTGCTGAGAAAACATACCTAATGCCAAAAGTTGGGAAAGGAATTGTTTATTTCTTATGATTTTTGGAGGTTTCAGTCCATACTTCATTGGCTCCAAGGCAAGTTGTAATGACGGGGCTGTAGTTCACGGTGGCTGCAACCATCAAGGAGGAAACAAATGAGCAAGACAGGCCTTCTTCCTGCCATTACATCATATCCTGGCTCCAACCCTAGACCAGTGTAGCACTCAGACCCCTAACTCAAGTGCTAAACAATGAACCAATCACAAATGCATAATATAAATGCATGAGGCCTGGGTGCCACAGACATAAACCGTGACATTCCACCCCTGGACCCCAGGACTCATGTACATCCTTTATACAAAAAACATTTAGTCCATCTCCAAGACTTGGCAAAGTCCTAACAGTTTCAGCATTGCTGAAAATTGCAGGTCCCAATTCTCCTCCAAGATCTATGGCAAACTCTTAACTGTACCCCCCTGTACAAATGAAACAAGGTTAAACATTTCTGAAATACAAAGGCACAACATAAACATTACCATTCCAAAAGTTACAAGCAGGGGAATATAAAGCATTGGAAACAAAGCAAGTCCAACATCCAGTGGCAAACATTAAGTCCTAGAATGTCATGCTCAGCATTTGAAGCAATCTGACTTCAAGCTCCAAAAGGTTTGGATGATTTCACCCCCATGGCACTTCCCAGGATATCAGCTTCTATCTTATACCTTCTCTGCTCAGTTCTTGCAGCTTTCCTTGGATGATACACTTTTCTGGATTTTCCAAACTTTTAGGCTCTCCACTGTACATTGGCTTCACCATAACATTTTTATGAACTGCCCTCTCAGGGACACACTGCTTGGCCTCCCAGGCCCTTTGCAATGGAGGTGGAAGCCATTTTACCTTCATAATTTGTACATTTTCCTTGCACATAAAATCATCACCAGGTGGATGCTGCTGCCATGGTTTGCTGCCAGCTGGAGCAGTAGCCAGGCTTTTCTCTCTCTTGGCTGTAGGGGTTGATTGCTTGGATCATTGAGCTCTGTGAATCTGATTTTGAAGAAAAGCTTCTCTATGTTGCCACCATTCTGGAACCTCATATGGCCTCTGTTGCCATTTTGGAGCATGGTGCTCTTCAGTTTCTCCTCTAAGCAAATTCAGTTTTGTAGTTTTGAAGCTGCAAAGGCTGTGGACCTTATGCTTCCCATGGCCATCTTTCTTATCTCTCTGTTTCTCCTCAGCAATCAAAGTCTCAAACCTGTCTTTATAATCCATAGCTTCCCTAGAATTTTCCTTCTGATCAAATTCACAGAATTGTAAATTATCCTGCTCAGCTATTTCCACTTGATTTGCAGCATAAAGCTGCCTAAAAGCCCCCAACAATAGCCATGCCACAGCCTCAAAATTCCATTTGACTGCTTTGAAATTTCCCTTTCCAGATTAATCAGTTCATTGCCCTTTCTCAGACAAAGTCACTGTGCATGAGCAAAATGCAGACAAACTTTGTGCTAAGCCAGAACATTCACTGTGTGGAGTCCAATAACCAGTGTAGTCTTTCTCAGAGGAAACTTCTCAAGCCTGGTCTTTAGCCTCAGGCTTTCTGTCAGCCTTCTGGTCTCCTGACCTCTGACCAGAATCTCATCTATAGAACAGCCTAAGCTGCTCCAGCTTTATGAATCCAGGTGACATGTCCCACCCTTTCCAAACTCTACCCACGAGCCATTTCCAAAGCCTAGCAAAAACATGGTCAGGTATAGTCACAGCAAATGTCCCCACTCCTAGGTAGCTATATCTGTGTTAGTTAGGATTTTACTAGAGAAAACCAGTGTAACACAAGATATACAGATGTAAAAGAAGTAATGAGATTGGTTTAAGATGGTCAGCCACAGTCAGATGAGGAAGCTTGCAGAGGTGTCTACACACTGGAGGCTGAAGGATTCAATCCAAAATCTGGAGTTCACCCCAGCATCTCATGCAAGTCCACACCTGTAGGGTGATGGGTCTTTGACAGAAGGCCAAAGGCTCTAAGATGAAAGGCTGAAGAGTCTATGCTGGAAAGCTGAAGAGTCTGTACTGGAAGCCAGGAGACAACCTCCAATCCAAAGGTGAAGAATGGAGCTTCTCCCAAGAATGGAATGCATTTGTCTTTCCTCCTTCCTTTTTATGCCTCCAGGTGATGAGCCACCCTAGGGTGGGTCTTCTTCATCCTTGGGTGTAGACCTGTTAAACCCACTTACTTAAGCTTCTAAATGTCTCAGATTGACAACGCCATTCAACCACTATAGTCTTTAAAAGAAATCTTGAAAAGCTATGTAGCTCTTTGTGTGGGACAAACCTCTGGTCTTAGCTCTGCCAGGTCTAGGGATCCCTGTGTATTGTTCTGATGGGAACTGAAGGACAGCACTCTGTTCTGCCCCCTTGATCTCTGAAGTGTTGTTTAGCACCTGCCTTAAAACCTGTCATGGGATAGGCACACAGAATACCCATGGAATGTATGCTTGCATAAATCAGCATTAGGAGGCTGGGTGTTTTCTGCATTTGTGGATCATGTGTGGTGATTCTCTTTTGAATTACATGAGTTTGTCATATGTCTCACAAAATAGATACATGATACCTCTTTTATACCTGTAATGAAAAACCATATATCTGCATACTACTTGTAAGGAAAGATTTTCTGTTGTGGTTTCTACATTAATCTTGTTTCAGTTTTTAAAACAGAATCAGCCCCACCTATTTCTCTTCTATCACTGAAATTAGGGAAAATCTTTTCTGACATAGAAAGATGAGTAGATCCACAATGCTCTCTACATTTTCCCTGTAGACGTTGTCTATCTGGGGTTTTTTCTTCTAACAGGGGGCAATAGCAGCCAGTCTCCTCCAGTAACATTTGGCCAAACAGAATCTGATGCAGTTACATGAAAGACCCAGAGTAGCATATCACAGTGAGAGAAAGGTCAGAGGTGGGTGGGGACTAGCAGGAGAGTACAGGAGTATGGATGGGTTCAACACTGAGCAGAAAGCTGGAACTTGAAAAATGTGAAGATTCTACAAATTGATGATGTGCTTAGGTGCTACTGAACTGAACATGTTGAAACTAGGGAAATCTTATGTTTTGATCAATATTATCTTAGAATTTGGAGTTGGAGCTCAGAGTATCTACTGTGAAGCCAGCAGCAGCTGCAGCTCTAGAATTCATGATGACAGGGTACCTGGCCATAGTTTTCACATTGATCCTAGAGCATGTGAGGTCACTGGAGGTGGAGCTGGCACAAGACCTGCGAGGAGAATGTGAGCTCAGTCAGGTTCCAGCCCTGCATCAGCAAAAGGAGAAAAGATCACCAACTATCCTTGTTCCTTGCAGGCCCAAGAAGGTCCCAGGCCCTGTCTGAGACAACTGTGTGCAAAAATCCAGCCCAGCAAAGCTTCCAATTCTGCCTCACCCCCACTCACTACTGCATGCTTCAGAGTTGCCAGAGGCCCCAAGTCTGGGGGTCTTTCTCTGTGTAAAGTGCCCTGTGCCCTCCCCAGAGACCCACAGACTCAGGGCACTGTCGTTCTCAGCTTCAGTGAGCTCAGATTGGTCTGACACAGCCAGCATAGTTTGAGCAGTGTGTCCCATGTCTCTCAGCAGCACCTGCTAGGAGACAAAAAGGAAGGGTCTGTTCCATGGAGGACAGAAGTAAGCAGCAGTGCAGGTCTGGCCTGCCTCTCACCTGCCCACCCAGATATCATGTGGAGCTGGACACCAGACTCCTGTTCCAACTGCAGAGAGTTTAGCCCCAGCATTTTTTTGTCTTCTTTAAGACTGGTCCAGGCAGCCCTCACCTGCTTACAGAAGTCTCTGGATAGTGCTGTGACCTCCTGACCTCCACTATTCAGGGAAGCTTGAAATGCATCTCCCTTTTGAGCCCTCATGGCATGTTGTCTCTGTGAGAAAGAGACTGGAGTCTACAGTGTTACTCTACTCATGGGTACTCTACAGGGTGCTGCTCTATAACTATCTGAGAAGTAAGTGGACAGAGGGAGTGCATCCTGCCTAACTTTCCTCCATCTTCAATTCATATACTGATGCATCACCCCATTCTGTGTACCTTCCAGGGAATCCCTTTCCCCTATTATATGTTCACATGCACAGAGGCCACAAACTTAGGCACATTCACTCTAATGAGGATAGTACATGGTGTGCTCTCCAGGGTGATTGTGTGGCCTGAATAACATGAAATCATAAGAGAGCAGTGGTTATTTCTGCACTGGTCATTGCATCATGGTCAGTGCCTGCAAAATTGATGATTAAAGGCAACAATCACCTCCCTTTATGATGTCTGTGTGGAGCAAGCAGGTCCTCTGATTTCCCCAAGAGATTCCTACTTGGGGTACAATAGAAGCCCATGGAGTGGGCTTCACAAAAAACAGCACAGCTTCATCCAAGTGACTGGCCTTTGGCAGAAGGCAAAACTTGCCCATGAGTAAAGAAAAAAACAACAGTAGACCCAGGGTCCCAGCTCTGTGGAGAAAGACCTGGCTTTAGACCTCACTTTACACTTGGATTTACTCTATAAGTCTAGACAAAATACCATTCTTCTCAGGACCTTCCGAGGATGTCCCCGGCACTACAGAGGTCATCCTGGCATCTGCTTGCTAAGGACTTCATCAGTGGTGTTAGATGATGTTCGTAAAACCTGTGGGCTGGTGTCATGTGCACCAGAGGTGAAATCCAGAAGGGGCTGGTATGGAGGTGAATACATTGCATGCAGACCTGGCTCCTGCTGCGTGGTGGTGGAAATGACAGTCACCTCCTGGACCTGTTTTCCTGGAGGCATCATGAAGGGGTGGAAGTTCATCAGTTCAGCCATCCTTATGTTCCCTAAGCATCACAATTTCTTTTATGCATTGTTGTTGTGGCCTTGAGTCAGGACCTTACACAGCAAGCACTGTGGATGGAGATGCACCCCCAAATCTAATGGCATTGTTTCTAGATTTACACCTGTGTGAGTCACCACAACCATGACTTGGGCTCTTGCTCAATAGCTGAAAGCTCGACTTCTGATGGCCACATTCTGAGTAAAACTTGCCTTGTTCCTTTAAGTATAGATCTCAGTTATTATTATTATTATTATTATTATTATTATTGTTGTTGTTGTTATTAATTAGCATTAGCAGTGCTGAAAGTGAGCCCAGGGCTCCAAGCATGGTAAGCAAGTACTCTACCCAGAACTTTTTCCCCAACCCCTCAGGCTTCACCAACAGAATATGGCAGATGGCATGTGATGTGACCTCTAAGGTCCACACATAAATAACTGTTACCAACCTCCTGCTGGTTCCATCTTGTGTTCTTTCCTGCATTCTGAATTTTTGTCTTTCATTTTGTTTGTTTGTTTGTTTTTAAAAACTCTCTGGATCTCTGGGTTTGGGATGTCACTGCTATCTCTGCAGCTTCCCTGATGAGAGTCTGAGGAGCCTTGAGTGACAAAAAGGAAAACAGGCAGAGGAGACACCAGGCATTTGTCCTGAGTCCTGCTTGTAAGCAAGGGACAGAGCCTCAGAGCAGATTCTGCTACAGTGATGTCTCCACTGAGTCTATAGCTCAGTTCAGTAAGCTGTTATGGTAGCAGCTTCAACAAAGTCTCCTGGATTCCTGATGCACAGCACCTTTGTAGTTTGTTTTTTCTTTCAGCTGATATTTGATATTTATATTTCTGTTCTCAGTTATTGGGAACAAAGTAGATGTGACTATCTTGTAAAATTCTCTGTATTAAGTAGAGAGGATAGGATGCACAGAATAGTAAGGTAGACAAATGTGTTACTCATAAATTAACTGATAAAATGATGTCTGAAGTGAATGTACCACTAGCAAGGCAGAAGGAGTCTCCTTCCTGCACTTCCTCACCAACACCAGTGTGTTTTGACCTAAAAGATAAAGTCTGCTACTCAGTGCTCTTCCAAGATAATCACTGATATCTCCTTGTGGGATGAACATTCACTCACTTGGTAACTGAGAATGATAGGAAACATGTCTGAGTTTATTTTTAGTCTTGTTGTGCTCCTGGGTGAAATATTTTCTCCAATTCTCTTGTCTGTGTTTACCATATTTTGAAATTAACTACTGTTGTGTTTTCTATTCTTTTATGGCATATAAGGAAGTGTTTCTCGGATACATCATCCAAATATTTTATGTCATTCTATCAATTGGCCTTTTATTTTATTTTTATATCAGGAATCAATCTCCAGACTTTGCACTTGTCAGGCAAGTGCTTGTGCCACTAAGCTATATCTCAAGCTGTCTTTTTAGTCTTGTAACAAGCCTTTTATGGAGCATTTCATAATTTCAATGAAACCTAATTTATCATTTTTTTGTTCTGTTATGGATCATGTTTACAGTGTTGCTCATTGGAATTTTCTACCTATCCCTGGAGTAACCCAATTTTGTCCCATAGTAATGTGTATTTGTTATTTACACATTCTTGGGGTATGATACCCAGTTCCACAACTAAAACTCAGAAGGTTTGTATGGGCTGTCAGTGGTGTTAGTCCAAGTTTGACTCCAGGGTAGGCACTACGTAGTAGAAGTGGTAGAGATGGAAAGTTGGTGACCTAATGGCACAGAAGCAAGGTAGGAAGTGAGGCCCCAGGAGGGAGGGTGATACTCATTTTCCCTCCTCAACCCCCAACCCACTTCCCAGAAGAGTGACATTAACAACTCCATCCCGGGAACTCTCCATGGGATAAACCCATGGAGAAACATAGAACCCCTATGATAAATTCACCCTCTACATACAAGAGCCTTTGAGTGAAAATTTACATCTAAACCATAATCATTACCATAGACTTATGTTTTGGTTCTGTTCCTTGATCCTTTCCCATTTTTCAGTTAATCCTGATATGGTAAGACATAAGGGTTAAGAACCTCCTTTGTATGTGGCTCTCTATGGACCATACATACATCTGACATGTGTACAGATACACTTATCATGGAAGCTGCTCTTCTTCCACTGAAATGCTGTGGAATTTTCAAGAAAGTCAATTTCCACATATGTGTAGTACCATGTTTTGTCCTTTCACCTATCATAACTGTTTCTTTTTAAAAATATTTAGATTTTATTTTGAAGAGAATAAAACCAAGCAAGATAAAGCAGAATAAAGGCAATGAGAACAAACTAGTGTGACACAAGACTTCAAAACAATAGGAAATCAATAGTTGCCTTAATGCCTCTTATCTTCCAAATAGCTGCAGATACCTTCAGACATGGTAAAAATGAAACAGAGAAAAATAGAACCAATAAAAACAAAACAAAGAGTGCAATAAAGGACTTCAAAACAGACAAGAGTAAATCCAAAAGGGCTACCATAATGTATCTTATTATATTTGAAATAGCTGCCCATGCCTTTGAATATAAGAAAATCCAACAAAATGAAATAAAATAAAACCCAACCCAATAAAATAATGGAAATCATACAGGGCTTCAATACATGAGAATATGGAATTTAACTATGGTACCACTTTTACAAGGAGAGGCCCCAGTAGATGCCACACTGCGTATCCTTATCTTCTGAGTAGATAATCAGACCTCTGGCCCTACACCTGCAAAGTCAGTGAAACACCAAACACCACAGGGATCCAAATGCATTTCACCTCATGAAATCTCATCACAGCCTGTGTTTCCCCAGGTTGGCCAGTCCCTTACTCGTGGTGGTGGTGGAGTGGCTGGCTCTTCTTGTTTCTCATCACACATACCAGAAGGGGTGGAAGTCTGGCTGTTTCCTCCCTGGTGGCAGATACTTGCACATGGAGAGGTTTGTCCAGAGGACTTGCTTCTTGGTGAATTCTTGTTCTCTTCCCCCACAGTCCATGAGTGGCATTGACTCATGGGAAAACCATGGAGTCTGAAGGTCTGCTCCTTTATCCCCTATGGTGGCAGTGCCCTGTGCACAACACTTGTTTATAGGGAAGGTTTGCTTCCTGGTGATTTCTTGTTCTCTTTCCCCATAGTCTGCAAATGGTGATTCATGGTCTGGCTGTCCCCCTGGGTGGTGGTGTTCCACACATAGTGCTGGTTCCCAGGGAGGGCTGGCTTCTTGGTGAAATCTTTCATTACTGTTCCTTGAATATAAACAATTTTCTCCAAATCTCTTTTCAGTTGCCCTTAGAAACTGGCTACCTGTTTTATGACCTCAGCATTATACCATACATATCTAAGTATGGCTGAAATAGATTTTGTAGATCTCTATACGTTGGGTAAAACTGGGATTATTTCCTACAACCACACAGAGAAAAATGAGATAGAAACCCTGCATATATATTATGCAGCCTAATGATCTCAGATTCATGCTGCTGTATACCTCAAATGGTTTCACACAGAGGGCCTGGTGAGTGTGGTGTGCATGTGAGGGAAGAAATCCTCAAACATCTTTCAGGGAATGTGAGGAAAGAAAACCAAAGAAAAACAAAGGAGCAGGGCCCACATACTTCATGGTCTCCAGAATGCAATCAAGATGGCAAACCTAGTTTACCCGCCCTTTGAAGATTGGGTGCCAGAATGCAGTGTTTCACAAATTCAGGTACATTTAATAGCTGATTGATCTAGGGTTTAGGTCAGAATGTGCTGCTGTGTCAGCTGAGATGGCATCATGAGAAGGACCCTGTGTGGCAGACATCTGGGCTGAGTACAAGGAGAACACAGACAGGGTACCTTAGTAGAAATTAGAGTCTTGACCATATAGATGGCTGTGTGTTTAGCCAAAGCGGGCACCATCTGAGACCTGAGCAGAGGTATTGAGCTCTCAGATGAGCAGAGAAGGCCCTGCACAGGAAAGAATGTCTGATAATGGCCAGTAATATGGGGCAAACAATAATACTTACCTGCTGTGTTGCTAATGTGGGCTTTGCATGCTTTGTGATCTCTGGGGACCTCACCTGGAAAACACCCTGCAGCCTCACAGCCCAGATGAGTGCCATAGTGGGCAAGATGAAGGGGGTGTCCCCTGTAGACTCTATAAACAGCACCTCACAAGGGAAAAACCCTGTGAGTTGTAGACAGGATTCACCTGGGCTCCTGCTGTCAACCATAGGCTTCTTTTTGGTGGTGTTGGAGGCCCTTGAGACTGGAAAGTGATCCATCTGACACTCTGGGACATGTTGAAGGTCTTAGAAATGATAGACATGCAAATGCTGTGGAGGACTTGGAATCATAGCTGGCTCCTACAAAAGTCACACTGCATGACCCAGGGAGCACCGCCTCCTCCTGAGGTTAAGGCCCCATGACCTGAACAATCCCTATGTGAGTTCCTTGATATTGCATGAGATGCCTACTACTTGACAGAAGGTGCAAGATGAGGAACCCCCAGCCCAAGCAGGAGCACTCTAAGGACTGCCCATATCTACCTGTAACACATGTATGCAGTCTACATGGCCATGAAACATGGAAACTGGTGAAACAATTGAAGCAAAAGTTGAGTGAAACTGTCCCAGTATGGCTGTTACAGATATGGGACAATGGGCCTAATAACACAAGGTTGAGTTCACAGGAGGTGTCCCAAAGGCTACCCCAGCCAGCAATGCCACTAAGTGACAAGTTCTACAGAATGTGCACAGAGCAGTCTGTGAACAGATAAGCAGACTTTGATAAACTGGTTGATGGCAGCAGCCTGGGATCAGAGATACCAGGCCATCAAGGTGCTGATTCAGAGGGCATGGTTACACCACAGGCACTGGGGCCTCTTATGCACAATGGCTGGGGTTGGGAACCAAGGAGCATAACTGGATGCAGCCCCTCTGTATTCAACAGGTAAATACAGAATTGGGGCATGCCACTGTGGAGTAGGTACCACTTGAACTGTGCAGCCATATATATTTGATAAATGATAGAAACACTTGAGGTGGCAACCACTCACCAGGGTGGTGTCCATTGATTGGCTAACTGTAGAAGCCTAATAGGTCAATGAGCTTCCTATGAATATGGGCCATGAGCTGCCTATAAATATCAGACACTGACCAGGACACTGCACCTGGGGATTTCCACATATCTAGGACACTATTAAACCCATCATCACAGACACATCGCCATATTGGGACACTGTACTATAGGTGCCACCATCCTCAACAGGTGCCACAATACTCTACAGGAGGCCTGGTTGTTTTATCTGGTGGCTGTGTTGCTACCAGGACCAAGTGTTATAGACCCAGCCCTCCAGCTTGAAACTCTTGGTAACGCAGGACCGAGGCCCTAAACCTCACTTGATAGGCTTTGATGTTGCTCATGGATAAATTTCTGAAATGCTAAACCACATGACCCTTTCTTTGCTAACCTTCAGCTTTGCAGCTGAAGGAGGTACTTGGGCCTTCTTGCATGTAGAATGTGAAATGGATATCCCTGATCACCAGGGGCAGGTGCAAGAAGCCTTGGAAGAAATGGGTGTGGAGTTCTCTGCCCAGGGGAACAGTAGGACCTACTCATCAAGTACTAGGAATCCTTGGGATCCACCTGGCTCTGGATGGCCATAAGCTGCACTGTGGTTGCATTAGTAGTATTAAGCAGTTACCTTTATTGCTCCCATGGTCTTTGTGTGCATGAGTCCACCCGATGTGTCGCTTACAATAAGCACAATTTCCCAACCTTTGAGGGTGTGGGATGTGGGAAACATTCACATTGCTTCAAACCCAGAGGGTTGGAGGACCTGTAAGGACATGTCCCCAACATTTAGCATTAGCGCACCATTGTCACAGTTATATAAGCAGTAGTTAGCATAGACATCCATGCATGCGCTCAGGTTTCTGAGAGTACACAAGAATGTAATGCCTGACAATGGCTGATATATATGGGTTGGATAATAAAGATGCTTGTTTACTGATGCTGCTAATGATGGTTGCATGTTGTTTCTTCTCCGTGGTGATCTCATCTGCCAAAATACCACTTTACCTCCCCAACTCTGAGAAAATCTCAGGCCCCAGACACAGGGAACTTCAATAACCAACCAACACACAGGCCCTGTTCCCTGTCCCCAGGCACTCATCACATCCTAAAGCCCAAATCCCTGGTGGGCACACTTATAGAGAAGAGACTGAGTTTCATTCTTTTGCCCTGGTGTCATTTCCTAAGCCCTGAGTGTGCATTTGCATCAATTCCATCCCAGCCCTGTGCCCTGCAGGTCTCTGAGGGTCTCAGGTGTTCTGACCTGGATTGGAACATGGTTCTCTAAGCAGCAGATGTGTGGTTCCCCAGCTTGCTGCTCTGTTCATAGTCTGAAAGGAGTCATTCCTGGGCTAAAGACCCAGGGCAATAGCATCTCTTGGCCCCACTTTGACACATGGCAGCCAAGTAACTGGGAATGTTATCTCCCTTACTTTCTGAGTCTGACGAGAATCACTTGAACTGGTAGTGCCACATGGCAAGCTGAAGCACAGGACCAGTGCTGGCCAACATGGAAACATTCAAGTCCCCGTGTGTGGTTCCATGTGGCAGCTGAGCACCGTGAGTGGCAATTTGAGCCTCTGACTACGGAGCACCTCAGGGGTTATGTAAGGTGTGAGTCCCTGTGTGATGCATGAGTGACCTGGATACATAGGGAAACACATGCAGATGCTGCTGTCTGGTTGAATCTAAGTAGACACAGTACCTTTGAAATGACTCAGGGTGTGGGCAGAATGGAATCAGGCCAAGGACAAAGGCTGGGTGAACCAGATCATGAAGCAGGGCCTTCAGATCTGGACCACACATTGAAAATCAGTTAAGTAAAGGAGCCCCAGCCTAACTGTATCTGGGGACAAATTCCTACACACTGGGGCCATGCATCTCTGTCCTGTCCCAAGACCAGCTGACTGTGTTATAAGGCCTGGCAGTATAGTCAGCATGTTAGTGGCATGTCTCTTGGATGTATAGCACCTGGACAGGAGATGGGCTCAAGGCCCGCCTGTGTAAAATGCACACATGGAATTTGCCTCTGTCCCACTGGCTCTCCCTCGGGTGTGCTGGTCTAGAAAAATGGAATGAGTTCTTTTTGTCTGGCCAGCTAGTTGGCAGACTGCCGCTGTGTTCTCACCTTCCTGCCCTCTGGCTACACAGTCACAGCACCTAGGACCTGGGTCCAGGTGTTCAGTGAGGCTTTAGATGAGTGTGGTGGGTAAGGCAAGTATCTGTGCAATCAACAATGGGCTGGCTGAGTTTTGAGTGGCTGCAGAGTGGGGAGAGAAGCCCATGTATTTCATTCACCACCACATTGATTCTGAGGTCATAAAGTAGAGAGCAGGGATCCTTCCTGTCAGCTGTCACTTTTTACCTCTTCTTCCCTTCCCATGACCATTTACTTGGAGGCTGTGTAGATGTGACAGTGCCGGATAATGTATATTGAAGGCCTTGTTAAGCATCTCCACCCAGACTGCCTGGCAGTAGCTCAGACATGGAACCTCAATGGGAGAGAACTAGGGAGGGAGGTGGAGGAGGACCAAGGGCTTTCTCCTGGAGACAGCAGTTACAGAGGGGCAGGGGGCTCATTTGACTGTCAGAGCCATATTTGAGGCTGTATCCTGAGGCCAGAGAGGAGACAGCAGTTTTGATCACTTTGCTGGAAATCAGGGGTCTGGCAAAGCTACCAAGGCAGGGCTTGGGGGCCAGACGGAGGGCTCCTCCAAAAGATTTACCTGTTTGTTTTTCAGTTTCTGTTCCATGACTTAATCATCAACAGCTATTGGCAGTGTGGGTTCGCTTGTCTCCCCAAGAGTGAGCTGCTTCTGGGGATCTTGGGCAGTCAGGACAAAGTGAGATCTCTATGTGTCTCTGTTAGGTTATGCAGAGAGAAAAGTATAAAAGTGCATGTTCCTGTGACAGGAAGATTGGCCCCTCAAATTCCATTAGTGAGGTCTCAGTTTGAGGACAGCTAGTGCTTTGTTCTGGGGCTTGCTTCTGCCTGAAGGACTCCTTCCAGTCAGGTAGAGCGTCTGTTTCCTGTGAAATTAATTTTTCATTAGTTGCTAATTTTTTCTCATATGTCAGAAGTGGGTCTCTTTTCTCTGCATTTTGTATATAATTTATAATATATTCTTATTAGTGCCTAATTACAGTACATACTGATTACATTGATGATGGACACATGGTCCATTTAATGTGCAAAGTGCAAACTAGGCTCTGCCTGGTACATTATGGTGCAATACATCAACCAGTAACTGTTACCATATTTGCTTGCATTGAGCACCCAGTTTCAGCCCCCAGCCATTGCCAGCATAAAGCCCTGCTCAACCTGTATTGTCCTTTTTTATAGTGACACAAAAGTTGGGAGCTTGTAGGATTTGGCAAATGGAGGGTGTTTGTGTGCTGTGTGGAGGGAGCCCAGGGCAAGCTGGTTGAGGTCATGAACTCAGGCTGTGCGAGGACATTGATGAGATGGTTCTGACAGTGTTGGGGGGCATAGACTCAGCACAGGGAGCAGTCTGAAGCCCCTACCCCTTGTGCATACTATCTGGGAATGGAGGGAGGGCAGGGCTCACTGTGAGAGGTTTATTGTGTATCACCTTCCCAACTCATCTTGATGAATGGTGGCAAATCATGTGCGGTGTCTGACTCTAAGAGTCCAGTGAGGTAGGGAGCTCAGTGAAGAGCCTGTGTCATACACAAAGGATGGGTGGCTCTGAAAGAAAAGTCACTCAATTGACACAAGTACAGAAAGTTATTAACATCTCATAGTATGACACCTGGGTACAAGTTAGAGAGATGAATCAACCACATTCTGATGGTTGCCAGACCATAGCAGTAGATTTGGATTTGTTTGTTTTTTTTTAAATGCCTAGTGAACCTGGTTGAGGTGTGGAGTCTCTGTAATCCCTATACTCTACCAGACTAGGGCAGGAGGGTCACACAGTGGAGCTAGGTTTCAGCAATTTAGCTGAACAGTGACACCAAGTGTCAAATTTAAGAATCAAAAAGTAAAAAGGGATGGGAATGTAGCTCTGTGTGAAGGCCCTCAGTGCACCCTCCTGTAAAAATAGGAAGTCTATACACCTGTAAAGAAGCTGATTCAAAAGAATGCTACAACTTCCATGAGGGAATATTGAACCAAACTTCCCCAGAATGTTCTGAGATTTTGTATTAGTAACAGAAATGCAATCAAAATGTAGAGAATGTTCATCCATCTGTAAGAAGCAGAGGCAGGGTGGTGCCATGCTCTTCAGTTGTCTGCTGAGATGTCACGGGGATGCGCTGTCTTCATGGAAATACAGGAGCTGGTAGAGCTGTATTTGTCAGAAGTCACCATGGAGCTCTGTGCCCAGACACTGCATATCTTCAGATCCCATGGACAGGAACAGGACCTAACCCAGCTCCTATAACTGAGACCTAGAAACATCACTGCTAGGACACCAATTCAAACAATGACATTTGCAAAGTTGACTGTTTCTTATGGGATAGAAGATGACAGTACTGTGTACCCAGGTCCTACATGTAATCCCTGAGGAGCTGTTCCCTACACACACTCCCCACCTAGTGGCTTAAACACCTGGCCTGATCCTAAAATTAGAGGAGGAAGAGCACCTAGGAGAGAGGCCACTGTTCCTGAATGGAACAACAGTCACTATGTTGTTTCTTTTATTATTCACTCACATTGTGTTTTATATTTAACTGTAATTCTGGTCCAAGAAAATATTGGTTAATTAATTGAATATGTGAAAGACTAATCAAGGACATTTATCTAACATTATGTTTCGTAACAAAAAACAATATTAAGCAGTCACATCCAGCATCGTCTGGTTGAAGAGAAACTTGAATGCATAGATGTGAAAAATGTAGCAGAGGTAAATTCGGAGGACATAAGATGAATGGTGGCTGGGATACAGCAGGAGGGGAAAGAAAACAAAACTGCTATGCTTGTAATATTAACAAAAATGTGGTGGAAATGGACAGTGGTGAAATTTGCACAACAGTGAGCATGCACGGAATGAACCAAGGTGATTATTTTAAACAACACTGAAATCTTAAACTTTATTTATATTGGTTGTATCACTGGCATATCTCTGGGAAATAAGGGTAGCAGTGAACACAATAATAGGTAAATCTGGAAGAGAGGGGAATGGCAGGTGGGGGTCAAGAGATGCCTGCAGGTAGAACTGAAGAGATGACTCCTGCTGGGGAGCCACCAGGAGGTCCTGCTCTGCAGCTGGTGGACAAGGGAATCCTGGTGCCTGCTCTTGCTGTGGGGTCAGAGCAGGTGAGGGAGCTGCACATGGAGCTGGCACGAGCTCTGAAGGTTCATCTTCTGCATGGGCTGAGACTGCCCCTGTTAGTTTCAGGAGGAGAAAAGATCACCAACTGTCCATGAACTTCTCAGGGCAAAACTGTCCCACTGCTTGGCAGAGGCAGCCGTGTGCACCAACACAACCCCAATAAAGCCTCCCAGACTGCATCCCCACACTGACTGCTGAGTGTCTCATGCTCCTGGGTCACCCAGCATCCGTGTGGTTTGCTGAGTTCCAAGACCATCTCCTCCCCAGAAGCCCACCGCCACTCCACTGGGCTCCTTACCTTAGGACTCAGGCTTGGTGGCCTCAGGAGGCTCCAACTGTTTCCAGAGAAGCTCACCCTGGTGATCCCCATGAGTGCAGAGTTGCAGTGCAGAGTCAAGCACAGAAGAGGTGGACCTGTGGCTGAGAGGTTGGGAGCAGAGTGAGAGGCCTGGCCTTTCCTCTCACACTTCACGTGCAGCTCACCCATAGTGAAGGGTGCACAGGCCTTGTGCCCAGTCTATACAGTGTCCAACTCCTTCCTCTTCCACCCAAAGTTGGGGGCAGTGTTGGCCCAAGGAGCCATGAGAGGCTGAATGGGAAGGAGACCTTGGTTAATTGCATCACACATCTGCCTTCCTCACAGAAGCCTGACACAGCCTCTCCCTGCCCCTCCCCAGTGCAGCTCAGCTTGGTGAAGGCAGAGACTGATATCTGCTGTGTCTTTGCATTCAAGGGCTCAGGAATCCTGTTCCATGAACATCTGAGAACAGAGGGGTCAGTCCATATCTGTCCTTCCACTCTGCAGTCTCTAGCTCAGGCAGCGATGTGTTGCCCAGTTCTCTTTGCCTCTGTAGAACTCCTCATCCATTGTCTGTACCCACATCTAGGGAATCTGGGACACAAAACAGTTTCCTTGATGTGAGTCATACCTGTTCTGCTGCCAAGGTTGACTTTGTGGTCTCCGAAGAACATTGAAACTCAACAGTTAAGTGGTTGCACCTGCTCTGATTACTGGATCATGATCAATATTCAGAAAAGTATCTGTATACAGTGTGTCTTCATGTACCTTTGTGGGTTGATGACACCTACCTGTTCTTCCATGACGTCTGACAGCCATGGATCCTTTGCCATACTCAAGATTTCTTGTTCTGAACACACCCTGAACCCCATAGAGTGACTCTTCAATCTCTTTTCCAATGAACAGAGCATCTTCCCATAAGTAGGGGTCAATGAGAGGTTGAAAGTCATCCTTGGGAATCAGCACTGCCTCTGAAGCAGACTTCATGAGGCCAAGGTCACAGCTAACCACTTGTTGTGCAGCCCCCATTTCACCTTCATTGACCCTGCAATCTCAATCCACTCATCACCCCAGAGTTCAGCACTGAAAACTAAAGCTGAGAGAGGCTGTGCACATGGCCAGGACCTGAGTCTGCAGGTGACCATATCCCATAGGATTGCTAAGGTAAGAACTAACCTTCCCAGTATCAGGGTTTGTGGGGTGGAGATTTTGGCCCTCGAGGAGCCCAGGGAGGAGAGTCCAGTCCTGGAACAGCTGTTCAGGAAACCCGGCTCCAGAGGCTCCATCAGGCTGTGAGGATCTGTCTTTACCATGTTTGCTGTACAGACCTCTGCCAGGTTTTCTGCAGGCTGACTTCCAATCTGTGATGAGATATTGGGGGAAAATGGAATTGGTGTCCTGTGCATGGTTTCTCAGCAGGGTTTGGGGTTGAAGCATAACCCACACTCCAAATAGTCCACAGAGGCTTGTGATTCATGGGTTACAGGGGGCCCAGCAGAAAAGGGATCTCATATTAACAGTTACATTTCACAAGGGACACTAAGGAATTTTGGTATGCTCAGATCATCTTGATAAAAGAGAGGCTCAATAGAACTCTATGCAGGAACAAAACCTATGAGTCCTAAGACAGCCTCCCATTTCAGAGGTGAGAAAAGGATCATTCTGGATATCCATGTCCATTAATGAGGCCCCACAGAATGTTCCCCAGGTTTCTGATGAAAAGTCCCCAGGAAGGAATTAAGTTCCTCTTCCATAGCCATGGAAGGTGAGCAGCTGTGTTCAGTGCCCTCTTCTGGAATTCATTTAGCCCAGAAGCTCCTCCATTAGGAACTGAGCTGCATGGAAAAATTCTGTGAGACAAGTGCCAGAGAATGAATAGAATAGCATGGATCTGACATTTGAGGTGAGCACATCTCTGGTGATGTCACCTTGTGTAAGAGTAGAAAGACACCAGCTAATGGTCCATGGACTGAGCCCCAGAACTGACAATGAAGTGCAGTGGCAGAACTAAATCATGAAAGAAATGGAATCACTTTGTGCCTATGTCCCCATTCTCCTGCTCCCACTGATTTGTGAACAAGGTAGTTTGTCTGTGATAATGTAGAGACTGAATAGAGAGGATATGGCAGTTGAGGACCTGCAGTCCAGACTCCTTGGAAGCAGGACTATGGGCCTAGTGTTTGCTGAGCCTTGAAGGACGGTGCTGAAATGGTAATCTGACCCCAAGATCCTCTCTGTCATTTGTGGGTCCCTACAGTCCTTTCTGCCCACACACCTTGCACCTGAGCCAGCACCTGTTGTGCATCCTAGAGTCTGGGGCAGGGCCATGGCACCCAGGGCCCAGCAAGCAGATCCAGATCAATTTTGTTTTGCTGTAAGACAGACAGCTGTGTCCCATATTTCTACCCAAGTGGACAGGAGATGACTGGAGACTGTGGATAAATGTGGGCACTGCCCTTTTCCTCCTGCCAGCCCTGTCCTGGGTGGGAATGTGACAGTAGCCCTGGCTCAGAGCTTCCAAGCCCCTTCTCCTGCCTAGAAGTATCTGCCCCCAGTGCCTGTCCTTAGAACCCCATACACTGATTCCCTAGGGCAGTTGTTATGCCTGGGGACTCACAGTGGTGGCCAGGCCTGCATGTACCTGTGCTGGTCTCGGTGTCTCTGAGTGGCTGGTGACTGAGCCTAGCAATAGCTGTCCTGGACTCCCTCTTGTCTCTGGGAGCCTGAGGGATGGGGACAGTGAGCCATGTCCTTTCCTGCCCTTGTCAGTTGGACATTTCCCAGCAATCATCCTGAAGCCTCTGGGATGACTGAACCATTTTTCAGTCTTTCCCACATGGTCCCCTGATGCAGGGGACCTCCAGTCCTGCAAAAACAATACAGCATGTTCCCTTTTCACTTTCTACAGCCAACTGTCTGTGAAGGTCTGTCTTCGCCAGTCCAAGGTGTCTGGTGACCTGAGCCTTCAGCGTTCTGTTTGGACCTGTCACTAAGGAAGTGAGGTCATGCACTGAGGTCCACAGTTGGGCCTCCCTCTCTGATGCCCCCTTTCTTTTTGTTATGGAACAAATCTGTGTCCTCCTTAGTAACAGCAAGTTAAAGAACTAGAAAATTGTGTGTGGTTTTAGACTTTGCTGTACTTTGAAGATTTTAATGCAATAAACCTGTAGATACATCAGATGTGGCAGCCTGGGTGCCAAGCACACATTTCCATCCAAAGGGTCCATTGTCTCTGAAGATGAGGGATTCAGTGTCTTCACTTACAGCTCTGTCACATGGTGACTTTGTTTCCTGGGATTATGTTAGTTTCATTTCAATTCCAAAAGTGAGCATGGAGATGTTCCCAGAATATCCACAATAATGTTCCTTAAATGTTTTATGTTGTAGCCCCCATAGGTCCAGAAGAGCAGGATTCATAGCAAGTTTTACTCTCATGTGCCTATGAATGATTACTTATTCATCCTTAGATGTTTAACTCAGCCTCACACTGGAGCGCTCCATAATTGACATCCTGTGAGGGGAGAGCAGTGGTGAGTGCAAGGGGAGGCTTTGCAGGGCTGTGGACATCATCACCCTGTGCTGATGAAGGACATATCACTACTGAGTAACTTGTTTCTTAGCCACTGCTGTCACTTCCTCTCCTCCCATCCCAAATCGACCATGGGCTTTGTGTTCCTGCTGCATAGTTTGCCTTTCCTAGAGGTGATGGCACTGAGCCTGTTCAGTTGCAATGCTATTTGGTTGGTCTCCTTCAACAGTGTCTCCTTGCTGGGCTCCCCCTTTGCTGCCACCACATGCTATTATGGGGCTGAACCAACCAAGTGTGAATTGTTTATGCAGCAGTCACTCATCTGCTGATGGCCATTTGTTCTGTTTCCGGGTCAACCCTTGAAAGCAAGCTGCCACAGCCATTCTTATACATGAGCTTAAGTGTATACAGACCTTTATTTTAAGGAAAAAGTTCTTAGATGTGAAATTACTGGATCATATTGCTGGTTTATGGCTAACAGAAATTCTTAAAGTATCTTTGGAAGCAGTTGTTTTGAGCTGAGTTAGGTGGTTGCTTTTTCTTCTGTTTTGTTTTATTATGCTACACTATGCTATGCTCTGTTATGTTGAATTATGTTATGTGTGAGTGAGGATTTTGAAACTCCTTCAGGGAGTTTGCAGTGTTTTTTGATTTGATTTTGTGTAACCAACCTGAGAAAATAAAAGAATATCACATAACTCTTAGTAACTTTGTTCTGAGGAAATTTAAAAATGAAAACATATTCAGGAATATTGGTGCACACATGTAATTCCAATATTCAGAAGGCTGAGGCAGTAGGATTGTTGTGAGTTTGAGATCATCCTGGGCTACAAGGTAAGATCAAGGCCAGCCTGAATTGCATAGCAGCACCCTGTCGAAAAAAAAAAAGTGAAAGGAAGGAAAGAAGAAAGACAGAAAGAGAAAATAAATAAGTTAAAAATGAAAAGTCACAAATCTCCTGTCAATTGAGAAATCAAATCTTTGTGAGGTTTACTTGCACATGTACTTTAGTCAACAGAACTAGCATAAAGTTTACCATAATGTAGACAGTGATGTGCTGCCAGGTTTGCATTGTTTAAAGTTTTTGAGTGTTTTATTGAGATGACTCCAAATATGCTACTGAATACACCCTCTTAGGATTTGGGTAGCTCATTAGGAAGTGAATTTTACCACTTTTTTATCCTAAATTTTTATTTAGAACAAGAATTTGTTCAACAGGTTATTATTTTTTGGAAATAATAGTAAAAACCATATAAAGATTTTCTTTTTGACTCTATGAAAAGGTAAAAATAATTATAGACTAATAGTAGTTAATGTACCTTGTACCATGATTTCTGAGTGATAGATATTTTCACACATTTATAAAATCTTTTGATTTTTTACAAATTTAATCAAATGGTCTCATTAATTTTCTAAGTTTCCCAGGCTAGGCTTCAATTTTTCCTCATCCTTTCTCACCTTCTCAGAGTGCCAGGATTACATGAATACATTATTCTGTGATGGCAATTGTTTGCAGTTTCGTGGGTTCACTGAATAAAATGTTCAGCTTTGCTTCTTGTACACTTTGGAGAATGAGTTGATCTAGTTAAGCAATCTACCACCTTTGTAGCCTGCAGTTTCTTTCACAATGAGTAGGACTGAAAATCCCATTAACACTGTTAGTAGATTCTCTGCTTTTCTAACTGTGGTCAGCATGTGCTTCAGAAGATCACTCCAAATGCCTTCTGCACTGGGACTGAGGCTTGGTGTCTTTGAAGTACATTCTCTTTCTCTCTGACACCTCATGGAATTGATAATTGTTTGAAGTCAAATCCCAAAAAAGGTGTGAAGGTTAAAGCTACTTGGGGCACACAGCCCTCCAGAAGGCCAGGCCAGTGTAAAACATTATGTTCTCTGCCATCCTACTTACCAAGTTGTTTTTTTTTTTTTTTTGCATTCAATTTGTAGGAATTGAATACAGAGCTTTGCACTTAGGTCCATTGCTTTCTACTTTTAAAACTCTTCTTATTTTGAGACAGTCTCTAATAAAGTAATTAAATTACTGAGGGTACCCTTGAATTTGTGATATTCCTGCCTCAGCCTCCTAGACTGCTGGCATTACAAGCCACAGCACCAGACCTGGTCTCATGATACTTTTGTTAAAAATTCATTGGCTGAGCAAGGAATGGTGAAAATGCCTGCAATGCCTGCACTCAGGAGGCTGAGGCAGCAGGGCTCCTGGGAGTTCCAGACAAGCCTGCAACACACTCTGAGTTCAGCTCAGGGCAGAGGTACACAGATAGACTCTGACCAGAAAACAAAATGAGAAATCAAAAGGAAAATAAAAATGAAAGGAAGAAAAAAGAAAAGGAAAGGAAAGGAGAAACAAAACAAAATTCCTGGTGACTGTATGAGTTGGTTGTATCTGACATAGCCATTTTAATTTGCAGCCCTGTGTTTATAGTATAAGACCTTTTTGACTGCAGTCACTTTATAACATACCTCAGAACCAGGTGTTTTAATGCCCCTAGCCTTAATGTTCTTTCCATGGCTAAAGGATGGCTTTTTGTACTTCCCTGTGAATTTTCATGTTGTTTTTTCCATTTCTAGGAAAATAGCATTGATATTTTGACAGCAATGGCATTGAAACACCTGGTTGCTCTGGGTAGCACGTACATTATAACAACATTAATCCTTCCCACCCCTCATCACTGTCTGTCTTTTCTTCTCTTACTGCAGCTTCACTTATTTCATCAATTTCTACAATTTTCAAATAACATGTGAGTGATTTTGAGCTGGGGTTCCTCTTGAATTTTGTGGCCATCAGCACAAGGAAGCAATGTTTTACTGAGCACCATCTTTTGGTCTGCTCTGAAAAATGCATCTGAGTGAATTTCCTACCTTGTAGAACTTTGACTAATATCACATCCAGGTCAAGCATGTATATATATGTATGTATATATATATATTTTTTTCTTGACTTTCTTTTCTTAAACTCTTCACAAACAACTAGATATGATGCTGATTTAAATATGCCAGGGGCCCGGCATAACATTAAAGTAGTTTCAGTCTCTTAATTAGAACATCTCTTTGCTAAATCTTAGATGTTAAATTCCAATTTTTCATAAAAAGACTCAAAGTTAAAACCTTTTATTAGTAAAAATTGTGAGAGTGAGTAAAACTCATCCTCAGTACATGCAGAGTCACAGGCCAACAAGGGTAAAGTCTCTGTGACAACAGGCAGAGAAAGAAGTGGAGCAGGTGTCGATGTCCGCTCCCGGCCGGCAGGAAGGACACACGACAAAGTCTGGTAGTGGACAACCTTTTCTTTTTATTTTTCTTCTCCGTACAGCCTGCCCTGGGTTCTCCCAGCTGAAGCCTCCTTTGGTCCGCTCCCCGCGGCTCCTTTTGTGCTTCAGTCTGCCCCAAAGCCTCTACCGGTCCGCTCTCCGCGGCTCCTTTTGGGCTTCTACTTCCGGGCTTCTACCTGGCTTCTACTTCCGCCCAGGGGTGGCACCGGTATATATACGGGTACAGTGTCCAATCATGTTAAAGTAAGCAAGGCAAGCTGATTGGCTAACATCATCAGTTGCCAGGCAGACTATATTGTTGAGCGGGCTGTTTACGCGGTAAGCAGGAAACTAACATATTCGATGGGAGGGGTAATCTACCTCAGGCTTCACTCTTTACTACAGGCCTCACGTCCGCCAAGTGAGGCGACCGGGCTCGGGGCTGCGGCTCGCAACATCTCCCCCTTTTTTATTTTTTATGAATGTGCGCATCGTAGCCCTTTCTGGACTGGGTGCAGAGGCTTATGCCCTATGCGTAGGCCCACCGTAGGTCCTTGGCTTAG
The DNA here is from genome assembly GCF_034190915.1 of Cavia porcellus. Lineage (NCBI taxonomy): Eukaryota > Metazoa > Chordata > Mammalia > Rodentia > Caviidae > Cavia > Cavia porcellus. The sequence continues at coordinate 2,748,550 of NW_026947536.1, forward strand.
ACCCTGGTCGGCCGTCCCATGGTCTGCCAAGGCCCTGAGGCCCTCGTCCTTTTTCTAGGGCCAGGCACAAACTGGACGGAACCTGGATGCACACAAGCTTGCACTCATTTTCTCTCCGTAAAGAAATCCCCTCGGAGAGAAATTTAGACCTGGGCAGCATCTAACAGTCCAGCGGCTTACGTGCAGGATGGGGTAGGGCCTGGCTTAGGTCGAGTCGTGCTGGGGAGGCACGCTCTTACCCGTCATTGACTCACCTACCCTGCTGTGTATTGTCACCTTATGGAGGAGAATGAGGGATGCCCGCCATATCTAGACTCGGTCGTGGGCCAATTGAGCAAGCCATGCATATGCCTGAGGATCTTCTTGTCCATTTCGGGCTACCGCTATTTCTATTCATCTTGTTGGTTGGTCTGTGATGGATCTCCAGTAGGGCAGGTCTGATCTTCAGTCGAGGGCTTTGTTGCCCGTGTCAGTCTCTCCGGTACCCACAGTGGTTCTCGTCCCGGTTCCTGTGGGAAAACACAAACCGCGCCTCGGTTCCAGCTGACCACTGGATCCGGGCCCATCCATTGTCCTGTCAGGACATCTTTCCACTTCACCCACCCTTTATGGTTGGGGGAAGGGTTGCAGTGCTCCACAGCTGGGGAGCGATTATCATTATTTAAATTTAAAAAATTGTGTGTGAATAGTGCCATGGATAATCGTGCCTTTGGGGCCAGGCCTTGGCCTACTCCCCCTTTTTGTTTTTGTAAAATTTCTTTGAGGCTTCTATGAGCCCTCTCAATGATTCCTTGACCTTGGGGATTGTATGGGATACCATGTTTTAATTGAACCTCCATCATTTTGCAGAACTCATTGAAAGCTTTGCCTATATAGGCTGGTCCATTATCAGTTTTTAATATTTTTGGTTTGCCCCATGCGGCCCAAGCTGCCAGGCAATGATTGATCACATTAGACACTTTTTCACCTGTTTCTGCTGTTGCAAATATGACGCGAGAACAGGTGTCTGTGGAAACATGAACATATTTAAGAGTCCCAAACTCCTGTATATGTGTGATGTCCATCTGCCAAACATCACCAGGGATCAAACCTCGAGGGTTTACTCCCATCGGTATGGCAGGTTTGTATGTGGCACAGGAGTCACATAGTCGCACGATATCTCGTGCATCTGCTCTAGAAACATGGAAATGGTTTGCTAGTGTCCTGGCATTGACATGAAACTTATCATGGAAGGCACGGGCTCGCTCGATTGGTGTTAGTAAGGTAAAAATCCATAACGGGCGAGTGGCAGTGTCAGCAGCCGCATGTCCCTGTGCCATAGGCCCTGGCAGGGATGTATGTGCTCTTATGTGGGTGGTGAAGACCTTATGGTGCCTGTTCTGAAGCAATGTCTGGATAGACAGGAACAGCCCAGCCACTGTGGAAGTGGATCTAATTAAACCGGCAGTCTCAAGCACTTGCATAGCATTGACCACATACCTAGAATCGGAGACAATGTTAATGGCTTCTGAGAACTGTTCAAGAATCATTTTAACGATCTGCAGTTCCACCACCTGAGGCTGATCTGGTTCAAATTGTATGGTAACCGGGGGCTTGCCTAGGATTACATAGGCGCCTATCCCCGTCTTGGAGCCATCTGTATATATTGTAGTTGCTGGGACTAATGGCTCAGAGGCAGTAACCTTTGGAAAAATTATAGGGTGCTGAGTGACAAATGACAAGATAGGGTCTTTAGGGTATTGATTGTTTATATCCCCATGGAAAACACATCTCAGAATGGCCCAAGTATCTATGCAGGCAGCCAGGGTCTTGATCTGGCTAGCGGTATAGGGTACTCGGATGGCTTGTGGTCCTGAGCCAAAATGTTGGACAGCTCTATCATGCGCTTCAAGGGCCAATGAAGCAACTGCCTCCGGGTAATGCTCTATGACTTTTGCAGGTGAGACCTTAGGGTGTATCCACAGTAGTGGTCCTTTCTGCCAAATCACCGCTGTAGGCTGTAGACTAGTCTGTAGCAAACAGACATCAAAGGGTCGCCCTGGTTCAATTCTGTGTAAGGTAGCCCCACCTAAGGCTTCCTCCACTCTCTGTAAGGCAGCTCTTGCCTCAGGAGTGAGCCTCCTGTGGGAGGCTATATCTGGGTCTCCCTTCAGAAGGTCGAACAGGGGTTTGAGATCTGAATTTGGTATATGTAAATATGGCCTAATCCAATTAATGTCTCCCAATAGCTTTTGCATGTCATTTAGGGTCCTAACGCCATCCGTCCTAATGGTGACCTTCTGCGGAGAGACTAGCATAGGGGAGATTCTCGCGCCTAAGTAGGTCACCATTTCTCCTCCCTGAATCTTGTCGGGGGCAACATGCAGATTAGCTTGTCTCAGGGCCTCGACCAACTGGCTGAGCATATTATTTAGCATGTCTGGGTCCCTGCCGCTGAGCAAAAGGTCGTCCATGTAATGCATACATCTTATCTTGGGAAAGGATTTTCGTAGGGGGGCCAGTAGGGAATCAAGGTAAATCTGACACATAGTGGGACTGTTGGCCATGCCTTGGGGCAACGTTACCCACTCGTATCTGAGATCAGGGCTTTCTTGGTTAATGGTGGGCAAAGTAAAGGCGAACCTATGAGTGTCCTCTGGGTGCAGGGGAATTGAGAAGAAACAGTCTCTAAGGTCTATAACATAAACTGGCCAGGACTGAGGGATGGCTGAGAGAGCTGGCAGCCCCCTCTGGACTGCCCCCAGGGACTGCATCTGCGCGTTGACCGCCCTTAGATCATGGAGCAGCCTCCACTTGCCAGACTTTTTCTTAATTATAAAAATGGGGGTGTTCCATGGGGAGGTTGACGGCTTAATATGTCCTAATCTAAGTTGTGTACTGACTATTTCTGACAAGGCTAATAGCTTCTCCTTAGGCAGGGGCCACTGAGGTACCCAAACCGGATCATTTGATTTCCAGGTGATTTTGATCGAAGTGGGTAGGAGAGCTTCTTCAGCGGCCCCTAAGAAAAACCCAATCCTTGCCTACCTTTTTTGTTCTCTACTGGTATTGGGGATGTCCGACCCTGCAGGGCATTGCCCAAGCCTTTGCCGGGGGTATATCCCTGGTTCCTGAGTATATCCTTAGCCTGGGGGGAGCAGTTTGACGTAAGCGTGACATCCATCTGAGTGAGGATGTCCCTTCCCCATAGAGACACTGGCAACTGCAACACAAACGGTTGGAAATGGCCCTGATGACCCTCCTCATCGCACCAGAGCAGGGTTGAAGCACTAACCTGAGGAGCTGACACCATCCCCAGGCCCTGCAGCGTGTTATCTGCAGTGTTGGTGGGCCAGTTGGAAGGCCAATCCTTTCTGGAGATAATGGAATGGTCAGCTCCTGTGTCTAGGAGCCCTGTTATATTCTTGCCATTGACCTTAAGTGAGAGCATGGGCCTTTTATCAAGTGTCATATGGAGTCCCTCAAAGACTTCCCCTGAGGAACCGAAACCTTGACTTTCTCTAATTTTCTGCTTTGAGGGAAATCTCTTGTGGAGACTGGGGAGCAGCAAGAGCTGCGCTATCTTGTCTCCTTTATTAATTACCATAGTACCCACAAGAGATTGAACCATAATTTTAATATGTCCTGTGTAGTCTGAGTCTATGACCCCCGGGACTACTGTGAGACCCCGAAGGGCCGTGGAGGATCTCCCGATCACCAGACCCATGGAATTTTTGGGTAACGGTCCCTTAAAAGTGGTTTCAACCACTTGAACACCCATATCAGGCACTAATATAAGTCCTGAAGCGACACTGAGGTCCACACCTGCTGACCCAGGGGTGGCCCTTGTTGAAGGCTGCCACCCTGAGCTGTCCTGTCTCTGGGGCGGGGGCCCGCCTGTGAAGGGGGCCCCCTCTGGCCGTTTTTTGGCTCTCTAGCATCTTGTCCACAAATACGGTTGCCCTGAGCATCAAAGACCGACCTACACTCCTCAGCTTTGTGTGATCCCTTCTTGCATCGCCCACAAACATATGGTTCTTCATTCCTAGGACGATGCCTAGCATCTGCATTGTTTGGGCAGTGACGTTTAATGTGTCCTGGCTCCCCGCAGGCAAAACACCCTTTAGCCTTACATTCCCCTCCTGACCCGCGAGGTCCCCTCTGCTGTACAGCCGCGGCCAGGAGAGCAGCCACTCCCGAGTTGGAGAGCGGCCCCCCTATCTCTCTGCATATCCTAATCCAGGCATTGAGGTCCTTGTTCTTATGAGGAGCTATCGCTGCCTTGCACTCCTTTGTACACTGTTCGAAAATCAGCTGCCTTACCAGCGGTCGAGCCACTCCCGGATCAGAAAATATCTTATCGGCAGCATCTTGCATTCGGGCCACAAAGTCAACAAATGGCTCTGTGGTACCCTGAATTATTTTTGAAAGACACAAGGAGGCTGTTCCGGCACCACTTACTTGCTTCCAGGCGCGGAGTCCTATGGCATTGATTTGTTCATAGACAGCGCCGGGGAACTGGGTCTGATCATCAGAGTGTCGACCTTCTCCCATAAGCATTTCTTTGTTCCACCCCCGGTTTCCTCGATTGGCGTTTTTCTCAGCCTGCTCTGCAGAGAACTCTGCATACCAGGCTCGCCAATCCAGGTAACTACCCGAGGGCAGACAGGCCTTTGCCAGCTGAATCCAGTCCGCGGGGGTGAGGGGCCCAGAAGACAGATTCTCCAGCATGGCAATGGTGTAAGGCTCAGTCGGCCCAAAGGTTGTAACTGCATTTTTAAGTTCTCTAATCTGCTTTATCTCAAAAGGCTCCCATACATTGCGTCCCTGGCCCATAGCTACTTGTACAGGAAATATCCCGTAGGGGTCACTATCTATCCCAGGTGGATGTACCTCATGAGACAAGCGTCCCTCCTGCCAAAGCTGCCTGTGAAAATACCGACCCGCCGGCGGCGGAGCATAAGACGGCGGCTGTGATTGGGCGGAAAATGGGGGCCCGTGCATCACTTCCTGTTCTGGCGAAAGGGGAGGGAGCTCCCAGGCGGCCGCCTCGTGGCGAGGGACCACCTCCGGAAACGGCCCCCAAGGTGGGGCGGAAGGCTTCGCCTCCCTCTCGCGCCGGGGCGCGCTCAGGAGCTCTCTACTCCTCCGCAGACCAGGTTGAGCAGAGCGCAATTCGTGGCGCGACGCTGGAAAAGAACCCTGCGACTCCTTATTGAGCGACTTAGGCTCCTGACAGCTGGTCTCTTTGGCCTCCTTGCCATTCAACTTTCCCTCGTCCTCGGAGTCAGACGACTCCGACGCTAGAGCCCCGTCCTCCTCCTTAGCATCCTTGTTCCCCTTGACGGACACCTCTCGGGAGCTCCCTGACTGGGCCTGCTCAGATACCCTGCGTACTTTTGTAAGCTCTTGAGAGCTTTCTCCACAACCACCCTCGCTCTTAGTGCCGCTACCTAGCATGTTTCCCATTTTTTAATATGTTACTCACCGCGTGAGGCCCAAGAAATCCGCCACTTACGCGTGAGCCTGAGGGGAGTCTAAAAGCCCTTTAGGTGCGCGCCACCCAGAGCCCAGGCTTATCCCCAACTCACCTGTCTCGCAGCTCTGTACTGGAGCGTTGTCCACTTCCACGTCTCGGGGGTGATCAGTCCCCGGGCGGGCCTCCAAATGTCGATGTCCGCTCCCGGCCGGCAGGAAGGACACACGACAAAGTCTGGTAGTGGACAACCTTTTCTTTTTATTTTTCTTCTCCGTACAGCCTGCCCTGGGTTCTCCCAGCTGAAGCCTCCTTTGGTCCGCTCCCCGCGGCTCCTTTTGTGCTTCAGTCTGCCCCAAAGCCTCTACCGGTCCGCTCTCCGTGGCTCCTTTTGGGCTTCTACTTCCGGGCTTCTACCTGGCTTCTACTTCCGCCCAGGGGTGGCACCGGTATATATACGGGTACAGTGTCCAATCATGTTAAAGTAAGCAAGGCAAGCTGATTGGCTAACATCATCAGTTGCCAGGCAGACTATATTGTTGAGCGGGCTGTTTACGCGGTAAGCAGGAAACTAACATATTCGATGGGAGGGGTAATCTACCTCAGGCTTCACTCTTTACTACAGGCCTCACGTCCGCCAAGTGAGGCGACCGGGCTCGGGGCTGCGGCTCCCAACAAGCAGGTACAAGCCAAGAGGTACAGAGGAGACCAGCAGTCACAGGAAGAGCTGAAGAATGGGTCTCCCTTTGTTAGCTGAAAGGGAGGATGACCATGCTAACACCCTGATTTCTGATTTTGAATTCCCAGCCCTTTAAACAACACATATTTTTGTCTTTTTTGTTTTTTTTTTTATCAGTACCAGGGATCAAACTCACGACTGTATGCTTGCAAGTCAGGCACTTATGCCGCTGAGCTAAATCCCCAGCCTAAACAACACATTTCTGCTGTTTTAAACCATTTCATTTTGTTACTTTAAGCTATCCCTGGGAAGCTAATATAACAATTCCCTGTGTGTTAGGCACTATACTGAGTACTGCAGGTGATAGTAGAAAGTAGCAAAGGCCCTTCAGTGGTAGAGACAGACCTGTTCTCCTCTGTCCTTGGTGTGAAGAGAAGGCTCCTTTTCACAGGCAGTGCATGGTCAGGCATCGTAGCTCAGCCCCGCACTCAACTCCCTGTCAGCTTTTGCGCTTTGACTTCCCTCCACCACATTTGCACTTAAAGATCTGGAAAACCTGAAGACTTTGGGGTCACCAAATAAGCCATGGTGCTCAGTGCCTGTGCTGAATCACAATCACAGTGGTCAGGTACACACCTGCATACCTATCTTCCCTCTAGGTTGTGAGGACCAGATGTCATGGGTTACTAAGCCGAGGGCCCTGCACATGCTATGGAAGAGCTCTGCCACTGAGCGATGTGCCCAACACTATCAGTGGGCACTTTAACATCACTTGTATTACTTAGCAAGGTGCCTGACACAAGTGCCTAAAAACTACTGAAGAAAGGGGTTAAGGACAAATCTAATGTAGCATGCTACTACATGCCTGGAGATCCAGCTGCTCAGAAAGCTGAGGCAGCAATATCATTCCAGCTTATGAGTTTAAGGCTTGCCTCTCAAAAAACAACAAATCTCAGATAAGCACATGAGATGGCTGTGAGGTCCTGAATATCCTCCATGGCATGGGAAATACATTGACAATATCAGGTAATAGGGAAGAAGTATGTATAACCTCAATTCCACTCAGGTATATAGCCCCAGCCACAGAACTCATAATTGCCCCAAAAGAGCAATTAGCCAAAATCGATCAACCTGTGAGTAGAAAAGACCAGCCAGGAGAAGGGACAAATCAAGGTGAGAACCACAGAGCCCTGAAAACAAATCCATCTACAACTACATGAAACAGGTCATAGATGTAATGGCTTGTGGATGGATCAGTGTGTAAAACTCACAAACATAAATTTAAGTGAAAAAGTCAGAGCCTCAAAAAGCACAAATTGTAAGAGCACACATGTGGATATAAAGGCATATACATATATATAACTAATAAAAACAGGGCAAATTAATCTCTGGATAGGATTTATCTTGGGGGAGGAGAGGAGAAGCAGCATAAAAGAGCACAAGAGGCAGATGTTCATTTCATTCATGAAAATTCATTGAATTCAACATTTTTCTTTATTATTTCTTGTTACCAAAGCTTCACTTTCCTTGTTGCCCTTTCTACAAAACTTCTCAATATTGACTCCCTTCTCCCTCTCCAGCTCCTGGCCATTCTGTGAACTACAATGTTCTGCTAGAGACAGCTTCTAATGCAACTTGGCTGAGTGAGAGGGGTGTTGGTTAATACTTCATGCAGGAGACAAAGCCAGCCAACCAGCCAAGCCCTTTCAGTGTGCAAACATCACTGTAAGGTCCTTCTGCACACTGCATCTCTCAGACTCCAAACCCGCATGTGCACTCAAATGGAGTGGGATAAAGTCATCAACCTAGTCACCTCCCTATGGTCACCATCTCTCCTAGGCACCCAAAATCTCACCTATAAGTTTGCTCAAAGTCATTAAATGATAAGATGTCTTTCTCACATCCTACATCTTAAAAAAACCTATACTGTTGGGAAAACAAATGTATTTAACATACCATGAGTTTAGCAATCTCTAATTTCAATGCTGTATACAAACCTTTCATATATTTAGTTATTCCATTTTTAAGGCAAAATTTAAATTTTTTAACAGATGTATACAGAATTCTTGTCAATTCTGTATTGATAAGAATTAAAGAACATCTCTAGAAATTTAATAAATTTAGGAAACAGTGTTAATGACTATATATAAAGACTTATTACCCAATACAATTGTATCTCATTTATGTAGTAACAAAACACTTATTTAATAAATTCCAGTTAATGTAGATCAAGTTTTAATTTCAGGGCCAACTTTAAGAGATGTTGAAATGTTTCATCGCTTTGTTTAACATTTAGATGTACATTGTGTGGCAAAGAGCACCTGTTATTTTTCTATGCACTAAATGCATGCAGCCTTAACTCTGTACCTGAGATTCTCCTGATCTCAACAAAAATTGTCCTGGGATGGCGACAGAACAACCAACCACCAAAGCAGTAAGCAGCTGCTCCCATGATGTTTCTTGCCTTGGTTCATTCATTAAGTTGCCACAGTCCTCTGTGTCCCCCTTTGGGCCCTGTTTGTGTTGTCAAGATTTTCTCACAATATGGGGATTATTCTGAGAGAGGCAGGTGCCACTGTGAGGGGTTTAACTGTGGAAGAAAGAGAATTCACATGCACTTAAGAAAATTAGGGATGCACAGCTGCAGAGCAGGGTCAGGTCGGGGAGCTGACAAAGGTAAGAGTAAGCAGCAGATGGACGGCAGCTGCTTCCTCACCCAGCCTAATGGGATGCTTGCAGAGGACAGGCCAGGCTGGACAGGCATGAGCTGAGGGATGGTGGAGGATGTGGAGCCAATTGGATATGAAGGGTGAGCAGATGTCAGGAATGGAGGCTTCAGCCAACTGATTTAGCAGGACCCTTGCAAAATTTGGACAATGCAGATATGAACACAGAAGCCAAAAATGAACTCAGAGTGAGGAAAATGAAATAAATATAGGTGAAAAATTAAAACAACACTGAGATTCCACCTCACCCTGAAAAAAATGTCTATGTCAAGAAATCAACAAATAAGAAATGCTAGAGGGCCTGTGGGGAAAGAGCAATCTTCTCCACTGATGGTGGGAGCATAGACTGGTGCATCCACTGTGGAAATCAGTGTGGAGATTCCTCAAAAAACTAAGATTGCTGGTACCATTTGAACCAGATGTGGGTAATAGATTAACTTAAACTAGATTAACTTCTGGTCACCCCAGGGACTTTGTCTATACTAGGCCATATGACTGTTTGTTCTGGGGGAAGTCTTACAGGTGCATTGTGTTTAAGGTAATGAATGCAGAACCTGGAGTCTCAGTGGAATGCTGCTGGGACAGCATGACCTGCTTTGATAAGATGTGTGCCAAGGCCACGTAGAGCCAGAGATCATCCCTGGGAAAGTTAAACAATTAGTTACCACTTATGGAACCTTAGTTACCTTTCTGACATCCACTTCTGTTCTTCTTAAAGAAAAGACTTTAATAAAAAGCCAGAGAGAACTGTACTTGGGGCTCAGTCCTAGAGGCTGCTGCCCCTCCCTCATCCCATAACTTGGTCTCTTGTTTTCTTTTCATTGCCACACCTTGTTTTTGGGAACTTTCTCCTCATAGAAACCAACAATAGCTATTCCTCTTCTGTATTCCCTGAAGAATTAAAAACATCACACCTCAGCACTATATGTGAGCCCATGTTCATAGTACACCATTTATAATAGCCAGACCTTGGAAACAACATGAATGCCCATCTACTGAAGAATAAACATGGTATTTCAGCCATAAAAAGGATTAACTTGAGAATTGTATAAGTAAATGGATGCAACTAGGGACCATACTCATAAAGGAAATAAAACAGACTTACATATATATGTAGATGATAGCTTATAAACATACTACTGATATTTTTGAGTTCTCTGAAGAGAAAAGTTTGTGCTAATATTGTTCAGACAACTAAATACAGACATCTTGAATTCTGAGTCACTAATTTAAAGATGACAATATGTAATGTACTAACCATTGTTACATCTATCATGGTAACATCTATCATGTTTTGAAATTTTGTTTTATTTTTTTTTCTTTAAAAATAAAAAAGAAAAGTATAGGTTGAAAGGAGACCCCTCAAAAAAAAAAAAAAGAAAAGAAAGAAAGGAAAGAAAAGAAAAGAACAGAAAATCAACTACAGTTTCAGGATACAAATGTATCCAAAGTTACAGTGTCTTTTTTCCCTTCCAAGAAACTTGCTCAAAAAAAAAAAAATCCAGTGTCTTAAAGATAAAATAAGGCCTAAAACTGGGCCTTCTCTTGCCTTTTACATAGAAAATGGGCCATCGCCTGTCACCTGTAAGTTGAACCCCTGCTTTCTATAGATTCACAAATCCACAGATTTCCATGCCTCAGAACCTAGACCATAATGGAAGCCCTCAGCCATAGATCAAAATTTGCCTCATTCTCTGAGCACCTGCACTCTGTTCTGACGGTGCATATCTTTGATTCTGCCTACTAAATTTACCTGTGCCTCTCATAGGGATACACAGCAATTCTCCTCCATGACAAAACAAGGAAACAGTGCACCAGGCCCAGGATGAGTGGAGGTCCCCATCTCCTATTTGTGGAGACTCCTCAGACCCTATCAGGTGACCAAAGGATCCTGACTAGGTTTTGGACAAGGAGGGAATAGTTGTCAGACACAATTGCAAATGACACTTGTCACTACCCACTGGAACCCTTAGGAGTCAGGGCTGTGAAAGAAAATAAAATGAAATCAGGAATGCTAAGACTCTCTGAGGTAAGTCAGGAAATGACTCCAGGAGAGTACACCCACCCGCTGCAGGTTAAACTGCAGAATGTTCCCTAGACTTAGAGAACAGCTGAAGCTTTTCTTCTCCTCCTCCAACACCTCTCACCCAGGAAGATCCTTGTTAACTAACAGTCAGATGCATGTGTGACTCAGGTGTCTGCCTAGTCAGGGAGCTGTCTCTGAAGATAACTCTGTGGGAATCCCCTACAACAAACCTCACAGCATCTGCCTTATGGGGCTGCTTTGAGGGGGTGCACCTGAATTGCAACATGGTTTCCCATGTACTATTTATTTTGACTTCTGTTTTTTGTAGTTACCACTGCCTAATTAGTAAAAATTATTTTTCCTCTGCAGTAAGAAGGGCAGTGTTCCCATTGAGGGGAAGGAAGTGCAGGTGATATGAGTTAGACACCACTGTTGGCCCCTGAGGGATGCACACATGACAAATGCTTTTTGTTTGTATGTGTGATGGTTTGGATTGTAATTGTCCCTCAGAGTTCCTTGTGTTAAAGCCTTGGTCATCAGCCTGTGGCACCACAGGGAGGGGTGGACCTTTAGGAAATGGAGCCTAGTGAGAGGAAGTTAGGCCATTAGGGATGTTCTCTGGAAGGCAATGAGGGACTATCAGGGCCCCAGACATCCTCCCACAGTTTCTCTAATTCCTAGCCACTAAACCTTGAGCAGTTATGCTCTGCCATGATAATCAGCCTTGCCTCAGGTCCAAAGCAAAAAGGCCAAATGACCATGAACTGAAACCCTGATGCCACAGGCCACAATAAGCCTGCATTCCTTGAAGTTGCTTATCTCAGGTATCTCACCATATGAGTGGAGAGCTGAGACAGTGAGTGCTAAGATTTGGCCAACAGAGAAAACTTGATTACTCTTCACAGTGCTGGCTCCCTAAATGAGTCAGCCCTTGTGCATCAGCTGTGCCCCAGGTTCCCCAGGTTCCTGAGATCAAGAAAAACCCTTATGCCACTTTGTTTTGTTTTGTGTTTTTCTCTTTTTCCTTTTACATAAAATTTTTAAAAAAAGAAAAGGCCTGTTTCTCTCAGCCTCTGTTTTCCCTGGCTGCTGGCTGATATTGAATAGGACCCAGCTGTTCCTTTCCTGAACCGACCTTGCTAGGGTTTGTGGGCAGAGGGACTCCTTGAAGGCTTTTACCCCTGGCCTCCAGGGAGAGTCCACTTCATCTGGTGAAATCTTTTTACAGAAGATCCTGGCTTACGATTGTTTCAAAGGATGTAATTCATTTTTGATATTTTTTGCGGTGCTGAAGCTGAAACTCAGGGTCTTGCCCATGCTAGTCCAATGTTCCAACCTCTGAGCTACAGCCCCAGACCCTAAAGATCTTGGTATTTATTTCAGACCTAAAAATTTTTATTACACCCAAAACTTTTGAAAGCCCTGAGAAATCAAAAAAAATATGTATTTGGGGCTGGGGATTTAGCTCAGTGGCATAAGCACCTGTCTTGCAAGCAGGCAGTCGTGAGTTCGATCCCTGGTACCGATAAAAAGGAAAAAGACAAAAAATAAATAAATAAAATAAAAAATATGTATTTAATTAAATGCCCACAAAATATAACCCTTTACTCAATGTCTTTATGGTTAGACTTAGTGTTGATAAAATTCAAGACAACATAAAACATGTAGCTTACATTTTTTTTTTGTTTTGCAAGAAGTCTCCATAAAAGCAACATACAAGGTAATTGCTTAGAAACCACAGTGGCTCTTAAATTGAATGAATCACTTGTAACCAAGTGACTTAGGAATTGATATGATAAATGCAGCAAAGAGCTATATTTTCTGCACTGGGTCGTATATTTGATACATTTAATAAAGGATGTGAAGTACAGTGTCTAAAGGCTATGTGTGAAGCAAGGTATTCACAGTTTGTGGGCCTTTGTGACACAAGGGTTGGTGACTTTCCGGTCTCTAATGGAGTTGCCAAGGAACCCCCAATGTCTGTGTCATCTTTCTCTTCAGAAACAGAGCTCTGAGATGATGACTCTTGAAGTTCGATACCCAGACTATAGCATAGCATCAACTTGGGTCTTGTTTTAGAAACATCAGTACTCGTGTTTCACTCCAACCCTATTGAAACAGGAATCTGACAATGGGCCCAGAACTGCATTTTAACAATTTTTAAAAACATAAACACAGTGCTTGTAATTCATACAACACTTCCTCCAGTTGTTTGCCCACTGCTGATCTTCTCATGGGGTAACAATGAGCACAGGAAAAGACTTCATTTCCCAGCATCCTTTGCTGCAAAGTGTGGTCATGGAAGTGAATTTTGACAAAGAAGAGGGAAGTGGAAGTTCCAGGAAATCCCCTGGAAAGGAAGAGATGCCTCTTTGGACTTCTTCTCAGGATGCTGGGCTGGAATGGTCACTCACCATGATATCCTCATGAGAGCTGAACAGATGCCAACCCTATACCCTGAGCGTCTAGCATTATGAATTGAATAAACTCTGTTTCCTCTGAAGTATCCAGATCCAGATATTTCATTATGGTAATGCAACATAGACTAATACAGAGGGAGAGAGGCGGGACAGGTGAGGTGACAACTGACAGGTCCACAGGGTCCAGTATGCAGGGCACATGGTGTGTTTTTCAGACAAGTCATATTTTTAAAATAAGCTTTATAGAGTGATGATTTATATGTCATAAATTGTGAACCATCTACATGGACTATCCTGCTATTTGAGACTAAAGAACTTTAAATCACTGTGAATATTTTCCCTCATTGTTTACAGGTGTAGGCAACTCTACTTTCTGACTGCATAGATTAAATTTATGTTTTCTATAATCTCATATAAAGGGGTTGCAGAATGTTTATAGAGTGATTTCTGTCATTCACACAATGGTTTTTAGAAGAATCCATGAGTCAAATTTTATTTTATTAATATATTACACTTTGTTCATCCATTTCCTAGGACATAGTACAAGGACATTTGGACTATGTCTGATTTTTGGTGACAATATTTAAAAGTGCTACAAATATTGACATATAAAGTTTGTTGATAGTGAATGTTTTCATTTCTTTAGGGTAAGTGTCTAGGAGAGGTTTGCTGGATTGTACTCTAAGTGTAAGTTTGATTTGATAGGAAATCACAGAATTGCTTTCCAAAGTTTACTGTTTCAAATTCCCAGTGACCACCTATGTGAATTCTCATCCCTTCACTTCTTTACCAACAGTATTGTTGCTTGTTAGATGTCTATTATTGTGGCAAAATACCTGGGACATTCAATTTAAAAAGCAGGTGATTTTGGCTCATGGTTTTACTCTATGGTCACTTGACTCTTGCTTTGGGCCTGTGGTAGCACAGCACATCATGGTAGGAATACAGTGGAAAAAAGCTGTTCATGTCATGGCCACTGGGAAGCAATGGGAGAAAGAAAAAGAGGAAATGTCAGGGTCCTATTTTCCTTCAAGGGCACATCTCAGGGATCTAACTTGCTCCTATTGGCCTTGACCTCCTACAGGTTCCACCACCTTCTAGTAGTAGCATGGACTGCAGACCACAGTTCTAACACAGAGGGAATACAGTTCATGAACCATAGTACCACTCTACATGCTCAGTAGTAAATCACTGAGCTTTAATTTACATTTTGCTGAAGACTAATAATAGTAAGCAGCTTTCACTGGCTGGGAATTGTTGGTTCTTCACATCCATAATTGGAAAGTGAAGTCACCAGGAAGCAAGGCCCAGGGCCCCTGTCTTCAGTCTTCGCTAGCAGAGGTTTTCAGTGCACAAAGAAGAAATACGCTGTAAGTTTATAGCCAGGAACTCTGCTTCTCAGATGGTTGTAGGGCAGGTAGAGGAGGATATCAGTGGGCTCCATAGACTCCAGCTCAGGATGAGGTACTTAGAGGCTCAAGCAAGAGGAACATGATTTGGGGTTGTTGGTGATGATTCCAGCTTAGGGTCTGGGAGATGATGGTCTCTGGCAGGGAAGAAGACACAGCAGCCTTGTGCTGGGAGCAGTGCTGCCTTGATTACACTTTCCAATTATGGATATAAAGAACCAACAATTCCTGGAAGGTGGGCTGCTGCTGTGACTCAACAGTACCCAGAATAGCTGCAAGGAAGGGCAATCATTGTGTGTGGCTTATCTCAACCTCACTGTGGCTGTGGTTCATTGCCAGGTGCCATAAATTTATGGTTCAAGGCTGGTTCCCAACATTCTTCCACTAGGTGCATGGCACTAACTTAACTCATAGATGAGGAAACTGAGGGTCAGGGAAGATCAGCAACTTCTGAAGTATTATAGCCAAAGATGCTGACACAATTTTCATTACAATGAATGTCATATGGTAGAAACTACTTTAAAGCAGAGAAAATTTTAAAAATTATATTTCTAATACTAAGCATATTTCTAACACTGTTCAAGGATGAGACCAGGAGACACAGCCCGTTCACATGGTTAGAAAGCTACAGATTTAACAAGCCTTGATACTCTGGATGCCAATTACAAGATAGGAGTAACTCAGCCAGGAAGAAATATTTCTCTTAGTTCCAAGCCCCCGAGAGTAATCACTTCAAGGACACCTCTGCCCGGTCTCAACCAATGATGGATTTTTCCTCTGTGTTGCACAATAGTAACCTCATTTAGTTGCTGTTTCTGAAAGAATAAATTCTGCCTACAACTTAGTGACAAAGAAATGTGTAACCAACATAGGTATTATGTTATCTCCCTTTTGTCCTTCCTTTTGGAAACACAGATAAGTTATTGAACAATTCCAGTCAGTGCTGATGATTTGGAACTGAGATTCCTGTCAGTCCACTAGTGTAATAAAGCTGTCTTCTAAAGTCCCTGTGGTATCGTGTCTCCATTTGGTCTGGTGCTGAATTCCACACCAATATAAAATAATCATATTATTGATAAACAGAAAATAAATGTTATACAACTGCTTGTAAGTACTGGTCATGTGTAGTACAGTTTACAAGGTAATAAATCAGCATTTTGTTAACTGTTTAATTTGCAGTGGCTGGCCCACTGCGTTGTCTTAGGAAGTGACAGCTTTCTGGTTCCTGCTGCAATCCCAGCTCTAAGCCTCAGCATATATGAAGTACTCAATATCTGATGGGTGGGGGAGAAAAGATGATATTCATCTGGCAGTTTGGCCAGCATAAGAAGGGACAGCTTGATTTGGACATTAATTTTAAAAATCTGAGAAACATTGACCATCAACTCAGGTAACATAAAAACTTAGTGGTGCCAAGGTTGATGAGAAAATATGGATATTCTGGTGAGAATATAAATTAATTCAAAATGCCTAGGTAACCAGATTGGAAAAGGTCACATCCTCTTGGCCCAACAAACTTACTTCTAGAAATTTATGATGAGGAAATAATTGGTTCGTTATAACAAACATGTTGTACAAAGTACCTAGAATTAGGGGTTAATTTTAAAAAATAATGACCCATCCAGAACACAGTGGTCCTAAATGTGGCTAACAGAAAATAGTTGGTCAGCTGCGCATAAGGTAAAACTCACTTGGCAGTCATGACAGCCCCATGAATTAACTGCCATGATTGTTCCCATTTCCTCGATGAGAAAACAGATCCAGAAGAGTTAAGGAACTCGTTCTGGTTACACAGCTGAAGAGAAGCAGAGAAATGAAGTGGGCCCGGCCACTGTTTCCTAAATTTATGCTCTTTGTCCACTGTTCAAATAATGATGGTTACACCAGAAAGTGAAGGTTGTGTCCCACAGAAATGAGAAATGAAACCACAGATGGAAGAGGTAGGATGCAAGCAAATTTGCTGAAAAGATACATTATCTAGCATAAAGAATATGGTGAGGAACCACAGCAGATTACAGCAAACCCCAGGGAGTCTGCTGACACCTGAGGATGTGAACCTGCTGTCTAGCACAGGTGCAGAGCAGGATACACTTAGGTAACAATGACTTAGCATGAGATGACCACAGACGTGCGGGTGAGGCCAGCATGCAAGAATGTAACATAACAATATATACATTGGCTGGACGATAAAGACACAATTGTTCTCTCTGCTGCTGCCTGCTGCTGCTGCTGTGTTGATGTCTGCCTCCATGCTGTCTTTGGGGACCTCACAAGCAATTTACTCCTTAGCCTCCTACACACTGAAAGATATAAAGGCAAGGAAATAAAGTGCCAACCAGTAAGGAGGGGGTTCCGAGTAAGGGAACCATGAGGGAGTCTTTGTCTAGAAGTTGTTAATGGGTTTCAAAAAGAGCTAGCCTATGGAAGACTACCTACTTTTCAGAGTCCAATATATGTAGTGTTGCTGCAAATCACTCAGACTGCTTCACAGTTCAGGGATGTCTAAAGACAACTGAGGACATGACTCTACTTGTGTGCACAGGCACATAGTGGGCTACAGTTATGTAACCATGACTTAGGTGAACTCCCATGCACTGGTTAGAGCACTACAAAAGAATGTAAATATGAGATAACAACCTGTGTAAGAATTATGCAACATAAACCGTGGTTCTTTGCTATGTTCCATGCTGCCTACACTGTTACGGATGTCTTGAACATGTACATTCTCTAACCTTAGGACCTCACACATGAAAATCTTCCTTGGGTCCTCAAAGCAGGCCAACAAATTTTCACACAGTGCCCATGTAAATCCCATGTACCCTTCAGCCAATGGCCTGCCTAATCATTCTCTGGGAAGGTCCCAAACAGCTGAAGGATAGATAGGAGATGTTTTTGTAAGCTGCATGGATGGTCACAACTCAGCAGGCTCCATTGGTCTTGCTAACTCCATTTTGGGCTGCTGTCCTTAATGCCTGGTAGAACCCAAACTTCTATTTCACTGATTCCTGTTACAGTGATGCAAACTTAAATCAGTTACCCTGGAACCATGTCTACAATAAATTGTTAACAGGAAAAGAGAGGCTAAAAATGTATGAACAACATTTACCTCTCTACATAGAAAAATGGCAAATATTTCTACATTTTTCCTTGTTTGTTTGATTTTGTGAAATGTGTAAATGTTATCATAATTACTAAAAGATTAATTTAGGTAGATAAAGAGAAACTAAAACTAGAGGATGAGGAAAGTATTCAATGATGAAACTTTCAAAACCCCCATGTGAGGTGACCTGATTTAGGACTCTGCTGCTTCCCACTGCAGGACAAGCCATTGTCCTTTTCTTTTCCTTAGGGAAACATGACAGCCTTGTTCTTCATCCTTGATGGCCACAGATGTAAGGGTGAAGAAGCACTTTCAAAAGACTTCTCTCTGGTCATCTCTGATTCATGAACTCCATCAAAATGCTATTTCTCACCTCCAGTCTCTACAGCTGCTAACTTATGTGATCATTTTTCAGGGAGAAAACTAACTGTGGAAAAGCTACAGGACCTGTTCAAGGTCATTTCTGCATTAGGAGAGTCAGCATGCCATCCCTGTTCCTGTGTCTGACAGCCACCTCCTTGCCATCTGATGGCAGAGAATCATTCTGCTATAGTACATTTCTTGGAAAAAAAACCTTCTATCAAATGATAGCAAGATTGTTAGCCTTGGGCCCTTGATTGATGTTCCACATGCAAGAGTGTGAGCCTTGAATATGGCCAGTGGTGTTTTCCCAGAAATTTAGGCACTCCTATCACATGAAAACTACCAAAGAGACAAGGGATTAGCAAGCAATTCAGCATTGTCTGCATTAGCATGTAACTGCCCACATGCTTTAAATTTTATTCCACCTCCTTTAAGTTTTAAAAACTATAATTTTTGACACATACTAGTTGTACAGACTAAGGAGATTCATTATATTTTCATATTTCATATATTATGCATCAATCAAGTTCATCCACCCCTCTCCTACCTTCTCCCTCTCCCCTAACCCTCCTCCCAGGTTGTGCAGTCCCTCTTCTACTTTTTTTAAGTTTCCACATATGAGAGAAAACATGCAATGTTTTTCTGTATCTGAATTATTTTGTTTAACACGTATGCTCCATTTCCATGCATTTTCCTGCATATAACCAGATTTTATTCTTCTTTATGGTTGAGTAGGATGTGTGTGTACATGTGTGCACATGTGCATGCCATGTTTGCTTTGCCCGTTGACCAGCTGACAGATATGTAGCCTGATTTCTTGCCTTGGTTAT
Source organism: Cavia porcellus (assembly GCF_034190915.1). Classification (NCBI taxonomy): domain Eukaryota; kingdom Metazoa; phylum Chordata; class Mammalia; order Rodentia; family Caviidae; genus Cavia; species Cavia porcellus. Next base: position 2,767,558 of record NW_026947536.1, read on the forward strand.
TGTGAATAGTGCCTCTTTTGCTCCTTTCTTGCTCATTAGCCATTGTTGTATAACAAAGCATTCCCAAACTCAGTGCCTTATTGCAAAATTTTATAATTGTTACTCAATTTTTTGGTTTGACTATGCTCAGTTGGATAGTTCTTGATTACAGTAGACTGTCATGGAACTTCAGTCAGCTTGCAGCTAAAACTGCAGTTCCCTGGTGAGTCATTTGGGCTGGACATCCACTACAATAGATTCCCACAGCCTAAACTCCAGGAATAAAAAATGGAGGGCTGGAATGTGTCTTGAGGTAAAGGACTTACCCAGCATGAAGGCGGTTCTGAGTTACATGCCTAGCATAAGATTGTATAATGGCTTAAAATTGATTTCTAAGACCAAAGGGTAAGTGAAAACTGGATAGAGGAGCATTATTTGCTATAATAAAGCAAAAGAAATGACAAGCTTAGTGCCAGCAGAGAGGAAAACTGATGAGACCTCATTTCACTGCAGAGCCTTGGAAGTAGTGAAATTCTGTGTGATACAAATCTAAAATTTTGAGCTATTGCTTACTTTCTTTCTGTCAACAAAACTACACTATTCTTGTGTCAGGCATTGAGTTGGGTACTGAGAAACAGTAATTAAAAGTTGTCTTAATTACTTTGGTTGTTGAGACAAAACATCTGATGCCCAACATGAAAGAAGGAAAGGTTTATTTCTTACAGGTTGTAGGCATCAGTCCATACTCAGTTGGCTCCAAGGTTAAATGACATGGCTGAGGGGCAGTAGTTTATGGTGGCTACAAACATCAGGCATGAACAGCAAAAGAGAAACACAAGCCTTCTTTCCTCAGGTACACTGCATGCTCGCTCCACCCTTGGCTGGTGTAGTACTCATACCACCAATCTGAGTGCTAGAAAACAACCAATCAGAAAACATAGATATGGTCACACCCATGATGGCATGAGGCTTGAGGGGTACTGAGGTTAACCAGGACAAAGAGCCTGCTGTCATACTCTCATCAAGAAGCCTACAGTCTATTGAGGTGGAGGGATATTTATCCAATCACTACCCAAATGTCAGCTGAGCATTCCTAATCTGAATCCTGAAGTCTGAAATGCTTCAAAGTCTAGAACTTCTGAGTACTGATACAGTGCCAAAAGTGAAAAATTTCACAAGAAATTTTGTCTCAAACACAAAATATTTTTTCATTAAGATTATTGGTATATTTTAGGTGCAAATAATGATCATGTAAACCATGGGAAATTTGTACCGTACATTAAAAGCTTGAATGTGTTATTCTCCATTCCCCTAACCTTGCTTCAACACCCTTCCCTTCCTTGTTTATGAAATCTTTGTTGGCTTCTTTTCTCATCAATTGTTTCTTTTCTCTTCCTTCTTTTCTCCCTCCTACATGCCTAATTCCTTATTTCATTAGAAAATGTTCACAATATATATATTATTTTAGTGCTTATCTACATTTTCAGCTTCCCACACCAGAGAAACAACACAATACACATGTCAAACCCAAAATTATTAAAAGTATTGTATAAAATTATCTTCAGGTTATGACTATGAAGTGTATGTGAACCATAAATAAATTTCATATTTAAACTTGTGTCCCATCCTCAAGATAACTTATTATGTATATGCAAATTTTCCAACAAATAAAAAATATAGAAATTCCAAACACTTCTGGTCACAATCATGTTGTATAGGGGACACTGAATTTGTAGATGTTTAACTAAAAACCTCAAGGAAGAAGTACAAGGGGTGATCAAAATATACAGCTAATACTTAAACTTTTTAGATGCACTACAATAGTGACATGTGACAATTAATCCTTCTTAAAAAGCACCTATTTAGACAAATAAATAAAATACACATCCTAACTTCAAAAACATTCTCCATTTGTTCTTGCAATTTCTGAAGCAATTTGGAAGTTCTCTTTGAGAGTGTCTTTAGATATTGGAATAAACATTATAGGTAGTGGTGCTGCTGAGTGCCATCCAATGGAAAGAAAGTCTCATAAATACATTACGGTGTGTCCTCATCCACCTCATTCACCAGATCTGGACCCCTGTGGCTTTTCTGAAAATCAAAATGACGATGAAAGATGAGTATTTTGAATTGATTCAATATATTGAGGCAGCCACAACAGCACAACTAAAGATACTCATAAGAGGACTTCCAGAACTGTTTCAAATAAAATGGCAAAATGATGGAATAAGTGCATTCAAATGAAGGAGGAACTTGGTATAGGTGTGCATACCTGTAAACTCATCACTTGGGAGGCTGAAGCAATAAAATCTTTGAGTTTGAGACTAGCTTGGGCAACACAGTGAGTTCAAGGCCAGCATGAACTCCATAGCAAAACCCTGTCTCACAAAACCAAAAACCAACAAACAAAGAACACCTAGCTGATCGTTTCAGCACAATTTTGTGTTTGTGTGTAGATTACTGACTCACTGAAGATGGAAGACCTTCCCTGTGTGTGGTGGGCAACCAATAGGCCTGCATCCTGGAGGCAGTAAAAAGGGAAAGGAGAAAGTATGGCTTCTGCCTCTTCAGAAGAGTTTGAATCCTTGTCATCACCTTAGCTGTCCATTTCCAGGCACCTAGCACAGATTCTTCTGCTCCCTGCCAGAGACTCTTCAGGGACTCTTCAGTGAGCTCCAGGCCTCAGACTTGTGATTGGAGTTTTTGCATCTCCAAGGAGCACCTGACCCTTTTGAGCTCTTCTCCACCTGACTCTGCAGGTGGCCATCCTAAGCCTAAATTTGCAAATCCTTTATATCACACACACACACACACACACACACACACACACACACACACACACACAAAGAGAGAAATTGAATCTGATCCTATAGTGAACCCTGACAAAAACTGCCTCTACCTAGCTGTGCAACCTCCCATGAACAGTTTTATGCCTCACTCATGTGAAAAATCCAAAGCGGAACTGCAGCGGTGCTGTGCTAAGTATGGGTTAGTTAATAGAGGTGTTGGTGTAAGGCCCGCTGGTTAAAATTCTGTCCACTGCTTTGTCCTTTGAAAAAGCATTTATTTTTGGTGTTTAGTCTCACGCAGCAATGAAAATGAAGATAATTGCTAACTCACACTCTTGTAAGAATTAACATATGTAAAGCGCCTCAAAGAGGCCCTGGCCTGACACTGATAACTGCGAAAGAACCTTGTTAATACATTATATTAACATGTAAACATACTTTTAAGATATGAAAACATCAGACAATGAATTCTGGAAGCACTCGTTTCTCTGTAATAAAAGAAGGGCAACAATGCAAATAACAACAATGTATCTGAGCACTTGCTATGTGCTAGGAGCCATGGGAAGAGCTCTGCAGGGTTTCCATCGGATCTTCACAGCAGTGCCAAGAGAGGAGTATTGCCATTGATCATGGTTTGTTTTTTGAATGGAAAAAAATCCACAATATTTCAAAACAAAGTAATAGGAGAATGACAGTAGTGGAAATTGAGGCTCCAAGAAGAGAAGCAGTGGGCCCAAGGTTTCAGAGCTACAAGACACCAATAAATTCCAAGTCTGGGACTCAGTCCACTCCTCTGCTTCCTGTCATACTGGGTCTGGGGCTCAGAGTCTCCCAGAAGCCTCATCAGAAACCTCCACCAGCAGCCACACCCTGCTTCAGCGGGACCCTAAACCCCACTGCCACGCCCACTGCCTCATTCTTGCCCCACTGGCAGGCTTAGCGCCTGCTTTGTCCCAACTTCTAGCCCTGCCCCTTACCCTTCCCTCACACCCTTCGCCCCACCCCCTTCCAGGACCAAAGGTTCTGCTGCCCCGCCCCACACCCGGCGGGCCACGCCCACGGACGGCCTGAGCTTGAGCCTCTGCATCCCGACTCAGACCTGCCCGCGCCCCGCCTTGCCCTCGCAGTGCATGCCGGTCTTGTGCTTTGAGTCGCCATTTTGCCGCTAGGGATGCTGTCTGAAGACCAGTGCTCTCTTCCTTCAGCGGCCTAGGCTGCGTCAGGGCCTGAGCTCAGGTATGGGCCAGGTAGGCTGGCGGGAGCAGGCAGTGAGCGGGGGGGCGTGGCCCGGTGGCCCCCACGTTAGTGGGCGCAGGTTTCCAGGCAGGGAGCCTTATGGTGGTGTGACGGGCCGGGGCGGTGGCATGCAACGGCGCTGGGGGCGACCCGGGCCCTGCCCGCAGGGCACCTCTCTCCCTTCCTCCCTCCTCTCCGTCGGGGGTCAGCACAGCCAGGCTACAGGCAGCCCAGCCCTGGTGTGGGGCCTGCAGGAGGTGGCTTGGGGTCTCACATGGCCTCAGCTGTCAGTGAGCCTGGCCATGCTGAGCCGCGGATATTTACCCCCCAAACCGACAATTTCATTCCACTAGGAGCTCCTCCCTGCAGGAACCGAGAGAGGACTGAGATGTTACAGTAAGATAGCAGTTATTATTCTACCTGCACATGCCGTGGCTCCACTCCGTTTCATTGATAAGGGGCTTTCTGCTTCTTTTAATATTGGCGCTACTTGGGTCTTTAGGTTTTGTGAGGGGTGTTTAGTTTTGTGAGGAGTCTGAAGGCGGCATGGGGCTTTGAGGCATGAGGAAGTGTGATTCCACAATTTAAGTCCACAAAAATACTGCACACACATTGTTGAACCCTGCTGCAGAATATCCTTCTTGTCCCTATTCTGCTGTCTCTGACCATTACTCCCCAGTTCTGCTCACATCATTTATATATTTGTATAGTGTTGAATATTTATATTATATGCATAGGTAGAGTTGTAGAATTCTGTAGTTATCCTTAGTTATCCTGTTACTGACCATGTACATAAGTCTAGTTCCTCTTAGAAAATTTTCATTGAACATATATCATTTTTTCTTGGGATAAATTCCGGAATTTGGAAATACTAAGTCAAAGTTCTCTGCTCTTTCCCTGCCACTTTATATGAATTGGTGCCTAAACAAGACACGTTTACATCTTTCAAAATATAGGTATTTGCCCAAATCTCTTGGCAAATTTGGTGTTCAACAAGAGGTTGAGTCATTTTCTGTGCAGTCTGAGAGACAGGCCACACAGCCACAGTTGGACTTTATTTTTAAGTCATGTACCATGTTCATTTTTTTTTGTTTTGATTGACTCTATCCTGTTTTGTTTCATTTCGTTTTATTACCATAAAAATAAAAAATGAAGTAAAAAATATTTTCTTGCTGGGCATGATGGTGCATACCTGTAATCCCAGCACTCTGGAGGGTTAGACAGGAGGATCACAGTGAATGCCAGGCTAGCCTGAAATACTTGCTAAGTTCAAGATCAGGCTGCAGTACATAACAGGACCTTGTCTCAGAACAAAAAAACAACCCCTTTTTCCTCTTTTCTTATTTTAATGTACCATAAGTAGATACTAATAAAGAAAATATGAAAACACTTTTATAAAGTTTTCATACTATGCAGTTTGTATACTATGAAACTATATAGTATGATTTATACACTATATCATACTTTATATAAATTTATATACTGCAAAACTGCATAGTATGAAACTATGAAATTTTTCAGCCGGGTGTGGTGGCTCACACCTGTAATCCCACCACTCAGGAGGCTGAGGTGGGAGAATCCTTGCAAGTTTGAAAGCAGCCTGGGCTAAAAAGTGAGCTCAAGGCCAGCCTAAACTGCATAGGAAGTCCACGTCTCAAAAAAGACCAAAAAAAAAAAAAAAAGAAACTGCAGTTTCATACTATGCAGTTTATGTACTATGTTCAGTGATGCTGGGGATTTCTGCATGAGGTGTATGCCCCTGCACCTTTAAATTTTGTTCTTATTTGTTTGCTTTTTGAGACAGTGTCTAAATAATTTACTCAATTCCCCAGGTTTGGTTTAACCTTGTTGTCCTTCTTCCTTACCTCCTAGAGTTCTGGGAGTACAGGTACAGGCTCTCTTTACTTACAAAATCACAATAATTATGTATGTTTATGGGGTAAAATGTGCTTTTGATCTATGGCTCCTTTGTGGAAAGAATCAATCTAGTTAATGTACCTACCATCCTAGAAACCTACAAATTCTTTCACAGTGACTGGGACTGCAAATCCCATTGTTTAGGAGTTTTGAAATCTATCCTTCTTAGTTAACTGTAGTCACCATACAGTTTAGTAGAGAACTGAAAATTTCTTGTCCACCATGACTGAGATGTTTTATTTTTGGGTGTTCCACATCCCTCATGGAAATGATCATTTTTTAAAATCAGAGTGCTCAAGAATTGTATGGAGGCTAAAGGTACTTGGGGCCCGCTGCTCTTCAGAAAGATCAGGCAGCAGTACTCTGCAGCCCTTCAGGTTGCTCCCAATTTTTGTTTGTTTGTTTGTTTGTTTTTCCTTAACTGAATTCTAGGAATTGGATGCAGGGCTCTCTTAGTTACTTTTTACTTTTTGCTGAGACAAAAATCTGGATGCCAAAATTTGGGAAACGAAAGGTTTATTTCTTAAGGTTTGTGGAGGTTTCACTCCATACTCAGTTGGCTCCAAGGCAGGGTGGCATGGCAGGGCCGCAGTTCATGATGGCTGCAAACAGCAAGGAAGAAACAGGCAAAAGCACAGTCACAACTTCTTCCTGCCATTACATCACATCCTGGCTCTACCCCTAGGCCAGTGTAGTACTCACATCCCCACTGCAAGCCCTAAACAATAAAGGCATGATGCCTGGGGGCCACAAATATAAACTATGACAAGGGACTTGCACTGAACTACACTAACATCTGTTTTTAAAATTCTTTTTTATTTTTAGCCATGGTCACCATAAGTAACTACACTGCTGAGACACCATTCTTACACACAGATTCTTACAGGTCTATGTGTGGATGCACATTGATGTCAGAAACATTTCCCTTTCAAAACTGAGATACTTGTTCTCACATCCATGTATTATTTCCTGATCAGATTCCTTGGCTTCTTTCCCTGTGGACCCAGGGAGACCAATCTCAGCATCCCTGCAGCTTTCCCTGCTTCCTATGACCCACACTGGTACCACACACCATTTACATGGAAGAGAGGAATGGTCCCAGTTCCTTCCTGCTTCAAATAGCTGTGAATCAAACTCATCTCAAGGATATCTTGCAAAGTTGTGCAGCTCTCTGTAAGGGATAAAAGTCTGTTGTTACCCTGCCAGGTCCAGGGACAAATGTGTGTATCACTCTGATATTAGCTGCCAGACAGGTCTCTGGTCTGCCACCCTTATTCTCCCCAGTGCTATTCGGCATCTGCCTTAAAACCTGCCATCAGGTGGAGACTCAGCACATCTCAGGGATGTGTGCCTGCATGAATCAGCTTTGGAGGCTCAGCGTTTTCTGCATTTGTTGGCCAAATATGGTGATTCTGTTTTTTTTTTATTTAAAGATAAAAACAAAACAAAATGAAACAGTAAGAGGTTACAAGTAATACAGAATTTCAAGAAAAAATACAATAAGAAATCACTAGTTAACAGATTACATATTGTCATCTGATTAACAAAGTGGACATTAATACGGTGAAGTTGTCGACAGTTCTGTTCAATGATCCAACAAAACTCGGTAATATGGTTTTCTGTTCTATACACTTAAGTATGCATACAGTTATATCCTTTTGATCATTTTGTTTTCCTCTCTTTTTTATGATAACAATTACACATTTGGGGTTTTATTATTCCCAAGTTCTTATAACTTTTTCTTTGAAGAGGAAAAAAAACAAAAATAAAAACATAACAAATGAAACAAAACAAAACAAAAAATCCCTACATGACAAAGCAAAACAGAGTCAGTTAGAGCAGGAGGATGGACATAATATATAATGCAAAAGAGAATACCAGGTGATCAACAATGGTTACCATTATGCCTCTTGCTATCTTAAAAACAGTTGCCTGTATCATCTGGTGTAATATATTTGAACAAAACAGTACAGAACAGGGCCAGTAAAACCCACATTGCAGACTTTACAGGACTTCCAAAAAAGATAATAGTCAAATCATAATGAGCATCATAGAATATCTTGTTGCCTTCAAAGTGTTACCTATACCCTCAAACTTGATGCTATTAAACAAAACAGAATGTAGTAAAATCAGTCAGGACAAGATGTGGAGAACAATATGGGTCATCAAATCAGTTAATAAGAAAACAAAAAAGTTACTATTATATATCCCACTCTTTTTAATTTAGTTTTACCTAAAAATAATAAGAAATTAATTTTTAAAAAAAGAAAAGGGAGATTGAGATAAAAGGACATATCAATAGAACAACACAGGTCAGAACTGAACAATTTAAGCATCATTGTGTTTCACCACCAGATAGCCTGACATAATAGTTGTTACCATAGTGTCTCTTGTCTTGAAATATTTGAATATAACTTTGTGTACTATAACATCAAACTTATCAAGACAGTGTGAAATCTTTCAAGAGAATGAAAGTACTGCAGGGTATTTAGAATGAGCTAACAGAAACCGAATGTTTTCTACACTATCTCTTTGCCTATAAAAATTTTTGTTTATACTATTGCACATATTAAAATATGGTATGATACGACATGTTAAAACCAATGGAAACAGATGAACAACAACTTGATGGGACTTCAAAACAGGATGATATTAAATCAGCACTAGCTATTACGTTGTCTAATTTTCTTCAAATAGCTATTCGTTCTATCACAGACAATAAAATCAAACAACTCAGATTAAAACCATTCCAATTAATGAATGAAAACATTATATGGCTTCAAATCAATATGTTGGGAATCATGATTACCATGTACTTTTATGTATTCTTATCATTTCTTACACTAGGGAAACTATTCGGTATTTATACATGTGAGTTGGATTTATTTCACTTATGAGTATGTTCTCAAGCTGCATCCATTTATTTATATCTCAATGTGAGCATCCTTTATAGCTGAGTAGTACTTCACTGCATAAAAATACCACAACTGTTTTATCCATTCCTCAGTTGATGGGCACTTAGGTAGTTTCCAAGATCTGGCTATTACAAATTGTGCTGCTATAAACATGGGTGCAAATATGTCATTGTGGTATCATACATTCAGTTCTTCTGGGAATATGCCTAGAAGTGGTATAGCTGGGTCAAATGGGGCTTTCAATCCCAGGTTTCTGAGAAATATCCACACTGACCTCCACAATGTTTGCACCAGTCTACATTCCTACCAACAGTACAGGAGAGTTCCTTTTTCCCCACAGCCTCTCCAACATTTGTTGTTGGTGGTTTTCTTGATCTTGGCGATTCTTTCAGGAGTGAGATGAAATCTCAGTGTGGTTTTAATTTGCATTTCTCTAATGACCATTGATGATGAAGATTTTTTCATGTATTTATTTGTTGTTTGTATTTCTTCATCTGAGAGTTGTATATTCATTTCAGATGCCCATTTTTGGATTGGGTCTTTGAATATTGGGTGTCTGATTTTTTTTAATTCTTTATATGTTTTAGAAAGAAGTCCTTTGTCTGAGGGACAGTTCACTAAGATTTTTTTCACAATTCTTAGGTTTTCTTTTCACTATGCTAGACATTTCTTTTGACATGCAGAAACTTTTTAATAAGAGGTGATTCCACTTATTGACTCTGGGAAGCATTTCCCATGCAGTTTGAGTCTTGTTCATGAATTCTCTACCTACCCCTGTGTCTTCAAGGTTTTTACCCAATTTGGCTTCCAATAAATTTAGTGTTTCTGTTTTAATATTTAGATCCTTGATCCATTTAGATTTTGTTTTAGTACCTGGTGATAGGCATGGGTCTAGTTTTAGTTTTCAGCATATGGAGAGCCAGTTTTTCACCACCGTTTATTAAAGAGACTGTTGTACTTGCAGTGAACATGTTTGGCCCCTTTATCAAAGATAAGGTGGTTGAGTGTGTTTGTAGTTTTGTTTGTATCTTCTAATCTATTCCACTGATCTTTAGCTCTGTTTTGATTCCAGTGGCATGTTGATTTTTCTACAATTGCTTTGTAGTATAACTTCAAGTCAGGGATTGTGATGCCTCCGTCCTTGCCTTTGCTACTAAGAATTGTCTTTGCTATTCTAGGTCTCTTCTCACTCCACATGAATTTTAGGAGTGATTTCTTGAGAACTATGAAGTATGTTGATGGTATATTTATTGGGCTTGCATTGAATATGTATAAAGGTTTGGGCAAATGGCCATTTTCACAATATTTATTTTTCCTATCCATGAGCAAAGGATGTCTTTCCAGTTTCTGAAATCATCTTCAATTTCATTTTTCAGTGTATAATTTTCCCTGTATAGGTCTTTCACTTCTTTTGTGAGAGTAATTCCTAAATATTCGTTTTTTTGATTGCTAGTGTGAAGGGTGTGGCTTCTCTTATTTTTTTCTCTGTGACTTTGTTGTTAGTGTATAGGAATGCTATTGATTTTTGAGTATTGATTTTGTCTCCAGCTGCATTGCTAAATTTATTTATTATATCTAGGAGTCTTTCAATGGAGTTTTGGGGGTCTTCTGTGTAGAGTATCATGTCATTTGCAAATAATGATAACTTCTTCTTTTCCAATCTTTACACCTTTTATTTCTCTCTCTTGTCTAATTGCTCTGGCTTATATTTCCAATACTAAATTAAATAGGAGTGGTTAAAAGGGACATCCTTGTCTTGTGCCTGATTTTAAAGTAAGTGCTTTCAATTTTTGGCCATTTTGTATGATGCTGGATTTTGGTTTGTCATAAATGGCCTTTATTATGTTGTGGTAAAAACCATGCATTCCAATTTTCTGCAAGGTTCTTATCATAAATGAATGTTGGACTTTATTAAAAGCTTTTTCTGCATATATAGAAATGATCATCTGATTCTTACTTTTGACTTTATTGTTATGGTGGATTACATTTATTGATTTACGTATATTGAACCATCCCTGCATGCCTGGGATGAATCCCACTCGGTCATGGTGTATGATCTTCTTGATGATTTGCTGCATCCTATTTGCCAATATTTTATTGAGGATTTTTGCATCAGTGTTCATTAGGGAGATTGGCCTGTAGTTCTCTTTTTCAGTTGGGTATTTCTAAGGTTTTGGTACTAGAGTAATACTTGCTTCCAGGAATGTCTTAGGAAGGATTGCTTCCCTTTCAATTTCATTGAAGTGTTGGAGGAGTGTTGGCATTAGGTCTTCTTTGTATTTCTTGTAGAATTCTGCAGTGAATCTGTCTGGGCCTGGGCTCTTCTTTGTAGGTAAGGATTAATTACATTTTCAATTTCATTAATAGAATTTGGGTTATTCAGCAGTTTTACATCTTCTTGACCTAGCTTTGGTACTTCATATGCTTCTATGAATCTGTCTGTTTGTTCTATTTTATCAAACCTTTGAGAGTAGAGGTTTTCAAAACAGGTGTTGATGATCTTCTGTATTTCTATTGGGTCTGTCGTGATTTGGCCTTTTTCATTCCTTATTGCATGAATTTGAGCTTTTTCTTCCCTTTTTTAAATAAGGTTGGCTAGGCCTTTTATTTATCCTTTCATAGAACCAACTCTTTGATTCGTTGATTTATTGGATTTTTTTTAGTGTCTATTGCATTGATTTCTGCTCTAAATTACAAGAATTTTTTATCTCTCACAGAATGAACTCATTCTCTATCTGGGGTTTTCTCTTCTATCAAACAGCAATAGCAGCAACTGTCGTACGGTAAAATTTGACAAGAATCTGATAAAAGGTTATTAAAGACCCAGAGTACTAAATCACAGTGAGAAAAAGGTCAGAATTGGGTGGGTTATAGCAGGAGAGGATAGGGGTTTGGGTGGCTCCAAAACCGAGCAGAAAGCTGGAACTCATCAAATGTGGAAATTGTACAAATTGATGATGTGCTTATATGTTACTGAATTTAACATGATGAAACTAATAGTATCTTAATTTTTAATTTAAATTGTACTAGAATTTAATGTTTAGAAGAATTACAGACTTAGGAGTAGAAATATAAACTGAAAATAATACAAGGGGTACAAGGGGAGGGGAAGGGAAAGGCAGGTGCTTTTCAGGATTGGCCCTGAGTGGAGCTCAGGATGCTTGCTGTGGAGCCAGTAAAAGCCTCAGCTCTATAATTCCTCAAGACAGGGTGCATGGCCTTAGTTTTCACTTTGCTACCAAAGCTGGAGAGGTCACTGGAAATGGATCTATCATAAATTCTGCATGTGGGACTTGAGCTCAGCTAAGTACTACCCTCTGTTAGCAGGAGAAAAATCACCAACTGTCCTTGTTCCTTGCAGGCTCTAGAACTTTCCAGTGCCTGTAACAGACTGTTCTGTGCACAAATCCAACTCAGGAAAGCTTCCCATTCTTTGACCCACTCACTTCTGCTTGCCTCAGTGTTGCTAGAGGTCGCAAGTGTTTGAGTCTGTCTGTGTAAAATGACCAATGGTCTTCCCAGAGGCCCACAGACCCAGGCCAAACCTTCCTGACTGCAGTTCTCATTTTCAGTGAGCTTAGGTTGGTTGAACTCAACTGGGCATCTTGTAGAGTTGGACATCAATCTCCTGTGCCTGTTGCAGAGATCCCAGCCCCAATCTTTTCATTGCCTGGAATGTGGCAGTGCTGACCCAGGTTGTCCTCATGTGCTGACAGAAGTTCCTAATAGTGCTATGACCACCTTTCCTCCATTCTTCAGGGAAGCCTGACATATACCTAACTTTACCACCCTTGTGACATGTTGTTTCTGTGAGGAGGAGTGGTATCTGCAGTGTTACTTTACTCATAGTCACTCTGCAGGGGTGCTGTACTATAAATATCTTCAAAGTGTTTGGACAGAGGGTAGGGGTCCTGCCTGCCTTTCCTCCATCTTCAGTATATATAATGATGCATCACCCCTTTCTATGTGCCTTAGTGGTACTCTCCTTACCTTATTATGTGTTCACATGTACAGAGGCCAGTAAGTTAGGTGCATTCACAGTAATGTGGGTAGTACCTCGTCTGTTCTGCAGGGTGACTGTGTGGCCTGCACAACACTGAAGCACAAGACAACATTATGTTGAATCTAGTCATTACATCTATCAGAGCCTAGTAAACTGATGATTAAAGGTACCCACCCACTCCCTCCATGATTTCTGTATGGATCTTGTTCCATGATATCTCACAGAGATTCCTGGTCAAGATAACATGGAAGCCCACAGAATGTATATCCATTGTCCTTCACAATAAACAACAAATTCTTCACCCAAGTGATGGATCCTTGGCAGGATGCTACACTTTTTCAAGCCTAAGGATACAGCAGTGCAGGCAGGGTCTCAGCTCTGAGGCAAAAAGTCAGGGGTTTGGATTGAATTTGTCCTCCTGACTTCCTGTGTAAACCTAGACATGACACCATGCCTCTCAGGACCTTCCCAATGTGTTCTTATGCTCTGTGGAGGTCATCCTGGCATCTACTACCTGGGAACATCATCAGTGGTGTGAGATAACATTTATAAAATCTGTGGGCTGGTATCACATATACATAGAGCACACAACTAGAAGTGAAATCTAGGAAGGGTTAGGATGGAGGTGGAATACAGTACAAACAATGCTGGATCCTGCTGTATGGCAGTAGAAATGAGACTTAACTCCTGGACATGGTTCCCTTGGGGCTTCATGAGGGGGTGAAAGTGCGTCAATTCAGCCATCCTTATTTTCCCTAAGCATCTCAATTTCTTCTATTTATTGGTGGTGTGGCCTCAAATCAGGACCTCACACAGACTAAGCAAGCATTATGGGTGGAGCTACATCCCCATATCTATGTCCATAGCTCCTATATTCACACCTGTGTGAGCCACCAGGCCGATTCCCCGTGCACCTGCTCAGTCACTGAAACCTCATCTTGTGATGGCCATATCCTGAGTGGCCTGTTCCCTATATTATGGGCCTAGCTTTGTGGCTTATTATTATTATTAGTGTTATTATATTTCATTAGCAGTGCTGAAATTGAGCCAAGGGCCTCATGCATGGTAAGCACATGTTGTTTCCTGAGCTATCTCCCCAGTTCCTGACTCAGTCTTAAATAACTGGATATGGCAGAGGTTGTGTGTTGGTACTATTAAAGTTTACACAAAATAACTGTGACCAACCTCCTCATATTTTCATTTGTTTTCCCCAGTAATGTGGGTTTTTTGGGAGAGGATCTCAGGCTCTGATTAAATCACTCCTATCTCTGCAGCTTCTTTGAGGACAGGCTGATGAACCTTGAGTGAGAAAAGAGAAAACAGAGAGAGGAGACATCAGGCTTTTGTCCTGAGTCATGCTTGTATGCAAGGGACAGAGCCTGAGAGCAAATTCTGCCCTACTGGCAAGTTCACTGAGTATGTAGCTCTGTGCACCGAGCTACTATGGTAGCAGCCCCAGCAAAGTCTCCTGGATTCATACACAGCAACTCTTGATACAACAGCATATTTTCTCTTGTATCAGATAGGTACAGACTGACCTGTCTTCTATCACACATGTGTCTTGTCATATTTTTGCAAATGTATGTAATGACTGGACAAAATTTGACCTTTCTACCTTTTTTCACCAATCAGTCATTCTGTGGTTATTGCTATGTTTTTAGCAGACATTCAATGCATGGCTTGCTGTGGTTTGTTTATTCATTCAGATTTTACTGGATATTCACATTGTAGTTTTCAGTTAAAAGAAAACAATGTTGATGTGAATATCTCATAAAATTCTCTTCATGACATGGAGAGGATTGGATGCACAGAATGTTAAGGTAGTCAGATGTGTTACTCTTAAATTAACTAACAAAATGATTTCTGAAGTGAATGTACCACTAGCAAGGCAGAAGGAGTCTCTTTCCTACACTTCCTCACCAATATCAGTGTACTTTGACATAAAAGACAAAGTATGCTCTTTACTGCTCTTCAAAACATGAGCAGGGTTTCTCCTTGTGTGATGAATATTTACTTACCTGATTACTGATAATAATAAGAGACATGTACATACTGGGAATGGTCCATCTGACTCCCAAGGGAACATTGAAGGCCTTCAAAAGTGATAGACACTTGGACCCCAAAGAGGCCTTGGAATCACTGCTGGCTTCTGCATAAGTCACACTGCATGACCCAGGGAACACTGCCTCCTTCTGAGGTTAAGGCCCAATGACCAGGATAGTCCCTGTGAGAGTTCTCTAGTATTTCATGATAGGCCTACTCCTTGACAGAAGGTGGAGGTGGAAGAGCCCTTAGCCTAAGAAGGGGGACTTTTGGGAATGCTCCTCTCTACCCATAATGCCCTGGAATATGAGACTTGATAAAACAGTTGAAGCAAAATGTGAGTGAAATTGTCCCAACATGGGTTTTATAGGTATGGGAAAATGGTGCTGATAACACAAAGTTGTGCCCACAGAATGTGTCCCAAATTTATTCCAGCCAGCACTCCCTAGATGTGACAAGTGCTACAGAATGTGCAAATGACAGCCTGTGAGCAGATAAGCACACTCTCATAAACTTGTTGACAGCAGCAACCTGGTATCAGAGATGCCAGGCAAGCAAGGTGCTAATTTGTAGAACATGACTACACCACAGGGACCGGGACCTGTTGTGTACAATGTCTGGGGTTGGGTAACAGGGAACTAAGGTGCATAACTGGATGCAGCCCCACATTTTATGCAACAAGTAAATTCAGCATTGGGGCACCCCATTGTGCAGTGGATATGACTTGACCTGTGTAACTGTGTATCACTGAAAAATGATACAAACATTTGGGGAGGCAACAAGCTCATCAGGGTGGTGCCCACTGATTGGCTTACTGTGGAAGCCTCTTAGGTCTGTGTGAGCTAAGGATGACCATAACTATCCCCACAATGAGTGGGACACCACCTGGGTTTTCCCATATATCCAGGGAACCATCAAACACATTATGTTGGACAATCTTCCATATTGTGAAACAGTTCTATAAGTGCCACAATGCTCAACAGGTGCCACCATATTGTAAAGGTGGCCTGGTTGATTTCTCTGGTAACTGTGTTGCTACCAAGCACAGGAATCATGGACCTTAAAAACAACGAAGCAACATAAAGTGACAATTCAGTAGCTTCAAGATGATGCCAAGAGAAACATTGTAAGAGTAACTGGCATCAGTACAGATTAAAAGCCTTGTCAATGCAGGGCCCAACCCATGAACCTCACTTGCTAGGCTTGGTGTTGCTCATGGATGAAACATCTCAAATGTGAAAGTTGATTTTGCAAAACCACATGAGCCTTGATTTGTTAACCACAGCACAAGAAGGTACTTATGCTGTCTTGCATGTAGAATCTGGCATTTATTTCCCTGACCAACAGAGATAGGAACAAGAAGCCTTGCAAGAAATGGATGTGCACCTGAGAGGCCTGGACTGCCAACATGGGCCACTGCTCTGACCGAAAACCTAGGACCTGCTGGAAAACCACTCAGGCCCACCCCATGGAGGAACTCCCCCACCTCCTGGACCTAGTATTTCCATTGATCTTTGACTCTAACCCTTTCTCCCAAAACCTTGGAATATAGTGGATTACCATGCTGCTTGATGAGAGACTCAGTGACCCCTCACGCAAACAGAAGCCATCATCAGGCTCCAGTCAATGTGGTGAGTTTATGCCTAAAATAGAGGTCTGCAGTGGGTAAACAGGAGCAGAAATGAAGCTCCCTCCAACTATAACCCTTGGTGAACCTGACAAGAGGGCCACCTTCTCCATACAGAGGACATGGGACAGCAGTGCCCCAATAAGGTCTCTCCCAAATGAAGCAAATTAAAAGAGCTTATAAGCAACCCAGTGGCACAGTAGGGCCTAGGCTGACATGAACATTATAAACAGGGAGATCTGGTGCCCTGCAACAACCTGAAGATAGAAATAGCAGGAAATAAGAGTTGACCTACATCAATACTTCTAGGCTAGTTAGCCTGGGAAGAATATAGGACTCACAAAACAGGCTCTGCAGGAGGAATTCAGGTGACTGGCTCTCCTCTTCATTTTGGTACCCAGCAATTGCACAAACATCCACCACACAGTAGGACCCTAAAGGTCAAACTATGTTGGGATTTAAAGACAAACTATATACTCCAATTTTGAAAATGACAAGCAAATTGGCAAAGTGCAATCTCATACATTAGTCAATCAGGAGCAATAACAGGCAATACTGAAACAGAGGATCTTAAAAGTCATACAGCAGAAATCTCTCATAAGAGAGCAACTGAAGTAAAGAAACAAGTCCATGAGGCTATAGCAGAAATCAAATTAGAAAGACTGTCTCATGTAGAGACAGAAATACCAACCTTATTAAACTAGTTGCTCAACATAGCTAGAGAAGAAATAATTTTTTTTAAAAACACAGGAGCATGGGAAATTGAAACTTTGCATGAATAACATGGAAAACAAGCAGAATCCATGAAACAAATGCAAAGAGATATCCAAGACAAAAACTATTGAAAGCTGGCAAAACCATTTGAATGAAGCTGAGGATACATTGAGGACACAGTTGCACATAGTGATCATGATAGGGTTGAACTTTTAAAAACAACGAAGCAACATAAAGTGACAATTCAGTAGCTTCAAGATGATGCCAAGAGAAACATTGTAAGAGTAACTGGCATCAGTGAAGACATAGTAGTTGATACTAATGACAGAACTAAATAATTCACAGGAAGTAATAGCAGAAAATTCCCCAAAGATAAGAAAAGTCTGATATACAAATAAATGAGGCATGGAGAGTATCAAACAGTCAAAACCAACATAAATCTACACCCAGATATATAATAATTAAGATCCAAGACTTACCACATAAAAACAGAATACTGAAAGCTGTTAGAGAAAAGACACAACTCACCTCTCAAGGAAAGCCTATTAGAATCACAGCAGAATTTTCAGTACATGCCCTCACATTAAGCAGAGCTTGGAATGAAGCATTTTAAGCCCTTTAGGAAAACAGCTTTCAGCACAGACTAATGTATCCAGCAAAAATTTCATTCAGACTTAAAGGAGAAACAAGATACTTCTATGACAAAGTACAACTGAATCAATTCATGTCCATCAAACCAACCCTAGAAAGAATACTGAAAGACATGCAAGATAGGGGTAAAAATGACCACAATCTCCAGAACAACAGAAAGAAACCACCAGGCTGGACAAGAAACAAAATAATGCAGAAAAGCAGGAAACCAATAACAGGAACACACTATGGCAAAGTCAAAGCAGTATATATTAGTGATATCCATAAATGTAAATGGGCTCAACTCACCTATCAAAAGAAACAGGTTGACAGAATGCATCAAGAAATAGGATCCCAGAGTATGTTGTATACAAGAAACACATATGACTGAAAAAGAAACTCAGATTAAAAGTCACAGCATGGAAAAGAGTTTCCATGCACCAGGAGCCCAGTAAAGAGCAGGGGTAGCTATTCTGTTTGCAGACAAAGTGAAGTTCAAACACAAAATGATTAAAAGAGATAATGAAGTCCACTACAAACCTTTACATGGATAACTACAAGAGGAAGAACTAACAATTATAATTATATTTGAAACAAATACAGGAGGACCCAACTATGTTAGACAAATACTAATGGACATGAAAAGCTAAACAAACAAGAACACAATTGTAATAGGAGACCTTAACACCCCACTGTCACAAAGAAATAGATCAACTTAGACAAAAAGTCAGCAAAGAAATAACATAACTAAATGATACCTGTGCACGAATACACTTAGTGGATGTTTACATAGTATTCCACCCAACCACATCAGAACATGCATTCTTCTCAGCTGCACATGGGACATTCTACAAAATAGACCATATATTATCCCATAAAATATTTTTAAGTAAATGCAAATGGAGCAAAATTATATCATGCATATTATGGGACCATAGTGCACTAAAACTGGAAATCAATGGCAAAATTCCCTGAAAAAACTGCCTAAATACAAGGAAATTAAATAACAATCCTGAACAACCAGTGGGTTATAGATGAAATTAAAGGAGAAATAAAACAACGTCTATAATACAATGAAAATGCAGAAACAACATACCACAACCTATGGGACACAATGAAAGCAGTCCTAAGTGGGAAATATATAGTAATAAGTAGTCACATTAAGAAAATGGAGTGAACACAAATAAATAAACTAACGCTATATCTCAAGCTTCTAGAAAAGGAAGAGCAAGTCAAACCCAAAGTTCATAGAAGAGTGGAAATTATAAAGATTAGAGCAGAAATTAATGAAATTGAAACCAAAAAATTACAAAGAATTAATGAATCAAAGCTGCTTTTTGAGAAAATAAAATTGATATAACTCTAGCCAAGCTTATCAAGAAAAAAATCCACACAATATGGACTGAAAAGAGAAAAATTACTGTAGATCCCATGGAAATTCAAAACATCAAGAACCCCCACCTTGAGAATGTCTACTCACATGGGGTGCAAAGCAGAGGAAATACATTTGTAGAAATATGAACTATCAAGGCTCAATCAAAAATATATAACAATTTTGAGTAACCAAATATCAGTTACATTAATCAAAAATGTGATTAAAACTTACCAACAATAAAAGCCCAGATCCTGGGGTATTCAGGGCTGCATTCCATAAGAAATTCAGAGATCTGACTGCAACACTCCTTAAACTCTTCAATGAAATTGAAAGAGAATTAGTCCTCCCTAACTCATTCTTAGAAGCAAGTGTCATTCTGATTCCAAAACCAGAAAGAGATCAAATAGCAGAACTATAGACTAATCTCACTAATGAACAATGATGCAAGGATTCTCGATACAATATAGACAAATAGAATGCAGCAAATCATCAAGAAGATTATACAATATAACCAAATAGGATTTATTCCAGGAATGCAGGGATGGTTCAACATGCACACATCAATGAATGTGATACATCACGTCAACAGAGCCAAAAATAAAAATCGCCTAATCATTGCAATGCATGCAGAAAAAGCTATTGATAAAATACAACACCTGTTCACAATAAAAACCCTACAGTAACTCAGAATAGACGCTATATACCTCAAAGTCTAAAGACCATTTATTGCAAACCTACAGCCAGTGTTATACTAAATAGACAAAAACTGAAAGCCTTCACACTAAAATCAGGAACAAGACAATGATGTCCACTGTCACCACTCCTAGTCAATATAGTTCTGGAAATATTAGCCAGAGGAATCAGAACAGAGGGAGAAATAAAAAGAATAAAATTAGGGAAAGAAGTTAAATTATCATTATTTGCCAACAACATGATACTCTACGTAGAAGACCCCAAAATTTCAATTGAAAGACTACTAGAGGCAACAAACAAATTCAGCAGCATACCTGGATAGAAAGTCAACACTCACAAATCAATAACATCCCTGTACACAAACAAAAAACTCCATGAAAGAAAAATTATGAAAATATCAGCTTTCACAATAGCATCTAAAAAAATGAAATACTTAGGAATCAACCTAACTAAAAATGTAAAACACCTGTATGCTGAAAATTATATTACTCTGAAAATGGAGATTCAAGAGGATATTGGAAAATGGAAGGATATTTCTTGCTCTTCGTTAGGAAGAGCCAATATTGTGATAATGGCCATGCTTCCAAAACTGTTATACAGATTCAATGCAATTCCAATCAAAATATCATTAACATACCTTTATATCTAGAGAAAATAATTCTGAAATTCATCTGGTAACAGAAGAAATCTAGAATAAAAAAAGCATTTCTGGGCAACAACAGAAAGACAAGACTCATCTCAATTCCTGACTTGAAACTATACTACAAAGCCACAATAATAAAATCAGCATGGTACTGGCAGAGAAATAGACCTGAGGATCAATGGAACAGATTAGAAGATGCAAACACTACAACAAAGACACAGAGCCACCTTAAATTTGTCAAAGGGGCTAAAAATATTCACTGGAAAAAGACAACTTTTTTAATAAATGGTGTTCAAAAAATTGACATTACATGCTAAAGACTGAAACTAGACCCATACCTATCACCATACACTAAACGAAAGTCAAAGTGGTTCAAGGATCTTAATATTAAAAAAGAAACAAAAATCTACTGGAGGACATGGTAGATAGAAATCTTGGAGACATAGGAGTAGGCAGAGAATTCATTAATAATACACAACCACATGGTAAATACTTCAAAGAATCAACAACTGGGATCTCATATTACTAAAAAGTTTTAGTACTTAAATAGAAATCAAATAAAGTCCAGAAACCCTCACAGAGTCAGAAAGAATCTGGATAGACGACAAAGGACTTGTATGCAGAACACAGAAAGAATTGAAAAATATTTCAAAGACCCTTTTCAAAAATGGGTATCAGAGGTAAGTACACAGTTAGCAGATGAAGATATACAAATGGCAAATAAATGCATAAAGCAATGTTCACCATCATTAGTCACTTGATAAATGCAAATTAAGACAGCACTGAGATTTCATCTTACTCTGGAAAGAATGACTGACATCAAGAAATCAACTGAAACAAATTTTAGCAGCATGAAAGGAAAAAGGAACACTTGTCCACTGTTGGTGGGAATGCAGACTGATAAAAGCACTGTGCAAATTAGTGTGGAAATTCCTCAAAAAACTAAGATTGGATGTTCCATTCAATCCAGCTATTCCCCTTCAAGGTATTTTCCCTGAAAATTTGAAAAAATTATTTCACAGTGATATATGTGCAATGATATGTGCAACACAGTTGTGATAACTAAATCTTGGAAACAACCAAAATGCCATCAACCACAAGTTGATGAAAAAATTGTGTTTTTTCACAATGGAATACTACTCAGCTATAGAAAAGGATGATTTAAGGCCTTTATAAGTAAATGAAAGTAACTTGAGAATATCCTCTCTCATTGTCTCAATAGTGTAAAAAATAAGAAAAACTGACAAAGAATTGGGATCCAAAAAGTATAATATATATTGTAAAAGCAAAAGCAAAGAAATGGGCTCTCAATGATATAATGATGTGTATACTGTGTAAGATAGATGACCATATTACTAAATTTCTGTTAGATCACTGAACAGAAGGGTTTGCCCATCAATGTTTCAGTATTTAGCTACTTTTTATGCTTTGTTTTTGTAACTTTAACAACTTTTTAAGATGACAATATGTAATGCATCAACTAGTAATTTTAGGGGTTAATTTTTTTGAATTCTATATTCTACACTTTTTTTGCTTTTTTATATTTTGTTTCCTTTAGTTTTATTTTCTATCTTTAAATTTAAAAAAATGTAAAAGATAAAAAGAAATGGACATGGAGTTTTGTGTCCTTGATGCCTTGCAGCAGGACCTGCTCATGCAGTGGTGGGAATCCTTGGGATCCACCTGGCTCTGGGTGGCCATAAGCTGCACTGTGGAATGATTAGTGGTATTATTCTTTACATTTATTGTTGTCATGGTCTTTGTGTGCATGAGCCCACCCTATGGTTCACTTACAATAAGCACATTTTCCCTGATCTTTGAGGTTATGGAATGTGAGAAACCACTGCACACTGCTTCAACACCAAAAGGTATGAGGACCTATGGGATCTGACCCAACCGATTAGCATGTGCACACCATGGACATAGTTATATGAGCATGAGTTAACATAGACAGCCATGGATGTGCTCAGGCTTGAGACACTATTCAAGAATTTAATGCCTGATGATGGCTGATATATACAGGCTGGGTAATAAAGATGCTTGCTTACTGCTGTTGCTAATGTTGACTCCATGTGGTTTCTTCTCTCTGGGGATCTTACCCACTAAAATACCAATTCACCTCCCTAACTCTGAAAAAATTTCATGCTGCAGACACAGGGCACTTTAATGCTCCACAAAACTAAAGTCTCTGTGCCTTGTTCCAAGCCATGCATCATATCCTAAAGTCAAAATCTCTGTTGGGGTACAGCTTTAGAAAGGACAACAAGTTATATACCTGTGCCATGGTGATCACTTCCTATGCCCTGTGATGGACATTTTCCCCAATTCCATTCCTCTTTTGTACCCCACAGTGCATGAAAGTTCTCAAATGTTCTGACCTGGACCTGGAACGCAGCTCCCCAAGCAGCAGACATGTAGTTCTTGAACAGACTGCCCAGAACATGGTCTGAGGTGAGTCAGTTCCAGGCTGGAGGCTGAGGACAATATTTTCTGTTGGCCTCACTCTCACACAGTGGAGCTACTTACCAGCATATCATAGCCTCCCTTGATCCCGGAACCCATGGGGACTCACTTTTCCTATGTGTCATGATGTGTTAACACCAGGCATAGCACTAATGCATAGCAGGGAGATCCCTTCCCCAGCACAAACCCTGATCAAGGTAATTCCCCCCAAGTACTCTTCAAGCCATGTGTTCTTAACATGTGGCATCATGTTGTAGCTGAGTGCCATGAGGGAGAGCACAAAACAAGGGCAGGAGCAGGTGTTATGGTACTCATAGATTTGGGCAGCCCTTCTCTGATGTGTGTGGAACCCAGTGTCTTTCAAGATATTGGGATGGCCCTCTTGAATGAGCTATGGAGATCCATGCCTCGAGGTGTTGGGTCAGGGTGGCATTTGGACACTGGCTGTGTTGGGTAGTCATGTTGAGCAACACAGAGTGGGTACCACTACCACATGCCCAGGACATCCTCTCACACTGTCTTTGTCATTCCCCTACAAACCTTTGTCTACACAGGGCCCCCATTGTCCACTCCAATCTTTATTGGACCTTTGAATGGAATCACAGGAGGAGGCAGTGTATGTGTAGCTGCCCAAAGTCAAGTGTCACTGTTGTCTGCTGTCACCCAAAAGGTATGGTGGGTGAAGGCTGGGGATTTAGCTCAGCGGCATTAGCGTCTGCCTTGCAAGTGTGTGGTCATGAGTTCAATACCTGGTACCGATAAACAAATGAAAAAAAAAAAAAGACCAAAAGAAAAAAAAAAGTATGGTAGGTAACAAAATCAGGTGTCCCTCAATGAGTAACTCAGGGTCTTTTTTTCTACTGTTACTCCATCTTCCATTCCCTCATTCCTCAGGCACCCCTCCCTCCTCCTGCTATATTCCATTCTCCTCCTAAGGGTACAAAGCTGGGCTTGTGCTATCCCTGGCTGGCCTAGGGGCTGTTCTGTGCCCCTCCCATCCCATTCTGTCTGAGAGAGAATCCTGTTCCCACAAGTATGGCTGATTGGTTATCACCTAGGACAAGCTGGGTCCAACCTGTGTTGCACTTGGTCCAGGGCTTAGGACTGAAGAGCCCCTAATTTTAGCTCCCAGCTCTAGAAGTTCTCCTCAGAACATGGTGCTCAGAATTGAGGTGTCAAGGTCAGTCTGGAAGTCCGTATCTTTGGAGCATCTAAGGAGCTGACTTAATCTGTGGGTTACCGTGTGATGCATGAATATCTGGATATGTGGGGAGACAAATGCAGATGCTTCTGTCTGGCACAATGCAAGCAGAAACAGTAACTTTGAAATGGCTCCTGTGGGATGGGCAGAAATGGATCTGGCTAGGGAACGAAGGCTATGTGCACCACACATTGAAGCAGGGCCCTGAGATCTGGACCACACATTTGAAGGAAGGGAAATAAGGATGCCCCAGCCCAACTGTGTCTGGGGATAAATCCATCTCTGTTATCATCCATCTATGTTCCGTCCCAAACCAAATGACTGTGTTATAAATCCTGGCAGCATCATCACCCTGCTATTTGTATGTCTCTGGGTCCTTCAAGAGTGGAGAGTACCTGGAAAGGAGATGGCCCAAGGCTCACCCGTGCAAAACATGCCTCTGTATCAGTGACTGACCCTCAGGTAAGATGGTCATGGCCACTGTCATCTCTTTTTTCTGCCTGTCCAGCTAGTTGCCAGGCACCACTGTGTCCTCACTTTCCTGCCTATTGGCTCCAGAGGCAAACACCTAGTTTTCTGGTCCTTGTGTCGGTGAGGCTTTAGCCTAGTGTGGTGGGGTGGGGCAGGAATCTGTGTAATCAGCAATGGGGCAGCTGAGTTTTGAGTGGCCACAGAGGGGGGCAAGAACCTAATATATTTCCTCTCCCTCCACAGGGATATGGGGCCTTTGTGTATAAAGCAGGGTTCATTCCAGTTAGCTGTCACTTTTTACTACATCTTTCTATCTCAAGACCATTTACTGGAAATCTGTGTATGTGACACAGTATGTCACATATAAAACTATGTTGATAAAACTATATTGAAGGCCCTGCTGAGCATCTCCACCCAGACTGCCGGGCAGCAGCGCAGCCTTTGAAATGTAGTGAGAGGCAAGGGAGGGAGGTGGAGGAAGACAAGAGTCTTTCTCCAAGATGGCGGTTACAGAGGGACCAGGGCACCTCCAGCTGTCACTGTTACACACACTTCTGCCTGTAACCTGGGGCCAGAGAGGAGAGAGCAGTTTTGATCACTTTGATAGAAATCAGGGGTCTAAGCAGAGTTACAAATACAGGACTTGGGAGCCAGACTGAGGGTTCCTGCAGAAGATCTGCCTGTGTTTGGTTTTTACCTTCTGCCCATGACTTAGTCATCAACAGCTATTGGCAGTGTGAGTTTAATTGTCTCCCCAAGTGTGATCTGCATCTGAAGAGCTCTGGTACCCAGCACACAGTGAGTCCTCTATGTGTCTCTGTTAGGTTGTGCATAGAGAAAAGAATAAAAGTGCATGTTCCTATTTTAGGAGGATTAGCCCCCAAAATTCCATTAGCAAGGATGTAGATTGAGGACAGCTGAAGCTTTGCTCTACAGATTTGCATTTGCACAAAGGAACCATTGCTGGCCAAGGAGAGCATGACTTTTCTGTGTGAGATTTTTCATCAGTAGCTCTTTTTTTCCCCACATGTCAGAAGTGGATTTCCTTGCTTTGTGTTTTGTTTACAGATTACTGTATATTTTTCTTACTACATATTTACAGTGTATACTGATTATGTTGGTGTTAGGACCAGGGCACATGTGATGCATGGAATGCATATTGGGCCCTATCTTTTGCACAGTGGTACAATCCAACCACCAGTGATTGCTCTCAAAGTTTTGTGCATTGAGCACACAGCTCAGGGCCAAGACATTGCCAGCATAAGGTGCTGCTTTGTCTCGATTGTCCTTTCTTTATGACAAATACAGTGGGTAATAATGCAATAATTGGGAGCTTAGTCCAACCCTAACCCTCAGTCTAACCTACCCTAAACCTAACTCTAACCCAAGATAGTCACTACCAACATTCCTCGCCAAAGAAAACCTTATGGTATTGATGTGGGAAATGTAATATAGGTTATAGTCACTACCCAACATTCCTGGCCAAAGAAAACTTTATGGCATTGATGTGGGAAATGTAATATAGGTTAAGTATGAGGACATACAATCAGTGGTGACTGGATGGGGCAAGAGGGGAAAGAAAACACCATTGTGTAAAAATTTGAAGAATATATTCTGGAAGTGGACTTGGGGAAATTTGCTCAACATTGAGAATGCCGTGAATGTCAGCAAGCTGATTATTTTAAACAACCCTAAAATCTTAAATTTTATCTATATTTGTTCTATCACTAACATATCTCTGGTACATAAGTGTAGTTGTGAAGACAATAGTAAGTAAATCTGGAAGAGAGGGGAATGGCAGGTGTGGGTCAAGAGCTGCTCCAAGTTAGAGCTCGAGAGATGACTCCTAATGGAGCCACCAGGAGGCTCAGAACTTCAGCTGCTGGACAAAGGAATCCAGGTGCTGGCTCTTGCTCTGGGATCACAGCTGGTTAGGGAGCTTCAGGTAGAGCTGGCACAAGATCTGCAGGTGCAACTTCTGCATGGGCTGAGCCTGGCCCTGTAGTTGCAGGAAATGAAAACATTGCCAACTTTCTATGGACTTCCTGGGCAAAACCTTCCTACTGCCTGTCAGAGGCAGCCATGTGCACCAATACAGCCCCAGGAAAGTCTCCTGACTGCATCCCCACACCGACTGCTGAGTGTGTCATACTCCTGGGTCACCCAGCATCTGGGAACTTTGCTGAGTTCCAAGGCCATCACCTCCTCCACAACCCTGCATCCTACACTCCAGAGATAGTTACCCTGTGCTTCAGTCTCTGGGGCTCCAGCTGGTCCAGGAGAAGCTCAGCCTTGGGATCCACATGGGCATATATTTCCAATGTGGCCTCAAGCACAGAAGAACTGGGGCAGACAGGGAACCAGCAGAGTGAGAGACCTGGGCTTTGCTCCCACAATGACTGCACATCTCACTTGTAGAGAGGGGTTCATGGACCTCCTGCCCAGTTCGTACAATGTCCAGCCCCATCCTCACCCACCCACAATTGGGCAGTGAGGGCCCAAGGAGCCCTTAGTGGCTGAAAGAAGTCTCAGTGGGAGGGAGACCTTGCTTAGTTTTATCATACATCTACATTCTTCAGGGAATCCTGACACAGTATCTCCCTGCCCCTCCCCAATGAAAGTCAGCTTGGAGAAGGTAGAGACTGCAATCTGCCCTGTCTTTGCGCTCAAGGGCTCAGGGCTGTCACTCCATAAATATCTGAGAAGTGAGGGATCAATCAGTATCTGTCCTGCATCTCTGCAGTCTCTAGCTCAGGCAGTGATGCAGTGCCCAATTCTCTTTGTCCCTGTATAACTCCTTGTGCATGGTTGTACCCACAACTAGGGAGGCCTGGAGACTGGAACAATGGCTTTGAGGTGAGCAATATCTGTTCTGCTGCCAAGGGTTACTCTGTGGCCTCCCACAAACATCGAAACTCAAAAGGGCAGTGGTTCCACAGGCTCTGCTTACAGAATCTTGGTTAATACCCAGAAACATGTTTGCACACAGTGTGTCTTCATATACAATTGTGGGTTGGTAACACCTATCTGCTCTTCCTATCTGTCTGACAGCCATGGACAATTTGCCATTCTCAAGATTTCCTTTGTTGAACAAACCCTGAAGTCCACAGAGTGACTCTCCGATCTCCTTTCTGATGAACAGAACTGCATCCACCAAGTGTTGGTCACTGAGTGGGATAGAAGTTCATCCATCAGAATTATCACAGCCTCTACACCAGATCTTCATGGGGCCAAGGCCACAGCTAACCCCTTGGCATGGAGCACCCATTTCATCCTCAGTGACCCTAAGCTCTCAATCCACTCAGTCCCGACCCATTTGGCACTGTAAACTAGGGTTGAGTGAGGCCCTTGCATAGGGCCAGGACCTGAATCCACAGGTGACCAATTCCCACTGGGCTGCTAAGGTAAGAACTCAGCTTCTCAGCTTTGGTGCCTATAGGATAGAGAGGTCATCCCTGGAGGAGTCCAAGGAGGAGAGGCTGTGCCTGGCACATCTATCCAGAAGGCCAGCTCCATAGGCACTTTCAGGCTGTGAGGCTCATCTGCCTGCACTGTGCTTCCTGTACAGACCTCTACCAGGCTCTCTGCTGCCTGACTTCTGAGACTGTGGGTAGACATGGAATTGGTGTCCTGCACATGGCTCCTCAGGAGGTTTTGGGCCTGAAGCAAAGCCCACACTCCAATTAGTCCACAGAGGCTAGTGGTAATGGGCTCACAGGAGGGCCCCTGCAGAAAAGGGATTCTCTTATTAAAACTTACATTTCACAATGGAAACTTAGAAATACTAGCATGCTCAGATCACCGCAATTGAGATGTTGAATAGAAGTCTATGTATGAACAAAACCTATGAGTCCTAAGGCACCCCCCCCATTTTAGAGATGAGAAAAGGAGGCTCATTCTGTATGTCCTGGTCCATTAATGAGGCACCACAGAATGCTCCCAAGATTCTGATGAAAAGTCCCCAGGAAGGAATTAAGTTCCTCTTCTATAGCCATGGAAGACTGAGCCACTGTGCTCACTGCTGTCTTCTTGTGCTCATTTAGCCCAGAGGCTCCTGCAAAAGGACCTGAAGTTCATGGAAAAATCCCATGAGACAAGTGCCAGAGAATTGTACAGAGTGGACTGACATTTGAGGTGAGCACACATCTGGTGAGGTGATGCTGTGTAAGAGCTGGAGACAGTGGAGGAAGACACCTTGCTAATGGTCCTTGGACACCAGGCCCAGTACAGAAAATGAGTTACAATGGCAGAATTCATTCATGACAAGAAATGAAATGATTTTGCGTCTGTTCCCTTTCTCCTCTTCCATCAATATGCATACAGTGACCTTGCCTGTGATGAGGTAGAGGCTTAATAGAGAGGATATGGTAGTTGAGCACTTGCAGTCCAGATTCTTTTGGAGCAAGACCATAGGCTTAGTATTTGACAAGCCCTGGATGGAGGTGTTGGAAGTGTTAATCAGGCCCAAAGTTCCTCTTAGTCATGTGTGGGCCTCCATACATTCCCTTCTGGTCACATACTCTGCACTGGAGCCAATACCTCCTGTTATTGTGGGTCCCATCTCTGGAGCAGGGATATGGCACACAGGGTCCACCTCCATGCCAATGTCCTGTGTGCAGCATGGTTGGGGCAGTGCCCAGTAGCCAACAGGAAGCCTGAGACTCTGAGACACCACAGGTTTCACTTGTGAACCCAGATAACCTTATGTTCCTCAAAGACTAACAGCTCTGTCCCAGACTTCTACCCAGGAGGACAGGAGATGACTCTGGAGGCTCTGGATAAGCATGGGTGCTGCCCTTCTCCTCCTGCCAGCCCTGTCCTGGGTAGGAACATGACAGGAGCACAGGCTCACACTTCCCAACACTTGCCCCTGCCCCAGAGCATCTGTCTTCACTGACTGTCTTCAAAGCCCTTACACTGATGATTTAGGATGTGAATTGTTTAGGAGAACTCACAGAAGTGGCCAGCCCTTAATGTAATGTCCTCTAGTTGGTGTCTCTGAGTGGCTGGTGGCTGATCATAGGGACACCTGTCCTGGGCTCCCTCTTGTTTCTGGTGTCTTGAGAATTGGGGCTCTTGGGCCCTGCCCTGGGCTGCCCTTGATTTTAGGCAGTTCCCGGTGAGCTTCCTGAAACATCTTGGCCCAGTGAACCATCCTTTCACTCATTTGCATGTGGTTTTCCCATGCAGGGTCAAGAGGCTTGGGCTTCAAAGCCTCAGAAAGCAGCACAGCATATTCACTGGTCACTCTCATGAGCCAAGTGCTGGTGAAGGTCAACTGCCACCAGAAAATAGTGTCTTGTAACCAGAACCTTCAAATCTGTTTAGACCTGTTGCCAAGGAAGTTGTGTCATGTGCTGGGGTCCATAGCTGGGCTTCCCCCTCTGATGCCTCCTTTCTTTTTATTGTGGAACAAATTTGTGTTCCTTAGAAATGGCAAGTGAAAAACTAGAAAACAGAATGTGGTTTTACACTTTTCTTCACTTTAAAATATTTCATACAACAAACATGTAGATGCTTTGGAAGTGGAAGGCTGGGTGCCAAGTGCACATTTCCATCCAAAAAGTTTTCTCTTTGAGAATTAGGCTTCACTTAGAGATCTGTAAAATTTTAGGATGAGTTTCTTTCTTTGGCTTATGTTAGTTTCATTTCAACTCCATTAAGGAGTATGGAGATGTTCCCTGAATAACCATAATAATTTTCTTTGAAGTATGTGAACATTTCATGTTATAACCTCCTCCTGTCTAGGGGATGAGGATTCCTAGCAAGTTTTACTCTCATGGGCCTATGAGTGATTACTTATTCATCCTTAGATATTTAACTCAGCCACACACTGTAGCTCCATACTCTGACATTTTGTGGAGGGGAGAGCAGATGGTGATTACAAGGGGAGGCTTTCCAAGGCCATGAACATCATCACCCCATGCTGAGGAAGGACACATGCACATCACTCCTGGGGAACTTGTCTCATAGCCACTGATATCACTTCTAGTCCACCCACCCCAAACAGACCATGGGCTTTGTGTCCCTGCTGGGTAGTTTGCCTTTCCTAGAGGTGATGGCCTCACCTAGAGGTGATGGCCCTGAGGCTGATCAGGCAAAATGCTCGCTGGTTGGTCTCCTTCAAGCAGTGTCTGCATCCTGGGTTCCCAGGATGCTGCCACCACATGCCATTGGAGGGCTGAACAAAACCAGCTGTCACTTGTTCATGCACCCCTCACCCATCTGCTGATGGCCATTTCTTCTGTTTCTGGGTCAACCCCTGAAAGCAAGCTGCCACAGCCATTCTTATACATGTGCTTGAGTGGATGCAGTCTTTCATTTTAAAGAAAAACAACTTAAATATGAAATTAATGGATTATATTATTAGTTTATGGCTTACTTAGAAATTCTTAAAGTATCTTTGGAAGCAGTTGTTTAAAGCAGAGTTAGGTGGTTGCTTTTTGTTTTGTTTTATTATGGTACACTGTGCTATGCTATACTACATTACATTATGTTATATGTTGGTGAGGATTTTGAAACTGTATTTTCTGTGGTTTCTGATTTGATTTTTTATATTCAATCTGAGAAAATATAAGAATATCACATAATTCTGAGTAAGATTTTTTGGAGAAAATTTTAAAAGGAAAACACATTCAGTATTGTTGGTACACACCTGTCATTTCAGTTCTCAGAGGTTGAGACAGGGGGGTTGTTGTAAGTTTGAGGTCATCCAGGGCTACAAGTGAAGATCAAGGCCAGCTTCAACTGCATAGCAGAACCCAATCTCAAAAAAAGAATGAAAGAAAGAAGTGGGAAAGAAAAAAAGAGAAAAATTAAAATGTTTAAAAATACAGTCAAATATCACCTGTGAATTCAGAATAAAAACATATGTGTTTTTCTTGCAAATGTACTTTAGTCATCACACCTAGCATAAGGTTTACCATCATGTAGACATTGATGTGCTTCCAGGTTTGCATTGTTTCAATTTTTTTGATTTTTTTTTTTTTTTGTCGTTTTCCTTTTTACCAGTACTGGGGATTGAACTCACGACTGCCTGCTTTAAAGACAGGCGCTTATGCCACTGAGCTAAACCCCCAGCCCCAATTTTTTTGAATATTTTACAGAGATGACTGCAGATATGCTACCGAATATACTTTCTTAGGATTTGGGTAGCTCAGTGTGAAGAGAATGTGATCATTGCTTTTTTTCCTCTCCTAAATTTATATTTAGAATCAGAAGTTGATCAAGGGATTGCTATTTTTCTGAAACAATAACAAGGACTCTTTTTAATAACAAGATACTCTTTTTAACTCTTCATAAAGATAAAATAATTGTAGAATAACAGTGGTTAATGTACCTTGCACAGTGATTTCTAGGATTTCTTAATGATCAATAATTTCATACATTTGTAAAATTTTGTTTTTAAAGATTTTAAGACATAGTCTCACCAGTTTTCTGAGTTTCCCATGCTAGGCTTAAACCCTTCATCATCCTTCTTCATGCTGTCAGAGGCCTGGGATTACAGGTGTACATTATTCTGAGCCAGCAATTGGCAAACAATTTTGCATATTCATGGAATAAAATATTTGACTTTGATCTTTAGACTTTGTAGAAAGAATCCATCTAGTTAAGCTATCTACCACCTTCATAATCTGCAATTTCTTTCACAATGAGTAGTACTGAAATTCCCATTAAGAATATTGGTAGAGTCACTGATTTTTAACAGTAACTGTGGTCAGCATGCACTTCAGAAGCTCACTCCAAATGCCTTCTGCTGGGGGACTGAGGCTTGATATCCCCAAAGCACTTTCTCTTTTTCTCTGATCACTCATGGAAATTGATGATTGGTTTCAAATCCCAAGAAAGCTGTGAAGGATAAGGCTACTTGGGGCGCACTGCCCTCCAGAAGGCCTGGCCAGGATAAAGCATTGTTGCCTTCCCTTCTACTTTCCAAGGTTTTGTTTTGGTTATGGTTTAGGTTTTCCATTCAGTTTCTAGAAATTGAATACAGGGCTTTTGCATTTAGCTTTATTACACTGCACTTTTAAAAGTCTTCCTTTTAGTCTTTTTTGTTTTTATCAGTACCAGGGATCTAACTCATGACTGCCTGCTTGCAAGGCAAGCACTTATGCCACTGAGCTAAATCCCCAGCCCCAAAAGTCTTCCTTTTTTGAGGAGTTTCTCAATAAGTTGCTAAGTTGGTGAGTCTATCCTTGAATTTGTGATGTTCCTGCCTCAGGCTTCCAGAGTGATAGGATTACAAGACACACTGCCAGACGTGGTTTCATCCTGGTGTTATTAAAAACTCACTGGCTGAGCAAGGAATGGTGAAAATACCTGCAATGTCAGCATTCAGGCTGCTAAGGCAGCAGGATTACCGGGAGTTCCAGACAAGCCTGCAACACACTCTGATTTCACCTCAGGACAGATCGACAGAGGGAGAACCTGAAAAGAAAAAATAAAGGAAAATATAGGAAAGGACAGGAATGGAATGAAGAAACAAAACCAAATTCCTGGTGACTCTATGAGTTGGTTTGTCTCTGGGCTAGTCATTTTCATCTGTGATCCTATTCTTTCAGTATAAGACCCTTTTGACTGCTGTCACTTTATAATATATTTGAAAACAAGGTATTTTGTGCTTCTACATATAATGTTCTTTACATGGCTAGAGGATGACACTTTGTACTTCCTTGTGAATTTTCATATTGTTTTTTTTTTTTATTTCTAGGAAAATATCAGCGGTATTTTGACAGAAATGCTTTGAAAAGGCTGGCTGGTCTGGGTAGCATGTACATTATAACAACATGAATTCTTCCCATCTGCCATCATGGTATGTGTTTTATTCTGTTAGTGCTATTGTACTGCTTGCATCAATTTCTACAAATTTTAAAGAACATGTGAGTTTGGTTAAATTTTTCCTAAGCATTAATTCTATTTGATGAATTATGAAATGAATTGTATTCTTTGTATTTGAGGTTGCAGTTTGTTTGAAGCACATAGATATGAATTGTTTAGGACCTGTGGATGTTGTACCCTGCACATTATGTGATTTTTGAATTTGTTCTAAAAGGTTTTCAGTGAAGATATAAGTTTCTTATATGAAAGGTTGTGTCCTCAGGAAACAGAAACAGTGCTTAATTCTTCCTTTCTGGTTTGGAAGCCATTCATTTCTTATTCTTGAGTAAATTCTAGGGCTAGAACTTGGAGTACTGTGTTAAAAGTTGCTGCAAGCCTTGTCTGGTTCCTGATCTGAGAAGAAAATCTTGCAGCTTGTCAGGCTCTGAGCACAATGTCAGGGATGAGCTTCTCATGTATCATCTTTGCTGTCCTGAGTTCCATTCTTCCTATACATGGTGTGTGAGTAGTTCTTACCATGACAAAATGTTAAACTTCAGAATATCTCAAAGCTATTTTTCCAAATCTATTGAAGGGTTAGCTCTGTCTCATTCTGTGAAAGTGGCAAGAGATGCTCAATGGTTTTTATAGTGGGATGGTTGTTGCATCACTGAGATTGAGCTGAGTGTTGATCATGGTGCTTTAATTTTGCATGTGCTTGCAAATTTATCTGACAAGCATTTAGCTGAATAATCTTGCTTATGTTCATTAGGAATATTGGTCAGTAAGGAGTTTTCAATTGTTTTTATTTCATTTTTCAATACAATATTGTCTGGCTTCATTCTCAAGGTGACTTTGTCATCTAAAAGAAGTTCGTGTTGGTTCTTTCCCTCCAATTTCTAGGAAGAATCCAATAGTGATTGCTATTTATTCATTATTATAGACTTGAAAAAATTCACTGAGTCATTTATCTTATGGGTTTTGTTGTTGTTATTAATGAGTTTTGATTGTTGACCCATTGCCTATATTCATTTTTGCTCTGTTCATCAGTGTGTTTGTTCCTGTTGGATGTGGGTCAGTGACACCAAAGGAGACCACATTCCCATTAAGGGTCATGTCTCATTTTACTTAGGGATGCAGCCATTTACTTTTGTATCTTCCAACTAATCCTACAGTATATATTTTGGCAGTAACTCCTTTCAGTTACTTAGACTTTTAATGCAAAATGTTCTTGTTGAGTGGTTACTGCTGAAGGAAACTGAAGCTGATCAGGTGCCTGTCTATTATTTCAGGCTTCATAAACTGACCTGTCTGCAGTGTCACCACCTCCTGACCTGCTCCCTGTCAACACCTGTCCTGCTCCACAGCTGTGGTGCATCCACATGTGGAAGTTGAGATCTGCACCTGGATGGAATACATTCAGTCAGTATTGGCTGTGTAACAGACTGACTTTTTCATATAGTGCTTCCCTGAGTGAGACAGGGGGCCTCAGGCCTACAGGGAAGAGCTCTGGCAGTAGGGGCATTCCAGCCTTCTTTTGTCCAGTGTGCAGTGTATGCTGCTTTGCTGAGAAGCTGACTTGAGGGTCAGGAGGCCTGGACCTCAGGCCTGGTGCCAAGGTGTTCTCTACCACTGCCTGGCCCACTTTCCCCTGACATAAGATTTCCACAGAGATCTGAGCATCCCTGGACTTCCTCTTCCAGGCTGCAACTCAATGTGGAGACTTCAGGTTTGAAATCTGTGACTATGACAGTCAACATGTATACATTTAACCTGGAAAATGTACTGCTAAGTCTTCATTATAAAAAGTGAGAATGAAAGACACCCGTATTCTTTTGTATTCAGGTAAGGTGTGAAAAATTAGAAACCATGAACATAGCACACAGCAAAACTGCTGAGTGAATTATAAACTTACAGGCACAGAAAATGCTGAAAGAAGGCCATGTTCTAGGCCATGTCCCCAGTCTTACTTGAGATGACAGAAAGCTTATGGCTTGGCCCTTTCTCCACCCAGCAGTGAAGAGACACAGGTGCTCACAGCAGGCACGGACAGGAGAGAGGAGCTGGTGTATGGCAGACCTCTCATCCTAATGGCCCTGATAGTACATTGTGATCCCCTCTCACACAGCTGAGCCCTGGCTCTCTTCCTACCCAGACTTGTACTCTGTGCTCCCCCCCCACACACACACCTTGGGAAGAGGTGGCATCTCTGGTTTAAGTAAGTAGTCTCAGGGGACATTTTTTTCAACTAAGGGTAAATGCCATTTCCACCTTTATATGGACCTTGATCTGCTTCTCCCACCCTTCTTCTGTCTTCTGAGCCTGCTAATGACAAGCCCATGGAGGACTCTGCTACTGGAGAACTATTTGTATGCCATTAATACATGCTCTCTTATTACAAATGACAGATTTAGAAAAAGAGAAAAAAATCTTGGTATATTTATCTATGTCACCAGGATTGTGTTAGTTCCCTGTGCCACTTCCCTACCCAAAGATGACATTGTATGATAAAGGAATCTGAGAGTAAAACAAAGAAGAGCATTCACATTTCCAGTCCTTTGCAGCTCCATTCATTAAGTGATGCGCAAGTATCCAAGGCTCTGCCTCACTCTGCCTCTGTCACTCTGTTTGTCTCACGCATATCTCTGTGTGTATGCATATGATGGCAGAGATATTTCATTGTAAAAACTGAGATCTTCCACACACAAATCCATCTTGCATCAATGGTAATTTCATGATCAGATTCCTTGGCCTCTTCCTCTGTGGGCCTAGAGATACTGAGCTCAGCTTCCCTGAAGCTTTCCCTGCTTTCTCTGGCCTGCACTGGTGCCCTGCACTCTCTACCTGCAAGGTAGGGAGGGTCCTCGTTCCTTCCTGTTCTAAAAGTGCTGTGAACAACAATCTTGAAAAGAAAGTTAAAATGTTATGCATATTTTTCTTTATTTTTTTTTGTGTTGTTGTTGTGCAGCTCTCTGTGTGGGAGAAACCTCTATGCTTAGTTCAGAGAGGTACAGGGACACTGTGTAGAGCTCTGATGGGAGCTGAGGGAAATGGTTCTGCTTCCCCCACCCCATTTTCTCCCCACTGCTGTTCCCCACTTACCTTAAAACCTGAAGGCAAATGGGGACACAACACAACTCAATGACATGGCCCTGAATGTATCTTCAGCGCATTTTGTAAACTTGTTGGCCATATGAGCAGATTTCCTTTTGCATTGCAAGTGTTTGTCTCTTTCCTCACAAAACAAATGGAGAAGCAATTCCAACCTCAAAGATGAATGTATTTAAGTTTTATTTATAAATGGAATCTATCTGGGACTGTCCCCTTTATCAAAGAAAAATAGTTAGTCTCTTCCATTAATGCTTGGCCAAACAAGCTGTGATGCACTGATGTGAAAACCTAGAGTACTAAATCACAGAGGCAGAAAGATCAGTGGTGGCTGGGGCTGGCAGGGAAGAGAGGGAAATGTGTCCAAATGGGAATGAAGTTGTAGGAAATGTTCTGGAACTGGGCAAAAATGAAGATTGTTCATATTGAGAATGTGTGCATGCCACTCACTGAGTATGCTAATGAAAGTGAATGACATCCTATCGTTTGTTCAAAATTAATTTATGCCATAATATTTAAAAAGAGTATAGAGGTAAGGGCCAGAAAATGGAAAAATAGTGGAGGAGATGGGAAACTCAAGTTTTCAGCAGGAGCTGGCCTCAGGGGAGTTGAGGAGCTGCCACCTGCCATGGAGCCCCTGTTAGTCATACCTCTGAGCTGACAGAGATGGGCTTCATGGTGCTGGCTCTTCCTGTGTTCCCAGAGTTGGTGAAGGCACTGGAGATGGATCAGGTGCAGACTGTGCAGCTGGTCCTTGAGCTTGGTGTGCAGCTGACCCTTCAACAGCACAAGGGGAAAAGATCATCAATTTCCCATGTTCCTTGCAGTGCAAACAAATTTCCCAGTGCCTGTCAGAGACAGCTCTGTGCACAAATCCACTATCAGGAAGTTTCCCACACTGCATCCACCCACTGATTCCTGTGTGTCTCAGAGCTTCAGGGTGGTCCCTTAGCCTTGTCCTCCTCACATACCCACATACCTTACCAGTCCTCCTCACCTTTATTTCTGCCTCAATGTGTTCATAATGCTCAATCTCAGCAAGGTGAAGTTGCATTGGAAGGTTCATTTGGGTTGGCAGCTGCTGCTTAGAGCTAAGAAGCAGGGCTGTGGTTCTGAAGGAGACAGGTGTGGGGAGCTGAGTATGAGGTCTAGTCCGCAATCCCAAACTGCTTGCCCAAGGCAACCTGATGAATTGGACACCTGCCTGCTGCTCCAGCTGTGGAGAGCCAGTTCCACTCTATCTCCACCACCAGTGAATCAGTCTTGGTCCAGAGAGCCCTGAGAGACTGACAGATGACTCCAAGGGAGAGTCTGTTTACACTGGTGTGACCATCTCTCCCTTCTCCAGGGAAGCTGGACACACATCTGTCTAGTGCTCTCCAGTGGCATGTTGCCTTCATGGGGGATGGAAAACTGTCTGCTGTGGTACAGCGGTTGTTTTCCGTAAGTATGTTAGAAGTGAGATGACAGAAGGATGTGTCTTGTTCCATCTTTCCTCAGTCATTAGATTGCTCAGTGACTTGCCACCCAGTACTCTGTGCTTCCTCTAGGCTCCTCTTTCACTGTTGTGCATCCATGTCTAGGGAAGCCAAGAGGGGGTCTTATGTACTATAATGTTAGTGGTAGATGATCTGCCATGAAGTGTAGCCCCCACTAATGTGGAAGGTCAAGAGGGGAGTACATATATCTTTCCTGGTCATTGGATCGTGGTCAGTGCCTGGAAAAGTGTCTGTGCATGGTATAGCTCTATGTATATTCATGTACTCATGGTACCAACTGGTTCCTGCCCTGATGTCTAAAAGGGCCTGATGCCTCTGCCAGCCCCCAGAGAATCTGGCTCTGAATAATACCTCCCAAATCCCATAGAGCAACTGTCCAATCTCCTCTACAATGAAGAGAGAATGTATACTCAGTGTAGGGGTCAGTGCAGGAGAAACAAACCTTTACCATGGAGAGAGCAACTCAATGGAGAATAAACACAGCTACTCCAGCAGGCCTTCCATAGAGCCTTGGTTGGTGTCAGCAATTGCCTGGAAACCCCATTTTGTACCATAGGGACCCTATAAGCTTGGCCATAAGTACAATTTACTGTTCTGAGAATTGCACTATTACAGGGTATAATTCTCAGTTCTCAGTGAAGTGAGGCTGAGAGATGTAAGCACGTTTCAAAGACTCAGCTCTAGGTGGCCGAGTCACACTGTGCAGCTGAGAGCAAACTCACTATCCCACCATCAGGGCCTGTGGGGTGCAAATGTTGGCCCTTGAGGGACCTGAAAAGGAAGAGCTGTGGATAGGGCAGCTGTGCAGAAAGTCCTGTTCCAGGGGCTCCATCAGGCTGTGCAGCCCTTCTGCCTGTGCCACCCTCACTGTGCACACCACCACCACCAAGTTCTACACTGAGTGATTTGCAGTCTGTGATGAGAAAGTAGGAAGCCTAGAGTTAATGGCCCAGCCACGCCCCACCGTGAGTGCTGGAAGCTGTAGTGATACTCAAAAGTTAAATTTCATAAGGAGCATTTAGAAATAATAGCATTTTCAGATCAGTTGTGAGCAAATAAGTCATTAACTTCCTACATGAAGAGTATATGCCCACATGTCATGTGACAACCACACATTCTAGAGATGAGAAAATAGGCTTGTCCTGGATGTGGGAGTGGAGACCTGTATGTGATAACACACAGGGTACTTCCCTGTGGTGCTGCTGAAGAAAATGTGTCCAGTTTCCTTAGCCAAGAAAGGCTGAGTGGCTATGTGCACTGTCTCCTGGTACAATGTCATTTAGCCTAGTGTGCCCCTAACCTCTGACCTGAGGGCCTGTATATTTACCCTGAGACATGGGCAAAGTAGCAAGGGCCTAGATTTTGGATGAGTGCACCTCTTCTGATGTGATGATGTGTCAGAGCGGGGGGTATGGTAGAAGCACAGTCATGCCAGTGCCAAAGGGATAGCTGTGCCCAGGCGTTACAGTGAACTAAAACAGTGGAAGTAAAGTAAATCATGACAGGAAGTGAAGTGACTTTATGTCCATGTCTCTATTTTGATGCTTCCACTAATGTGTGGACAGTGACCTGGCACTTGGCTGAATTAGTGGCTGAGCAGAGAGAATGTGATAGTTGACGTCATAGACCCCAGTTTCCTTTGGAGGCAGTACCACAGGCCTGCTATTTACTATACACTGGAGGGAGGTTCTGAAGGTGTAATCTGACCCTGAAGATCCCCTGTCCTACTGTGGCTTCATTACAGAGTCACCTCAGCTCACACTCTCCCCCTGCTGGCATCTGTTGTTATTGGGAGGCCCCACTGTGGTACACATATGTGTATTGCAGCCTTGGAGGGACCTGCTCCAGGCTGATGTTTGGGGCAGCACAGTTGGTGCAGTGCCCAGTAGTGTGCAAGAAGCTTCTGAGATCTCAGACAAGCAGAAAAGGGGACCATCAGGACTC
The DNA here is from genome assembly GCF_034190915.1 of Cavia porcellus. NCBI lineage: Eukaryota > Metazoa > Chordata > Mammalia > Rodentia > Caviidae > Cavia > Cavia porcellus. Next base: position 2,807,625 of record NW_026947536.1, read on the forward strand.
CCACAAAGCCTCCCAGAGATGTGAATACAGCACAGAGACCTGGCATCTTCTGGAAGCACAGGCTGCACATAGAGCTGCAGTGTCAGCCCTGCACAGTGAGGTTGGAGGGGCCACATCCTGTCTCATAACCCTGTTCCTCCATGGTAGGGTTGGTAGGGACACCCAGACCCACTGAACAGGTAGTCAGTAAGAGGTGTTCACTAGCATTTATGATCCAGGAAGCCCTCAAAGCTACCAGCCGGCCAGGCAGCAGACCAGGAGGTCTCACTTTGTCTCCTTTGGGATTGCCTAAGTGGGAAAGGATTCACTTTTCTAGTGACAACACAGAAGCCACCAGCCATATGATGAACCAGGTCCTTTATTGCAGTTCCACATGGCAGCCTTTCTGATAGCACCTGGGGCTTGCTGGCCTGGTGGGAAAGCCAGGCTGCGTCCTTCTGGAAGCAGATCTCATCCACCTTCCCCTACCCATTTATTCTTACATTGTGGTTCCCAAAACCCTGAACCAGCTCAGGCTCACTTATCAGCCCCCATAAGGCCTTCCTCAGAGCCCTAGTGAGATTCCCTCTACCTGGGTTGCCTGGCCTCTGCTCTGCATCTAAGGCCTGAAACGCCACCATCCCTATTCCTATTTCCTGCTGGTGACTCATGGCCACCTGAGTGGGCTATTAGGCAGCAGGGCTTCTTATGTACACAGGACAGTTCTTGAGAAATTAAGCAGTGAGTATCGGGATTCTGGATTGAAGTCCCTGCTTTAGAGCCAGGTCAAAAGGCTATACCATCTCTCACTGGCAGTATATATATTGCACATGTTACATTTTTTGTCTGGATGTACCCCCAAAGCCTCATGTAGACACAGGAGCACAGTTTTTCCAGAAATCGCTGAAACTAAGTTTGTGATGGATTCATGGTCTAATGCTGAGATTAAGAATGTTTGTGGCATACCTGCCCTAGGGTTAGTACCTGCTTACATTGTAAGGGATGAAAAGAGACTTCCTCTCCCCTCCTCACCTATTGTTTTTACCATTTTCCACTGACATGGTCTGTTGGCCTCTGCCATGTCCCTTCCTACCTTGAAGCCAGCAGGTAATGGACTGAAACCATTCCAAACTGTGAACTAAATAAACCATCCCCTTTTAAAATCTGGGTGTCTGTTATTTTGTCTCACCAGCAAGAGAAAATTAACTAGGATAGCACACTAGGGACCCATCCTGCTATATGGTCCCATGCTCACATTGCTGAATTCAGCTGAGTGTAACCCATTTCCCATATAGACCATGCATTTGATACCCAAAGGAGCAGTGCTGGCCCTGTGTAAATAGAGACCTGCAATTGACCTTGTGTCTCACAGACCACCTTTCAAGCCTTGTACTCTCTGAGACCATGCCTTTGACCTGTGAAATCATGGGGAACCTTGACTGACCAAACCCCACACCAAAAAGATCTAGGCTCAGGGATGCTCAGCCCCAAAGAGTAAGCTTCTGTCAAAGTCAGACTCCTGATGTGCTTGGAGTTTATTAGTAGGAAAACTCCATTCAGAGAGTGGGCTTCATGCTCCATGGGAGCTATGCAGAGCAACCAAGAACATCATGATAGCCGTCTGCAGCCAGGAGCTGGGCAGTGGTTTCTTCCCCACCACAAGGCTCTGTCTACACAGGAAGGAAGCCCCATCTTCCTGGGTGCACAGAATAGAGTGTTGGAGTCAGAGACCCAGACACTGTGTGTGGTCCTCTCAATCCATGCTCTCTATGGCTGCTCAAACCTGTGACCTAGCACTTGCTCATGTCCAAAGCCAAGACTGTCTGTGTTGAAGGTGCCTCACAGTCTCAGAATAACAGAGAAGCAGGTAATAAACATTCCAAAAGGCGAGGGGTGGACCTGCGCCCCAAAAAGCAGAGGCATCTATGGAAGCTGGGCCCATTGGGAACCATACCCTAGGGGACCATATTCTGTCACCTGGAGCATGAACCCCATGTCAGGCAGGGTATGGTGGGTCCCAGGCACAAGATACAGTGGATTTCAGTATGTGGTCAAGGTTTGGGTGAAAGGTAGAGTGTCTGCCCAGGGAGGTTACTCTGCACCCTTTCACTTCCTTCCAGACTCCCATGGACAGGCATAGTGACCTGGCAGATGTCAGGGAAACTCCCTTTCTGTTCTGTGAGCCTCAGGCTACAGACAAGGGAGGTAGCTGCATTCAACCACATGCTCTTCCAGAGGGCACTAATTTCATGGACTATGGCTAAATGACCTCATGACTGGTAAGTATTTGACTGAGAGCAGAATCACCATTGGTTGGCATCTACCTGCATCTTTAGAAATTCAGGCTGCCAGTTGCCTTACTTGTACCCAGCCATCAACCTGTTGGTTCATTGTTCCCAGTCCAAGAGACAGGAATATGGAGGGCTCATGTCTCAAGAGTCTTGACAATTGTGATAAATGTTCAGTAATCCATATTTCTGGCCCCTTTGTTTTGCTGACACTGTTTCATAACTACTAAAGGAACAGAGTTGGGGGTGCACCCTGCAGGGTTCAATGCCAAAAGCATACACTTCCAGAGAATAGCAGAGTGAAGACAGATTTGTGACTATTGGCAATTGAAGAGAGCTGCTGGGGTAACTGTCAAAGCTGCCTCCCCAACACAAGGGCAGCTGGATTGTACTGGAGAGGCCTATCACTCCCATATGGGGATGATTGGTCTTCACCTCTAGAGGGAGACACTTTCCTGTTCTCCTGGAATCACATTATAGATCATGCTGCATTGTGCACTGTGCATCAAAACTGGTAGATTAGGTGGCTCATCTCTTTGAGCACCCACAATCCATGCTTGAGTGCATTTTGTATCTTCCTCTAGCAAACCTTTCTGAAGCCTGTGTTTTAAAAATATAGTGGAAGCTGGACATGGTGGTGCACACCTGTAATCCCAGCACTCAAGAGTCTGAGTCAGGATTCTTGAAAGTTTGAGACCAACCTAGGCTACACAGTGAGCTTAAGTCAAGCCTGAACTGCAAATTGAAACCTTGTTTCAAAAAGACAAACCTAAACTAAACAAATGGTGGATTAGAACACTTCTGAGTAGAGAACTTGATATTATAATGTGTGCATAGCTTTTTTCTGTTTAACTTCTCTCTCTCTCTCTCTCTCTCTCTCTCTCTCTCTCTCTCTCTTACTAGGGATTGAACTTATGGCCTTATGAGTCTTGTTTCCTTCCTTGTTCTTTCTATCTCTGTCTCTGTCTCTGTCTCTGTCTCACTATCTCTCCATTTTTTTGAGTTTCCATATTCTTCAGCCTAGGCTTGAACTTCTGATGTTCCTGTCTCAGATTCCTACAGTATGGGAATTGCAGTTGTGCATAATTATGCCAGTTTCAAAGGGTGATTGTAACAAGCATGGGTTAGTCTAGATGACTTACAAGAGTGTGTGTGTGTGTGGGTGTGTGTGTGTGCTGTTTTGTTTGGTTTAATGTAATTTCTCATTTTTTGTTTTTGTTTTTTTGGTAGCATGGATCAAACTAGCAACCTTGCATTTTCTAGGCAGGTGCTGAAGCTGCTGAGTGAAGTCCTCACCCTAAAGCAATGACTTCTGTGGTTCTCATTACCTTGAGGATGTCATCTGAAATAAGTAAACAATTTAAAGGGGTGTTTGCAATTACTAGTAGTATTTTCCTTAACCCTCAAAATCCCAAAGAATGAATGCTTAACCCTATCCTCTACTGCATAGCAGCTAACTGCTTTGGGAATGTCTCCTCCTGGGCCACCACTAAACAGGGAGGTTTGGAGGTTGTTCTTGACTGAATTGTCCATTGAGGCAACTTCATCCACTTTGGTCATTGTTACCAAGTGCCTGCAAGAACTGTCATACCTCAGACACAGTGAACAAACCCAACTGCCCTTTGACCTGATTCATGGCACTGATGACTAACTAAAGCCAAAATCCCTGGTGAGTACACCTTTTGAGAGGAGACTAAGTTTCATTCTTCTTCCCTGGCATCATTTCCTAAGACCCGTGATGATATTTGCCTCACTTCCATGCTGCTCCTGTGCCACAAATGTCATGGAGCATCTCAGCTGTCCTGACCTGGGCTGGAACATGGTTCTCCAAGCAGCAGATGTGCTGTTCCCCTGCTTGCTGCTCTGACCACAGTCTGATGGGCATCATGCACAGGCTCAAAGTCCAGGGCAATATCATCTCTTGGCTTCACTTTCACACGTGGCAGCCATGTAACTGGGAATGTGGCCTCCCTTACTCCCTGAGCCTGAGGGGAGTCACTTGAACTGGTACTATGGCACAGCAAGCTGAAGCACAGGATCAGTGCCAGGTAGCATGGAAAAATCCAGGCCCCTCTGTGTGGCACCTTGTGGGAGCTGAGCACCATGAGGGAGAGCACAAAACAAGGGCAGGAGCAGGTGCTGTGGAAACCACAGAGGTGGGCAGCCCTTCTCTGATGTGGGGACCCCAGTGCCTGTGAGGGCATCAGGATGGGCCTCTTGCATTGAACAAGGGAGTTCCTGGCCTGCTATTTCTGGGTCAGTGTGGCAGTGGACATTGGCTCTGTCTGGCAGTGAAATTGCACAACACAGATTGTGTGACTGCCTGACTTTGTCTACCCAGATCCTTCATTGTCCACCCCAGTCTTCTCTGAATCTTTCAGTGGAGCCAGAAAGGAGACACTACATGTGTAGGTGCCCATAATATAGCTGGTGCAGTTTGGTGCTATCAGCCAAAAGGTATGATGGGTGACAAAACGAAGTGCCAGCCATAGTGCAGCTCAGGGACTTCTTAGCCTTCTTCTTACAGCTTCCATTCTCTCTTTCCCCAGGTATCCCTCCATCCTCCTCTTATACACACTTCTCCTCTCAAGGGCACACATCTGGGCTGTGCTAGCTCTGGCTGGACTGGGAGCTGCTCTGCACTCCCCCAGAAGAGAGAATCCAGTACCCACAGGTATGGCTGATTTGTTGTCACCCACAACAAACTAGAACCAAAATATGTTGTCCTTGATTCACAACATGGGACTGAGGCTACCAGGAATTCTATTCTTGGCTCTAAGCTCTAGAGTTCTCCTCAGGACATGGTGGACAGAACTGGGGGATCAAGATCAATCTGATTGTGGAGCAACCCAGGACCTGACCTAAGGTTTGGGTCCCTGTGTGATGCATGTGTTCCTGGATATGTGGGGAGACAAATGCAGATGCTCCTGTCTGGCAGAATCCAGGTAGATATAGTATCTTTGAAATGGCTCATAAGATATGGGCAGAATTGTATCTGCTCAGGGAACAAGGCTGGGTGCACCAGACCATGAAGCAGGACCCTCAGATATGTGTTACACTTTGGAATAAAGGCAAATAAGTGTGTCCCAGCCCAAATGAGTCTGCATGCATATTCCTGCCCCGTGGGCTCATACATTTCGGTCCTGTCCTAAGAGCAATGGAAGGTATTATAAGGTGTGGCAGTGTGGTCAGTCTTCTAATGGCCCAGCCTCTGGGCCCCTCAGGAGCTGGACAGCACATGGACATGAAACAGGCTCAAGGCTCACTTGTGTACAATGTGACTTTGTCTCAGTGACCAGCCTCAGGATATGGCCACCGTCAATTCTTCTTTTGTTTTGGTCGCCTAGTTGCCAGGCTTCCATTGTGTTCTCACCTGAATCACAGCAGAATTGATTTCCCAAGTCCAGCTGCACAGTGAGGTTGTAGGCCAGTGTGCTGGAGTGAGGCAAGCGCCTGTGTCACCAGCAATAGGGCTTTTGTGTTGTGAACAGCTGTGGATTGTGGCAAGAACCCTATGTGTTTTGATCCCCACCACATTGTTGCTGCAGTCATGATGTACAGAGCAAGATTCCTGCCACTCAGATGTCACTTTTTACTATAACTTTCCTTCCCATGATAAGTTACTCAGAAGCTGTGTGCCAGATAAATATATGTTCAAGGCCTTGCTAAGTGTCTCCAACCAGACTGTCTGGTAGCAGCTCAGCCTTCAAAGCTGGGTCAGAGAGGCGGGGAGGGAGGTGGAGGAGGAAAAGTGGCTTTGTCCTCCAAGACAGCAGCTACAGAGGGGCAGGGGGCACCTTCAACAGTCACTGTTACATCCACTTCTGAGCCTGTAGCCTGTGGTCAGAGAGGAGACAGCAGTTTTGAACACTTTGCAAGAATCAGTGATCTGAACAGAGTTAGAAAGGCAGGACATTGGAGCCAGACTGAGGGCTCCTCCAGAAGGTTTGCCTGCTTTTCATTTTCACTTTCTGTTCCATGACTCAGTCACCACCAGATATTGGTGGTGTGGATTCACTTGTCTCGAAAAGAGTAGGCTGCTTCTGGGGGTATGGGCCAGTCAGAACACAGTGAGATTTCCATGTGTCTCTGTTAGTTTGTGTATACAGCAAAGTATAAATGTGCATGTTACTATGATAGAAAGATCCCAGAATCTCCATTAGCAAGGTCTTAACTTGAGGACAGTTGATGCTTTGTTCATGAGCCTGCATTTGCCTGAAGGACCCCTTGCATGATGCAATATACACTTTTTTGCAGTGTATATTGATTACACTGAAGATAGGCACATGGTTTATTTATTATGCAGAACGCATATTAGATCTTATGTGGTGCATGACATTGCAACCTATCAGCTAGAGACTGTTCTCAAAATTGTTTGCATTGATCACCCAGAATTGAAAAAAAAAGTGGAAAAGTTTACAGAGAAACTCTTTCAGATACAAAAACATACTTTAAGTCAAATATATTAGAGAACACAAAAAAAAGAATAGATGAACATTGAAAAACAATGGTTGCCCAACATAGCGAAGAAATGGAATACATGAAAGAGATCCAAACAACAGTTCAACAAGTTCAATGCTATATAAAAGATATATAAAACCTATAAGAGATTAAAATTATATGCACAGACTGAACAAAAGTTTGGTTTAGAATTTCAGATGTTGAAGACAAAATTGTAGCTAGTTGTCATGAAAACAATGCTATCTTAAAAGTAGCAAAGGACTATGAGAGATCAATCCAACAGGTACAAAATGCATCAAAGAAGAATTGCATGAGTTTGTTTGGGGTCAATGAGAAAGCCAGAGACAACACAAACACCATAAAAAACTTCACAAAATAATGGAATAAAACTTCCCAAACATGATTTAAAAACTTGCCATACAAATAAGTGAAGCATATAGAACTCCAAACAGACATAACCAAAATAATACTACACCAAGACATATAATATTCAAGATTTCAGAAATACAGCAGAATAACACAGTATAAAATGCTATTAAGGAAAAGTCACAGATCACTTATAATTGAAAGCAAATCAAATTCTTAGCAGTCTCTGTTTTAGCTTGGCATAACTGATATCATCTTGAGCCCTGCTTTTAACTGGTGGCCTATATTTAACCCAAGAGAATGGAAAATTACTCAGAGTACAAGTCCTGTGAGAAAAGCAGAATGAGCTGTATCACCTGGAGAAAAATTACCCTGCTCAACAAAAGAAACATGATACAGGTGTCGACTAAAAATTAATGTAAAATTCTAGCTCAGTTGTTTCCAATAGGATGTCACTTTGTGGTTCTCTGTTTAAAAGCTTTGTAAGTCTCCAGTTCAGCCACTTGTTTGGACTCTGAAATTGGCAGGTAATCTAAATGAGTGGTCCTGAGCTCTATTAATCAAATTGCAAATTTATCAATTGTATGCTTTGATTCCTTTATTTTTGTTCATGAACCTACCTCAATCTGCTCAGCAGAAATATCCAAGAAAAGAAGAAAGCTGTAGTTGAAACAGAAGAACAAGTCCTGAAGTTGGACAGAAATAAAAGTCTTCAAAGGAAAGAACATCCAATCCAGATTGATGTATCCTGCAAAACTTTCAAAACTAATGGAAACATAAGATACTTCCATTGCAAAGAATAACTTAGAAATATATGACTGCAAAACTGACTGTAGAAAAAGTAATGAAAGTTTTACTAGAGAGAGGTAAAAATGGCCACAATTCCAAGAAAAACAGAAACAACCAGGCAGGACAAGTAATTAACAGAGGAGAAAAGCAGAGAATCAACAGCAGAACAATATTACCACAAAGACAAACCAATACATATCATTGTTAATTGTCACACCTCATCGACCAAAAGAATAGATGGGTGAAATGGATCAAGAAACAAGATACAAAAATATGCTGTATACAGAAAAAAATGTTTAATTCAAAAAGAAATTCAGAGACTGAAATTCAAAGGACAGAAAACAATCTTCCATGCAACAGAGGCCCAGAAAAAAGCATGAGTAGATATTCTCTTTGCAGACAATATGAACTTCAAACCAAGAATGACCAAAAAGATAAAGAGCCTCACTGCATATATGTTAATGGAAAGTTTTTAAAAGGATAAGATAAAAATAATAAATATGTGTGCATCTAATACAAGAGCACCCAACAATATAAGACAATTGTTAAAAGACATGAAAATAAGGCAAACAAAAAATAACACAATTGACCCAAGAGACTCCAATATCCCACTATCACAAATACATGACCTAGACTAATAATCAGCAAACAAATAAGAAAGTAGAACTGAATCTGTGAACAAATGAACTGAATAGATCTTTACAAAGTATGTGACCCAACATATTCAGAATAAACATTCTTCTCAGCTGTGCAGGGCAGGTCCTCTAAAACATGCCATATAAACTAGTCCACAGAACATGCTGAAGTAAATGCAAAGAAACTGAAGTTACCCCATGCATTTTACCTGACCATAGTGCAATACAATTGGCAAATAATTGTAAAAGAAGGTACAAAAACTTCATAAATATATGGAAATTAAGTAACACTCAGCCAAATAATCAATAGGTCACAGATAAAATAAGGAAGAAACCTGAAAGTATCTACCACACAACAAAAATATAGATGCAAATCTTGGTTCTCATGGGATTCAATGAAAGCAGTTCAAAGTGGGAAATTAATAGTACTCAAATTTCACTTCAGGGAATAGAAAGAGCATAAATAAAGATGTACTGCTGCACCTCACACTTCCAGAAAAATGATGGCATGAAAACCCCAAAGCCAATGAAAGGGAGGAAACTATAGTAATCAGAGAAGAAAGTAATGCAGTGCAGAACATAAAACAATAAAAAGATTTAATGTGTCAAAGAGTTGGTTCATTGAAAGAATAAATAAAATTGATAAACCTTTAGCCAACCAGATCAAAAGAAGAAAAGAACCACTAAAAACCATTCACTGAGGAATGAAAACAGTAAGGTAACTACAGATCGTGTGAAAATTAAGATCATCAGTATCTACTTCAAAAACTCATGCTTCACTATGTTGCATAACATAGAAATGAATCAAGTCCTAGATTCATATGACTTGCAAAAGCTGACTCAAGAAGATATAAAAATTCTAGATAATGCAGTATCTGTCAATGAGACTGAAGATCTAATTAAATTTTATTGGGTACTGGCTGGGTGGTGCATGCCTGTAACCCCAGAACTTGGGAGGCTGAGGTAGAAGGATTGTTGTGAGTTTGAAACTAACCAGGGCTACAATGTGAGCTCAAGGCCACTCCAGTGCATAATAAGACCCTCTGCAAAATACATTAAAATGAAGCAAACAATGACAACAAAAGGCAACTGAACAACATATAGAAATCCAAGTCTTCAGGGATTTACTGCTCAATTTTATAAGAAATGTATAGAAAATTGAAGGCCCCTACTCTTTAATGAAATTGAAAGGGAAGAAGTTCTCTTTATCTCTTTCCTGGAGGCTAGCATTACACTGATACTAATACCAGAGAAAGACACAACCAGAAAAAGAGAACTACTGGGAAGTTTTCCTAATGAACATAGTTGCAAAAATCCTTAATAAGATACTAGCAAAGTGAATGTGGCAAATCATCAAGAAAGTTTTAAAACCTGACAACTTGGATTCATCCCAAGAAGGCAAGGATGTTTCAGTACTTACAAATCTACAAATTTAAATGTTATATCAACACAGGCAAAAACAAAAGTCACATGGTGATCATCTCAATAAGCAAATGATAAGCTTTTGATAAAATCAAGCATTGATTTGTAATAAAATCCTGCAGTATGTAACAATAGAGAGCCTTTACCTCAATCTGATAAAGCAAGCAAGGACAAAAATACACCCAGCGTAATAGTAAATGGTGAAAAACTAAAACCTTTAACAGTACAATTAAGAACAAGGAAAGGATGATTACTATCACCACTCTTATTCAATATTGCTCTGGAAACATTAGGCAGAATAATTAGATATAAGAGACAAATAAGAATAATCATATAACAGAAAGTTGGTAAACTATCATTATTCACAGATGACATGATATTCTATGTAGAAGATGTCAATTACTCCACCAAAAGACTTCTAGACTTAACCAAATTCAATAATTTCACTGAACACAAAGTTGACAATCAAAAATTAAGAGCATCCCTGTACACAATCAACTCACTAAGAGAAAAGTTAAAGAAAGCACATCCTTAAAATACCCTCCAAGACAATAAAATATTTGAAATGAACCTAACAAAGAAAGTCAAGGACTTACATATTGAAAATTACAGTACTTTGTAAAAGGATACTGAAGAGATTATCAGAAAAAGGAAAGATATCTCTTGGCCAAACTGTGCATTGTCTTTTCACTGTGTTAGTGATTTCTTTTGATGTACAAATATTTTTTAATAAGATGGAGTCCCAGTGATTGATTCTTTGAAGTTGATTCTTCAAATTTTGTGTTTTGTTCTTGAAGCCTCATTAGTGTTTCTGTTGCAATATTTAGATCTCCAAGCTCGTTTGACTTTAGTCTATTTCATGGTGATAGGCATAGACTCAGTTTAAGTGTTCAGTATGAGGAAAGTCAGTTTCTTCAGCATTACTGAAGAGGCTATCTCTCTTCCAGTGAACATATTTGGCTCCTCTATCAAAGACAAGGTAGCAGAGTGTGTTTGTAGTTGTGTCTCCATCTCCAGTCTGTTTGATAGATTATTGGGTCTGTTTTTCTGCCAGGACTGTGGTGATTTTGTGACAGTAGCATTCTAGTATTATAGCAAGTGAAGAATTGTGATGCCTCCTGACTTGCCTCTGTTGCCCAGGAATGTCTTTGGTATTCTAGATCTTTTCTGTTTCCAAATGAATTTTAGAAAAGTTTTCTCTATATTTGTGAACTATACTAATAGTATTTGGATGGGCATTGCATTAAATCTGTATAAGACTTTGCAATATGATATTTTTGAGCTTTCCATATCCTTAAACATAGTTTTACTGGTTTTTATACTCACCTGATGTATCCTAAAATGTGTGATGCTAAGAGTTTCAAACTATTGAGTTCTTTTTCTCAGGTATATCAGCAATAATAGATACTTTTTTTTCCTATTTGTTTGAGACAGGGTTTCCCTATGCAGTTCAGGCTGACTGTGAACGCACATCTTAGTCCAGTAAATTCACACTGGTGATCCTACCTCAGCATTCCAAGTCCTGGGATTACAGGTGTGCACCTGACACCTGAAAGAATTCCTGGTGTTATTTGAAAGATGAGAAAACAGTCATGAGATACATATGTATTCATTAACTGTCATTTCCTTAAAGGAAAATTGTTCAAATTAACACATAATACCCTTGGAGTGTAGGGAATCAGAAGACATGTTTCTATCTCTTATGGTCTGAGGATAACACACTACACTACTGCAAATACCGGAGACATCACTGCTAGGAATATGTGTCAAATTTGAGCACCAGTATTATGAACTAAGAGTATTTATGGAAGATGAGTGAAAAGACCAGTGGAAAATAATGAGAGACCTGGTGACTTTAGCCTTTCATGACTGTAGATAAGGATTTATTATAATGCTGAACATCATAAATACTGAAATAGTCAAATATTATGTGTGTTTTTACCTAGAAAATATTAAGGCTTGGCACTATATCCTAGCTGTGTTGTAGCTTGGCATAAATCATACAATCTTGAGCCCTACATTTAACTAGTGCCTTGTATTTGAGCCAGGAAAATGGAAAATGACTCAGCATATAAGTACAATGAGAGAAGCAAAATGAGTTGCACCCAAGGGGAAAAAAAAATTTAACCTGCTCAACAAAAACAAAAACAAAAAAACAGGATAAAGGTGTCAACCAAAAATTAACATAAGATTGTAGCTACATTGTTTCCAATAGGATGTTCTTTGTGATTCTCTCTTAAAAACTCTTAACATTCCAGTCCAGGATCACTTTTTTAGATTTTGAAATGGGGGAGGTTTTGAAATGGGAGAAGTGGTTATAAGTGCAGCTATTTAAATTCCAAATTTATCCTTTGTCTGTGTGGATTCATATATTGTTCACAAACCAACCTCAAGCTCCAGAAAGGTTTACTGACACAAGAAAGAACCTAAATTAAA